>NC_092373.1:83964953-85423493 GCF_030028105.1 Mobula birostris
CAAATCCATGCTGACTTTGTCCGATCATTTCACCGCTTTCCAAATGTGCTGTTATCACATCCTTGATAACTGACTCCAGCAGTTTCCCCACCACCGACGTTAGGCTAACCGGTCTATAATGCCCCGGTTTCTCTCTCCCTCCTTTTTTAAAAAGTGGAGTTACATTAGCCACCCTCCAATCCTCAGGAACTAGTCCAGAATCTAACGAGTTTTGAAAAATTATCACTAATGCATCCACTATTTCTTGGGCTACTTCCTTAAGCACTCTGGGATGCAGACCATCTGGCCCTGGGGATTTATCTGCCTTCAATCCCTTCAATTTACCTAACACCACTTCCCTACTAACATGTATTTCGCTCAGTTCCTCCATCTCACTGGACCCTCTGTCCCCTACTATTTCTGGAAGATTATTTATGTCCTCCATAGTGAAGACAGAACCAAAGTAATTATTCAATTGGTCTGCCATGTCCTTGCTCCCCATAATCAATTCACCTGTTTCTGTCTGCAGGGGACTCTACATTTGTCTTTACCAGTCTTTTCCTTTTTACATATCTATAAAAGCTTTTACAGTCCGTTTTTATGTTCTCTGCCAGTTTTCTCTCATAATCTTTTTTCCCCTTCCTAATTAAGCCCTTTGTCCTCCTCTGCTGAACTCTGAATTTCTCCCAGTCCTCAGGTGAGCCACTTTTTCTGGCTAATTTGTATGCTTCTTCTTTGGAATTGATACTGTCCGTAATTTCTCTTGTCAGCCACGGGTGCACTACCTTCCTTGATTTATTCTTTTGTCAATCTGGGATGAACAATTGTTGTAGTTCATCCATGCAACCTTTAAATGCTTGCCATTGCATATCCACCGTCAATCCTTTAAGTGTCATTTGCCAGTCTATCTTAGCTAATTCACATCTCATACCTTCAAAGTTACCCCTCTTTAAGTTCAGAACCTTTGTTTCTGAATTAACTATATCACTCTCCATCTTAATGAAGAAGCCCACCATATTATAGTCACTCTTACCCAAGGGGCCTCTCACGACAAGATTGCTAATTAACCCTTCCTCATTGCTCAAAACCCAGTCCAGAATAGCCTGCTCTCTAGTTGGTTCCTCGACATGTTGGTTCAAAAAACCATCCCGCATACATTCCAAGAAATCCTCTTCCTCAGCACCTTTACCAATTTGGTTCACCCAATCTACATGTAGATTGAAGTCACCCATTATAACTGCTGTTCCTTTATTGCACACATTTCTAATTTCCTGTTTAATACCACCTCCGACCTCACTACTACTGTTAGGTGGCCTGTACACAACTCCCACCAGCGTCTTCTGCCCCTTAGTGTTATGCAGCTCTACCCATATCGATTCCACATCTTCCCGGCTTATGTCCCTCCTTTCTATTGCGTTAATCTCTTCTTTAACCAGCAACGCCACCCCACCTCCCCTTCCTTCATGTCTACCCCTCCTGAATATTGAATATCCCTGAACGTTGAGCTCCCATCCCTGGTCACCCTGGAGTCATGTCTCTGTGATCCCAACTATATCATAATCATTAATAACAATCTGCAATTTCAATTCATCCACCTTATTACGAATGCTCCTTGCATTGACACACAAAGCCTTCAGGTGCTCTTTTACAACTCTCTTAGCCCTTATACAATTATGCTGAAAAGTGGCCCTTTTTAATGCTTGCCCTGGATTTGTCGGCCTGCCACTTTTACTTTTCTCCATAGTACTTTTTGCTTCTACCCTCACTTTACACCCCTCTGTCTCTCTGCACTGGTTCCCAACGTTAAGAAAATTTGGAGGGTCACCAGCACTTTATGTTAACGAAGTCTAGTCCTGTCCCTTAAAGGTTACAATAACATACTTCACTCCCATCCCTATGAAGCAGCTTCTGAGTGGGGGGCGGGGTTTATGCAATAAGTAGGTTGATTCTCTCCCTCAAAAGAGTTGCATTGGCAAGAGTCATTCCTAATGGCAGTGCCCTTTACAGTTCTAATTTTCTTATCAATGTAAACATGGAATCAAACTATGATTCAGGGGTATAAACCATATAGCCTCTGGGCAATATTGTACATTGTTTTAAAAGTACTGTGAGATGATGGGGAACTCCAGCCACAGAGCAGAAGATCTCTCCGCACCTGAACCATCCCAGTGCCAAACAAGAGACCAAGTGAGTGTCCCCTCTGTCACCCTAATCCATTCATCAAGGAAAGAGAGGATCAGATGGCCTAGGTCATCAGATAATGATCTTGGAAGCAGTTGCATGATGACCTAGATTGCATCTTGGAAGCTGCATTGGCAGGACCTGTCTACAGGAAAATCAACTCCCTCACAGCCATTGTGTTCAACTTTGCTAAAGAGAGATTCAGCCTAATGGAGAAGAAAGGGGATCTTAAACCATCACGGCAACCAAGCAGGAGGGAATGGCAGATTTGACACCTGAGAGGAGAGGTAAAGACCCTGAACAAACAATTCAAAACCAGTTCACATGAAGAAAAAGGTGGTGTCAAAGATCTCACCAGTAAACTGTGGGAACGGCTGTGCAAGCTCAGGAGGGTGGAGCAGCTACAAAAGTGAAGAAGGGAGAAGGAAGGATTGTGCAGTTTGTTTAAAAACCCATTCATGTTCATCAGGGCTCTTCTCAGCCAGCGAAAATCTGGCACCCTAACCAGCTCGAAGCAGGAGGTGGAAGAATTTCTGCAGGAAATTTATCCAGAATACTTTTGAAAACATTTATGCATGCATTCTACATATTTATTAACATCACTGTTTCCTGCCCGACAGTGAACTTTTATATCAATCTACAGTGTGAGGGAAACATTTTCTTAGAGCTCCTACTAGATCAGTTCCAGGTACATTTAAATCAACATTTCGCTCATCGCCTCCGCATCCCTCTGTCTCTTGTTGTGTAGTTGCAAACTGCCACTTGTGGCAGAGCCCCAGCTGGTGCCGGACACACTGAGTTGTGCCATTTGGCATGGGCTTGTTGAAACCGTGGCTGGGGAAGGCAGGGGTACAGCATCAGGTTCATCCTCCGACTCCGGTGCGAATTATTTCTTTCCAAACACTGAGGTTGACACCGTTATCCTTGACACGTTCTTTCTGTATATTTTCCTTCTTTAACTTTTGCCTACTTTCGCTGATTTTTACTAAACTCATCTGTCTTTGCGTTTCACACCTACATTGAACAATCACAAGCCACCGACAGTCAGATTTTCTTTCCTCTAACAATGTCTGCAGACACTCACTTAGTCCATTTCAACAATACAATATAATTCTCAACACACTTCATGCCTTCTGGCCCATAATGTAGAAACATGCACTCTCCAGGAGTCCTTCAGAGTTCCCAGATAGGGGACGTCCTTGCTGCCATTCACACACACTCATGCACAAAGACACACACATTTTGGAATTATGTTTTTTAACCACATACCTATCGAATTTTCCTGTACTTTGTGTGGGGTGCGAGCTGGGCTGTGGCGATCGTGTACAGGGCGCGAGCCAGGCCACGACACCTTTTATTAAATGCAGCAACTTTCCTATGTCGGTGACAAAGATGTTGGCATACCTTAACTTCTCAAAACAGAAGGAAATCTGGGTCCAGCAGCAGTCTCAGTCCCTCGCTCAAATATGAGCAGCCTCGGATTTAGCACCGATCAGCTATTGGGATGGAATTCCTTTCTCCCATATGATGAACTCAAGGGTTACCCATTTCGGTGGAACCTCCAACTATCATTGTTGATATTAAAATTAAATAACTAAGATAACTGGGTCCAGAATACACACACACACTCTTAAGTTAACACTTCTTTCATGACTGAAACATATTTTTATTTTACTTGTGCACAAGGGGAACAGCATGGACCCTGTCACCCACACTGTTCTGAAGCCAGGACACAGAACTGTTATTTTTATATAGAATTGGTTTATCAGTTATGGAAATTGACCATTTTGTAAATGGCATAAGTTTGAATTCCTTACTGATCTGATCAATCACCTTCACAACAGTAGTGTTAAAGTCAATCAAATCATCAGGCTGACAACCGATGATAATTAGGCCAGTTGTCCCTTAGTTGTTGGCATGGTCCACAACCACATCCTTCCCTTACTCCTATCTCGCCGGTCTCCAGCACCCCCGCTATGTAAAAGGGAAGCTATGTTCTTCTAGGCTGATTACACACTGGCATGGTCCTTCTCACCCGTCTGACTGTAGCAAGCAAACTCGGCTCTGGAGGTCTCACTTCAGTCTCCCATGTCTGGATTTGACTACACGCCGCTGCAGTCATCTTCACCTGCATGTTGTCTTTAACCCTTGCCTTACCACAACTGTCTACTAAGAGACAACTAAGTCTCTTGTAAATGGAGTATTTATATGTCTGTTTCAGTTGAGTTTCTGCTTAGTCATAACCCCTTGGGCATTGAGAAAGTGCATATCTATTATTTGTGGTTACCCTCTGTTGTTGGAGATGATCATTGAATGGCAACTGGTCTGAATGTTATTTGCACTTGCCAGTCCATGCCTAATGTTAACTAAGGCTTGCTTTATCCAGGGATAGGCTGTTGATTTTGCTGAGAGATTGCAAATGTATGTAAATGAACCTTGTACAATCAACAGTGAATATCTTTGCACAGATAGGATCTACCTGGCCCCAATACATCAATGCAGCTATAACGAAGGCAAGACAGCGCCTATACTTTATTAGGAGTTTGAAGAGATTTGGTATGTCAACAAAAACACTCAAAAACTTCTATAGATGTACTGTGGAGAGCACTCTGACAGGCTGCAGAGAGTCGTAAATTTAGTCCGCTCCATCTTGGGTACTAGCCTACAAAGTACCCAGGCATCTTCGAGGAATGGTGTCTCAGAAAGGCAGAGTCCATTACTAAGGACCCCCAGCACCCAGGGCATGCCCTGTTCTCACTGTTACCATCAGGAAGGAGGTACAGAAGCCTGAAGACACACACTCAGCGATTCAGGAACAGCTTTTTACCCCTCTATCAGATTCCTAAATGGACATTTTGTTGTAGAAACAAAAAACCTACAGCACAATACAGGCCCTTTGGCCCACAAAGCTGTGCCGAACATGTCCTTACCTTAGAAATTACCTAGGGTTATCCATAGCCCTCTATTTTTCCAAGCTCTATGTACCCATCCAGCAGTCTCTTAAAAGACCCTATCATATTCACCTCCCACTACCATCGCCGGCAGTCCTTTCCACGCACTCACCACTCTCTGCATCTCCTCTATACCTACTTCCAAGCACCTTAAAACTGTGCCCTCTCGTGCTAGCCATTTCAGCCCTGCGAAAAAGCCTCTGACTATCCACATGATCAATGCCTCTCATTATCTAGTACACCACTATCAGGTCACCTCTCATCCTCCGTTGCTCCAAGGGAAAAAGGCTGAGTTCACTCAACCTATTCTCATAAGGCATGCTCCCCAATCCAGGCAACACCCTTGTAAATCTCCTCTGCACCCTTTCTATGGTTTCTACATCCTTCCTACAGTGAGGCAACCGGAACTGAGCACAATACTCCAAGTGACATCTGACCAGGGTCCTATAGAGCTGCAACATTACCTCTCAGTTCCTAAATTCAATTCTATGATTGATGAAGGCCAATGCATCGTATGCCTTCTTAACCATTGAGTCAAACTGCGCAGCAGCTTAAGTGTCCTATGGACTCAGACCCCAAGGTCCCTCTGTTTCTCCACACTGCCAAGAGTCTTAACATTAATGCTATATTCTGCCATCATATTTGACCAACCAAAATGACCCACCTCACACTTATCTGGGTTGAACTCCATCTGCCACTTCTCAGCCCAGTTTTGCATTCTATCAGTGTTCAGTTGTAACTTCTGACAGCCCTCCACACTATCCACAACACCCCCAACCTTTGTGTCATCAGCAAATTTACTAACCCATCCCTTGCACTTCCTCATCCAGGTCATTCATAAAAATCACAAAGAGTAAGGGTCCCAGAACAGATCCCTGAGGAACACCACTGGTCACTGACCTCCATGCAGAATATGACCTGTCTACAACCACTCTTTGCCTTCTGTGGACAAGCCAGTTCTGGATCCACAAAGGAATGTCCCCTTGGATCCCATGCCTCCTTACTTTCTCAATAAGTCTTGCATGGGGTACCTTATCAAATGCCTTGCTGAAATTCATATACACAACATCTACTGCTCTAACTTCATCAATATATTTAGTCACATCCTCAAAAAGTTCAATCAGGCTCGTAAGGCACAACCTGCCTTTGACAAAGCCATGCTGACTATTCCTAATCATATTATGCCTCTTCAAATGTTCTTAAATCCAACCTCTCAGAATCTTCTCCATCACTAAGTAAGACTCACTGGCCTATAATTTCCTGGGCTATCCCTACTCCCTTTCTTGAATAAAGTAACAACATCCGCAACCCTCCAATCCTCCGGAACCCCTCCCATCCCCATTAATGGTGCAAAGATCAACACCAGAGGCTCAGCAATCTCCTCCCTCGCCTCCCACAGTAGCCTGAAGTACATGTTGTCTGGTTCTGGTGACTTATCCAACTTGATGCTTTCCAAAAGCTCCAGCACATCCCCTTCCTTAATATCTACATGCTCAAGCTTTTCAGTCCACTGTAAGTCATCCCTACAATCACCAAGATCCTTTTCCATAGTCAATACTGAAGCAAAGTATTTATTAAGCATCTCTGCTATCTCCTCCAGTTCCATACACACTTTTCCACTGTCACACTTGATTGGTCCTATTCTCTCATGTCTTATCCTCTTGTAGTTCACATACTTTTAGAATACCTTGGGGTTTTCCTTAATCCTGTCTGCCAAGGCCTTTTCATGGCCCCTTCTGGCTCTCCTAATTTCATTCTTAAGCTCCTTCCTTCTAGCCTTATAATCTTCTAGATCTCTATCATTACCTAGTTTTTTGAACCTTTCCTAAGTTCTTCTTTTCTTCTTGACTAGATTTACAACAGCCTTTGTACACCATGGTTCCCGTACCCTACCATCCTTTCCGTCTCATTGGAACATACCTATGTAGAACCCCACGCAAATATCCCCTGAACATTTGCCACATTTCTTACGTACATTTCCCTGAGAACATCTGTTTCCAATTTATGCTTCCAAGTTCCTGCCTGATAGCCTCATATTTCCCCTTACTCCAATTAAACGCTTTCTTACCTTGTCTGTTCCTATCCCTCTCCAAAGCTATGGTAAAGAGATCCAGCAGGATCAGTAACTGAACTTATGACCGAGAAGGCGGATGAGCTACGACCTCAAATGACAATGGCTATGGTAGAGTCAGATGAACATTTGGGAAGAGAAATGGCGATTTCTTCAGTTCGCCCAACTGAAGGCAATAGCAAACCGCCGTTGCTAGATACTAGGCTTCCTAGAATCTATTTGCTAAGAAAACCACGGCCAAACTCACAAAATGTATGGCACAACAACCCTAAACAGGAGTGTGTGGGCCATGGCAGTCAAAGCTCAAACTGGGCATGGCACCTGATGATGATGATGATCTCCAAAATGCTCTCCCACTGAGAGATCTGACACCTGACCAGGTTCATTTCCCAATACCAGATCAAGCACAGCTTCTCCTCTTGTAGGCTTATCCACATATTGTGTCAAGAAACCTTCCTGAACACACCTGACAAACTCCACCCCATCTAAACCCCTTGCCAATCGATATTTGGGATATTAAAGTCTCCGACCACAACAACCCTGTTATTATTACACCTTTCCAGAACTTGTCACCCTACCTGCTCCTTGATATCCCTGTTACTATAGGGTGGTCTATAAAAAACACCCAGTAACGTGATTGACCCCTTCCTGTTCCTAACTTCCACCCACAGAGACTCTGTTAACAATCCCTTCATGACATCCACCTTTTCTACAGCTGTACCACTATCTCTGATCAACAATGCCATGCCCCCATCTCTTTTGCCTCCCTCCCTGTCCTTTCTGAAACATCTAAAGCCTGGCACTTGAAGTAACCATTCCTGCCCCTGAGCCATCCGAGTCTCTGTAATGGCCATAACATCATAGCTGCAGGTACTGATCCATGCTCTAAGCTCATCCGCTTTGTTCATAATATTGCATTAAAATAGGCACATCGCAAACCATCGGTTTGAGCGTGTCCCTTCTCTATCACCTGCCTGTCCTCCCTCTCGCACTATCTCCAAGCTTTCTCTATTTGTGAGCCAATCGCCTCTTCCTCCGTCTCTTCAGTTCAGTTCCTAAACCCCAGCAATTCTAGTTTAAACTCTCCCCAACAGTCTTTGCAAACCTCCCTGCCAGGATATTGGTCCCCCTCAGATTCTAGTGCAACCCATCCTTTTTGTACAGGTCATTCCTGCCCCAAAAGAGGCCCCAATGATCCAGAAATCGGAATCCCTGCCCCCACTCCAATCCCTCAGCCATGTATTTATCCTCACTTCATTCTATGCCTAAACTCACTGTCACATTGAACCTGTGAACATTACCTCACTTCTTTAATATATTTCTGTTTTTGCACTAATTTTAATCTATTCAATATATGTATACTCTAAATGATTTACTTATTATTTTTTCTTCTATATTATGCATTGCTGCTGCTAAATTAACAAATTTCACAACACATGCCAGTGATAATAAACCTGATTCTGATTTTGAAATGTTTAGAAGGATAGATGTCAAGCACAGTCAAATAGCAGTAGGTTTGATGGACTTCTTGGTCAGAATGCACAAGTGCCTGTTTCGGTGATGTATGACTTTATGACCCTAACCTGACTTCTAAGGAACAATATAGATGGAGCAGCTAAGGATGTTTGGGCCAGGGACATTACCCTGAGGAATTCATGCTGTGATATCCTGCGGCTGGGATAGTTGATTCCAGCAACACAAGTATCTGCCTTTGTATGAAGTCCAACTCCAAGCATAGAAGTGGTTTCCATTGATATACCTCAGTCAGGGTTCCTTTGTGCTACACTGTGTGTTAAATGTTTTCCTGATATCCGGGTACATTGCATCACTGGAAGTCATTTCTTTGTCCATGTTCTGACCAAGACTACGATAGGGTCTGGACCCTTGTGAGACTCAAAGTGCCCACCAGTAGGTGCCACTGTTGGTGATAGCATCCTTCACCTGCTAATGATTGATATTAGACTGATTGGGCAGTAATTAGACAGACTGGTTTTGTCCTCTTATTTTAAACACGATGTACCTGGGCAATTTCCCACCTTACTGGGTAGATTCCAGTGATGTCACTGTATTGGGATAAGGCCAGAGACCATAAGGCATGGGAGCAGAATTAGGCCATTTGGCCCATTGAGTCTGCTCCGCCATTCCATCAGGCTGAGAAGGCCCATTCTCCTGCCACCTCCCCGTAACCTTCGATGCACTGACTAATCAAGAACCAATCAAACTTCACTTTAAATATACTCAATAGCTTCACCCCCACAACCATCCATGGCAATGTATTCCAGATGAAGAGATACCTCCTCATCTTTGTTCTGATTAGAGTCCATCTAGTCCGAGGCTATGCCCTCAGACCCACAGTAAGTATCCTCACCACATTCATTCTATCTAAGCCTTTCAATAGATTCAAAGATTCAAAGTACATATATTATCAAAGTACATATGCAGTATACAACTTGAAATTTGTCTTCCCCACAAACACAAAGAAAAACATCAAACCTTAAATGCCTTCTTCACCACCACCCCCTGCCCTCCCCATGCTCAAAAGAAATCACACGAATGGCAACAAAGGGGTGTATTTCAGTTAAGCTCATTACCTGCAGGCTACCCTGATTCAAAAATCACCCAAAAGTAATAACAAAAAAAGGAGCAACCAGAATTAGAACATAACATAAACCTGAATTAGAGTCCAAATCTACAACCTACAGTGATTAGACCTTGTTCTGAAACCATCCTCTGTTAGCATCGAGGGAGAGAAAGATCACTCAAATGCAAGGACCTTCCCTTGAGAGCAAGGAATGAGGAGAGAGACTGCCCCACAGACATCCTCTTCTGGCAGCAGCAAACGAGAGGCTGGTAGACAGCACTGAACACTCGCTCGCCCCCCCCGCACCCGCCTCGATGATTTCAGTCTTCCTCGGCGCTTTAATTGCTGAGATCGGCGAGTGATGGAGTCGATCATGGGCTCATGCCCCGTCTCCTGGCCTCCATGCTGCACGCTTTGCTCGCTGCCCCTTGGAGACAGCAAAGCCCCATCGGCCTGAAAACATGCCTCCAAAATGTAGTTAACAGGCTCCAACAGTAGCAGAATCACATCTGAAATATAAAGAAGACATTAAAGTAGTAAAAGAAGTGAGAGGAGTTGCTTTGTGAACTACCTCGAGGATGTCGCCTTTGGTAATGTTGTTTGCTGGCGCCATGTTCTACCAGTATTAGATAGGTTTCAAAGAGATTCCCCCATCATTGTTCTAAACCACAGTGAACATAGGCTGAGAGCCATTGTACACTCCTCATATGTTAGCCCTTTTCCCAGAATCGTTTTGTGAACCTCCTTTGAACCTTCTCGAATGCCAGCACATCTTTTCTTAGATAAGGGGACAAACCTGCTCACAATACTCCAGGAGTGAAGAATTCCTTATAAAGCCTCAGCATCACATCCTAGTAAGGAGGCATGGGATCCAAGCAGACGTTGCTTTGTGGATCCAGAACTGGCTTGCCCACAGAAGGCAAAGAGTGGTTGTAGACGGGTCATATTCTGCATGGAGGCCGGTGACCAGCTGTGTGCCTCAGGGATCTGTTCTGAGACCCTTACTCTTCGTGATTTTTATAAATGACCTGGATGAGGAAGTGGAGGGATGGGTTAGTAAATTTGCTGATGACACAAAGGTTGGGGGTGTTCTGGATAGTATGGAGGGCTGTCAGAAGTTGCAGCAGGACATTGACAGGATGCAAAACTGGGCTGAGAAGTGGCAGATGGAGTTCAACCCAGGTAAGTGTGAAGTGGTTCATTTTGGTCAGTCAAATATGATGGCAGAATATAGTATTAATAGTAGAACTCTTGGCAGTATGGAGGATCAGAGGGATCTTGGGGCCCGAGTCCATAGGACACTCAAAGCAGCTGTGCAGGTTGACTCTGTGGTTAAGAAGGCATACGGTGGGGGTTTTCAAGATGGCGGCACAGTGAAAAGTCTGCTTTGCTGAGCTCAGCACCGTAACACTGATAATTTCGCATATAAACCTATCTGTTTCAACTTTTTTTTTTAAATGCCCAAGTGTCTGATTTAATGACATGAACATTGATGAGTATTTTTTTTTGAGCTGCTTCAACACCATGCCATCCAAAGGTACTAAAAAGGCAGCCAAGATGGACTGCACAGAGCGCTCGCCCGGGGGTAAGGAGCTAGCTACTGCTAGCTATGCTAACACTTTGGACCCTGCTTTTCGTCAAGTAATTCAGGAAGTTACAGAGAACATATCCAAAATGATGGAGGAGAAGCTGGCTCCACTCTCTCTAACACTCCAGAACCACACATTGGAGCTTAAAGATCTTGATACAAGAACGACCGAAGCCGAGGGCCGAGTCTCCGTGGTTGACACTGTAGCTGATCAGGCCCAAAGCCGCATCCGGGTGCTAGAAAAGCAAGTTCAAAGCCTGTCTGACCATATCGCTGATCTCGAGAATAGACGTAGGAGGAAGAATATACGGATCATTGGTCTACCTGATGGTACAGAAGGCAGCCAACCGGCGAAGTTTTTTGCGGGCTGGCTGCCTAATTTCCTTGATTTGGAAACCAAGGCTGGACGCATTAAAGTGGAATGAGCTCATCATACGCTGGCTCCAAACCGGGCCCAGACCAATGCCCTCGACCCATCCTCGTGCGGTTCCATACTTTCAGTGATAAGCAAAGATTGATGGAGGCTTCGAGATGCCATGGGACTGATGCCCAGACTTTAATATATGAGGGATCCTGGTTTATGTTTTTTTCAAGATTATTCAGCAGCCATTATTCAGGAGTGCAAGGAATTCAACCAGGTAAAGAAGTGGCTGAGGGAATCCAGAATCCAGTACTTTATGCTGTACCCAGCGGCGCTGAAAATCACCTACAATGGGACCACCAAGATACTTGATTCTTCTGACAAAATTAAAACTTTTGTGGACACGTTGGGCTAAAGAATGTATATATTGTGTAGCCCTGGTTATGGATAATAACATGCTTAATGGTCGCTTTATTTTACCTTTTCATTACTCGATGGCAAGCTATCTCGATGGGTAATGTGTTTGTCTTGATTAATACAGTTTCATTATTTGTTTAAACTTGCGGTGCTGCTCCAGCCTGAAGGAGTTTAAACATGACGATAACAAATTGGTATATTGATAAGTTATGCCCTGTTTTCATTTTTGACTATGTTAAATGCCTTATTGGCGGTGGGGCAGAATATGGGGTGCTAGAAGGTTCAGATATCCTCTTTAACTGTGGGTAAGTCCTCTTGCTCAGCACTGTTAGCGCTTTGTTTTTTTGTGGGTTTTTTAATTCACTTATTGCTGCTCAGCTGATCTTAAGTTGGGGTTCCTCTCCTCCAGAGTCACATGATTGTTATAAAGGGTTATGACCAATAATATATTAAAATTGTGCACTTGGAACATTAAGGGGAGTCATCCACCGATCAAGAGGAAGAAAATCCTACTAAATCTGAAAAAGGAAAGGGTAGACGTAGCCCTATTGTAGGAGACACATTTAAATGATAAAGAACATCTAAAACTGCAACAGAGTGGATTTGATCAAGTCTATTTTACATCTTTTAACACCAAGAGTGGGGGGGGGCATTTTAATTAGGAAGAGCCTACCTTTTAAGTTATTAAACTGCATTAAGGATAAGTATGGGAGATTTATGATTGTTAAGGCTTCAATATATGGAGAGGAATATGGTGTTCTTAATGTTTATTGCCCTCCAGCTCATTCTCTCAAATTCCTAATAGATGCTTTTTCCAAACTTACAAGCTTTTCAATGCAAAACATTATTGTAGGTGGGGATTTTAATTGTCTCAGGGACCCACTGATGGACAGAGTGCCTAGTGGTCCCCCTTTGCTCTCCTCACAGCCCAAACAAATCATGGGCTTATGTGGAGAACTAGGACTTGTGGGTGTCTGGAGGTTGTTACATCCCTCAGACAAAGACTTCACATTTTTTTCTAATCCACACAAGTGTTACACCAGAATAGACTTTTTTCTAACCCCCAAAATGCTCTGAGATTTAGTTGTATTCTGCACAATTGGAAATATCGCTATTTCTGACCATGCAGCAGTATATTTAAATATTAAGCCCAAAGATAATTCAGCATGATCTAGACATTGGAGGCTGAATCCTTTTATTCTAAAAGATAATAAATTTATAGACCACTTTACTTCGGAATTCAAAACTTTCCTATTAATTCCAAATCAGCTAGTAGTCCATCGTTGCTCTGGGAAACCGCTAAGGCCTATGCAAGGGGATTAATTATCTCCTACTCTGCTAGTAAGAAGTGACAAGCTGCAGAACAGCAGTGCCTAGTGGAAGCAAGGTTTACGGCAGCTGAAAGGAAACTGACACTTGCTGAACAACGATTCTTTGAACATGGCGAAAAACCAGGTAGGTATTTGGCTTATTTAGCTAGAAAGAAAAATGTCTCTCAGACTATTGCTTCAATTAGGGATGGGACAGGAGCCCTTACCAGTAGTTCTAAAATGATTAATGTTGTGTTTAAGAATTTTTATTCTAAATTGTATCAATCTGAGCAATGTAATGATGGACAATCTAGGATGGAGTCCTTTTTCAGGAATTTAGATCTCTTAGGCATTTCTTCTGAACAAGAGTCCCTCCTCAATGCTCCGTTATCTATACATGAGATACAGGAAGCTGTGAGACAGGTCCAAAGTGGGAAGGCCCCAGTCCTGATGGACTCACTAGTGAATTCTATAAAGAGTTCACAGAGTTATTATCACAGCCTATGCTAAACATGTTCAATCATGGTCTCCTCCCACCATCATCGATAGAAGCTAACCTTTCCCTAATTCTTAAGAAAGCAAAGAGCCCTGAAGATTGTGCATCCTACAGGCCTATTTCATTGTTAAGTGTTGGCTTTAAAACCTTATCTAAAACCTTAGCGTTGCGATTAGAAACTGTGTTATCTTTTATCATAAAAGAGGATCAAACAGGTTTTGTAAAAGGCCATAGATCATCCAACAATATCAGAAGATTACTTAATGTGATTCAGGCATGTCAGCAACAGGCAGTGGATGGCTCGGTGGTTTCCTCAGATGCAGAAAAGGCCTCTGATCGTGTCCAATGGCTGTATTTTTTTTCGCTTTAGAACGAGTTGGTTTGGGCAATAATTTTATTAAGTGGGTGAAGGTTCTTTATAATGTCCCTTTGGCTGCGATTCTCACTCATGCTATTAGGTCAGATAATTTTAGTATTCTGAGGCAGGGCTGCCCTTAATCACCACTACTTTTCACACTAGTGATCGAGCCTTTGGCTGAGGCTATTCGGCAAGACCCCAAAATATCTGCTCCAGGCATAGGACTAGTCACATAAAGTTACATTGTATGCGGATGATGTTCTAATTTTCTTATCAAACCCTGCTATATCAGTGCACCACCTTATACAATGCATCAATTGATTTAGTGCCTTTCAGGTTATAAAATCAACTTTACTAAATCAGAGGCTATGCCTCTGGGGAATCTGCAGCAGGTACCTGACACTCAGGGTGTTTTCCCCTTTAAATGGTCACAGACAGGTTTTGTTTACTTAGGCATATTTATCACACTTACATTTGATCAATTGTTCAAGCTAACTTTACACAGTTATTTGACAAAATCAAACAGGATCTTGTACGATGGTGCACTCTTCCCGTTTCTTGGCTTGGCCAAATATCCTTGCTCACAATGAACATTCTCCCTCGTCTGCTCTACCCAATACAAATGATTCCAGTCTTTTTTACCCAACAAATACTTAAAAAAATAAATGGCTGGTTTGTTTATTTTATCTGGAACAAAAAAAGACCCTGTATTAAAATGTCTAAGTTACAGCTTCCCAGTAGTCTAGGGGGTCTGGATTTTCAAGACATCAAAAAATATCAATTAAGTTCCTTTTTATCTTATGTGTTGACTGGGTTTGCAGGGACCTCTCCTCAATTTGGCTAGACATTGAAGCTTCACAAGCGAAATGCCCTTTTATTGCTTTACCTCAATAAGATGAAACTAGTTGAGGGATATTGTCGCAATCTAATAACAATTAATACAGTCAGAGCTTGGAGGGCGGTGTGACAAATTGAGGGCAACGCAGTGAAAATGTCACCCTTCACTCCAACAACCAGCAGTCCAGATTTTCAGCCTGGCAAAATGGATTCTGGATTTAAACTTTGGATTTCTAAGGGTATTTTCCATCTAGGAGATTTGTTTGATGAAGGAACGATGATGTCTTTTATTCAAATAGTACAGAAATTTAACATACCCAAGGAATTTTTTCATTTCTTTCAGATAAGACATTATATACAGAAAAAAACATCATTGTTAACTGATTTCTATAGTTCTGACATAGAAAAGAGGGTGTTTGTTCTAAGGATAAGGTCTCCATTACTACTTTTTACAGCATCCTGAGGGAATGTTCTTGTGGAGAGGCTGAGCAGCTGGGAAGAGTCTGGGATGAAGAGCTGGGAGCAGAAATTACAGCTCAAACATGGGAAGACATCTGTGACAATGCAAAGAAAATTTCAGTTTGTAATAGAACTAAAGCATTGCAACTCAAAATTCTGAATAGAGCCCATCTGACTCCAGATTGTCTCTCAAAATTTAAGACGGGGGTTTCTCCAATGTGTTCTAAATGTAAAGTAAATACTGGAACTTTCCCCCACTGTTTTTGGACTTGTCCCAAACTTCAGGCATACTGGAGTGATATTTTGGGTGAAATGGAGAAGAGTCTGAAGATGGAGCTTGAACTGGACCCAGTGTCTTTTCCCTTAGGCTTACCCAGCAGTCGTATTATTAATGCACATCAGAAAAAACTTTTAACATCCTGACTTTTTGTGTGAGGAAGAACATTTTACTTTGTTGGATATCCGTTAAGGCCCCTGGACTTTTTGGTTGGCATAAATTAATCATGGAATGCCATTCCTTTCAACTTTTTGACATGTATGGTACACTCAAAAACAAATAGCTTTCATAAAACATGGCAACCTTTTCTGCAATATGTAGATGTAAACCTGTCTGCTATACTAATAAGGGCTTTTGTATATGATGTTGTGGTGATGTCTATATTTTGATGGCAGTGTTCTGATAGCTGATATCTGTGAGGGGAAGAAAAGTGAATGTAAATTTATCTGTAAATTGAAAGTTTTGTTATGCTGAGCAAAAAAATTTTTTTTTAATAAAGGCATAGGGTATATTGACCTTCATCAATCGTGGAATTGAATTTAGGAGCTGCGAGGTAATGTTCCAGCTATGTAGGACCCTGGTCAGATCCCACTTGGAGTACTGTGATCAATTCTGGTCACCTCAATGGAAGGACGTGGAAAGGGTGCAGAGGAGATTGGGCAAAGGATGTTGCCTGAATTGGGGAGCATGCCTTACGAAAGCAGGTTGAGTGAACCCGGCCTTTTCTCCTTGGAGCGACGGAGGATGAGAGGTGACCTGATAGAGGTGTATAAGATGAGAGGCATTGATCGTGTAGATAATCAGAGGCTTTTTCCCAGGGCTGAAATGGCTGTCACAAGAGGACACATGTTTAAGGTGCTTGGGAGTAGGTACAGAGAAGATGTCAGGGGTAAGTTGTTGTTGTCGTTTTTTTTTTTTTTTTCGCAGAGAGTGGTAAGTGCGTGGAATGGGCTGCCAGCAACAGTGATGAAGGCCGATACAATAGGGTCTTTTAAGAGAATTTCGGATAGGTACATGGAGCTTAGAAAAATAGAGGGCTATGGGTAACCCTAGTAATTTCTAAGGTAGGGACATGTTCAGCACAACTTTGTGGGCTGAAGGGCTTGTATTGTGCTGTAGGTTTTCTATGTTTCTATATTCTAGTCCTCCTGAAATGAAAGAAGACGGCATTTGCCGTTCTTTCCACCAACTCAACCTGCAAGTTAACATTTAGGGAATCCTACATGAGGACTCTCAAGTCCCTTTGCATGTCTGATTTCTGAATTTTGTCCCCATTTAAAATAAAAGTCTATGCCTTTATTCCTTCTACCAAAGTGCATGACCACGCGCTAACATTATATTCCATTTCCACATCTTTGTCCATTCTCTCAATCTGTCTGAAGCCTTCTGCAGACTCCACGTTTCCTCAATACTACCTGCCCCTCCAACTACCTTTGTGCCATCTGCAAACTTGGCCACAAAGCCATCATTACTATCATCCAAATCGTTGACAATGTCAAAAGAAGTGGTCCTAATACTAAGCAGAATAGGTCCCCTTTATTCCCACTCTTTGCCTCCTGCCAGTCAGCCAATCTTCTACCCATGCTAGTATCATTCCTGTAATACCATAGGTTCTTATCTTGTTAAGCAGCCTCATGCTTCACATGCAGCAACTTGTCAAACATTTTCTGAAAATCCAAATAAGCAAAACCACTGACTCTCCTTCGTCTATCCTGCCTGTTAATTCCTCAAAGAATTCCAACAGATTTGTCAGGCAGGATTTCCCCTTAAGGAAACCATGCTGACTTTGGCCTATTTTGTCAAGTACCCCAAAATCTCATCCTTAATAATGGGGTCCAACATCTTTCCAACCACCAAAGTTAGGCTAACTGGACTATAATTTCCTTTCTTCTGCTCTCCCTACCTTACAAGTGTAGAGTGACCTTTACAATTCTCCATTCCTTCAGAACAATTCCAGAATCTAATGAAACTCTAGTCATTGCTCTTCCATCTTCTTCCCTATTAGTGTCCTCTTCCAACCAACTTTGGCCAGCCACTCTCTCGTTCCTCTGTAATTGCCTTTACTCCACTGGAATACTGATACATCTGATTTTATTTTCTCCCTCTCAAACTACAGGGTGAATTCTATCATATATGATCACTGCCTTCTAGCGATTCCTTTCCCTGAAGGTGCCTAATTAAATCTGGTTCATTACACGACACCCAGTCCAGAATTGCCTTTCCGCTAGTGGGCTCAACCACAAGCTGCTCTAAAAGCCATCTTGTAGGCATTCAACCAAGTTGCTGTCTTGGTATTCAGCACCAACCCGACTTTCCCAATCAACCTGCATATGGAAATCCACCATGACTATTGTAACATTGCCCTTACTACTTGCCTTTTCTATCTCCCGTTATTATTTATAGGCAACATTCTGGCTACTGTTCGGAGGCCTGTATATAACTCCCTTCAGGGTATTTTTATCCTTGCAGCTTTTTAAAATTCTTCTCACAAAGATTCTATATCTTCTTATCCTATGTCACCTGTTTTTAAAGATTTGATTTCATTTTTTTTAATTGACAGAGCCACCCCACCCCCTCTGCCTACCTGCCTGTCATCTATGATTTTATTTCAGCCATGACTCAGTGATGCCCACAATGTTATAGCTGCCAATCTTAAACTACACTACAAGATTATCTAACTTATTCCGTATACTGTGTGCATTCAAATGTACCACCGTCAGTACTGAATTCATCTCCCTTTTTAATTTTGCATGTTACACTTCAAACCATCTGCCTGTCGTTCCTCACAGTCTCACTAAACAATGCATCCACTTGTATACCAATTGCTACATCCTTAGCCCTATCACTCCGTTCTCATCCCCCTGCCAAATTAGTTTAAGCCCACCACAACAACTTGAGCAAATCTGCCTGCAAGGATATTGGTCCCCCTCAGGTTCAGGTGCAATTCATCCTTTTTGTACAAGTCATACCTTCCCCAGAAGAGATCCCAGTGATCCAGAAAACCGAAACCCTGCCCCCGCACCACTTCCTCGGCCACTCATTCATCTGTACTATCATCCTATTGCTGTCCTAAACTAGCACATGGTACTGGGAGTAACCCATGGATTACTACCTTGGAGGTCCTTCTCTTCAGCCCCTCCCCCAACTCTCTATACTCACTGTGCAGGACCTTGTTCCCCTGTCTGTCTATGACATTGATGCCAATGTGCACCACACCCTCTGGGAGCTCACCCTCCCTCATGAAAATCTTCTCCAGCCACTCTGGACCCTAGCACCTGGGAGGCAACACACCATCCAGGTATCTCTTCTGCAGCCACAGAATTTCCTGTCCGTTCTCCTAACTACTGTATTGAGTCTCCTATCACTATCACTCTGCCTGAAGTTACCCTTCCCTGCTGAGCCTCAGAGATGGCCACAGTGCCACAGGCCTGGCTGCTGCTGCTGTGCCCGGATCAGTTAGTTCCCCCCACCCCCCACCAGCAGCAGAATCCAAAGGGGAATATTAGTTACAGAGGGAATGCCCACAGGGAAACCCTGCACTGACTGCTTACTCCCCTAACTTCTCCTGGTGGTCACCCATCTACCATCTGAACCTGCACTCTGGTTGTGACCACTTCAGTAAAACTCTCACCTATGAGGTTTTCAGCATCCTGGACAATCCTGAGTGCATCCAGCTCCAGCTCCAGCTCCTTGACCTTGTCAGTCAGGAGGTGCAGTTCAATGCAGAACTGTCCCGCAAATGCAGTCATCAGAAAGACTATCAGGTACACTGAAATCCCACATCCCACAGCAGGTGCATTCCACTGCCTTAACTAGCATCCTGCCTACACTTGTAAAACCTCTAACTTCTCAAGCTTAAGTTCTAGCCTGTTCCTTTTCTTGCCCAAACCTGTTGAACCAAAGCCTTGCTACTCTAACACTGACCACTCCTACAACGGCCATTCCGCTTACTTTTACTGGGTGTCCTGCACAGAGAAGTCTGGAACTGTGACTGGATCCAGAGTACAAACCCTCTCTGCTCTGTTTGAATCTTGAACAGTACCTTGCAGGGACAGTCTCCTTCGCACCTGATGGTATGTCAAATTAATTAAGTTAATGATGCCTAATTAAACTGTGGAGGTCTATCTCTCTCCATTCTCTGCATATTTATATTCCTATCTAAGAGCCTCTTAAGTGCAGCTACCTTATCTGCCGCTACTCTGACAGCACATTCCAAGGATCTACCACACTCAGTAAGTATAAAAAACCTGTCCTGCATATTATATTTGAGCTTGCTCTTCTCACCTTAAAAGCGTGCCCCTTAGTATGCCTTCTAGTTGGCATACCATCTGGTTCCATAAGCCCTTGTTATATCCAGTGCTTTTTAGCCATTTCTTGACATCACATGGTCTATGGATGAAAGCACTTTTGGCTGCACTTGACTGCAAATACTTTAGCTTTCTCTTTAGCATTCACATACTGGGTTTCACTATCATCAAAAATGATAATTAATATATTCAGCCCTAGTCACTAAATGCAGGATTTTGATTTGATTCATTGGCAGTGGGACTGTTTGGCTTTGCCTGTTTCCTGTTGTACTTGCCATTTAGCATGCATGTAGATCAGGATTCAATTGTATGCATGCCTGGGAGTGACCCGTGTGTCTTCCTGTACATCTCATCAAACAGGTGTGGAAACCTACTTGATGGTAAAGCTGGAATGAGGATACACTCTGCTATAAAGTTACAGGTTGTCATGGTGTACACTGCTGATGATCAATCCACACTGCCAGTGAACTACCACAGGGGTCCCCAACCTTTTTCGCACTGCGGACAGGTTTCATATTGACAATATTCTTGCGGTCCGGCCGACCGGGGTTGGGGGGGAGTGGTAGGGTTGCCAACGAACAAGAGTAGCAGTCAAATACGTTGGGTTTACCCCGAGAAAGACTACAACGACCATGAAGCCTTGAGCGGGCACCAGTGCGCATGCGTGTACGTGCCGATTGTCTTCTACAAATCGGCTTTGGCAATTCTGTCCGGGAGGGGGGTGTTAATCACGAACGCAATATAGGTGAAAGTGGCTAATACACTCAATTTTGTTTCTAAAAGGGTTTATCTAACGAATTTAATATTAAACACACAGCGCATATTTTCCTCGCATGAATATAGCGATAAGTCAATTATCAGGGGAGCTTGAATTAAGTGTTGAACAAACTTCCAGTAGATGTGGTAGAGACAGGTTCGATATTACCATTTAAAGAAAAATTGGATAGGTATATGGACAGGAAAGGAATGGAGGGTTATGGGCTGAGTGCAGGTCGGTGGGACTAGGTGAGAGTAGCGTTCGGCATGGACTAGAAGGGCAGAGATGGCCTGTTCCTGTGCTGTAATTGTTATATGGTTATATAAGTCAATAGCATAACATTTTAAGTAATATTTCGATATTAAACACACAGCACATATTTTCCCCGTATGAACATATAAAATCATTGCAACACACCAATATCGCTGAATCAGTGGGAGCCCTGGGCTTGTTTTCCTGCAACAAGACGGTCCTATCGAGGGGTGATGGGAGACAGCGATACTCGAAGGGAGTTCCTTATGTCCAGTCTATTCTGCAGTTTAGTTTTCGTTGCATTCAGTGCAAAGATATGTTGGAAATGGAAGCAACGTTTTCAGTGCTTTCGTCGCAATCTCAGAATATTCAGCCTTGACTTTGATCCAGAATGCCGGCAGAGATGTTATGTCAAACATACTTTTCAGCCCGCCGTCATTTGCAAGCTCGAGGAGTTGATCTCCTTCCCGCGCTGATATGGATGACGCGCGGGTAATGACCTTGCGTGCATTCAAGCTCCACAGTGGGCGTGACAGGGAATGAGGAAAGGTGCAGCTGACTCCAATCGCCAAATCATATCGTTTCCTCGCGGCCCGGTAGCAAATGCTCTGCGGCCCGGTGGTTGGGGACCGTTGAACTACCAGGTCTGCTTTGATTCTGTCCCATTGAACATGTCAGCACTACTAACACTGTGAAGGCAGAATTTAGTCTCCATGTCAGCCAACACTGCCTGGTTTGGTGCAGCATCCTCTCCCGAAATATGAAAACACCGAACTATCAGGACAGCAGAAAACGTCACTGGCTACAGTCTACAAGCACTACAGGACTTGCAAATGTCCAGGACAAAGAAGTGGGTAGAATAAATCACTGCAGACACTACCCGCACACGCCTTTACTAAAAGCTCCCTTTAGTAGCACTATAGGGCTACTAAAGCAAAAACTTCACGCCAGCTAAAAAGTTTCTTCCCCCAGGCAGTTAACCTGATCAACCATTCTAGTTTTCCCTCACACCCTCTATTAAACCCTCTATCATAAAAGATTATGAGAGGAAACTGGCAGGCAATATAAAAACGGACTGTAAAAGCTTTTATAGATATGTTAAAAGGAAAAGACTGGTAAAGACAAATGTAGGTCCCCTGCAGGCAGAAACAGGTGAGTTGATTATGGGGAGCAAGGACATGGCAGACCAATTGAATAATTACTTTGGTTCCGTCTTGACTAAGGAGGACATAAATAATCTTCCAGAAATAGTAGGGGACAGAGGGTCCAGTGAGATGGAGGAACTGAGAGAAATACATGTTAGTAGGGAAGTGGTGTTAGGTAAATTGAAGGGATTGAAGGCAGATAAATCCCCAGGGCCAGATGGTCTGCATCCCAGGGTGCTTAAGGAAGTAGCCCAAGAAATAGTGGATGCATTAGTGATAATTTTTCAAAACTCATTAGATTCTGGACTAGTTCCTGAGGATTGGAGGGTGGCTAATGTAACTCCACTTTTTAAAAAAGGAGGGAGAGAGAAACCGGGGAATTATCGACCGGTTAGCCTAACGTCGGTGGTGGGGAAACTGCTGGAGTCAGTTATCAAAGATGTGATAACAGCACATTTGGAAAGCGGTGAAATGATCGGACAAAGTCAGCATGGATTTGTGAAAGGAAAATCATGTCTGACGAATCTCATAGAATTTTTTGAGGATGTAACTAGTAGAGTGGATAGGGGAGAACCAGTGGATGTGGTATATTTGGATTTTCAGAAGGCTTTTGACAAGGTCCCACACAGGAGATTAGTGTACAAACTTAAAGCACACGGTATTGGGGGTAAGGTATTGGTGTGGGTGGAGAGTTGGTTAGCAGACAGGAAGCAAAGAGTGGGAATAAATGGGACCTTTTCAGAATGGCAGGCGGTAACTAGTGGGGTACCGCAAGGCTCAGTGCTGGGACCCCAGTTGTTTACAATATATATTAATGACTTGGATGAGGGAATTAAATGCAGCATCTCCAAGTTTGCGGATGACACGAAGCTGGGTGGCAGTGTTAGCTGTGAGGAGGATGCTAAGAGGATGCAGGGTGACTTGGATAGGTTGGGTGAGTGGGCAAATTCATGGCAGATGCAATTTAATGTGGATAAATGTGAAGTTATCCACTTTGGTGGCAAAAATAGGAAAACAGATTATTATTTGAATGGTGGCTGATTAGGAAAAGGGGAGATGCAACGTGACCTGGGTGTCATTATACACCAGTCATTGAAAGTGGGCATGCAGGTACAGCAGGCGGTGAAAAAGGCAAATGGTATGCTGGCATTTATAGCAAGAGGATTTGAGTACAGGAGCAGGGAGGTACCACTGCAGTTGTACAAGGCCTTGGTGAGACCGCACCTGGAGTATTGTGTGCAGTTTTGGTCCCCTAATCTGAGGAAAGACATCCTTGCCATAGAGGGAGTACAGAGAAGGTTCACCAGATTGATTCCTGGGATAGCAGGACTTTCATATGAAGAAAGAATGGATGAACTGGGCTTGTACTCGTTGGAATTTAGAAGATTGAGGGGGGATCTGATTGAAACGTATAAGATCCTAAAGGGATTGGACAGGCTAGATGCAGGAAGATTGTTCCCGATGTTGGGGGAAGTCCAGAACGAGGGGTCACAGTTTGAGGATAGAGGGGAAGCCTTTTAGGACTGAGATTAGGAAAAACTTCTTCACACAGAGAGTGGTGAATCTGTGGAATTCTCTGCCACAGGAAACAGTTGAGGCCAGTTCATTGGCTATATTTAAGAGGGAGTTAGATATGGCCCTTGTGGCTACAAGGGTCAGGGGGTATGGAGGGAAGGCTGGGGCAGTGTTCTGAGTTGGATGATCAGCCATGATCATAATAAATGGCGGTGCAGGCTCGAAGGGCCGAATGGCCTACTCCTGCACCTATTTTCTATGTTTCTATTATCTCAGTCACCACACTACAAAAACTTTAAACCACTTTTTTGCAATGCTGTTAACATGCTGGCACTTAAGTATTTACACACGTTTGTTCCATATCCATACTTGTAAATTTATTTTATATAAACCTTTATAATTGTCAAATATTGTTGTTTCTGATCCACGACGTACCAACATACCACAGTAGATTCATAATACATGTAAATGTCAAAGATGAATCAAGTTGACGTTTGACTGCATGGTGAATCACTTCTTACGAATGCCAGCAAAGATGGATCCGTCTGCCACAGGTTGAAGGGAAGCACAAGATTCGTTCCCCACGTCCTCATGAAAAGGAGACAGTTGCTCGGATAGTGGCTGTGCCACTAAGCCATGATAGACATTAAAATCTCCGCCTAGAATTTATCCAGTATTCTTGTTAGTTCCAATATTTCTTCCAATCATTATACAAAATGGAGGAGCTTAAGGAGAACACCAAGTTATAATCAGATGGAGGTTTCCCTTCACTCAAATGACCTGAACATTGTAGAAAACAACCAGGGCTATTTCTTCTTCACGTATGCCCCTGTTTAGAGTAAAGGCTCTAGGAGAGGCTTCAATCACAAACAAGAGAAAATAAGCAGATGCTAGAAATCCAAGCAACACACACAAAATGCTGGAGGAACTCAGCAGGCCAGGCAGCATCTATGGAAGCATTTTGTGTGTGTTTCTGGGAGAGACTTTGCCATTTCCAAGTTGTACCAAGATAGACCATCAGGATTTTTTTCTTCTGTTTGATCAGCAGTAAGAATACATTTGCACATACATTTCTCTGTCTGTAAAACCCTAACAAGACCCCAACTCCCCTCTCTCTCCCCAAGAGATAGTCTATATATCCAATGAGAGAATCTGCAGATGCACACATCCCTTGTCAGCAATGGCTCTTCCCCTACCACCAGTTCCAGTATCCCATGTAAGTGCTCCCTGAACAACCTCATCTTTCTTTGTACATTTCAGAGTACATCCATTCCCAATTTATGCTCCCAAGTTCCTGCCTAATAGCATCATAAAGCCTCTTCCCCAATTAAATACTTCACCTTTCCATCTACTCCTGTCTCTCTCCCCAGGGCTAAAGGTCAGGTTAGTATCTCCAAGTTCCAACATGATCACCCACCAAGTGATCTCACATCTGACCTGGTCCCACACCTAGTGCCAAATCCAGAATAGCCACTCCTCTAGTTATAGCATAACCTGTCTACATATTGCGTCAGAGATCCTTCACTGGAGACTGGTACAGTTTATCTTTTTAAACCCAATGAATTTAGCAAAATTGGCATTCGCTTCTCATTAGCTATTTCATTTTCTTCAAAATACTGTTCCAATGGTTCAGTATACATGAGCCAATTACCCGTTGTGTAATCAAACTCCTTAATCTTCCTGATGAAACCAGCCATTTCTGATTTTTTTAAATGATTATTTTCACCCGGTGCTCTTTACGAACCCATGATTCCTTCCTTTCTCATTATGAGCCCGTAAATTCCTCCGTTTTCTACCGTATTTTACAAACTTGACGGTGTCTTCCCTACCGAAGAACACGTGCTTTTCGAACTAGACTGCGTGCTGTACTTTAACAGGTCGGTGGCTGTTTTAAAATACTTCGCCGCAATCATATGTTTTGTAACTTCAAAACATTAAACTAATTCAAATGAAGACAGGCGAATCCGAAACAAGGATACAACTTCGTCTTTAAGCAAAACGCGCACGGATCACGTGGTAGCGCGATGACGTATACAATGAACTTATTTTACGTAATCAATTATTTAAACGTAGTAGACCGTTTCATCAATCAATGCATATAAGGTTGCTCAAATATTATTGCAATGTCAAATACACAACAGCACATCTAACAAGTTCTACCCATCTAAACCTTTTGCACTGAGGAGGTGCTAGGAAGATGGAGAAAATATAATTATCTTTGATACATTTTCTATACATATTTTTCTCAGGATCACTACATCAATATAAAGCTCAGGACTAATTGCTAACCCATAACTTCCCTTAAACCCAGTACTCAATATAGAGACATTAAAGACTCAACCCCATTGGTGAGCCTGGAGTCAAATGTCAACCAGACTTCCTCCCCTGAAGAATATCAGTGAAACAGGTGTATGTTTTAATATATATAATAATTTGGTGGCTCTGTAGTCATCATTACTCATAACTAGAGATTTTTTCAAACACCAAATTATTAACTGAATTTAAATTTCACAGCAGCAGTTTCTACATCGTTAATGTCGTGCCTCTGCCTATGTATTTGCTAATTCAAAATACACGTGGATATTGAGTGCTTAATATACAGTTCTGTTCTGTTTTTTTGTGTGCTATCAGTTATAACCAGCAGCGAGTGATGAGGGGCTGCAAGGCAGTCGCACAGCAACCGAGCTTGAGAAAGTATGTAATTTTCAAAAAGGGGTTGCTCTCGGAGCCGAGTGCGGGCGCGCGTCTGACATTTACCCCGTGTGATGCTCTTCTGCTTCTGCTGCTGCCGTGGGAAGGGGGGGGGTCTGGGTGAAGAGGGACTGCGGACACGTGAACTGAATTTCCAATGCAGCAGCTCACCGGCAGCACTGGAGAGAGGGAGGGGAGCTGACATGCGCCGGTTCGCTAATCTCTCTGCTAAGATTGCGGATTTGGACGCGGCTATGGAGGAGCTAGCAGAGGAGGCTCTCGCAGGGTGAAGGGCGCATCGTACAGACAAGGCTCCGGGTCTGAAAGCCCTCTTTCTCTCTGCACTGCCTTCTCCTGGGCCGCTTGGGTCATGGCTTGGCCGTGCATCAGCAGGGTCTGCTGCCTGTCTCGCTTCTGGAGCCAGTTGGACAAGTCCGACCTCTCGGTACCGCTGACTGTCCAGAATTATTCTGAGGTCATAGAGCAAGAGGTGAGGTCGGTAACCCAGCAAGTCTCAACAGACTCAATCCTAAATAACAACGCGCCCCTGGCCCCCGAGCCGAGAACAGAGGCTTCGGTCCAGGAATCGGTCTCCAGGCACGACTTTAAGTCCTGGACGGTGCGCAAGGAAGCGAGCTGCAAACCCAGGCGGGAGTACCATCCGTCCGACGTTCCTTTCTCCAGCGACACCCAGTACAAACTGGACTTCAAGGCTTGGCCCATCCCTAAAAAGGAAAATTACCCCTGGGTAAAGGCGGGACAGGACCAGCTTTCCATGCCCAGCAGTTCCAGCGCGCACACGCTCCACCCTGGGCCAACTGCAGACCAGCAGAAAGGAGAGAGACCCCCAAATCCCAGGGAGCCCGTCCCAAGGCACACCCGGGAGGAGGCGATCAGACCCGCAGTAAAAACCACCTCCTACAGGTCAGTGGCAAGAGATGTGCCTCGTATTGGTCTCACTCTGGGCACTTTATTGTAACCGTAAAAAAACTGCATTGTCGTGAAGCTCAACCTCCCCACCATCCCCGAGTTCGCAGTTCTTTGGGTTTTGTTCCTGTATCAACGTTTTCACTTGCATATTTTAAACGATGCACTTAACAGGGCTTAATTATGAAACTTACTGACTTTGCAACTGAGTTATCAAAAATACTTAATATTGTCATGGTCATGATTTGAGTTGTTTGCATCTCGGTTATGTAAATATTACATAAATGTTATTAGGGGATCGTTTTCCCTTTTAAAGGCACATTTGTTTCTCTCGGAAAGAGAAAAGGGTTTGTGTGTATATGTGCGAGGGTGAGGGTTATCGTTGAGAACTGGACGTTCACATTTTCTACATACCCTCAGCAGCCCTCTGGCAATGTTTGTTGTCGGTATCGTTGCCGTATCATTGCTTTGTCCCGTTCGCTTCGAATGTAAATAAGTAACCTGAATATTTTATCCTTTGGAATTGGTAAATTTAAATTTAACATTGAGGGATTGGAACTTTAAATCAGTTTCAATTTATCAGTGGGTTTAAAAAAACTTCACGTAAATGCTGCTTATTGTTACATGGGGTCTGCATGGCTGTTAGCAGCTGTAATAGATTTGCATTCCTTCATTAGAATACATGGACAAGGGTAAGTGACATTGAAAAATTATGGCATTCGGGAGCAGTATTTAATCATCTCCATATTAAAGATGCACAGTATAATGTCAATATTTTGCATTAGTTTATTGCTGTTTTTAAACAGAACCTCAGAATAGTTTTGATTTTTTTTTAAAGAACTCACCAGAGATGCACTGCTTTTTATTTCAGTATAAAGATAGCCGTTAGTGCAATTGGTCCAGACAAGTGAATCTCACTAGATACTTTCACACCAAGTTTAAATGTTCCATTGCTGCTACTCCACCAAATGACAGATATTATTCCTTTATTGAATTGTGATTTTTGAGTGAGAAGGCCCATTTACACTCCCATGTAATTATTATCCAAGCAACTTTTGGTCATATTTCAATTTAAGACAAGTCATACCAGCACTGGAGTTACCTGCTTCAATCCCATTTGTTTAAGAGCGGTCAAAACATCCAAATACCTCTTTCACTCTGCTATGTTCTCTGTCGCTCTGCCTGTTTGGAATTCGTGCTTCTTACAACCTGACCCACAACATGCGCACTCTTGTGGTAAATGCAAATCTGTTGCAGTTCACCGAGTGTTGCAGACAATACGAAGATAGATGGAGTGTTGAGTATTGCAGAAGGACTGGGTCCTATTAGGGGAATGGGCAAAGAAGTGGCAGATGGAATATGGTGTAGGGAAGTGGATGGTCATGCACTTTGGTAGAAGAAATAAAGGCATAGAATATTTTCTAAATGGGGAGAAAATTCAGAAGCCAGAGACGCAAAGGGACTTGAGAATCCTTGTGCAGGATTCCCTAAAGGTTTACTTGCAGGTTGAGTCGGTGGTAAGGAAGGCAAATGTAATGTGAGCATTCATTTCAAGAGGACTAGAATAGAAAAGCAAGGATATGACCCATTGGTCAGATCATACTTGGAGTACTGTGAGCAGTTTGGGCCCCTTATCTATAAGAAATGATGTGCTAGCATTGGAGAAGATCCAGAGGAGATTCATGAGAATGAAAGGGTTAACGTATGAGAGTTTTTTTTGGCTCTGAGCTATGCTTGCTCGAGTTTGGAAGAATGGGGTGGATCTCTTTGAAACCTATCAAATATTGAAGGCCTAGATGGAGTGGATGTTTCCCATAGTGGGGGAATCCAGAACCAAAGGGCATAACCTCAGGATAGAGAGACATCCCTTTAGAGGTGAGGAATTTCTTTTGCCAGAGGGTGGTGAATCTGTGGAATTCATTGCCAGGGATAGCTATAGAGGCCAAGTTATTGGGTGTATTTAAAGTGGAGGTTAATAGGTTCTTGATTGGTAAGGGCATCAAAGATTACAGAGAGAAGACAAGCAAGTGGGGTTGAGAGGGATAATAAATCAGCCATGATAAAATGGTGGAGCTGTCTCGATGGGCTCAATGGCCTAATTCTGCTCCTATGTCTTATAGTGTGAAGTTGTCTTTGAAATAATTTCAGAGATTCTGCAGGTTAAAAAATATTGCAATTTCTTAGTGGACTTTTTAATTAAAAACAATACTAATCAACTGTACATCGTAGTGTCCAAGGATTCATCCCCCTTCAGTAAAATGTCGCCTTGCCTTTGTGCAATGTTTCTCTCTTTGTAATAACATTTTGCTTTTGTATAACACTTGCATGTTGAGACCATCTCAAAGTGCATACGGGATCATAATAGGCACAGAAAAATAGGATATTGGGAAGGGTCAAAGTTTGATTGAGGAGGTGGGATTTTCATAAGAGTGGTTTGAAAAACAATTCTTAAATGTGAGCAAAAAGTGGCTGAAACACAATTGGTCAATGTGACCGGTGTAGGTGTAAATGGAAGTTTGTAAGTCTGAGGGATGATGGGCTTGGGTTGGGAAAGTTAAAAGGGAATTACAATATAAAGATTTATTTGTGTACATGGGAGACTGGAAATCAATATACCTTGGTGAGGTCAAAAGTATGCTGCATTGTTGAGCCTCTGATATAAGTAACCAGCTTTTGGCTGAGCTGACAGAATAGGTTGGAGATGGGCCAGGGTGCTTTGGGACAGTCACAACAAGGTCACAGAGATGTGGACAGTGCTGAACAGCAGCACTGGGTTTGGCAGCTGCAAAGGGAAAAAATGTGCAATGGCTCAGAAGTGCAGTTGGTGACAGCCAGGACACCAGAACTGCAACCTTTCTGGTGGTTCCTAGTGACTGGCTAGTGAATGACATCCGCTATGTTGAAGTGGTGCTAATATTTCCGGAGTTTCACTGTGGAAAAAGTGGTTTCATCAAGGCAGAATATCTGGTAAGGGTGTTGGAGTTGAGCAAGATGGTGGAGAGAACTGGATGATGTCAGATGAAGCCTTGGTAGATCGCTGCGGTCCATTCTGTGCAACATTGCTCTGTTGCTGCAGTATAGCTGATGTGGAGGAAGCAGGATGTTAGGAGTTTGTCATGCTATTGTTGGTTCTGCTGAAGCTGCAGTAATGCCATTCTGGTTGCAATGCTGTAGGAAGGATGTGATTAAGGTAGAAAGGGTGTAGAAAAGATTTGCAATGATGTTGAGTGGAATGGAGGGTTTGAGTTACAAAGAGAGATTGGTTAGGCTGGGACTGTTTTCCCTGGCGTGAAGGAATCTAAGGGGTGACCTTATTGAGATTTATAAAATTCAAAGATCTAGATAGTTTGATAGTCAGATTTTTTCCCCCTGGGTAGGGGATGCTATAATGGAGGGCATAAGTTTAGGTTTAAGGTGAGAGGGAAAATAGTTGATGGGAATCTGAGGGGTAATTTTTCACACAGAAGGCGGTGGGTATGTGGAATGAGCTGGTGGGTACAACTACTTTGTTTAAAAGGCATTTAGGCAGGTGGATGGAGAAAAAAGGTTTGGGGGAAATAGGGGCCAAAAGCAGGCAAATGGGATAAGTGTAGATAATAGGCAACTTGGTCACAAGGATGGGTTGGATTGAGGAGCCTGTTTTCATGCTGTATGGTCAGGACTGATATTATAACTACTGAAAGTGCAAACTGAATGGTAATTGTGTGAAGTGCTAAAGAATATTAGAAATTCAAGAATAGCTGTGTGGGAGTATGATTGAATGATGAGTTGCCTCCAGTGTGGACCATTTGTGCAAAGATAATTGTATCTCATTTGATAAGAAGTCATGGTACTGTGCTGCACTCAGCTAATCCTGGCAATCAAAATTGAAAGCATTCAACATCTCTGAAGTATAAGTACAAGGGATTTTGCAGATGCTGGAAATCCAGGGCAACACACACAAAAAATGCTGGAGGAACTCAGCGGGTCAGGCAGCATCTATGGAGATGAATAAATAGTGGATGTTTCAGGCCGGGACCCTTCATTGAGACTCAACAGTTGGTTTTTCGGGCTGAGACCCGTCATCAGGCTGTGCAAATTAATTGGATTGGAGTAGCTACTGGATTTTAGCATGTTGGTCAAAAGCTGAAAGAGGAAATGTTTAGCAGGAAAAGATTAACATTGGAGGAATGATGGGTGCGATGATGTACCGTGCTATAAACCTGTAAGTAAGGTCGCTTGTGATGACTATGAAGTGTGGCATGAGGATGGGTTTGACAGGTTGGCTGTTATTTGCAACAGAGAAGCAGAGGGGAAAGTTACTTGAGGTTTTTAAAATTCTGAGGAGCATTGATTGAGTCAAAGGAAGATCCTTTTTCTCAGCAATGTGGGGGGAAAAAAACCTAGTGGCATTGATTCAAGTACTTTGCAGAAGGATTAAATGGGAAATGAAGGAAAAGGCACACCCAAAGGATGGTAGGGGTCAGTAACTGTCCTGAAACATTGCTGGAGGCAAATATGCAGATATATATTTATCCACAGACTAAATATAGGAAGGTGGCATTTTTGACTTGAACAGACTTGAGCCAAATGGCTGCTTGCTCTGTCATCTACTTTGTGATTTTTTTTAATGAACTGGGAACTGTCAATGGAAATAAGCCCTTGGACGTTGTGCTTGCCTGAAACCCCTGGGTAATGAATCAGTTAAGATAATTCTGAGACTTGCCCCAAATGCAAATGAGTGTACAGGCAACCATTTCTTGTTTCTATTGTCTTTTGTTTATTTGCTCCTCTTTCACTCTTTGTTATGTCTCTGCTCGAGCATCTTTATTTTTAGTTTCATCTATTTCCTCCTCTTTCTTTCTGTTTCACACACACACACACACACACACACACACACACACACACACACACACACACACACACACACACACACACGTAAAATGAGTGTGTGGTACATTGAAGACAAAATATATTGTGTTTGTAAATGTTAAAGAAGAATTTGTTTCCATTGTTTCTGGAGGGAATATCATTCAATTCCTAGCTGCCAAATACATTATTTACATTTTAACATTAAAAGTTTTTGTAATTTAAATTGACCACTGATCAGAGACTGTACCACATTGCATGATTGATAGATTCCTGTTCCTAAATCTGTTTATTCATGACAAAATCTACTACACTCTCCATATCCAAAGAGAACAGCGACCTGCAGACTGAGCGATACCTAAAGATGTGACAGTTTTACCTACAATTCAAACAATTATAAAATTCGAATAGGGTGGAAAAACAGGCAACATAACTAGCAAGTGCCACAGAAATCTGTGCTGCTGCCTCAATAGTTTCAATTTCTAGCAAGGACTTGGTTTGCTAGAGCTGTTGGGGAGGTTTTAAACTAATCTGGCAAGGAGATAGGAGTTGGAGTAATAGTGCTGAGGTTGGGAAAGTCAGGTTGGTGCTGGATCCCAAGAGGGGGAACTTGTACAATGCCTACGTGATGGCTTCTTAGAGCAGTTCGTGGTTGAGCCTTCTAGAGGATCAGCTATTCTGGATCGGGAGTTGTGTAATGAACTGGAATTAATCAGAGAGCTAACGAAAAAGGAACCCTTAGGAGGCGGTGTTCATAATATGAAAGAATTCATCCTTCAATTTGAGAAGAAGACGTTAAAGTCAGTTGTATTAGTATTACAGTGGAGTAAAGGGAATTACAGAGGCATCAGAGAGGAACTGGCCAAAATTGATTGGAGGGGACACTAGCAGGGATGACAGCAGAGCTGCAATGGCTGAAGTTTCTGGGAGCAACTTGGAAGGCACAGGATAGATACATCCCAAAGAAGTACAGTAGTAATATTTTAAAGGCAGGTTAATGCAACTGTGGCTGACAAAAGAAGTCAAAGCCAACATAAAAGCCAAAGAGACAGCAATATAATAGAATAAAAATTAGTGAGAAGTTAGAGGATTGGGAAGCTTTTAAAAACCAACAGAAGGCAACTAAAAAAAGCCATAAACAAGGAAGCGATGGAATACGAAGGTAAGCTAGCCAATAATATTAAAGAGGATACCAAAAGTTTCATCAGATATATAAAGTGTAAAAGAGGTGAGAGTAGGTATCAGACCGCTGGAAAATGATGCTGTATTCACAGTAATAGTTACAAGGAAATGGCGGACAAACTGGTTAAGTATTTTGCATCAGTCTTCACCTTGGAAGACACTAGCTGTATGCCAGCAGTTTCGGAGTGTTGGGGTAGAAGTGAGTGAATTTGCCATTACTAGGAAGAAGGTGCTTGGGAAACTGAAAGGTCTGAAGGTAGATAAATCACTTGGACCAGATGGTATAGGAAGAGGTGGCTGAAGAGATTGTGGAAACATTAGTAATGATCGTTCAAGAATCAGTAGATTTTGGCAGGGTTCCAGAGGACTAGAAAATTGCAGAAGAAAGGAAATTACAGGCCAGTTCATCTGCCGTCAGTGGTTGGGAAGATGTTGGAGTCAATTGTTAAGGATGTGGTTTCAGGATTTTTAGAGGCATATGATAAAATAGGCTGAAACCAGCATGGTTTCCTTAAGGAAAAATTTTGCCTGACTAATCTGTTGGAATTCTTTGAAGAAATAGCAAGCAGGATAGACAAAGGAGAATTGCTGGATGCTGTGTACTTGGATTTTCAGAAGCCTTTTGACAAGGTGCTAACAAGTATTGAGCCCGTGATATTACAGGAAAGCTGCTAATGTGCATAGAACATTACCTGATTTTCAGGAGGCAACGAGTGGGAATAAAAGGAGTCTTTTCTGGTTGGCTGCCAGTGACTAGTGGTGTTCCACAGCGGTCTCTGTTGGAACCGATTCTTCCTTGTGTTATAGGTCGATGATTTGGATGATGGAATTGATGACTCTGTGGCCAAGTTTGCAGATGATATGAAAATAGGTAGAGGAGCAGATAGTGTTGAGGAAGTAGAGAGGTTCCAGAGGGGCTTAAACAGATTACGAATTGGCAGCTAGTGTATGGTCATGCACTTTGGTAGAAGAAATAAAAGCAGAGACTATTTTCTAAATGGAGAGAAAGTTCAAAAACCTGAGGTGCAAAGGGACTTGGGGAGTCCTCATGCAGGATTCTCTAAATGCTAATTTGCAGATGGACTTGGAGATGGGGAAGGTACATGTAATGTTATCATTCAATTCGAGACAACTGGAATATAAAAGCAAGAATGTAATACTGAAGCTTTTTAAGGCACTGGTGAGACCTTGCTTAGAGTACTGTGAGCAGTTCTGGGTCTCTTATCTAAGAAAGGATCTGCTGACATTGAAGGAAGTTCCAAGGAGGTTCACAATAATGATTCTGGGATTGAAAGGCTCATCAGAGGAGTGTTTGGCTCTGGGCCTGTAGTCAATGGAATTCAGAATTCAACTCATTGAAACCTATTGAATGTTGAAAGGCCTCAATAGACTAAATGTGGAGAGGATGTTTCCTCTGTTGGGGGGGGTCTAAGACCAGGGCACACAGCTTCAATAGAGAGATCTCCATTTACAATGGAGATGAGGAATTTATTTAGCCAGAGAGTGATGAATCCGTGAAATTCATTGTGAAAGGCCTGTCGGTACCAAGTCATTGGGTATGCTTAAGGCAGATGTTGATGGATTTTTGATGTCAGGGCATGAAGGGATGCCAGGAGAAGGCAGGAAACTGGGGAAAACGGATCAGCCATGATGAAATGGTGGAGATGAAATACAGGTAAGGCATGTTATTATGAAGATCAATGTAATATTGAACCCTTATTGTAAGGGGTAAGTAAGTAGAAAAATTTGATACAACTTTTTATATATATATATATATATATATATATTCGTGAGATTGCATCGGTAGTAATACATGTAGTTTTGGTCTCCATATTTAAATAAGGATATAATTACCTTGAAAACTACATTAGTTTAATTCTAGGGATGACAAAATTGTATGAAGATCGGATGGGTCTACATTCATTGGCGTAAAGAGGAATTTGAAGTGATGTTCCTGAAACAAAAATCCAGAGGGTTGCTCAGATGCTGAGGTGGTTTGCTGCAGGCGGCTTTAAGAACACTGGCTCAGAGTAAGGAGTTGCCCATTCCAGATGAAGACAAAATTTTCTTTTGAGTGTTGCAAATCGTAGTAATTTCCTACTCCAGAGATATTGAGATAGTTATTCGTTACCTTCAAGATAGAGACTAGCAGAATTTAAAGCAGAAAGGAATCAAGTAGAACCTGTTTACTTTAAAAGTGATGTTGAGGACAAGATTACACTAAGCATAATCCTCGCTGTGGAAGGAGTGATATCTGTCTCTCCCTTGTTAGTGTGAGAGACGTTGAAATGTTGGAGTGAAGGGTTTGTTTTTGTTGTTCTATATACCCTGGTGTTTCTTTGGGGGCTTTGCTATTGCTTGCATGCTGGGTGGTGGGAATGGTGATGCTAGAATAAGTAGTGGTGGGGGGGAGGTTAATGCTGCTTGCTGGTGTGGGGGGGGGTAGGGGGCTTTGGTGTTCGTGCATTTTTCTGTCGTTCATTTTTTGGGGTTTTCCTTCTGTTTTGAGGATGTCTGTGGAGAGTGAGAATTTAAGGTTGTATGTTGTATACATTCTCTGATATTAAATGGACCCATTGAATAGCACAACAGGCTGCAGGAGCTGATTGGCCATCTACTGTTTACTGTGTTCTTAACTAATGAAGACGTGACACTTCCTGCCAAATGGGTTACAGTAAAATGAGGATTTTGACAAGGAGAATGACTTAATATTTTAGTAATATTTGAGTAATGTGAATATTTGATTAAGCAATTCATTTAGATAATGCACTGTGGGTTGTATGTGAAAGTACATAAATGGCATACGTCATTGCGTAGCCGTGTCATACGTGCATGCCTCACTTAAAGTGAAAAAGAAATTAATGTGTTATTCTTGGCTCCGTATTTTTGCTTTCAACAAGTTTAATGTTTTGGAACTATAAAACATATCAGTAGTGACAAGGAAGTTTGAAACAAACCTAAGACGACTACCTACCTGTTGAAGCGCAGCAAGAGGTTCCATTTTTTTTTAAAAAGCGCCGCAAGATGATCAAGGCTTTTGCTTTCGATTAGTTTAATGTCTTGAAGTTGCAGACCATAACAGGGATTCAGAATGTGAGGGGAAAAGTGTGTTTGACTTGGCCTGTCTCAACCCTGACCCTATGCCATCTCCTCAGCTATGTTACGTTGGGGTTAGTTCAAAGTAAGTTTCTTATCAAAGTACCTATATGTCACCAAATACTACCCTAAGGTTAATTTTCTTGCAGGTATTCACAGTAGAACAAAGAAATGCAATAGAATCAATGAAAAACTTGCAAAGACTGACAATCAGTGTACAAAAGAAGACACTGTGCAAATATAAAATAAACAATTATTAGGTAAATAAATAATACATCAAGTTGTGGAGTCCTTGATGGTGAGCCCATAGATTGTGGAATCAGTTCATTGTTGAGGTGAGTGAAGTTATCCACATTTTGTTCAGGAGCCTGATGGTTGAGGGGTAATAACTGTTCCTGAGCCTAGTGGATTAGGTCCTAATTCTCCAGTATCTTCTTCCCAACAGTAGCAAGAAGAGTGCGTGGCTGGAGTGGTGAGGGCCCTTTTTTGTGATAGTGCTGCTTGTAGGTGTGCTCAGTGGTGGGGATGGCTTTGACTGTAATGGTTTGGGTGGTATCTACCACTTTATTTTTTAAGCTTTTCTGTTCTTGGGCAGTGGTATTTCCATATTGGGCTGTGACATAACCATTTAGGAAACTCCATTGTACATCAATAGAAGTTTGTCAAGGTTTTAGATGACATGCTGAATCTGTGCAAATGTCTAAGAAAGTGGAGGCATTTTCATGCCTTTGTTTTGAAAAGGCACTGATGTGCTTGTCCCAGGATGGGCTCTCTGATATGATAAAGCCAAAGAATTTAGGGTTGTTGACTCTCTATGCCTCCAATCCCCTAATGAGGGCTGGCTGGTGGACCCTTGTTTCTTCTTCTTGTCAATAACCAGCTGTTTGGTTTTGCTGCCATTGAGCAAGAGTTTGTTGTTGGTGTGGCACCATTCACCCAGGTTTTCAGCTCCGTTCAATTTGCCAATTCATCGCCACCTTTGATCTTGCCAACAACAGTGGTGTCATCCGCAGTCTTAAATATTGCATTAGAGCTGTACTTAGCCACACGATCGTAAGTACAAAACAAGTTGCAGCAAGATCCCCAAAGCACAGCAGTGTACGCAGACGGAGGCTAGCTTTGTGACCTGAAGCCCTGACCCTTGCCTACTGTGGCTGTCTGACAGCTTGTGCTGCTGAGAGCCTTTGTCATCTTCCCTTAAATGTCTCTGTCAAGTCAAGTTTATTGTCATTTAACTATATACATGTACATAACATATAAAGCCATATAATGTTTATAGAAATGAAACAATGTTTCTCTGAACCAGACTGTAAAGCACAGTAGTACACATAACACACAATAACTTAAGGCAAGGATAAAATCGCATATCAATAACAAACTAAAGTGCATAAATTAAATATTGTAAGGTATAGAACAGGTTAACTAGTGACACTTTGAAGGGGATGCAGCAGGGAGTTCAGAAGTCTAATGGCCTGAGGGAAGAAACTGTTTCCCATCCTGACCATTCTTGTGTTTATGCATCGGAGTCTCCTGCCTGATGGTAGAAAGTCAGAGGATGCTGGATGGATGGGTGGGATCCTTAGTAATACTAAGGGCCTTGGGTACGCAGCACTCCTGATAAATGTCCCTGATAGATGGAAGGGGGAAGCCATTTATCGTCTCGGCCGTTCTCACAGCTTCCAGTCCAGTGCTCTGGTACTCCCCACCAGATGGAGATGCAGCTTGTCAGGATGCTCTCGATGCAGTTGAGATGGGAGTGGGCCATGCTTGTCTCAATCTCCTTAGGAAATGGAGGCACTGCTGTGCCGCCTTGTTCATGGAGGTGATATTAAGGTACCAGGTGAGGTCATCTATGATGTGAATTCCCAGGATCTTAGTGCACTTAACTCTCTATGGAGAAGCTATGTATTCGCAGAGGGGGATAGTGTGTCTGCACTTTCCTGATAAAAAGCATTTAAAAATAAAAGTTGAACATATGAACCTACATATGAATTAGGAAGTGTGCACTACTGGACCACTCGCCTACACCTCCATTTAGTAAAATGACGGTTGATCTAATTTATAACCACAGCTCCACATTCCTCAGTACCTACAGTGACCTCCTTAAACCTCCACCTTAAAGAAATTCAAAGATGCTGCTTTTGCTGTCCTTAAATTTAAAAAAAAAAAAAAAAAAAATTCTTCTCGCTGACCTTTTTTGTCCTTGTACACTGAGGAGTGAGGTATGGTGTATCCTGCCCCTCTTCAGGATAATCTTGAACTGCCCCAACACTTGATGGGAGTTCAGGACTGTAGCAGATTAAATGAACCAGGGCAATCGTGAATTCCATATTTGCAGCGTGCGAGTCTGGAACACAGGAAACGTACACTGGCAGGTCCCCACAGAACTGTCCACTAGCAATTAGCATAATCTAGCCCGATGAGGAAGAAATCACAATTCCCAAATTCATCTTCCAATCTGAATGAGAAGAGATGAACTAATTGTGATAATATACAGGCCAGGCCTGTCCTCTGTGCTGGCCCATGGATACCAGTAGTGAAACAGGTGGTGAGAGTAGAGGGAGCAGGACAGTGTGTGTTATCAGCATTGCCAACCGTTAATCAATAATGGATAAGCTGCAGTGATAAAGCATTCCTTGTGCAAGGTGTGATGCTTGGATTTGTGTCGAGGCCGTAGACCAGATTATTTCTGTGAAGCTGCGTTGCACAGTGGGATCCTGACAAGGCCATGGTAGCATAATGGTTATTTTACTGGACAAGTAAATCCAGAGGACCCACTAATCTAGTGATAAGAGTTTAAACTCAGTCATGCCAACTGGCGAATTTATTACAAATTTAAATTCTGTTCATTAAATAAAATGCTGGGATCAGTAGTGGTGACCATGAAAGCACCAGATTTTCATCGAAACCATCTGGTTCACAAATGCTCTTTAAGGAACCAAGTCACTGAGTTATATCAAATCACAATTTAGAAACAGCAATAAAATGCCATTAAGAATTGACCCACGTACTGGACATAAGGGCCCAGTGAGGCCAGTAAACCCTTGCTGCTGTTTCACACCTAATTCCCTCTTGCAGATGATGAATTGATGACTCCCCAAGTTGAATACAATTCGGTAGAGGTGTCAGAGATAAAGACACTGAATATTTTCTGCGGAGAGGAGTATGGCAGTCACCAAAGTGACTTGGTAATATCACCAGAGATTTGGCTGAAGGGCTTAGCAGTCTGCGTCTGAATGAAGCTGAAAGTATTGGTTTCAGGGGAAAAGCTTAACTTTATCCTTGAATGCACCTGCCACAGAACCATTATTCCAGACAGGAGTGTGGTCCTTGTAGGGGATTAACTTCCACCTTCATACTGAGGACATTATCTGCTGTTTTGTATACAGTGCTAATCGTGCCAAACACAATAGATTTGGAGCAGGAATGATCTTCGCTGTGCTGTTGCATTAAAGTCATTGTGTTCAATGGACCAGGCAGAAGAACTCATCAAGCACAGTATCAGTTGTATCTGCTGGTGAGCCACTGACTTAGGGTTGCTTGTGATAGACGGCAGTCAGTAATGCCCTAAATGTGTGGCTCTGTCATTGCAGTTGCGATGTGTCGGATTGTGGAATGTTGTGAATAATTAAATGAATAACAGGGCTGAAACTCTGTAAACTGCACACCCTCTCATCACTGACAATTAATCAGTTAGTGAGAGTCGATGCCAAAGCTTAACCATTTACAATTTTCAACCAGAAGTCATGAAAATACGGGAAATATTCAGGCAGCCAAGTAGGTTCTGTGGAAAAAGAAGCAGATTTAACTCTTTCTGCAGATGTTGCCTGATCTGAGCATTTGCAGCTGCTCAGGCCTTTAGCTCAGAGGAGCTTAGGCCATTGACGGTCTCCCATCGCCGACATCTAAAGTCAATGGGTTGGTTGGAGTTCATCAATGTTTCTGTAATCCAAGGTACAGGAGGCTGGCCCACACAGTTTCACCAGAGCCCTATTTCTACCCCTCACGAGGGGCAGTGGGCTAGACTTTGAGAGGCAGCATTTTGGTTCTATATCAGTTTTCCAGCATCTGGTGTTCTTTTTGATTTTCATTTAGAGATGAGTATACATGTTAGTTCTTTTCCCAAGATCTCTGCATCTTATTTTGTACTACTAATTTTGTAAGTTATAGTAATTTGTCTTGCACTGTACCACTGCTGTGGTATAAATTTCATGTCATGCGTAAGTCAGCGTAATAAACCTGATTCTGATAGAAGCCAGTCTTTTGTCAGTTCAATTCATTGCATATAATGTCAAAAAATGGCTGTATGTACAACATACATCTGAAGCGAAAACTGCGAGGTGATTCATTTTGGAAGTTCGAACTTGAAGCCAGAATACAGAATTAATGGCAAAATTCTTAGCAGTGTGGAGGATCAGAGGGATCTTGGGGTCCACATCCACAGATTCCTCAAAGTTGTCACGCAGGTTCATAGGGTTGATAAGAAAATGTATGGTGTGTTGGCCTTCAGTAGTTGGGGGATTGATTTCAAGAGCCATGAGGTAATTTTATAGCTTTATAAAATCTTGGTTAGACTACACTTAGAATATTGTGTTCAGGTTTGGTTGCCTCATAGGATGTGAAAGCTTAAGAGGGGGTGGAGAGGACATCTACCAGGATGCTGACTAGACTACAGGGCATGTCTTATGAAAATTGAGGGATCTATGGCTTTTCTCTGGAGCGAAGGAGAATGAGAGGTAATTTGATAGAGGTATATAAGATGATGAGGCAGAGATAGAATGGATAGCCAGAGACTTTTCCCCAGGACAGAAATGGTTAATTCAAGGGTGCATATTTTTAAGGTGATTGGAGGAAAGTACAGGGAGGATTTTAGAGGTAAGTTCTTTCACAGTGAGTAGAGCACCCTGCGGGGGGTAGTTGTGGAGGCAGATAGATACACTTGGAGCACTTAAACTCTTGGACAAATGGAGGGTAGAAAAATAGAGGGCTCTGTAGGAGGGAGGGATGAGATTGATCTTGGAATAGGTTAAGATGGCAGTACAACATCATGGACCAAATGGCCTGTATGTTCTAGAACCATAGGAATTTGCATCCAGCCTGTTCTTACTATTTTCTTTTGCTGTAGAAAATCTGTACCTCCAGCCAAGATGCTTCAGTACAGCAACAATACTGGCATATGGAAATTGTCGAGGTGTGTCCTGTCCATAAAAAGGACAAATGCAATCCGATTACTTAATACCGCCTCAGTTTTCCATTATTAGCAAAGTGATAAAATTTGTCATGGACAGTGCTGTTTGGCAATCATGCTTGTTCCACCAGGGACATTTTGTATCTGGTCTGTTTAGTCCTGATAGACCAGGTATGAAGTCTACAAAAAGAATTCCACAGCTGAGATGAGAGTGGCTACCCTTAACGTCAGTGCAGAACTTGGTTGTGTTTGGCATCCAGTATTTTGTATGGTGTCCTTGAGGTCTAAAACATAAAACAATAGCTTATTTCAGGTGCTGTTTCAAGGACCTTTAGTACAAATAATGACCAAGGTGTCATTTGCTCTAGTGAAGTCTGGAGAAAGCTTAGGAAATTCAATAATTTTTCATTTATACAAAATTCTATAATTTCTGTGTGAATTTGTGCAATGTAAGCATCCACATAATGTAGATGGATTATTTTGGAAATGAAGTAAATCAGGGTTGTGGGATTAGAAAAAAATGGCACTGAGGAAGATGATGTCAGGATAACTGAGTGCCAGAGCAGATGTTAAGAGTCAAGTGGCTACTCCTGCGCTTTTCTTTGTGTTTCTATGGTATAATTTTTTGATCTCTCAAGCTTTATCATCATCATCATAGACAAAATGGTAGAATACTTGCTATAATACAAAGAAATGATGCATGTTAAAGGACTTTGAGACCAATTCACACCATCAACATTTAACTTGCAGAGTGGTCAAGCATTCATAAATTCCATGTTGGAGACTATCTATTGTGTATAGGAGTGTCATTAATATAGTTGGAAAAGGAAGAAAGAGAAATGAAAAACACTCTGGACTCCAAGTTTGTGGGGTGGGGGGGCAGAGAGAGAAATTAGAAACTACGCTTATTGGACAGGCGCGGTAGTGTAGTGGTTAGCAGAATGCTTTGCAGTACCAGTGACACGGGTTCAATTCCCGCTACTGCCTTTAAGGAGTGAGTACGTTCTCCCTGTGACCACGTGGGTTTCCTCCCACGTTCCAAAGATGTACCAGTTGGTATGTTAATTGGTCATTGTAAATTGTCATATGATTAGGCTAGGTTTAAATTGGGAAGGGTTAGGCTGGAACGGCACAAAAAGCCAGCTCCGTGCTGGATGGCAATAAATAATTTTTTAAAAATCTTGATAAAATGGTAAATTAAAATGGCGTTTAGGATAACTTCAGGAGCACTATCAAGATAGTTTGTAAGCTTTTGCACAGTGACTTGTCAAGATGCGGAGTAAAAATGTTCTATACCCCTGCCAACTTAGCAGGATTCAGCAGTGCTGGATGAATGAAGGAAGACCGTGAGCAGTGCACATCATCAGAAAGCTCTTGCCCAGTCTCTCTCATTGAGATCCTGATCACTCTCATACTGTCTCATGTAGGCAAGTTGAATTACCAATAGAAAGTGCACCAGGGATCACTTAAATTTATAGAGATGAAAGTAGATAAAACCAGATTATTCCATGCATTTGTGAGAATGAAATAATTAATGGTCAGTCATTTTTGGTTTCTATTTTCAGATTTCCAGCGCTTGCTGATTATTACTTTTTAAATTTAATTTGGTGAATGGGTATACGCATGTTGGTTCTTTTCACTAAATCCGTTGATCATATACGCATGTTGGTTCTTTTCACTAAATCCGTTGATCATACATACTGTAGAAGCCCAGACTTCATTAACTTTGTTATGCTGCATATAATGTCAAAAAATGGCTCGAGTGTGTTAGAGACATCAAAAACAGTAGGAACAGTAGGCTGTTGTGCTGAAAAATTTTGCTTAAGTCAGTTAGAAGTGTCTGAAAGCAAATTTAGAACTAAACTGAAGAAAAATTGGCTTTGTAGAAGGACAATTCATGGTGTGAAGTAGGTATCCAGAGTGTGTCAGGCAGGTCAAAGACCCAAAATCTCCAAAGATCATTTGCATTGAGAGATTCATGTCTGTGTGGATAGGCATAGCTCAAGTGCCATCTATAAACTTACCAATGGCACTACTGTTGGAAGAACCTCATGGTGATGAGGTGTACAGGAGTGGGATGGATCAGTTGGTTGAGTGGTCTTGCAACAACCTGTCATTCGATGTCAGCAAGACCAAGGAATTGATTGTAGACGTCAGGAAGGGGAAGTTGGGAAAATATACACCAGTCGTTTCCCCCCCCCCCCTCCAGTTTGGAGGCTGCAATGTGCAAGATCACAAGAATCTGCAGAGGGCTGTCAACTCAGCCAGCTCATCACGGGCACAATCCTCCCTGCCTATAAGGATATCTTAGAGAGGCAGTTTCTCAAAAAGGCGGCTTCCATCATTAAGGTCCCAGTAGAATATGTGTTCTCATTACTACCATCGGGGAGGAGGTACAGGAGCCTGAAGACCCACACTCAACATTTTAGAAACATCTTCCCCTCTGCCATCTGATTTCTGAATGGTCAAGAACACTACCTTGTTATTTCTCTTGTGGCATGTTTGTAGTAACTTTTGTATCGTGTACTGTGTTGCTACTGCAAAACAAATTTCATGACATGATAAACCTAATTTTCATTAACTTGTGGGAGCAGATGTTTTCCTTTAGCCTGTTTAAACCTGAAATATAGGCAGTTTTAAAATGGATAAGAGTAGAAACATTAATGTAACAGACACAACTTTACACTGATAAAGAAGTTACCTCTGGGAATGGGCAATAATCTCAAGAAAATATGCTGATCAGAGTCATATAACCACCAACAGAAATGTATCTTGCAGCTTGGCATCTAATTTTAACAAACAACTTTTAATCTCAAACTATAACTTATAAAATACAACGGTGAATATAACTTGTATCAACTTCAGTTGCATGGTAAACTAGACTTTATCTCAATTTTCATCAGGAGCAAGATGTTCAAGGTGTTGAAATTTGAATGGTCAAAACTTAGCACAAACACAAATTATTACGGATACTCGTGCAAATTTCCATTGGAGTTGTTGAGTGGTAGAATCTGGGATAGTTTGATGGCAAAGTGGTGGGGGGGGGGGAACTGGTGTAGAATTAATGTAAATGGTTGCTTGACAGTCAATGTAGACCTGGTGGGCCAGAGAACCTGTTTCTGTACTGAATAACTATTTGACACAGTTAGTCAGATGAGGAAAGAAAACTAGTTACTTCCCAGGTTGATGAATTTTCATCGGAGTAAGGACTTGGTCAATTGTTCAAGAGGCCAGAACTGAAAGGAGCTTATATTGGATTGTGGAGGCTGGAGGTAAGAGCTGGGGTTTGGTGACAGTGTCATTATAGTGGTGGGGAGAGGCAAGACATGGGAGAATTTGAAACGTGAAGGGTTTTAACATAAAGGCTTTTCTGTACCTCGGGAGCAAGGATGGGTGATGGTTGACTGGGATTTAGGCAACAATTTTTGAGTTTGCTTTTACAGAGGTTGGAAGAGTCTTACAGGAGAGCACTGGAATTGATGACAAAAACATTGAGGGATTTTGACACAAGCTAAAGGAATAGGTGAACTTTATTGTAGATGTAGGTAGTAACAGTAAAAGCAAGATTGAAAATAGGGCTGCGCATAAGTGGCCTGTGAAACCCACTTCCTTTTGAATACATGAAATAGAACCATAAGAGGGTTGTGAACAAACTGGTTGCGTTTTTGCCTACTGTTAAATTACAAAGCAAATTTATTATCAAAGCTTGTATATGTCATCATATTCTACCTTGAGATTCATTTTCTTGTTGGCATTCACAATAAAACATAGAAATATAATAAGATCAATAAAAACTACAAACAAAAACTGACAATCAATGTGAAAAAGAAGACAATCTATGCAGATAAAGGAAAAAAAAGTAATACAAAGAAAAGAAAAAGAAAGTAAGTAATACTGAGAACATGAGTTGTAGAGTCCATGGGTTGTGGAATCAGTTCGGAGTTGAGGTGAGTGAAGTTATTCATGCTGGTTCAGGACCTGATGACTGAAGGGTCATAACTTGATGAACCTAGTGGTGTAGGAACTAAAGCTCCTATACCTCCTCCCTGATAGCACCAATGAGAAGAGAACATTGCCTGGATGGTTAGAGTCTTTGGTGATAGATGCTCCTCTCTTCATGAATGTGCTCAGTGGTGGGGAGGCTTTTCCTGTGATGGACTAAGCTGCATCCATCACTTTTTGTAGACTTTTCCATTCTTGGGCATTGGTGTTTCCATACCAGGCCTTTATGCACTGGTCAGGAAACACCATACTGTGCTTCTCTAGATGACATGCCAAATCCACACAAACTTCTAAGAAAGTAGATGTACTGCATGCCTTCCTTGTAATGGTACCTGTGTGTTGGTTCCAGGACAGATCCTCTGATATGATTACACCAAGGAATTTAAGGTTACTGACCCTCTCCACCTCCAATCCGCTAATGAGGACTGGCTCATGGACCTTTGGTTCCTTCCTCCTTTAGCCAGTAGTCACCTCTTTAGGTTTGCTGATGTTGAATGAGAGGTGGTAGTTCTGGTATCACTCAACCAGATTTTCAATCTTCCTCCTATATGCCAATTCGACTAACAACAGTGCTGTCATCAGCAAACGTAAATATGGCATTGGAGCTGTACTTAGTTTCACAATCATGGGTATAAAGTGAGTAGAACAGGGGTTAAGCACACAGCCTTGTGGTGTACCAGTGCTGATGAAGATGTTGCCAATCTACTGACTAGAGTCTACAAGTGAGGAAATCGAGGATCTAGTTGCACAAGAAGGTGTCAAAGCCTAGTCTTGAAGCTTAGGCTATGTCCACACTATGCCAGATAATTTTGAAAACGAAGCTTTTTCTCTTTGTTTTGACCTTCCGTCCACACTGATGGTGTTTTCAGCCTCTGAAAACAGAGATTTTCAGAAACAGTCTCCAGCGTGAATAAATCTGAAAACGCCTAATATCCGTTGCAGTGTGTACGAGGTAACTGGAGGTTTTTAAAACCGCTGTCATGACGTGCCGGAACAGATGGCGACAGCGCGGCATTTCATTGTCTTCTTCTTCTTATTACTACTTTATTGTCGCCAAACAATTGATACTAGAGCGTACAATCATCACAGTGAGATTTGATTCTGCACTTCACAGAACCTAACAATTTCAGAACAGACAGCAACAAGACTGAAGCCAGAAGAGTTTGAAATGTACTCACCAAATACTTTGACCCATAGCTTACTGAATAAATAAGTTTACTCACTTCGCCCTGTTTTCTGTCCTTGCTTGTATGAAGGTGGTTTACCTATTGATGCAAGTACTTCTCTGACAATAGATGTGTAACAGCCTAATGTAACATTGTATGGAAATACAAGGTAACACTGATGCAGACATGTTTTATACATTTAACAAGGTGCTTTATTAATGCAACAGAGTTAGTCAGTTTTTTCAATGTTTGTCGTCAGCCAAGTCATACTGTCCGTGAACTCCGTCGGTTGCCTCCATACGCTCCAGTATTTGGTGTTTTTTTTTTTAGTTTTAAGTCCTCAGCGAGAGCCAAGAGCAATTCCTTTTAAGTTTTTCTACTCTGTAACCGGACAAACGCGCACCAAGTATATCGTTTCCTCTTCACTTGTTTTCTCTGTGTCCTGCGCATGCCCAGTAGGAGGAGATTCGCCCAAATATCCATCTAATGTGGAGAGAGAGATTTTGAAAAACGCTTAATGTGGACGCCTATCGTTTTTACTCGAAACTGGCGTTTTCAAAATTATCCGGTGTAGTATAGACATAGCCTTAGTGATTAGTTTCAAGGGAATGATGGTGTTGAATGCTGAGCTGTAGTCAATGAAGAGTATCCTGATGTGTGTCCTCATTGTCCAGGTGTTCTAGAGTGGAGTGAAGAGCCAATGAAATGGCAACTGCTGTTGACCTATTGTGATGGTAGGCAATTTGGAGCAAATCCAAGTCACTCCTGAGGGAAGAGTTGATGTGATTCATGACCAACCTCTTGAAGGACTTCATCACAGTTAGTGTAAGTGCTACTGGACACCAGTCATTAAGGCATTTCTTCTTGGGCATCAGTACGATTGAAGCCTGCTTGAAGCAGGCAGGTGCCTCTTGACTACCGAAACAAGAAGTTAAAAATCAGTAAACACTCCAGCTGGCCGATTAGCACAGGTCTTCAGTGCTCTGCCTGGGCTAGATGCATTCTGTGGGTATACACTCTGGAAGAATGTTCTCACGTCAGCCTCAGAGACTGAAATCATTGGGGGCTGTGGAGTTCATAAAGGAGCCTTCCTGTTCTAGTGGTCAAAGTGAGGATAAAAGTCATTTCAGGGAGTGAAACCTTGCTGTCATTTTTTTTTTTTTTTTTGTTCCTTGGTCTTGATTTGTAGCTGGTGATGGTATTCAAGTCCTGCCATGGTTGTTGAGCATCCTTCAGTGATTCTAGTTTGGTCTGGAATTGCCATTTTGTATGTGAGGTGACTATCTGGATGTCATAGCTGGACCTCTTGTACTTTCCTGGATTGCAATCCAGAACACCATGCTGATCTAGCTCTCAGCAGATTCCAGAGCTCTTGGTTCATCCAGTGCGTCTGGTTGAGGAAGGGTGGATGGTTTTGTGGATATGCACTCATGTATGCAATTCTTCATGTAAAGTCCATGATGACCATGGTGTATTCATTCAGGTCTTCATGGCTGAATGAAGATTACAGCTGGGACCTTAATGTCCAAGGTTACACACTGTATCAAAAGAGCAGGCAGGAAGGCAGAGGGGGCAGCATTGCTCTAGAAACATAGAAAACCTACAGCACAATACAGGCCCTTTGGCCCACAAAGCTGTGCTGAACATGTCCTTACCTTAGAACTACCTAGGCTTACCCATAGCCCTCTACTTTTCTAAGCTCCATGTACCTATCCAGGAGCCTCTTAAAAGAACCGGTCGTTTCCACCTCCACCACCGCTGCCGGCAGCCCATTCCACGCACTCACCACCCTCTACATAATAATAATTAAAAAAAAAAAAAAAATCTTACCCTGACATCTCCTCTGTACTTATTTCCAAGCACCTTAAAACTATGCCCTCTTGTGCTAGACATTTCAACCCTGGGAAAAAGCCTCTGACTATCCACACAATCAATGCCTCTCATTATCTTGTACAACTCTATCAGGTCACCTCTCATCCTCCGTTGCTCCAAGGAGGAAAGGCTGAGTTCACTCAACCTATTCTCATAAGGCATGCTCCCCATTCCAGGCAACTTCCTTGTAAATCTCCTCTGCGCCCTTTCTATGGTTTTCATGTCCTTCCTGTAGTGAGGTAACCAGAACTGAGCATAGTACTCCAAGTGGGGTCTGACCAGGGTCCTGTATAGCTGCAACATTATCTCTCTGCTCTTAAACTCAATCCCACGGTTGATGAAGGCCAATGCACCATATGCCTTCTTAACCACAGAGTCAACCTGCATAGCAGCTTTGAGTGTCCTATGGACTCAGACCCCAAGATCCCTCTGATCCTCCACACTGTCAAAAGTCTTGCTATTAATGCTATATTCTGCCATCATATTTGACCTCCCAAAATGAATCACCTCATATTTTGTTGAACTCCATCTGCCACTTCTCAACCAAGTTTTGCATCCTATCAATGTCCCGCTGTAACCTCTGATAGCCCTCCACACTATCCACAACAACCCCAACCACAACACCCCCAACCTTTGTGTCATCAGCAAATTTACTAACCCATCCCTCCACTGCATCATCCAGATAATTTATAAATATCACAAAGAATAGGAGTCCCAGAACAGATCCCTGAGGCACACCACTGGTCACTGACCTCCATGCAGAATAAGACCCCTCTACAACCACTCTTTGCGTTCTGTGGGCAAGTCAGTTCTGGATCCACAAAGCAATGTCCCCTTGGATCCCATGCCTCCTTACTTTCTCAATAAACCTCGTATGGGGTACCTTATCAGATGCCTTGCTGAAATCCATATACACTACATCTATGGCTCTACCTTCATCAATGTGTTTAGTTACATCCTCAAAAAATTCAATCAGGCTCGTAAGGCATGACCTGCCTTTGACAAAGCCATACTGACTATTCCTAATCATATTATGCTTGTCCAAATGTTCATAAATCCTGCCTCTCAGGAACTTCTCTATCAACTTACCAACCACTGTTCTGTTAGTAAAAAATGAAATTAAATCATTGGAAAGAGGTAACATGGGGTCAGAAGGAGTTGAATCATTATGAATAGAACTAAGGAACTGCAAGGGTTAAAAGACCCTGATGTTGCCTACAAATTACAAAGGGAGATAGAAAATGCATGCCAAAAGGGCAATGTTACAGTAGTCATGGGGCCTGAATATGCAGGTAGATTGGGAAAAACAGGTTGGTGCTGGATTTTAGGAAGAGGACTCTCGAGTGCCTACAAGATGACGTTTTAGAGCAACTCGTGGTTGAGCCCACTAGGGGATCAGCTATTCTAGATTGGGTATTGTGCAATGAACCAGAATTGCTTAGAGACCTTAAGATGATAGAAACCTTAGGAGCAAGTGATTATTATATGATTGAATTCAACCTGAAATTTGAGAAGGAAAGGTTAATCTCAGATGTATCAGTATTGCAGTGGAGTAAAGAGAATTACAGAGGCATGAGAGAGGAGTTGGCCAGAGTGGGAAGGAACACTGGCAAAGATTATGGCAGAACAGCAATGGCTGGAATTTCTGGGAGCAATTAGGAAGGCACAGGATAGATATATATATATATATATATATATATATATATATATATATATATATAAAAAAACAAATAAAACTCTCTCTACCAGCATGTTAGAGAGGGTGCAGCTTCGACGTGTTACTGTGAGGGAAAAAAAATACAAAAAATAACGTAAATTAAAATAAGAAGAAAGTAAGAATAGATTGGAACGGCTGTACCACGCTGCATGCACGATTGGCGCATGCGCACTTTGTTTGAGGTCTAGCTGGATATCGCAGGTTTACCAGTCACCATTTACTTCTCATGCCTGTGGTGTGGCTATCCTCTTTAGGAAAAATGACCACAGATCCTCTCGGCAGGTTTATTATGATCTCTGGCACCATTAATTCGTTTCTGCTAACCTTTCTTAATATTTATGGTCCAAACACAGGCGAGCCAAATTTTTTTTTAGGAAAATTTTTGATTTACTTCCGGATGCCAGTAATTCAAATATAATAATTGGCGGTGACTTGAATTGCTACCTGGATCCATATTTAGATAGATTGTCCTCCCGCCTGCCCTCAAATATCAGTGCAGGTCCTAAATAATTTGATTAGATCTAGGAATTTAGTAGATATTTGGCGAGTTCAACATCCCACTGACAAGGATTATTCTTATTATTCTCATGTACATAAATCTTACAGTATTATACTATTTTTTGGTTGATTCTCATTTAATATCTCATGTTACCAATACAGAATATCATACTAGATTAATTTAGATTATGAGAACATTCAGTCCTCTTTTATTGTCATTTAGAAATGATACAATGTTTCTTCAGAGTGATATCACAGAAAACAGGACAAACCAAAGACTAACACTGACAGAACCACATAATTATAACATATAGTTACAGCAGTGCAAAGCAATACCATAATTTGATGAAGAACAAACCATGGGCACGGTAAATAAGGTCTCAAAAGTCCCTGAGTCGATCGACTCCCGAGTCCCCGATAGCAGGCAGCAAAAGGGAGAAACTCCCTGCCATAAACCTCCAGACACTGTCAACTTGCCGATGCCTTGGAAGCAGCTGACCACAGCCGATACTGAGTCCATCCGTCCGAAAACTTCGAGCTTCCGACCAGCCCCTCCGACACAGCCTCCCGAGTGCCATTCTCTGCCGAGCGCCTTCGACCTCGCCCCACATGCTGAAACAAGCAAAGCCGAGGATTTCGGGGCCTTCTGCTCCAGAGATTCCGGTTACCACGCAGTGGCAGCGAAGCGAGCATTTCAGAAGATTTCCAGATGTTGCTCTGTACTCTCATGTCCGTCTCATTCAAATCAGAATTGTGCACGGTCCCCTACTTGACAGATTACAGATATCATTCACCGAAGAGGCTGCGCGCGCTGCCGTCACGCCGCCATCTTCTCCATTTCTGACCATAGCCCCTTGACAATGTCCCTAAATCGCTCCCTTTCCAAATGAATCTATTCCTGGCGTTTTAACCCCTCCCTACTCGCCGGTAAGAAATCTATAGAATATATCACCACCAGATTCAAAGATTTTATAGAAATTAACGATAACGGCAAGGTGTCAGATTGCACACTCTGGGAGACATTAAAAATTATAATTCGTGGGTATATAATTTCATATGAATCTGCTGCTAAGAGGGAGAGAGAAGGGCGATTATTAGAGATTGAGAATACTGTCCCAACCCTCGAAGCGACATACCAGGCTTCGAAATCCTCTGAAGATTATAATAAAATAATGAAGCTTAAATATGAGTACAATTGTATCTTGGGTAGTCAAATAAATAATCTCCTCTTAAAATTAAGACAAAAGCATTTCGAAATGGGGGACAAGCCTGAGGGGCTTCTGGCGCGGCAGCTCAGGGGCGCCCAGGCCCTAAGGTCAATTCATTGCATTAGATCGAGGGTGGGTACCCTGTTAACTAATCCCAAGGAGATAAATGACTGTTTTAAAGAATTTTACAGCAAACTCTAGACCTCTAAGTGCAATGCCACTCAATCTGATTTGAATGACTTCTTTGACTCTCATGTAATGCCAAGACTTAGTGACGCTGCTAGGGAGGACTTAGATTCTGACTTCACATTGGAAGAAATAACTTCTGCCATTAAGTCATTTCCATCCAGCAAGGCTGCTGGGCCAGATGGATTTGCCCCACTTCTCAGAGTGATATCTTGCTCTAAGAGAGAGAGAGAGCCCTGCCTAGGACATTGTGCGAGGCTAACATTTCCCTCATTTTAAAGAAAGATAAAGAGGAAACAGACCCAGCCAGCTCTAGGCCCATTGCACTCTAGAATTTTGATAGAAAGGTAATTACTAAAATGCTGGCTAACCGACTAAATAAGCATTTGTCATCTATCATTCATCCTGATCAGACAAGATTTGTCCCGGGTGGGTTCTCTTTTTCCAATGTCAGATGCCTCCTTAATACTATATATGCTGATCATGGGAAAGCTAATGGGGCAGCAATTTTATCTCGATGCACAAAAGGCTTTTGACCAGATTGAGTGGCCTTGCATGCTTGAGTCACTGTACAGGTTTGGGTTTGGCAAGTCATTTGTATCTTGGGTAAAACTGATATATGCCAGCCCAGTGTGTTCTACTATAACTAATGGTGACAATTCAACTCTTGTGTCCCCTACACGGTTCAGTCCAGCAGGGGGGCGCTCTCTCGCCGGCCCGTCATGTCGTCGCGGTAGAGCCCCTTGCCTTAAAAATACGAAGTCACCCAAATATTCTGAGTTTGAAAGTGGGGGGTATTGAAACACTTACTAGTTTATATGCTGACGATGTGATACTCTACTCACAAAACCCAGAAAAGTCAGTCCCTCCTCTTCTAGATTTAATCACCTCTTTTGGCAGACTATCGGGATACTCAATCAATTGGACAAAAAATGACTTTGTGCCCCTCTCCAACGACTACACGCGGGGTTTTTCGGAAAGTGTCCCATTCAAAGTAGTTAAAGATCACTTTACTTACCTCGGCTTGACAATCCCCAAAGATCCTAAATTAATATTCAAATTAAACTTTGTGGAGTTTATTTCAAAACATAAACAGAATATAGAAAGTTGGAAAACCTTACCTCTGTCCATGATTGGTCGTATAAATTCAATTAAAATGATTTCCCTTGGTAGGTTTCTCTATCTTTGTCAAAATCTCCCCATTTTTCTTATATCAGCTTTCTTTAAAGAGTTGGACTCTGTTGTCCTTCCTTGTGGAGCCTGGTTATGGATGGAAACTGGGATTCATAAGTCACTTAGTGAAAGTAGCTTGTGTCTTTACTCCTTTTTAAAATGAGACAAAATAAAACCTTCAGAGATAATTTTGATGTGGTTTACAATTGAAGTGAATGAGGAATAACCAAGATTAATTGGATCCTTTGGGGGGTGGGGGGGGGGGAGGAAGATGTGGTTTTGCTGACCTTATCAGTATGTGTTAACATTGGAAGGAAAGAGAATGAAAGCAATTGGTGAGAGACGCTGCACAGCAATGCACGTGGCAGCAGTACTGACATAAGACCACATTTTGTATCAGACAGGAGTTCCAGCCCTGGACTGGAGTTCAAGTGGCCAAACCTGTGAAGGCAAGGCAGATGTACTCTCCTCCAGGAGATAAGATTGTTCTCGAGAGCAGCTACCGGGCAGCTTTCACGGAGGATGCCTTCCGGCGTGTTGAACCGCTTCAGGTTGCATCCAGCAAGTCTCAGAACCAAATAGCTTCAGTGTCGGAGACGGGCAACGTAACAAAGACCGAGAGCTCAGTAAGTATATGCTAATCCATTTAACACAGAATGTTTAAATTCCCTATAGTAGCAACTACAGTGTAGATTTCTGGTTGTGATCAGTTTCAATTCCACTCTTGTCTATGTGAGCAGATTTAGCTCATGTTTAATAATTAAGTTCATTATACTTGGAGTTGAAAAGAGGTGATATTAATTCTGTGATATTAAATCAGAAAAATCCCACATCTGCTCTGCATTTTCTTTTCCCCAATTCCTTATTCACACTTTGCCTCACTTTATGTCCAGTTGGAGTCTTCTGAGCTAAAATGGGCCTTTAGCTATCAATCATTGACTGTTGGCCACTGGTGAAAATAAAACTATCCTGATGACTTTTGTAATTGTTTTTCCACTCAGCAGACTTCAGTGTACTTGGCTTGTGTTCGAGTGTTTGGGGCTTTACTGAAGGTTTGCTGCCTTGTCAAGTGTTAAAGTGGGATTGGAGTGAAGATTGACTTTGGTAGTGTAATTTGAGGTTTTTAATTAATATTCATAACCTTTATGCCACCAAACAAGTATTATATAAATGCTAAGTATGATTAATATCTAATCAGTAGGTTTAAATGCAATCTGACCTAATTAATAGCAGTTTGGGCATGTGCAGTCTAGTTAAATTGGAAGCTTGATGTGAGTCCTGCTCACCTTGCCTTGTAATCTTAGAAATAAAGTGAGCCAAAACTTGTAGGCGGTTGAGTGAAACCATTAGATTTGCAACATAACATTTAACATATTTAGCCCTGTGGAACAATAACATAATGACGATAAATTAGATACAAGTAAATTTCTCTAAGAGCCTGTAGTTTTGTTCCTTAGATAGCACCTTCAATCCCCTGGTGAACAGTGATTGCATTAACTGGAGAGCTCCAATTCAAAGTACAATTGCCCTGGAATGTGGACAATCCTGTCCATGCAGCTTTTACTCTTGAGTCTCCTTATTACACTTTGTGCATCCCTTCAACATTTGTTTGGAAATGATCACGGATCCACTGATGGTGGTCCATGTTAAAATCCAACAGCTTGAGATCCCTTTTATGGATGTGTTTGAAGTGCAGATGTGGGCAACCAGTAGGCCTTTTGGTGAGGCGCAATTTCTATTTTATGGAATGCATGCAAGGTTTACCCGGTGACTACCCAAACCATGTGTGGGTGGTTTACCAGTAATTCATGCTCAGCCCTGGCCCCACGGCAGAGCAGAAATATGCTAATGTCGCTGTCTTTCTACACATTGACTTTGTGATCTTTTCAGTTTGTTGTTCAGCCACTTATTGTAAGCTGGAAAAGCGTTGATTTATGTCTGCATCATGGAGTCATAGAGCACTACAGACAGAAACAGGCCCTTTGGCCCACCTAGTCTATGTGAACTGATATTTTGCCTAATCCCATCGACCATAGCCCTCCATTCCCCCCTATCCAAACTTAAATGTTGAAATTGAACCCTCATCCACCAGCTCTGCTGGCAGCTCATTCCACAACCCTACCACACTCTGAGTGAAGAAGTTCCCCCTCAGGTTCCCCTTAAACATTTCACGTTTCACTCTTAACCCATGACCTCCAGTTCTAGTCTAGTCTTGCCCAACCTCAGTGAAAAAAGCCTGCTTGCATTTACCCTATCTATACCATTCCTCGTTACCATTACACTCCAGGGAATAAAGTCCTAACTTAGTCAGTCTTTCCCTTTTAACTCAGGTCCTCAAGGCCTGGCAACATCCTTGTAATTTTTCTGTACTCTTTCTATCGTATTGATATCTTTCCTGTAGGTAGGTGACCAGAACTGCACACAATATTCCAAATTAGGTCTCACCAATGTCTTAAACAATCAACATAGCATCCCATCTCCTTTACTCAGTGCTTTGATTTATGAAGGCCAATGTGTCAAAATCTCTTTATGATCATATCTACCTGTGATGCACTTGTATGGAATTATGGATCTGTACTCCCAAATTCCTTTCTTCCGCACCCCTGTACCTGTACTGAGGCACAGTGGAAAAACTTGCAAGCTGGCCATACTTCATTACGTCAGTACATTGAGGTACTACAAAGGAAATGCATTGTAGGCAAAAAGTAAGGTACAAAGCGACGACGAGGTAGATTGTGAGGTCGAGTCTCATCTTATCTAGGAGTCAAGTTGGTAGATTACTCCTGGAGGTAGGAAGAGCGTCAGATCTGTAAGTAGATTTGAAAGAACATTATTAGTAATACTTTTAGATTTACGAGTAGAATGAAGTAATGAGTAGATCAACAGAGTGCAGCCCACAAGTTGCTACAGTCAGATGTCCTCTTGCTTTGCCTATAATGTGCTGAAATGTCCGAAGCAGTTTTGCAGAAGCGTTTTCAAACCATGTTTAACAGGTGGAGATATTAGAGAAGATGGTCAGGGATATATTTTAAAGGGGGAGGTTGTGGTAGGAAATGATAGGAAATTCCTGGACCTTGGCCTAAGTAGCTAAGATCATGAAGAACACCAGTGGAGAGATTAAAACCGAGGTAGGGTGGTGGTGTTCAAGCGGTCGGAATTGGAGGAGGTGGCATGGAGCGCAGAGCTGCTCAAGAGCAGGGCCAGGAACGGTTTGAAATCAAACTTTAAAATTGCAGTGTTGTGGGATGTGCAGCCACTGTTGGTTAGCAAGCATCAGTAAATTGATTTATTATTGCCACGTACTGAGGTACAGTGAAAATCTTCATTTTGCATGCCATCCATACAGATCATTGCATCACATCAGTAGACTGAGGTACTATGAAGAAAAAGCAATACAAATGTAGAATATAGCCTTAGTGACAGAGAGGGGGGTGGTGCAGGCAGACAAAAGGTGCAAAGCTGTGATGAGTCAAGAGTCCATCTAGAGTCTATTCTTGAGCATGGTGATAATGTGTTTCCAGGCTACTGATGGAACAGGGGAGAACAGAGAATGTTTGGCATGGGTTGGTTGCTTGACTGAGGCTCTATATAAATAAATTGGGGCCATGCTGAATTTTCTTAGCATCCAGAGTGTTTTCTTGGCCATGCTCTCTACGTGGTTGGACCAGGACAAGCTGTTGGTGATGTTTTTATCTAGAAACTTGAAGCTCTGCACCTTGGCACCATATGTAAGCTGGCATTGTAAAATAAAGACAGCTGATCTTTGGGCCAAGCATCAGTTTATGAGAGTGGAAAATGGGGGGGTGGGGGGAGAGATGCGGAATCTAGCGATAAAAGCAGGCTGGATTAATCTTGCAGCAGATGATGTGTTTTCATCCCTTGGGCCATCCAACTGGGAGGTTATAAGTTGACAGTTGTGTGCTGTTCCCTGATGGAGTCAGTGATTTAAGTGCAGTGTTTTATCCTCCAGAGCTGCAGAAGAGTTATGTGAATAGTATGTGATAAGGCACTGACTAGCTGGTATGATCACCCATTGTTTTAACCATCCTATCCTAGTACTGTATCAACTGGCCAATTCTTCTCAGAGCAGAGTATCCACAAAATGCTCCATTAGACTTTTTGGCGTCCTTTCAGATAAAAGAACATTGATGCAATTACTTGATGGACGGAGGAGCTTAGAACAAGGCAGAGAGCAACTGGGCATCTGTGATCTCCCTGAGTGCTGGGGGCCATCAGTGTATCTCCTTAACCAATGATATTTTTGGAGTGTTGGAGAAACTAAAGGAGGTTTGAGGAGAATTAAGATTAATCGTTCCTTCCTTTCTGAACTTTGTGGAAGAGGGAGAAGTGAAGATGATGAGCAAAGGGATGAAAATCAATTTAAATTTAACCAACTAGAGAGCAGGCTATTCTGGACTGGGTTTTGAGCAATGAGGAAGGGTTAATTAGCAATCTTGTCGTGAGAGGCTCCTTGGGTAAGAGTGACCATAATATGGTGGAATTCTTCATTAAGATGGAGAGTGACATAGTTAATTAAGAAACAAAGGTTCTGAACTTAGAGGGGTAACTTTGAAGGTATGAGACGTGAATTAGCTAAGATAGACTGGCAAATGACACTTAAAGGATTGACGGTGGATATGCAATGGCAAGCATTTAAAGGTTGCATGGATGAACTACAACAATTGTTCATCCCAGTTTGGCAAAAGAATAAATCAAGGAAGGTAGTGCACCCGTGGCTGACAAGAGAAATTAGGGATAGTATCAATTCCAAAGAAGAAGCATACAAATTAGCCAGAGAAAGTGGATCACCTGAGGACTGGGAGAAATTCAGAGTTCAGCAGAGGAGGACAAATGGCTTAATTAGGAAGGGGAAAAAAGATTGAGAGAAAACTGGCGGGGAACATAAAAAACTGACTGTAAAAGCTTTTATAGATATGTAAAAAGGAAAAGACTGGTAAAGACAAATGTAGGTCCCCTACAGACAGAAACAGGTGAATTGATTATGGGGAGCAAGGAGATGGCAGACCAATTGAATAATTACTTTGGTTCTGTCTTCACTAAGGAGGACATAAATAATCTTCCAGAAATAGTAGGGGACAGAGGGTCCAGTGAGATGGAGGAACTGAGTGAAATACATGTTAGTAGGGAAGGGGTGTTAGGTAAATTGAAGGGATTGAAGGCAGATAAATCCCCAAGGCCAGATGGTCTGCATCCCAGAGTGCTTAAGGAAGTAGCCCAAGAAATAGTGGATGCATTAGTGATAATTTTTCAAAACTCGTTAGATTCTGGACTAGTTCCTGAGGATTGGAGGGTGGCTAATGTAACCCCACTTTTTAAAAAAGGAGGGAGAGAGAAACCGGGGAATTATAGACCGGTTAGCCTAACGTCGATGGTGGGGAAACTGCTGGAGTCAGTTATCAAAGATGTGATAACAGCACATTTGGAAAGTGGTGAAATGATCGGACAAAGTCAGCATGGATTTGTGAAAGGAAAATCATGTCTGACGAATCTCATAGAATTTTTTGAGGATGTAACTAGTAGAGTGGATAGGGGAGAACCAGTGGATGTGGTATATTTGGATTTTCAAAAGGCTTTTGACAAGGTCCCACACAGGAGATTAGTGTGCAAACTTAAAGCACACAGTATTGGGGGTAAGGTATTGATGTGGATAGAGAATTGGTTAGCAGACAGGAAGCAAAGAGTGGGAATAAACGGGACCTTTTCAGAATGGCAGGCGGTGACTAGTGGGGTACTGCAAGGCTCAGTGCTGGGACCTCAGTTGTTTACAATATATATTAATGACTTGGATGAGGGAATTAAATGCAGCATCTCCAAGTTTGCGGATGACACAAAGCTGGGTGGCAGTGTTAGCTGTGAGGAGGATGCTAAGAGGATGCAGAGTGACTTGGATAGGTTGGGTGAGTGGGCAAATTCATGGCAGATGCAATTTAATGTGGATAAATGTGAAGTTATCCACTTTGGTGGCAAAAATAGGAAAACAGATTATTATCTGAATGGTGGCCGATTAGGAAAAGGGGAGGTGCAACGAGACCTGGGTGTCATTATACACCAGTCATTGAAAGTGGGCATGCAGGTACAGCAGGCGGTGAAAAAGGCGAATGGTATGATGGCATTTATAGCGAGAGGATTCGAGTACAGGAGCAGAGAGGTACTACTGCAGTTGTACAAGGCCTTGGTGAGACCACACCTGGAGTATTGTGTGCAGTTTTGGTCCCCTAATCTGAGGAAAGACATCCTTGCCATAGAGGGAGTACAAAGAAGGTTCACCAGATTGATTCCTGGGATGGCAGGACTTTCATATGAAGAAAGACTGGATGAACTGGGCTTGTACTCGTTGGAATTTAGAAGATTGAGGGGGGATCTGACTGAAACGTATAAGTTCCTAAAGGGATTGGACAGGCTAGATGCAGGAAGATTGTTCCCAATGTTGGGGAAGTCCAGAACGAGGGGTCACAGTTTGAGGATAGAGGGGAAGCCTTTTAGGACCGAGATTAGGAAAAACTTCTTCACACAGAGAGTGGTGAATCTGTGGAATTCTCTGCCACAGGAAGCAGTTGAGGCCAGTACATTGGCTATATTTAAGAGGGAGTTAGATATGGCCCTTGTGGCTACGGGGATCAGGGGGTATGGAGGGAAGGCTGGGGTGGGGTTCTGAGTTGGATGATCAGCCATGATCATAGTAAATGGCGGTGCAGGCTCGAAGGCCGAATGGCCTACTCCTGCACCTATTTTCTATGTTTCTATATGCTGAAATTACTTTATGGAAAGATAGTTAACCCTTCAGGTCAAAAACTGCTGATTGTTTCATTCTTCACGTTACCTGACCCGAGTGTTTCCAGAAATCTACTTTTAATTTCAATTTATAGCATCTGTATAGTTTTGCTTTTCACTGTAATTATATTTTTAAACCATCTATGAATAAAGTACACTTGAAGAAATTAAATGCCATAAAATAGTTTAAATCTGGGCTGGAGGAGTTGATTGGCATTGCTTTAGCATACAACTTAAAACAAAAAGTCCCTGCACTCCTTGTTCCTTTTCCTTATTCAATTTTTTAGTGGACAATTAATATGCAAGTTTTCAAAGTAATGGAAAGGCATGAACGAGCCACCTTTGTGCAGAGTAAATGGTGTAGTGTCAATTAACAGTAATGTTCCAGAGGTTGGCAAAGCGCAGTGTATCTCATCTTCGGATTTGCTGCAAAATTTTTCACATTATTTCAAGTTACGTGTCATTAACCTTCAATTCTTTTCCAGAAAGATTATGATTATCCTTGTATCCCATGGGATTGCATTAAGGACCAGTTAGGATACAGTGACCTATTTTTTTTCAGGCAGAAGTTACTTTGGCAGTGGGTTTTCTAATTTTGGCAGTTAATAGGATTAACAAGTGTAGGAAGTGGCTGACAATTGGTGATGTCTTGTTGACTGTCCAGTTTGGGCTTTGAAGTGATCAGAGATGGATGCAGAAGAGTTAATGAACTTGTGATGTGGAATTGTACACGGTAGTTTAAAGAATTTCAAGGTCACTTTTTTCTCTCTCTCTAAGAAAAGTGTCAGGATACACAATGTAACGCTGGCATCCAGAATACAAATATTTGAGGTATCTGTGCAGTCCATGCGATGCCTTGCCAGTGGAGCAATAAGAATGCTGACATATTTGGAAGAAAGCTTGAAATATCACTTCTGAAATGACTGAAGATCTCAAAGGAACTGATTTGTGTTTCCTTTCCAAAGTACCATCTCCCTGAGCCAATGACCAGCCGGGTTACTGTCAGCAAACAGCCACCTAACACTACTAATTTTGCATCTATCAGCATTTTCTGACCCATTAACTAACAAAGCAACCCACACACAATGCTGGAGAAACTGAGCAGGCCGGGCAGTATTCATGGAAAAGGGTAGCAGTCAATGTTTTCGAGCAAGACCCGGTCCTGATGAAGGGTCTCGACCTGAAAGGTTGACTGTTTACTCTTTTCTGTAGATGCCACCTGCTGAGTTCCTCCAGAATTTTGTGTATTACTTTGATTTCCAGCATCTGCAGGTTTTCTTGTTTGTGCCATTAACATAGAAACTTGGCAGCAGGAGCTGTGTACCCTTGGTGATATGTAAACTGTTGCAAAGCTCAACCGTGAAAATTGTATAGTTAGCTGTCTGATCGATAGGTCTGATTTAAGACCTTTAAAAACCACTGCACGTTCTGAATAGTATGCAGGAAATAACAAACAGAGGCCTCTAGGACATGGGAGCTGACTGATAGCTAATTTCGTAGCTTTCTATCGTTTTCTGCTTTTTCTTTTTGAAAAAAAAAGTGGATCGTTGGATGTGTGGGACTGAGATTGAAGATGTTTGGCGAGGTTCAGATGCCCACAGGACCATCACTAGCCAGTGGCTCTTCCACTGAATGCAGAGTGTTTAACTGCAGCCTATTCCACTAGCCGCTGTGTTTCAAGGCCTCTGTGCAGAAGCAAGCAGGGTTGTGCCCTAGAATGTTGAAGGTGGAAGTGGTGACCTTGAGAAATGCAAAATAGACCAACAATTTGCAAACATAATCCCAAAATTATCTCATCTGTCCTGTGGTAAGAAGGGAATTAATGGGATATTAATAATGTGGTAGCTCTGAACCTATCAGGCTGTGTCTGCTGATTCAGGTGGATGTTAAATCACCCAGAACGATAAATATTTCAGAGAGAGATTGGCCCAGACCCTGTTTATCCTTCAGCCCATGCCACTAATTCAGATAATCTGGTAATATTCTTTTTCTTAATATTTTTATTTTTCCACTAATTTAACTGTTTAAACGTTTAACTTAATGTGTTTGTATGTGTGTATGTAATGTGTATGTGTGTCTCAGTGTATTTGTGTGTATGTGTCTGTGTGTGTATATGTATTTGTGTGTATATGTAATGTGTATATATGTGTATGTATGTCCCTATGTGTGTATATGTATTTGTGTGTATATGTAACATGTATATATGTGTATGTATGTGTCTGTGTATATGTAATGTGTATATATGTCTGTGTGTATATGTATTTGTGCATTAATTCAGTTTTTCTGTCTATTATAATGCATTGCAATGTACTGTGGCCGCAAAGGCAACAAGTTTCACAACATTTACTGGTGATATCAAACCTGATTCTGATTCTCACACAATTTACTGTGGACAATTTGTGTGTTTGTCCAAGTAATAGTGGCCTTGCTTCACGGTGATTTATAGTCTGCATCTTGTTTTTTGTGTGAAAGGCACTGTGGAATTGCTACAAACTACTGTTCTTCATTTCCTTAACTATTTCTGATTTGTTCAAAGGAGCCAGTGGTGAAGACAAAGTTATCACCATCATCGAATTCCTCGGCAGTGTTCCAGACCCGCTCCCGTGTGCTGAACATATAAACCCAGTCACAGCTTCCCCTTCAAAGGAACTGGTCCCAGTGCTGATGTCATCAAAGACTAAAGGCAGCCGCATTAAATCTGCCTAAACAAACTATGCAACATAAGCCCCAAAACAGAGGGCTGCTGGCATTTGAAGGGACCCTTGCCAGGATGGTTGTCTCCAGTTGCCTGATAAATATTTGTTATTGTACAGTAATGGATTGGGATTTGAGGAAATCCTATTTAATGTACGTATGTCTCATCTGCATGTTGTGTAAGGATAGCCTGGCTGATTGCACACTGAGGGACTTGGACAACAAGCAGTAGATCAGCCAATAAAAGTTGAGAGAAAATTGCCATCTCTGTGAGTTTTTCTACTGTTGCTGCTGAACCCACTGCAAAGAGCTTGTTCTCCTGCTTAACCAGGAGGGAGAATTATTCATTTTGTCATTCATTAACTGAAGCAAAACACCCCCCCAGTTTTAACAGATTTATCCCCAAAGCCGCCCAGGAGTATCTTCACGAAAAGGACTGCAGCAGCTCATCCAACATCTTTCCAAAGCCAATTAGGAACAGGTGATAGTTATTTACCTTGTTCTTGGGGCTCTCATCCTATAATTATAGAACTACTGAAGGACAAGGAAGTCCAGGCTGGTTTGAGTAGAAGAGTCTGTTCAGCCCAACTGTAATGTTCCTTTCCCTGAGCCCTGAAAGTGATCTGTCCATGTATCTAGTTTACTGTTGAAAGCAGTGAGATGCTGGATGATGGTCGTCCATATTGGTTGTTGACTGCACCTTTACACACAGTGGAGTTCTTGGCCATAACCATGCTCTGCAAAATAAAAATATTTCTTGCATCCCCATGTTTCCTTTGCCTTGTTGGTCCTTGAATTACTGGCTGGGGAGACCGAGGAGCTTTGTGCTGTGTAGTCTGATATCAGCACGGCTCTGCTGGACTTCCTGTCAACCCCTCAATGCTTCGTGAACATCCCCAGCTTCTCCAGTTTAATCTTCCAAGTGAAACTATTTGTCCCTGGAAATGTCTTCTGCATCCTCTCTTGAACATCAACGTGGAACAGTACAGTACAGACCCTTCAGCCCACTCTGTTGTGAACTACTTCAAGATCAATCTAACCTTTCACTCCCATTTCACCCTCCATTTTCCTTTCATTTATGTGCCTATTTAAGAGTCTCTTAAATGTCTAATGTATTTTCCTCCATCACCATCCCTTGCAGTGCATTCCATGCACTTACCCCTTTTTTTTTTTTTAAAAAAACAACCTGCCTTTGACCTCTTATATTTTCCTCTAATCACCTTAAAAGTATGCCTTCTCGTATAGTTATAGCCACCCTGGGGAAAAGGTGCTGGCTATCCACTACAAGTCTCCTTTCTTCCCCCTATACTCCAAAGAGAAAAACTGTAGCTTGCTCAATCTGTCCTAATAATACATGCCCTCTAAATGAGGCAATATTGTGGTAAATCCCTGCACCTTCTCTAAAGTTTCCACATCCTTATAATGATGTAACTAGAACTGAACACAATATTCCAAGTGTGGCCTAATCAGACTTTTAAAGACCTGCGACATTATCCGTGTTGCTTGAACTCAATCCCTCATGTAAAGAAAGCCAACAGTCCATATGTCTTCTCAACCACACTATCAACGTGCGTGGCAACTTTGAGCAATCTATGGACGTGGACCTCAAGATTCCTCCTCTTCCACATTCTCTGCATTTTGGATATTTCCCTACCAGCTGGCCTAACATTGTGTGCAAGGAGGCTGCTTAAAAAGGTGGTGCAAGGTAAGGCAAAGTGTTTGTTTGTTTTTGTGTGTGTGTGTGTGTGTTGTCCTACCAGCAGGCCTATAGCATGGAGCCACAAAATGTAAGAGGTTGGCAATCTCTAGTTGATTTGCTCATTTTGAAGAAGATTATATGAGGTCACAGTGTTGATCTTGAGATCTAAACTTTGACAAGGAAGGTTTCAGCAAGAATGTTAAGCAGTAACATCAAGGTAAGGTCTTTTAAATCCAGTAAGAACTACAGGGGCAGAAATGGCAGTCAACAGTGTGGTATGCTCCTGTGAAAGGTGGAAGATTAGGCAGAAGTCAGATGTCCCTGATGACTTTTTTTTGTGTGAAGTGTGTCCAGCTACAGCTACCCTTAGACCGCTTGGATGAGTTGGAGAGGTAAATGGTCACTGAGGTGCATAGAGGATCCCTCAACAACTATTGCGCAGTTGTACTCACATCCACTGCGATGAAGTGCTTTGAGAGAGTGATCAGGACCAGAATGTACTACTGCCTAAACAAGGACCTGTCCTTGCTGCAGTTTACCTATCGCCACAGTAGGTCTACAACAGATGCAATCTCACTGGCTTTCCACCCAGCCTTGGATGACCTGGACAATAGCAATACTTGCGTCAGGCTGCTAGTTACTGATTACACCTCAGTGTTTAACATCTTTATGCCGTCAGTACTAATTTACAAGCTCCAAAACCTGGGCCTCTGTACTTCCTTCTCCAACTAGATCCTTGACCTCCTCATTGGAAGACCACAGTCAGTGGGGATTGGAAATAATATCTCGTCCTTGCTGACAATCAACCTTAAGGCCTGCTGCTGTACTTTCTCTACATGCATGACTGTGTGACTAGGCACAGCACAATCAACAAATATAAATTTTGATGACACAACTATTGGCCGAATTTCAGAAGGTGATGAGACGTACAGGATTGAGATGGATCAATTAGTTGAGTGTGTTGCCACAAAAACCTTGCACACACCATCAGTAAGACCAAGGAGTTGATTGTGGACTTAAAGAAGAGCAAATCGTGGGAACACACCCCAGTCCTCATCAAGGGATCAGCAATGGAAAGGGTGAGCAGTTTCAAGTTCTTGGGTGTCAACAGCTCTGAAGACCATTCCTGGGTCCATCATAGTGATGCAATTACAAAGAAGGCATGACAAAGGCTATATTTCATTAAGAGTTTGAGGACATTGGGATGCCACCGAAGACTTTAGCAAATTTCTACAAATGTAACGTGGAGAGCATTCTAACTGGTTGAATCACTGTCTGGTATGGGGGGACCATTGCACAGGATCAGAAAATGTGCAAGGAGAGGCAAACCCAGCCTGCTCCATCCTGAGCATCGAGGACATTCTCAAAAGGTGATACCTCAAAGGTTTATGGTTGAAGATTGTTTAATGTCATTTCAGCACACAAGTGTAAAGGAGAATAAACTAATTGCCATTCCGGATCTGATGCAGCACAAGAAAAAACAAAAGATAAAGAACACAATAATGAAGAAGAAAAAACATGAACTATAAAGATGAAAGATAGTTATCTACATTGATTGTATGTCCATAAACTTTCATGAAGTGATGCTAGGCACAGGTGTGTCTATACATAAGGTGACTGAAAAGAAATAATAAAGTAGTGGTGGTTAGGAGTGTGTGGGGGGGTGTTGGGTTAGTGGGTGGAGGTGTTGGTCAGCCTTATTGCATAGGGAATGTAACTGTTTTTGAGTCCAGTAGTCGTGACATGGATGCTACATAGCTGCACTTCCTCCAGCAGCAGAGGGGGAGAGGGAGACCAGTCAAATGCAGGCAGAAGCCCTGAACACCCGCTCCCCTGCCAATCTCATCCTCGCTGATTTTAATCTTGCTCAATTGGCAAGATGGTTGAAAACTGGGGGTGATCAGGGGTTTGCACTCTGCCATTAAGCTGGACCCTCCATTCTCAACCTCGCTCTCACTCATGCTGAATTCCTTCGGAGACAGCAAAAGCACCAGATCGCTCAGCTGACCCAAAAACACATTGTCAAAATGTAAATTATAGGTTTCAGTCACGTGCAAATTAGTAATAGAAGTATACTTAAAAGGGGAGCATGAAGTAGTTTTGTGAATTGTCTGCAGGATATCACTGTTAGTGTTGGCTGCTGGTGCCATAAATATTTTTTCATTGTAATTTGTAGATTTTTTTAGTATTATATTGCATTATACTACTGCCACAGAGCGACACATTTCATGACATATAGCAAAGATTTTAAACCTGATTCTGAAAGTGTTATCGACAGGAGCTTCAGGGACAGGCAAGGTCAGCCAGGGGTAAGTTGGTGACTGCAATAAGGGCAGGCAAACAGTGAAGGATTCGCTGTGGTTATTCCCCTCTCTACAGGTAATCCGCTTGAGATGTTGGGAGCATAGACTCTGACTAATTTGGTGGAACAATGAGTAGCTCTGCTCAATAGTCAGGAAGGATGAAGTCTGGATGAATTGTGGTGATAAGAATCTTCGTAGCCAGGGACAGGCAGGCATTTATGTGGCCATTAGCAAGACTCTGGGGTGATATTACCTGGTGCCAGGGTCAAGGATATGTCTGAGCTGGTACAGAACATTTTAAAAGGGGAGGGTGAGCAACTGGAGTTTGTGATTCATATTGATATTTACAAAATCGAGAAAATCTGCAGATACGAGGAAAATTGCAGATGCTGGAATTTCAAGCAACACACACAAAAGTTGCTGGTGAACGCAGCAGGCCAGGCAGCATCAATAGAAGAGTACAGTCGCCATTTCGGCCCGAAACGTGAACTGTACCTCTTCCTAGAGATGCTGCCTGGCCTGCTGCGTTCACCAGCAACTTTAAAATCTGCAGATGCTGAAAATCCAAGCAACACGCACAAAATGCTGGAGGAACTCAGCAGGCCAGGCGGCATCAATAGAAAAGAGTACAGTCAACATTTCGGGCCAAGGTCCTTAAGCAGCATTGCTGAGTTCCTCCAGCACATTGCGTGTGCTCCTTGATATTTAAACCTAGGTAAGAAGAGAGATGGGGTCCTGTGGTGGGGATTTGGATAGAAATTTAAAAAGCAGAATCTCTTGGGTGGTAATATCAAGATTAGTCCCTGTGCCACATGCTAATGAATGCAGAGATGAGAAGGTAGTACAGGCGAATGAGGCTAAAGAACTTTGTGCACGTGAAGGAAATACTTAGATCCTTGGGATCTCTTCTAGAATTCAGCTGTGACTTGTGACCAATACTTTGCAGGGAGGTTTGCTCAGGAGGGTTTAACCTATTGAGGCAACAAGAGGGAACCAGAGTCACAAAGCAGCTGGTAGAGAGCTGAGTCATATGTAGAAAATAGAGCAAGTAAATCCAATGAAAAGAGTGGGCTGAAATGAGAAGGGAAGTATGAGACTGCCAGCAAGGTGGATGAGCTGAGAGTGTGGATCAGCACCCTGGTTTATGATTTTGTTGTAATCAGAGCAATATGGAGAGGCTTGGCTGGAGAAATTTCAGGTGAGACAGAAGTGAAATGCAAAGGAAGAGGGCACACAACATCTACGGTCAACCCAGACCGATGGAGGCCTCATCAGATAGGCATGTGAAGAGGATAATGGGAGATGGATAATTTGACGGCAGATGAGACTTGGCATTATGTTTGGTGCAGACATCATAGGCTAAAGGTTCTGTTCTATACTGATCTATGTTCTGTTTGGAAGATAAAAAAGCAAAGACAGCATACAGTCAGACTGTCAGGAAGGTCAGACAGATGACAGGACAAAATTGCAGCCAGCAGGGTGAATATCAGTGCGTTAGGGATGCAGAATCAAAAAGGGTAGCAAATACGGTACTCAAAATGTTATCTCTCAATGCACGGAGTATAAGAAGTAAGCTGGATGATCATGTTGCACTATTACAGATTGTCAGGTATGATGTTGTGGCCATCACTGAATTGTGGCTGAATGATCGTTGCAGTTGGGAGCTGAATGTCCAAGGTTACACATTGTATTAGAGGGATAGGAAGGTAGACGGGGTGGGGGGTTGGCTCTGCAGGTAAAGAATCAAATCAGTAGAAAGATGTGACAGGATCAAAAGATGTTGAATCCTCGTGGGTGGAGTTAAGAAACTGCAAGCATAGAAGAACCCTGATGGCAGTTATATACAGGCCTCCCAACAGAGGCTGGGATGTGGACCACAGATTACAACAAGAAATAGAAAAGGTGTGTCAAAAGAGCAATGATATAATGGTCATGGGAGATTTTAACATGCACGTTGTTTGGGAAAATCAGGTTGGCAATGGATCTCGAGTGAGTTTATTGAATGCCTATGAGATGGCTTTTTAGAGTGGTTTATCGTTGAGCTTACTAGGATCAGCTATACTGGATTGGGTGTTAGGTGATAAACCACAGCCGATTAGGGAGCTTAAGGTAAAAGGAACCCTTAGAAGGCAGTAATCACAATATGATTGAGTTCAGCTTTAAATTTGATAGGGAGAAAATAATGTCTGACATAGCAGTATTTCAGTGGAGTAAAAGAAATTACAGTGGTATGAGAAAGGAGTTGGCCAAAGTAAATTGGAAGGAGATGCTAGCAGGGATGACAGCAGAGCAGCAACGGCGTGAGTTTCTGAGGGAAAAATGAGGAAGGTGCAGGACAGATGTATTCCAAAAACGAAGAAATTCTCAAATGGCACAGTAGTACAACCGTGGCTGACAAGGGAAGTCAAAGTTAATGTAAAGGCAAAAGAGAGGGCATGCAACAAAGCAAAATTTAGTGGGAAGATGGAGGATTGGGAAGCTTTTAAAAACCTACAGAGAGCAACTAAAAGAATTGTTAGGAGAGAAAAACTGAAATATGAAAGCAAGCTAGCAAACAATATCAAAGTGGACAGTCAAAGCTTTATCAAGTATGCTTTAAAAAAAAAAGAGATGAGAGTGGATGTAGGATAGCTGGAGAAATAATAACGGGGGACAAGGAGATGGCAGATGAACTAAGTGAGTATTTTGCATCAGTCTTCACTGTGGAAGACACTAGCAGTGGACCAGGTGTTGAAAAGTGTGAGGGAAGAGAAGTCAGTGCAGTTATTATTATCAGGGAGATGGTGCTCAAAAAGCTGATATAAGGGTATATAAGTCACCCAACCAGATGTACTGCACCCTAGGGTTCTGAAAGAGGTAGCAGTAGAGATTGTGGAGGCATTAGTAATGATCATTCAAAAATTTTTGGACTTTGGCATGGTGCCAGAGAACTGGAAAATTGCAAATGTCCCTCCACTCTTTATCAAAGGAGGAAGGCAGCTGAAAGGAAATTATAGACCAATTAGCCTGATCTCAGTGGTTGGGAAGATGTTGGAGTCAATTGTTAAGAATGAGGTTACGGAGTACTTGATGATGCAGGACAAGATGGGACAAAGTGAGCATGGTTTCATTAAGGGAAAATCTTGCCTGTCAAAACTGTTGGTATTCTTTGAGATTACAAGTAGTTTAGATAAAGTGGATGTTACATATTTAGATTTTCAGAATACATTTGACAAGGTATCACTCATGAGTCGTCTTACCAAATTAAGAGCTCGTAGTATTACAGGAAAGTTATTGGCATGGTTAGAGCTTTGGATGATTGATTGGAGGCAGCGAGTGGAAATAAAAGGATCATTTTCTGGTTGGCTGCCAGTGACTAGTGGTGTTCCACAGGTGTCTGTGTTGGGACCACTTCTTTTTAATACTGTATATCAATTATTTAGATGATGGAATAAATGGCTTTGTTGCCAAGTTTGCAGAGGATACAAAGATTGGTGGAGGGGCAGGTAGTGTTGTGGAAATGGATAAGTTGCAGAAGGACTTGGACAGATTAGGTGAATGAGCAAGAAAGTGGCAAATGAAATACAATGATGTAAAATGTGTGGTCATGCACTTGGTAGCAGAAATAAATGTGTGGACTATTTTTTAAACAGGGAGAAAATCCAAAAATCTAAGATGCAAAGGGACATGGAAGTCCTTGTGTAGAACACCCTAAAGATTAACTTGCAGGTTGAGTCAGTGGTGAGGAAGGCAAATGCAATGTTAGCATTCATTTCAAGAGGTCTAGAATACAAGAGCAGGGATGTGATACTGAGGCTTTATAAGGCACTGGTGCAGCCTCACCTTGAGAATTATGAATGGTTCTGGGCTCCTTATCAAAGAAAAGGTGTGAAAACATTGGAGAGGGTTCAGAGGAGGTTCACAAGTATGGTCCAGGAATGAAAAGATTATCATACAAGGAATGTTTGACGGCTCTGGGTCTGTACTCGTTGGAATTTAGAAGGATGGGGGGTGGGGAGATCTCATTGAAACCTTTTGAATGTTGAAAGGCCTAGACAGAGTAGATGTTGAAAGGATGTTTCCCATGGTGGGGAGTCTAGGACAAGGGGGCACAGCCTCATGATAGAGGGGCATCCATTTAACACAGAGTTGGAGAGATTTCTTTAGCCAGAGGTTGTGAATTTGTGGAATTTCTTACCAAAGCAGCTGTGGAGGCCAGGTCATTGGGTATATTTAAGGCAGAGATTGATTGGTTCTTGATTGAACATGGCATCAAAGTTACGGGGAGAAGGTTGGGGAGTGGGGCTGAGGGAAATGAGGATTAGCCATGATTGAATGGCAGAACAGACTTGATGGGCCAAATGGCCTAATTCTGCTCCTATGTCTTATGGTCTTTATTATTCATTAACCACATGGTGGCAAAGTGATTAGAAGCAAAAAAAATTATCTAAAATGAGGGGAATGAGGTCCAGAATTTATCCCTGCAAAACTGTATGTCAACCAGTTGATAACCTCCACTATCATGATTTACCAGATCTGGCTGATGATTTCTTGGAAGGTCCTTTTCATTAATTGCTAGGAAAGGTGTGCATGCTGCCATTTACCCTGTGAACTGACATCTCAAGGAGGTATCTTGAGCTCTAACTATTTTTGTTCTGCACATAGTCATGGAGTCATAAAGTGCAGAAACAAACCCTTTGGCCCACAAAATACCCATCTACAGTATACCAATTCTGTTCACCAGTACTTGGGTCATAGTCTTCCATTTCCTGGCGATTCAACTCATTCAGATACTCTTTTAAATGTTGTCTCTGCTTCTGCCACCTTCACAGACAGTGCTTTTCGGATTACAACCATCATCTGGGTTAAAATGAATGCTACTCATTCCCTGTAACCCACTTAGAAACATAGAAAACCTACAGCACAATACAGGCACTTTGACCCACAATGCTGTGCTGAACATGTACTTACTTAGAAATTACCTAGAGTTACCCATAGCTCTCTATTTTTCTAAGCTCCGTGTACTTGTCCAGGAGTCTCTTAAAAGACCCTATCGTATCCGCCTCCACCACCATCGCCGGCAGCCCATTCCACGCACTCACCACTCACTGCGTTTTTTTTTAAACTTACCCCTGACATCTCCTCTGCACCTACATGCAAGCACCTTAAAACTGTGCCCTCTCATGTTAGCCATTTTAACCCTGGGAAAAAGCCTCTGACTTTCCACAAGATCAATGTCTCTCATCATTTTATCCAGCTCTATCAGGTCACCTCTCATCCTCCGCTGCTCCAAGGAGAAAAGGCCGAGTTCACTCAACCTATTCTCATAAGGCATGCTCCCCAATCCAGGCAACATCCTTGTAAATCTCCTCTGCACCCTTTCTATAGTTTCCACATCCTTCCTGTAGTGAGATGACCAGAACTGAGCACAGGACTCCAAGTGGGGTCTCATTAGGGACCTATATAGCTGCAATATTACCTCTCGGCTCTTGAACTCAATCCCACAGTTGATGAAGGCCAATGCAATGTATGTCGTCTTAACCACAGAGTCAACCTACGCAGCAGCTTTGAGTGTCCTATAGAATCAGACCCCAAGATCCCTCTGATTCTCCACACTGCCAAGAGTCTTACCATTAATATTATATTCTGCCATCATATTTGACCTACCAAAATGAACCACTTATCTGGGTTGAACTCCATCTGCCACTTCTCAGCCCAGTTTTGCATCCTATCGATGTCCCGCTGTAACCTCTGACAGCCATCCACACTCTCCACAACACACCCAACCTTTGTGTCATCAACAAATTTACTTACCTATCCCTCCACTTACTTATCCTAGTCAGTTATAAAAATCACGAAGAGTAGGGGTCCCAGAACAGATCCCTGAGGCACACCACTGGTCACTAACCTCCATGCAGAATATGACCTGCCTACAACCATTCTTTGCCTTCTGTGAGCAAGCCAATTCTGGATCCACAAAAGGAATGTCCCCTTGGATCCCATGCATCCTTACTTTCTCAATAAGCCTTGCATGGGGTATCTTATCAAATGCCTTGCTGAAATCCATTTAACACTACATCTATGACTCTACCTTCATCAATGTGTTTAGTTACATCCTCAAAAAATTCAATCAGGCTTGTAAGGTAACCGGCCTTTGACAAAACTATGCTGACTATCCCTAATCATATGCCTCTCCAAATGTTCATAAATTCCGCTTCTCAGGATCTTTTCCATCAATTTACCAACCACTGAAGTAAGACTCACTTGTGTATAATTTCCTGGGCTATTTCTACTCCCTTGCTTGAATAAGGGAACAACATCTGTCAACCTCCAATCCTCCAGAATCTTTCCCGTCCCCATTGATGATACAAAGATTATTGCCAGAGGCTCAGCAATCTCCTCCCTCACCTCCCGTAGTAGCCTAGGGTACATGTCGTCCAGTCCCGGAGACTTATCCAACTTGATGCTTTCTAAAAACTCCAGCACATCCTCTTGATGTCTATATACTCAACCTTTTCAATCTGCAGTGAGTCATCCCTACAATTGCAAGATCCTTTTCCATAGTGAGTACTGAAGCTAAGTATTCATTAAGTATCTCTGCTTTCACCTCCAGTTCCATGCACACTTTCCTACTGTCACACTTGATTGGTCCTATTCTCTCACGTCTTATCCTCATGCTCTTCACATACTTGCGGAATGCCTTGGTGTTTTCCTTAATCCTGCTTGGCAAGGCCTTCTCATGGCCCCTTCTGGCGCTCCTAATTTCATTCTTAAGCTCTGTCCTGCTAGCCTTATAATCTTCTTGATCTCTATCATTACCTAGTTTTTTTTTTTTTTTTTTTGAACCTTTTGTAAGCTTTTCTTTTTTTTTTAATTGACTTAAACCTGCTTTAAGCTAGTCTCCATTATGGGGCAATGCTTTTCACTATTATGCGGCCGCTCATAATACCATAAGACTTGGGAGCAGAATTAAGCCATTAGGCGCATTCAGAATGCTCCTCCATTCCATCATGTCTGATTTATTATCCCTCTCAACCCATTCCCCTGCCTTCTCCCCATTACCTTTGTCGTCCTGACTAACCAAGAACCTATCAACCTTCGCTTCAAATGTACTCTGGCTTAGCCTCCAAAGCCACCTGTGGCAATGAATTCCGGATTCACCACCCTCTGGCCAAATACATTCCTCCTTATCTTTGTTCGAAATGATCACAACCGTATTCTGAGGCTGTGCCCTCTGCACCAAGGCTCACCCACATAGAAACCTCCTTTCCACATCCACTCTTTCGAGCCCTTTCAACATTCAATAGGTTTCAATTAGGTCACCCCTTATTCTTCTGAATTCCTGTGAGTACAGGCCCAGAGCCATCAAACGCTCCTCATAAGCCTTTCAATCCCAAGGATCATTCTCGTAAACCTCCGCTGGACCCTCTCCAAGCCAGTACATCTTTTCTTAGATACGAGGCCTAAAACTGCTCGCAATACTCCAGGTGTGGACTGACCAATGCCTTATAAAGCCTCAGCATCACATCCTTGCTCTTGTATTCTAGACTTCTTGAAATGAATGCTAACATTGCATTTGCCTTCCTCACCACCTACTCAGCCTGCAAGGAAACATTTAGGGTATCCTGCACAAGGACTCCCAAGTCCCTTTGCACCTCTGATTTCTGAATTTTCTCCACACTTAGGGGGAAAAAAAAGTCTATGCCTTTATGTCTTCTACCAAAGTGCATGGCTGTACACTTTCCTACACTATACTCCATCTGCCACTTCTATGCCCATTCTCCCAATCTAGCCAAGTCCTTCTGCAGACTCCCTGCTACCTCAACATTACCTGCCCCTCCACCTATTTTTGTATCACCTGAAAACTGGCCACAAAGTCATCAACTCAGTCATCCAAGTCATTGATGCCTAGTGTAAAAAAAAAAATAAGCAGTCCCAACAATGACCCCTACAGAACACCATTAGTCACATGCAGCCAACCAGAACAGGCCCCCTTTATTCTGACTCTGCTTCCTGACAGTCAGCCAATTGTCTATCCATGGTGCTATCGTTCCAGTAATACCATGGGTTCTTATTTTGTTCAGCAGCCTTGTGTGTGGCATCTTGTCAAAGGCCTTCTGAAAATCCAAGTAAACAACATCCACTGACTTTCCTTTGTTTATCCTGCCCGATATTTCCTCAAAGAATTCCAACAAGTCAAGTTTATTGTCATTTCAACCATAAGCTGCTGGTACAGTACACAGTAAAAACAAAACAACGTTCCTCCAGGACCATGGTGCTACATGAAACAACACAAAACTACAGTAGACTATGTGAGACAACACAAGGCTACACTAGACTACGTAAAACATTTAAAAACTGCATTAGACTACAGACCTGCACAGGACTACATAAAGTGCACAAAACAGTGCAGGGCAGTACAATAATTAATAAACAAGATAATAGGCACAATAGAGGACAAATTACAATATAATAATAAATGATGTAGATGTCAGTCTAGACTCTGAGTATTGAGGAGTCTGATGGCTTGGGGGAAGAAACTGTTGCACGGTCTGGTCGTGACAGCCCAAATGCTTCGGTACCTTTTGCCAGATGGCAGGAGGGAGAAGAGTTTGTGTGAGGGATGCATGGGGTCCTTCACAATACTGTTAGCTTTTCTGGTGCAGCGTGTGGTGTAAATGTCTGTAATAGCGGGAGGAGAGACCCCGATGATCTTCTCAGCTGACCTCACTATCCGCTGCAGGGTCTTGTGATCTGAGACGGTGCAATTCCCGAACCAGGCAGTGATGCAGCTGCTCAGGATGCTCTCGATACATCCTCTGTAGAATGTGGTGAGGATGGGGGGTGGGAGATGGACTTTTCTCAGCCTTCGCAGAAAGTAGAGATGCTGCTGGGCTTTCTTGGCTATGGAGCTGGTGTTGAGGGACCAGGTGAGATTCTCTGCCTGGTGAACACCAAGATATTTGGTGCTCTTAATGATCTCAATGGAGGAGCCGTCGATGTTCTGTGGAGAGTGGTCGCTCCGTGTCCTCCTGAAGTCAACAACCATCTCTTTTGTTTTGTTCACACTCAGAGACAGGTTGTTGGCTCTGCACCAGTCTGTTAGCCACAGCACCTCCTCTCTGTATGCTGACTCGTCGTTCTTGCTGATGAGACCCACCATGGTTGTGTCATCGGCGAACTTGATGATGTGGATCGAGCTGTGTGTTGCAGCACAGTCGTGGGCCAGCAGAGTGAACAGCAGTGGACTGAGCACACAGATTTTTCCTTTAGGAAACCATGCTGGCTTTAGCCTACTTTGTCATGTTCTTCTAAGTACCCGGAAACCTTATCCTTAATAACGGGCTCCAACATCCTCCCAACCACTAAGTCTGCTAACGGGTCTATAATTTCCTTTCTTTTGCCTTCCTTCCTTCTTAAAGAGTGGAGTGACATTTGCAATTTTCCATTCCAGAATCAAATGATACTACTGCCTCCACAATCTCTTCAGCTAACACTTTCAGAAGCCTGGGGTGTAGTCCATCTGGTCCAGGTGATTAATCTACCTTCAGACCTTTCATCTTCCCAAACACTTTCTCCTTAGTAATCGCACCAAAACTCACATCTGCTCCTTGACATTATCGAAGTTCTGGCTAGTGTCATCCAGAGTGAGGATGCAAAAGTTAGTTTGACTTTTTCCTGTCTCCTATTACTACCACCTCAGTGTAATTTTCCAATGGTTCGATATCCACTCTCACCACTCATTTATTCTTTATACTGTATATAACAAAACTTTTGATATCCTCTTTAATATTGGCTAGCTTACCTTCATATTTCATCTTTTCTCTCCTTATGGCCTTTTTAGTTGCCTTCTGTTGATTTTTAAAATATTCCCAATCCTCTAACTTGCCTTGACAACCACATTTGCCACAGCCTCCCTTTAGAATACTTCATTCTTGGGATGTATCCTCTGCCTTCTGAATTGCCCCCAGAAATTCCAGCCACTGCTGGTCTGCCATCATCCCTGCAGGTGTCCTGTTCCAATCGACTTTGACCAGCTCTTCTCCCATGTCTCTGTAATTCCCACTGGAATACTGATACATCTGACTTTCTATCATGTAATGATCACTGACTCCCTAAGGGTTCCTTTACCTTAAGATCCCTAATCAGATCTGGTTCATTACATAATGCTCACTCCAGAATTCTTTCCCCTATTGGTCTGTCCTGTATTTCTGTGATATCACACCGGAAGAATATTGTATCATTTCTTAATGCATGTATTACTAAATGACAATAAGAGGACTGCATGTCCTCATAATCTAATCTATTGGGCTTAACCACAAGCTGCTCTAAAAAGCCATCTTGTGGGCATTCTAGGAACTCCCTCTCTTGGGATCCAGTTCAAACCTCATTTTCCTAATTTGCCTGTATATTGAAATCCTAGGTGACTATTGTAACATTTCCCTTATTAATTGCCTTTTTTTCCCCTCCCATTGTAATTTATACCCCACATCCTGGCAATTTTTGGAGGCCTGTATATAATTCCCATCATGGTCTTACAGTTTAACTCTACCTACAAAAGTTCTACACCTTCCAATCATATTTCACCTCTATCTAAGGATTTGATTTCATTTTTTACCAACAGAGCCACCCATCCTCTTTGCTTATCTGCCAGTCCTTTCAATACAATGTGTATCCTTGGACATTAAGCTCCCAACTATGATTTTCATTCAGCCATGACTCAGTGATGCTTTCAACATCATCCCTGCCGATCTCTAGCAGTGCTGCAAGATCTGTATTATCTGTACAAGACCTTATTCCGTATACTGCACGCTTTCAGATAGGACACCTTCAGTCCGGTTTTGTCACCCTTTTCGAATGTTGTCCCCTTGTTACACTTCAACTCATCCCACTGTCTACAATTTTTCCCAAATACCTGCCTGTACTTCCTCACCACACAATACATCATCTTGTATACCATCCCCAGCCCTATCACTCAGGTTCCCATCCCCCTGCCAATTTATTACAACTTTATATCAGGTTTCCCTTTCAGCTTTTGCTCTAAAGAAAACAAAACTCTCATGTCAGAAAAATTCTCCAATGAATTGTGATGCAGTGTGTGCAGTGAGGAAGGAAGAAGTAATCATCTGTCCTATCTGAGGAACAAGACTGTTACCTGTCAGTGCAAACCATAAATTCCTGGTCTCCTTTTCTTAAAGGTATCAGGAGCAACTAAAGATAAAGGTAAGAGTTTAATGGTTTCATTTTCTAGACAAATGTAAAATTAATGGCCATCTATGTAACATTAGTGACCTTGTAGAGATTTGTAAAATCATGAGAGGCATAGATGAGGTGAATAGCCGGTCTTTTCCCCATGGTAGGAAAGTACAAAGGACACAGGTTTAAAGTGAGAGAAGAAAGGATGTAATTACATTGCAGAGGGTTCAAAGGAGGTTCACAAAAATGATTCTCGGATTGAAAGACTTATGACCCTGGGCCCGTGCTCACTGGAATTCAGAAGAATGAAGGGAGATCTCATTAAAATCTATCGAATGTTGAAGGGCCTTGAGAGAGTGGGTGTGGAGAGGATGGGGGAGTCCAAAACCAGAGGACACTGCCTCAGAATAGAGGGATGTCCATTTAGAACAGATGAGGAATTTCTTTAGCCAGAGGGTGGTGAATCTGTGGAATTCGTTGCTACAGGCAGCTGTGGAGGACAAGTCATTTGGTGTGTGTATATGTCAGGCAGAGGTTGATAGATTCTTGATTGGTCAGGGCATGAAGTGACACAGGGAGAAGGCAGGAGATTAGGGCTGAGAGGGAAATGGATCAAACAGCCATGATGAAATGGCAGAACAGACTTGAAGGGCCGAAGGGCCAAATGGCCTAATTCTGCTCCTACATCTTATGGAGAAGAATTTAAAAGGGACCTAAGGTGCAACTATTTTCATACATGTAACAAGCTGCCAGAGGAAATGGTAGAGTAGGTACAATTATGATATTTAAAATACATTTGGGCAGTAACAGATAGGAAAAGTTTAGCAAGATATGGGACTAACTCAGTTCGGCAACTTGATCTGCATAGATTGGGCCTAATTACCTAAAGCAGTGAGACAGTACATTTTGCTATCTCAGAAAATAACTTTTTTTATTGTCATTGAGAGATTTATATCAAAAACACTGTTGGTATATTTCAGGTAGCCTAATATACCATTAGCAAAGGGCATGTAATGTTATCATCAAGTGGCAAGATGAGTGAGTTTCAAGCAGAGCTTATTTCATTATCGTGGACTGTTTGGGCCAAATAGTTCTGAATTCTGTAGCTGCTAAAAATGAACGATTTTCTCTTCTGTCAGAACACCTCTACAGTCACAGAGCACTACAGATTAAGATCACCATTTTATTATTTGAAAGAAATGCACACACAAATGAGCAGACAAGAATCATTGCATCTGTACATCAGTGCCCTGGTGTTTAGCTGAGTTAGAGGTTTTATTCTTAATTCAAGAAAGCTGAAAATGTTGAAAGTATTTAGCAGATCAGGCAGCTGCTGCAGAGTGAGAAATAGAATTAACTTTTCAGATCAATTATCTTTCATCAGATATGGGAGAAGTTAGAGAAAGGGTTGCGGTACAGAGAAATGGAGAAACCAAAGTTTGTTATATTTGAATACTACAAATATTTAGATTGGCTTCCAAACAAAGTTAAGGAATTGGCTTAAAACATAGCACACTGTTGATGCATACAACTAGAAACATTAACAAGAATTTTGGAAATATTTAGCAGATCAGGCAGCATCTGAGAAGGTTTAAAAATAAAAAGTTGATCCTTCAGATCAAGCACTTTTCAGAAATGGAAGATTTTATAAATATAGTGTTGACATTTCAAGCGGAACTAAAGAAAAGTCATCAACTGAAAATGTTATCTGTTTCTTTCTCCACAGATGTTGCCTGACCTGAGTGTATCCAGCATTTTTAAAAATTTAATTAACATTTCTAGAATCTTCCATATTTTGCCTTTGGATATTAGATACATAACTTTCTACGCAAGTACATAGGCATGGAATTGAAAGGGAGGAAAGGACAGATGGCAAAGGGCTGTTCCTTCTAACCGAAGAGAATAAAATAGTGGGGATCAACTTAGAAGACACACCCAATCAATTAACATTGCGATGAAGAAAAATTTCCCTATGTGGAGGTTTCCAAATCTTTATAGTTTCCTCCTCAGAGGGCGGCCAGTGTTCAATCCAAATATCTACCAGGTTGACTCAAACATATTGTCCTCTCTGTGCCTTTGCTACCAATTGCAATGAATTCAATCAGACAATTCGATAATCAAATTCCTAATTTTTTAATGGCCTTTGCTGACCAAGTTACAAGAGTTTGTCTGTCTTTTTATTGATTTATTTATAAAGTCCACCTCCCCACCCCCCATCCTCACCACATTCTACAGAGGTTGTACTGAGAACATCCTGAGCAGCTGCATCACGGCCTAGTTCAGAGATTGCACTGTCTCGTATCGCAAGACCCTGCAGCAGATAGTGAGGTCAGCTGAGAAGATCATCGGGGTCTCTCTTCCCGCTATTACAAACATTTACACCACATGCTGCACCCGCAAAGCTAACGGTATTGTGAAGGACCCCACGCACCCCTCACACAAACTCTTCTCCCTCCTGCTATCTAGCAAAAGGTACTGAAGCGTTCGGGCTCTCACAACCAGACTGTGCAACAGTTTCTTCCCTCAAGCCATCAGACTCCTGAATACTCAGAGTCTAGACTGACATCTACATCATTTATATTGTAATTTGTCCTCTACTGTGCCTATTGTCTTGTTTATTAATTATTGTACTGCCCTGCACTATTTTGTGAACTTTATGTAGTCCTGTGCAGGTCTGTAGTCTAGTGCAGTTTTTATGTTGTTTTACGTAGTCTAGTGTAGTTTTTTGTTGTTTCATGTAGCACCATGGTCCTGGAGGAACGTTGTTTTGTTTTTACTGTGTACTGTACTAGCAGCTTATGGTCGAAATGACAATAAACTTGACTTGACTTCAAAACCCTTCTGGCCACACTGCCCCAGCAACCCCCAACAAACCCAATTAATGCTAACCTAATCATGAGACAACTCACAATGACCAATTAACCCACCCGATACATCTTTGGACCGTGTGAGGAAACCAGGGGACCCAGGGCAAACCCACATGTTCCACAGGGAGGATGTACAGAGAACAGCACCACAATTGAACTGCAAACTCCGGAAGGCCCTGAGCTGTATTAGCAAGTTATTTTGTATTTGCCCTGGATTTTCCAATACATTAGCTACTTCTGCTGAATTCTGAGCAGGCATAGGCAAGAGGTTATTGATCATGTCATCTCAGTGCCATAGTGCCATCAAAGTGCATTGTGTGAACATGTGAACTGCAACTTTGTGCAGTGGTCCAAATAAAGCAGTGTCCATTCAGGTTTTCATCACTGCTGACATTCCCTAGACTGGATAATGGATAGCTGTACGTTGTTGCTAGGTAACACAGTGGCCGTGAATGGTTTTAAAAATTAATTTTATAGGATGCAAGTATCACTGGGAAGGATGATATTTATCAGCCATCTCTAACTGCCTTGAGCAGGTACTGTTGAAGCTGGCTTGAGCAGCTTGATTGCAATCTTTGAGAAGAAAGTTTTTGTTCTTGTACTACAATTGTATTTATCTTTTGATTTAGGAGTTTAATAACATTGTATGCATCCTCTAATTTGAGCAGGGAGACGAACTGTTGTTACCAGTTGCCATTGTTACCAGAGCCAGTGATGCCTCTGAAAACCTCAGCGATTTGAACTTTTAATCCAAAACATTGCAATTCAAAGATTACCAGAAAAAAAAATCCACAATCAAGATAAAACCACAGCAGATGGGAACGCAATCTCTGCCTGTTCAGCTCCATTCATTTAAATTGTTCAGTCTGATTTGGTGAGGTCTTTTAATCTCTGGAAGGTCAGAGTGCTTTTTGGTCCCAGGATGAGGGGATAATAAAAAAAAAAATTGGTTTTCATCCTGATTAAAATCCATTTTCCAGCTGAAAGTGCAATTCTGTGAATATCTGATGTGAAAACATTGGGGTTACTGTTCCGCTCATACTGAAATATATGGATTGCACGTAGACAGTAATTCTTGGTTTAAAAGACCTGTTTTTGTTCCACACTGAATGGACAATTACAAGTGCTTGCTTTTATACAAATAACACACATCAAAGTTGCTGGTGAATGCAGCAGGCCAGGCAGCATCTCTAGGAAGAGGTACAGTCGACGTTTTGGGCCGAGACCCTTCATCAGGACTAACTGAAGGAAGAGCTAGTAAGAGATTTGAAAGTGGGAGGGGGAGATCCAAAATGATAGGAGAAGACAGGAGGGGGAGGGATGGAGCCAAGAGCTGGACAGGTGATTGGCAAAAGGGATATGAGAGGATCATGGGACAGGAGGCCCAGGGAGAAGGAAAAGGGGAAGGGGGGGGTAAACGCAGAAGATGGGCAAGGGGTATAGGCAGAGGGACAGAGGGAGCAAAAGGAGAGAGAAAAAGAATGTGTGTATATAAATAAATAACGGATGGGGTACGAGGGGGAGGTGGGGCATTAGTGGAAGTTTGAGAAGTCAATGTTCATGCCATCAGGTTGGAGGCTACCCAGACGGAATATAAGGTGTTGTTCCTCCAAACTGACTGCGGCTTTTATACAAATGAAGACATTGAAAACACAGCAAGGCAACAGAGTGGATGACATGGGTAATGGAGGATCTTGTAGAAAAACTAGTCACCAAGTTTTGGGTACTTGAGCAACAGTGAAAGATTCAAGAACCAGGATCAAAAACCACAAGACACAGGAGCAAAATTAGGCCATTTGGCCCATCGAGTCTCCCCCACCATTCCATCCCTCTGATCCGTTTGCCTGCCTTCTCCCTGTAACCTTTGATGCCCTGACTAATCAAGAACCTATCAACCTCCACTTTAGATGTACATAAAGACTCGATCTCCACAGCTGTCCATGGCAATGAATTCCACAAATTCACCACTATCTGGCTAAATAAATTCATCCTCATCTCTAGTCTAAATGGAGTTCTCTCTATTCATAACCCTAACCTCCTCTGGATCCTCTCCAATGCCAGCGCATCTTTTCTTAGATAAAGTGCCCAAAGCTACTTGTGCTACTCCCAGTGAACAGTGTCTTGTAAGGCCTCAGCATTACATCCTTGCTTTTATATTCCAGTCCTGTCAAAATGAATGCTATCATTGCATTTACCTTCCTCAGCATCAACTCAAACTGCAAATCAACCTTTAGGAAATCCTGCATGAAGGTTCCCAAGTCCCTTTGCACTTCGGATTTTTGAATTGGTCCACGCTTTTATTCCTTCTACCAAAGTGTATGACCATACACTTCCTGGCACTATATTCCATTTGCCACTTCTTTGCCCATTCTCCTAATCTGTTCAAGACATTCTGCAGACTCCCTGCTTCCTCAACACTACTTGCTCCTCCACCTAGCTTCGTATCATCTGCAAAAATTGGCAGGCACACTTCTAGCATCTTCCACTGTGCAGACTGATACTTATTAAGTCTGTCCGCCATTTCCTTGTTCCCTGTTATTATGGATAAAGGTGATGAATTTAGAGCATGGATCAATACATGAAACTACGAGGTTACAGCCATGACTGAAACTTGGCTGAGAGAGGGGCAGGAATGGGTGATTAATGTACCAGGTTTTCAAAATTTTAGAAAAGATAGAGGAGGAGGTAAAAGGGAGTAGGGGCAGAGTTGCACTACCAACCAGGGACTGTATCCACCTGCACTCAGAGGAGACATAATGGAGGGGTCAGACACTGAATCCATTTGGGTGGAACTCAAGTATAGGAAGGGTGTAATTACACTGGTGGAATTGTACTCATCATCATCATTATTATCGTCAGGTGCCATGCCCATTCTGAGCTTTGACTGTACTACAGACCCCCTAATAGCCACTGGGACATTGAGGAACAGAAGTGTAATCAGATTAAGGAAATATGTAAAAATAATAGTTGTTGTCATGGGGGATTTCAACTTTCCTAATTTTCTAATCCTGGGACTTTAGTGCATGGGGTTTAGATGGGGCAGAATTTAAGTGTATCCGGGATGGATGGCATCCATTAGTCTCGCAGTTGCCCAAGCAGCAAGTCTCCCCTCTCCACGCCACCGATGCTGTCCAAGGGAAGGGTAAGGGCTGATACAGCTTGGCACCAGTGACATTGCAGGAGTTGCCAGAGTGAGGTTGAAAGGACTGCCTTAGGGACTCCAGCTCCGGATTTGTCCTCAGGGTTTACTCCCGAAGCCTTTTCCATCAGTGGGTATGGCCGCAAGGCAGCAGAGGTTCGAAATCAAACTTTTCCCTCTCTTAGATGGACTGCCTTCCCAAGCTGATGAGCTCTATCTACCCGAAGTGTATGCAGGAGGGTTTCTTAAATCAATATGTACAAGGTCCAACAAGAGAAGGGAGTGTACTGGACTTAGTGTTGGGTAACGAGCCTGGCCAAGTGACTGAACTTTCAGTGAATGAATAGTTAGGGAACAGTGACCACAACTCCTTATCTTTCAGAATAGTTGTAGATAAGTGTAGATGAGGTCCTTGCAGAGAGTTTTAAATTAGAATAGGACAAATTATAAGGGCATTAGGTAGGAACCAAGAAGAGTTAATTGGGAACACTTTTTTTCTGGCAGGTCCACAGTGGATATGTGGAGGGTGTTTAAGTATCAATTGCACAGGAAAGGTATATTCCTGTTTAAGATGAAGGACAGGGATAGAAAATGAGAGAATCTTGGATGTCCAGGGAGGTGATGAATGTTCAAGAATAAAAAGGAGAAGTACATAAAGCTTCAGAACAACACACATCAAAGTTGCTGGTGAACGCAGCAGGCCAGGCAGCATCTCTAGGAAGAGGTACAGTTGACGTTTTGGGCCGAGACCCTTCGTCAGGACTAACTGAAGGAAGAGCTAGTAAGAGATTTGAGAGGGGGAGGGGGAGATTCCAAACGATAGGAGAAGACAGGAGGGGGAGGGATGGAGCCAAGAGCTGAACAGTTGATTGGTAAAAGGGATATGAGAGGATCATGGGACAGGAGGCCCAGGGAGAAGGAAAAGGGGGAAGGGAACGCAGAGGATGGGCAAGGGGGATAGTCAGAGGGAGGAAAAGGAGAGAGAGAGAAAGAAAAATGCAAACAACAGGAATTCTGCAGATGCTGGAAATTCAAGCAACACACATCAAAGTTGCTGGTGAACACAGCAGGCCAGGCAGCATCTCTAGGAAGAGGTACAGTCGACATTTCAGGCCAAGACCCTTCGTCAGGACCTTTGAGTCCTGATGAAGGGTCTCGGCCTGAAATGTCAACTGTATCTCTTCCTAGAGATGCTGCCTGGCCTGCTGCGTTCACCAGCAACTTTGCTGTGTGTTGAGAGAGAGAAAGAATGTGTGTATATAAATAAATAACGGATGGGGTACGAGGGGGAGGTGGGGCATTAGCGGAAGATTGAGAAGTCAATGTTCATGCTATCAGGTTGGAGGCTACCTAGACGGAATATAAGGTGTTATTCCTCCAACCTGAGTGTGGCTTCATCTTTACAGTAGAGGAGGCCGTGGATAGACATATCAGAATGAGAATGAGACGAGGAATTAAAATGTGTGGCCACTGGGAGATCCTGCTTTCTCTGGCAGACAGAACGTAGGTGTTCAGTAGGTGCTCTTGGCTCCATTCCTCCCCCTCCTGTCTTCTCCTATCATTTTGGATCTCCCCCTCCCCCTCCCACTTTCAAATCTCTTACTAGCTCTTCCTTCAGTTAGTCCTGACGAATGGCCTCGGCCCGAAACGTCGATTGTATGTCTTCCTACAGATGCTGCCTGGCCTGCTGCGTTCACCAGCAACTCTGATGAGTGTTGCTTGAATTTCCAGCATCTGCAGAATTCCTTGTGTAAAGCTTCGGAAGCTTGGATCCAATAGGCCAAATGAGTATTTAAAAAAAGCCAGAAAAGAGCTAAAGAAGGGAATTAGGAAAGCCATGAGGGGCCATGAAAAGTCCTTGGCAAGTAGGACTAAGCATTCTATACATACATCAAGAGCAAGAGGATAACTAGGGAGAGGGAGGGTAACGCAGGGAAGATTTGCTTTGATGCGGAAAATGTGAGTGATGTACTTTGCTTTAGTACTTGCCAAGGAAAAGGATATGAGGACCAGGAGATCAGTGCTGAGTGTATAAATACATCAGGACATTTAGAAGTCAAGAAGGAGGACAAACACTTCCTCTTAATTAGCATTGAAGTGGCTAAGTCCCCATGTCCTGATGGGATTTACCCCAGGTTATTGAAGGAGGCAAGAGATGAGATTGCTGGGGTTTTGACCAGTATCTTTGTGTCCTCTCTAGGGACAGGTGAGGTCCCGGGGGACCTCTATTTAAGAAAAGAACAAGGTAAAAACATGGGAACTATAGACTGGCGAGTCTCTCATCAGTTGTAGGGAAATTGCTGGAGGAAATTCTTAGGGGTAGAGTACATGAGCATTGGGAAACCTGTGGCCTAATTAGTGAGAGACAGCATGGCTTTCTGTGGGACTAGTCGTGTCTTACCAACTTGGTTGAGTTTTTTGACAAGGTGATGAGAGATTGATTGATTGATGAGGCGAAGAAAGTGGATGGTGTCTACATGGATTTTAGTGAAGCATTTGACAAAGTCCCCCATAGGAGGCTCATTAGGATTCATGGGGTCCATGGCAAATATGCTGCTTGGATTCAGAACTGGATTGCCCATAGAAGATGGTAGTGATTGAAGGAACTTATTTGAGATGGAGCTCTGTAATTATTGTTGTTACACAAGGATCTGTACTGGGACCTCTGCTGTTTGTGATGTATATAAATGACCTGGATGAAAATGTAGGTGAGTGGGTTAGTAAGTTTGTTCATACCAAGATTGGTGGACTTCTGGATAGTGTAGAAGATTGGCAAAGAATACAGCACAATATAGATCAATTGCGGATATGGACGGAGAAATGGCAGGTGGAGCTTAAGCCAGATAAATGTGATGTGTTGCATCTCAGTAGGACGATTGTCAGGAGACAGTACACTGTTAAGGGCAAGATCCTTAACCGTGTTGCTGAGCAGAGAGATCTTGGGGTCCAAGTTCATAGCTCCTGGAAAGTGGTACACAGGTTGATAGGGTGGTTCAGAAGGCTTATGGAAGGCTTGCCTTTGTGAGTCGAGGCACTGAGTTCAAAGTCAGGAGGTTATGTTGCAACTTTATAAAACTCAGGTTAGGCCACATCTGGAGTACTGCACACAGTTCTAGTCACCCCACTATAGGAAGGATGTTAAAGCTTTGAAAGAGTGCAGAAGGGGTTTACCAGGATGCTGCCTGGTTTAGAGGGCATGTGCTATCATGAGAGGCTGGAAAAGCTTGGGTTGTTTTTTTTTGTGGAGTGGTTGAGGCTGAGGGTAGATCTGATAGATTATGTGAGGCATTCATAAGAGTAGACATTGTGCATCTGTTCCCCAGGGCAGACGTGTCTAATACCAGAGGGTGAGAGGGGGTAGGTTCAAAGGAGATGTGAGGGTAATTTTTTTTTCACTCAGTGGGTGGCTGATGTCTGGAGTGCACTGCTTGGTATGGTGGTAAAGGATTTTATCTTCTCCCTCTCAAATTGCAGAGTGAATTCTATCATATTATGATCACAGTTCATTACACAACAGCCAGTCCAGAACAGCTGATCCCCCAGTGGGCTCAACCACAAGCTACTCTAAAAAGGCATCCAATAGGCATCTTTCAAATTCTCTCCTGGGATGCAGCACCAACTTGATTTTCCCAATTTACCTGCATATTGAAATCCCCCATGACGACCGTAACATTGCCTTTTTGCCACGCCTTTTCTATCTCCCATTGTAATTTGTAGTCCACATCCTGGCTACTGTTCAGGGGTCTGTATATAACTCCCATCAGGGTCTTTTTACCCTTGCAGTTTCTTAACTTTACCCACAAGGCTTCTGCATCTCCTGATCCTCTTTCTTAGGATTTGATTGCATTTTTCCCAGCAGAGCCACGCCACCCCCTCTGCCTACCTTTTGATACAATGTTTATCCTTAGATGGTAAGCTCCCAACTATAATCTTCTTTCAACCACGGCCCAGTGATGCCCACAACTTCATTCCTACCAGTCATTAACTGCACTACAAGATCATCTATTTTATTCCATATAGTGTCTCCATTCAAGTGTAAGATTTTCCGGTCCTGCATCCATCACCCTTCTAGAATTTCGTCCCTCTTTTACACTGCAGCTCATCCCACTGACTGAAATGTTGCCCTATTATCTGCCTATCCTTCCTGACAGCCTCACTACGCACTGTAAACCAACTCCCCCATCCTCAGCCCTATCACTCCAGTTCCCATCCCTCTGCTAAATTCGTTTAAGCCCTCTCCCGCAGCTCTAGCAAACCTCACCGCAGGATATTGGTGCCCCTTGGGTTCAGGGGTAACCAGTCCCTTTTGTACAGGTCACAGACAAGAGAAAATCTGCTGATGCTGGAAATCCAAGCGACACACACAAAATGTTAGAGGAACTCAGCAGGCCAGGCAGCATCTGAGGAAAAGATAAACTTCCACCAATGAACTTCCCAGCTCTTTACTTCACCCCTCCCCCTCCCAGTTTCACCGATCACCTTGTGTTTCTTCCTCCCCTGCCTTCCCCCACCTTCTCACTCTGACTCTTCATCATTTCTTTCTCTAGCCCTGATGAAGGGTCTTGGCCTGAAGTGCCAACTCCACTCTTTTCCACAGATGCTGCCTGACCTGCTGAGTTCCTCCAGCATTTTGTGGTGTTCCTTTTGTATAGGTCATATCTTCCTCAGAAGAGATTGCAATGATCCAGAAATCTGAGCTTTTCTTCTCCTAGATGAGGTGCCAACCATGGCTAACGAGCCTCATCTGCCCAAAACAACTGGTTTTAAGGCACCAATAACCCACTTTTGCTTTTTCTCCTGTCAGTAGAAACAGATCTGCCAGGCTTGGTAGCTAAGCCACAGGTGAAGGCCATGAGCTGGACTTGGTTATCAGAGGCTATTTGTGAAGCATACCATTGGGAGCAGTTAAAAGGCAGTGGGAGCTTGTCCCTACTACCCATCACCCCCAGCCCCTGCTATGACAACCTTAAAGAATTAACAAGGCAGAGACACACAATGTAAATACAATAAAATAACAACATAATGCACTCTGACCATTAACAATCAGGGCAATACATCAATTATAAAAGAGCAAATGCTCTCTCCTAGTGAACTAACAGCACAATGCACCAGCAATAGGCAGTCACTCTCAACAGAATGCAACATCAGTAAAAGAAACTTCGTAATGCCGTCAGTAAACAGAAGGTACTGTGTATCATGCTGGTAGTGAGAGTTTTATTTGGGTTTTTAGCGCTGGAAATAGTTACATCCCGACACACGGGACAGAAGCATGGTCGCATTATTCATTCCAGGGACCAGCTGGTTTAGCGAGCAGAGCAGCGGACACCCCTGCTGAAATCTGGAGGAAAACACACAGAGAATGCAAAGGGGGATCACAAAGTCAAGGAAGGAGGACCGGGTCGAGAGAACAGAGACTTATGGAGAAGAGGAGTTCGGTGGGTAATAAAATGGACGAGTTCACAGCGCTAGCCAGGCATCAGAGAACATTTCGGGAGTGCAGTGTTATGTGTTTCACTGGAACAGGGCTGCACGAGGACATATCCGATCAAAACTTCTCCATGGATGGCTTCCAGACCGTTCCGGCTGACCGGAAGTGCACTGAGAGTGGTAAGCGTAAAGGAGTTTGGTGCTTACTGTTCTGGTTAACAACAGATGGTGCAATCCAGGTTATATTACGATCGAGGAACGTGTTTGTAGACCGGATATTGAACTTTTTACTGTTGGACTTCGGCCACATTCCACCGAGATACAACACTGGGCAGCATGGGAGGTTGTTCCTGCCTGTGGCCATTGAACGTGCAGCTCCTCCCGTGGAGGGTCAGACACCCTGAGCCAATAGACTGGTCCTGGACTTATTTTCCATCTGGCATAGTTTTCATTTTGTTGTTTGATTGTTGTGGTTTTTTGTATTGCTATATTTATGCTCTATTCTTGGTTGGTGCGGCTGTAACGAAACCAAATTTCCCTCTGGATCAATAAAGTATATCTACCTATCTATCAACAGGTGCACCATGTTAATACATAGCAGAATAATTTTACTTAAAACATTGGTAGCAGAGCCCAAAACTAGATAATGCCCGAGAAGCAAGAAGGCATCTGGGATACTGCTTCAAAGCATTCAATATAAAGACTGCACCGAAGAATATTGTTTCTTATTATGCAAGATCCTGGAAGATAAGTGGCTCTTGTAATTGGAATACCATGTCAAAGTAAGCTTTAAAAGCTTGTTTGTCTCCAAGTACCTGTGGTGTTTTGGCAGATGTTGAGAACAGAGGTTTAATAATGGACTACAGATTACCCCTGAAATACAGAGCGCATAGGTGGTTTGGGTGGGGTGAGTTGTTGCTGAAGAGGACGGTGGTGCAAGGAGACTGGAAAACCGATGATGCCTTGGATAATGGCGGGTGGGAAGGGATGATGCCAGATGTTAGTGGAATGGGTGAGGATAATGGAGAGCAGAGTTGTCGTGATGGGAGATTTTAATTTCCCAGATATCAATTGGAATCTCCCTAGAGCAAGGGATTTAGATGAGGTGGAGATGAAGGAAGAGTAGTAGATGTTGTGAATATGGATTTCAGCAAGGCATTTGATAAGGTACCCCATGCAAGGCTTATTGAGAAAGTAAGGAGGCATGGGATCCAAAGGGACATTGCTTTGTGGATCCATGACCTGGCTTGGCCACTGAAGAGAAAGAGTGGTTGTAGATGGGTCATATTCTGCATGTAGGTCAGTGACCAGTGGAGTGCCTCAGGGATTTGATTTGGGACCCTTACTCTTTGTGATTTTTATAAATGACCTGGATGAGGAAGTGGAGGGATGGGTTAGTAAGTTTGCTGATGACACAAAGGTTAAAGGTATTGTGGATAGTGTGGAGGGCTGTCAGAAATTACAGCGGGACATTGATAGTATGCAAAACTGGGCTGAAAAGTGGCAGATGGAGTTCAACCCAGATAAGTGTGAAGTGGTTCATTTTGGTAGGTCAAACATGATGGCAGAATATAGTATTAATGGTAAGACTCTTGGCAGTGTGGAGGATCAGAGGGATCTTGGGGTCTGAGTCTATAGGACACTCAAAGCAGCTGCGCAGGTTAACTGTGGTTAAGAAGGCATACGGTGTATTGGTCTTCATCAATCGTGGAATTGAATTTAGGAGCCGAGAGGTAATGTTGCAGCTATATAGGACCCTGGTCAGGCTGCACTTGGAGTACTCTGCTCAGTTCTGGTCGCCTCACTACAGGAAGGACGTAGAAACCATAGAAAGGGTGTAGAGGAGATTTACAAGCATGTTGCCTGGATTGGGGAGCATGCCTTATGAGAATAGGTTGAGTGAACTCAGCCTTTTCTCCATGGAGCGACGGAGGATGAGAGGTGACCTGATAGAGGTGTATAAGATGATGAGAGGTGTTGATCATGTGGAGAGTCAGAGGCTTTTTCCCAGGGCTGAAATGGTTGCCACAAGAGGACACAGGTTTAAGGTGCTAGGGAGAAGGTACAGAGGAGACGTCAGGGGTATGTTTTTTACTCAGAGAGTGGTGAGTGCGTGGAATGGGCTGCCAGCAACGGTGGTGGAGGTGGATATGATAGGGTCACTTATAGATAGGTACATGGAGCTTAGCAAAATAGAGGGCTATAGGTAAGCCTAGTAATTTTTAAGGTAGGGACATGTTTGGCACAACTTTGTGGGCTGAAGGGCCTGTATTGTGCTGTAGGTTTTCTATGTTTCTATGTTCTGTTCTATAACTTCAGATACACAGGAGGGAGAGGCAAGGGCAGGTTCAGATACTGGGCAATGTTATTGGGATACTGTATGACAGATGATTCATCATGGTGATAGAGGCTGAGAAGTCAAAGTACATTTGTTAATGAAGTACATATACTACATACAACATTGAGTCTTGTCTCTTTACAAGCAGCCACAAAGCAAAGGACCCATTAAGGAAAGAAGACCATCAAGCACCCAACATGCATGGCAGGAGAAAAAACAAATCGTGCAAACAGCAAAGGATGCAAATGACCGAAGTTCATGAATGTGAGTCCAGGCCATGAAGTCGCTCATCATTGCAGCCGATTCTGTACCCTATTAGTTGTGGGTCACGGTTTGAGTTCAGCACAGACACTAGTACACCTCACAGAGCAATGAGCTGAACCAGCCGATCTCTTGCCCCCGACCTTTTCAATCTCGTGCTGATGACTTTAGTACATTGGAAGATGGGTAGGGATCACACTGCACAGGATTGGCAGACAATTTCAGGACAGTGGGTAGTCCAGCTGACTCAAACAGGAGAAAATCTGCAGGTGCTGGAAACCCAAAGGAACACACGAATAGTGCTGGAGGAACTCAGCAGACCAGGCAACATCCGTGGAAAAGAATAAGCAGTCGACATTTCGGGCTGAGACCCTTCTTCAGGATTAAATGCTAGATGCCTGCTTGTGTATTGGAAGTATGGGTCAGTGCTAAAGGAGCGGGGAGGAGATGGTTATAGGAACTGTCTCCTGAGATGCTGCTGGGTGGCTGTTCATTGGGTTGTGCCAGAGATTCTAGAGATGGAGACTGAGAAAGGATAATTCAGCTAATTCGCCCCGACGCTCGTGTGCACACCACTGTGTAGCCACAGGGCTGCAGTAAAAGAACTGAACTGTGCCTCGATGGCGCACAGATTATATCAAAGAAAAATTGAAGATACTGTTGATTGAGTTAATTTTACATGTCCTCCCTTAGTAATTTTCTCAGTTTTTCTGTGCAATAATTATCCTTAATTATTATCACTAGAATGGAGTCTTTGTTCATTACCCTATACCAGCCTGGTATTCACAAACGAGGTGATTTTTTTCCCCTCTCCATAACATGTTTGACTCCACTTTGAAAGCACTTAATTGGCTGCAGAGTTATTTGGCACAGTTTTCCTTTCACATCCTAAAAATGCATGAAAGTAACCAGAGGAATATGGACTGTCAAGGGAAAGCTACTATTGCATCTAAGATGTCGTGCTGTTCGGTGCCTTAAATTGCAGTGGCTGAAAGGGCACATGTTGTTAGCCTGGAGCTCGACACTGCTGTTTTGATAAAGCAGGATCTGTCGGCATCACAGACAGGATCTCAGTGAAAGAATGGAGTCTGGTGAGCTAAGGTGTCCCGTGATAGGAAGGATTTAACATCAGACAAGAGCCAAGCTCTCAGCTATCTTTGAATGACATGTTTCTGTTGCATCTCATTGGAAAGGGAGAACCAAGAGGTTTTGAGTGACACGCAATTAAAATACAGAATCAATTTGTACTGAGTAATGTCTTCCTAATGAACTAGACAGATTTCAATGTAATCAATACATCTGTCAGGCTGGTACACTATGCAGAATAACATTAAATTATTGAAACAGACTGTAAGGAAGTTATGCTGTCAGCTGGTTATTTTGCATCTCTTTTCCCTGGTTCTTGAATTTTACTGAATGCCAGCATGTTTTGCCCAAAAATGTGTTTAATGTAGAACATTCAATTCAACATTGCCTTCACAAGTCATGTTATTTCTATTGTTTGATGTCAGCATATCATCAGGCAAAAATTATGAACAACCCTAAAGTTGAAACATTCTCTCTCAAACTCTCATCACCTCCTCTTTAATTCTTTTGGCATTAAGGAATCTGCACTAAGGAATAATTTACAGTAACCAAGCAACCTACTAGATTGTTTTTGGGATGTGGGTGGAAAGCAGAACATCCAGGGGAAATACAGTCACCAGAGAGAGAACAGACACTCCATCCAGCACCCAAGATCATTACTGAACCAGGTTCCTGGAGCTGTATAGCCACTTCTATCCATATTACCCTCGCGATCAGGAGTACCATGATTCCTTATAGACCTCAAGGTGTCCGACAGCCCTGATTCAGGGTTTGATGGAGGCTTGGTGGTTGGCGTCGATTCGGTTGGGTCAAGGGCTCGTTTTGAAGCTGTACAACTCTACTTCATTATCTTTTATCTAGCCAACCTGAACCCATCAAATTTAAATGGGAATAGGAAGGTGCTAGTACAGAGCTCAGTTTTAAATTATCAGGTTATTTTGTATATGTAAACAGAATAATGTTGGCACCCTACACCAGGCTATGGGACCTTGGCATTCTCAAACAAGCTGAGCTATTTTCCTCTCCTAACACGTTTGACTCCACTTTGAAAGCACTCATTTGGCTGCAAGGTGATTTGGCACAGTCTTCCTTTCGCATCCTAATCTTGTTGAACCAGTTGGCATCGATCCAGTGGGCTGGAAAGTCTGGTTTTACGCTGTATGATTCTATGACACTGACTCCCAGAAATGAAAGGTGCTTGAAATGGAGTCAGCACTACAGGCTGTGCTATTATAACAGTCTAAAACTGAGCCACACAGAAGCTGTAACTGAAGAATACAAAGTGTCTTTGTCACACAGCAGACCTCTGGGGGGAGGGAGAGAGAGAGAGTGTGTGTGTGTGTTCAGGGGAGCGTTTTATACTACTTCAACACACAGATAACAATGGCCAATTAATTACAGCTTCAATTGCTATAATCACCCACTTCAACATTTGGAGTATAATCAGGTAAGTTTACAGAATTACATGTTTACAGTGGTAGCACATCCCAACTAGCCAAAAATATTAGTGTCTAGGGTCTGAAATGTTCACTGTTTTTTCCTTTCCACAGATACTGCCTGACCCGCTGAGTTCGTCTGTGTTGCTCTACATTTATCTGTTGTCTTTCCCTATGTAATCTCAGTGGGACAGAATCAGAATGGTTGTTTTCTCTAATCACGGGTATCGGTTGGAACAATACACACAAAATGCTGGAGGAACTTAGCAGGCCAGGCAGCATCCATGGAAAAGATTACAGTCGACATTTTGGATCGAAACCCTTCGGCTGTACTGGGGGAGAAAAGCTGAGGGGTAGATTTAAAAGGTGGCGGGAGGGGATAGAGAGAAACACAAGGCAATAGGTGAAACTGGGAGGGGGAGGGATGAATTAAAGAGCTGGGAAGTTGACTGGTGAAAGAGACAGAAGGCCATAGAAGAAAGAAAAAGAGGGAGCACAAGGGGAAGGTGAGGAGCGGGCAGGGAAATGTGAGAGATGGAAAAGACGATGGGAAATGGTGACGGGGTAGGGTGCTTTACCAGATGTCTGAGTAATCAATGTTCATATTATCAGGTTGGAGGCTACCCAAATGGAACATAAGGTGTTGTCCCTCTAACCCAAGTGTGGCCTCATCATGACAGTGGAGGAGGCCATAGATGGACATATCGGAATGGGAATGGGAAGTGGAATTAAAATAGGTGGTCACTGCGACATCTCGCTTGTTCTGGCAGAAAGAGCGTAGATGCTTGGCTAAGTGGTTTCCCAATCTACGTCAGGTCTCACTGATAGTAACAGGGACATCGAGGAGCAGATAGGGAGGCATGGTGTAATAATAACAGAGTTGTTGCGGTGGGAGGTTTTAATTTCCCAAATATTGATTGACATCTCCCTAGAGCAAGGGGTTTAGATGGCGTGGAGTTTGTTAGGTGTGTTCAGGAAGGTTTCCTGACACAATATGTACAAACGTTTGTAGATAAGCCTACAAGAGGAGAGGCTGTACTTGATCTGATATTGGGAAATGAACCTGGTCAGGTGTCGGGTCTCCCAGTGGAGAGCATTTTAGAGATAGTGATCACAATTCTATCTCCTTTACCATAGCATTGGAGAGGGATAGGAACAGACAAGTTAGGAAAGTGTTTAATTGGAGTAAGGGGAAATATGAGGCTATCAGGCAGGAACTTAAAAGCATAAATTGGAAACAGGTGTGCTCAGGAAAATGTATGGATGAAATGTGGCAAATGTTGAGGGGATATTTGCATGGAATTCTGCGTAGATATGTTCCAATGAGACAGGGAAAGGATGGTAGGGTACAGGAACTGTGGTATACAAAGGCTGTTGTAAATTTAGTCAAGGAGAAAAGAAAAGCTTACAAAAGGTTCAAAAAACTAGGTAATGATGGAGATCTATAAGATTATAAGGCTAGCAGGAAGGAGCTTAAGAATGAAATTAGGAGAGCCAGAATGGGCCATGAGAAGGCCTTGGCAGACAGGATTAAGGAAAACCCCAAGGCATTCTACAAGTATGTGAAGAGCAAGAGGATAAGACGTGACAGAATAGGACCAATCAAGTGTGACAGTGGAAAAGTGTGTATGGAACCAGAGGAGATAGCAGAAGTACTTAATGAGTACTTTGCTTCAGTATTCACCACAGAAAAGGATCTTGGTGAATGTAGGGATGATTTACAGTGGACTGAAAAGCTTGAGCATGTAGATATTAAAGAGGATGTGTTGGAGCTTTTGAAAAGCATTAAGTTGGATCAGTCAGCAGGACTGGATGTGATGTAGCCCAGGCTACTGTGGGAGGTGAGGGAGGAGATTGCTGAGCCTCTGGTGATGATCTTTGCATCATCAATGGGGACGGGAGAGGTTCTGGAGGATTAGAGGGTTGTGGATGTTGTTTCCCTTAATCAAGAAAGGAAGTAGAGATAGCCCAGGAAATTATAGACCAGTGAGTCTTACTTCAGTGGTTGGTAAGTTGATGGAGAAGTTCCTGAGAGGCAGGATTTATGAACATTTGGAGAGGCATAATATGATTCGGAATGGTCAGCATGGTTTTGTCAAAAGCAGGTTGTGCCTTGTAAGCATGATTGAATATTTTGAGGATGTGACTAAACACATTGCTGAGGGTAGAGCAGTAGATGTAGTGTATATGGATTTCAGCAAGGCATTTGACAAGGTACCCCATAGAAGGCTTATTGAGAAAGTAAGGAGGCATGGGATCCAAGGGGACTTTGCTTTGTGGATCCAGAATTGGCTTGCCCACAGAAGGCAAAGAGTGGTTGTAGACACGTCATATTCTGCATGGAGGTCAGTGACCAGTGGGTGTGCCTCAGGGATCTGTTCTGGGACCCCTACTCTTTGTGATTTTTATAAATGACCTGGATGAGGAAGTAGAGGGATAGGTTAGTAAATTTGCTGATGACACAAAGGTTGGGGGTGTTGTGGATAGTGTGGAGGGCTGTCAGAGGTTACAGCAGAATTTTGATAGGATGCAAAACTGGGCTGAGAAGTGGCAGATGGAGTTCAACCCAGATAAGTGTGAGGTGGTTCATTTTAGTAGGTCAAATATGATGGCAGAATATAGTATTAATGGTAAGACTCTTGGCAGTGTAGAGAATCAGAGAAATCTTGGGGTCCGACTCCATAGGACACTCAAAGCAGGTTGACTGTATGGTTAAGGTGCCATATTGTGTATTGGCCTTCATCAACCATGGGATTGAGTTTAGGAGCCGAGAGGTAATATTACAGCTATATAGGACCTTGGTCAGACCCCACTTGGAGTACTGTGCTTAGTTCTGGTCGCCTCACTAGAGGAAGGATGTGGAAACTATAGAAAAGGTGCAGAGGACATCTACAAGGATGTTGCCTGGATTGGGGAGCATGCCTTATGAGAATAGGTTCAGTGAACTTGGCCTTTTCTCCTTGGAATGACAGAGGATGAGAGGTGACCTGATAGGGGTGTATCAGATGATGAGAGACATTGATTGTGTGGATAGTCAGAGGCTTTTTCCTGAGGCTGAAATCGCTAACACAAGAGGGCACAGTTTTAAGGTGCTTGGAAGTAGGTACAGAGGAGATGTCAGGGGTAAATTTTTTTACGCAGAGAGAGGTGAGTGCGTGGAATGAGCTGCCAGCAATGGTCGTGGAGGCGGATACTAGAGGGCCTTTTAAGGGACTCCTGGACAGGTACATAGAGCTTAGAAAAATAGAGGGCTATAGGTAAGCCTTGTAACTTCTAAGGTAAGGATATGTTCAGCACAGCATTGTGGGCCGAAGGGCCTGTATTGTGTTGTAGGTTTTCTATGTTTCTATGATACACCGAGGCCACACTGGGAGCATCAGATACAGTAAATGACTGCAACAGACTCGCAAGTGTAGTATTGCCTCACCTGGAAGGACTTTTAGGGCCTTGAATGGTAGTGAGGGAGGAGGTGTAGGGGCAGGGGTAGCACTTGTTCCGTTTGCAAGGATAAGTACCAGGAGGGAGGTCAGTGGGGAGGAACGAATGGAGAAGGGAGTCACATAGGGAGCATTCCCTGTGGAAAGCTAAAAGTGAAGAGGGAGGGAAAGATGTGCTTGGTGGTGGGATCCCATTTGAGATGGTGGAAGTTTTGGAGAATTGTGCTGGACGCGGAGGCTGGTGGGGTGGTAGGTGAGGACAAGAGGAACCCTATCCCTGGTAGGGTGGCGTGAGGATGGAGTAAGAGCAGACATGTGTGAAATAGAAGAGATGCTGTTGAGGGCAGGGTTGATGATGGAGGAAGGGAAGCCCCTTTCTTTGAAAACCGAGGACATCTCCTTCGTTCTGGAATGAAAAGCCTCATCCTGAGAACAGATGCAGCACAGACAGAATTGAGAGAATTGGATGGCGTTTTTACAAGTAGCAAGGTAGGATGGGGTGTAGTCCAGGTAGCTGTGAGAGTTTGTGGGTTTGTAATAGACATCGGAGACACAGTGAGATCAAGAAAGGGAAGTGGGGTGTCGGAAATGGACCAGGTGAATTTGAGGGCAGGGTGGAAGTTGGAGGCAAAGTATAGGTGCAAGAAGCAGCACCAATGCAGTCGTTGATATAATGTAGGAAAAGTGCAGAATGGACACCAGTATAGGCCTAGAACATACATAGACTGTTCCACATAGCCGACAAACAGGCAGGCATAGTTAAAAGTTGCAATGAGCACAGGCTACTGAAGACTGGTTCTCATTTTAGTTAATCCATTATTATAATGTTATAATTCTGGAATAATCACTAACAAAGGCCGGCAAAGTGGCCCAGCTTATAGAGTTGCTCCTGACAGCTCCAGTGACCCAGATTTGGTCTTGACCTCCAGTGCTGTCTTTTAGTGTTTGCATATTAATCTACAAGACTAATTTAACAGAGTTTAAGAGAAGCAGTCTTCAGCCAACATCACCAATTTATCCAAATATTCCATTAGAGTATTTTTACTAACTTTGACCCGTTGACCCGTACAGATGACAACATGTTTCTTTGTAAAGTCCGGTTTGGTTCATCATTTAGTTCAGTGCTCCACATACCTGGTATTCTTCGGGTTATAAGGTTCTTCCAGCTTTTTGTGTTTGCTTTTGTTATCCAGGGTATAAATGTCCGGGCCAAACCAAGTGTAGCCATCCAGCCATTAGCCTCGGTTTGAGATCAGTGGGGAGGCTGGCCATGGAGCTGTGACTGACAAAAGAAAAAAAATCATCCCATGTTCCTTCTTTGAATTATAGCCCACCTGGACAAGCCAGCCAGCACTGTGAGGGTCATGTTTTTTGACTTCTCTGGTGCATTGAACACCATCCATCTGCTCTGCTGAGGGAGAAGCTGACAGCGATGCAGGTGGATGCTTCCCTGGTGTCATGGATTCTTGATTACCTGACTGGCAGATGACAGTACATGTGCTTGCAATGTCAATGTCTCCCATCCACTACATAATGTACTGGGTGGGCACAGGAGTACATTCAGCCAGAGACTCATTCCACCGAGATGCAACACAGAGCGTCATAGGAAGTCATTCCTGCCTGTGGCCATCAAACTTTACAACTCCTCCCTTGGAGGGTCAGACACCCTGAGCCAATAGGCTGGTCCTGGACTTATTTCATAATTTACTGGCATAATTTACATATTACTATTTAACTATTTATGGTTCTATTACTATTTATTATTTATGGTGCAACTGTAACGAAAACCAATTTCCCCCGGGATCAATAAAGTATGACTATGACTATGAATTCCTCTTGGAAAAATGAAGGTGTGGAGATGTGACTGACCAGCTGAGTGGCATCAGCTGTCAGATAGCCCATCTGCAACCGCACTAGCGCATTGCATTTGGGATGTGCCAGTGGTAGTGGTGGAAATTTGGCTCTGCTGATTGCTGATTTTCCTTGTCGCTTCCTCACTAGTGAAACAGCTGTAGATCTGGTGGCTAGAATGATGCAAGCTTGCCATTTTAAAAGTGCCAATGACGGGTAGGGATTACCCAGCAACACTGTCGGAGGGAATACTTCCAGCAAGAGTCTGCAGCAGCATTGATGTAACTAGCATCTCCTGGCCTAATAATTTTAATACAATTAATTGTCTAGTGAAACATGGTCATTAATCTTAATTTAATTCTTTCCTAAAGCCCTACAATTATCAAACTATTACATACGGGGATATAATTACACACCACTCAGATAATACCGCCCAACAGTGAAGCTTTGAAACATTTTAACAAAAGTGTGTTTTAAGTCAGGCAATTAGAGAAATTCAGGGCTGGGCAAAGAGGGTCTTTGGGGACAGGTGACAATGGGAGTTGCGGGTGGGGGGGGGTGTTGGTTTCTGGCACAGGCGTAGAAGAGGTTAAAATAAAACTTTGACCAAAGGTGAAAATGATGTACTGAGTATTGGAGATGGACTGAACAATTATAGCTTTATTAGATGACCTGTATTGAATATTAATGAGATTGTTATCTGACAACTTGGAGATTTATGTACAGGTATAAGCTTTAATTCAGACCTTCCAAAGAAATAACATCTGTCTGTTTCCATCAGCCAAGGTTGTCATGAGTAGTAAACCTGGCCAGAAAAAGGCCCACAAGGCTTGGGACAACACGAATTCCAATGGGACTTAGAAAAATATTATCGCTTTTAAACACAGAGCAGCTATTAAAATTTTTCAGGAAGCTGTAGAGGTGATGGGGCAGGATGAGGGAGAGGGAGAACTGGGGTGTGTGGGTGCAGTCCAAAAGATACGGAGAAGTGTTTAACTTGTTTCTAAGCTGCACATTTATGCACTGCTGGAATAAGATGATGTCGTCCTGGACAATGTAGTACAAGTAGTCAGACAGAGAATGAGCTTTTAATTGTATTTAATACACCCACATGACCAATTAACCTTCTACCCCGTACACGTTTGGAATGTAGGGTGAGACTGGAGCACCTGAAACCCACCTGGTCTCGGGAAGAACATACAAACTCCTTACAGTGGTGGCATTGAATCTGGGTTGATGGTGCAGTAGCAGGGTTATACCAGCCGCCAGGTTAAAGTGCCACGATTATCATTATGCATAGCTAACATAATATTGTGCAAGGACAACTGAGAATGGGAATGTCTTATTTAAATTTTCTGTTTCTCTCTCCACAGATACTGCCTCCCAAGTATTTTCTGTTACATTTGTTTTATTTCAGAATTTCAACATCTGCAATAAGGAAGGCCAAAGGAGGTTCACAAGCACTTATAATATTTAATACAAAGGATATAGAAACATAGAAACATAGAAAATAGGTGCAGGAGTAGGCCATTCAGCCCTTCGAGCCTGCACCGCTATTTATTATGATCATGGCTGATCATCCAACTCAGAACACCGCCCCAGCCTTCCCTCCATACCCCCTGACCCCCGTAGCCACAAGGGCCATATCTAACTCCCTCTTAAATATAGCCAATGAACTGGCCTCAACTGTTACCTGTGGCAGAGAATTCCACAGATTCACCACTCTCTGTGTGAAGAAGTTTTTCCTAATCTCTGTCCTAAAAGGCTTCCCCTCTATCCTCAAACTGTGGCCCCTCGTTCTGGACTTCCCCAACATCGGGAACAATCTTCCTGCATCTAGCCTGTCCAATCCCTTTAGGATCTTATACGTTTCAATCAGATCCCCCCTCAATCTTCTAAATTCCAACGAGTACAAGCCCAGTTCATCCAGTCTTTCTTCATATGAAAGTCCTGCCATCCCAGGAATCAATCTGGTGAACCTTCTCTGTACTCCCTCTATGGCAAGGATGTCTTTCCTCAGATTAGGGGACCAAATGATTATGAATGTTTCATGGATAATGCAGTTTTATACATGTACTTCTCCCATGCAAAGAAACCCATCATAGGAACAGAAGATATTGTAAAGTAAAAATAAACAAGTCCCCAAGAGTACCAATGCAGATTAATATGTCCTTCAAACTAAGAGCAGGGCAAATACTGGAGTTTATTTCCTGAGAGGGAGAATTAGAAAGTCATGCTAAACTTGTAATAAGTTTTGGTTATAACATATTCGAAGTGTTGTGTACTGCTTGGGTTGAGTTGTTTTCCAATCTTGGTAATCTACTTGCAAACATTTCATCACCATGCAAGGAGCCATTGCCAGCGCACTGTTAATTTTGGTGTGCCCTCCAGATGCTTGGCTTTTATATACTTTTCAATCAACTGATTGGACGTCATTTCGGGAACTCAGTTGTGATGTGGGGAGGTAACTTCGTCGCTGTGTGGCCAACTTTGTATGCTGTGGTCAGCAATTTTGCCCTCATTGGCTCATAAACAGGATTGAGGTCTACGCATTTGTTTACAGAACTGTTCGCAGAAACCCGCACTTCTAGGAATTCTTTTGGTGTGTTCGCTTGCACCATGACTTTCACAGACACCCAGTCAAAGTTGTGTCCCTCTTGATCTTCATGGGTAGAGACGAGGGAGAGTTGGTCACGCCGCTTCACAGCCCATTGATGGTCTTGGATCCTTGTGGATAGTTTTCTCCCCGTTTAGCCAATGTAATGCCAGTGGGAATAGCATGTCATAAAATATTTGTTACTTTAGTTAATCTAATACAATCTAAGAAACAGGTTTGGCATTGTAACTCAGTCCTGAGGAAAGCACATAATATGGCCAGGTAAATGAGAGTACACAACTCTGAAAGGCTTACAGAAAAAAAATTAGGAGTTGTTGAAACAGCAGGGCATGTTGGGAAAGTGATCCTGGAGTTTTCCGAGGCAAAGGGCACAATAACAGGGCAACTAGGTGCTCCAGACTTTCATTACCTTATTTTTGTGAAGATGCAAGCACAATCTTTCATCGGTGCACTACTGAGAGTTACTGGAAGGGTCTACTGTAAAGGGAAGCAGTAAAGATCTAAGCATTTTCTCTAATTTAGGAGCATATTCACAAAGTGTGGCTGAAAAGGTGAAACTGATTAACTTTACATGGGTGTAACCATATGCAAGTCAGATGACAGAAACAAAGTTCAATTCAATTCATATTTAATTGTCATTCAACCATTCGTGAATACAGTCAAATGAGACAGAGTTACCCCAGGGCCAAGGTGCGAAACACATTACTGATGGTCACACACAGCACAAAGCACACACACCAGGATAGGATAGAAAGATACAGCCACTCAATAAATGTCGCTGAAATCTGCAGGTGAGCACAATACTTGTCTTCTGCCAAGTGAACACTGGGAGCAGCACCAACTCCAGTGTGGACATCATGTCACACTGCCCCTGGTGGAATGCACCAACTCCAATGCCTCTCGTCCCTGGCGGCTGTACACAGGCAGCACTGGGGCTTGCGGCCTAGTTCTCACACATACAAGATAACAAGCACACATAGGACATTCGTAAAACACAGTGTGGAGCCTGCAATGTACAGTTTGGAGATCGTTTGAGTGACCCGGTGCTTTGCTGGCTCCAAGAAGGTTCTGGGAGGCAGGCGTGCACTCTGACTGCCTCGATGTGAAGGAACTGCAAGGTGGGGAGCGAGCCGATGTTTGACTCCATTTCACCGGTTAAAGCATCCATTAAGCATCGAGGAGGACTGAGACATTGAGGGGAATGCAGAAGAGTGTGAGTTTCAGTGCCAACTGCCTGCCTCTTGATGGCTGCCGGAGAGGGAGTCTGTGACTGGCCTGTCACTGTGTGGCTCGCTGTGGCAGGCGGGTAGGCCTCTCTGCCTCCTGGTGTCCCTCTCTTTCGATGATCATTGGTGATACCGTAGGATGGTATCCTGCTTCTACATTTATGGATTGGACTATGTGTTTATGGACAACGGACATTTTCAGACTTACAGTTTTTATATTCTGCATTTTTTTTAAATCACCAGTTCCTATTCCATTTTGTTGTGTGAGGGGAGGGTTTTGGGGGTTGATATTCTGTCAGTTTTTGTGCGGGGGTTGGAGTTTTGGAGGGGTGGGGTTGATGATCAGGATGCCCTTTGTTTTTGTATGGGGGGTGGGTTTTGATGTTTCTCTCTGAACGACTTTTCATGTTGTTTTCTTCATTTCATGACTATCTAGAGAAATACAAATTTCAGAGTGGTATATGGATATATGCTTTGATGCTAAATGAACTTTTGAACCTTTGCAATACTATCGAGTGTAGAGGGAATAAAAGCATGGTTTTGGTTCAGTATTATAGCAATTAGTAACACTTTCCTTATTACCAGTTGTTCACTACTCACCATTAACCAGTTGTCACTAGCAATAAACAAGACAGGGACTTGATTGAAACCTGGTGTAGATGTATGAGCAACTAGGCAACCAGTTGTGGCAGGTTTCCAGTGAGGGCTTTACACCAGCAACATGCATTGGCGCCGTCTAACATGAATTTTTATTCACATTCATCCACATTGAGAATCCCTGTTTGGGATAGGTTTCACTCGGCCTCAATGGGCAAGTCTTGCTCTAGAGACCTGAGCACCATATCTCAGCTGCTACTCCAATGAAGCACTGAGGGTGTGCTGCATTGTCAGAGAGACAGTCTTTTGTCTGAACATTCATTCCTAGTAAAAGATCTCTTGATTGCTATCACTATGAAAAGGACTGTAGTTGACTCCCAACACACACAAAATGCAGGGGGGACTCAGCGGGCTGAGCAGCGTCGATGGAGGGGAATAAACTGTTGACGTTTCAGGCCGAGACCCTCTATCAGGACTGGAAAGGAAACTGGATGAAGCCAGAATAAGAAAGTGAAGTGGTGGGGTGGAAGGGGTACAAACTGGCAGGTCATAGATGAAGCCAGGTCAGGGGGAAGGTAGGTCGGTGGGTGGGATGAAGTGAGAAGCTGAGAGGTGATAAGTAGAAAAGGTAAAGGGCTGAAGAACCAATCTGATAGCTGAGGAGAATGGACTATGCTAAAATGTGTGGCATTTGTGCTATTTGCATGGATAAGTGCCAGAAGGGAGGTCAATGGAGAGGGATAAATAGACAAGGAAATCACTGAGAGAGTGATCCCTGTGGAAAGTGGGGAGTGGGGTGGGGAAGTTAAAGATGTGTTTAGTGGAGATTGTGGAAGTTTTGGGCAATGATGTGCTGGATGCGGAGGCTCATCAGGTGGTAGGTAAGGACAAGAGGAACTCTATGCTTTTTAAGATTGGGTGAGGACAATTGTTTGTGAAATGGATGAGATGTGAATGAAGGCAGCATGAATGGTAGAGGAAGGGAAACACCATTCTTTGAAGGAGAACATCTTAGATGTTCTGGAACAGATAACCTCATCCTGAGAATAGATACAGCAGAGATGGAAGAACTGAGTAAAGGGAATGGTATTTTTTCAATTTTTGTTTTACAAATTTACAAATAGCCAAGTTAGTTGTGAGAATCAGTAGGTTTACAAAAAAAAAAAATCAGTAGACAATCTGTCTCCAGAGATGGAGACAGAAAGATCTAAAAAGGGAAGAAAGGCACTAGAGACAGCTCCAGTGAATTTAAGGACAGGGTGGAAGTTGGATTCAATTTGATGAAATTGATGAGCTCAGCTTGGGTACAGGAAGCAGCACCAATGCAGTCGCCAATGTGCTGATTGTGTAAGTTGGTGGCTGCACTTCCCTGCATTATAACATTTTGGGCTGTAAGCTGCTTTGGAAAACTCTGAGATTGTGGATATCGCAAGTTCACAGTCTCCGGAGTTCGCTACACAGTCTCACAGTCGCTACACGGAATCCAGGCGTGAACTCTGGAAAGCCATTAAGGTCACCAAGAGGCAATATCGAGCCAAGTTGGAAGCCCAGGCTAACCAGAGGGATGCCAGTAGACTATGGCAGGGTCTAAATGAGATCACTGGGTGCAAAGAAAAAGCTGGGAATATCAATAATTGTGGTGTTTCTCTTCCTGAGAAAGTTAACGTATTCTATGCAAGATTCGAACAGAAGAGGAGCTTCTGGCTCCCTCTGGATGAACCAGATCTGGTGGCATCGAGATTCATCGTCACCGAGGAGGACGTTAGAAGGGTCTTCCTCAAGATAAATCCAAGGAAGGCGACGGGCCCAGATGGCGTCCCAGGACGGGTTCTCTGGGCCTGTGCAAGCGAGCTAGCTGGAGTGTTTGCTGACATCTTCAACTGCTCCTTGCTTCAGTCTAAGATCCCCTCGTGTTTAAAAAGGCAATGATAATCCCAGTGCCGAAGAAGAGCAAGGTGGCATGCCTGAATGACTATCGACCTGTGGATCTGACATCAATTGCTATGAAGTGCTTTGAGAGATTGGTTATGGCACACATCAACCACAGCCTACCAGTCAACCTCGACGCTTTGCAATTCACCTACTGGAGCAACAGGTCAACGGCAGATGCTATCCCTCTGGCCCTATAATCCTCCTTAGAACACCTGGAGAATAAAGACGCATACGTAAGGCTCCTTTTCATTGACTACAGCTCTGCCTTTAACACCATCATTCCAAATAAACTGATTCCTAAGCTCCGGAACCTGGGCCTTAGCACTCAGTTCTGCAGCTGGATCTTCAACTTCCTCACAGACAGGACGCAGGCTGTAAAAATAGGGGACAAGCTCTCCTCTACAATCACTCTGAGCACTGGTGCCCCACAAGGCTGTGTACTCAGCCCCCTGCTTTACTCACTGTACACCCATGATCGTGTAGCCAAGTTTCCATCGAACTCAATATATAAGTTTGCTGATGACACAACAATTGTAGGCCGTGTCTCAGGTAGTGATGAGTTTGAGTACAGAGAGGAAATTAAGAACCTGGTGGCATGGTGCGAAGACGTTAACCTATCCCTCAACATCAGCAAGACGAAGGAATTGGTTGTTGACTTCAGAAGGAGTGGCGAACCGCATGACTCAATTTACATCGGTGGTGCGCAAGTGGAACAGGTCAAACGCTTTAAGTTCCTCGGGGTCAATATCACAAATGACCTGACTTGGTCCAACCAAGCAGAGTGCACTGCCAAGAAGGCCCATCAGCGCCTTTACTTCCTGAGAAAACTAAAGAAATTTGGCCTGTCCCCTAAAACCCTCACTAATTTTTATAGATGCACCATAGAAAGCATTCTTTTAGGGTGCATCACAACCTGGTATGGAAGTTGTCCTGTCCAAGACCGAAAGAAGTTGCAGAAGATCATGAACACTGCGCAGCACATCACACAAACCAATCTTCCATCCTCGGACTCACTTTACACCGCCCGCTGTCGGAGCAGTGCTGTCAGGGTAATCAAGGACACGACCCACCCAGCCGACACACTTTTCGTCCCTCTTCCCTCCGGGAGAAGGCTCAGGAGCTTGAAGACTCGTACGCCCAGATTTGGGAACAGCTTCTTTCCAACTGTGATAAGACTGCTGAACGGATCCTGACCCGCATCTGGGCCGTACCCTCCAAATATCCGGTCCTGCCTCTCGGTTTTTTTGCACTACCTTACTTTCCATTTTTCTATTTTCTATTTATGATTTATAATTTAAATGCTTAATATTTACTATGGATTTGTAATCCAGGGGGTGGGAAGCACAGAATCAAATATCGCTGTGACGATTGTACGTTCTAGTATCAATTGTTTGGCGACAATAAAGTATAAAGTATAAGAGTTTAACCTAAGACAGGTACCTGAGAGAGATAACAGGCAGGAATTGGGTGGAAGTTCGATTCTAAAAATCCCAGCATCCTCATTGAAGAACACCAGAGCTGAATATTTACTAGCTAACCTGTTACCTGTCCTTTTAAATAAATGAAACAACAAATTTAACCTGCCGGCTGAGTGAAGGGCCCTGAGCTGGAATGGTCAGATCCATCTGGAAGAAAGCTGCTCTAGACACTCCTACCCCAAAATCCTGCAGTTTCATTCTCAACCTCAGTGTAATCATGATCTTTCTAATCCTAGGTTAAACAATGAGACCCATTTAGCAGCGTGTCTCCCCCCTCTTCCTCACTGGAAATCTGACAATGGTGAGTGTGTGCTGCAGACTGGGATGTATCTTAGCAACACAAGGGACCCACTCAGCATCAACTGCACTGCAGTCGAACATCATCTCTTTCATCTTTGCAACCACCAATCATCTTTAACCAGGTCAGCTTGCTGCAGTGACTGTGATAGGTGCCCTAATAAAGCAGAATTTGTGCTAAAGAATCACGTCTAAATATACATTACTGCATTACAACTCAAAAAGAAAGTTAAGGACATGGCCACACCATTTACACAAATGAAATAATATTAAATTTGAGGTCATCCAGTCTCATCTCCATTTTACTAAAGTATTATAAACAAATAATTGTGTTGACTTATAATTGTAATATTTATAATGTTTAAAAGTTCAAAGTACACATATGTCACCATATAAAACTCTGCGATTCATTTTCTTTTAAGTGTACTCAATAAATCCATAATAGAGTCAATAAAAGTTCACAGCAGCTTGGGCAAACAACCAATGTACAAAAGTAAACAAACTGCAAATGCAAAAAGGAAGAAATAATAATAAATAAATAAGCAATAACTATTGACAACCTGAGATGAAGAGTCCTTAAAAGTGAGTCAAAAGTGAGTTCATAGGTTGTGGGAACATTTCAAACCCCTCTGGTTTAAGAGCCTGATGGTTGAGGGGTAATAACTGTTCCTGAACCCGCTGGTGTGGGTCCTGAGACTCCCGAACCTTCTTGATGGCAGCATGTCCTGGATGGTGGGGGTCCCTTATGATGGATGCTGCTTGCCTGCAACAGTGTTTTGTGTAGATGTGCTTAATGGTGCGGAGGGCTTTATTCGTGATAGACTGGGCTGTATCCACTAATTTTGTAGAATTTTCCATTCAAGGGCACTAGTGTTTCCATACCAGGAAAAGCCAATCAATATACTCTCCACATCTATAGAAGTTTCTCAAAGTTTTAGATGTCATGCTGAATCTTTGCAAACCCCTAAGTAAAGGCACTGCTGTGCTTTTGCATAATTGCACTTATGTGCTTGGCCCAGGACAGGTCTACCGGTGCAATAATAATACCGAGGAATTTAGTTTCTGACCCTCTCCACCTCTAATGAGGACAGGCTCATGGAACTCTGGTTTCCCTCCCCTGAAGTCAATAATCAGCTCTTTAGTCTTGCTGCCATTGAGTAAGAGGTTGTTGTTATTGGCACCACTCAGCCATATTTTCAATCTCCCTCCTACATGCTGATTTGTCACCAACTTTGTTTCAGTCTATCACAAACCTGATATTTATTTACTTATTGAGATACAGTGAGGAATAGGCCCTTTCGGCCCTTCGAGCTGCTCTGCCCAGCAATTCCCCAATTTAATCCTAGCCTCATCATGGGACAATTTAGAATGACCAATTAAACCTACCAACTGGTATGTCTTTGGACTGCGGGAGGACTGGAGCACCCGGGGGAAACCCACGCAGTACAAACTGCTTACAGGTAGCAGTGGGAACTGTGGCATTGGAGCTATGCTCAGCCACATAGCCAGAAGTATAGAGTGAGTAGAGGAGGGGACTGAGCAGACAGCCATGAGGTGCACCTGCTGATGGAGACCATGGACATGTTGTTGCCAATCCAAACTGACTGGGGTCTGCAAGTGAGGAAATGGAGGATCCAATTCCATAAGGAGGTATTGAGGTCAAGGTCTTGAAGGTTATTGATTAGTTTTGAGGGGATGATAATATTCAAAGCTGAGCTGTAGTCAATAAAGAACATCCTGATGTATGCCTCTTTGCTGACCAGATGCTATAGGGTTGAGTGAAGAGCCAGTGAGATAGCATCTGCTGTGGACCTTTTGCTCCACATATGAAAATAAGATTAAGTGCTCAGATATCAAATTGAACCCCCATGCTTTTATTCCTCATTCCAATCTCTGTAAACTTAAGGACATTCAAACCTCCACAGCACGTATTCTAACACAACACCCCTGGCATTTTGACCTACATTTGCTCGCAGTTAAACAGAGCCTCAAGATTTACAATTCTCATTTTTGTTTTCAAATGCCCCATGGTTTGATTCCTTCCCATCTCTATAATCCATTGAGATGTTAGTGCTCCTCTGATTCTGACCTCTTGCTCTTCACTGATTTCTACTGACAAAAGCCCTAAACATTCTTCCCCAAACCACTTTACTTCCCCAGCACTTCTCCCTTTATTTAAGAAAATAATTTTAGCCAAGGTGAGATTGTGTGCTTTTGACTATCTTCCTCTTGTATATGACTAGTAAATTCATCAGGAATCAGCTTTGTTTCAATAAGTAACACCTTTGTTTCTGGGTCAAGTTATGGTCGCATGACCTACAGAGCCTGGTCTGACATTACCAACACAGTGCTGATAATAGTGCTTGACTGACGGATGTTTTCCTTTCAATAATGGAGCCCTTGTCCGTCCTCTCCAATAAACATTTAAGATCCAATGATGCCATGGCTAAATTTCCTGGCTCTCTAGCCAATGCTTTTCCCTCTACCGACATTGTTAAAACAGATTATCCAGTCAGTCACTGGAATTTGTGGAATCCTACTACGTTCGGTTGTTGTAATCCCTGTGGCTGTACCCCTTGACAGTAAGTACTCCTGTTTGAGTACTGCTGGGGGGGGGGTGGGGGACAGCCTACCTGGGGGAAGCGACAGTGGCCTTGCCTCTGGCACAGAGTCTGGCCCTGTGGCTCAGAAGGGTAGGGAAAGGAAGAGGAAGGCAGTAGTGATAGGGGACTCTATAGTTAGGGGGTCAGACAGGACGCAGGAAACAAACGCGGATGGTATTTTTCCTCCCAGGTGCCAGGGTCCAGGATGTTTCAGATCGCGTCCAAGATATCCTGAAGTGGGAGGGAGAAAAGCCAGGGGTCGTGGTACATATTGGTACCAATGACATAGGTAGGAAAGGGAAGAGGTCCTGAAAAAAGATTACGGGGAGATAGGAAGGAAGTTGAAAAGCAGAACCGCAAAGGTAGTTATCTCAGGATTACTGCCTGTGCCACGCGACAGTGAGGATAGGAATAGAATGAGGTGGAGGATAAATGCGTGGCTGAGGGATTGGAGCAGGGATTCAGATTTCCGAATCATTGGGACCTCTTTTGGGGCATGTGTGACCTGTACAAAAAGGACAGGTTGCACTTGAATCCCAGGGGGACCAATATCCTGGCGGGGAGGTTTGCTAAAGCTACTGGGGAGAGTTTAAACTAGAATTGTGGGAACTGAACTGAAGTGGCTGGGGAAGAGAAGGTTGGCTCACAAATAGAGAAAGCTTGTAGAAAGTGTGAAAGGGAGGATAGGCAAGTGATGGAGAAGGGACGCGCTCAGACCGAAGGTTTGAGATGTGTCTATTTAAACGCAAGGAGTGTTGTGAACAAAGCGGATGAGCTTAGAGTGTGGATCAGTACTTGGAGATCTGATGTGGTGGCCATTACAGAGGCTTGGATGGATCAGGGACAGGAATGGTTACTTCAAGTGCCGGGTTTTAGATGTTTCAGAAAGGACAGGGAGAGAAGCAAAAGAGGTGGGGGCGTGGCACGGTTGATCAGAGATAGTGTCACGGCTGCAGAAAAGGTGGACGCCATGGAGGAATTGTCTACGGAGTCTCTGTGGGTGGAGGTTAGGAACAGGAAGGGGTCAATAACTCTACTGGGTGTTTTTTATAGACCACCCAATAGTAACAGGGATATCGAGGAGCAGATAGGGAAACAGATCCTGGAAAGGTGTAATAATTACAGAGTTGTCGTGATGGGAGAGTTTAATTTCCCAAATATCGATTGGCATCTCCCTAGAGCAAAGGGTTTAGATGGGGTGGAGTTTGTTAGGTGTGTTCAGGAAGGTTTCTTTTTTTTTTAATTTTTACATTTTTTATTTATGACTAACAAACAAATGAACAAAAAAAACAGCACATCCACAAAAACCACAACCATAGCAAAATGAAGTTAAATATTGAGCAGCAAAAGAGAGAAAAATATAAAGGCAAAAGTAGACATACACAGCAGAGGTGCACCGCACCAAAAAACCTCAGTCCTCACCCCGTAAGAAAGCTAATACAGGGCCGCATATCCTTTCAAAGATGTCCCCTCTGTCCTCACTACATAGTCTCAGTCTCTCCAAATGTAAAGTATTTGCCAGTTCTCTCAGCCACAGATCGTACGTAGGCACAGAGTCCATTTTCCACATTTGCAGGATTAACTTTTTAGCAATCCCCATTCCAAACAGTACAGTCACTTCTTCATACATATTGGCTGAAGATAGGGAACTTGTTGCTCCAAGGATGGCTATGAGCGGGTCTGGTTCCCACCGCTTCCCAAAAGCCTCAGAGAAACAGTGAAAAATACTTTTCCAGTATGCATAAAGCTTACAACATGACCAGAATGAATGTAACAAGTTACTGTTCACAGATTTACATCTATTACAAACTGGCGAAACATCAGGGTAGAAATTGTGCAACTTTTCTTTGGAATATTGGAGTCTATGTAATGTTTTAAACTGTATAAGTCTGTGTCTGACGTTGACCGAACAATCATGTATACTCTTTAAACACTCATCCCAGACCTCCTCTGTCAGTTCTATACCCAGTTCATCCACCCATGCCTGTTTCAGACCTGCAGTATTCACCCGAGCTCCATTATGTAGGATCTGATAGGAATAGGATACCACACTATGAGTAACAGGATCAAATTTATTTATTGCCTCCAGGGACTGATGTTTGTCTAAAACCTCGAAGTTAGGTATATATTTCCTAACAATCTCATATTTGTAAATATCTAAAAAAACTAGATGCAGGGATATTGTAAACTGCTTGTAACTGCGCTAATGAGGCAAAGTTTCCATTAATATATAGGTCACCTATACTACAGATGCCCCTCTGTTTCCAGGTGGAAAAAACAGTATCATTCAGGCCAGACAAAAAGGAATGATTGTCACAGATCAGAGTTTCAATATAAGTTTTTGGGGCCTTATGTGTAGTTGAATCTGCTTCCAAATTCTTATAGTGCTGCCAACCATGAAGCTGTTACTAGAATGTGACTCATTAACTGCAGTGGGGCTATTAAGGAGAGCTGGTAAGAAAGTCTTCTTACAAAGCACTCACTCTATGAGTAACCATGCTGGGCACAAGTCTGAGGTAGAGGGTGGGCCTTTTTTCCACCATGCAAGAATTGATAGATGGGCAGCCCGTAATACATATTAATGTTCGGTAGGGCAAAACCACCTGCTTCCTTGGGCTTTGACAAGTGTTTTTTAGGAATTCTAATGGCTTTATAATTCCAAATGAAGGGTATAGTAATTGAATCCAATTGCTTAAAATATGACAGAGGAATAAAACATGGAATTGACCGGAAAAGATGAAGCAATCGTGGCAGTACAAGCATTTTGGAGATAGTGATCATAATTCTATCTCCTTTGCAATAGCATTGGAGAGAGATAGGAACAGACAAGTTAGAAAAGCGTTTAATTGGAGTAAGGGGAATTATGAGGCTATCAGGCAGGAAATTGGAAGCGTAAATTGGAAACAGATGTTCTCAGGGAAAAGTACGGAAGAAATGTAGCAAATGTTCAGGGGATATTTGTGTGGAATTCTGCGTAGATACATTCCAATGAGACAGGGAAGTTATGGAAGGGTAAAGGAACTGTGGTGTACAAAGACTGTAATAAATCTAGTCAAGAAGAAAAGAAAAGCTTACAAAGGTTCAGAGAGCTGAGTAATGTTAGAGATCTAGAAGATTATAAGGCTAATAGGAAGGAGCTTAAAAAGGAAATTAGGAGAGCCAGAAGGGGCCATGAGAAGGCCTTGGCGGGCAGGATTAAAGAAAACCCCAAGGTATTCTACAAGTATGTGAAGAGCAAGAGGATAAGACATGAAAAGATAGGACCTATCAAGTGTGCCAGTGGGAAAGTGTGTATGCAACCAGAGGAAATAGCAGAGGTACTTAATGAATACTTTACTTCAGTATTCACTGTGGAAAAGGATCTTGGTGATTGTAGTGATGACTTGCAGCAGACTGAAAAGCTTGAGCATGTAGATATTAAGAAAGAGGATGTGCTGGAGCCTTTGGAAAGCATCAAGTTGGATAAGTCACTGGGACCGGATGTGATGTACCCCAGGCTACTGTGGGAGGTGAGGGAGGAGATTGCTGAGCCTCTGGCAATGATCCTTGCATCATCAATGGGGCCGGGAGAGGTTCAGGAGTATTGGAGGGTTGCGGATATTGTTCCTTTATTCAAGAAAGGGAGTAGAGATAGCCCAGGAAATTACAGACCAGTGAGTCTTACCTCACCGGTTGGTAAGTTGATGGAGAAGATCCTGAGAGGCAGGATTTATGAACATTTGGAGAGGTATAATATGATTAGGAATAGTCAGCATGGCTTTGTCAAGGGCAGGTCATACCTTACGAGCCTGATTGAATTTTTTGAGGATGTGACTAAACACATTAATAAAGGAAGAGCCAGTATGTGTAGTGTATATAGATTTCAGCAAGGCATTTGATAACGTACCCCATAGAACATAGAATAGTACAGCACAGTACAGGCCCTTTGGCCCACAATGTTGTGCCGATCCTCAAACCCTGCCTCCCATATAAGTCCCCACCTTAAATTCCTCCATATACCTGTCTAGTAGTCTCTTAAACTTCACTACTGTATCTGCCTCCACCACTGACTCAGGCAGTGCATTCCACGCACCAACCACTCTCTGAGTAAAAAACCTTCCTCTAATATCCCCCTTGAACTTCCCACCCCTTACCTTAAATCCATATCCTCTTGTATTGAGCAGTGGTGCCCTGGGGAAGAGGCGCTGGATATCCACTCTACCTATTCCCCTTATTATCTTGCACACCTCTATCATGTCTCCTCTCATCCTCCTTCTCTCCAAAGAGTAAAGCCCTAGCTCCCTTAATCTCTGATCATAATGCATACTCTCTAAACCAGGCAGCATCCTGGCAAATCTCCTCTGTACCCTTTCCAATGCTTCCACATCCTTCCTATAGTGAGGCGACCAGAACTGGGCACAGTACTCCAAGTGTGGCCTAACCAGAGGTTTATAGAGCTGCATCATTACATTGCGACTCTTAAACTCTATCCATCGACTTATGAAAGCTAACACCCCATAAGCTTTCTTAACTACCCTATCCACCTGTGAGGCAACTTTCAGGAATCTGTGGACATGTACCCCCAGATCCCTCTGCTCCTCCACACTACCAAGTATCCTGCCATTTACTTTGTACTCTGCCTTGGAGTTTGTCCTTCCAAAGTGTACCACCTCACACTTCTCCGGGCTGAACTCCATCTGCCACTTCTCAGCCTACTTCTGCATTCTATCAATGTCTCTCTGCAATCTTCAACAATCCTCTACACTATCTACAACACCATCAACCTTTGTGTCGTTTGCAAACTTGCCAACCCACCCTTCTACCCCCACATCCAGATCGTTAATAAAAATCATGAAATCTAGAGGTCCCAGAACAGATCCTTGTGGGACACCACTAGTCACAATCCTCCAATCTGAATGTACTCCCTCCACCACGACCCTCTGCCTACAGCAGGCAAGCCAATTGACAATAAATGAATTGACAATGAACTGGACTGATCAAAGAACACCGAGGCTGTCTACAAGAAGGGTCAGAGCCATCTCTATTTCCTGAGGAGGGGCTGAGGTCCTTTAACATCTGCCGGACGATGCTGAGGATATTTTACGAGTCTGTAGTGGCCAGTGCTATCATGTTTGCTGTTCTGTGCTGGGGCAGCAGGCTGAGGGTAGCAGACACCAACAGAATCAACAAACTCATTCGTAAGGCCAGTGATGTTGTGGGGATGGAACTGGACTCTCTGACAGTGGTGTCTGAAAAGAGGATGCTGTCTAAGTTGCATGCCATCTTGGTCAATGTCTCCCATCCACTACATAATGTACTGGGTGGGCACAGGAGTACATTCAGACAGAGACACATTCCACCGAGATGCAACACAGAGCGTCATAGGAAGTCGTTCCTGCCTGTGGCCATCAAACTTTACAACTCCTCCCCTTGGAGGGTCAGACACCCTGAGCCAATAGGCTGGTCCTGGACTTATTTCATAATTTACTGGCATAATTTACATATTACTATTCAACTATTTATGGTTCTATTACTATTTATTATTTATGGTGCAACTGTAACTAAAACCATTTTCCCCTGGGATCAATAAAGTATGACTATGACTATGACTAATTCTGAATCCACCTGGCCAAACTTCTCTGGATCCCATGCCTTCTGACTTTCTGAATAAGCCTACCATGTGGAACCTTGTCAAATGCCTTACTAAAATCCATATAGATCACATCCACTGCACTACCCTCATCTATATGCCTGGTCACCTCCTCAAAGAACTCTATCAGGCTTGTTAGGCACGATCTGCCCTTCGCAAAGTCATGCTGACTGTCCCTGATCAGACCATGATTCTCTAAGTGCCCAGAGATCCTATCTCTAAGAATCTTTTCCAACAGCTTTCCCACCACAGACATAAGGCTCACTGGTCTATAATTACCTGGACTATCCCTACTACCTTTTTTGAACAAGGGGACAACATTCGCCTCCCTCCAGTCCTCTGGTACCATTCCCGTGGACAACAAGGACATAAAGATCCTAGCCAGAGGCTCAGCAATCTCTTCCCTCACCTTGTGGAGCAGCCTGGGGAATATTCCATCAGGCCCCGGGGACTTATCCGTCCTAATGTATTTTAACAACTCCAACACCTCCTCTCCCTTAATATCAACATGCTCCAGAACGTCAACTTCACTTATATTGTCCTCACCATCATCAAGTTCCCTCTCATTGGTGAATACGGAAGAGAAGTATTCATTGAGGACCTCGCTCACTTCCACAGCCTCAAAGCACATCTTCCCACCTTTATCTCTGATTGGTCCTACCTTCACTCCTGTCATCTTTTTTTTTTCTTCACATAATTGAAGAATGCCTTGGGGTTTTCCTTTACCCTACTCGCCAAGGCCTTCTCATGCCCCCTTCTTGCTCTTCTCAGCCCCTTCTTAAGCTCCTTTCTTGTTTCTCTATATTCCTCAATAGACCCATCTGATCCTTGCTTCCTAAACCTCATGTATGCTGCCTTCTTCTGCCTGACTAGATTTTCCACCTCACTTGTATTTGTTTTGATTAATATAGTTTCATTATTTGTTTAAATTAGTGGTGCCGCTCCAGCCTGAAGGAGTTTAAACATGACGGTAGCAAATCGGTATATTGATAAATTATGCCCTGTTTTCATTTTTGACTATGTTAAATGCCTTATTGGCGATGGGGCAGAATATGGGGTGCTAGAAGGTTCAGATATCCTCTTTAAGTGTGGGGTAAGTCCTCTTGCTCAGCACTGTTGGTGCTTTGTTTTTTGTGGCTTTTTTAATTCACTTATTGCTGCTCAGCTGATCTTAAGTTGGGGTTCTTCTCCTCCAGAGTGACATGTTTGTTATAAAGGGTTATGACCAGTAATATATTAAAACTGTGCACTTGGAACATTAAGGGGAGTCATTCACCAATCAAGAGAAAGAAAACCCTACTAAACCTGAAAAAGGAAAGGGTGGACGTAGCCTTATTGTAGGAGACACATTTAAATGATAAAGAACATCTAAAACTGCAACAGAGGGGATTTGCTGCCTTCTTCCACCTGACTAGATTTCCCATGGTTCCTTCACCCTGCCGTTCTTTATCTTCCTCACTGGGACAAATTTATCCCTAACATCCCGCAAGAGATCTCTAAACATCGACCACATGTCCATAGTAAATTTCCCTACAAAAACCTCATCCCAATTCACACCCGCAAGTTCTAGCCTTATAGCCTCATAATTTGCTTTTCCCCAATTAAAAATTTTCCTGTCCTCTCTGATTCTATCCTTTTCCATGATAATGCTAAAGGCCAGGGAGCGGTGGTCACTGTCCCCCAGATGCTCACCCACTGAGAGATCTGTGACCTGACCCGGTTCATTACCTAGTACTGGATCTAGTATGGCATTCCCCCTGGTCGGCCTGTCCACGTACTGTGACAGGAATCCATCCTGGACACACTTAACAAACTCTTCCCCATCTAAACCCTTGGAACTAATCAGGTACCAATCAATATTAAGGAAGTTAAAGTCACCCATGATAACAACCCTGTTACTTTTGCACCTTTCCAAAATCTGCCTCCCAATCTGCTCCTCTGTATCTCTGCTGCTACCAGGGGGCCTATAGAATACCCCCAAAAGAGTAACTGCTCCCTTTCTGTTCCTGATTTCCACCCATACTGACTCAAAAGAGGATCCTGCTACATTACCCACCCTTTCTGTAACTGTAATAGTATCCCTGACCAGTAATGCCACCTCTCCTCCCCTTTTTCCACCCTCTCTATCCCTTTTAAAACACTGAAATCCAGGAATATTGAGAACCCATTCCTGCCTTGGTGCCAGCCAAGTCTCTGTAATGGCCACTACATCATAATTCCATGTATGTATCCAAGCTCTCAGTTCATCACCTTTGTTCCTGATGCTTCTTGCATTGAGGTACGCGCACTTCAGCCCTTCTACCTTACTACCTTTACACCATTTGTTCTGCTTCTCTTTCCTCAAAGCCTCTCTATATGTTAGATCTGGCTTTACTCCATGCACTTCTTTCACTGCTCTATCGCTCCGGGTCTCATCCCCCTTGCAAATTAGTTTAAACCCTCCCGAACCATGCTAGCAAACCTACCTGCAAGAATATTGCTCCCCCTCGAGTTCAGGTGCAACCCACCCAATCTGTGTGGTCCCACCTTCCCCAGAAGAGATCCCAATGATCCAAAAATCTAAAACCCTGCTCCCTGCACCAACTCCTCAGCCACGCATTCAACTGCCATCTCCTTCATTTTTTACCATCACTGCAAGGCTTATTGAGAAAGTAAGGAGGCATGGGATCCAAGGGGACATTGCTTTGTGGATCCAGACTTGGCTTGCCCACAGAAGGCAAAGAGTGGTTGTAGACAGGTCATATTCTGCATGGAGGTTGGTGACCAGTGGTGTGCCTCAGGGATCTGTTCTGGAACCCTTGCTCTTCGTGATTTTTATAAATGACCTGGATGAGGAAGTGGAGGGATGGGTTAAGAAGTTTGCTGATGACACAAAGGTTGATGGTGTTGTGGATAGTGTGGAGGGCTGACAGAGGTTACAGCGGGACATTGATAAGATGCAAAACTGGGCTGAAAAGTGGCAGATGGAGTTTAACCCAGTTAAGTGGTTCATTTTGGTAGGTCAAATATGACGGCAGAATATAGTATTAATGGTAAGACTCTTTGAAGTGTGGAGGATCAGAGGGATCTTGGGGTCCGAGTCCATAGGATGCTCAAAGCAGCTGTGCAGGTTGACTCTGCGGTGAAGAAGGCATACGGTGTATTGGCCTTCATCAATCGTGGAATTTAATTTAGGAGCCGAAAGGTAATATTGCAGCTATATAGGACCCTGGTCAGACCCCACTTGGAGTACTGTGCTTAGTTCTGGTCACCTCACTACAGGAAGGATGTGGAAGCCATAGAATGGGCATAGAGGAGATTTACAAGGATGTTGCCTGGATTGGGGAGCATGTCTTATGAGAATAGGTTGAGTGAACTCAGCCTTTTCTCCTTGGAGCGACGGAGGATGAGAGGTGACCTGATAGAGCTGTATAAGATGATGAGAGGCATTGATCGTGTGTATAGTCAGAGGTGTTTTCCCAGGGCTGAAATGGTTGCCACAAGAGGACACAGGTTTGAGGTGTTGGGGAGTAGGTACAGGGGACATGTCAGGGGTAAGCTTTTTTTTACTCAGAGTGGTGAGTGCGTGGAATGGGCTGCTGGCAACGGTGGTGGAGGCAGATACGATAGAGTCTGTTAAGAGACTTTTGGATAGGTACATGGAGCTTAGAAAAATAGAGGGCTATGGGTAAGCCTAGTAATTTCTAAGGTAGGGACATGTTTGGCACAACTTTGAGGGCTGAAGGGCCTGTATTGTGCTGTAGGTTTTCTATGTTTCTAATAATAATAAATACTTTATTGATTCCGAGTGGGAAATTGTTTTATTATAGCAGCACCATTTAAAAACACACTTAGCAACAGTAATAACTAATAAAGTACATAATAATGTACACAATAGTTTATCAATGTGCAATAATAATGTACAAAATAATAAAACAGAGACTATTGTACTATGATGTGTATTCTCCTGTCACACAGAGATGAACTGTTATCTATGCTTATTGCATTTGGTAGGAAAGATTTTCTGTAACGATCCTTGTGACGGTGAAGCTGAATGAGTCTGTTTGAAAGGTGCTCCGCTGCTTATTCAGTAGGTCATGGCGAGGATGTACCTGATTGTCCATAATGGATAAGTTTGTTTAGTGACCTCCTCTCGACCACTAACTCAAAATAGTCTGAGTTGTAACCAAAGACAGATCCGGCCTTTTGAAGAGTTTATTTAGTCTTTTTGCATCTCCAGCATCAATGCTGCTCTCCCAACATAAATCCACAAAGACTGCAACAGATTGGTAAAAGATCTCCAACATCCTGCTGCACATCCAGTCAAGTCTGTTGTCAAGGCCAACTCCCAAATATTTGTACTCCTTCACCACCGCAACTTCTTCACCCAGAATGTATACAGGACTCTTCCTCCTAAAATCAATCACCATCTCCCTGGTTTTGACCACATTCAGGAGCAGGTGGTTCCTCCCGTACCACTTCATAGACTTGTTCACCAGTCCTCTGTACTCTGACTCCTGCCCATCTCTGATACACCCAACCACCGCAAAGTTACCAGAGAACTTCTGCAAGTGACAAGACTCAGACGTACTGAACAGTGTGAACAGAAACAGAGACAGGACAGTCCCTTGTGGCAGTCCAGTGCCACGCACCACCATCTCAGACAGAGAACTATCAGCTGTGCAAACTGGGATCTATCTGTCAGGTAGTTAGTAATCCAGAGGAGGGAGGGGTGGAGAGAGAAGGCTTCGGGGGCAAGGAGGGTGTGTCGTTTGGACAAGTGGGGAAGGGGTCGGCAGGAGGTCCCAAGTTGAACCTGTTGAAAAACAAGTTCAATTTGTTAGCCCTATCCAGACAGCCCTCGATCTTCCTTTCCTTAACCTTGAAGCCAGTGATCTGCTTCACGCCTGACCACACATACCTTATGCTGTTCTGCTGGAGCTTGTACTCCAGTTTCTTCTTGTAGGATTCTTTGCACTTCCTCACAGCCTTACCCTCAGTTCACTCCGTGCTCACCTCAGTACTTGTCTATCTCCAGACCTGAAGCTTTCTTCTTCATATTCGGAAGTTCTTTCAGTATACTGGAGATCCGGCGCTTGTTGCTGGGGAAGCAGCATACAGGATTGGCTGGCAAGATAGTGTTCTCACACAATTTGATATAGTCTGTGATACAATCAGTAGTTTTGTTAATGTCCTCCCTGTGTGGCTGACATAACACATCCCAGTCCATCCTTTCAAAGCATTCCTGTAGTACCTCGTTAATATCCTGAGTCCACCTCCTTACAATCCATGTTGATTCAGGCTGCCGCTGGACAAGAGGCACGTACCTGGGTGTTAGCAGGCTAGGATGTGATTAGATCTGCCAAGTAGGGGAAGGGCAGCAGCACTGTATGTACATTCACATACAGAAGGCCCAGTGTTCTTTTGTCCCATGTAGGGCAGCTGACATATTGATAAGAAGTTGGTATTGTTGCCTTGAGAGAAACATGATTAAAATCCCCAATATCAGCCACAGAAGCATTGGGATATTGAGTTTGTATTCTAGCGACGGTCGAAAAAATAGTGTCGCACGCTGCATTCGCATCAGCCAATGGTTGAATGTAAATAGCAACTAAAACGGCAGTTGAGAATTCCCGAGACAAATAATATGGTCGTATCCCAACAGCTAAGAGCTTGATGTCCAGGCTACATACTGTAAACATTCCTTTACAGTGACATGTCTGGGATTACACTATCTTTCATTCACAAACACTGCAATCCCTCCCTTCTTCTTACCGCTCAGTGTAACATCTGTCTGCTCGAATGGTCTTGAAGCCAGGTATGGTAGCACAATGGTCCAGAAAATTTGTGTGCAGCCAGGACTCAGTAAAGCACAAAACACTGCACTCCTGGTATTCCCTCAGGGACCTAATCAGTACACTGAGCTCCCCCATCTCATTTCCCCAAGGGCCTCATGTTCCCCATGACAATCGCAGGAATAGAAGGTTTATATTTCCACCACTTAGCCTTAACCTTCGCAATGGCCCTGCAGCCTCGCTGTCTCCTCTTAAGCTCCCGTGGGATCTTGGGCCACACTCTGGAGCCATTCATAAAATTTTCAGTGTTGCTCCTTAGGTGGGAAGCTCAATGTTACTCCTTGGAAAGGATGCTCAGTATGTCATCCATAAGAGCTTCAGTGTCAATCCAGCAGGAAGATGGCTTGATGTTATTCCAAACATGAGAAAACCTGCAGATGCTGGAAATCCAAAAAACAAACACAAAATGTTCGAGGAACTCAGCATCTATGGAAACGAGTAAACAGTCAATGTTTCGGGCCAGGACCCTTCACCAGGACTGATAGATGCTGCCTGGCCTGCTGAGTTCCTCCACTACTTTGTATGTGGCAACGTTATTCCAATGTGACACCAAGGTATGTTACACCATGAGAAGGAGACTATGTATTTCTTCACACAATTGAGGCAAGGGAGGTTCTAAAAATAAAGCTCAGTAAAGTGTTACACCATAGGAAATAGGTCAGTGCATCTCCATATGAAGAAGGCTAAGTGTTTCTCTACATAAAGGAAGCTCGGTATTCCCATCTGGAAAGCTTAAAAGGAAACAGAAGGAAGCTGCATTATTCAAAAGTTTAGTGTTGCTACATAGGAGCAACATTGGAAGGAAGATCAGTGTTAGGGACAGAATCTCTGTTATTCCATAGGATGGAAGTTTTAGTGCTATTTTTCAAGATGTAAGCTCAGAGTTATACTGTAAAATTTAATGCAACCATCCAGCACAACCCATTTCATCTTATGATTGTTAATTAGTAGGAATATCTTTAATTATTCTTTTGAATACTTCCTTTTATTAGTCCTTGGAAGAGAAAAAAAGGTTCAAAGGTTCATTTTGTTGTCAAAGTATACAACTCTGAAATTCTTCTCCTCCAGATAGCCACGAAACCATGAAAGAACAGAATCAGAATCAGAATCATCAAACCCCCCTAATACCTCCTCCCTCCACAAAATCAGAACAGGCACAGATCCCCAATCCCCCTCCCCCACACACAAGAAAATTGAGAAAAATTGGGAGAAAAAAAAACAGAATATAAAATACTAAGATCGAAAAATGTCTATAGTCCCAAGTCCATATCCAAAACGCAGAAAACCTGGGTAACATTCTCTGATCACGGCAGCATGCCTTTCCCTCTCCGGCAGCAGAGCGATCCCCCAGCAATCATAGTGCAGTTTCCTCCCTCTATAGCAGAGTGATCCCGCCAGTGATCAAAAGGCAGACAGCCAACGCTCACTTTCCGCATTTCCCTTGACATATCAATCTCCCTCATCGCTTTAATTGGCAAACAACAAAGCTTTAGTTAGCAAAATGGTGTTGAACATGTCTGCTATCATACAGGTCATAAATAGTGCTGAGATACTTATCCGGTTTTTTTCCCCACAGCCATGGACTAAGATGGAGGCCAATTGCCCCGGTATCCATTTTCTGTTGAAATATATATGTGGCCACTGAAGGGCACTCATCTATGATGCATCCTGAAATTTTTCTTCACAATTCAGAACCACTTAATCTGCTTTGCAGTCAATGAAACATCGTCATTGTTTCACATAGGAAATTAAATATGGGAAATGACATTCATGGGTGAGTGTAATGTTTGACATTGATCCTAACATGCTTGTCATCAATTTGATAAGCAATGCAAGTGTATTGTATTGACAGTATGTATCTTCCCAAGCCAGTGAAGTAAATAATGAACTAGGGAATACCCTGCAGAACATGGTTAGAAGGTGACCCAATCCCTGGTCTCAGATACAGAGTAAAACCGTGTTCAGCTATTTCACCAGTCACTGATTTTAATTCGATATCAGCCATAGCCCAATTGATGGAATTGTCATCTAAAATTACAAAGTTCTGGGTCATCACAGACACAAGTAGTCCAGTGCAGCCACCGAGGAAATGCTATGAGTAGATTACATGACATATTTCCTACAGTACTACAACATCCAGAATGAATAATGTTGTAAAGGGATCTGGGACCGAAAAGGTGGGGGAAGGAACTGTACAAGTGCAAGACCTTAGCACTAAAAAAATCTTCTCTAGTTCTCCCACTATTAAATAACAGTGTTTCCACCAAGGGTTACAAATGTCTGTCTTATGAACACTCCTACAAACAAATGAACTCCCATAACATTATTACATACATATGTGTCTGTTCTTACAAATGGTAGAACTAGTTTCCTCACCCCCCCCCAAGCTTTTAGTAATTGTTCTTTCTTATCAATACTTTTCATGCCATTTATTACAATTCTGTGGAGATATGGTTACCATCTCGAATGGTTTTCATGCATTTTTTTTACCTACAGACAAATTTGAGCTATGGATATCTATAAAAATGGAACCCATTCATTACCTGGGGACAGCCTGTACTAACATAAGAAAATAGAAATTGGAAATGGGCAGAGGCCATTTGAGTCTGCTTCTCCATTTAATCCAATAGCTAAACTTATTGTAACTTCTACAAAGGATTGCAAATTTTTGCCCCAAACGTTCTTTTAATGGTAATCTTAGTCCTCTAATTACTGACACAACAACTGGAGGAAAGGTTTCACTGGAAGGTAAATAGTCACAATTGAACAGGTCTGCTGATGAGAGCTGTTTTGGGTCTTTTCCATAAGCTAACAAGAATTTTATCTTTCTTCATGAGATTTCTACTTTACCTCAGAGGAATGCATATCTCAAGCTTGGGACCATAATCAGAATTATACATGTAAACTTAGAACAATATTATAGAGTAGCTCCTGGAGAGAGGAAAAAACAATTCATCAAGTCTCATGATATTACCTCAAAAATATTCTATGCCCCACAGATAGCCAAAACGCATTTATTTTAAACTGGATTCAAGTCTTTTTATTCGACTGAATATTTAAGTTACTACCTCTGGTTTCAGAAAGAGGATAGAATAAACATATTATTTTCCAGCAATGCCAAAACAACAGCATTCTTATCCAGCAATGGTTTTAACCATTCAGATTCAGACCAGCACACAGACAGGAGAATCTGTTTTGTAAATGAGCCAAACCGGCTGCACTGCACAATGCTGCTCTTTAACTAAGTCACAGCAACAAGTGTCTTTGGCCAAAAACTGAGGGCCAAAGGCAGAGCCCAACTCCCATTAGTCAGCTCAATATGTTATATGAATGCTGATGTGCTGAAGGTAAGATCCGGCCCACACTTGAGATTCAAGAGCAGGCAGGTGAAAGAGTTCTGCGGTGAGATTGTTGTACCTCAGCCACCAAAGGGTTTTTTAACTTGCTCAATAAAAGATGTGACTTTAAATCTGTGCCAGTACCATTTTGTGATTTTTTTATTGTAATAAAATAACAAGCCATGGCGATCTGGCTCATCGGGTACATTCCCTGAACACAGAGACAGCTTTTCCTTAGGTCCTCCTGCATGGCATAACAAGTACAGACTGCAACTCTGTTCTTATTTTCTTTCACTCATCAGACCAATGGTAAGGCCAACAAAAGACATGTCACTAGTGGTATTGCCCTTTAAAGTCTTTTTCCAGGTGTTCAATCAACAAAAGCAATGAGTCCACCCCCTCCCATATTGCATCCCATCTTCTACAACAAGCACTAGTTTCACCCAACGTTGTTTGACCCAGAAGCTTTGTTGAGTGTGAAAAGCTTGTATTCCGAAGCAGCACAGTGACACTCTCTCCCACTCTTGGCAGGGTAGGAGGAGGAAAGGGTGCATTGATGTGGGGACATTCACAGGTCCATCTGAAAGCAGGAACAGCAATGGAGTGGTGGGGGACTTGAGGCTTTTCATCGCTCTTGCTGCGGAGTCTGTTCACTTCTCAGGACGCCCATGTACTTGTTGGTGAGAAAGTCGCAGACAGAAATGTTGCAGATAGCTTGGTGCACGTTGGTTAAACTTAGCTCTTTTGGTGCCCTGAATCAAACAGAAACAGAAGATTCACCATTTCCAAACCAGACAGCTCAGAGACCACTCAACTTATCATATGTGCTGTTTCTTTGGTAGATCTATTTGCGAAGCACAGAATCAAATATTACTGTGATGATTGTACGCTCTAGTATCAATTGTTTGGTGACAATAAAGTAAAGCAAATTTGTTTAACTAACTTTGTTCTATTGATTCCCTTGTCGATGACTCTTTAAAGACAATTCTGATTTGAAGACCACTATTTAAGATCAGTTCCACATTCTTCCAGAAAGGTAGTGCAAATCATAATAATTCATTATGTAAAAAAACCTCATCTCTCCCAGGTCTCTTTGCCTCTTGGCTGAAAAGCTGGTTTGCTAACTATGACTTGTCTCTGATTGTGCGTTTGTTGCACTAATATGATGCATTGCTTCACTGAGTTGTATAACTTATGTTCTGTGTGTGACTGAATCTACTTGTCTATAATACTGCTGTAAATACATTTTTCATTGTACCTGTACTTCACTATACTTCAGCACATCAGAATCAGAATCAAGTTTATTATCACTGGCATACGTCTTGAACTTTGTAGTTCTGTGGCAGCAGAATAGAGCAAAATATAAAACAATTACTATAAATTACAATAAAAATTTATTGTATTCAGAAGCTGTAGCTAAAATGTTCAGCACGGGTCTTCAGGCTCCTGTGCCGCCTCCCTGATGGTGGTAATGGTGCACGACCCTTGATCTTTCAATCCTTTCCTTGTGCCCCAACTCTTTTGTAATTCACACTGAACAACTGGAACACGTGACTGATCTCACGTGGTTTGCCTATATTAACTCAATTGCATTTGTTTATTTCTGTGCAGTTGGAAATCTCAGACACTGGCTCAGCATTAGTGTGCAGTGGACAGCCAGGGAAGTAGCAGTGCTGAGGCTAACATCCTATGGGACACTGATCTTTAACCCTTTCTGATCTCACTTCAATGCAGATTCTCTGAGGATGATTCTCTGGTGAAAGAATGTAGAACAAGGGACTACAGTTCCAGGGTAAAGGGTTACCAACAAGATTGAGATGAGAAGGAACTTCTGCTCACAGAAGGATGTGAATCTCTGAATTCTTTAACCCAAGAAGTTGTGGATGCTTGAGTTCTTAAAATGCATTCAAAACTGACACAGACTTTCAGACAACACTGCTTCAATGGAGAAATAGGAAGAAATATGAAGACTGAGGTCAGCGTTACCAATCCTCTAACTAGATTACACTGAACTCCTGGAAGAGTGATGGAACTAATTTCAAAATTAACCTTTAAAACAAAAGGATTTCTTCCATGGCAAGGAAAACATCTGTTTCTACTTCGGAAGCTCATCTTCTTTTCAACTTTGGTACAACTGACTGCGTCATCTTCCTCTTACACTTGAGTTGCAACTGAGGGGCACTATTCCCAGTGGGTTCACCCTGAATCACAGATACAGTACCCTGTACCTCCATAGCTTTCTCTTTGCACACTGGCATCATTACTTACTGAGTCTTCCAAACTTCCATGCTTTTTCCTGCCCTCTTCCTGATCTGTACACTGCAGACTTGGGCCAGGCTGGGAATACCTAACTTATGGACACCCCGTACACATGAATGAATGCCAGTGGGATGTATGGCATAGATTTGCCGGTTGGCGGCAAGTGTTTTCCATCAGGTGGCTACAGGACATGTCCCTGTACCTTATTCCCCTACCACCACTTCTGCTTCCCTTGAGCCACAAGAGTCGGGAGCTGGGTCAAGCTGAGCAGAATTACTTACTCACTCACTGTGTAAGTAAGGCCAACTGACGGCTGCTCTTTGTGTATCTTTTCAGTCTCCTGTCTCACTGCTGCTGTGATCCTCTCCCACACGCTGATTTTGTTCATTTCTGACTTGCAAGCAGATCAGGTTACAAACAGTTTGCAGGAACTGCCTGTAACCTTCAACTCTGTTATCTCCCTCACAATCCTCTTATCTCTAAGTAGTTAAACTGCTGGCTTTAGGAGTCATTTGAAGATGGAATATAATTTCCTTGGGTTAAATATTGGGAAGTCGAAAGGCAAATAATTTTAACTTCAGCTACAGATTTCACTCACAAATCGTGAGTCCATCATCCCCAGCACTAGTGAAAGCTGAAGCAGTTTCTAACCATGTCAAATTCTAGTCTTAAGAGTTGAATATATAAACACAAATACCTCAAAATAAAAACGTCAGCAACATCCACCAACTGCATATCAACCAACACACATCAAAGTTGCTGGTGAACGCAGCAGGCCAGGCAGCATCTCTAGGAAGAGGTACAGTCGACGTTTCAGGTCGAGACCCTTCATCAGGACTAACTGAAGGAAGAGTTAGTAAAAGATTTGAAAGTTGGAGGGGGAGGGGGAGTTCCAAAATGACAGAAGACAGGAGGGGGAGGGATGCAGCCAAGAGCTGGACAGGTGATTGGCAAAGGGAATATGAGAGGATCATGGGACAGGAGGCCTAGGGAGAAGGAAAGGTGGGGGGGGGGGGAACCCAGAGAATGGGCAAGGGGTATAGTCAGAGGGACAGAGGGAGAAAAAGGAGAGTGAGAGAAAGAATGTGTGTATAAAAATAAATAGCGGATGGGGTACGAGGGGAGGTGGGGCATTAGCGGAAGTTAGAGAAGTCAATGTTCATGCCATCAGGTTGGAGGCTACCCAGACGGAATATAAGGTGTTGTTCCTCCAACCTGAATGTGGCTTCATCTTGACAGTAGAGGAGGCCGTGGATAGACATGTCAGAATGGGAATGGGATGTGGAATTAAAATGTGTGGCCACTGGGAGATCCTGCTTTCTCTGGCGGACAGAGCGTAGGTGTTCAGCAAAACGGTCTCCCAGTCTGCGTCGGGTTTCGCCAATATATAGAAGGCCACATCGGGAGCACCGGACACAGTATATCACCCCAGCCGACTCACAGGTGAAGTGTCACCTCACCTGGAAGGACTGTCTGGGGCCCTGAATGGTGGTAAGGGAGGAAGTGTAAGGGCATGTGTAGCACTTGTTCCGCTTACAAGGATAAGTGCCAGGAGGGAGATGGGGGGGGGGGGACAAATGGACAAGGGAGTCGCGTAGGAAGCGATCCCTGCGGAAAGCGGGGGGCGGGGGAGGGAAAGACGTGCTTAGTGCTGGGATCCCGTTGGAGGTGGCGGAAGTTACGGAGAATAATACATTGGACCCGGAGGCTGGTGGGGTGGTAGGTGAGGACCAGGGGAACCCTATTCCTAGTGGGGTGGCGGGAGGATGGAGTGAGAGCAGATGTGCGTGAAATGGGGGAGATGCGTTTGAGAGCAGAGTTGATGGTGGAGGAAGGGAAGCCCCTTTCTTTAAAAAAGGAGGACATCTCCCTCGTCCTGGAATGAAAAGCCTCATCCTGAGAGCAGATGCGGCGGAGATGGAGGAATTGCGAGAACGGGATGGCATTTTTGCAAGAGACAGGGTGAGAAGAGGAATAGTCCAGATAGCTGTTGCTTTTGAAATCTCATCACCCTTCAGTTACCATGCTCCAACCCCAACCCCAACCTCCTACTTGGCTAACATCAGCTGAAAACTTTACACTCCACCAAGTCCTGCTCATTCATCCATGTCCTTGGCTACAATGGGTGTCAAACCTATTACCCCTCAATCAGTTAGAAATAAGGCAGAACTGTACCTGTTATGAGGAGTATTCTGGTATGCAATTCCCAAGGACTCTCGAAGAATGTCACTTACAAACTGTTCAGTGGCCTAGAAACAAGGATGAGACAGATCAATATCAGATAAGGATATTACTTTGCTAAAGGCTGCAGCTTCTGCCAGCCCTTTCATTCTGTATCCTGCTCTCCACTACAGAGACTGAAGTTCCCACTAACAGAAGAACCAAACTCAAAGCCAATACACGGGAGAAAATGGCAGTTTTTTTGATGATGTTTCATCTCATAGGGTTGGGCATAACTGTTTTACATAGAAACATAGAAAATAGGTGTAGGAGTAGGCCACTCGGCCCTTCGAGCCTGCACCGCCACTCAGTATGATCATGGCTGATCATCCAACTCAGAACCCTGTACCAGCCTTCTCTCCATACCCCCTGATCCCTTTAGCCACAAGGGCCATATCGAACTCCCTCTTAAATATAGCCAATGAACAGGGCTCAATTGTATCCTGTGGCAGAGAATTCCACAGATTCACCACTCTCTGTGTGAAGAAGTTTTTCCTCATCTCGGTCCTAAAAGGCTTCCCCTTTATCCTTAAACTGTGACCCCTCGTTCTGGACTTCCCCAACATCGGGAACAATCTTCCTGCATCTAGCCTGTCCAATCCCTTTAGAATTTTATATGTTTTAATAAGAACCCTCCTCAATCTTCTAAATTCCAGTGAGTATAAGCCTAGTCGATCCAGTCTTTCATCATATGAAAGTCCTGCCATCCCAGGAATCAATCTCGTGAACCTTCTTTGTACTCCCTCTATGGCAAGAATGTCTTTGCTCAGATTAGGGGACCAAAACTGCACACAATACTCCAGGTGCGGTCTCACCAAGGCCTTGTACAACTGCAGTAGAACCTCCCTGCTCCTGTACTCAAATCCTCTTGCTATGAATGCCAGTATACCATTCGCCTTTTTCACTGCCTGCTGTACCTGCATGCCCACTTTCAATGACTGGTGTACAATGACACCCAGGTCTCGTTGCACCTCCCCTTTTCCTAATCGGCCACCATTCAGATAATAATGTTTTCCTGTTCTTGCCACCAAAGTGGATAACCTCATATTTATCCACATTAAATTGCATCTGCCATGAATTTGTCCACTCACCTAACCTATCCAAGTCACCCTGCATCCTCTTAGCATCCTCCTCACAGCTAACACTGCCACCCAGCTTCGTGTCATGCGCAAACCTGGAGATGCTGCATTTAATTCCTTCGTCTAAATCATTAATATATATTGTAAACAACTGGGGTCCCAGCACCGAGCCTTGCGGTACCCCACTAGTCACTGCCTGCCATTCTGAAAAGGTCCCGTTTATTCCCACTCTTTGCTTCCTGTCTGCCAACCAATTCTCTATCCGCATCAATACCATACCCCCAATACCGTGTGCTTTAAGTTTGCACACTAATCTCCTGTGTGGGACCTTGTCTAAAGCCTTTTGAAAATCCAAATATATCACATCCACTGGTTCTCCCTTATCCACTCTACTAGTTACTACTACGTCAACTGAGGCCTAGGGGGCCGGCCTCCAGCACGATGATGGACTCTCCACTTCTCCCTCTCCCTCATCAGTGTGTTCAGTTCATCTACATTAGCCGCGCCGCTGTCTTCTAGGAGCGTGTTGACCATAGTCTTGGGAGTGCACCCAGGGTTCATCCTCCCGTGCTTGGGTTCCCATATGATGACTAGGCTGGCAGGTAGCTCAGGGTGGCGTAGACAGTGCCCCGCTAGTTGCAGTCTTCTCGCCTCGATTGTAGTGGAGAGCATCGGTAGGTTGTTATAGAGCTCAAAGTTTGTCATGTGCTGTTGCCAGCTCACATCAATAGCCATCTGGAGCATTCATGTATAGCAACCATCTAGAGACTTTTGCATCATCTTGGTGAGTGTTCACGTCTCGCATCCGTACGTGAGAATGGACTCTATGACTGCTATGAAAATCCTCTTTTTAAGCCTTCTGTTCAGGTTCGCCTTCCAGATTTCCTTCATGTCGTTCATAGCCCTCCACGCCATCGCCTTCCGTATCTTTATGTCCTTCTCCGAACTCATCATTCTTGACCCGAGGTAATTGTAGTCAAAGACTTTCTTAATGGTATCATTCTCTACGGTCTTGAGAGTACCTTCGTCGCAGTTAAACGGCATGTACTCTGTCTTTTTAGTGTTTAGGTGAAGTCCAACTTTATTGCATTCTAATTCTACTTTTGTCAGTAGCTGCTGTGCTTCCTCCATCTGATCAGAGAGCAGGACTATGTCATCTGCAAAATCGAGATCTGTGAGCGTAACTGGTCTGACCCTTTTGGTTCACCCTGGTTTTATGGTAAAACCAAGCTTGTCACGATCTTTGGTAGCTTGACGCAGAGTGTAATCAAGGACGATTATAAAGATGTAGGGTGCCAGAGTGTCTCCTTGCAGCACACCAGCTAGGAGCTCGAACACTGCTGTTTCTCTGTCTGGTGATACAGCTTTCGCCATGATTTTGGTATAGCTGGACTCTATCGCTCTCAGTGGATGGTCTGGCACTCCGTAAGCTTTCAGCATCTTCAGCATTTTACCTCGGTGAATGGAGTCAAAAGCTTTGCAAAAATCGATGTAAGTAAGCACGGTTGGTAGGTTGTTCCTCTTGACTTCCTCGATGATCCTACGGAGAGCAAGTATTTGCATTACTGTTGTGCACTTCTGCCGAAAACCATTCTGACTGAATCTTAGCTTAGGGTCAATGGCGGTGCGAATCCTGTTCAAGATCATCCGATTGTATACCTTGGCTAAGATGCAGGTCAAGCTGATACCGCAGTAGTTATCTGTCTTTGTGAGGGATCCAGACTTGGGGACTGGGATAATGTTTGAGAGTGACCACTGTTCTGGTTTGTCGCCTTTCATCAGTGCCGTATTACACATGTCCAGCAAGATGTTGTCCAGGTCGCAGATCTTCAGGACATTTGGCGGTATCCCATCTGGTCCAGCGCTCCTGCCCTGTTTGAGTGCATATTTGGCCTTCTTCAGTTCCTCAATGGTGAATGGGCCATCATCGATGTCAACTTGTATTAGTATCGTGGGTATGTCCTCTTCTTCTTCCATGATCGTTGGAGGGCTTCCCAGCAGGTTCTTAAAGTGAGTAAACCATGTCAGGATACGGCCCTCTGCTGTTTAACCACTTATTTGACCTAATGGGGACTTCTTCCATCTACTGATCTCATTGACTAGGCGCTATGCTTCTCCATGCTGCATGTCTTCATTAGCAGCTTCTATCTCTCTAATCCTCTCAGCTAGTTCCTCTTCCTTCAGTCGGTCATAGGTGGCAAAGAGATTCTTCTTTGCTATCTTGAACTTGTCTCTTAGCTCTTCTGTTTCGCTCCTTCTAAGTTCGGCATGACAAGCATTGACCACACTTCTTGCTGAGACGACGTCAGGGTGTTTCGAGATCCGACTCTTCTTGATTCGCTTCACTGTAAGCAAACTCTTTGTTGCATCTGTGTGTGCTTCCATGAGCCATTGATAGTGGTTGGTGGCAGTCTCTTCCTCCCCACTTTCCAGTGGGCCGAAGCGATTTCTCACCTCCACTGTGTACTGAGCTTGAAGAACAGGTTGTGAGGAGAATGCCTTCCAGTCTATCTTCTCCTTGGGACCTGTGGCTTTGAGTTGCTGCAGGCTCAGTCTCACTTGCATTGACACTACTCTGTAATCAGAACTGACCGAGTTGAAGGTGCTGTAGGCTTCTGTGTTGATCACACAATTTCGCCATTTTGTTCTTACGAGGATGTAATCGAGCTGTTTCCTGTACATGGAGGCTCTGTTTTCATATGTCCACAGTTTACCAGCTCGCTTCTTGAATTGTGTGTTGGCGGCAATAAGACTGTGTTCCTAGATGAAATCAACTAGATATTGTCCATTTCTGCTGGTAAAGTCTTGGTATGAGTATGGAACATCTTCCAGTCCGACGTGGGCATTAAAATCGCCGAGCACAGCCAGGAAGTTATGTGCCGGTATTGAAGTGACAAGCTTCATGAAGTTTACTGTAGAAGGCCTCCACCTCCTTCTCCTTGCTGCAGTTGTGCAGGGAGCAACAGATGATGACAGAGATCGTCGGGTTTCCGTCGAATTCCGCAGTAAGGATTCTGTCACTGATTGAGACTACGCCCCTCAGTGCCTCCTTCGCCATGCGGTTCAACATCAGCCCTACTCCACCTTGTGCTGACATCATGGTCGGCTCTCTCCATGCGGACGAGGTGATGAGGTGCATCCCCTCTACCTATGTGAACCTTATCTCTTCGTCAGGGTGTACATGACGGTGTTCTTGGATCCCAGGATGGAGATCTCGTATCTGCTTGTCTGTGATGCCAACTCTGTGCATCGAGGCAAGAGGTAGATGGTGTTTGCGTTGAAGGTTGAGATGATCGTTTTTACCTTACAACGCAAAAGAGGCACAGATCACTCGGCCCCCTTGTCCGATTCAACCCTCCCCGTGGGGTTTGAGGTTGCATCTTCATACTGCCTGTCTAGACCAGGGTCTGGGCGTTCCGCAGAGTTCCTAAGCACTCCCAGCTCTGGAAGTATAGGGTTTGTTGGGTTGTCTGTCATCATAATGCCTTACAAGGCGCAAAATGAAAGACTGTGTGGCGCGCCACTCCTCACACAGACAGTAGGTGGCCGTTGACTCACAAAGAGTTCATCCGCCCTATGACAGGTTTTGTCTTAGTCCTGCTGGGTGCCTAGTTACATCCTCAAAAAATTCTGTAAGATTCGTCAGACATGATTTTCCTTTCACAAATCTATGCTGATTTTGTCCGATGATTTCACCGCTTTCCAAATGTGCTGTTATCACATCTTTGATAACTGACTCTAGCATTTTCCCCACCACCGATGTCAAGCTAACCGATCTATAATTCCCCAGTTTCACTCTCACTCCTTTTTTAAAAAGCGGGGTTACATTAGCCACCCTCCAATCCTCAGGAACTAATCCAGAATCTAAAGAGTTTTGAAAAATTATCACTAATGCATCCACTATCTCTTGGGCTACTTCCTTAAGCACTCTGGGATGCAGACCATCCGGCCCTGGGGATTTATCTGCCTTTAATCCCTTCAATTTATCTAACACCACTTCCCTACTAACATGCATTTCCCTCAGTTCCTCCATCTCACTAGCCCCTTGGTCCCCTACTATTTCCGGAAGATTATTTATGTCCTCCTTAGTGAAGACAGAACCAAAGTAGTTATTCAATTGGTCTGCCATGTCCTTGTTCCCCATGATCAATTCACCTGTTTCTGACTGTAAGGGACCAACACTTGTCTTAACCAGTCTTTTTCTTTTCACATATCTATAAAAGCTTTTACAGTCAGTTTTTATGTTCCCTGCCTGCTTTCTCTCATAATCTTTTTTCCCTTTCCTAGTTAAGTCCTTTGTCCTCCTCTGCTGGACTCTGAATTTCTCCCAGTCCTCAGATGTGCTGCTTTTTCTGGCTAATTTGTATGTTTCTTCTTTGGAATTGATACTATCCCTAATTTCCCTTGTCAGCCATGGGTGCACTACCTTCCCTGGTTTATTCTTTTGCCAAACTGGATAAACAATTGTTGTAGTTCATCCATGCAATCTTTAAATGCCTGCCACTGCATATCCACCGTCAACCCTTTAAGTATCATTTGCCAGTCTATCTTAGCTAACTGACATCTCATACCTTCAAAGTTACCCTTCTTTAAGTTCAGAACCTTTGTTTCTGAATTAACTATGTCACTCTCCATCTTAATGAAGAATTCTACCATATTATGGTCACTGTTACCCAAGGGGCCTCGCACGACAAGATTGCTAACTAACCCTTCCTCGTTGCTCAATACCCAGTCTAGAATGGCCTGCTGTCTAGTTGGTTCCTCAACATGTTGGTTCAGAAAACCATCCCGCATACATTCCAAGAAATCCTCTTCCTCAGTACCCTTACCAATTTGGTTCACCCAATCTATGTAGATTGAAGTCACCCATTATAATTGCTGTTCCTTTATTGCATGCATTTCTAATTTCCTGTTTAATGCCATCCCCAACCTCACTACTACTGTTAGGTGGCCTGTACACAACTCCCACCAGCATTTTCTGCCCCTTAGTGTTATGCAGCTCTACCCATATCGATTCCATATCCTCCAGGCTAATGTCCTTTCTTTCTATTGCGTTAGTCTCCTCTCTAACCAGCAACGCTACCCCACCTCCTTTTCTTTCATGTCTATCCCTCCTGAATATTGAATATCCCTGAATGTTGAGCTCCCATCCTTGGTCACCCTGGAGCCATGTCTCTGTGATCCCAACTATATCATATTCATTAATAACTATCTGCACATTCAATTCATCCACCTCGTTACGAATGCTCCTTGCATTGACACACAAAGCCTTCAGGCTTGTTATTACAACACTCTTAGCCCTTATACAATTATGTTCAAAAGTGGCCCTTTTTGATTTTTGCCCTGGATTTGCCTGCCTGCCAGCCACTTTTACTTTTCACCTTACTACTTTTTGCTTCTACCCTCATTTTACACCCCTCTGTCTCTCTGCACTTGTTCCCAACCCCCTGCCACATTAGTTAAAATCCTCCTGAACAACAGTAGCAAACGCTCCCTCTAGGACATTGGTTTTAGTGACAAGGTATTTCACATTGCCATTGTCTGTAGACTGCTCAGTTTGTTAGCATCCAAGTACTGAAATTTACAACCTGCAGTGCTCATTAATCATTATCACAGGCACAGGAGGTACTGCAGATGCTGGAAATCTAGAGCAATACACACAATGTGCTGGAGGAGCTCAGCAGGTCAGACAGCATCTCTGAATGGGAATAAACAGTTGACGTTTCAGGCCAAGACCTTTCATCAGGACATCAGCATTGCTCATTAATCATAATATTACGTAATCACTTTAGTGTTTCTCTTTTCTGTACCAACATTGAAAATGTAGTTGGGTTCATCCTGACTTTACCTTTATAATCATATCTTCAATCACAGGGGCGAAGACGTGGCTCTCCAATTCCAAAGGTTTAATGGCAACACCGATCTGCCACAGGATAGAAAAGTAGTCAGTGTAAGGAAACTCAACAGTACAATGGCGACAGTCAATGCAGAGAAATTCAGCAGCAGGAAGAGTGGCAGTCACTTCTGGGAAATTCCAGCAGCAACAGAGACAGTCAATGTAAGGAAATTTGTCAGAACCAGGAGGGACTGACTTGCAGGAAAGTGAACCAGAAGAGGCAATACTCACAGCAGAGATATCCAGCAGTTGGAAGAGGACAAATATGCACATAAATATATTCACACAGAGGTACAGTCAGTGTAGGGGAATCTACCAGCAGAACCATGACATCCAGTGCAGTGAAATTCAGCAGGAGAAAGGAGAACAGTCACTGCAGGGATATTAAACAGCTCAAAGTACAGATTGGAGGAGATTTAGTGGAGGCAAATCCACCAGCAAAAATGGGCACAATAAGCAGAAAGGGTGACAGATGTGCAGTGATATTCTCCAGTGGAAAGGGTGCAGTTAGCTTGAGGAAATTCACAAGAAGAAAGGGTGACTGATGTGCAAGGAAATTGACTAGCACAAATGATGAAACTGGGAACTCCATGAACGGAATGGCATGAAGCAAACAGCTTCTGCCGACACACTGAAAGTGTCAATAAACACAATCTGATACAGTATTTTTCGGAAGGGGAACTGGGTTTATTGATGAAACGAGATCTCTGAATTTGTCATCAGAATGCACTGGTTTAAGATTCAGTTTAATTTACTGTCATACACAGCAAGGTGCAATGAAATTCCTTGCTCATATGCAGCTCATAAAGTAAACAGTGCACATAACAGTAATAACAATAAATAATGTGATAGTTGGAAAATAACAGAAAAGTGCAAAGATAATAGTTCAGAGAAAAATGTTATACTGACAACAACGGAATAACCAAGAATCGGAGAACACGGCGGCACCACCTGGAAGGGGTTGTATGAAACCTAGTGGTTCAATGAGGCAATTTGGAATTATATTTTAAAATTTTGCCTGTTGTTTCAATGTTTAACCTATATTAGTTTAATTTTAAAACATACTTTTATCAGACTTAATTTTAAAAATATAAATATTATAACTTAACCTATAGCAAATGCAGACAGTGTATCTGAGTGGTAGAACGTGGGAATTTATAAGCAGTGAGACTGTCGCAGTGGAATAAGTCTGCAGTTAACAGCTTTGTCTGGAAGCTGTCCAGCTCACTGACAACGTGTTGTATGTGAGTCTGACATATTCTGACACATAACACGGAATAGGAGACCTTGGAGAGTCTGCTTCAGAGTTGGTCACTTATGACAGTATAGATTAAAATGAGGTTGGTGTGTACTAGTGAGTACATAATGAGATCTTTGTAGATACTGAACCTAAGCAGGATGGAGCAAGGGGGCTCATAATACTGTGACAGTAGGGCCAAGGGACAAATCTTATTTGTTATGTTGCTTCATTGATGCTAGTCTGAGGGAAATGAGGGCCAGTTGGAAACTGCCAGTCCATATAATTATTTTTTTTTCTCTTTTTCAATCTTTTTATTAATTTCAAAATATAGAAACAAAACATAGCAATAATACAGATAATATGAGATGTATTGTTACATTTAAAAAAAGAGTAATTGCAAAACCAAATAGTGGAAATTACCAAAACTCCCATACATGTAGAACTGATCACGGATAATATAAAGCAAAAAAAAAAGAAAAAAGAAAGAAAAAGAGAAAAAAAAACCCATCCCAAAAGAAAAAAAAACAACTAAACTAAACTAAAAGACTTGGGCAAAACTAACAACTTAAAAATGGAAAAGAAGAAAACCTCAGCGTCGACGATTCCATTCCCCTCCAACAACAGTACATGACTCACATGCTTTGGTCATGTCCCTTGTTGGAGAAATATTGGAAAGATATTTTTGATATTATTTCAACGGTCCTAAATATAGACTTACAACCTCATCCAATTACTGCTATCTTTGGACTACCAATGATAGACTCAAATAATTTAACCTCTTCATCACAAAGGATGATTGCATTTCTTATTTTAATAGCTAGAAGGTCCATTTTGTTGAATTGGAAAGAGATCAACCCTCCTACAGTATTTCATTGGTTTTCACAAACTATGGTGTGTCTGAATCTGGAGAAAATTAGAAGTGCAGTTTATGACCCTTCTATTAAGTTTGAAAAAATTTGGAGGCCATTTATTCAGCATTTTCATTTGATGTAATTTGATCATTTCCAAACTTGTTTTATTTCTCTGTACCATATAATTAATTTAAAGAACTCAATCACACAGATTATCATCTCTAGATTACTTATGAGTCTCATACAAATTATCTTAAGGAACAGTGCAGCTGATAGAGCTATTGTCTCCCAGCTCCAGTGACTTTCGGTGCTGTCTGGGTTATGACTGCATATTCTTGCTGTGGCCACGTGGATTCCACGCCAAGTGCTCTGGTTTCCTCGAATATCCCAGAAATATACAAGTTGGTAAGTTAATTGACCACTGTGAACGGCCCTAGTGTATGTGGTGGAATTTGGTAAAGGTTTCTGGCACTGTTAGAACAAAATAGGGTTAGTGTCAATGGGTACTCAATGATCAGTGCAGACTTGTCCGTTTCAGCACTTGGTCACTCTACGATAATATGTGGAATTGAGGATGAAAGAAAGTTGGGTAAGAGGAGCTTGGGATTGCAGTAATAGTTACTTGTGGAATGTAGTTCCAGATTTAAAAAGCAAGGGGGTCCTGTAAGGACATTCGGTAGAGCTTGAGATTGTCTGGGCATTAGGCATTTGGAAGGGGCCAAAAAAATAACAAGTTGGGTTTAAGCCAGCAGCCAGTGTAGGAGCCGGACAGAGTTAGAGTGGGGAACTGAGGCTTTGCTTAGGCTAGGTTGTGGTTTCTGTCGGGTTTCTCTTTCTTTCTTTATTAGTGGTTAGCTAGAGTGGTGAGAGCGGATTCCAGGTCTGTGATATGATCCTCATGCAAGATGTGGGAGATCTGGAACACATCCAGTCTTTCTCACTGCTACATTCGTGAGAAGTGCATCTGGGTGTAGTTCCTTATAAACCGTGTTAAGGAACTGCAGCTAGAACTGGATGACCTTCCGAGTTCAAAGTAAATTTACTCTGAGAGGAAATGATCTTAGAAAAGCCATCTTACATGTGAAGTGGCAATTCCAAACCAAACTTGAATCTTGAAGGATGCTAAACAGCTGTGGCAGGGCTTGAAGCACATCACCTCCTACAAAGCAAAATCAAGTAACATCTGTGACAACATAGTTTTGCTCCCAATGAACTCAATGCCTTTTGTGGTTGCTTTGATCAACAGAACATGCAGGCATCTTCATGAACTATCATGGCTTCTGTGATTTTAGTCTCCCAGGCCTACGTGAGAGCATCCTTCTGAAGGGTGAACCCACAGGAAGCATCTAGCCCAGATGGTTTACTTAGCTGAGTACTGAAGACCTGTTTTAATTAACTGGCTGACCTGTACTGACTTTTTTAACCTGTCGTTTCAGAAGTCTGAGGTACCCACCTACTTCAAAGAAGTTTCAATCATACCAGTGCCCAGGAAGAACATGGTAAATTGCCTTAATGACTATTGTTCAGTAGCACTTATATCCACTGTGATGAAGTGCTTGAGAGGTTGGTCACGAAGTGTATCAATTCCTACCTGAGGAGAGATTTCAATCCGCTCTAATTTGCCTACCATAACAACAGGTCCACAGGAGATGTTATTTCATTGGCTCCTCACTCAGCTCGGGAACATCTGGACAGTGAATATGCATGCCTCAGGCTGCACTTCATTGATTACAGTTCAGCATTTAACACTATCATCCCCTTGAAACTAATCACTAAGCTTTAAGACCTAGGCCTTGATAAATCCTTGTGCAACTGGATCACTGATTTCCTCACTTGCAGACCCCAGTCAGAATGGATTGGCAAAGTATCTCCTTCACATTCCTCATTACCACAGGTACAACACAAGACTGTGTGCTTCGCCCTCTGCTCTGCTCCAAAGCCATACTGTTGCTGGTCGACTCCAAGGTGGTGACGAATCAGCATACAGGAGGAAGACTGAAAATCTGGTTGAATAGAGCCAAAACAACCATCTCTCACTCAACATCAGCAAAACCTAACAGCTGATTATTGACCAAATGAAGAAGAAACTAGAGGTCCATGAGCCAGTCCTCATTAGGGGATCGAAGGTGGAGAGGGTTAGTAATTTTAACGTCCCTGATGTTATCATTTCAAGGGATGTGTCCTGGGATCAGCACATTGCAATTACAAAGAAGGCACTACAACATCTCTATTTTCTTAGAAGTTTATGCAGACTAAAGATAACATATCAAAGTTTGACAAACTTCTATAGATACACAGTGGAGAGTATCCTGACTGGTTACATCAAGGCCTGCTTTGGAAATACCATTGCCCAGGAACGAAAAAGCCTACAAAAGTGGGGGATACAGCCCAGTCCATCACAGGCAAAACCCTCACTACCATTAAGTGTGTCTACAAGGAGCACTGCCACAAGAAAGGAGCATCTGTCATCAAGAACTCCCACCATCTAGGTCATGTTCCCCTTACTCTGCTGTCATTGGTAAGGAGGTACAAGAGTCTTAGGTCCTGCTACAGAAAGCTGCAAACTCAGTCAGCTCCATCATGGACACTAGATTCCCAAGCATCAAGGACGTCTTCAAAAAGCAATGCCTCAAAAAGACAGCATCCATCGTTGAGGACCCCCATCACCCAGGACATGCCCCCCTTCTTGTTGCTACCATCAAGGAAGAGGTACAGGAGCCTGAAGACACACAATCAACAGTTTAAGAAAAGTTTTGTCCCCTCTGCCATCAGATTCCTGAATGCACGATAAATCCATGTACACTACCTCACTTTTTATTGCTTTCTTTTTTACACAACTTACTTATTTCTTTTAAAATATTTTTATTCTAAATTATCGCTTTATTGTGTATTGCAATGTACTGTTGCCACAAAACAACAAATTTCACTACAAATGCCAGTGATATTAAATGTGTTTCAGAATCTGATTCCCACAGCACCAGGTTCAGGAACAGTTATCACCCAGGTTCCTGAACCAGCATGGATAACTTCACTCACCTCTGATTCCCACAACCTATGGACTCACCTCCAAGGACTGTACAACTCATGTTCTCAATATTATTTATTTATTGTTTTTGATATTTGTAGTTTGTCTTCTTTAAGCACAATGATTGTTTGTCTTCTTTAAGCACAATGATTGTTTGTCAGTCTTTGTGTGTAGCTTTTCATTAATCCTATTTATTTGTCCTATTGTGAATGCCTGCATGAGAATGAATCTCAGGCTAGTCAGGTTGAGCACCCGTCACCTGAAGTGACTGAAGCCCGAAGAGTTTTGGATTTTGGAATATTTTCATCTATGTAATAAGTTATCTTGGGGATGGGACCCAAGTCTAAACACAAAATCTATTTACATTACATATACAGCTTATACATATACCCTGTAGTTTTATATAATATTTTTAATAATTTTGTGCATGAAGCAATAATGTGTACCTTGAACCATCAGAAAAGTGAGCTATTACTACCTCGATCAACCTCACTACCTCAGTACCCTCATCAGCAACGATCTTGATAAACTCATCTATGAATTTCTCTGCTGTTTCATGAACAGCAGACCCTTGATCACCACAAATCTTTAAAAATTTAATACTGTGGCCTTTTCTTAAATTTCTGCAACCAACTTGCTGAATACACACAATTATCTTCAATGTTCAGTTCATTGTGATATATCTGTTTCATCTCTGATCAGCATACTGTTAAGCAACATACAGTGGCATGCAAAAGTTTGGGCACCCCGGTCAAAATTTCTGTTACTGTGAATAGCTAAGCGAGTAAAAGATGAACTGATTTCCAAAAGGCATAAAGTTAAAGATGACACATTTCTTTAATATTTTAAGCAAGATTATTTTTTTATTTCCATCTTTTACAGTTTCAAAATAACAAAAAAGGAAAAGGGCACCCTGAATGGTCAGTACTTACTAACACCCCCGTTGGCAAGTATCACAGCTTGTAAACGCTTTCTGCAGCCAGCTAAGAGTCCTTCAAATCTTTTTTGGGGGATTTTCGCCCATTCTTCCTTGCAAAAAGCTTCTAGTTCTGTGAGATTCTTGGGCTGTCTTGAATGCACTGTTCTTTTGAGGTCTATCCACAGATTTTCGATGATATTTAGGTCAAGGGACTGTGAGGGCCATGGTAAAACCTTCAGCTTGCGCCTCTTGAGGTAGTCCATTGTGGATCTTGAGGTGTGTTTAGGATCATTATCCTGTTGTAGAAGCCATCATCTTTTCATTTTCAGCTTTTTTACAGACGCTGTGATGTTTGCTTCCAGAAATTGCTGGTATTTAATTGAATTGATTCTTCCCTCTACCAGTGGAATGTTCCCCGTGCCACTAGCTGCAACACAAGCCCAAAGCATGATCGATCCACCCCCGTGATTAACAGTTGGAGAGGTGTTCTTTTCATGAAATTCTGCATCCTTTTTTCTCCAAACATACCTTTGCTTATTGCGGCCAAAAAGTTCTATTTTAACTTCATCAGTCCACAGGACTTGTTTCCAAAACGCATCAGGCTTGTTTAGATGTTCCTTTGCAAACTTCTGACGCTGAACTTTGTGGTGAGGATGCAGGAAAGGTTTCCTTCTGATGACTCTTCCATGAAGGTCATATTTGTTCAGGTGTCGCTGCACAGTAGAACAGTGCACCACCACTCCAGAGTCTGCTAAACCTTCCTGAAGGACTTTTGCAGTCAGACGGGGATATTGATTTGCCTTTCCAGCAATCCTATGAGCAGTTCTTTCAGAAAGTTTACTTGGTCTTCCAGACCTCAGCTTGATCTCCATTGTTCCTGTTAACTGCCATTTCTTAACTACATTATGAACTGAGGAAACGGCTACATGAAAACGCTTTGCTATCTTCTTATAGCCTTCTCCTGCTTTGTGGACATCATTTATTTTAATTTTCAGAGTGCAAGGCAGCTGCTAAGAGGACCCCATGGCTGCTAATTGTTGGGACAAAGTTTGAGGAGTCAGGGCTTTGAAATTTGCATCACTTTGCCTTTCCAAACAATGATTGTGAACAAGCCATAGCCCTAACAAGCTAATTAAGGTCTGAGACCTTGGTAAAAGTTATCTGAGAGCTCAAATCTCTTGGGGTTCCCAAACTTTTGTGTGGTGCTCCTTTCCTTTTTTTCACTCTAAAATTGTACAAAACAAATATACTAATCTTGCTTAAAATGTTGAAAAGAATGTTCCATCTTTAACTTTATGACTTTTGGAGATCAGTTCATCTTCTACTCACTTAACTATTCACAGTCACAGAAATTTTGACCATGGGTGCCCAAACTTCTGTATGCCACTGTATGTTCACTCACAAGCTAACAAATCCATTCTTTCAATATACAATTGAGACCTTTGTTTTTCACTTTATGCATTGTTTTTCTATTTTTTGTTAACTTCAATTCATTATTTTCAGCATAGAACTTTAACAGGTCATAGATGGTGGTTGCTTCTCTGTCAGATGCTTCACACTTACACTGCTGTCAGGTTTTTCCAACAACTTGGCTTTGTGCTATGATAAACATAAAAGCTTCCTCTTTCTTTTCACTATTACCCACAGGGGTAACTGCAGGTCTTTGACATTTTCAACAATAGCTCCACAGCACAGAGCAGAGAATAAGCACAAAACACATGGAAATCACTGTGATAAATATACAAAGGTCTGGCTATGATGACTGCTGAAAACAAACTGGTGCCAACAGGGCCCCACTCAGGGTATGTGAAGTTACTTCTCAGCGTATGTGGTGTGGTGTGCAGAGAGCTGTGCATTGCCTGAGAACCTTCCCAATGCCTTGTGGAACCTCCATTTGTGGCGTCATATCAGCACTCAAAAGAATTTCAGAATTTGGATTTTCAGATAAGGGGTGCTCAACCTGTATAAGGTAATATATACGTACTTTGATAATACATTTACTTTGAACTTTGAATGTTTGGCTCATTTGAGAGAATGACAAGGTGATACGTAGAGAGGTAGTCACATCTAGGTTGCAGGAGGCAGGTTGCTGGGTGATTGCAGGGAAGGAAATGGAACAGGAAGATCGTGCAGAATACCCCTATGAACATTCCCCTCAATATCAGAAATACCACTTTGGTTGCTGTTGGGGCTGGTGACCGACCCGAGGAAAGCCACAGCAATCAGGTCTCCGACACTGAGTCTGGCCCTGTGGCTCAGAAGGGAAGGGAGAGAGAGGAGAGTGCTGGTGATGGAGGAATCAATAGTTCAGGGAACAGCTAAGAGATTTTGTAGACGTGAAAGGGACACCTGCATGGTATGTTGCATCCCAGGTGCCAGCGTCAGGGATGTCTCAGATCAGGTCTTCAGCATTCTTAAGGGGGACGGTGAGCAGCCAGAAATCATGGTACATATTGGTACCAACTACATAACTAGGAAAAGGATTGAAGTTCTGAAGAAAGAATATGGGGAGCTAGGAAGGAAGCTGAAAAGGAGGAAGGGTAACAATCTCTGGTAGTAAATTGCTGCCTGCACCATGTGCCAGTTAGGGTAAGAATAAGGTAATTTGGCAATTGAATGTGTGGCTGAAGAACTGGTATGGGGATAGGGTTTCTGATTTGTGGATTATTGGGATCCCTTCTGGAGAGAGTATAGCCTGTACAAAAAGGACAGATTACACCTGAACTTGGTGAAAATGTCCTTGGGGGCAGGCTTGCTGGAGCTGTTGGGGAAGGCTTAAATTAGTTTGGTAAGGGATGGGAACCAGAGTAATAGATCAGAGGTTGGGGCAATTTGTGTGAAAGTAGATGCAGCATTTAGAAAGACTGTGAAAAAAGTTAGGAAGTGGACAAGGCATAATGGCAATCAGTTGAATGGGTTGAAATGTTTCTATTTTAATTTCCAGTAGCATTAGAAACAAAGGTGATGAACAGAGCATGAATCGGTACATGGAACTATGACATTGTGGCTATTACAGACACTTGATTGTTACAAGGGCAGGAATGGCAAATGGATATTCTGGGATTTTATGTGTTTTAAAAGGGACAGGGAGGGAGGCAAGAGGTGGGGAAGTGACATTGCTAATTAGGGATAGTATCACAGCTGCAGAAAGAGAACACATTGTGGAGCAATTGTCTACTGTATCAGTGTGGGTGGAAGTCAGAAACAGGAAGGGAGCAATCAGTCTATTAGGAGTATTCTCTAGAACCCCCCAATAGCAACTGAGATGCTGAAGAGCAGATCAGGAGGCAGATTTTGGAAAGGTGCATAAATGACAGGGTTTTGTCATGGGTGACTTCAACTTCCCTAACATTGATTGGAAACTTCTCCGTGCAAAGGTTTAGATGCGGTGAAATTTGATAGGTGTGTCCAGGAAGGATTCCTGACACAATATGTAGACAGGGCAACCAGAGAAGAGGCAATGAGTCAAGTCAGGTGTCAGACCTCTCAGTGGGAGAGCATTTCAGAGATGGTGATCACAACTCCCGGATCTTTACCATAACCTTGGGCAGGGATAGGAGCAGATGGTACGGAAAGTATTTAAACGGGAGAGGAGGAATTGTGATGCTATCAGACAGGAAGTTGGGAGCATAAATAGGGAACAGATGTATGGGAAAATGCACAATGGAAATGTGTTGGTTCATTAGGGACCACTTGCCTGGGGTTCTGAATAGGTTTTTCTCATTGAGGCAGAGAAAGGATAGTAGGGTGAAGGGACCATGGTTGAGAAAAGATCTGAAACATCCAGTCAAGAAGATTAATGAAGCACATGTAAGGTTTAGGAAGCAAGAATCAGACAGCCAGGAAGTAGCTTAAGGATGGACTTAAAAGAGCTAGAAGGGTACATGTGAAGGCATTGGCGGGTAGGATTAAGGAAAACCCCAAGGTGTACCTGTACATCAAGAACAGGATGAAGAACAGAGTGAGAGTAAGAATGATCAAAGATAAAATATGCCTGGAGTAAGAGGAGGTAGGAAAGGTCCATAGTAAATACTTTGCTTCAGTATTCAACATAAAGAGGATCCTTGACTAATGCGAGGACAGAGTAAATCAGGCCGAAGAACTAGAATACGTCAATGTTAAGAAAGAGTATGCACTGGAACTTTAAAAAAAAACATTAGGATAGATAAATCCTAATTGAACGGTATATACTCCAATTTACCGGGAAGTGAGTGAAGAGATTGTTGCATCTTTGCATCTCCACTGATCATAGTAGTGCCAGAGAATTGGAGGGAGGCAAATGTAACTCTTTAGTTCAAGAAAGGTAATCAGAGTAACCCTAGGAATTATAGAGCAGTGAATCTTATGTCAGCAGTGGGCAAACTATTGGAGAGGATTCTTAGGGACAGGATTTATGAGCATTTGGAAAAGCATAGGCTGATTAGGGATAGTCAGCATCAGTCAGGTAGGTTGTGCCTCACGAGCTTGACTGAAGTGTGTCATTGATTACAGAAAATATAGCAAGAGATAAGTAGAAAGTAGAAGCAGAAAGGGATTTAAGTCTTGTGGTGATTTTGAGCAGATACCTTGTGGCAGCAGTGAAGTAGTAGAAAGCATAAAATTGGATATTCATGTACTACGTTTAAGTGAAGAATATTAACTTCCACGCTAGATCATGTCTCACAGGTTTATTTCCTAAGTGTAGATAGGAAAATTTTCAACAACATATCCTGGAAGCAACAGGGGAGAAGTCAATTAAATATCTAATATGAAGTTATGAGCTAGATCTAATAACATTAACAGATTTATCCCAATGTTATGATTAAAAGGTAAAATGAGAAATGGCTACTTTTGAGTCTGGCTGTGCACCTTACATTGAGACAGAAACTATCCATAATAAAATGGAAAAAACTGTAATGAAACAGTGGAATGTATTAAATAAATAACACATTCCACTGCACCACTACAGTTACAATCACACAGACAATTCAAGAAACAAGACCCAGATTCTGAATGACAAACAACAAAAAGTGACAAAGCAAGTGGTTAGAGTTGCAAAGTTGGAAAGAAGCAGGAAAAAGCTAAGAAAATTATACGTTTTTTTCAATTAGCAAAAAGGGTAATCAGAGGAATTACAACCCACTTAAGAACATAAGAAATAGGAGCAGGAGTAGGCTATCTGGTCCATCGAGCCTGCTCCACTATTCAATGAGGTCATGGCTGACCTGGCCATGGACTCATCTCTGCCTACTTGCCTTTTTCCCATAACCCTTAATTCTCCTACTATGCAAAAATCTATCCAACCTTGTCTTAAATATTTTTACTGAGGTACCCTCCACTGCTTCATTGGGCAGAGTTCCACAGATACACCACTCTCTGGGAAAAGCAGTTCCTCCTCAACTCCATTCTCAATCTACTCCCCCGAACTTTGAGGCTATGTCCCCTAATTCTAGTCTCAACTACCAGTGGAAACAACTTCCTTGCCTCTAACTTATCTATTCCTTTCGTAATTTTATATGTTTCTATACGATCTCCTCTCATTGTTCTGAATTCCAGCAAGAATAGTCCCAGGCGACTCAATCTCTCCTCAAGGTCTAAGCCCCTCATCTCTGGAATCAACCTGGTGAACCTTCTCTGCACCACCTCCAAAAACAGTATATCCTTCCTCGAATAAGGAGATACTTTTAAGTATGGCCCTGTACAGTTGCGCATAACCTCCCTGCTCTTCAATCCCTCTAGCAATGAAAGCCAACATTCCATTTGTCTTCTTGATAACCTGTTGCACCTGCAAACCAGCCTTTTGTGATTCGTGCACAAGCAGTCCCAAGTCCCTCTGCACAGCAGCATGCTGCAATTTTTTACTATTTAAATAACAACCTGCTCTTTCATTTTTCCTTTCAAAGTGGACGACCTCGCATTTACCAACATTGTACTCCATCAACCAGACCCTAGCCCACTCACTTAACCTATGTCTCTCTGCAGACTTTCCATATCTTCTGCACAATCTGCATATTCCACTTAATTTAGTATCATCAGCAAACTTAGATACATTATACTCTGTCCCCTCTTCCAGATCGTTAATGTATATCGTGAACAGTTGCGGGCCCAGCACTAACCCCTGTGCCACACTGCTCACCACTGATTGCCAACCAGGGTAACACCCATGTATCCCAACTCGCTGCTTTCTATGAGATAATCAATCCTCTATCCGTGCTGATATATCAACCCCAACTCTATGCATCCTTATCTTATGGATAAGCCTTTTATGTGGCACCTTATCAAACGCCTTCTGGAAATCCATGTAAATAACATTCATCTGTTCCCCTCTATCAACTGCACTTGTTATATCCTCAGAGAACTCCAGTAAGTTTGTCAAACAGGACCTGCCTTTGCTGAATCCATGCTGCATCTGCCTGATGGATCCATTTCTTTCCAGATGCCTCGCCATTTCTTCTTTAATGATAGTTTCAAGCATTTTCCCAACTATAGATGTTAAACTAATTGGCCTATAGTTAGCTGCCTTTTGCCTACATCCTTTTTTGAACAGTGGCGTGACATTTGCCGTCTTCCAATCTGCCAGGATTTGCTTGGAGTCCAGAGAATTTTGGTAAATTATCACCAAAGCTTCTACAATAACTTATGCTATTTCTTTCCATACCCTGGGATGCATTCTATCAGGACCAGGGGACTTATCTACCTTCAGGCCCACAAGTTTACTCAGCACTACCTCTTTAGTGATAGCTATTGTATTGAAGTCCTCACCTCCCACTGCATCCATAACATCTCTCCTTCGCATGTTAAGATGAGTCCCCCACCATGAAGGCCGACACATAATAGTCATTCAAAGCCTCTGCCATTTCCTTATTACCCAATATTAATTCCCTATTCCCCCTTCTCATTCTCCAAGGGACCTATATTTACTTTAGCCACCTTCTTCCGCTTATTATAATTATAAAAACTTTATGATCTGTTTTTATATTTTAGTGGTTAGTGGTTCTTTGTTGCTTTTTAAAGTTTTCCTAATCTTTCAGTTTCACACAACTCTTGGTAACTTTGTATGCACAAGCTTCTAGTTTGATGCCTTCTTTTATTTCCTTAGTTATCCAAGGCTGGCTCTCCCCATCCTTACTGTCCTTGCTTTTAACTGGAATATTCTTCTGTTGAGCACCATGAAAAATTTCCTTGAAAGTCTTCCACTGTTCCTCAACCATCCCACCATATAGCCTGTGATCCCACTTTAAAAACACACACGGAGATGCGATAGATTTTACTACTATGACTAGTATTTTTTGCCCATCTCCAATGATCGCTTGAACTGTGGTGTCCTCAGGCTCTACAGACTAGGCTGACAGATCTAGAGTCATAGACAGACCAGACTGGGTAGAAACAGTGACTTGGTGAATCTGATGGAATTTTATAACAAACTGATAGTTTCATACTCACCCTTGCTAATCCCAGGCTTTTGAATTCCAGTTTTACTTAATTAATTTAATTCAAAGCCACTGCACTCTCACTTCCAGATCAACTGCCCTGGTCACAAGTCCAACAATATGTCTTATAGAGTATAGAGAGAAACTACTTTCATTTTCTGAGCATCAAGGAATATGGTGGGAGTACTCGAAAAATTATGGTCAGGTCTTTCAGGAAGTGTCGGGAGATTCTTCTGTGGAGTAAATTCACTACACCTCCAGAAACAGCTATTGGTGTTCAGTTAACATTTGATGAACATAAGTATCAGGTGATATGAAGAAAACCTGGATGCAAAATATTAGAACAAGGATCTTCCATGAATGTCGGGACAGGCTCCAAAAAGTACAATGACAATTTCACTAGGAACAAATAGAGGTAAGCTAGTGCAGAAAAATTCACCAGAAGAATGAGGAGGACTCAGTTAGGAAGCACGAAGTACTCATGCACATTTTATGGAATTAGGGATCCAGACTTTGTCAAATGCAAACAGACAAGGATCGACTACAGACTGGTTACCTGCTGAGCCGTGTCTCTGGCATACTCCAAAGCTGGCATTGTGCCCATGTAGAATTTGACCTCTTCGTCAACATCCTCCAGCTCTTTCTTGACCTTCACTTTGGAGGGTTCAATGGTGTTAATGATGTCCACCTCTTCGTCACTCTCAGATTCGGTTTTCAGAATACTCTCTACTTCCATGAGCCTCTGGCAGAGTTCACTAGCCCCAGTATATGTGGCAGGACATTCTGAAATACAAAGATAAACATCTAAATGGTTCCAAGAGTCTGAAAATAATGAGTCCTGTAAATAACATCACAAAGTTTTCAGTAGCCGTAAGTTTGAATCCTGGTGCCCTACTTAGCATTGTACTACAGTAATCAGATTCATTATAGTGTTCCTGAATCTGGAGTCCAAACGTGCATGCCACACAGTACTTTAAAAGTGACATCTGCTCAGACGTCATGCTTCTGTGCCAGGAACCTGATGTAAAACCTTGTCTTCCGCAGGCATTCCCACAGGAATGAAATAGTGATCTCACTGCCTTGCGGCTGAGTGTACTATCAAGGCAGAGTGAAGGGGCTGATACTGGAGAACAGGTAACTGAGGTGGTCACTCAGCATTGAAATACATTGCTCAGTGATGTGGAGTTCATGGCTAGCGACCACACAGAGAGAAATCTCAGGCCTGGTAGTGCTTGTATGCCCACAGAGAGGACACAATGACATCCATCAGCTTCAATCGATCTGGGTTCCTCCAGATGGGGGTAGTTGTTGCCAGTCCCCAGTAATGATTCAGACTCATCTGTGGTCTAGAGCTCCAAGTTCTGAATGACTGCGCCAATGGGGAGGACAGGAGTTAGTGTCAGAGCAGTGCTCGAGTAATGTTACAATGACCCCTTTTGGTGTTGCTTCCTGAGCACAGTGAGATTCTAGTACAAAAAAGGACCTAGTAAATGACTAAACTATAAATACAGGGAAAATGTTATAAACAACATTCTCTCCAGAGAAGAAACTTCCAATTCAATGCCAAAATGTTTTACTTTTTAATGCAGGGTATAGAATCCAAATCCCCCAACTATCTGTAAGTATTGACAATTTAGTACGTAAATGTAAGGGGTCAAGCTAACCAGTGACAACTTGTTCCCCAGAGTGACTTGTGTCTGATAATACTTTAGACAAACATTTATGTATTCCAGATGACTTTTAAATGTTGATCTAATGTTACCCTAGCAACTTAACCCTGCAATAAAACCACTAGGCAGGCAAGGATACCATGACAGACTATGATGAAGTCTGTAATTTTACAAACTGTTAAAATGGCCTATAGAACAGCTGCCGGGGTATTAATGTCAGTTGTAATATTTAGAAACACTCGCTAACAAAAAGACACTAATTCTTTTCAACCAAACAGAATGCTCAAAGAGCATCGGATAATGGGTGAATATGGAACTGATATCAATTCAGGCAGAAGGGCTGATGCCACTTTTTGGGTAATTTGTTGATAAAGACTTCGTAAATATTGGATACAGGGAAAAGAGAAGCCTCACTGTAAGGTACAGGAGGAGGAATTTCTACAAATCAAGTCTCCATTGTACATAGCACTAGAAGAACCTCCACTGTCCAGAGTAAAGATGAAAAAAACCTTCACTGTAGGGCATATGGAAAGAGTAGTCTCTACTTTGCATAGGGCACCAGAGAAGGCACATGCCCACAGAGTACACAGGGTATGAGAGAAACCTCCACTCCAGACATGGAAAGATGGTACACTGTTCAGATATATCTGCCGTATAGGTGTACAAGGTGCTTCCTGTGCACAGAACACATAGGCCTAGAAATGCTTTCACACAACTATGAAAGTATTGTGCTCTGCAGAGGAAAATTGGCCCAACTTGGGAAAGAGCAACTTTACACACTTAACTTAGGGCTGCAGCACTGAGGAAAAAAAAATCATTCCCTGATATTCTGCACAGTTCTGTTCAGCACTAGTTACTTTTTTAGCCTAACATTTCCACAAATGATGCCAACGGTAGCACAAAATTCACCTGCAGTGTGACTTTCAGCTTGCATGTGGTAAAGAGATACAAGGTAAGCAGCAAGCACAGGGTGATGAGCCTCCCTCCTATGAAATAGGATATGTGTCCACCCCATCTTGCAGCTAAACAAACTCTTGTCTTCACTATTTTAGGTCAAATGAAGTCCACTGAACCTACCATTTGTCGGAAGAATTGCCCTAATTTTTCCCTCTTCATTTTTAACTTGAAGGGGATTTCAGCCTTTCTCCACAGGTCTCCACAGAACTTGACAGGTTAATTTGGTTGCTTCATCTTTCTAACCATAATCGAGTTATTGCTTGGTCTTTTGGTTGGCTTACCTGGCTCATTATCTATTTGCGTCAGTATATCTTCCATCAGTTCCTCTTCGACAGATGTCTCTGGATCAGGGGGTGTGTACCCACGATGGCGGCACCAGCGCACTATCTGTTTGGTCTTCATGGCTTCTGCGCTGCTAAACCGCGGACATTTTTCCAACACCTCCTGCAGAACCTTTCTCACAGCTACTGCACGCTGCCACTAGGAGAGAAAAGGTGGCAGAAAAATGTAAAGTTGTCTTCTTTACAAAACACCCCTAAAACAAGTGTAAAATAATAAATTAGTGAAATTATCCTCAGAATGAGGCAGTCAAAAAGGCCAAAATAACTCCTGGCTTTCATCTGAAGTGGACGGTTGAATAAAGTGTGGCTTCAGTTTGGAAAAGCCTTGGTCTGACTACATCTGGAACTCTACTTGTACGGCCCAAGAAATGGAACAAGGAAGAAACCTCAAGTCTGCTTCACCATTCAGAATAACTCTGTACTCTCTGTGATTCAGGTCCACTTAACTGCCAATCATCATATACTCCCAATTGCTTGATAAACAAAAATCCCCCAGTTTTAGGCTCAGTTACAGGATTTAAAGCCTTCTGAGGTTTCAATTTCAAGAATTTCAACCTACTGCTTAAATAAATTTCTCATGAGTTAAGTTTAGTGACACCCTCTGTTGAGACTACAACTCTGGCGTCAGAACTTCCAGCCAGAGGCACCTCATTTCACCATTCAACTTGGCAAACACACCCAAGATTGTTGTACTCACCTTTCATTCTTTCAAATTCCGGCAAGGAAAGTGTCAGTCTTACTCACCCTATTCTCATAAGAAATCCATCTCCTCTGAGATCAATCTATATTGAACAGACTCCAAAGCAAGTACACTTATGGGTACTGAGAACAAAATTGCAATCAATGCTTCAAATGAAGCTTTTCCAAACTCATGAACAATCTCATCATCACTTCCCTTTTGTACTCCAATTTCTTGCTATAAATGCCAACATATCCATTGTCTTTCTCACTGCTTCCCATCTATGTGCTTACCTTACATACTCCATGAACAAGGACATCCAGATTTCTTTGTGTAATCGATAAACAGAAAAAAAAAGACGCCTTAGGCTTTTCCTTACACTCCATTAAAATTACTCCCGTCATCATCTTTATGAGGCCCACATTTATTTTTGCCTACTGTTTTTTTTAAACAATTATAAGGTGTAGGAGCCATATATCTGTTCTCTATTTGGTTTGTATTCTGTGCTGAGCATTTATTATGGTAAGGGAATAAGTTATGTACTCATGCTTATTTCATGGCAGTTTAAAGCATGGAACTGCAGAGGTCATATCTTTGCCGACCGCTGAGATAACCCTCAATAATGCTTAATTATATGTTTGCTATTGCTAATGAAGGATCAGAATAAGGAATTCGACTCATTGGAGCTGTGGCTGTGTCACACAAGTATGACAACTCTGTGGGTTTGCAGGCTGGCAGCAATTGTTTTGTTTTGATTTTGAATCAATTCGGGCCATTTTTGCTGAAGGGCATCAACTTGTTTCTCTCTCCACAAATGCTGCTTGACCTAATGAGTATTTTCAGCAATTTTAATTTTTACTCAAAAAAAGAGGACAGTGCAAGATAGAGTCCCCACATCACGCAGCATTTGGGCACACCCTGTAACACAAACTGACAAGTGGCCCTTGTATCATCTTGTACAGCTCCTGTCAAACCAAATCTACTACTCCCCACTCATAATAGTCTCAGCTACAACAGGGCACTAAGCAAGGGCTAATTGCTTTATATAAATACATTGCTAGCAAATTAAAGCTAATTTTGGTTATGCTTTCAAAATCCTCTACTAATTTTCATCATGGGTCAATGAGCAGCAGTCGGGGCGGGGGGGGGTGGGGGGGCAATCCTGCTGATTTGCTTTAACTTAAGGCAAAATGCATTGGACTGAAATTTGAACGGGACTCATGAACACCATGAGTTGGACCTTACCTCTGCAGCTCTCCTCTTCCCAATATTCCAGCTGTAATACTGTTCCAGAGAAATGGCACAGAAGGGATGAGAGTCCTCAGCTGTTGGAGAAAGTTTACTGATCAATACCTGCACCTGCTGTACAATCACTACTGGCTATCCACAGATGTTAGAGAAATGAGGTGATGAGACAGCAGAGAGTGGTTAACACATCACATCAACTAGAAAATTATAAACAAAGTCAAGAAATAAACAAAATGAACAGAGTATTAAAGTGATTGGTGCATCATCTAACTACATCACATGCCCATCACTTCAAATTGGAGAGAATGCACCCATCCCTAATTGGCTCTGTAAAGGTAAAGCTTTGGTCTTCTCAAGCTGCCACGATTGCACAGCTTGATACGCAGAGTAATTTATTAGGTCATTTTAGGAAGCAGGTGGTCAGCTATATTGGTCTAGGGTTACAGAATGGGGAAGGTGACAGCTTCCAATCTTAAATCATTTGGTTCTTTTTCTAATTCACAGAATCTGGTAGCTTTATGACAACTTTTACTTCTTCATTCAAATTTTCATACTGCCAGAATGAAATTTGAACTGGCATTTCCTAGATTATTATCAACCCTATTGTACCACTGCTTTCATTTAAGCTACCTTTTCACAAACCCTGAACGTAGGCAGCATCTGGAGGAACAGAAACAAATTCAAGACCCAGCTCGAACCATACACCCCGTCAAAGTATAATCTACACCAAAGAGGGAGATCTTTTCCTGTATACCTGGCCCAAATTTACCTCAACCCAATACACTTAGTACATAAATAGTCTGATGTAAATTAGCTTTGTTTAACAAAAAGCTCATTGAAAATTAAAACAAATCTGCAGATGCTTATCATCGTCAGGTGCCATGCCCAGTTTGAGCTTTGACTGCTATGGCCCACACACTCCTGTTTCAGGTCAAGTGGATCAATTCATTGGTATTCATTTCCAATTCTCTGGCTGCTGTCTCCATCATCATTTGTCTTTGTCTTCCTCTTGCTTTCTTCCCTTCAATCTTTCCCATAATTACCATGCATTCTAACTCCTCTTTCCTAATCACATGTCCAATGAAGTTACGTTGCCTTTTCATGATCTCATACATTATTTCTCTTTTTGTGTTTGCTCTGTTCATGACATCCTCATTAGATATTTGTTTCGTCCATGATACTCTTTGCATCCTCCTCAAAAACCACATCTTTGCTACTTCAATTCGTTTCCTCATGTTACTAGATATTGTCCAACATTCTGAGCCATAAAACTGGATAAACGTAACATTTCAGTACTCTGAAGCGGGTTGTCATGCCTAGTTTAGTATTGGTCAGTATACTCTTCATTCTCGTAAAGGTGTCTTTTGCCATCCCTATTCTTCTTTTGATGCCTAAGTCGCACCTGCCATCTGATGTCACCCAGCTTCCTAAGTAGCAAAAGTTCAGTACCTGTTGTACGTCTTCCCCGTTTATTCTCAGCCTGCAGATAGGATTATCCTTCTTTTTGGATATCACCATACATTCTGTCTTCTTGCAACAATTGATAGATAGACACATTTTTGCACTTTCTTCAACAATTATATAAATTAAGTTTTGTAGTTCTTCCTCCGTACTTGCAATTAACACAGTGTTATCTGCATACCTAAAATTATTGATGTTTTCACCGCCAACTTTGATTCCCAAGATGTCTCTGATCTTTCGTAATATTGCTTCACAGTACACATTAAATAAATCAGGGGAGAAAACACACCCTTGTCTAACGCCTCTCTTGATTTTCGTAAAATAACTACAGATTCTAGTTATCTGAAATATAAACAGAAATTTCTGGCAACTGGTCAAGCTGGGTCTTGAATCCGTTTCTCTTCCTACAGATGCTGCCCACATTCAGAGTTTGTGAAATGGTATCACTGCATTCAACATTAGTGTTTGAAATGAAAATCAAAGAGCTTTACTCACTTTTCTTGGGCGTGATCAGGGGTAACTTCTTCAAGATGGCAGAGAGTAGCTGATGCATATTCTCAATGTATTCAAGGCTAAAGACAGCAAGGGATGAGATACTGGTTATGTTTTGAATCTCTAAAAAATGCTAACTCCAACACCCAGCAAACACCTATCTTTACTTATAGGCATATTTCCATTCTGACATGTGCCTGAATTGATGGTACAGAAGAAAGATGTTATGTCAACTAACATTTTCCAGTTGAAGCTTTAATACTGCAACATAAATTATTAGCAGGATCTCTTTATCTCTTTCCTCTCTATTTTTCATCTGGTGTTACAGGGGACTGCCTGTACGAGAAGGGGACTGCCTGTGGACTGCTATTATAGGGGACTGTCCATGGACTGCTGCTACAGGGGATTGCCTGTGGACTGCTATTACAAGGGACTGTCCATGGACTGCTGTTACAGGGGATTGCCAGCACTAGAAGGGGACTGCCTGTAGACTGCTGTTACAGGGGACTGCCTGTGGACTGCTGTTACAGGGGATTGCTGGCACTAGAAGGGGACTGCCTGTGGACTGCTGTTACAAAGGACTGCTTGCAATAGAAGTCATCTATTTTATTTTTATTTGTTTAGATACAGCGCGAAATAGGCCCTTCTGGACCTTCAAGCTGCGCAGCAATCCCCCAATTCAACCCTAGCCTAATCATGGGACAATTTACAATGACCAATTAACCTACTAACCAGCATGTCTTTGGACTCTGACAGGAAACAGGAGCACACGGAGGAACCCACGCATTCCACAGGAGGACATCGGGACTCTGAACTCTAACACCCCAAACTGTAATGGTGTTGCGCTAACTGCTACACTACCTTTCTCATCTGCTCTCTGTGAAGCTAAGCACTGGTTGCTGCAAAGCTATTTGACTGTGCTATACTTCATACATACATTCCCTGCATTTCAAGATACACACCTTCTTTGGGTGACCAAAGAAGAATTACCAGGATTCCAATGCAGCAGACATAAATATCAAATATAACTCAGCTCATTCTGTAGAGGCCAGAGCATGCCTTATAAGTGGATGGAGCATCACCCTGAATCTAACGAGCGAGTGTTTGATGGGCAATATAGTAGGAGCCTTATTCAATACCTAACATGTACAGTACTCACTGCTAAAATTTAATGAACTAGGTGATATCCATAGAAAAAAAATTTTTAAGTCAGAATTAAGCTCTGGTCTTACTCAATCATTTCAGATGCCCCAAGCAATACTGCTCGTTCCACCTTCACGGTGCCAGCTGTGCAAATCGTGGGGCTGAAACAAGTTCCTGAAGACCCAGGTTCTGTCTTGACTGTACAAAAATGCAAGAATAACACACAGACATTACACTGCTTGGCTATCAGTCAGCAAACAGTCCTATTTTTGTTTGCTTTTTTTTTATATTTACACTTAATATTTGATGCTCAAGTTAGTAATACAACAATTCTTAAATGCATTCTCAATACTTCACTGCCTTCTGAACATTTTGATATGATGATTAACCAAACTTATGGCTAAGAAAAATATTTCAAGATATTTCCTGCAGGAATGGAGACCAATATGATATTGATAATCTTAAAATCTGCTTGACATTCACAAGCTTCTCCAGTTATCCTTATAGTGGAAATCCTTCATCTCCAGAATGGTTTAATCTCTCCTGTGCTCTACTTGCCATCCTTCTGAAACTGTGGTGAACAAAAATTAATGCAATACTCCAGTTGTGGACCTAATGTGGGGAAAATAGGATCTATGGAGATAAACATCATGGTCAGCATGAATGGGTTGAATTAAAGGGCCCATTTTGACGTTGCAGAATTTTTTTTTTTGACTTTATGGGCTCCTAAATCCACGACAGAAGGAAACATTGAGAAATGAATGGAAACATTAAGTGGTGGTGGTGGGGGAGGGGGTAGAGAAAAGCATGGGAACATGGAAATACTAAATGAAAGCATCAACTTCAGTAGAAGGAAAATATACTGAGTGAGGGCACTAATTTTTTGTGGGGTGGGGAACATTTCTACATTTTTCCCATCATGGGAGTGGGTGAAGGAACGAACTCTGTTGCTGGTAAAAATATTGAATGACTGAATTGACTTCTGATGAAAGGAGTTAGAGTTCCATGACAATAAAAATCATAACTTATTTCCCTTATCCAGCCACCAACATTTCAACTGGATTAAAGTCAGGAAGTGAAGATCACACTGGATCTTCACACCAAACCCCAAAACCATCTCCACAAGAGGTCATCCCTGGCAAAGACAACATTTATTACCTACCCTCATCTCTAGTACTCTTTAGAATCATTGAATCCCTTCTGGTAGACACAGAACCACAGTGCTGTTAGTTTAAGAGCTTCAGGATTTTGACAAAATGAAAATGACATAATGGTGGTTTGTTTCTAAACTGAATGATACAGAACTTGGAAACAAATTTGCAGGGAATGGTGTTTCCACACACAACTGGTCTTTTCTTGTTGAATGGAAAGGGTCGGAGGTTTGTCAGCAGTTTTTGAAAAAACCTTGATGGATTTCTGTAGAGTGTTCTGGAGATGGTACAATGTGGAAGGAGGTGCTGGATTTGGTATCAATCATAAGGGCAGTTTTGCCTTGGAAGGCGCTAACCTTTTTAAGAACTTTCAAGCTGCCCTCAAATCATTAAGCAAAGAGCAGTCTTACATTGCTGATTCCTGCCGTTGAAAGGCTTGGGATGTAAAATACATAAATTCTGCCCACTCTTTTAGTCATAGAAATGACATTGCTGGTCAAGTTTAAAGTGACCAGAGGACTTTGATGGTGTGGGATTTTGCATCAAAAATACTGGTGATAACCAAGGGCACATTGTTAGGCTCTCTCTTGTTGGGAAATGGCATTGCTTTATACTTGGTGTTGCAAATGTGACTTGCCAACTACGAGCTCATATTTGAATGTTGGCCTGCTATTATTGTAACCAGATTTCTTTACAGTACAAGGAATTGTGAATGGAACTGAACATTATGGAAAATCATATATGATTAAATCTCCAACTTTTTGATTGTGGAAACGTCCATGATGATGTAACTGAAGATGGCTGGGCATGGTGAAGAAATGGTCAGACAGTAGTCAAGATGGAGAATGAAATACAATTTAAAAAATACAAAAAAACTTTATTATCTATGAAGTTCAGAAAGCTTACTTTAAACATCTTTCCTATAATGAATCAATCAGAACTGAACACAATTACACAGATTGGAGAGCCAATGAGATTGTGTAATGGCAATAGGCAAATTGTAGCAGGTCCAGGTCCTTGCTAAGACAGGAATTGGTTCTAGCTATAACCAACCTCTTGAAGCACTTTATTACAATAGATGTTTGAGCTACAGGCAACAGTAATTGAGACAGCTCATCCTGCTCTTTTAGTGTACAGAATAATTACTTCCCTCGAGTCAAGTGGCCACCTCAGACTACAGCAGTGAGATTGAAGATATCCTTGACTACTACAGCCATTTGGTTGGCACCGGTCTTTAGTACTCAGCCAGGTACAACATCGGGGCCTGATGCATTGCGAGGCTTCTCCCTTTAGAAGAATGTTCAGAGGTTGGCCTCCAACACAGAGATCACAGGGCTGCAGAGTTTCACACAGGTGTAGTGTTATTCCCCCCTTCAAAGCCCTCATAAAAGGCACTGATCTCATTAGGGAGTGAAGATCACTGCCATTTATCCTGTTAGGTTTCACCTTAGAGGAAGTAAATGTGTACAAACCCTGCTACTACTGTCGTGTATCCAATTCAGTCTTTAGCTTCATTCAGTTACCTTTTTGCTCACAATGTCCTTCCATAATTTATATCTGGACGACGTAGGGTTCTGGATTGCTGGTACTGAATACCACAGATCTAGCCCTCAAGAGACAACGGATCTTCTGGTTCATCCAGGGTTTCTCTTTTAGGAAGACTTGGTATTTTCTCAAAGGGACAAACTTGGGCACACAGGTCTTGAAGAAGTCAGTGACACTTGTGGCATACTCATTCAGATCCACAGATGAATCCCTGAATACGGTCAAGTCCATTGATTGAAAGCAGTCCTGTAAACAGTTTTCCATCTCCCTTCACCATACCTTCACCAACTTTATCACTTGTACTGGAGTCCTCAGTCTCTGCCAATATGCTGAGCGTAGAAGTATAACCAGATGATTTGACTTGCCGAAGTGCAGGCACAGGATGGCACAATAAACGTTCTTGATGCTGGTGTAACCCAGAGATCGAGTGTATTGGCTTCTCTTGTTCTACAGGTTTCATCTTGGTAGTTTACTGTTTACTCTTTTCCATAGGAGCTCTCTGGCCTGCTGAGTTCCTCCAGTATTTTGTGTGTGTTACATGTTGTAGTATATGGTCAGAAAATTCTTCAGGTTAGCCTGGTTGAAGTCTGGGGAGGTATCAGGGTGGACTGTCCAATGGCAGTGATCGTGGTGTTCAGTTCTTGCAGTAACAGATTAACGTTTGCTGGAGTGGAATGTACACCGTTCCCAGGATGATTATGGAGAACTTCCTCGGCAGGTAGAATGGACAGCACTTGACCACCAGATTTTCCGGGTCAGGCAAAAAGGACTGAGACAGAACCACCACGCCTGTGTACCATGGTGAGTTACCCATTAAGCAAACACCCCCATCTCTTTCTTTCTCTTATGCTGTAATCTAGACCTTGTACTGGATGGTGTGACGTTCAGGCTATAGCACTGTGTCCAGAGTGCTGGAGATGAGCCATGTCTCTGTGAAGCAGAGTACACAACAGTTTCTGATGTCCTTTCAGTACTACAATCTTTTTTTTTTCCAGACTGTACATTAGCCAGTGGATGGTAAAGAGGAGGGACCTTAGGGCCCTGTGTTTCCATTTTACCTGGAGCCCTCCCTGGCAGCCCTGTTTCCTGAGACAATGGAGACCTCCCCTGAGGTTCCAGCTGATGCACTCACTCTGTGGGTAGCCTGGAGTCCGGACTGTGCCAGGTCTGAACTTTGCTGGTTCACTGAAATGTTTTGAAACAATGTTACTTACTGCAGTCTCTGTGACTGCAGACATAACTGTAAATGGGAATGCTTGACGATTCCCTAAGACACAAAAAGTCTCCCTTCTCTGGTGCCATTTTTGTTTATTTTGTTTTCGCTGTGAGCCAGTCGAAGTTGGGTGCCAGGGCTTTGTTGGCCATTCATTACAGTGGACTCTAAAACTCCTTGGAGTTAAAGAACTGCAGTGCAGAAGAGCCACCAAGAACATTCTGGAGGCAGCTGAAAAGGCCTAGCGGTGGCTGTAGATCTGTGGATTAGTGCGCCACTTGGACACAAGTTGGGGGCTGATCACCCCTGGCTGGGTCGCCCGGTCGAGGTTGTCTGATGACTAAAGACCCGAAACACCCTAAGACGCCGGGTTCATCACTAAAGACGTGTCCAAGTAGCACCAGAAGGTGTATTCTACAATAACAATAATATAATCCTCCAAAAGATGTAATTTTACAAAGGAAAGTGACCAATTATTTTTCTTCCCTCCTCTGCTATAAGTGCTGATTTTCACAATTTCTGAGTCATGATCAAAAGGAATGGAAATTTAGCCCACCATGTCCGAGCTGATGGTTACCCATCTATGCTAATACAATTTTCCAGCACTTTGCTTGTAACTTTCTATCCCATTGAATTTTAAGTGTTTATCTAATTACCTTTTAAATACTGTGAGTATACCTGCCTGTACCATCCCTCAGGCAATGGCTTCCGGATTTCAGTCATGTATGAGTGAATAAATCGTTCCTAACATCTCCGACTCTTTAGCTTAAACCTTTGCCCTCTGGTTGCAGACATCTCTACTATAGGAAAAAAGTTGCTCATTATTTATCCTATCTATGCTTCTCATAATTTGTATACCTCAAAAGAAGAGACAGACCTTTCAGTACTGTCCTTCTGTAAATGTTGCAGAGGAAGACATGGCAATTGAGATGTTTTTCGCAGGATGAAGTGGATAGAAGGTTTAGCTCACATAGAAAAGTTATACACTGTTATCTTACCTGATGGTGGCTCAATGGCTTTTCCACTTACAGTGTTCATCCCAACAGAGGAACTGCACTCAAAGGAAACCGCACTGGCTGCTCCTGAATTGCTGACCTTGCTGGACCCTTCACCACTGTGCAGAGAAGGCACCATTGGTACTGCCTGAGAGCCAACAGAGATCCTGCGAGCTGACTGGCTAGTGGCAAGCTGAACTGGCGATACAAGGAGGGATGGTTGCTGACCTGAGACTTTGATGACAGGCACTGTGGAGGGTGCAGGGGTGCTAGAGCTTGTCAACTCAGACTGATGAAAAAGATAAAGAATTAGTAGTGTCATACTGCTTTTCGACTAATTGTTCAGATTCAAGACCAGAGAGGTCCTGCAAGACATACTCTTAAATCTGATCACATCATTCTTAAAAGAGTTAAAAGCTTAAGGTTCAAAAGTTCAAAGTAAATTTATCATCAAATAAGCATATGATGCAAAACTCTTCTTGGGCTTCCAGCCAGGTATAGGTGTCGATTTTAACCCATCAACACCTGCACCCAGCTGGCAGCTCGAGAAGTGTTTGAACATCATGTACGCTGCGAAAGCATTAGATTCTCTTTCAAATATGCATGTTACTAAATACTAGCTTGAGATTTATTTTCTTGCAGGCATTTACAGAAAACAAAATACAATAAAATTTTATGAAAAACTATAAATTACAACAAAATCTGACAAAAACCAAGGTGCAAAGGAAGACATACTGTGCAAATAAAATACCGAGAACATGATTTCAAAGAGATTTGTTTCTTAGCTTCAAATGTACAATTACTGCGCCGTCATTCTTTGTCTGCTCTGCTCAGCCCTCATCCTCTTATTACCTGCTGAGCCACAGTCCCCATGGTGGCTGTTGCTGTTCCTGAGGCTGACGATGATAGGCTGGCTGTCGTGATGACCCCTCCAGTCACCCTCAAGGTGGTGGTGCCAGGCTGTGAGAGGGAGGAAGTTACAGATAGTTGCCTTGTGGCTCCATCAGGCGAGGGAGAATGAACGAGTGAGGAAACAGCAGCTGAGGGCAGAGGGGATGCCTGGGCACTGGGGATGACCTGCATGCAAAAGGAGGGCTTTTATTGTTGGTTTAGTGTCAAGTAACATTTAATATATACAGTGAGAGATTCTTACTGCCATTTTGTTCCTCTAGTATATCTTCTTCCCCCAAGTTGCATGAAGCATAATGACTTGGGCATAACTGCTCTATATCCTCATCAATGATTTGTTTATTTACTTATCACACATACAAAACATACAGTGAAATGCGTAATTTGTGTTAACAACCAACACAACCTAAGGACGTACTCGGGATAACCGCCGAGTGTCGCCACACATTTCAGTGCCAACATAGCATGCCCACAATGTTCAGCAAAACACAAAAAGCAACAAAACAAAGTCCTGATGAAGGGTCTCAGCCCGAAATGTCACCTGTTTATTCTGTTCCATAGATGCTGCCTGGTCTGTCGAGTCCCTCTAGCATTTCATGTGTGTTGCTTTGGATTTCCAGCATCTGCAGACTTTCTTGCGTTTGTGATTAACACAAAAGAAACCCTTTCCTTGCTTCCACCCACCCACCCACTCACACAGGGAATCCTCCAACCCCAGGCTTCCAATGGACTCACAGACAACTGGCCTCCGACTTCCCTGTGGATTCTGATACTCACAGCTTCAGCCATTGGGCTTTGACTTCCAAACGACCTTCAGGCTTTGATCTTCGATGATGGGATTCCAACTCATATACCCTGGGGCAGTGGGGAGGGGGAGTCACCAGCCATGGTGCCTCTTGCTTGCATTGCTGTCCAATCTGGGACCTGACGACTTGGGAAGGACTCGATGACCTGGGGGTGGGGGGGAGATGGGAGGAGGGCATCACTAGCCCTAATCTTCACTGGTAGTCATCAACAGCACTTGCCAGCACAACATCCTTCATGACACATCCACATTGCTGTCCTTCGAACCCAGAGCGCAGGCCTAGACTCCTGCCTAACATTTAACTCCTTTAAATCCTAATCTGATTTCTAACTCCTCCACATTCCTGTTCCTAAACCTTAATTCCCCTCTCTATCCCCAACACGATCCCTACAAACTTAAAAAAAGTACTAAGTCTGAGCCACAAGCTCGACGGAGACCAGAGCTCAGCGCCACATTGACACTGCCTTGGAAGCAATAAAATTGTTGATCTCACCCTCTGGGTGATCCATGATCCCCACAGATAGAAACTACAACTGCCCCCGTGGCAAGAATCTATACAAAGAGGAGCGAAAGAATACGACAGACTAAAAGGAAATAGCACCCTAAAGTAATAAGTTGCAAACATTTTTCTATAAAAATGAACCTGATCTCAGTGAAGGAACACTGGAGTTGCCATGTTTACAAACATGAGGCCAGCTGTAACAATTAATTAACGACAGGCAACATTCCTGAGGCACTTATGAGATGGAAAGCATTCATGCAGAAAAGCGTGGGGTAAATAACCACAGTGAGTGGCCACAGTGGCTGCCATCTCATTGGTTCTTCACCCAACTCTGGAACATCTGGACAGCAAAGTTGTATACATCAGGATGCACTTTTTTGACTACAGCTCAGCATTCAATATTATCAAAACTAAAACTTGATGGCCTTGGCCTCAGTACCTCCTTGTGCAATTGGACCCTCAATTTCCTCACTTGCAGGCCCTAATCAGTTTGGATTAGCAACACCTCCTTCACGATCTCCATCAGCACAGGTGAATGAAAAGGTTATGTGATTAGCCCCCGTATCTACTCACTTTATATTAAGCAAAGCTCCAACACCATATTCAAGTTTACTGACGACACCACTGTCATAGGCCAAATCAAAGGTGGTCATCAGTCAGCATATAGGAGGGAGATTGAAAATCTGGTTGAGTGGTGCCACAACAACGTCAGCAAGACCAAGCGTGTGATTATTGACTTCAGGAGGAAGAAACTGAAGGCCCATGAATCCCTCATCGGGGATCAGAGGTGGAGAGGGTCAGCAACTCAGCAACTTTAAGTTCCATGATGTTATCATTTCAGAGGATCTGTCCTGGGTCCAGCATGCAAGTGCCATTGTGAAGAAAGCATGGCAGTGCCTCGACTTCATTAGAACTTTGTGAAGATTTGGCATGACACCCAAAACTTTGACAAAACTCTATAGTTATGTGGTGGAGAGTATATTAACTGGTTGCATCGCGGCCTGATATGGAAATACCAATGTCCTTGAACGGAAATTCTTAAAAAAGTAGCGGATACGGCCCAGTCCATCACAGGTAAAGCCTGCCCAACCATTGAGCACATCTACATGGAGCGTTGTCACAGGAAAGCAGCATCCATCATCAAGGACCCCCACAACACAGGTTATGCTCTCTTCTCGCTGCTGCCATCAGGAGGAAGGTACAGGAGTCTCAGGACTCACATCACCATGTTCAGGGACAGTTATTACTCCTCAACTATCATGTTCTTGAACAACAGGGTATAACTTTACTCACCCCTTCACTGTTCCCACAACCTATGGATTCACTTTCAAGGACTCTTCATCTCATGTTCTTGATATTCATTTATTAATTTTTTTCCTTTATTTTATTTGCATAATTTGTTGTCTTTTGCATATTGGTTGTTTGTCCATCCTGTTGGGTGCAGTCTTTCACTGATTCTATAGTGTTTTTTGGATTTACTATGTATGCCTGCAAGAAAATGAATCTCAGGGTTGCATATGGTGACATATATATACTTTGATAATTTACTTTGAACTATTAGAAGTGGAAAAAAAGGTTGGACAAAAACAAGATGAGGCAAATTAGCCAAAAATAATAACTATTTAACTGGGATGATAATAATGCACACTTGGACAAGAGGCAAAAAAATATTCAGATTGCTTCACTCTGTGAAGGCAAACTATATTACATAACCTCATTTATGCTTGAGGCTTGACACTTTGTCATCAACTCTATTGGCTTTGCTGGACACAAATTTCACTTTGTTGGGACAAAAATCACTATCCCAAACATCATCTTGCTCGACTGTTTAAAAAAAACTGCAGAAACTTTTGAAATAAAAAATGTAAATTCTGGTAATACCAAACAGGACAGGCAGCCTCTGTGGAGAAAGAAACAGGATTAATGTTTCAGGTCAATAATCTTTTCGAACCTAATGCTCAAATGGGACAGCCAGGCATACTAAACCATGTTCAGTTCCCCACACAGACTTGAAAGAGGTGGAGAGGGTGGAAGAAGCTATATAGTGACCAGCTACTTTCACATTGGAAGAGAGAAAATGTGACTGACTTAGCACTTCAATGACTATGACAACAATAATTCTCTATCAAATTTCTATGGCCGAGAAATTACAGTGCACTTCAGGATGCACACAAATGCATTAATGCAGAGAAGCAGCAAGTGCTTTCTTTGCTAACCCACCCCATCAAAATTCATTTGTGATCAACAACTGAAATTATACTATCTGGTGCATTTCTTAGAAGAACAGTCTCAGGGATTTAGCCACAGGCCAGCTAAACTTGGGTGGAGCAATGAGGTTCACAGGAGCTAATCACATTAATGAGCGTCTAGAAATTAGGCCAGCCATGGAGAGCAATGATTCAGGAAGCCTGCTTTTCGAAGTTAAAGGGGAAAGGAATCTGGCTCTGGGGAGCCATAAGTTCTGTTCATGGACATCAGGAAAGGCAACCCAGCCAGCTGTAGAGATGACCCTGTAACATGTTCAAAGGTCGGGAGGTCCTCAATCAGAAGCACTGACAATGAGAAGGGCTGTTTTTCATCTTGAGGTGGAGGAGGAACATAGAGAGCCATTGATTAAGGGGTTGGGTTTTTTTTTAAATATTGAGGGTATTGAGGGTACAGGTAAGAGAAAGACAAAGTGGGTGGTGGTCATATAAGGATTATGCTTTTATCACCCTCTTCTAAAGAGGAGAGTTACAAAGGTGCACAAACCTCATTGAGAAAGAATTCTGCCTTATCGCTACCTTAAACAGATGACCTTTTGATTTTAAACAATGATCAATCATTCTAGAGTGTTCCAAAAGAAGAAACTTCCTCTCCACATTTTGCAACCAGGACCCCTCACAATTTTTTGTGTGTCTATCTTTACAGATAGGCCATAAAACATGCTTTGCCTTTCACACATATGCCGTAAGTTTTCCCTACATTTCTTTCATTCCATTTTACGCCTCACTCTTGGGGAAATTTTTCCCCTTAAGGATAATTCCCAGATCAATTCAGTCCTCCAACTATAAATGTTCTTGTATCTCAAGCAAGGATTCAGGTATGATTTAGAAAACCTCAGTCTTGTTGATTTGCCAGAGGGCAGCATTTACCTGTGCAAATACAGCTTTTTGGGCAGTGGATACTCTAATCGATTGCTGGTGGGAACTTGTGGAAGGCGGTCCTTGCGCTGTTATACCGGGTCCATGTTTCACAGAGGCTTGAGGAACCGACTGGCCCACCAAAAATGTGCCCTAGAAGTAGAAAAGCTGCAATCAGCACAAACAATTTGAAGGTGAGGAATTCAGCTTCTAACAAGATGAAAAAAAACCAGAATTGGGCTTAAATTTTCACACTTACAGGATAAGAGAAGATTCATTTACAGGATGGCCAAGAGAATATATGAATACAGTCATTTCAGGGGAGTTCTTGGAATAGAGTTGGTTACAAGAAGATTTAAACAAGTGTTTAAAATCATGATAGGAGACATTTTCCACTGGCAGAGGGAATAATCTAAAATAAATGGTAAAAGAAAAATGCAGAGACCTGAAGATTTGATTTTATTTTTCACTGAGAAAATTATGATTGTATGAAAAGGAGGTGCAAGCAAATTTAATGGTAACTTTCAAAATGAAAAAAAATTCCCAGGCTATTATGAAGTTTGTTTTAATCAGGTAGCTCTTTTAAAGAACAATCACAGGCAGGATGGGCCTGTTTTCTGTGTTGTTTCATTCCACCTGCCTTTTCATGTAAGGCCAATGCTGCAGACACTTACTTCTCACATTGCATGTGAATGAAAGCTGACCTTTGAGCAGACATAATTTCAAATGAAGCATTTCACATATGAATATATATTTTTATAATTCTACCTAAAAACTACCTGACATTTCAAGAGTATGAATTTAAGCTTCTGGAAATCAGTGGCTTATAGAACAAAGAACGGTACAGCACAGGACAGGCCATTCGGCCCACAATGTTGCGTCAAATTTTGATGGCAACTTATACTAAATATCCATCTCCTGTGCATCATCCATATCTCTCCTTTCCCTTCATTGTTTTGTTGTTCCGCTGTTAAAAAATGATCGAAAAGTAATCTGGGAAATTATAGGCCGGTAAGTTTGACGTCGGTAGTGGGTAAGTTACTGGAGGGAGTACTAAGAGACAGAATCTACAAGCATTTGGATAGACAGGGACTTATTAGGGAGAGTCAGCATGGCTTGATGTGTGGTAGGTCATGTTTGACCAATCTATTGGAGCTTTTCGAGGAGGTTACCAGGAAAGTGGATGAAGGGAAGGCAGTGGATGTTGTCTACATGGACTTCAGTAAGGCCTTTGACAAGGTCCCACATGGGAGGTTAGTCAGGAAAATTCAGTCACTAGGTATACATGGAGAGGTGGTAAATTGGACCAGACATTGGCTCAATGGAAGAAGCCAAAGAGTAGTAGTAGAGGATTGTTTCTCAGAGTGGAGGCCTGTGACTAGTGGTGTGCCACAGGGATCAGTGCTGGGTCCATTGTTATTTGTCATCTATATCAATGATCTGGATGATAATGTGGTAAATTGGATCAGCAAATTTGCTGATGATACAAAGATTGGAGGTGTAGTGGACAGTGAGGAAGGTTTTCAAAGCTTGCAGAGGGATTTGGACCAGCTGGAAAAATGGGCTGAAAGATGGCAGATGGAGTTTAATGCAGTCAAGTGTGAGGTATTGCACTTTGGAAGGACAGACCAAGGTAGAACATACAGGGTAAATGGTAAGGCACTGAGGAGTGCAGTAGAACAGAGGGATCTGGGAATACAGATACAAGATTCCCTAAAAATGGCGTCACAGGTAGATAGGGTCGTAAGGAGAGCTTTTGGTACATTGGCCTTTATTAATCAAAGTATTGAGTATAAGAGCTGCAATGTTATGATGAAGTTGTATGAGGCCGAATCTGGAGTATTGTGTTCAGTTTTGGTCACCAAATTACAGGAAGGATATTAATATGGTTGAAAGAGTGCAGAGAAGGTTTACAAGGATGTTGCCGGGACTTGAGAAACTGAGTTACAGAGAAAGGTTGAATAGGTTAGGACTTCATTCCCTGGAGTGTAGAAGAATGAGGGGAGATTTGATACAGGCACATAAAATTATGATGAGTATAGATAGAGTGAATGCAAGCAGGCTTTTTCCACTGAGGAAAGGGGAGAAAAAAAGCAGAGGACATGGGTTAAGGGTGAGGGGGGAAAAGTTTAAAGGGAACATTGGGGGGGGGCTTCTTCACACAGAGAGTGGTGGGAGTATGGAATGAGCTGCCAGACGAGGTGGTAAATGCAGGTTCTTTTTTAACACTTAAGAATAAATTGGACAGATACATGGATAGGAGGTGTATGGAGGGATATGGTCCGTGTGCAGGTCAGTGGGACTAGGCAGAAAATGGTTCGGCACAGCCAAGAAGGGCCAAAAGGCCTGTTTCTGTGCTGTAGTTTCTATGGTTTCTATGGTTATGGTTTTTCACAGAACACGGTCTCTGCTTTATTCCAGTTGAAGACTGGTATGGTATATCTGCTCGCGTAGACCCCTCAGCTCCCTGAAGTTAGTCTGCCATTCAGTTAGAGCAAAACACACAAAATGCTGGAGGAACTCAGCAGGCCAGGCAGCAGCTATGTAAAAAAGTACAGTCGATGTTTCAGAACGAGACCCTTCAGCAGGACACACGTCCACAGATTATTGAAGGGGTCTCAGCTCAAAACGTCGACTGTATTTTTTTCCATAGATGCTGCCTGGCCTGCTGCGTTCCTCCAGCATTTTGTGTGTGTTGCTTGGATTTCCAGTATTTGCAGATTTTCTCTTGTTTGCCATTCGATTATATTCTGATTGATCGGTACTTCAACTTTATTCACTTGTTTTTGTTTCACAGGCCTTGACACCCTGTAACATCAGAACCAGTAACATCAAGAAGGATCCCACCCACCCTGCTCATGGACCGTTTGTCCCGCTCCTATCAGGGAGGAGGCTACATAGCATCCACACCAGGTCACCAGACTCAGAAGTATTTACTTCCCCAAGCAGCAAGGCTGATCAAAATCTCCTCTCATTAAGACACCCCTCCACATCCCCAAACACCACTACTTTATCATTTCCTGTAATCTATGTACACGCTCCTGTGCCCAGAGTCACTTTATAGACTTACAAGCAATCTATGTAAATAAGCTATTCATATGTCCATATGTGCTTATATTTATTGTTTTTTTATTAATGTGGTTCATTATCTTGTGTTTTTTGTGCTGCATCAGATCAGGAGTAACAATTATTTCATTCTCCTTACACTTTACGCTCACTGACAACATTTAAGCAGCATCGAATCAAGCATTTGGTTCATCCAGTCAATCATATAAGTTCTAAGGACTGAACGGCATTCTCCTGCTCCGAGGCTAGCCAACCACAGCCCTAATAAACCTAAAGCGCTCTGCAGCACACACAAAATGATGGAGAAATTCAGCAGGTCAGACTACATTCATGAAAATGAACAGTTGACATTCTGGGCCAAGACCCTTCTTCAGGACTGTGCCTCTAGTTTCTTCCACAGTGGACTTCAACAACACAAGTGGATGCTGATGGGAGGCAGTTTCCTGGGACTAACCTGCGGCGTCTGCTTGAGGATATATGAGGTGTAGCCCAGTTGCTGTGGCAACCCACCAACCACAGTGCCCTGAATGCTACCAGTTGTGTTCGGTGATGTCCCCTGAACCTGATGTCCTGTTAAACAAACAATGCCACATGGTTAACCAAATTCAGCAGAAAAACTGCTCAGATTTACAGGTAATTATGTGGGCAGCAAAGATAAATGATAAGGTCTGCTTGACATCTATTTGTTGTGTCAGACTAAAGATCAGCACAGCTGTTATATTCACTGAGATAAGTCATTTAAAGGGACATCTTACGAAATTTTAGCACTGAAATCATTCATTCCAGATTGCATCTTCCACAAATCCCCACTCAGAGGATTACTTCCAAATGCATTTTTCAGTTAACAGCAGGGTTTTGTCTGTACAGGAGGGCTGGACAAACCAGAGTGAGGAAATCCAAGATACAGGAAAGTTGGGAGCAACACACACTACATGATGGAGGAACTCAGCAAGCTGGCAGGTGATAGGTGAGACCAGGTGAGGGGGAAGTGGGTGAGTGGGGCAGTGGGGAGTTGATGTAAGTAGCTGTGAGGTAATAGGTGTAAGAAGTAAAGGACTGAAGGAGGAGGAATCCCAGGAGAGGACAATGGACCTTGGAAAAAGTGAAGGAGGAGGGGAACCAGACTGAGTTAAGAGCAGGCAAGGAGAAGAGGAACCAGAATGGAGAGAGAAGAAGAGAGAAGAGAACCAGAATGGAGAATGGAAAAAGTGGGGGGGGGGGGGGGGGTGTTGATTACTTGAAGTTAGAAAAATTGATGTTCATGCCATCAGGATGGATGCGACCCAGATGGAATTCGAGGTGTTGCTCCTCTGACCTGAGTTTGGCCTCAATGAGGCAGTAGAGGAGGCCATAGACAGATACAGTACATCAGAATGGGAATGGCAAGACGAATTGAAATGGGAAAATCTTCCCTTTTGCAGCAGACAGAGAGAAAGTGCTCATCAAAGCGGTACCCTAATCCAAACACTCATATGGCGAGGTCATGGACCCAACACAATAAGGGAATCCACAATTTTTGTTACAATTGCACATGGTATTAGTGAAGCCTTACCTGGAATAATGTACATAGCTTTGGTCTCCTTAGCTGAAATAAATATAGTGGCATTGGAAGCAGTCCAAAGGAGATTCATCAGGCTAATTCCTGAGGTGAAGAAAATGCCTTAGCAAGAGAGGCTAAACAAAGGGAAGGGGGGCCATGGTCTTTGAAGTTTAAAAGAAGAGGGAAGACCTTATTGATACATAGATAATCCGAGTGGGGCGGGGGGAAATGACAGAGTAGGTGTTGAGATGTTTTCACCTGTGGGAAAACCTCAGATGAGAGCACACAGCTTACAAGAGGGCAATTTAGAAAGGAGGTGTGGAGAAATTTCTTCTCACAGAGAGTGGTGCATCTCTGGAATTCTCTTCCCCACAAGGTTGTGGAAGCTGGATCATTAGAAGTATTTTATAGGAGGTAGGTACATTTTTGAAAGACTGGAAAATTGAGGGCCATTGGAACTGGTACAGAAGAGGAGACGAGGCTGGGGACAGAGCTGCCATGATTATATTGAATGATGGGGAAGGTTTGAGGGGCCACCCATTCTGCTATGCTCTTCTGTAAATGTTCTTGTTTTTTCCACACGCAGCACTGGACATGGCAGATTTACAAAGCTAAATAAAACTATGCAATACAACTATGCGAACTGGGGAGCTGCAATAAAGCCGTTTGAATTTGATGCAACAGAAATGCTGCCTTTATGTGTGAATTGAGAGAATAATAGTGAATTTTAATCTCTATGGTTTGAACCCAATTAGAACCAAATGATGCATTGATGGCAACTACCAGCTTGTCAGAAACAAGAGAAATATTCATTCAACTGGTTAACTGGAGTATATCTTAGGAACTGGGAGATTAAGACTTCAATTTGCAAGGAATTAAGTGAAAAGGATTTGGCTCATTGATTAGTGGCACAAAGTTAACTGCAGATGTGAAACCGGGGATGTAACATGTTTGAAGATGTGGGGTAGGATGTTTGGAGGTTGTGTTGGGATGAAGATGCAGGGAGTGGTGAGCTGGGGGTTGGGATGTGAAAAGCTGAAATGTTTGAAGACGGTAAAATGGAGAGTGAAAAGATGAGATGAATGAATGTGGAGTGATGGGATTGGGATGCAAGGATTAGAATTCGGATATAGGGAGGTGAACTTGGCAAGTTGGTCTGGAATGTAGATGAGATCTGGTGACAATCTATGTGACAATGTGGGTTGAGATGAGATAACATGGTGCAGGAGTTGCCAAAACCTTGAGGTCATATTGTGAGCATAGCCAGTTAAGAATAACCAACCTCACATGTCAGTGTTAATAACCCTGTGACTTGTGGCACAATACAGAATACACACCTGTGCAGAAAGTGCACTGTAGTTAATTATGACCCCAAACATCTCCTAAGAGAGCAGATATCTGTCCTTGGTTTGGCCAATTTGGAGCATATCACTCATTTCTAATTTCTGTAGCAGCTGCTCTTCAGGAACAACATTTATTGATGCTAACCCTCTAAACTTGAATCAGCCAAATAAATTTTTTCATTGCATTTATCTTTCTTGTCCACTGCTTAATATCAGGTCAGTAGATTACGGAGTGGGGCGGGGGGGGGGTGGAATGGCATGGGATAAAAAATTAGCAACACTTTATTTCCATTAAGGAGTTGCACAGTTCCAGGTAATACAATTTGGTTCTAAGAAACCCTTAATATATAAATATCTGTCCAACTCTCCTAAAATTCAAATGATTTCTCACTCTGTCACATGTTTATCAGGGCCTTGAGAATAAGGTTATCTAAGATTACTACAGGGACTAGATTAAGTGGAAATGACAGATGTAATTTAAATTGGTCTAGTGCAGACTGTTACAGTTTGGGAAGTTGAATCAGGGCAGGATTGACATAGTAGTGGGGTGTTGGAGATTCCGCAAAATAGACAGACCAAGTGGCATACATACAGAGTTCTGTGAAAATAGCAACACAAGTAGACAGGGTGATGAAACGGGCATTTTGCATGCTTGACTTCATCGGTAAGGGGATTAAGTACAAGAGCTGTACTTTATCATGTGACATCTGTACAAGACTTTGGTGCGATAACACCTGGAGTACTGTGTGCAGTTCTGGTCACCTAACTATAGGAAAGATGTCATTAAACTGGGAAGGAAAGGTGTAAGGATGCTGTCAGAACTGGGCAGCTTAAGTTACAAGTTGGATAGGATGGTGATAGGGTGAGGATGATCTTATAAAGGTATGTATAACCATGAGAGGTATAGAAAAGGCCAAATGAACGTCCAGGTGGGTGGTGCAATTCTACTTTGGAGTTTGATGAAAACATAACAAAGAAATAGTCTGCGTTGACATCTTACCTGCTGGATTGGCAGCCCGCAGAATCGCTCCTTGGGGTATCAATAACAGCTTGCCTTTGCCCGAGGGGTTCTTGCTGTTGGTCGTTAGGTAGAGTTTGGTCCCTGGGGGCAGATTGGCCAGGTTGGCCAAGTTGGTTGCTGGAAGCTGCAGCGTGGCCATAACTAAAGAACAGAAAGTATCATCAGAAATGTCTGTACTTCATATACAGTCTATCTTTATGCTGATTGATATGATGTTGATGCATCAGAGAATTGGGTTTAATTATATTTAAATATAAATAGACCTCACTGAAAAAAATCAAATACACTGCATAAATAACTGAAAGACTTAAACAGCTTCAGATTGTAAAATGTTCCTATTGACACTCTACAGGCAGTCGTAAAGAACACTTTCTTTTGGTCCCCTAATCTGAGGAAAGACATCCTTGCCATAGAGGGAGTACAAAGAAGGTTCACCAGATTGATTCCTGGGATGGCAGGACTTTCATATGATGAAAGACTGGATTGGCTAGGTTTATACTCGCTTGAATTTAGAAGATTGAGGGGGGATCTGATTGAAACGTATAAAATCCTAAAGGGGTTGGACAGGCTAGATGCAGGAAGATTGTTCCCGATGTTGGGGAAGTCCAGAACGAGGGGTCATAGTTTGAGGATAAAGGGGAAGCCCTTTAGGACCGAGATTAGGAAAAACTTCTTCACACAGAGAGTGGTGAATCTGTGGAATTCTGTGCCACAGGAAACAGTTGAGGCCGGTTCATTGGCTATATTTAAGAGGGAGTTAGATATGGCCATTGTGGCTAAAGGGATCAGGGGGTATGGAGGGAAGGCTGGTACAGGGTTCTGAGTTGGATGATCAGCCATGATCATACTGATGGCGGTGCATCTCGAAGGGCCGAATGGCCCACTCCTGCACCTATTTTCTATGTTTCTATGTTTCTTTAATGTAATGGATAAGGTTCTTATTATGAAACTTCTCAATAAGTGTGTACGGAATACCAAATGAAGCTCCAAGGCTCTCTCCGTATGTTAATAATCTCTCCCTGAATGAATGAGAACAAAAATCATCTCTACATAAATCGACTTGGTATGGCAAAATATTAAATATTCTCAAAACAAAGGGATTATATTTCTTTTCCATATTGACATTCTAATATTTTAATAAGATTGCTGTCACTACCTCACTCACATACTTCCTATTCAAACTATCTCACCCAAGTATCAGTGGCTTCTTAGACTATCTTGTACAGTAAAATCTTATTTCAGTTTTCTATTTATGAAACTTTTGTCAATTATATGCCTTTTATTCATGAACCTGAGATGGGACTTTCCAACTGCTTTTCAGGCCACGTGTTGGCTGGTTATCATACTGTATCGGTTTCCCCTGCATTTGTAATAAGGCTCATGATCATGCTCATTATATGTTGTACCTGCTCTGTGTTGCAGATAATAATATCAGCAGATAAACTAGATAAACAATATTCATTTCAATAAAGCTTAGATTAGACAAACTGAACCACTGTCAATATCTACTAATCTTAATGAACGCAAAATAAAGAGCTTTTAATTTTCTGTGACTGTTGCATATTATCTTCTCAGCACTCTATGGCTAAATGATGCCAGCAACCACCGACAATCTCCAATTTACTTTCTTTCTCATACAGATATCATGGCTGCAGCTGTATGGGGAAGAAGTAAAGAGGTCACGAGAGTGAAAGTTAGGGGAAAACACAAATTCTATGGTCGTGGGTAAGACTCCAAAAAGGAATGTTGCCCCTCTGATGCCATGCTCCAGGATATTTTTAGAAGGAGAGAGAAAGAAACCAGAGGTTTTGGTCCACATGGGTAGTACACCATAGTTAGAAAGAAAGATGAGGTCTAGTAAACAAATTTTATGAGATAGGCAAATGATAAGGCAGGATCTCAAAAAAATAGCAATCACAAGATTATTGCTTGTCCTATATAGCAGTGGGTACAGAAACAATGATAATTCAAATGAAATAACACACATAAAAGTTGCTGGTGAACGCAGCAGGCCAGACAGCATCTCTAGGAAGAGGTGCAGTCGATGTTTCAGGCCGAGACCCTTCGTCAGGACTTCGTCAGGGTCTCGGCCTGAAACGTTGACTGCACCTCTTCCTAGAGATGCTGCCTGGCCTGCTGCGTTCAACAGCAACTTTTATGTGTGTTACTTGAATTCCCAGCATCTGCAGAATTCCTGTTGTTTGCGTTATAATTCAAATGAAAGTGTGGCTGCAGGGGTAATGGAGGACAGTGCGCTTAAACCTTGGGACATTTAGGCCAGATCTAGCGATGGCAATGGTGGGAAGCAGGGCAATCAGGCTGCATCTCAACAGACTAGGAAGACATCCCTTTTGGGCAGGTTTGCTAGAGCTATTGTGGAGAGTTTATCAGGTAATGGAAAGTTCAGTATTGTTGTAAAAAGAATATAATGAATATTGATGAATGTGTTCTCTTCAATAGAATTACTAGCAATAACTTCAGATGATAATGGTGTTTAGACTAATTGAATGCTAATTAGCCAGACTGGATATGTCTTTATTTTTCTGTACAGGATATGCCAGGGCAATCTTCCACAAGACCCGGTAGACGCCAGTGTTAAGGACAGGTCTCCAGTGCAATGGATTACTCAATATCCAATGCTCTCAGCTTTTTCTTGACATTACTTGGAGTGAATCAAATTGGCTGTAGATTGGGTTCTCTGATAGGGAAAATCTCAGGACAGGATCAAAATCGATCATCTATATAATGTTTCTGGTTGGATTCAGTTTTGAGTGCTTCAGCCATAGAGTTGCCCTACCTTCATTATTAATAAGAATATTTGCTGAGCTTTTTTCCATTAACTTTTCAATTGCACACCACCATTCACAGTTAGGCAAGGAATATTGCAGGGGCTTAATTTGACCTGTTGATTAGGCAATAAAGACTTACATAGATAAAAAATAAAAGAAAGAAAATGAAAATATTAGAAGCTGTTCGTAGAATCCCCTGTCATAGCTGTGCAGTAACTGCCATGCTGATAAGGCAATGGCATTTTAACTTAATGAAAGAATAAACTAATTTATTTTGTGTCAGAAAAGAAACGAACAGTTCAAATATGTCCAACATAGTTTATGACAACAAAATGTCCTATTGCAAATAAGGAGTCAGATCACATCAGACTTAATGAATCCTGTTCCTTCAAACTCTTTCATAATGTAAATACAGTAGGAGTAACAATTTATGTATTTAAATGAAATACAGAACAAATTACAATACTACAATGCCTCTATAGTACAATAAAACTGTGTATTAGCTCCTAACAGTGATAGATGGAGGAATTTGTCTGCTGCGTTCTTATGATTGACCGTAAATGAACAAAATCTGCGTAGACACCTAGTGCAGATAATGGACTGCCTTCATACAATGCTTTAGACAATTGCATCATCCAAATCTTCATTTTTATTGCAACATTCAAGAAGATTGTCAATACTTTCAAATTCTTCATAATTCCTGACTTGTTGAAGTAGTGAAATTACTTCATTTTCATTCCCAGACATTTCTGGCAACATCAAACCTGAATGTTTGAAACCACTGTGAGCAAAACAGTTCCAAGTTGTTTTTCTGCTTATTTCCTGCCAACTATCAGTGACAAAGTCACTGCTTTTTGAACACAAACACATGCAACTGACACTATTTAACAACTGACCGCTCTGAGCATGGAGTAGTGTCTAATGGCCACGCAGGTGTACACGACTGAAGTGAGTTAGAAACTGTAGGGAACAGTCTCTTGCAGCATGGTGTCCCGATTAAATAAAAGGAATCACAGCCATTTTTGCAATTTAGTTTTTATTCTTTAAAATTTGTTCCAAATAAACAGATTAACTGATGGCACAATTAACCGGGATCCACTGTAGTTTGCAATTTGGAAGTGTCATGCTGATCTGAGTTCCCAGAGAGGAGAAGATGCCTGCAACCCTGCAGCAACTAACAAATCTATCCATCCCCCAAATGTTCTGTCACATACATGGGCTGTAGAGTTGGGCATTTCTGATCTGGGGAGGACCTGTAATGAGCAGATTTAATTGAGACTTTGAAAGTGTCTGAGCATTTATCTGAGAACATTATAAGCTTGCTGAGACTAATGTGGTGATTGAATGGGAGAGACATTGTACTTCTACTAAGATACTAATTTTCAACAAGGTAGCTTCCCTAAGGATGAGACAACTTAATTCAAAATAAATGGAACAAATTTGTTACGAAGTAAGAAATCAGAATTTAACCTGAACACTAAATTTTGTAGGTGCTGGAAATCCAGAGTAACACATCCAAAAATGCTGGAGGAATTGAGCAGGTCAGAGTGCCTAAGGAAAAGAATAAAAACCCAACATTTCGGGCCAATACCCTTCATCAAGATTGGAAATACAGTTTGTATTAAGGTAAATGAGTTCTACTTGCCAAAAATGCAACCTACCACTGTGACAAAGGAAGCAAGAAACAACTTAAAACTGAAAGTACATTAAAAAAAACATACAGATCCTTACAATTGGGAGACATACAAATAATGACTGGTGGCATAAAGTTATAAGTGCCAATTACAAAGGAAATATGAAAGGAAACTTACAATAAGTTTTATGTAATGATGTAAAAATTATCACAATTGGCAATTATGTAACAAAAAAAGATGGTTAAAAGGATGTTAAATAGTGGTCAATAATCTCTGAATACTGAGATCCATCATAACTAATGGCAAATAAAAGTACTGAGAAATGGGAAGCTCCAGGATTAGATGGTCCTCAAGTCAGGAATATTGAAAGGAACTGGTGGAATAATTGCACTTGACTTAAGATCAAAGTAATCTTCCATTCCTTTTAATTTGAAAGTTGCATATCACTCAATTATTTAAGATAGATGAAAGGGCAACTACAGAGTCTATAACTCCTGCTGAAATCAGTGAAATCAAGGATTAAATATGCATTGACCGAACAATTTAAAAACCTCCATAATTAAAGGCAGCCAACATGAGAAAGGAAAGTCTTGCCTCAAAGTTGGTTGAATTATTTTGAGATGAGGAAAGTAACGGTCAAGGAAATATGAAGGTTTGTTGTTAAATGGACAGTCAGAAATAATTTGATAAAGCCTCATTAAATTAATGTTAAGTAAAAGTAGTTCATGAAATTGAAGGCAAATTAGTGATCTGGCTAGGAGCAACAGGAAATAAGAATGTTGGGATAACAAAGTATTGGCAAGGTCTGTTTATGGCATTTCACAGATGTACTGGGGTTGCTGCAACTAGTTATTAAAGTCTTAAATGCAGCGATAGAGAACCACATGTTCGTATTTGCTGACGACCAAGATTTGTGTTTTTGTAATAGAAGCATTAAATTACAGGGTGTTATCAAAAGACTGAGAAAATGAAAGAAAATATGGCAAATGCATTTCAATGTGAGAGTTCATTCACTTTGTATCTATAATGAACATATCAATGCAGTACAACAGATAGGGTTCTAGATAAAAAGATTAAAGTGTCAGGCAGGTGCAAAAAACAATAAAAAGGTTTAGTATAATACTGTACTTTTACATACAGGGGACTAAAATACAAAGTTTATGCCCCAACCAAACTAGACTGAACTACTCTGAGATCTTGCCTCCCATACCTGTACTCTATGGGGTAAATTACAAGGAAATAGTATACAAACTGGGCTAGTATTCTCTGAAATTTATATGTCTCGTTTGATCAAAGTTTCTAAGACTTGAAAAGAAATTAATTGGAAGGATAAAGAGAAACTAGTAGTGGTGCAATCACTTGAGTCGAATATGGTGTTCTTCTAAGGAGCTGCCTATTTGTGGATCCTCAAATGGCTGTAGAGGCCAATCCAGCATCCACATACTTTGCTGCAGTGCAATCAAGTGGTGGCTGTGGTTAGGTCTTTTGGTTGCTCAAAGAGAAACCACTACTGCCTATTGAGCCTAGCTCCAGGACTTTCAGGGGTATAGATTTGGAATTCTCATCTGCCAATGACAACCACTTCTGGTCAATCATTAAATTTAAATCAGATTGATAAATTACTGTTAACCAAAAGAATTAATTATGGGGAATATCAGAGTGAGGTCGCAGATCAGAAGCTAGCTGGTGGTATAGTGGCACCCACACCAGACTTCGAGTCGAGCAGTCCCAGGTTTGAATCCGGCCAGCTCCTTGCATGCTGTCCATCCATCCTGGGTTGAGTGTCGAGTTAGCAGCTTGGCCTCGTAAGAAACAGATAAATGCTAAAGGAACTGTAAGGTTGCTGCCTGATGCACAACAAGGTGAGGAAAAGAAAAACAACAATAAATCAGAGATGATTAAATTGAATGGCAGAACTGATCTGAATTCACCTGCTCCAAGACTCTTCATTGTATTGAATATTGTTCAAGCATAACTGGTTCTCAATAATGTTTCTTATATCAGAACTGTCATGGTCAAAGCAAAGCAGAGCTGGTCAAATGAAGAGATCGTATTCTAAGCAAGTACTTTGCCATATGCCATTTCTTCCTCTTTATTCTTGTATTCTGTGCAACGTGGATGGAACAGCAAATAATCACAGCCATTTCATCTGAAGTAAGTGATGAAATTTTTGCACTTATAACTGTTGCCTCTCTACTGACAGGGACAAAGTCTTTGGATATTATTCCCACTATACTCAATCTTGCCTTTAATTCACATTTTTAAGACGGTTATAATAAAATTTATAACAATTCTAATGAACAGAATAATTTTTGGAAAACAGGACCATGGTGAATTTAAAGGGAGCAAAGGAAACAGAGCCCTGTTGAGCTTAAGTATAAAGAACCATAGTAAATTTAAGGCGATTGTGGGAAATGGAGGCCCTACTGAGATCAAAAAAAATGGTAGAAACATCGATTGTTGAACATCATATCAAACCAAAAGGATTTCTGAACAGTTGGATAGCAGATTTATTTTTTATATTTACTTATTTATAGATACAGTACAGAAACAGGCCCTTCTGGCCCAACACACCTATGCTGACCAACTACACCTATGTGATCATTTAACCTCCTCATCCATACGTCTTTGAAATGCGGGATAAAATTGGAGCACCTGCACTCGGAGGAAACCCATGCAGCCACAGGGAGAACGTACGAAGTTCTTACAAACAGCTGCAGGAAGATCCTGTAAGATTTACTGCACATGAAAAAAGTTTGGCACACAGCATATTACATAGCAGCTGTGTAATTCTACATGATATTGGAGTGTTTTTCTCCGGCTGCTGTTTAAATTTCAGCTTTCATTTTACTACATTGCCACCTGCTGGACATCACATATTCAACATGTCTTGCTTGAGCTACAGATCTTCATTCCTCGTGCCTCTGCTCTGTGAACAGGGAGCAGCACGTTGCTTTTATCAGCAGGACAATAAGCTAACATACTGTATATCCTATCAATACAACTCAAGTGACTGAACAGCATTTGGTAGGAGCTGAACTTTGAATTGGGGAATGGATGACTTCAAACATATCTAAAATTCTGAAATTCCTGCAACCTCTTTCCTTGCCTCCCACGGCATCCAGGGATATATCTCATCAGAGCCTGGGGATTTATTCATCTTTATACACACTAATTTTAATCTTAAGCGCTGCAGAATTTCTTCCCCTACTGACATCTCCAACTACAATGCCCTTCTCCTAGTTCAGGGGTTCCACAAACCCCTTGCTTAATGGTATTGGTTCATGTCGTTAAAAAAGGTTGGGAAACTCTGTCCTTGTTCAATACAGATGAAATGGTTTCATCTAGAACCTTGCCCACAACTTCTGATTCCATGATAGATTTGCTCTCTGGTCTCTACTAGGCCCCTTCTTGCTCTTTATTTACTTATAAAATGCCCTGGGGTTTTCCATAATCTCATCTGCCAATAATATTCTGTTGTTCCTCTTTGCCCTCCTAATTTCTTTCTGAGGCATCCATACACACTGTTTACTTCTGAAGGAACTCCCCATTTTCAGGATTCTATACTCCATATGGTTCCTTTCTAGCTCTAAAAAAAAATCCATGACATCCCTTGACATCCAGATTCCCTGGAGTTGCCATCTTTGCCTTTTACCTTTACAGGAACACATTAGCCCACATTAGCTCACTATTTTACTTTTAAGACTTGATTTGTCTTCAGGTTGCTGCTTGCAGTCTATGTACAGTTGAAGTCAGAAGTTACATACACCTTAGCCAAATACATTTAAACTCAGTTCTTCACAATTCCTGACATCGAATCCTAGAAAACATTCCCTGTCTTAGATCGGTTAGGATCACTACTTTATTTTAAGAATGTGAAATGTCAGAATAATAGTAGAGAGAATGATTTATTTCAGCTTTTATTTCTTTCATCACTTTCCCAGTGGGTCAGAAGTTTGCATACACTTTGTTAGTATTTGGTAGCATTGCTCTTAAATTGTTTAATTTGGGTCAAACGTTTTGGGTAGCCTTCCACAAGCTTCTCACAGTAAGTTGCTGGAATTTCGTTCCATTCCTCCAGACAGAACTGATGTAACTGAGTCAGGTTTGCAGGCTTCCTTGCTCGCACACTCTTTTTCAGTTCTGCCCACAAATTTTCTATCAGACTGAGGTCAGTGCTTTGTGATGGCCACTCCAATACCTTGACTTTGTTGTCCTTAAGCAATTTTGCCACAATTTTGGAGGAATGCTTGAGGTCATTGTCCATTTGGAAGACCATTTGCAACCGAGCTTTAACTTCCTGGCTGATGTCTTGAGATGTTGCTTCAATATATCCACATATTTTTTTTCCTCATGATGCCATCTATTTTGTGAAGTGCACCAGTCCCTCCTGCAGCAAAGCACCCCCCACAACATGATGCTGCCACCCCCATGCTTCACGGTTGGGATGGTGTTGTCTGGCTTGCAAGCCTCACTCTTTTTCCTCCAAACATAACAATGGTCATTATGGCCGAACAGTTCAATTTTTGTTTCATCAGACCAGAGGACGTTTCTCCAAAAAGTAAGATATTTGTCCCCACGCGCACTTGCAAACTATAGTCTGGCTTTTTTATGGTGGTTTTGGAGCAGTGGCTTCTTCCTTGCTGAGCAGCCTTTCAGGTTATGTCGATATAGGACTCGTTTTACTGTAGATATAGATACTTGTCTACATGTTTCCTCCAGTATCTTCACAAAGCCCTTTGCTGTTGTTCTGGGATTGATTTGCACTTTTCGTGCAAAAGTACGTTCATCTCTAGGAGACAGAATACATCTCCTTCTTGAGCGGTATGTCGGCTGCGTGGTCCCATGGTGTTTTTATATTTGCGTACTATTGTTTGTACAGGTGAATGTGGTACCTTCAGCCGTTTGGAAATTGCTCCCAAGGATGAACCAGACTTGACATCATTTTCTGACCTCAATCCGATAGAAAATTTGTGGGCAGAACTGAAAAAGTGTGTGCGAGCAAGGAGGTCTACAAACTTGACTCAGTTACACCAGTTCTATCTGGAGGAATGGACCAAAATTCCAGCAACTTACTGTGAGAAGCTTGTGAAAGTTACCCAAAACGTTTGGCCCAAATTAAACAATTTAAAAGCAGTGCTACCAAATACTAACAAAGTGTATGCAAACTTCTGACCCACTGGGGAAGTGATGAAAGAAATAAAAGCTGAAATAAATCATTCTCTCTGCTATTATTCTGACATTTCACATTCTTAAAATAAAGTAGTGATCCTAATTGACCTAAGACAGGGAATGTTTTCTAGGATTAAATGTCAGGAATTGTGAAAGACTGAGTTTAAATGTATTTGGCTAAGGTATATGTAAACTTCTCACTTCAATTGTATGACAGAAACATTTAAACCTTTGCTGATCAAAGATGCAGTACCAAATGCCTGGAGGTCAACAAATGTGGTGCTTTTAGTTAAGAAGAGTAGCAAGAGTAAGCTAGGAAATAACAGGCCAGTCATTAACAGAGCACTCTGCAGTCTCAGAGCAGCTGCAGACTTTTCTCAAGGAGGGTAAGCAGCCAAAAGTCCTGGTGCACATTAGCACTAATGACATATGTAGAAAGGTGGAAGAGGTCCTGCACAGTGAGTACAGGGAGTTAGCAAAGGGGTTGAATACCAAAACCTCCAAGGTTGTAATCCCTGGGTGCTACATGCTAGTCAGTGCAGGAACAGGATGATAGTACAGATGAATGAGTGGCTGAGGAACTGGTGCAGGGAGTTTCAGGTTCTTGGATTATTGGAACTTTTTCTGGGTCAGATGTCACCTGTACAAGAGGGATGAGTTGCACCTGAACTGGAGGGGAACCAATATGCTGGCTGGGATATTCACTAGTGCTGCCTGAGGAGAGGTTAAACTAGTTCAGCAATGGGGTGAGAACCAGAGTGCCAGGTCAGAAAGTGGTGGCATGAAAGGAAGGTAGATGTCAGGGCCAGTAAAACATCTACTAGCAGGAGCAAAGTAATAGGCATAATGGTAAGGATTGCTGAAGTGTGTGTATTTTAATGCTGGGAGTATTATGGGTAAGGGTGATGAACTTAGAACATGGAACTATGATGTTGTGGCTATTACAGAGACTTGGTTGAGTGAGGAACAGAAATTGGTACTTAATGTCCCAGGGATTTGATGTTTTAGTAAAGATAGACAGGGAGGTACCAATACCGAAGGGGACCAATAACCTGGCGGGAAAGTTTAATAGAGCTGTTAGGGAGGGTTTAAACTAATTTGGCAGGGGGATGGGAACCGGAATGATAAGAGCGGAGGAAGGGGAGAACAGAAATAAATTTAAGATAGTGAGCAGTAAAGATGTCAGGAAAGACAGGCAGGTGATGGGGCAAATGTGTAGCTATTGGGATGAGCTGCAGTGCAATAAAGTTGCAGTGAAATCAAAGCAAAAAGTATCAAATAGTGGTCTTAAGGTGTTGTACTTAAATGCACGCAGCATAAGGAATAAGGTGGATGATCTTGTTGTACAGCCACAGATTGGCAGGTATGATATTGTGGCCATCACTGAGACCTGGCTAAAGGATGCATGTCTCTGGGAGCTGAACGTCCAAGGATACACGGTGTATCGGAAGGATAGGAAGGTAGGCAGAGGGGGAGGCGTGGCTTTATTGGTAAGAAATGATATTAAATCATTAGAAAGAGGTGATATAGGATCGGAAGGTGCAGAATCTTTATGGGTTGAGCTAAGGAATAGCAGGGGTAAAAGGACCCTGATGGCAGTTATTTATAGGCCTCCAAACAGCTGCAGTGATGTGGACTACAAATTACAACTGGAAATAGAAAAGGCTTGTCAGAAGGGCAGTGTTATGATAATTGTGGGGGATTTTAACATGCGAGTAGATTGGAAAAATTAGGTTGGCACTGGATCTCAAGAGAGAGAATTTGTAGAATGTCTGCGAGATGGCTTTTTAGAACAGCTTGTTGTTGAGCCCACTAGGGGATCGGCTGTACTGGAATGGGTATTGTGTAATGAACCGGAGGTGACTGGAGAGATTGAGGTGAAGGAACCCTTAGGAGACAGTGATCATAACATGATTGAGTTCACTGTGAAATTAGAAAAAGAGAAGCCGAAATCTGATGTGTCGGTGTTCCAGTGGAGTAAAGGAAATTACAGTGGCATGAGAGAGGAACTGGCCAAAGTTGACTGGAAAGAGACACTGGCGGGAAAGACGGCAGAGCAGCGGTGGCTGGAGTTTATGCGAGAAGTGAGGAATGTGCAAGACAGGTATATTCCAAAAAAGAAGAAATTTTCAAGTGGAAAAAGGATGCAACCGTGGTTGACAAGAAGTCAAAGTCAAAGTTAAAGCAAAGGAGAGGGCATACAAGGAAGCAAAAATTAGTGGGAAGACAGAGGATTAGGAAGTTTTTAAAACCTTACAAAAGGAAACCAAGAAGGTCATTAAGAGAGAAAAGATTAACTATGAAAGGAAACTAGCAAATAATATCAAAGAGGATACTAAAAGCTTTTTCAAGTATATAAAGAGTAAAAGACAGGTGAGAGTAGATATAGGACCGATAGAAAATGATACTGGAGAAATTGTAATGGGAGATGAGGAGATGGCAGAGGAACTGAACAAGTATTTTGCATCAGTCTTCACTGAGGAAGACAGCAGGATACCGGACACTCAAGGATGGCAGGGAAGAGAAGTGTGCGCAGTCACAATTACGACAGAGAAAGTACTCAGGAAGCTGAATAGGCTAAAGGTCAATAAATCTCCTGGACCAGATGGAATGCACCCTCGTGTTCTGAAGGAAGTAGCTGTGGAGATTGCGGAGGCATTAGCGATGATCTTTCAAAAGTCGATAGATTCTGGCATGGTTCCGGAAGACTGGAAGATTGCAAATGTCACTCCACTATTTAAGAAGGGGGCAAGGAAGCAAAAAGGAAATATTACACCTGTTAGCTTGACGTCGGTGGTTGGGAAGTTGTTGGAGTCGATTGTCAAGGATGAGGTTACAGAGTACCTGGAGGCATATGACAAGATAGGCAGAACTCAGCATGGATTCCTTAAAGGAAAATCCTGCCTGACAAACCTATTACAATTTTTTGAGGAAATTACCAGTAGGCTAGACAAGGGAGATGCAGTGGATGTTGTATATTTGGATTTTCAGAAGGCCGTTGACAAGGTGCCACACATGAGGCTACTTAACAAGATAAGAGCCCATGGAATTACAGGAAAGTCACATACGTGGATAGAGCGTTGGCTGATTGGCAGGAAACAGAGAGTGGGAATAAAGAGATCCTATTCTGGTTGGCTGCCGGTTACCAGTGGTGTTCCACAGGGGTCCGTGTTGGGGCCGCTTCTTTTTACATTGTACATCAACGATTTGGATTATGGAATAGATGGCTTTGTGGCTAAGTTTGCTGACGATACGAAGATAGGTGGAGGGGCCGGTAGTGCTGAGGAAACGGAGAGTCTGCAGAGAGACTTAGATAGATTGGAAGAATGGGCAGAGAAGTGGCAAATGAAGTACAATGTTGGAAAGTGTATGGTTATGCACTTTGGCAGAAAAAATAAACGGGCAGACTATTATTTAAATGGGGAAAGAATTCAAAGTTCTGAGATGCAACGGGACTTGGGAGTCCTCGTACAGGATTCCCTTAAAGTTAACCTCCAGGTTGAGTCAGTAGTGAAGAAGGCGAATGCAATGTTGGCATTCATTTCTAGAGGAATAGAGTATAGGAGCAGGGATGTGATGTTGAGGCTCTATAAGGCACTGGTGAGACCTCACTTGGAGTACTGTGGGCAGTTTTGGTCTCCTTATTTAAGAAAGGATGTGCTGATGTTGGAGAGGGCACAGAGAAGATTCACTAGAATGATTCCGGGAATGAGAGGGTTAACATATGAGGAACGTTTGTCCGCTCTTGGACTGTATTCCTTGGAGTTTAGAAGAATGAGGGAAGACCTCATAGAAACATTTTGAATGTTAAAAGGCATGGACAGAGTGGATGTGGCAAAGTTGTTTCCCATGATGGGGGAGTCTAGTACGAGAGGGCATGACTTCAGGATTGAAGGGCGCCCTTTCAGAACAGAAATGCAAAGAAATTTTTTTTAGTCAGAGGGTGGTGAATCTATGGAATTTGTTGCCACGGGCAGCAGTGGAGGCCAAGTCATTGGATGTATTTAAGGCAGAGATTGATAGGTATCTGAGTAGCCAGGGCATCAAAGGTTATGGTGAGAAGGCGGGGCAGTGGGACTAAATAGGATAAAATGGATCAGCTCATGATAAGATGGCGGAGCAGACTCGATGGGCTGAATGGCCTACTTCTGCTCCTTTGTCTTATGGTCTTATGGTAAAAGAGGAGGGGAAGGAATTGTACTACCAATCAGGGACAGTATCACAGCTGCACTCAGAGGAGAGAAAATGGAGGGCTCATCCACTGAGTCATTATGGGTGGAACTCAAAAATAGGAAGGGTGCAATCAATCTGATTGAACTGTACTACAGACCCCCCCCCCCCGCCCCAATGGCCACTGGAACAATGAGGCAGATTAAGGACAGGTGTAAAAGCAATAGCACTGTTATCATGGGGGAGTTCAACTTTCCTAATATAAACTGGGACCTTCCGAGGGCCAGAGGTTTAGCTGGGGCAGGACTGTGTTAGGTGCATCTGGGAGGGTTTCTTAAATCAATATACAGGTGCAACAAGAAGAGGGGTGGTACTGGACTTGGTGTTGGGTGATGAGCCTGGCCAAGTGACCGCCTTTCGGAAAGTGTGGATGGTGTTTAAAGACCAATTACACAGAATACAAGACAGGTATGTTCCAGTCAGAAGGAACGACAACGATGGCAAGGTAAGAGAACTTTGGAGGTTGAAAGAGGTAATGAATTTGATCAAAAAGTACATAAAGCTTAGGAAGCTAGAATCAAACAGACCCCTTAAGGATTATAAGGAAGCCATAAAAGAACTCAAGGAGGGAATTAGGATAGTTAAGAGGGGCTATGAAAAGTTCTTGGCAAGAAGGATTAGAGACACTCTCATGGTACTCTATGCATACATTAAGAGCAAGAGGATAATGAGGGAGAGGGTAGAACCACTCAGGATAAAAGGGGGAGGCGATCATTTGCTTGGATGCAGAAGATATGAGTGAGGTCCTAAATGATCACTTTACGTCAGTATTTACCAATGAGAATGATATGGAGGATTGAGAGATCAGTGATGAGCATATTGATATGCTAAGACATTTCGAGGTACAGGAGATGGTGCTATGTCTGTTAAAGAGTATTAAGGTGGATAAGTCCCCAGGGCCTGATGGGATATACCCAAGGTTATTGAGAGAGGCGAGAGATGAGATTGCTGGGGCCTTGACCAATATTTTTGTATCCACTCATAGCTGAGGAGCTGAAGAACTGGTGAGTAGCTAATACTATTCCATTATTCTGGGATAATTTTGGAACCTATAAACTGGCGAGTCTCATATCAGTGATAGGGAAGTTACTGGAGAGAATGCTTAGGGATAGGATTTATGAGCGTGTGGAAAACCATGGCCTAAGTAGGGCCCAGCATGGTTTTGTGCAGATCAAGTTGTGTTTTACTAACTTGACTGAGTATTTTGAAGAGGTGGCGCGGGTGATTGATGAAAGTAGTTAATGAAGGTGGAGTCTACGTGGATTTTAACAAGGCATTTGACAAGGTCCTTCATGGGAGGCTCATCCAGAAGATTAAGATGCAGTGGTGCAGTGCTAGCCAGAGCGCACCAGAGCACGTCTGGCACATCTTTAAGAAAAAGGCAGAAATATACAAGCTAATTAATTAGGTGCCGCTCAGGGTGATTTGAGTATCTCAGAAACTGCTGATCTTGTGGGATTTTTACGCACAACAGACTCTGGAGTTTACCAAGAATGGTGCCAAAAACAAAAAAACATCCAGCGAGTGGATTTAATAAAATGTTTTCGCTCACAGAACAGCCACTCGCTGGATGTCTTTTTGTTTTTGGCACCACTCTTTATAAACTCCAGAGTCTGTTCTGCATAAAAGTCGCAGGAGATCAGCAGTTTCTGAGATACTCAAAGCACCCTGGGTGGCACCTAATTAGTTAGCTTGTTTATTTCTGCTATTTTCTCAAAGATGTGCCGGACGTGCTCTGGCTAGCACTGCACGACTGTTAAAATGTACAGGATCCATGCTGAATTGGCCGAAGGAACTTATCCTAGCTGGAGGTCTGTGATTAATGGTGTTCTGCAGGGATCTGTACTGGAACATCTGCTGTTTGTGATGTATATAAATGATGTGGAGGGAAATATAGATGGGTGAGTTAGTAAGTTTGCAGATAATATGAAGATTGGTGCTGTTATGGATAGCATAGAAGATAGGTGAAGAATACAGCAAAATATAGATTGGTTGAAGATATGGGTGGTGAAATGGCAAAAGGAGCTAATCCACCCAAATGTGAAGTGTTGCACTAGATAGTTCAAATGTAAAGAGACAGTACACTGTTAATGGCAAGACCTTTAATAATGATGATGAGCAGAGTGATCCTGGGGTTCCAAGTAGCTACACAAGTTGATAGGGTGGTTAAGAAGGCATATGTCATATTTGCCTTTATTAGTCAAGGTACTGAGTTTAAAAATCAGGAAATTACGTTGCAAGTTTATAAAACTTGAGTCAGACCACATCTGGAGTATTGCATGCACTTCTGGTTATCTCATTAAAGGAAGGATGTCAAGGTTTTGGAGAGGATGCAGAAGGTGTAGCAGGAGTATTATGGGTAAGGGTGATGAACTTATAGCATAGATCAGTACATGGAATTATGATGTTGTAGCCATTACTGAAACTTGGCTGCCAGAGGGGCAGGAATGGGTGATTAATATACCAGGTAAAAGAGAGAGTGGAGTTGCTTTACTAATCAGGAACAATATCACAGCTGCACTCAGAGGAGACATAATGGAGCAGTTCATTTGGATGGAACTCAAAAGGAGGAAGGGTGCAACATACTGATGGGACTGTACTACACACCCCCTAATAGCCACCCAGGCATTGAGGAACAGATATGTAATCACATTATGGAAGTGTGTAAAAATGCTGTTGTCATGGGAAATTTCAACTTCCCTAATACAAACTGGGATCTTCTTAGTGCACGAGGTTTAGGTGGGCAGAATTTGTTAAGGCTATCCAGAGGGTTTCTTAAATCAATATGTGGATGGTCTAACGAGAGGAGAGGCCATACTGGATTTGGTGTTGGGTAATGAGCCTGGGCAGGTGACTTGACGTTTCAGTAGGTGATCAGTGACTACAACTCCTTAACTTTCAGGATACCTACAGATAAGGATAAGTATGGTCCTTGTGGGAGAGTTGTGGGGGAGAGCCAAAAAGTTCTATTCAAAAGGTTCAAAGGAACATCTAAACAAGCTTGATGCACTTTGGAAACAAGTCCTGTGGACTGATGAAGTTAAAATAGAACTTTTTGGCCACAATGAGCAAAGGTATGTTTGGAGAAAAAAGGGAGCAGAATTTCTTGAAAAGAACACCTCTCCAACTGTTAAGCATGGGGGTGGATCGATCATGCTTTGGGCTTGTGTTGCAGCCAGTGGCACGGGGAACATTTACTGGTAGAGGGAAGAATGAATTCAATTAAATACCAGCAAATTCTGGAAGCAAACATCACAACGTCTATAAAAAAGCTGAAGATGAAAAGAGGATGGCTTCTACAACAGGATAATGATCCTAAACACACCTCAAAATCCACAATGGACTACCTCAAGAGGCACAAGCTGAAGATCTTGCCATGGCCCTCACAGTCCCCTGACCTAAACATCATCGAAAATCTGTGGATAGACCTCAAAAGAGCAGTGCATGCAAGATGGCCCAAGAATCTCACAGAACTAGATGCCTTTGCAAGGAAGAATGGGCGAAGATCCCCCAAGCAAGAATTGAAAGACTCTTAGCTGGCTACAAAAAGTGTTTGTAAGCTGCGATATTTGCCAAAGGGGGTGTTACTAAGTACTGACCATGCAGGGTGCCCAAACTTGTGCTTCGAGCCCTATTCCTTTTTTGTTATTTTGAAACTGTAAAGGATGGAAGTAAAAAAGTTTTCTTGCTTAAAATATTAAAGAAATGTGTCATCTTTAACCTTATGCCTTTTGGAAATCAGTTTATCTTTTACTCGCTGAGCTATTCACAGTAACAGAAATTTTGACTGGGGTGCCCAAACTTTTGCATGCCACTGTATGTTCCTGTAGAAGGAAGGAAGGGGCTGGAAAGGTAAGAGAACCTTGAATGTCCAGAGAGGTGGTGAATTTAGTCAAGAAGAAAAAAGAGAAGTATGTAAAGCTTCAGAAGTTAGAAACAAACTAAGCACATTAATATAAAGAAGCCAGAAGAGAACAAAATGAGTTAGGAAAGCCATGAGGGGCCATGAAAAGTCCTTGGCAAGTAGAATTAAGGTGAACCCCAAGGCATTCTATACATACACCAAGGGTAAGAGGATAACTAGGGAGAGTGTGGACCACTCAAGGATGAAGGGATAAACATTTGCTGGTTGATGAGAATGTGAGTGAGGTACTTAATGAGTACTTTGCTTCAGTATTTACCAAGGAAACAGATATGGATAAACACAGTACGTTAGGGCATTTAAAAATCAAGGAGGAGAAACTGTTGGGCCTCATAATGAATATCAAGGTGGCCTCAGGTTATTGAAGGAGGCAAGAGATGAGGTCGCTCGGCCCTTGACCACCATCTTTGAGTCCTCTATAACCATTATGATGACAATGATGAGAGTAGGGCAGTGGATGTTGTCTACGTGGATTTTACAAAGTTCCTCATGGGAGGCTAATCCAAAAGATTAATATGCCCCCTTCTTTACCGTTTCCTTTTTCCTCTCTCACTTTATCCCCTTACCTGCACTTCACCTCCCTCTGTGCTCCTCCCACTCCCCTTTCTTCCATTACTTTCTACCCTCACCTGGCAGATACTTCTTTCTCTAGCCCTTTATCTCTTTCACCCCTCCCCCTCCCTATCACCTACAACCTTGTACTTCTTCCTCCCCTACCCCAACCTTCTTGCTCTGAATCATCCTTTTCTCCAGTGCTGTTGAAGGGTCTCAGCTCGAAATATCGACTGTTTACTCTTTTCCATAGCTGCTTGGCTTGCTGAGTTCCTCCAGCATTGTATGTGTTATTTGGATTTCCAGCTTGTGCTGATTTTCTTGTGATTATACAATTGCCTGACTTAGCATAGCGATGGGAAACAATGTGAGCTGCTCCAATGTAAATGAAGTGAGTTGTGAATTTCCTTCCACTGTACTAATAAATTACAATATCCCTTGTACAACTTATCTAACATATCCTTCCAATGCAGGACTAAATACTGATCCCCTTATGGTCTTTGGGAACAGCTCAGGAAACACAGCTATGGCTACACATTCCAAGCGAAAAGTGGACTGATATTTGAATCGAAGCTATTGATCTCACCTGAGAACCATCAGGGGCAAGATTTGTTTAAACAGACAAAAACATTCTATTCTAGCATCAAGGCAATGTGTTACATATTTCCGCAGACCTGGTGCTTCCAACAGCGCAGACCAAAGGAAAGTCCGTCCTGTTCAGTAATTTTTCATTTTCAGCTGACTGATCACAAAATAATTCATAGTGTTGCAGGTGCAATCTGTGAGAAGACAAAGTCAGAACAACCTGGCAGTTGGGGCCAAGAGCTCAGAGGAAGAGCTTAAGAGTATGAACAATATACTGTGGCTGCTAATCAACAGATAAATAGTAATGTCAATATTTTCCCATGTGTAACAATAATATTGGCTCCAGCACCTTCCTTTATTTATATGTAAGCAAACCTATAACCATTCATTTCATTAATAAAAATACGAGCTGGCCTCAGACCTATGAGTAACAGATTTTTAGTTCTTCATTTGCACATTAACTCTCTCACACATCAAACAGATCGTATAATGTATATTCACTAAAACCATATACATTAAAATCTGGTAAGTTATTATTTGATTATTTAGAAATCCTGAAAGTTTGGCATATTTCTTGCCAGGTAAATATTCCTGTGCTTGAAATTCATCTGCGCCCTATTTCTAGCTCTCCTTTTAAGCACACTAAGATTTCATTTCCTCCTGTCCCTTTCAAATCACCAGGACCTACTTCCTACATTTCTCGGAACTCGGTGAGCCTCGGTTCTTATGTTTCCTTGATGCATGCCAGTTCCTCACTTCCTTTCTTTCCTAGAATTTCAAAAAGAATTCCATTTTCCTCACTCCCGTGAAACTGATTAGGTTTACTGGAAAGATTATTGTACTACTGTTTGTTGTACTATTGTCTGACTTCGAGTGGCGATGGAAAACACTGTGAGCTGCTCCAAGGTAAATGAAGTGAGTTGTGAATTTCCTTCCACTGTACTAATGAATTATAGTATCCCTTGTATATCCAAAAAAAAAGAGTGACTTACAAGTGTGTTGGGATAGTGGTATTGGAACATCCAATAGTCCATAAAATCTGGCAGTCAAGCACCAACAAAGTGTATTGGATTAACAGAGTTTTATTGTACATAAAAATGAAGGGCTTTCTTCACCAGATGGTGCTATTAGTTAACGCAAATCACAATCTTTGCAGGTTCATCTGACTCTGAACTTGATTTTAAAGCCATGTGATCTTGTGACTGGCACTGTGCCAACACCACCAGTATAACCAGTTCCAAACCGGCTATGTTTACAGCATTATTCTGCAGGAGCTGAATGTTTCATGACCTTTAAATTATCTCAAAATAACAAACAAAGAGTTTTAACAGAAATAACAGGTATCAACAGTACAAAAGAACTGGATGCTCAGACAGTTGCTCGACACTTTAAAGGACAACTAAATAAATATCTGTTGACTATTGCCATATCCATATGTGTCAGATAACTACTTATGATGGCCTGTAGAGATTTAACTGGCTTACTGGACTCTAAATATTTAATGTCTAAAATCAGTTTTGAACTGTTCATTTTATCAAAAGTGGTAATTGTCTTTGACTTAAGAAAAGTCAAGTCCAATTCAATGAATATCAGAACAGAAAAAGCCAGGGAATCATCTTCCCTTATCCACAGGCCAACTCTTCTCTTTCCGGAAACATATATAAGAGGGCTGTAGACCAAAGAATGGACAAATGTGAGCACATTGTTCAGTGCGGATACATTGGACTTGTAGTAAACACAGAAATGTCAAGTATCCCATTAGGCTCTGGGAGGACACTGCTGACTAGAAAGAGACACTGGAAATCTAGAGCAAAGGAAGCACAGTGAGAGAACGTCTGTCGATTGACCCATTGTGTCTGCTCTGTCATTCCAACATGCTGATTTATTATCCTTCTCAAACCCACTCTCCTGCCTTTTCCCCACAACTTTTTACACCCTAACTAATCAAGAACCTGTCAACCTTCAATGGCTTAGCCTCCACGGCCATTAGTAGCAATGAATTCCACAGATTCACTGAAGAAATTCCTCATCTTTGTTCTAAATGGATGTCACAATGCTCTGAGGCTGTGCCCTCTGGTCATAGACTCACCCACAATAGGAAACATCCTTTCCACATCACTCTATCTAAGCCTTTCAATATTTGATAGGTTTCAATAAGATTTCCCATCATTGTCCTAATCTAATGCGAGCACAGGCCCAGAGCCATCATACGCTCCTCATACATAAACCCTTCCATTCCCAGAATTATTCTCATGAACCCTCTCCAATGCCAGCACATCTTTTCTGAGACAAAAGGGAACATAACTGCTTACAATACTCCAAGACTGACCGATCCCTTATAAAGCCTCAGCATCATGTCTTATATTCCAATACTCCCAAAATGACAGCTAACATTGCATTTCAGGGATATTCAATATTCAGGAGGGACAGACATGAAAGAAAAGGAGGTGGGGTGGCGTTGCTGGTTAAAGAAGAGATTAACGCAATAGAAAGGAAGGACATAAGCCGGGAAGATGTGGAATCGATATGGGTAGAGCTGCGTAACACTAAGGGGCAGAAGGCGCTGGTGGGAGTTGTGTACAAGCCACCTAACAGTAGTAGTGAGGTCGGAGATGGTATTAAACAGGAAATTAGAAATGTGTGCAATAAAGGAACAGCAGTTATAATGGGTGACTTCAATCTACATGTAGATCGGGTGAACCAAATTGGTAAAGGTGCTGAGGAAGAGGATTTCTTGGAATGTATGCGGGATGGTTTTTTGAACCAACATGTCGAGGAACCAACTAGAGAGCAGGCTATTCTGGACTGGGTTTTGAGCAATGAGGAAGGGTTAATTAGCAATCTTGTCGTGAGAGGCCCCTTGGGTAAGAGTGACCATAATATGGTGGAATTCTTCATTAAGATGGAGAGTGACATAGTTAATTCAGAAACAAAGGTTCTGAACTTAAAGAGGGGTAACTTTGAAGGTACGAGACGTGAATTAGCTAAAATAGACTGGCAAATGACACTTAAAGGATTGACGGTGGATATGCAATGGCAAGCATTTAAAGATTGCATGGATGAACTTCAACAATTGTTCATCCCAGTTTGGAAAAAGAATAAATCAAGGAAGGTAGTGCACCCATGGCTGACAAGAGAAATTAGGGATAGTATCAATTCCAAAGAAGCAGCATACAAATTAGCCAGAAAAAGTGGCTCATCTGAGGACTGGGAGAAATTCAGAGTTCAGCAGAGGAGGACAAAGGGCTTAATTAGGAAGGGGAAAAAAGATTATGAGAGAAAACTGGCGGGGAACATAAAAACTGACTGTAAAAGCTTTTATAGATATGTAAAAAGGAAAAGACTGGTAAAGACAAATGTAGGTCCCCTACAGACAGAAACAGGTGAATTGATTATGGGGAGCAAGGACATGGCAGACCAAATGAATAATTACTTTGGTTCTGTCTTCACTAAGGAGGACATAAATAATCTTCCAGAAATAGTAGGGGACAGAGGGTCCAGTGAAATGGGGGAACTGCGCGAAATACATGTTAGTAGGGAAGTGGTGTTAGGTAAATTGAAGGGATTAAAGGCAGATAAATCCCCAGGGCCAGATGGTCTGCATCCCAGAGTGCTTAAGGAAGTAGCCCAAGAAATAGTGGATGCATTTAGTGATAATTTTTCAAAACTCGTTAGATTCTGGACTAGTTCCTGAGGATTGGAGGGTGGCTAATGTAACCCCACTTTTTAAAAAAGGAGGGAGAGAGAAACCGGGGAATTATAGACCGGTTAGCCTAACGTCGGTGGTGGGGAAACTGCTGGAGTCAGTTATCAAAGATGTGATAACAGCACATTTGGAAAGCAGTGAAATCATTGGACAAAGTCAGCATGGATTTGTGAAAGGAAAATCATGTCTGACGAATCTCATAGAATTTTTTGAGGATGTAACTAGTAGAGTGGATAGGGGAGAACCAGTGGATGTGGTATATTTGGATTTTCAAAAGGCTTTTGACAAGGTCCCACACAGGAGATTAGTGTGCAAATTTAAAGCACACGGTATTGGGGGTAAGGTATTGATGTGGATAGAGAATTGGTTAGCAGACAGGAAGCAAAGAGTGGGAATAAACGGGACCTTTTCAGAATGGCAGGCAGTGACTAGTGGGGTACCGCAAGGCTCAGTGCTGGGACCCCAGTTGTTTACAATATATATTAATAACTTGGATGAGGGAATTAAATGCAGCATCTCCAAGTTTGCGGATGACACGAAGCTGGGTGGCAGTGTTAGCTGTGAGGAGGATGCTAAGAGGATGCAGAGAGACTTGGATAGGTTGGGTGAGTGTGCAAATTCATGGCAGATGCAATTTAATGTGGATAAATGTGAAGTTATCCACTTTGGTGGCAAAAATAGGAAAACAGATTATTATCTGAATGGAGGCCGATCAGGAAAAGGGGAGGTGCAATGAGATCTGGGTGTCATTATACACCAGTCATTGAAAGTGGGCACGCAGGTACAGCAGGCGGTGAAAAAGGTGAATGGTATGCTGGCATTTATAGCGAGAGGATTCGAGTACAGGAGCAGGGAGGTACTACTGCAGTTGTACAAGGCCTTGGTGAGACCACACCTGGAGTATTGTGTGCAGTTTTGGTCCCCTAATCTGAGGAAAGACATCCTTGCCATAGAGGGAGTACAAAGAAGGTTCACCAGATTGATTCCTGGGATGGCAGGACTTTCATATGAAGAAAGACAGGATGAACTGGGCTTGTACTCGTTGGAATTTAGAAGATTGAGGGGGGATCTGATTGAAACGTATAAGATCCTAAAGGGATTGGACAGGCTAGATGCAGGAAGATTGTTCCCGATGTTGGGGAAGTCCAGAACGAGGGGTCACAGTTTGAGGATAAAGGGGAAGCCTTTTAGGACCGAGATTAGGAAAAACTTCTTCACACAGAGAGTGGTGAATCTGTGGAATTCTCTGCCACAGGAAACAGTTGAGGCCAGTCCATTGGCTATATTTAAGAGGGAGTTAGATATGGCCCTTGTGGCTACGGGGATCAGGGGGTGTAGAGGGAAGGCTGGGGCAGGGTTCTGAGTTGGATGATCAGCCATGATCATAATAAATGGCGGTGCAGGCTCGAAGGGCCGAATGGCCTACTCCTGCACCTATTTTCTATGTTTCTATTTGCCTTCTTACCATTGACTCGTCCTGTGAGTTAACCTTTAGGGAATCCTGCATGAGGATTCCCAGATCCCTTTGCATTGCTGATTTTTGAACATTCTCCTCATTTAGAAAATATTGTATCCTCTACATCCTTATTCCTTCTACCAAAGTGCATGACCATACACTAACCTTCGTTATGCACTATCCGTGACTCCTTTGGCCATTCTCTCAATCTGTTTAAGTCCTTCTGCAGACTCCACGCTTCCCTCAATACTACCTGCCTCTCCACCTATCTTTGTATCATCTGCAAACTTAGCAACAAAGCTGTCAAATCCGTCATCTAAGTTGTTGACAGATAATGGGAAAAGTAGTAGTCCCAATACCAACCCCTGCGGAACACCACTTGTCATCACCAGCCAACCAGAATAGGACCCCTTTATTTCCACTTTTCGGCAGCTGCCAGTGTACCAATCTTCTATCCATGCTGTTGTCTTTCCTATGGATCCATGGGATCTCATCTTGTTAAGCAGCCTCATGTGTGGCAACTTGTCAAAAGCCTCCTGAAAATCAAAGTAATCAACATTCATCGACTCTCCTTTGTCTATACTGTCTGTTAATTACTCAAAGAATTCCAACAGATTGTCAGGCAAGATTTTCTGCTGAGGAAACCATGCTGACTTTAGCCTCCTTTATCATGTATCTCCAAGTATCCAAAAACATCATCCTTAATAATGGACTCCAACATCTTTCCAACCACTGAAGTCAGGCTAACTGGACTATAATTTCCTTTCTTCTGCTTCCCTCCCTTCTTAAAGAGTGGTGTGACATTTACAATTTTCCAGTCCTCCATTCCAGAATCTAGTGATTCTTGAACAATCATAATGAATACCTCCACAATCTCTTCAGCTATCTCTTTCAGAACACAAGGTGTAGTCCACTGGTCCAGCTGACCTGTCTACCTTCAGATGTTTCCCTTTCCCAAGCACCTTCTCCTAAATAATAGCAACTACATTTCCTTCTGCTCCTTGACATTCTCAAATTTTTAGCATACTGCTGGTGTCTTCCACAGCGAGGACTAACACAAATACTTATTAAGCTCATCTATTATTTCTTTGTCACCCATTACTATCTCTCTAGCATCATTGTCCAGCGGTCTGATATCCACTCGTCTCTCTTTTACATGTCATACAATATATATAAAAAACTTCTGGTATCGTCTTTTATATTATTGGCTAGCTTATCTTCATATTTCATCTTTTCCCTCCTTACAGCTTTTTCTAGTTGACTTCTGTTGGTTTTTAAAAGCTTCCTAATCCTAACTTCCCAGTAATTTTTGCTTTATTATATGCACTCTCTTTTGCTTTTATGCTGTATTTGCCTTCCCTTGTCACCCATGATTGCCTCATTCTCCCTTTAAAATACTTCTTCATCTTTGGGATGTACAGTATCTATCCCGCACCTTCTGAATTCCCCACAGAAACTCCAGCCATTACTGTTCTGCCATCATCACTGCTCATATCCCCTTCCAATCAACTTTGGTCAGCTCCTCTCTGATGCCACTATAATTAATTTTACTCCACTATAAAATTGATACATCTGACTCTATCTTCTCCCTCTCAAAGTGCAGGGTGAATTCTATCATATTATGATCACTGTCTCCAGAGGGTTCCTTCACCTTAAGCTCCTTAATCAAAGTGAATTCCCCCCAATCCAAAAATGCCTTTCCCATACTGGGCCCAACCACAAGCTATCTTGCAGGCACTCTACAAATTCCCTCTTCTGGGATCCAGCACCAACCTGTTTTCCCAATCTATCTTCATATTGAAATCCCCGGTGACTATTGTAACATTGCCCTTCTTACATACCTTTTCCGCCTCCCATTGTAATTTAAATGCCACATCCTGGCTACTATTTGGATGCCTGTATATTATTCCCTTCAGGATATTTTTACCCTTGCAGTTTCTTAAATCTATTCACAAGGATTTTACATCTTCTGATCCTATGTCACCTCTTCCGAAGGATTTGATTTCATTTTCTCCCACCCCTTCTGCCTTACCTGCCTGTCCTTTTGATACATTGAGTATCCTTGAAAGTTAATATCCCATCCACAACTTAGTGATGCCCACAACGTTATACCTGAAAATCCTAACTGCGCTACAAGATTATCTACCATATTCTGTATACTGCATGCATTCAAATATAACATCATCAGTACTGCATTCATCATCATACTTTTCAATTTTGGCCACATGTTACACTTCAAATCATCCCACTGACTGCAATTTTGCTCTATCATCTGTCTGTCATTCCTCAAGTACAAGTCATACCTTCCCTGGAAGAAATCCAAATGATCCGGAAATTTTAAACCCTGCCCCCTGCATTACTCCCTCAGCCGTTTATTCATCTGTACTATCATCCTATTCCTGCCCTGACTAGCACTAAGTACTAGAAGTAATCCAGCGATCACTACCTTGGAGATCATTCTCTTCAGCCTCTTTTCTAACTTCTTATACTCACTGTGCAGGACCTCTTCCCCCTTTCTACCCATGTCATTTAATGCTATGTACACCATGACCTCTGACTGCTCACACTCCCAACTGAGAATTTTCTGCCGCCACTCTGAGACATCCCGGACCCTAGCAACTGAGATGCAACATACCATCCTGTCTTCTCATTCCTCTAACTATTGAACCTCCTATCACCATTACCTTGTCTGACTTTACCCCTCCCAGCAGAGCCTCAGAGCCAGCAACAGTGAGTCTCCTATTGAGTCTCCTATCACCATTACCCTGTCTGACTTTACCCCTCCCAGCAGAGCCTCAGACCCAGCAACAGTGAGTCTCCTATCACCATTACCCTGTCTGATTTTACTCCTCCCAGCAGAGCCTCAGAGCCAGCCACAGTGAGTCTCCTATTGAGTCTATCACCATTACCCTGTCTGACTTTACCCCTCCCAGCAGAGCCTCAGACCCAGCAACAGTGAGTCTCCTATTGAGTCTCCTATCACCATTACCCTGTCTGACTTTACCCCTCCTGGCAGAGCCTCAGAGCCAGCCACAGTGCCAATGGCCAGTCCGCTGGCACTGCTGTGCACTTATAGGCTGTTCCCACCAACAGTGTCCGAAGGAGTATATTTGTAGCTGAGGGAATATTTGGAAGGTATGTAAAGAAGTGTATGAAAAGTTGCTTTACTTTTTGGATAATCAAGAACTTCAGGACATGGTTTAAGGTGAGAAGGGAAAGATTTATCAGGAACTTGAGGGGTAATCTCTTCATACAATTTATAATGAGCTGCCAGAGGAAATGGCTGATGCAGATTAAATAACAACTTTTAAATGACAGTTGGACAGGTACATGGATTGGAAAAGTTTTGGAGGTTATGGGCTAAATCCTAGCAAATGCTGCTAACTTGCATAGGACATGTTGAACAGCAGGGACCAGCTGGTCGGAAGGGCCTGTTTTCATGCTATAAAAATCTATGACAAGCAGCAATGACTTCAGAGACCAACTGCTGAAGAAACCCTAAATCAGGGAACAAAGAAGAACTGGGTGAGATCAAACCCTGCCACGTTAGCAGGAGTGTGTAATATCTGAATGTAGGTAGTGTGTTTTGGAAGCTATGAAAGTAATTAAAACAGTTGTGAAATTAAAGTCCTAATGGGTCTTATTATTCCTATGTAATAAATCTCAAAGTTGCATGACTAATAGTAAATAAAGTAATATTGTTGTTAGGCAACGTATGGTGTGTTCTATCATGTGCTGCAGTTAATTAGCAACAGCCAAAGGGCCTACTTCCATGCTGTATGATTCCATCAACAATGAATTTGAACGTCTCTAGACATAGTTATACTGCTTTTAACATTTGTCATGACAAACTATTGATACAGAGAGCCTGCAGGTTAGTCACCAATGACACCAGCCTTTAACTGGTTACCAAAAGCAGACCGACTCCTAGGCAAATGCTTGATAGAGGCAGCTTATTGTTCAATTTTGATGCAGAGGATCCATCTGTTAAACTATTAGCATACAGAGCCCACTGATCACTACTGGTACAAAGAGACCATGATCATGGTCAATACATGAGCCCACTGGTCAAGTCACTGGTGCAGGCAGTTCTCTGGACACTGTAGGTACATAAGAAAATCTTTGAACAGCAGCCTGCTCTCTCAGACACGTGTGTTAATTCTAGTGAATGGAAGAAAGAAAGAAAGTAGAAAAATCGATAGAACATTCAACCACATGACCTACCAAAGCCAGCTGGTGGTGTAGTGGCATCCGCACCAGACTTCGAGGTGAGTAGTTACAGGTTTGAACCCTACTGGCTCCTTACGTGCTTTCCATTTGTGCTGGGTTGAGTGTTAAGCTAGCAACTTGGTCTCATTAAAAAAAAGACAAAATGCTAAGGTTGCCGCCCAATGTGCGGTGAGGAGAAACAACATGACCTACTAAGGAGACTTTAGAAAGTTGATTTTACTCGGCGAGCACCCCAAAGTATTCACTAGAGGATGACTGCCCCCAATGGTCACTTCTGGATGCAAAGAGCTGCACAGCACTTGGAGGTGCAGTAGCTGTTGTGTTGGAACGATCTTGCCTCATGGACTATCAAAGAACCAAAGCTGACAGCTTGTAACTGGTTAATTATGCAGGTGCAACACCAAGTTCACAAAGAGTTAAAAACAGACTGCAGCTGTGACCATGACTGCACTGATTTCAGTAAATTGCTGTTTCATTTAGATGTTTTTAAACTAAGAACAAAAATTGCAGTATTGCAGCAATAACACACTTCCTGTGAGACCGCTGTCAGTGGCATGATGACTTCACAACAACAAATGTAATATGAGAGGTAAACAACCTTTCAACTTTCAAATGTCATCTGCCATTTAAAATTTAAAAATAAAATCACAATACTAAAGGGACACCATTTTCTGAACATTATCTCAGTTCTCTGGAAGGTCTTTGTACCATTTTCTGAATATGATGTAAATACTGACATTACACTGCATGATCATAGATTACATTGCCTAAAATTAAAATACTTCCTGGTAATAATACTATTCAGGTTAAGCCAGTTCTCATACTAGATTTACCAGTAAAATATTTATTTATTTGTAGTCAGTGCAAGTGAAGAGATTTAACCACTTAAATCACTAATTACAGCTCATATAATCTTCTCCCTGGTGGGATAACATTTTCCCACGGGTAATGCAGCAAAGCAATTGGCTGTATTAGAAATGAGGCCAAGCAAGCAAGGGAGACAACAGCAATATCGACAACATCGAATGAATGATCACAATTCACTCTCTTTCAGTGTGATATTTATCATTACAAAGAATCAACCCTAGGAAACTGCATATGCCTTAAGTAATAACTGCAATATACAACCTTAATAGTGATCAAAAAGGAACTTTCCAACTCTTCTACTACAATGTCAGTTCAGCAATTACATGTCTCATCCAATGTGGCACTGAGCCCTGGGCCCAAGATCTAAATTGGAACAGCTATAGAGAGCTCCTTGACCCTGTATTCCCATATTAGTAGCGTTAAGTAAACATAATTCAATTTGTTGCAAAGTCTTTGTACCTGCAGGTTGGGGCAAGATAACATCTGCAAGTTTGCAGATGATACCACCATAATGGGCCGTATCTCAAATAAAGATGAGTCGGAGTACAGGAAAGGAGGTAGAGAGCATGGTATCATGACAACAACATTTTCCTCAATGTCAGCAAACCAAAAGAGATAATCATTGACTTCATGAAGAGCGGTAATGCGCGAGCTCCTGTCCACATCAAAGGCTGAGGCTGAAAGGATTGAAAGTTTCAAGTTCCTAGAAGTGAACATCACCAATAGTCAGTCTTGGTCTATGTTGACATCACAGCCAAGAACGCTCACCAATGCCTCTACTTCCTCAAGAAGTTAAAAATAATTTGGTATGTCCCCAGCAACTAACCAATTTTTATCAATGCACTATACAAGGCATCTTATCTGGATGCCATCATGGCTTGGTATGGGAATTGCTCTGCTCATGACCACAAAGAACTGCAGAGAGTTGTTGACACAGCTCAGCACGTCACAGAAACTAGCCTCATCTTTACGGACTCCATGAGTGCCGAAATCATACTTTTTAAATCACTGACATGTGTTGTGAAATTTGCAGTTTTGCAGCAATAGTACAGTGCAATAATAAATAAATAATATACATATATACATTTGCAGATACATGAAGAATTACTTGTCCATACTTCACACTAATCTAAGACCTCACCCACTCTGAACATTCTCTCTTCTCTTTGAGAGAACATACCACCAACTCAAGGATAGCTTCCACCACATTGTTCTAAGAGTAGTGAAGGGTTCCGTAGTACAACCAGATGGACTCTTGACCCTACAAATTTACTATTTATGGTATATTTTATATGGCACATATGACAATATAAACCAATTCCAATACCAACAGAGTGAGGAATCAAGAGGATGAATGAGAATGCATATGATGTCTTCTGAGATAGAAGAGCAGCTTAACATTCAGTGAGCACTTGCCCCAGCAATGAGCAGCTGTGATATCTGGAATTATAACTGACTAAAGTTAATACATTCATGTCCACAGAGAGGAACAAAATGACACAGAGAACTTGCTAAAATTTGTACATTTTTGCAACTGCTCTAGGAAGTGCTGACTGCCAAAACAATGGAATTTATTTATTTATTGGGATACAGTGCAGGATAGGCCCTTCTGGCCCTTCGAGTTGCCCGCCCAGTAACCCCTATTTAATCCTTGCCTAATCACAGGACAACTTACAATGACCAATTAATCTATCAACCGTCTTTGGACTGTGGGAGAAAACTGGAGCACTCAGAGCGGTCATGGGCAGAATACACAAACTCCTAACAGGTAGCGGTGAGAACTGATCCCAGGTCGCCTGTACTGTAAAGTGTTGCGCTAACCACTACGCTACCGTACTGCCCAGGAGTTTTGTGGCAGCTCCCTTAAAAGCTCCACATCTTGTGCTTAACCTCAGCCCATGCACATAATTACAAATACCATCTTAGCTTCATCCAGTATCTAGTATAGCTCAGTTTTTTTTAAATCAGGGACACTCTCATAGGAGAAGCTAATTTCCACTTTCCTCTCTGACAAAGGATTAATGAGGTTGACCACATTATCAAGAAAATTCTGAGTAATATGGAGCTGGCTCCAATCAAAACCACTCGAGGGGTATAATTTTTAGAAATGCTGTTCTGTGGCTATGTGCTTTGATGTATAGTGATGAGAATGTCAACAAACAATTCTAGGAACAGGCATATAAGAATGAAAATCAGAATGGAAAAATAAACACAGATGCTGGCAACCTGAAGTAAAAACAAAATGGAACTATTCAGCTGACCAGGCACTATATGTAGAGAGGGAAACAAATTTATAATGCATTACAATTCAGATGAAAAGCTACGAATGTGGAATTTCTCTCTCCACTGACACTGCTTGACGCAGATTATTTACATTCTTTTTTGTTCTTATTACATGTTTCATATCAAAGAAACTTTGGCAGAACTATAAAAAATGAGAAATCAGATATGCTCCCTCCACTCTTTCACTGCAACTTAAAATAAAGAGATTATCTACAATAGAATGGAGATAAGAAAAACTACAAGGCACTTATAGGGATGCCGCCTGCTAAGCAAGGATAAGGGCCTGTTAATCAGAAATGAGTCCATCTCAGGAGATGTAAATGTAAGGAGATAACAGAAATCTGTGTAAAGATTTTTAAAAAATGTAAGTTATGAAATTCCAAATACTGCAGATGCCAAAATATAAACAGAGAATTGTGGAACTGCTCAACAGATCAGGCAGCACTTGTGGAGAGAGAAAACCCATTTAGCATCACAGGCTGATGACATTGCATCAGTATCTGCCAAATGACAGCATAATCTGGTTAGGCTGGTTGTATGAAATTGTTGAATTACAGAGTCATACAGTTACCTCGTGGAGAAACAGATCCTCCGGCCAAATGTATCCATGTCAACCATGATGTCAATCTGAGCTAATCAATTTGCTTTCATTTGCCCCATATACCTCCAAATGTTTTTCTATCTATGTGGTTGTCCTTTAAACATTATAATTGTACCTAGCTCTACAGCTTCCTTTGGCAGTTCACTCTATATACCCATTACCTTCTGTATGAAAGAGTTGCCCCTTAGTTTGCCACATTGGAAGATGAGAAGCTGTTCCCTGAGTTTATATTGGGCACTGTTGGAGCAGCACTAAAAGTCAGAGCAACTTAAATATAATTGTGGATTATTCAAATTTCCTGATTACCAATGGTTTCTGAAGCCATTTTTATCTTTACCTGGATAGCATTTGCACAGTTTTATAGAGTGGTATCCTTATCTGTGTTATATATGACCATGTTAAAACAAAGGTGAGCAAAGGTAACAGCCAGCTAAACCTTGAAAATATAGCTTTAACAATGGTCAAAGCTTTATTCAGCTACTTCAGGGATAAGGCTTGAACAGGTCCATCATATGGGATGGAAGTCCCCAGCGAGGATGTGCCAGGGACTTCAATCAAGCTAGCATGAAGAAATCTTCACCCAACTACCATCAGCACATCACCTGCAACACCAGAGGACTCAACACACTCGACCACTGCCACACTACCATCAAGAATGCCTACCATTTCATCCCTCAACCTAATTTCAGGAAATATGATCATCTGGCTATTCCCTTCCTACCTGCATAGACTAAAGAGCAAGGTATCAGAGTTAAGGTCAACAAGGTGGCGGTCATGGGAGGCAGAAGAGTGGCTATGGGATTGTTTCGAGTTGGTGGACTAGGCCATGATCAAGGATTTATCAGAGGATCTGAATGAATAAACCACGATTGTCATGAACTTTAGATGAGTGCATATCCATATTCTCCCCATGACTATGTGGGTTTCCTTCAGGTGATCCAGTTTCCTCTCACATTCCGAAGATGTACAGATTTCCATTAGTAACTTGTCAGCATGGCACTGGAAGTATAGCAATACTTGTAGACTGTCCCCAGCAAATCCTCAGAGTGAGATGGTCAATGATGCAAACGATGGATTTCACAGTATGTTCAATGTACATATAACAAATAAAGTAAATCTTCATCTTTAATCTTTATAGAAATGCTATCAGTTTTACATGAAACCTCCATATCTGAGTGAAGTTCAGGACTCTAGCAGAAATGCTGAAGTTCCAAACTTCCGCACATCAGGGATTTTTTGGATTGCACTTTAAAAGTGAACACTTCATAAAATGCAGCAATGGACTGTGATCTTCCAAAGTTTTTCTAGTATTTACAATAGCAGATATGCCTACTGTTCCTTAGGCAGTAAATTGATTCATTTGGATGCTAAGGTTGTGGAGAACGTCTTGCCTAAAATAATTTGCATTTCACAGAATGATTACAGGAAGAAATTTATACTGGCTTCAATGTAGAACAATTCATCTGGAGCCTCTCTCTAACCCTCTCCCCACATTCCAAACAAATTATTTCTTTCCCAGATCTCTTCTCAGTACAACAATTAAGGTAACCTCCACTACTTCTCCGGGCAGTGCACTCCAGACTGTAACTGTTGACTGCATTAAATAATCAATCCTCATATCACTTTCAGTTCTCTTGTCAACCCTTCTGCCAATGACAATATTTTCCTTCTATCCATCTCTATTTATACCTTTATCAGACCCCTTTGAAACCTTCTTTGTTCCATGAACCACTGCCAGTACAATCTATCTACGAAACTGAAGCCCTGGAATGATCTAAATAAACCTCTTCTGCACCATCGCTCAAACCATTGGAACTTTATTAAAGTGTGAATCCCAGAACTATACGAAATAGTCTAGTTGTGGTCAAACAGATACTTTGGGGAGGTTCACCACTAGTTCTTCTACTCTGTGCCTTCTTTTTTTAAAAACCAGATTCTTGCATGTTGTACTTAACCGTTTTCTCAACCTATCGTGCCATTTCAACAGACTATGTACGTACTTGTGCTTGTTTGAAAATTCTGCCCTATGGTTTATATTATCACTTCTTTTTCTTCAACATTCTAGACTCCTCCTCCATAGTATGTCACCTATGCATCCATCTGTTCACGTCTCCCTGATGTCCCCCTCGCAGTTCACTAACTCCAAATTTCATGTCATCTGAAAGCTTGGACATTATGTCTGTCTATCCAAGTATAATCCATTAATATGAATTACAAAGGAGTTCTGATCCCAGTCCTAACCGTAAAGGACCTTCCAACAGTCAGAAAAACAACTTTTCATGATTATTTTCTGTTCCTGACGTTTATTCGATTGTTGCTCATGCAGCTGCAGCCATGGCTTCAAACCTGATGATAAGCTTCCTACACGGCACGTTATCAAGTATCTTTTTGGAAGCCCATCTGTACCATATACCATATTTTCCTCCTCAAATCTCAGTCATCTTATTCCTACACCTTTTCTCAAAAGGGATCCCCCCCCTTAACTCTAATACATTTAGAACATTATGGCCAGGGTCTCTTCAATTTCCTCCCTCATTCTCATTAGGAACCTGGGATATATTCAACACAAGACTAAGTTATTTATCTAACTTAAGTGCAGTAAACTTCTATCGATTTTTAGTCCATCAACAATGTGAATTACATGTTCTTTTGCTGGGAATCCAGCAGCACATCCTACCTTAGTGCAGGGTGATATGAAATATTAATTTAATAATTCAGCCTCCTTGAGTATATTTCCATTCTGGCCTCTGTTCAGTCCCAGCATTCCCTGTACAACCTGTTTCCTGTTCCCATGCCTATAGAATAGTTTTGCATTAACTTGTATATTTGAGACAAAGTTTACACAGTTTTGTCCACCATTTTAGAGGATCGTACTTTAAAAGGTGGCGGCCATTTGGCTCTCTGAAAGCTTTCTACTTAAATCCCACTCCTCATTCTCTCCTCAGAATCTTGCAATCCTCTCTTATACCGCCTCTTCTTGCATAATGTTCCTATGGCTAGTGCCAATTGTATTAGCTGATAGATTTATTCAAGGTCAAACTGAATTGCAATTTTTGCAAACCTCCTCTTTTGGTACCAACAATAAAGTCTAACATTTTCATGATAATAAATACATTTCAATCACCAGTATGCAGCCATCAATGGCCCAAACATGCACAAAAGACCCAAACTGTGACCTTCCATGCAGAATTCAAGTTTTATTTCAAGGTGGAGCAGCATCTCCCCAGAAGTAGTTGCATTTGATGTAGACCAGAATCACAATTATTACATTCCTTAATTGAATCAACATCACCTGCTTGATACTAACAAATTCAAAATCTGATGTATAGCTTCACATTTTTTATTTTTAAATGTCCAGTTTAAAAAAAAACAAGAGTATCACAGCAAAGAAAGTATCTGTAAAGATTTGAAAGCTGATGTCGAAGTCCATACTAATGCAAGTTTCCATGAAATTGTAAATGAGAGCACTCAGGTACGTAGTGAAAAGAATTCCTCTGCACATTGTAGTCATTGTACCTTAACTCAAATTGAATAGAAATACAGTTAATAGACAGCGGAAATAATCTTGATTCTCAGGCCTACTCCTGTAACAATAATAATCTGTCAGAACTGCTCTTATTCTGGAAGTCACAGTTACCCAATCAGAAAGGAGGGCTGATTTAAAATCCATTTTGACACTCGCCATTTAAGCAGCAAAGCGGGGGTTCTCTCCTTACCTGAGCTTTGTGATCCTGATTTCTGGATAACAGATGAACTTTGAGCTTTGCTGACTGCTTGTGCAGGCTGAGCAACGATGGTTCCACTTGTTCCGCTCACTACAGCCTTTGCCACACCTTGGGCCACAATCTGTTTCTGTCCAACTGCCCGAGCAACAGTGGTGCCCGGTTTGGCAACAATTATCTGGCCACCACTCAGTGCCACTGCCTGCTTCACCACTGGCTGCAAAGTTGAACCTACTGGAATCCCAACCACCTGTGGGTGAGCAACAGACACTCTCAGTTACATACACCATTTGCAACCACACAAAAACGAAAATCTACCATAATAGCAATAACTAATAAATCCAATTAAAATATTCTCTGTCCCAAAGAGTGTTAACAAGTGGATTAGTTGTGGCAGATGGACAGATGCCTAGTGTTCACAATGCTGCTAGTTTCTCAGTAAATATGCAAAGAGATAAGTCTGGTTAAGATTCTAAATTGGAGAAAGGCTAATTCTGATGGTATCAGAAATGATCTGGCAAGTGTGGGTTTGAACAGGCTGCTGGCAAAGGTGTACTTGGTAAGTGGAAGGCCTTCAAAAGTGATATTTTAAGAGTACCGAGCTTATATATGCCTATCAGAATAAAAGGTAAAGATAACAAGTATAGGAACCTTTGTTTTCAAGAGATATTGAGGCTGGTTAGAAGAAAAAGTTGATGCATAGCAGGTATAGGCAGGTAGAAACAAATAAGGTGCTTATGGAGTATAAGAAATGCAAGAATCACTTAAGAAAGAAATCAGGAGGGCTAAAAGAAGGCATGCAGTTGCCCTAGCAGACAAAGTGAAGGATGGGATTCTACAGATATGCTAAGAGCAAAAGGATTGCAAGGAACAAAATCTTCCTCTGGAAGATTAGAACAGTAATCTATGCGTGGAACCACTGTGTACATACATCTATTGATGCTTCTGGACACATCAATAGGAGAGATCTTAAATACATTTTTTGCATGTGTATTTACTCAAGAAACAGACACAGGGTCTACAGAAGTGAGGCAAAGCAGCATCAACTTCATGGACCTCATACAGATTACAGAGGACGAAGTATTTACTGCCCTGAAGCAGATCAGGGTGGATAAATCCCCAGTGCCTGACAAGGTTTTCAATTGGAACCCAGGGGAGGTAAGTGTAGAAATTGCCAGGGAACCTGGCAGAGATACTTAAATCATCCTTAGTGACAGGAGAGGTACCAGAGGCTTGAAAGATAGTCAATGTTGTTCCACTGTTTAAGAAAAGCTCTAACATAAAGCAGGAAGTTATAGGCCAGTGAGTCTGACATCAGTTGTAGTTAAGTTATTGGACGTTATTCTAAGTACATACACTATTTAGATAGACACAAACTGATTAAGGGTAGCCAGCATGGCTTTGTGTATGGTAGGTTATGTCTAACCAATCTTATATTTTTTTTTGAGGAAGTTACCAGGAAAGTGGATGAAGGCAAGGCAGTGGATGTTGTCTACATGGACTTTAGCAAGGCATTTGACAAGGTCCCACATGGGAGGTTGGTCAAGAAGGTTCAGTTGTTCAGCATTCAAGATGTGGTAGCAAACTGGATTAGACATAGAAGACAGAGAGTGCTAGTAGATGGTTGTTCCTCTAACTGGAGGGCTGTGACTAGTGTGCCACAGGGATCGGCGCAGGGTCCTTTGTGGTTTATCATCTATATCAATGATCTGGATGGTAAAGTGGTTAACTGGATCAGCAGATTTGTAGATGGCACCAAGATTGGGGGTGTAGTGGACAGCAAGGAAGGCTATCATGGCTTGCAGAGGGATCTGGATCAGCTGGAAAAATGGGGTGAAAACTGGCAAATGCAAATTAATGCAGACAAGTCCGAGGTGTTGCATCTACCAGAGTAGGTCTTACACAGTGAACGGTAGATCATTGAAGAGTGTGGTAGAACAAAGAGAACTGGGATTACAAGTCCATAGTTCTATGAAAGTGGCATCACAGGTAGGTAGAGTTGTAAACAAAGCTTTTGGCACATTGGCCTTCATAAGACAAAGTATTGAGTACAGGAGGTGGGATGTTATGTTAAAGTTGTATAAGACATTGTTGAGGCATAATTTGGAGAATTGTGTGCTGTTTTGGTCATCTTTTGGAAAGATATAAGTAAGGTTGAAAGCATACAGAGAAAATTTACAAGGATGTTGCCGGGTCTGGAGGACCTGAGTTATAATATTGAATAGGTTAGGACTTAGAATATAGAAGATTGAGAAGAGATTTGATAGAGAAATACAAAATTATGAGGAGTATAGATAGGGTAAATGCAAGCAGGCTTTTTCCACTGAAGTTGGGAGGGACTCCAACCAGAGGTTATGGGTTAAGGATGAAATTGTGAAAACTTTAAGGGAAACATGAGCAGAAACTTCTTTGCTCAGAGGGTTGCAAGAGTGTGGAATGAGCTGCCAGCACAAGTGAGCTCAATTTCAACACTTAAGTGAAGTTTGGGTAGGTACGTGGATAGTAGGGGTATGGAGGGCTATGGTCTCGGTACAGGTCGATGGGAGTAGGCAGCTTAAGTGGTTCTGCATGGATTAGGTGGGTCGAAGAGCCTGTTTCTGTGCTATACTTTTCAATGACCCTAAAGCTAAATGAAGGGCTGTGGGAAGGCTCATATGGGGCTTAAATACTGGTATGGAACAGGTACGTTGAAAGGGCTCTTCCCTGTTGTTTAATTTGTACATAATTTTCTTTGAAATCTGTAAGTCTTTTCAATCAAGGAACTAAAGATGCTGAAGCACAATTGGATGTTCAAATTCTGTATAGATTCTTGCTAGGCAAAGGCATCAAGGGTGGGGTCCAAAGACTATTGTTGTTTAAGTGTAAATTAACTGATACAAATTGAGTTGCAGAGTAGACTCAAAGGGGTATATAGCTCTCTACTATTCCAACCATTCCTAAACCAAATGATACTATTCTGCAATGAAAACTTATAGTGGAAAAATAACTAAAGAGTATGTGTATAAAATGTAAAAGAAAACAACTAAATTAAATGTACCACTCATCACAGGAGCCACTGACTGAATTGTGGCCCTTCCAAACCAGGACTAGATGAACTTAAGCAATACACACAAAATGCTGGAGGAACTCAGCAGGCCAGGCACCGTCTATGGAAGTGAATAAACAGTTGACGTTTTGGGCCGAGACCGTTCTTCAGGACTCAGTTAATTTAACCTGGTAATAAAAATTTCTCTGATTTTATAATGAGTTTCTAAAAGTGAAAAAATCTCAAATTCTCATGTTAATAAAGGAGTGACGTCATCATTGGTAACAGCGAATACTGCTGCTTTGTTCTTTGACCTGCATTTTGTGTGTATTGCTTAAGTTCATCTAGTCAATGACCAAAGAGCAAACAGCTAAATATTTAAGAAAACTGAATATAACTAAACCTAGTCAACATGGCTTTTGAAAGGTAAACTACGTTTGACAAATTTGTCAGGATTCTTTGGGAAATTTGATCGGAAGAACCTGTGTTTGCATTTCCAAAAGGCATTTGACAAGGTGCCATATCAAAGGCTAACACATCAGCTAACAGCCCATAGTATTGGAGGAAGCAGCTGAAAATTGGCTATCTCATAGAGAACAGCGATTTGGAATAAATGGGTCATTTTAAAATGGAAGGATGTAACCAGTGGAGTGCTGAAGCATCAGTTTTTGGCCTGCAATTGTTCACCAATTATATTAATGACCTGCAGGAAGAAACAGTGTGTAAGGTTTCCAAATTTGCATATTATTGTTGTCATCATTGCTGATGATATGAAAATAGGTGAAAGGGCAATGATACTGTAATTCTCCAACAGGATATAGATAGATAGTCGGTAAAAAACTGGCAAATGGAGTAATGCAATAACATTTTGGCCTTCACTGTAAAGTGGTTGCAGTTTAAAACCAGGGAGTTCTTATCATACCCAGAATACTGTACACATTCGGTGTTCACGTAACTAAAAATATACAGCTATGAAGAGGAGATTCTCCAATTGTGAGAGTTGTGCTACTAAGAGAGGCCGATTTGCTTGGATCTGTGTTATTGAGTTTAGAAAATGAAAAGTGACCTAATTTAAACACATCCTAACCAAAGTGAGTGTGACTGGGTAGATGTTGGGACATTTTCAATAGTTGGGGGAATCTCAAACAAAGGGACATAGTTAAAACTATACATGTAGATATTTCCTCTTCCAGAGAGGTGACCCTGGTATTCTTTGCCGCTGGCAATGAAAGCAGGATCATCAGAAGTTGGAGAAATATAAGATAGATCAAGGAACAGAGGGGCATAATAGCACAAGAGGAGTGAGGCCAGTGTAAATCAACCATGATCATATTAAATGGCAGGGTAGCTTCCTCCTGCTCCTATTTTCTTGTGTGCCTACCTATGTAAAGTGGTCATTCCTGATAGAGAGTCATGGATGTCATTTATATAACAGAAAATATCAACAAGGCCATTGACTATAGGACATGTCACAACTGAGTTTGATCTTATCTTCACCACGAGTTTTAATAAAGTGTGGGAAAATCATTAGATTGCACTCCGGAGTGGAAACCGGGATCTGAAGAAATGCATGGGGTACATTAGATCACAATCAAACGGTCTTCAACAAACAAACTACTAATAATTATGCAAAAACGAGGAAATCTGCAGATGCTGGAATTTTAAGCAACACACTTAAAAATTGCTGGTGAACGCAGCAGGCCAGGCAGCATCTCTAGGAAGAGGTACAGTCGATGTTTCAGCCCCTGACGAAGGGTCTCGGCCCAAAACGTCGATTGTACCTCTTCCTAGAGATGCTGCCTGGCCAGCTGCGTTCACCAGCAACTTTTAAGTGTCTTACTAATAATTACCCTTAGCCACAACTACAGGTCATTCTGAAAAGACTGCAAATACAGATAAACGAAAATGGAAGAGTTTTTGAGTGTGGTGAGGTGAAAGGCAATGGCTGAATGGTGTGTATCTACCCAAATGAATGCTGATGCTACTGTTTTATTACTGTTCGCATTTACAAATGCCTATTGTTCAGAACAAAATAATATTCCAAGCTCAGTGTGTGTGCAAGGAATATTATTTTGCTCTAAATAATAGGCATTTGTACACAATTGGCACTGATGGAGCTAATTCTCAAGAGCTTTAACACTCATTTGGATAGCTCAGTGATAAACAACCTTTATTCTTGCCATGTCTAGCAATCGTTATCACAGAGTCAGCTCACAGCCACTCCGCTGCCTCCAAGGACATACCTTAGTCTGGGTGGCTCCTGCTCCAATGCTGCTGCTGTGTTTCTGTGGGGAGACAGCAATCACCTGGCCACCTTTCACAGTTACAAACTGCTGCACAGCCTGCTGTGTGGGCCCAGTTGTGACCCCCGACTGCTGTGCCACTGCTTCTTGCTCTTGTTTGATGATAACCTAGAAAAGACACAAAACCCTTTATTGTGAAGTACTACATCACACCACAGCAAGAAAAAGCAAATTGAGGAATGTACTTTCACCATTGAAAATATCTTCCTGAGAAGCATTCAAGCTTTACAAGTGTGTGAGTTTTTCACCAGCGTAGCCTGTAGACTTTGCATTCAATCACAATGTTAAAGTATCAGGAATCACTCCTAACTGTTGAGACTAATGTTCAATATAAGCCAAAATCAATTCAACTTCTGTGGTTCATCTGTTAAATAATAGACAGCCGATGGATCAATGAGAATAGAAACAGGCTATTCTACATTCATTCTCACGTAATAAGTAACATTAATAATTAATTAAGGATCCTTTAGTGGCAAAAATCACAACATGATAGAACGCAATCACTATAATGAATACCATGAGTCCAAAACCAGTGCCTTCAACTTTAATGAGCAGTTGCAAAATTAGAAGATTTGGCTATTGTGAATAGGGAAATAGGAAAAGATTGAGCAGTGCCTTATACTTAAGCAGCCATTTTATAATGCACTGCAGAAATTTATCCCAATTAGAAAGAGATATTTATTGAAAAAAATGACCCATGTATGGTTAACAAAGGAGGTCAAGGAAAATATTAAAACAAAACTGAATATATAAAGTGAAATAAACTGGTAGACCAACTTTAGGAAACCAGAGCAAAAGACCTTATTGTATGAGAAAAATCTGGCAAGTAATAAGAAAGCAAACAACAAGAACCTCCATGGATATACAAAACAAAAGAAGGTATGGGACTTCTGTAGGATATCAGAAATTGATAGGAAGAAACTTGATGGCAGGACTTTCATATGAAGAAAGACTGGATGAACTGGGCTTGTACTCGTTGGAATTTAGAAGATTGAGGGGGGATCTGATTGAAACGTATAAGATCCTAAAGGGATTGGACAGGCTAGATGCAGGAAGATTGTTCCCGATGTTGGGGAAGTCCAGAACGAGGGGCCACAGTTTGAGGATAGAGGGAAAGCCTTTTAGGACCGAGATTAGGAAAAACTTCTTCACACAGAGAGTGGTGAATCTGTGGAATTCTCTGCCACAGGAAACAGTTGAGGCCAGTTCATTGGCTATATTTAAGAGGGAGTTAGATATGGCCCTTGTGGCTACGGGGGTCAGGGGGTATGGAGGGAAGGCTGGGGCGGGGTTCTGAGTTGGATGATCAGCCATGATCATAATAAATGGCGGTGCAGGCTCGAAGGGCCGAATGGCCTACTCCTGCACCTATTTTCTATGTTTCTATGAAATGGTAGATAATTTAAGCTAATATTTAGAACATAAAACAGTAGAGCACAGTACAGGCCCTTTGGCTCATGACACTGTCGGGTTTTAAACAATTGGCATTTAAGGTGCTGATTCTCAAGAGCTTTAACAGTCATTTGGAAAGCTCGGTGATAAACAACCTTTATTCTTGCTATGTCTAGCAATCGGTATCTCAGAGTCGGCTCACAGTCACTCTACTGCCTCCAAGAACATACCCTTCCCCAGTGGAGCTCCACAAGGGTCTCTTCTGGGACCCCTGTTCTTTGTGATTTTTATTAACGACTTATTCGAGGACGTGGAAGGGTAGGTTCGTAAGTTTGCAGATGACACAAAGGTTGATAGTGCTGTGGTCAGTGTAGGTTTCTCGAGGGTTACAACAGGATATTGATAGAATGCTGAACTGGGCTGAGAAGATGGAGCGCAAAACTGTAATTCACTTTGGAAGGTCAAATTTTAAGGCAAAATACAAGGTTAATGGTGGTAAGGAAGGCAAATGCAATGTTAGCACTAATTTCAAGAAGACTAGAATATAAAAGCAATGATGTAATGCTGAGTGTTTATAAGGCATTGGTCAAACTGCACTTTCAGTATTCTGAATAGTTTTTGGTCCCTTAAAGTAACGTATAAGCAGCATTTGGTGGCTCTGGGCCTGTACTTGCTGGAGTTTAAAAAACTGAGGAGTGATCGAATTGAAACCAATTGAATATTGAAAGGCCTAGATAGAGTGTATGTGGAGAGGATGTTTCCTATAGTGGGGAAGTCTAGGACCAGAGGGCACAGCCCCAGAGTAAGGACGTCCAGGATGTCCCTTCAGAACAGTGATGAGGAGGAATTTCTTTAGCCGGAGGGTGGTGAATCTATGGAATCCATTGCCACATTTGGCTATGGAGGCAAAGTTATTGGGTATATTTAAAATGAAGGATAATAGGTTCTTGATTAGTAAAGGCATCAAAAGTTATGGGGAGAATGCAGGAGAATGGGCTTGAGAGGGATAATAAATCAGCCATAATGAATTGATGAAGCAGACTCAAACGGGCTGATTGGGCTAAATCTGCTCCTATGTCTTATGATCTTATGATGGATGCTACTTTCTTGTGGCAATGCTCCATGTACAAGTATTCAATGGTAGCAAGGTTGGACCAGATGCTGCTGTGGGATGTAGTCAAGTGCATTTATATCAAGGACTGAGTTGTGGTTGAAAGGTCTTGGAAGTATTTCTTCCAGCGGCATTGACTGCCATCCTGTCCCTAACGATATGGCCTTGGGCACTGGGACTGTAGATGACTTTTACAGTGTTGAAGAAGACATGCATGTCATGCGGACACCTTCCTTCCAGAGGCACAATGGACATAATCTTCACCACATGATAACTTTTTTTTAAAAATGCAGCGCTTCCAACCTACTCAAAGCCTTTGAATCCATTAGTTGCAAAGGACTGTGGTACACATTCCTCAAATATGACTGGTTGCAAAAATTCATCTCCGTCTTACCTTTACTCCAAGCACACAAGCCATGATATTAACCATTGGATCTACAGCAGAACTGTTCTCAGTGATGATTAGTGTCGATCAAGAATACTCAAATACTTCTATCGGTCTCTTTTGTCATAATGTTAGGCATCACCACCAGCAACCTTCCAGTGGGAATAGAACTGACATTCAGAACTTATGTAAGTCGTACAACTTGTCCAGGACTATGGACAAGCAAAGCTAAGTGGCTAAACTATAGTAGGCAAACTACATTTGCATCTGCACATGCTTGGAAATTAAGCTCCAAGATATCCTGGAACAGGGTAGGTAGCAAGAAGCTAAGGTCAATAGTAAGAAACATCTCCCCATGTAAGATACAGCTTTAAGATAATAAGATGATTAGGCATCAAAGGAAGATTTTTTTTTTTTACCCAGAGGATGGTTGAAATCTGGAACGTACAGCCTGAGGTGGTGATGAAGGAAGATGCTATAATATATCTGGTTGCCTCACTATAGGAAGGATGTGGAAACACTGGAAAGGGTACAGAGGAGATTTATCAGGATGCTGCCTGGTTTAGAGAGTACGCATTATGATCAGAGATTAAGAGAGCTAGGGCTTTCCTCTTTGCAGAGAAGGAGGATGAGAGGAGACATGATAGAGGTATATAAGGTATTAAAAGGAATAGACAGAGTGGACAGCCAGCACCTCTTCCCCAGGGCACCACTGCTCAATACAAGAGGACATGGCTTTAAGGTAAGGGGTGGGAAGTTCAAGGGGGATATTAGAGGAAGGTTTTTTTTACTGAGAGAGTGGTTGGTGTGTGGAATGCACTGCCTGAATCAGTGGTAGAGGCAGATACAGTAGTGAAATTTAAGGGACTACTAGACAGGTATATGATGGAATTTAAGGTGGGGGGGTTACATGGGAGGTAGGGTTTAAGGGTCGGCACAACATTGTGGGCCGAAGGGCCTGTACTGCGTTGTACTATTCTATGTTCTATAACACTTAGGAACCATCCAGATGAGCATTAGAATAGACAAGGCTGAGTAGTCCACTGACCAAGTACTGGTAAATGGAATTAGTATAGATATGTTTTTGATGCCTACCGTAGACATGCACCTGCTTCTGTGCAATAGATCTTAATGATATTGTTTTGTTCACTGAAGTATATAAAGAGGAGTCACACACTGATAGCCTACACAATCTCTACAAAATCTTTCAAATTCACTGGAATGGCAAGCAGACCTAATGTCTGACTCTTCTCCCAGTCATTATATTCCCAACACTGAGGTCCGAGTTGCTCGTTGTCCTGTATGTAGGGCAGGCTACATCAACTCCATGCCCAACACTATACTCCCAAACCAGACCTTGGAAGAGAAAAGCAGACAGATTGGATAACAGATTTCAGGATGTATGGAGTCAATCAGAATGGGAACAAGCCTTTCAGCTCATCAAGTCCGCTCTGATCATCAAACAGTCACATGCAATAGCCCTACAGTAATCCCATTATTTCTCTCATATCCCATTACTATTATCTTCCACCACTGCCCTCCCACTAGTGCTCCTGCCTACATCTGGGCAAATTTACAGTTGCCACACAACCTACAAATCCAGCACATGCTTGGCACATGAGAAGAACCAATGTAGTCACAGAATGATCTTAAATGCTCACAGTCCACACAGATACCAAGGTTTGGATTGAACAAAAGTCTGCTCTGTGTCACCCAGAGACCCTTTCCACAATCGCTGGCACATCATTGCTCAAAGTGGAGAAGGAGCATTTGGGATGGGATTTAAAACACTGCATCCATGCACCGAAGCACACAGAAACCCTGCGTAAGCAGTGTGTGGACCATCTCACAGACTACCCACCCCTCCCCAACAGCCACCATCTCACCTGCCTATGTTCCCACATTTCTTTCATAAAACAGAAAAGGACCTTAAGAAGAAGAGGAGGAAAAGGAAGAATAAACTGGGCAAAGGAAAGTGGTAAAGTGGATGAGAAAAACTGAAATAATAAATCCCGCCCTCTCACTACAGAATAAGATAGCTAAGATTATATTCCTGCGACTCTCTGTAGATTCATAGATATACAGAAGTGAAAATCAACAGTCTTCACTGACAGCAAACATCCATTTATACCAATCCTACTTTAATCCCATTTTTATTTTTCCCACATTTCAATCAACTCTTCCCCAGATTTTACTCTTCACCCACATACTAAAGGCCATTCATATTGGCCAGTTAATCTACTAACCCACGTTTCTGGAATGTAGGTTGAAAGCAGAATGCCCAGAGGAAACAGAGAGTATGCGGAATCCACATGGAAGACACGCAGCCCGGATCTCTGGGTCCTTGAGGCAGCAACTCTCCTAGCCGTGTTATGGTGACATAATCATTGGATTACCCTTTAATCACAAAGCGAGAGAGGTGTATATCATAATAATACAAATAAAGATACACATCCCCATTTTCTCATTGTTAAAGGATGATCAACGATTACTCATTGTTTAACGAAAACAAACAACACAATACAAATATACCTCTGCTATTGCTCAAAGGAACATCTTGATGACATGAGCTGCCATTCAACATACATGCAATCCAGACTGATACTTCAGAGTAGCACCAAGTTTGTTGCTTTCTTCACTGATAACTTTACCTGATGAGACTTTAAACATAACTCTTAAGGCCATCCTTCAAAGAAAATCTGAAAGTGTACTGGTTTTATTTATCTAGAAAGTATCTTCATGGTTCCATTGAACAATGGTAGAGATGTATTTAGATAGTAGCAAAGATCATTAACAGTGGCATTTGTAGCTTTTTAGTGTGTGTGAAATGTCTGCCATATTCCCTAGGTTGCAACAGAAAATACTTTGCCGTCACTAAATCATTTTAGGAAAGCCCCGAGATTGAGAGATACAGTAGAAATGCGAGCCCTGAACAATCAACTCAAATATATAAGCAATAAGATCTTTCTATATAAAATTTGGGTTTCCATGTTGAACTGGAACAAGTCCCCACTCGTTCACACCTTGCAAAATATGTGCTTTTTCATGCCAATATCGGGTGACTCATTTTAATGAGTTACTATCTTTTTGAATTTTCTATTTAAATAATATCAGAAGTATCAAAGCATCATGGTCATCATCTAATCTTTGCAGCACCTTTCTCCCACATTATATATCCCCAAATGTCTAGAACACAAGATACAAGTTATCTGTTATATTCATATCCATTGCTTCAGGTTGGTGGTGAGCCATGCATGCCTAAGTCCTGTGGTTTGAGTCTTAGCATGAGATGAGTTGGGTAATGTCAACTGAGAACATAAAATAAACACGAATAAATCTGGCCTGGTGCCCAGGATTAGAATCTGCCATGCTTTCCAATTCTGAGCAGAAGCTAATCCATACTTTAATCATCAGGCTCAGCAGCAGTATCTCCCAATTCTCACTGATCTGTTTCATCCCAAAAAGTAGGCACCTAGGTGAAGCAAGATATTGTTGCACGAAAAGTTCAGATGGATATTTTGGGGTGAGCTGTTCAGAATCTGGCATTTGTAGAGAGGAGTTAGAGATAGCGTATAACTTTTAGTTTAGTGAAAAAACAGCACCCAAAACTTTTGGCTGCTGCTAATTTTGACTTACTATGCAATACAGATGGACAGAGAATTTAAAAAGAGCAGCAAATCATGTACATGCTAACAGATAATTTTAGTGAGTACAAAATAGCAAACAAATAGAGCTTTATAGATGACTCTATTCTCAGTTCAAGTGGGAAGGAGGCAGAGTATTTAGGTCTGAAAAATTATGGGATCAGTAAATAAATGAAATAATGGGACCACCTAGAGAACCAAGTGGATTACAGGGTTACATAATAGTAAATATTATTTATTACATAGTAAATATTATTTATTACAAGAAACAGGGCATTTGGCTTCAAAGTCCATCTGGCTGGCTGCCGGTTACCAGTGGAGTTCCATAGGGATCGGTGTTGGAACCACTGCTTTTTATAATGTTTGTCAATGATTTGGACTATGGGATTAATGGATGTGTGGCTAAATTTGCCGATGATACAAAGATAGGTGGAGGTGCGGGTAGTGTTAAGGAAACAGAGAGCCTACAGAGAGACTTAATAGTTTAGGGGAATGGGCAAAAAAGTGGCAAATGAAATACAATTTTAGAAAGTGTACGGTCATGCACTTTGGTGGAAGAAATGGGCAGACCATTATTTAGATGGGGAGATAATTCAAAATGCAGAGATGCAAAGGGACTTGGAAGTCCTTCTGCAGGATACCCTAAAGGTTAACCTCCAGGATGAATCGCTGGTGAAGAAGGCGAATACAATGTTGGCATTCGTATAACAGCAGGGATGTGATGTTGAGGCTCTATAAGGCACGCATAAGACCACACTTGGAGTACTGTGTGCAATTTTTGGCTCCTTATTTTAGACAGGATATACTGACATTAGAGAGGGTTCAGAAAAGATTCATGAGAATGATTCCAGGAATGAAAGGGCTACCGTATGAGGAACGTCTGGCAGCTTTTCAGCTGCATTCCCTGGAGTTTGAGAGAATGACGGGAGATCTCAGAGAGACATTCTGAATGTTAAAAGGCCTGAACAGATCAGATATGGCAAAGTTATTTCCCATGGTAGGGGAATCTAGGACAAGAGGGCACGACTTTAGGATTGAAGGACCTCCATTTAGAACAGAGGTGCGGAGAAATTACTTTAGTCAGAGGGTGGTAAATCTGTGGAATTTATTGCTACGAGCGGCTGTGGAGGCCAAGTCATTGGGTGCATTTAAGGCAGAGAGAGATAGGTTCTTGATTAGCCAGGGCATCAGAGGGCATGGGGAGAAGGCAGGGGAGTAGGGATGACTGGAAGAATTGGATCAGCCCATGATTGAATGGCAGAGCAAAAACGATGGGCCGAATGGCCTACTTCTCCTCCTATATCTTATGGTCTTATCTTAATATCAACTGGAAAAATTTTGGGCTGAGATTCTTCTTCAGGACTGGAAAGGAAGGGGGAAGGCACCAGAATAAAAGGTTGGGGAGGGGAAGGAGGGCAAGTTAGAAGGTGATAAGTGAAGCCAGGTGGGTAAGAAAGGGAAAGGGCTGGAGGAGAAGAAGGAATCTGATAGGACCATGGGAGAAAGGAAAAGAGGAGGGACATCAGGGAGCTGATAGGCAGGTGAGGAGAGGTAAGAGGCTAGAGGGCAAATGGAAGACAAGGGAAAGGGAGGGGAAAAAAGAAAAAACAATACCGGAAGGAGAAATCGATGTTAATGCCATCAGGTTGGAGGCTACCTAGAAAGAACACAAGGGATTGCTCCTCCAATCTGAGAATGGCAGAAGAGGAGGTCATGGTCTGACATGTCAGAACAAGAATAGGGATAGGAATAAAAATGGTTAACCACTGGTAAATTCTGCTTTTAGTGGATGGATGGAGGTGCTCAACAAAGTGGTCCCCCAACTTACTTTGTGTTTTCACCAATGTACAAGAGACAGCATTGGGAACTCCGGATACAAAAGACAACCCCAAAAGATTTGCAGATGAAGTGTTGCCTCACCTGGAAGGACTGTTAGGGGCCCTGAATTGAAGTGAGGGAGAAGGTGAATGGACAAGTGTAGCATTTCACAAACAAGAGAAATACTGCAGATGCTGGAAATCCAAGCAACACTCACTTGCAGGGATATATGGAGTGGAGGAGCAACACTTCATATTCCGTTTTGGTAGCCTCCAACCTCATGGCATGAACAACGATTTCTTATTCCAGTAATTTTTTTTCTTTTCCCTTCCTCCTTCCCTCTTCTTCCATTCTCCACTGTGGCCTCTTGCTTCATCTGTTCACCTGTCTATCACCACCCCCGGTGCCCCTCCTTTTTCCCTTTCTCCCATGGTCCACTCTCCTCTCCTATCAAATTCCCTCTTCTCCAGCCCTTACTTTTTCCATCCACCTGGCTTCCCCTATCACCTTCTAGCTTGTCCTCCTTCCTCTCCCCCCCACCTTTTGCTTGGCATCCTCCCCTTTCGTTTCCAATCCTGATGAAGGGTCTCAGCCCAAAACGTCAACTGTCTATTCATTTTCATAGGCGTTGGCTGACCTGGTGATTTCCACTAGCATTTTGTGTGAGTTGCTCTGGATTTCCAGCATCTGCAAGATCTCCTGTGCTTAATCCCACTGTCAACAGCTTTTCCTTCAGCTCCACCTACTTCCTTCACATCAAAGATGAAGCAAGGAGAATTCAGATGGACCCAAGCTACGACTGTCTCTTACTCACCAGTGACAATGAACCTACAAGTTTTGTGTTTATGAAACTGTGTTCAAAGTTCCACTACTAAATCCCATCAGAAGGTGGAGGGGTCATAATTCCAAATTTACAAATTGCCCCCACAGCTTTGTTTCCACTTGTTTTCAAATATAAATATGCAAGTTCACCATTAAGTGTTATATTTTCTCTGCATGTACAGTGATATAAATTATCGCTTGGATACATTAAGAGGAACAAACACAAAGGTAATCTGACACTGCAGCTTCAGAGAAATGGCTGGATAAATGAACGTATAGCTCACTCTCCTTTTTCTCCCTCTGTCCCTCTGAATATACCTCTTGCCCATCCTCTGGGTCCCCCCTCCCTTGTCTTTCTTCCCAGACCTCCTGTCCCATGATCCTCTCGTATCCCCTTTTGCCAATCACCTGTCCAGCTCTTGGCTCCATCCCTCCCCCTCCTGTCTTCTCCTATCATTTTGGATCTCCCCCTCCCCCTCCCCCTCCAACTTTCAAATCCCTTACTCACTCTTCCTTCAGTTAGTCCTGACGAAGGGCCTCGGCCTGAAACGTCGACTGCACCTCTTCCTAGAGATGCTGCCTGGCCTGCTGCGTTCACCAGCAACTTTGATGTGTATAGCTCTGTGCTTTTTTTTTGGATCTCACTAAAGTCACTGAGAGATGGGTGAAATCCCAAGACACACTCTAATTCCTTAATATTTTCACCTATCTTGTACTTCACCTCTGTTAGTTTGACATTGAAGCTGCAATAGTTGTACATGGATGATCTTCAGGTTATAAATGCACAACTGAGCAAACATATGGAAAACCAGTGGTTTCAACTGTCTGGCTGCTGCAGCCATCTGATACCAGGCTGCATTTCCAAGCAGTGAACTGTTCAGGTAATTACAGGTCACATGAATGGAACCCTGACGTAACCAGGGATGGACTTGTAAGTACAAGGACATACCAATTCATTTAGTTTCCGCAGTCTCATCTTCCAGTCAATATCTGATTGGTACCTCTATTTGTCTACTTTATATCATGTCTCTCAAAACAGTTAGTCAAGAAAACCAAAGTTTGAAAGTTTCAGTTGAAGTACATGTCCTAAAGCATGAAAGAACATTTATATTGTTCCAAAATTATTTGCTTCCATTTCTAAAATTGTATCATTCTAACATAAAATAGCAATATGTAGTTTCGAACTTCAGCCTTCGGGTTAGGATGGTGAACTAAACTCTTAGTTCATTGAACCAGAAACTAGATACATGAAGACAAATGGCATACCTATGTAATATTGTAACTGCATTTCTTGGGTTGGACATATTGGCACATTTTGTTTACATAGTTCTCAAGTTGACCAAAGGACCTAAACCTGTGCTGAACTTCTCCAAGTCTTATATTAAATAACCTTAATTGCTGCATACAACCAGTCATGATTTCATTACATGAATATTGCCATTTTTGATTGTCTTTGTTGGAGAAAGTATCACTTCAGGATTCTAATAAACCACGCAGGTGAGAATATTCCAGGTTGAATCCTTGGTCTGCAACTGGCTATTACAACTAAGGAAGAAAAACACCAGCCAATGGTCCTTATTTGAATGATAACATTTGATCTTTGTTTGAAAATGTTTACACACATTAGATTACAGGAGGAACACACATCAAAGTTGCTGGTGAATGCAGCAGACGAGGCAGCATCTCTAGGAAGAGGTACAGTTGACGTTTTGGGCCGAGACTCTTCGTCAGGACTAACTGAAGGAAGAGCTAGCAAAACTTTCAAATCCCTTACTGGCCCGGGTGCTGGGAGTCCTTTATGACAGGTACTGCTTTCCTGTGACAACGTTCCATGTAGACGTGCTCAAAGGTGGGGAGGGCATTACTCATCATGATCTGGGCCATATCTACTCCTTTTTGTAGGATTTTCATTCAAGAACATTAATGTTTCCATATCAGGCCATGGTGCAATCAATCAATATACTCCGCACCACACATCCATAGAAGTTTGTCAAAGTTTTAGATGTCATGCTAAATCTTTGCAAACTCCTAAGGAAGCAGAGGTGTTGCCATGCTTTCTCTGTAATCGCACTTGCGTGCTGAGCCCAGGACAGATCCTCTGAAATGATAATACTGAGGATCTTAAAGTTGCTAACCCTCAGCACTTCTGATCCCCTGAGGATGATTGGTTTCCTCCTCCTGAAGTCAATAATCAGCTCCTTGGTCTTGCTGACATTGAGTGAAAGGTTGTTGCTATGGCACCACTTAGCCAGATTTTCAGTCTCCCTCCATTTGCTGAAAGAAGTGAAAGATTAAACTGATATTCATATTTAGTGGAAGAATAATGTTAGGAGGAACATCTGGAGTACAAATACTTCAAAGTGTGCTTTGATTTTGAGAAGGCTGTAAATAAGATCCAATGGAGGAGGTGGGTTAACAAGGTTAGAGCAAATAGAGCTAGTGATACTATACTATTATGAATTGAGAATTGGTTAATGAACAAAAGCAAATCTTTCTGAGGTCAGCACGCTATAACAAGGGATTATTCCAGGGATTGGCATTCTCAATTTATGATGATTTAAATCAACTATCATATTTTAAAGTTTGCTAAGAATACAAGACAAGACTAGATAGAATTTTAGTAAGGAAGAAGAATATAAAAAGTCCTCACAGGAATAAAAGCAAGTTGAGTCAGTGGAAAAGAAAATCGTGGGTACAAGATCATGAGAAAATCCATCTTGGTGCACCAGAAAAAAAAGAGTATTTTCTAAATTGTTGTGAATTGCTGATGCTTAAAGGTACAGCTGTGCATTTATATCACAATTCACTGAAAGCCAACATTCTGGTGCAGCAAGTAATGAGATAGGCAAATGGTACGTCAGTCTTTATTTAAGGAAGCTTTGACTGACAGCATACAATATCAACGGGATTAGACAAAGTCAACAAGGACTGATGTGAGGGGATCAAGTATCATATTTCCAAGTTTACTAATGATACAAAACCAAATTGAACTGTGAGCTGTAACTGAAAATAATGCTTCAAGATGATTTAGATTTCATTACAGAAAGTCCGCATGAAGTGAGCAAGTGGGAACAAAATATTATGTGAGTTTTTCCACACCAGTAGGAAGGATTGAGTTTAGTGATAGATTGGGAAATATTGACATATGAATGGAAGTGGGCACCCTTGCACACCAGTCACTGAAAACAATTATGCAGTAGCAGTAAGATAAGGCAGCCACTGATTTGAAAATCAGAACAGCTACAGATGCTAGAAGTTTGAAATAAATGTATGTCTTCATTGCAAGAAGATTTAAGCAAAGGAGAAAGAATATCTTACTGGAATTATCAGGACATCAGTTGGACCATACCCAGAGAATTGTGTGTAGTTTGATATCCTTATCATAAACTTGTTATAGGGAGGGTGTAACAAAAAAAACACCAGACTGGAATGGCCATATGGGGATAGACCAGGTGAACTAGGCCCATACTTACCGGAGTTTAGAAAAAATGAGAGGAAATCTCATTGAAGAGTACACAATTCAGAAAGGCCTCAACAGGTTTCAAGTGGTGAAGATACTTTTCTGGGTGAGGAGGAGTCTAGAACATGGAACATGTACAGCATATTATAGGTTCTTCAGCCCACAACGTTATGCTGACCATAAAACTACTCTATGATCAATCTAATCCACCTACACACCCATAACCCTCTATTTTTCTGGCATCCATGTGTCTATCTAAGAGACTCTTATATATCCCTATTGTACCATTATTCCTGGCAGTGTGTTCCATGCACCTACTACTGTGTAAAAGGACATCTTTCTTCCACTCACCTTTAATTAATGTTCTGTGACATTGGCCATTACCATTCTGGGGAAAAGATGCTGCTTGTCCACTCCATCCATGTCTCTCACAATCTTATACAACTCTCATTCTCCTTTGCTCCAAAGAGAAAGGCTCTAACTTGCTTAATCTTTCCTTGTGACATATTCTCTAATAGGGGTAGCATCCAGGTAAATCTCCTCTATACTTTCCTAAAACTTCCACTGACTTCCTATAATGAGATGACCAGAACTGAACACAATACTCTAAGTTTGGTCTAACCAGTGTTTTATAAAGCTGCAACATTACCTCATGGCTCTTGAACTCAATTCCCTGACTAATGAAGGTCAGCATGTCATATGCCTTCTTAACCATCCTATCAACATGTGCAGCAACTTTGAGGGAGCTATGGACTTGGTCTCTAAGATCTCTATGTTCCTCCACACTGCTATGAATCCTGCCATTGACCCTTACTCTACCTTCAAGTTCAATCCTTCAAATTGTAACACTTCACACTTTTTCGGATTGAACTCCACTTCTCTGCCCAGCTCCGTGTTCTGTTTATATCCCACTGAATCCTATGAAGACCTTCTACGCTGTCCATAACACCAACCTCTGTGCCATCTGCAAATTTACTAACCAACCCTTCCAAATGGAGCTAGAGTCTCACTTAGGGTAAGACATGTAAGACAGATTGAGAAGGTGATAGAGGCATACAGTCTCATGAAATTGACAACCTTTCGTCACCATGGCACTGAGGTTCTGGCAAATGGGATTATACAGAGGGTCAGCAAGGAAGGAGACCGCCACAACAACGGTTTCTGTACTGTATGACCTTATTTCTTCACTAAAAGAAAATAATTCTTCACCTAGAGGGTTATGAACCAATGCAATTCTTTACCATGGAGAAGGGTTAAATTTTAAGACAGAGTAAATTAACATTTTAGGGAGGGAGTGGTAATGTGGTGTTGAGTTAGAAGACTGGCAATTATTTTATTGAGTAACAGAGCATACCTGATGGGCTGAATAACCTATTTCCTGCTCTTATGCTTCTACAGGAGTTAAGATGACTCAATATAATTATATAGTGTTGTAATTAGATCACATTTGGAAATGTTGCGCAAAGCGTTGGTTGTCTTACCTCCCAAAAAAAAAGGAATTACTTAACAAAGAGGAAGTACAGCAAAATAATCACCAGACTGGCTCCACAGATGGCAAAAAACAGATCTCATTAAATAAAACTAACAGAGCTCACATGACACAAAAGGCTGAATGCAGGGAGAATATTTCACCTGGCCCAAGAGTAAGTAACTATTTAGAATAAAGTATCATAGTCTCATAATAAGCGCTTATCAGTCATGTACTTCTGAGATAAGAAAAAAACTTCATGTAGAGCGTAGTCCATCTTTGAAAGTGTGGAAGGTCAGTTATTAAATTCATTTAAAGCAGAGACTGATAGGTTTTTGGCTATTTATTTATTTAGAGATACAGAATGGTAACAGGCTCTTCAAACCCAAAGAGCTCGCACTGCCCAATTACACCCTTGCGACCAATTAATCTACTAATCTGTATGTCTTTGGAATATGGGAGGAAACAGGAGCGGTCACAGACAGAATGGACAAACAGTGGTGCAATTGAACCTGGGTCACTGGTACTGTAAAAATGCTGTGCTAACCACTATACAACCGTGCCACCCCAATTATGGGATTCAGGACAGTGGAGGGAAAAGGTGTTTAGTCACGATCTTGACGAGAGGCAGAGCAATCTCGATGGACCAACTGATCTAGTCTATCTCCATTTCGTATACATCATAGATGCGTTACACCAAATGACCAGTTTCTACATTTGGAAATTCTTAACATTGAGGGAGGAGGAGGAAAATACAAAAAAAAAGCACTTGTATTCAACTTAATGAATTCAGAGGGGGTTGAAGATGTACATCAATTGAGGTATCTACACTTTTTTCTACAGAGTTCTCAGTAAAGCAATAGAATTGAAAAATGAATTGGTTATTGCACTTTAAAGCTGCTGTTAAGCATGTCGTGTATTCCTTATTTTCGTTTTATCGCAAATTCGTTGCAGTACCTTGAATAGCTCCTATGTTTAAACATCACTACACCCTATGAACCAATATCATCCAGACAAAAGTGTCGCCTTATTCATTATTCCATCATGAGATATTCACTACCTCATAATACAAAAACAAACATTTAAATAGTGGAGGATTACAGGAGAACTGCCAGGCAAAATGAGATACTGAGGTGAACAGAAGTTTTTAATATACAATCTGAAGTTGAACAGAGGTGGTAAGGTTGAGTAATGGAATTACAGTGTGTAGAAAATAAACAGAGGGAGAGGAAAAAAAGTGCTTTTGGTGGACTGATTAAGATCAGGAATCCTGGTGAAGTATAAGAACTAAGAGGATTATGGAGACAGAGCTCTCAGGTGGGAGTGAGAGTGGAAGAGGGGTGCAAGACAGTATTTAAAATGTTTCTGGACCAGATGGAAATTGTAGGTCAGCAGAAAGAGGAATGAGAGGCAATCACACCAAGGTTCAGAGTACCTCCACCCTTCACTCATTCAGAAGTGCCACTTTCCAAGCTGCAAGCTAACGGTCCTTTCATTCTTTCTTTAGCCATGTTTATATTACTACAAATTTATTCATTACTCAGTTCATGCCATCCATTCTTCCGAGAGGCCAGTAAAAAGGACATTATTCAGGTATGTAGCTACAATTAATTCAGAGTGATATTGTGTGAATGAGGTGATTGTTTTATTATGTTTCTCTGCAGCATTGCACAGCTGAGGTCAACCCCATGCAAGGGCATGGATAAAACAAGGCAACACTTGTAAACTCCCACATCGCCACACACGGCGTTCATTTTCTTGTGCAAAAGCTCTGTCAATGTTCGTCTTAGTGGCAATATTAAAGCAAATTAGAGCAGCCTTACTCCATCCTACCTCCCTTGACCCTTCTCATAGTATTCCCCCAGTTTCAATCCTAGCTTTGGGAAAATGCAAGACTGATTATCTTAAGGGGGGGAGGGGGAGGAGGATGTTTGCAATTGTATGCTCTTGACATGGAATTAATATCCAAGTTCCGATCTAACAGATGACCACCCCTCATCCTAGGAAAGATGCGTGTCTGGAATGTGGATCCTAGAGGTTACTAGTACCATCTTCTCTCACAGCATTTAACAAATGTGAATAAAAGTAGACCATTTAGTCCTACAAAGCTGCTCCTACCAACCAATAAGCTGATGTTCACATCAAATCACTTTGTGATGCCTGAAGGTGAGAAAGTTCAAGAATATTGGTGGAGGAATGATCCTTCATTTGTGAAGATATTAAGAGGCATAGATTGAATGGGCAGACAGAGTTTTTCCCAGGATGGAAATGGCTAATACAAGGGCCAGAATATTAAGGTGAATGGGGAAAGTATATGGGGGATATCAGAGGTTAAGTTTTTTCCCCCACTCACAGAGTGGTGGGTGCATGGAACGCATTGTCCAGGGTGGTGGTAAAGGCAGATACATTAGATAGACACATGGATGATAGCAAAATGGAGGACGATATAGGAGGGAAGGATTAGACTAATAGGTTAAAAAATCAGCACAACTGTGAGCCGAAGGGTCTGTACTATGCTCTAGAGCACTATGTTCTATGCTCTATAGCAAGACAGAAGTATTTGCACTTATATAGCACCCTTCATTGCTGTAGAACATCTCAATTTGCTTCACAGCCAATTAAAAACCTTTTAAGTGTGGTCACTGTTTTAATACATGAAACAATTTGTAGAAATGAGAGAGAGGGAGAATAAGAGGGCGAGGGGGAATGAGAGGGATAGGGGGAGGTGCAAGATGTAATATGAGATCTTCTACATTAGATGTCCAGACAGTTAATAATCTGACAAAGGGTAACTGACTTTAAATATTTGTTCTGTATCTCTCACCACCAGTGTTATATGATTTTCCAGCAATGTGCGCTTTTAAGTTAAATAAAAAGGAAACAGGTGTAAACTAGCTCATTTAATCTTTTTATTCTTCCTTTAAAATTATTTCCTTGTAGCTCATGACTCAGGAATCATAAACCATTAATGTAGCAAAATTACAAACGTTAGAAATCTGCAGAAATTTAAGAGATGAGGGGCACAGAAAACAACAAGGATGGCTTGAGTAACAAATGAGTGGACTACCACGACTGTTCTGTCTTTAGCCCCAATGCTGTTCCAATGAATCTCAACATTTATTCAAGGAATAGCAACCAATGCTCAGACTTAGCACATTGCAGTCTTCCGCTAAACACTAAGTTTAATAATTTCAGATAATCTATCTTTGGTGAATTCTATCCCATTTTTCCAGCACCCAGATTTCTGCATCTCTTAGTAATTTCAACTTATACGCGCCTTCTAAATTAAATGTCCAGTCCCAAATGCCTCTGAGAAGATGATAGTGAGGTTCCTTTTCTTGAAGTGTTATAGCTCTTCCGGTTGTCTTAGCCAGAAAGCTTCGCAGTAGGCATAAACAAATTGGGCCAAAGGGTTCGTTGCCGTGCTGCATAGCTCTATAAATCTAAGATACTTCCTCAGAGTTGTTGAAGGAATTTCAGAATATAAACCCAGCATGAATGAAACATAATGACAATTTTCCAGATTATGAGGGTGCGTAACCTGCAGGTTAAGGTGCTTCAATGAACCTTAAGACCTTATCTCGATGGTAGAGGTTGCAGGTTTGGCAGGTGTGTTCAGAGCAGCCAAGGAAGCTAACTGCTATAGATGAGATCAATGTTACATCATGCAGTCACAGTGTGCAAGTGGTAGAAAGAATAAATGCTTCTTGTTGTGTTGGAGTACCAATCACCCAGGATGTTTGTCTTGATCCAGGCAAGTTAAGAACATCTGATCACATTCACAGCTAGTGCTTTGCAAATTATAACAAAGCCCTCAAATGTTAGGGGGTGAGTCACCCCCATGGAAAATATATTTAACAAGCAAAACAGGTTAAAGGTTCACTGTTTCCAAACTGATTTCAACACAATTGCTTCCATCAAATAACTGGCATAAATAGAACTAACTACACTACTGAAAATAGCCTCGAGAGAAAGGAGAAAGTGATTTCAAGTTGTCTCTATTATCAGTCACTATCACCATAATATTTTTGAGATGAGGAAAAGTGGCCTAGACAGAGCTTCATAAGTGGACAAATGTCTAAGAATGCCCTGTCCACAAAAAAACAGGCCAATTACCATTGTCTGAAGCTTACCATAATTCATCCACAGTGATACAAGGTTTTACTGACAGCGCTAATCAGCCAAAACTCAAAAAACCCCTGTTTATTGTTACACATTCTGGCTCTTGCCAGAAGTATTCAGTTCCAGACCATACAATTTGCACCTCAACCCCAAACACAGACAAAACAGTTACATTACGAACGTGAGATGGAAACACCTACCTCAGGGCAACTTTTAAACTGTGTGCACAATGAAGGACCATGAGTAAATTTGAAGTAAATCAATGGAAAAAGTCAACACTGTATTTAACTGTGATTCTTGAAGTCAATCTGCTTCTTGAAGCTGACAGAACTAAGTTGCTCAACAAAGCGGTCTCCCAGTCTACATTGGGTCACAATGCTGTAGAGTTGGCTGCACCAGGAGCACAGAATACAGTAGACAGCTCCAATGGACTTGCAGGTAAAGTGCCGCTTCACCCGCAAGGACTGTTCGGGCCACTTCCCTATTCTGACCACCGTCTGCTACGAAAGGTGTCTTCTCATGGCCACCCATTTTAATTTTTCTTCCCATTCTCATTCCAACATGTAGGTCTAAGGCTTCCTTTACTGCCACGAAGAAATCACTCTCAGGTTGGAGGAGCAACACCTCATTTTCTGTGTGAGTAGCTTCCAACCTGACAGCATGAACGATGATTTCTTGAACTTCCAGTAATTTCAACCCCTTTCTCTCTTTTTCCATTCCCCTTTCTGGCTCTCTTCTTACCCCTTTTCTTCTCATCTCTTGCCCATCACCCCCAAGGTCCACTCACCTGTTCTATTAGGTTCTGTATTCTTCAGCTCTTTACCTCTTCTACTTCACACCTCCAGCTCTCCATCACCCCTACTTCCACCCACCTTACCTGGTTTCACCTATCACTCAACATCTTGTACCCCCCACCCACTTTCTTACTCTGGCTTCTTTCCCCGCCCTTTTCAGTTCTGATGAAGGGTCTCAGCCTGAAAAGTCAACTCTTATTATTTGTCTCCATAGATGCTGCCTGATTTGCTGAGTTCCTCCACCATTTTGTGTGTGTTTGCTCTGGATTTTCAGCATTTGTAGAACCTCTTAAGCTTATGAGAAGCAGTATGCATTGTTTTATAGTAAGGCCTAGATAACACAGAGGTCTGTACTAAAATAGAACAATATTCACATGCAAACAGAGAGTCTGATAATATCTAAAAATGCTCTGCCTGATATTCATCAACTTCACTGCTAACCCAATCACACAGCATCGCTATCTTGAAAAATGGTAATATTCAAGTCTATTTATTTGGATGTAATCACTACAGGAGTGTAAGATTGTAAGATGACAGATAACTTACATTATATGCTAAAATTTTCTGTATGCAAAAAAAAAAGAGGCAATGTTGAATGAGGAAACATTTTATCCTACACTCTGTGGACAATTCTGATTTGATGGAGAATGGACGTGAAAGCACAGAGGAACAACTGGAGGAATTTCTGAAACGCTCGTTTGCTGCTGTCATTACTGCGTGGTCGGGAATCTTTCGGAGGGTAGGCCTCAAAATTCCCGGCTTTGCCTGCTGTTGGCGACCGAGGTTGAGGTCGAATCGTTCTGACAGAGATGGTGCTCAGTACTCAGTGCCGGAGAGCTGATCAGAGCTCAAAGTTTTCGGATGACTCAGAGTCGGACTGTGGTCGGCATGGCAGGGAGAGTTCTGCCTTCTCCCGTCTGCGTGGGATGTGGGACATTTGAGAGACTTTGAACTTTTACTGTGCTCATGGACTTCTTCATCAAGTTATGGTATTGTTGCACTGTTGTAACTATATGCTATAATTATGTGGTTTTGTCAGTTTTTTCAGTCTTGGTCTATCCTGTGTTTTGTGATATCACACCGGAGGAAATATTGTATCATTTCTTAATGCATACATACTAAATGACAATAAAAGAGGACTACGTGTCTTCACAGTACAATGTCATTGCTTTTAACTTAAGATAGTTAACAGAATTAGATTATTTAAGATTTTCACCAGTGTCACAGCAATGTTCAGGCAGGACAGACTGGATGCCTTGTCTACAGAGGTTACATGAGTGGAACTGAGAAATAAGAAAATGTTGAACATGATAATGGGATTCCCTATTGAATATTTAGAGGACACCTTCAGAGAGAACGTGATACTGGATCTCTTATTACAGAACAAGACAAGGTAGATGAAAGAAGTGTGTGTAGGGTACACTTTGGATCTAATGATCATGTCCATTAATTTCAAGATAATTATGGAGAAGGATAGGACTGATCTTCATGTTGAGATTCTAAATTAGGGAAAGCCTGATTTTAATGGTATCAAAAAGGATCTGGCAGATGTGTACTAGGATAAGTTGTTTTCTGGCAAAGGGATGTTTGGTAAATAAAACACGGAGAGTACAGAGTTTATATGTTCTTGTTAGAATAAAAGCCAAGACTAACTGGCTTAGGGGAATCTTGGTTTTCAAGGGATACTAAGGCCTTGGTTTAGAAGAAGAAAGTGCACAGCAGGCACAAGTGGCAAGGAACAATTGAGTTTAAGAAATACAAAAGACTTTTGAGGAAAATCAGGGAGGCTAAAAGAGGTACGAGGTTGCTCTGGCAGGCAAGGTGAAGGTGAACGATTTTGAATTTTGTTTTAATTAAAAAAAAGCTCTCTTACTTTATTTCGTTGCTTAAACGACACACGACGAAGACTTCTGATAACTGTGATTCGGCCTAGATTATTATTAATTGCAAGCTGTGTCATGTAACCTGACTTGGGCCAAGGCTTGGGCAAAAGTAACACGAGTCTAAGCCAATGACCCAGGCTGTTTGGCTGACAGATATCTAGTGAATGTCCTGCAATGGATACTCTCTGATTTTCTCCCTTTTGGATTGCCAACGAACAGAAAGTGACTATATGACAAATCATCCGTGCCCCAACCAAGTTCACGAGATCTGTGGTCAGTCATCTAATTAAAAAACATAGCAAGTCTGAGACTGCATTCAAAGGACTAACATCCACGTTAAAAAGAGTTGTAAAGAAAAAACAAGATTTTAAATTACAGGTTCCACAAAACAACTCTTACCTTGGTGAAGGCACCAAGACCCCCAGTCGCAGGTTTAGGGCTCTGGACCTTGGGATGACTTCCAATGGGACACAAAGGTGGCATAGCTGCAAAAAGCGCATCTTCCTGCTGAAAAAAAATGTAAATTCAATCTAGAAACAACTCACTGCAAACACTTAATTCTTTATGCAAACGAAGCAAACAAAAATGCAGCCCAGTCACACCGTGTTAAGAGATGGGCCAGTGCCCACAGATACAGACATAACAAATTTAAATTCAAGCAACACCAATAACTTATTGGTTGTCATCATTAGCTTTGGGCGACAGCCTGTGGCTTACAAGTAACAATAATAGGCATTCAACTATATGGTGACCAGTAACAATTTATTGTGGTGAGAATTATCACTATTTTAAATAGTAATCTAAAAGCATAATAAACTGGAAATTTAAAATAAAAGCCAGAGCTACTCAACAGGCAGGTTCCACCTTTAAGACTGAGGGAAAGAGAAAAGGATAACATATCCAAAGTATGTATTAATTTATTTATATATGTATTTATTGATTGATTGATTGAGATATAGTACAGAATAGGTTCTCCAGGCCCTTTGAGCCAGACTGCCCAGCAACACCTGATAGATCTTGGGACTGTGGGTGGAAACCACAGTACCCAGAGGAAACCCACTCAGTCATGGGGAGAACATACAAACTCCCTACAGGCATGACCTGTAACCAACCATATGTGCCAACTGTACTTTTTCCATAGATGCTGTCCGGACTGCTGAATTCCTCCAGCATTTTGTGTGTGTTGATAGAATTTGTTAGACTGTATAAATATATTGGCTAAAACAATTGCAACAAAAATTTATTTTGTCACGCCTGAATCAGCTCCACATTCAAGTCTTTCAACTCACTTTAACAAGTTGCACATCTGTAAGCTTCAGGCCATCTAAAATTCAACTGCTGTGACCCTTCCCTCTACTCCCACTCAACGTTCACTCCTGTGTTCAACAGCCTGTGCTTACAGTCCCTTTATACTTTCAGTTTATAATTTCCATGAATGACCTTGTCCCTACACTTCCTTCTACTCCCCCATTCACTTATCATATCTGTCATTGGTACTGGACATTATCATCCCTCTATGTAGCCACCATGGCTCCATACACATTGCTGGCCATATCAAGCAGGAAGTTTTAGATCCCTTTACAAAATTCCTAGAACATTTCTCTTTTATCCTTTAAAGATCCAATCTAAAACTGCACATACTCTTCAACATAGCATCCATTTTCTACCTGATTATACTATCTTGAGATGTTTTCAGATATTAACAGGTATATATAAAACAAACCATACAGACCTACAGCAAAGAAGCAGGCCAATCAGCCCACCAAGTCCATGTTGCCTGTTGTACCCAAACCCTATTTGCCCACATTAGGGCCACAGCTCTTTCCAGATGCTTCTTAAATGTTGTGAGATCTCCTCAGCAATCCAAACTCCAATCACCTCTGAGAAAGAGGTTCTTCCTCAGATCGTCTCTAAACTTCCTACCTCTCACTTTAATCCCATGCCCTCTTGTCCCATGTTGAGTGATATATTTTGGGAAGGCAATCAAGGGTAGGAATACAGAATAAATGATAGGGCCCCACCCCATGTGATAGAGATTTGTTACCATCTACCCTACCTATTCACTACATAACACCTATCAGGTCAGATCTCATCCTCTTCCACTCTAAGGAAAGCAAACCCAGCCAATCCACTCCCTCATTGTAACCATAACGCTCCATCCAGGTAACATGTTGGTGAATCTCCCTTGCACCCTCTCCAGCACAACCGCATCTTTCCTACAGAGTGATGACCAGACCGGCACACGTTATTCCAGCAATGGTGTTACCATTATTTTATAAATCTGTAACACGGCATTTCATCTCTTGTATTCTATACTACAACTGATGAAGACAAGTATCCCATATGCTTCCTTGACCACCTTAAACACAATTGGAAACTTTCAGGCACCTATGGACTTGGATCTCAAGGTCCCTATATTTATCAAGACTCCCTGGGGCCCGACGATTTATTGTGCACATCTTATCCTTGTTTGCCTTCCCAAAATGGATCAGCTTGTACCTATCAGAATTAAATTCCATTTACTATTGCTCTGCCTGACTGTGACCTATATTATGCTGTTGCCTTAAACAACCTTCCTCATTACCTACATCAATTTTCACATTATCAGTAAAAACTTATTGTCATACCTTGTCCCTTCACATCCAAGTCATTAATGTGCATCACAAAACATCAAGGGTCTCAGTGACAATCCTCTGGTACAGCACAGTTCACAGATTTATAATCAGAAAAGCAATCCTCCACTACCTGCCGGGACTTGAGAAACTCAGTTACAGAGAAAGGTTGAATAGGTTGGGACTTTATTCCCTGGAGCGTAGAAGAATAAGGGGAGATTTGATGGAGGTATATAAAATTATGATGGGTATAGATAGAGTGAATGCAAGCAGGCTTTTTCCACTGAGGCAAGGGGAGAAAAAAACCAGAGGACATGGGTTTAGGGTGAGGGGGGAAAAGTTTAAAGGGAACATTAGGGGGGGCTTCTTCACACAGAGAGTGGTGGGAGCATGGAATGTGCTGCCAGACGAGGTGGTAAATGCGGGTTCTTTTTTAACATTTAAGAATAGATTGGACAGATACATGGATGGGAGGTGTATGGAGGGATATGGTCCGTGTGCAGGTCAGTGGGACTAGGCAGAAAATGGTTCGGCACAGCCAAGAAGGGCCAAAAGGCCTGTTTCTGTGCTGTAGTTTCTATGGTTTACCTATTAGTCAAATTATTTGACTAATAGAATTTGCCCTGGACCCCATGGGTTCTGACCTCTGAATCAGTCTCCCACACTGGGTCTCGTCAAAAAGCCTTACCAAAAGTTGCCTACACTAATGAGACTGACTGACCTATAATTATCTACTTTATTCAAGTTGCTGTTAAATAAAGATTGCTATCCTCCAGTCGTCTGATATTGTACCCATTACTAACAGGGATGTAAAATTAAATTGTAAGGGCCTCAGCAATCTTTTTCCTTGCCTGCATAGCAGGCCTGGGATTTAATCACCTTTATGATTCCCAAGACATCTGGCATTTTTCTACTGCTGATGCATTAGAACATCATCAGCTTTTGCCCTGAACTCTCTCTCAGGCAATAGAAGTGAGAAGTATTCGCATAGGACATTGCCCAGATTCAAGCACACTTATGGTCTCTAAGGGGACTGACTCCTTCCCTGGTTACTCAGTTTCTCTTAAGATACTTGATTGTGAAGCCCTGGACTTCGCAATCTTTCTACATATGATATTTTATAGTCTTTTTTTATACTTCTAATTTGCTTGCTGTTAGTTTGTACAGAAACTTGCAGGAATGAAACCAATATTAAAAATTACTAGCAGAATAAGACTCAATTTTATTATCACTGACTTGATGTGAAATTAGTTGTTTGTGGCAGCAGTGCAATACATAAAAAAATTACTATATGTTACAATAAGAAAAAACATATATATAAATAGTGAAAAAAAGGAGCAAAATAGTGGTGCAGTGCTCAGGGATCATTCGGAAATCTGATTGCTGAGTGGAAGAACTTGTTCCTAAAACGTCAAGTGTGCATCTTCAGGCTCCTGTGGTACTCCTTTCTGATGGTAGTAATGAGAAGGTGGTGAGGGTATTAAAGATGGATTGCTGCCTTTTGAAGATGTCCTCGATGTTGGGGTAGCTACTGCCATGATGGAGCCTATGCTTTGAAGCCTCCACACCAGGCAAAACCAAATTTATTCCTTCTTCTTTCTTGACAATATAAAGAAGTCAACACTGAATAATGTTAACGCAACCAACTCATTTGGTGGTCTAAATTCTACATTATAGGGGAATTTGAAATCACATTCATCAGTAATGTGCGCTGTAAATTAGATGAAATTCCTGAGTGACATGTGGGGCAATGAGATTAACACTCATGTAAAGCTGAGTGAATTAGTGATTGGATGTATTCCCAGACACTGATTATTGCCTCGATTATGTTAGTTTCTGTTGGGTTAAACCACAGAGAATGGTCAAGTGGTATTTTGTAACAAATCAGGAACAAATTACTTTTAAACAAGAAACTTAAAGCATGAAACAATCCAAAGTACTTCATAATCGATTACTAATTTTGCAAGGTAAATACTTAAAAATGGAAAATACAGTGTCTAACTTATGCATGGTGAGTAATAACTAATGTTTTAGTAACCTGGGTTGAGAAATGTTGCCAAATACATTTAAATTATGATATTCACACTCTCAGGTGCCTCCAAGTACATTCCAACCAATTAAGTACTTCTTAAATATATTTGTTATAATGCAGGAATATTGTTGAGCACAGTAGGAGAACTCTCCTGTTTTTATAATCAATTAAATATTTGAAATATTCTGTCATTTACATCAATCAAAGGATTTAAGATTAACGCCTACTTTATTTCATTAATCCCAGAGGCCCATCAGCAGCGGGAGCACAGGACTTCGAGGAGGTTACTTGCAGGTCGGCAAAGCTTGTATGAAAGGAGAGCTTCGTGGGCGTTCGGACATTCCGGAGGCACAATCAGCAGCGGGAACAGGGCACAATGCGAAGTTCATAAAAGTACAGAAAGGACAAGTGGGGCGGCCATTGTGAGAGTAGGTGCGTCAGGCTTTGACTTAGGAGGCTTCGACCAGAAGAGGTTAAGGCCAAAATAACAGTTCAGAAGATTTGGTCTTGGTTGTCCATTGTACACTGCAGGCAGGATGGCAGATATGACAGTGGAATGCTCCTCCTGTAGGATGTGGGAATTCATGAAACTTAATAGTCTCCCTGATGACTACACCTGCCAGAAGTGCAGCCAACTCCAGCTCATAAAAGACCGCATTAAGGAGCCAGAGCTGGAGTTGGATGAACCTAGTATCATCCGGGAGGCACAGCAATGATAGATATGATTTTGGGCAGGTGGTTACACCCAGAGTGCAGAATTTGGGGAGTGGATGGGTGAACACCGAGAGAGGTAAAGGGAGAAAGAAATCAGTGCAGGGTCCCCCTGTGGCCATTCTCCTCAGCAACAGGTATACCCCTTTGGATACTGCTGTGGGGGATGACCTATCTGGGCAAGGCAGCAGCAGCCAGACCAGAGCGTCAGATGTGTAGGGTGAAGTCAGGTGGAGCAACAGTCATAGGAGACTCAATAGTTAGGGAGACAGATAGGAGATTCTGCGGCTGCAAAAGAGATGCCAGGATAATGTGTTGCCTCCCAGGTGTTAGGGTCCAGGATGTCTCTGAGCGGTTGCAGAATATTCTTGCAGGGGAGGGTGAGCGGCCAGAGGTTGTGGTACATGTTGGTATCAATGACATAGGCAGGAGAGGGGTAGAGCTCCTGCCCGGCAAGTTGAGGGAGTTAGGAAGGTGGCTGAAGAGCAGGACTTCCAAGGTGGTAATCTCCAGATTACTCCCAGTGCCACGAGCTAGTGAAGGTCAGAACAGGAAGGTAGCGCAGATGAATGAGTGGCTGAGGAGATATGCAGGGGGCAGCATTTCAAGTTCTTGGATCACTGGGACCTTTTCTGGGGAAGGGGTGAACCTGTACAAGTGGGACGGGTTCCACCTGAACTGGAGAGGAACCAATATCTTGGGAGGAAGGTTTACTAATGCTATTAGGGTGGGTTTCAACTAGATTTGCAGGGGGGTAGGGACTGAAGTGAAGGGGCAGAGGATGGGGTGGTTGGTGAACAAGTAGACACAGCTTGTAGGGAGTTTGTGAGGAAGGATAGGCAGATGATAGAGCAAAGGTGCACTCAGCTGGATGGTTTGAGATGTGTCTATTTTAATGAAAGGAGTATCATAAACAGACAGATGAACTCAGTACTCACCAGTGAAAAGGATCTTGACAATTGTGGGGGTAACTTAGCGGACTGAAACGCTTGAGAGTACAGTATAGACATTAAGAAAGAGAATGTGCTGGAGCTGTTGAAAGGTACTAAGTTAGATAAGTCGCCGGGACTGGACGAGATATACCCCAGGTTACTGTGGGAAGCAAGGGAGGAGATTGCTGAGCCTCTGGCAATGATCTTTGCATTATCAATAGAGACGACAGAAGTACCAGATGATTGGAAGGTTGTAAATGTTGTTTCCTTGTTCAAGAAACAGCATAGAGATAACCCAGAAAATTATAGACCAGTGAGTCTTACTTCAGTGGCGGGCAAGTTGTTGGAGAGGATCCTGAGAGGCAGGATTTACGAGCATTTGGAGATATAATCTGACTAGGGATAATCAGCATAGCTTTGTCAAGGGCAGGTCGTGCCTTACGAGCCTAATTGAATTTCTTGATGTAACAAAACACCTTGATGAAGGTAGAGCAGTGGATGTATTGTATATGGATTTCAGTAAGGCAATTGATTAGATTCCCCATTCAAGGCTCATTCAGAAAGTAATGAAGCATGGGATCAAAGGAGACCTTGCTTTGTGGATCCAGAACTGGCTTACCCACAGAAGGCAAAGGGTGGTTGCAGATGGTTTGTATTCTGCATGGAAGTCGGTGACCAGTAGTGTTTTGCCGGGATCAGTTCTGGGACACCTCCTCTTTGTGATTTTTATAAATGACCTGGATGAGGAAGTAGAAGGGTGGGCTAGTAAGTTGCTGATAACACAAAAGCTGGGGGTGTTGTGGATAGTCTGGAGGGTTGTCAGAGGTTACAGCCGGACATAGATAGGATGCAGAACTGGGCTGAGAAGTGGCAGATGGAGTTCAACCCAGATAAGTGTGAAGTGGTACATTTCAGTAGGTCAAATTTGAAAACAGAATATAATAGAAACATAGACATAGAAACATAGAAAATAGGTGCAGGAGTAGGACATTCGGCCCTTCGAGCCTGCACCGCCATTCAGTATGATCATGGCTGATCATCCAATTCAGAACCCTGTACCAGCCTTCCTTCCATACCCTCTCATCCCTTTAGCCACAAGGGCCATATCTAACTCCCTCATTAATGGTAAGACTTCTGGCAGTATGGAAGATCAGCAAGATCTTGGAGTCTGTGTCCACAGGACACTCAAAGCTGCTGCGCAGATTGACAGTGCTGTTAAGAAGGCGTATGGTGTGATGGTCTTCATCAACCATGGGACGAGTTCAAGAGCCATGAAGTAATGTTAAAGCTATATAAGTTCTTAGTTAGATGCCACTCAGACCATTGTGTTCATTTCTGGTCCGCTCACTACAGGAAGCATGTGGATAATATGGACAGAATGCACAGAAGGTTTAGAAGGATGTTGCCTGGATTGGAGAGCATGGCTTAAGAGTATAGGGTGAGTGAACTTGGCCTTTTCTCCTTGGAGAGAGGGAGGGTGAGAGGTGACCTGGGTGTATAAGATGATGAGAAGCATTGATCGTGTGGGTAGCTAGAGGCTTTTTCCCAGGGCTGAAATGGCTAACATGAGGGGGTATAGTTTTAAGGTGCTCGGATGTAGGGACAAGGGGGATGTCAGAGGTAAGTTGTGTTTTTTCTTTTACAGAGTGGTGGGTGCGTGGAATACACTGCTGGCAACGGTGGTGGAGGCAGATACAACAGGGTCTTTTAAGAGACCCTTAGATAGGTACGTGGAGCTCAGAAAAATAGAGGGCTATGTGGTAGGGAAATTCTAGGCAGTTTCTAGAGTAGGTTACATGGTCAGCACAACATTGTGAGCCGAACGGCCTGTAATGTGCTACAGGTTTCTATGTTCTAAACCCCTTGAAGAGCACTCAATTCAAAAAGTCATACAAAAATTTCAAGATATTAAAGATGGGAAATCTGAAATATGTCAAATTACTGGAAATTTCTTGCAGATGATACGAAGACTGGTGGAGGGGTAGGTAGTGTTGAGGAAACAGGTAGGATGCAGAATTACTTACACAGATTAGAAGAATGGACAAGAAAGTAACAAATGAAATACAATGTTGGAAAATGCATGGTCATGCACTTTGGTAGTGGAAATGTGTGGCCTATTTTCTAAACGGGAAGAAAATCCAAAAATCAGAGATGCAAAGGTACTTGGCAGTCCTTGTGCAGAACACCCTAAAGGTTAACTTGCAGGTCAAGTCGGTGGTGAGGAAGGCAAATGCCACGTTAGCATTCATTTTAAGAGGTCTATAATACAAGAGCAAGAATGTGATGTTGAGGCTTTATAAGGCACTGGTGAGGCCTCACCTTGAGTACTGCAAGCAGTTTTGGGCTCTTTGTCTTAGAAAAGATGTGCTGGCATTGGAGAGGGTTGAGAGGAGGTTCACAAGGATGATTCCAGGAATGAAAGGGTTATCATACGAGGAACGTTTGATGGTTCTGGGTCTGTACTCGCTGGAATTCAGAAGGATGGGGTGGAGGGGATCTCATTGAAACCTTTCAAATGTTGAAAGGCCTAGACAGAGTAATGTGAAAAAGATGTTTCCCATGGTGGGAGAGTCTAAGACAAGAGGGCACACGGGCGCCCTTTCAAAACAGAAATGCAGAGAAATTTCTTTAGCCAAAGGTTGGTGAATTTGTGGAATTTATTGCCACATGCAGCTGTGGAGGCAAAGTCGTTGGGTGTATTTAAGGCAGAGATTGATAGGTTCTTGATTGGACATGGCATCAAAGGTTACGGGGAGAAGGCCAAGAACTGGGGTTGAGGAGGAGAAAAAAAAAGTATCAGCAGTGATTGAATGGCAGAGCAGATTCATGGGCCAAATGGCCCAATTATGCTCCTATGTCTTATGAAATGATTTTCCTGAATAATAGCTCTGGGTTAAAGATAACTTGCTTCTACTATAGTTCTGTGGATTCTAAAGTGACTAATGCATCCCATGTGTGATTGATAGTTGAGACAGGTAGAGCTTGTTAGGTATGTGAGTAGTATGATTGCATTATTAGACATTCCTTCTGCTGCTTGTGCTTGTGCTTGACTTGATGATATTCCTCATCAGAAATAGGAATTTATCATTCGAACTCTTTCACAGAAACATCAACTTGGTTTCTCTTTTTTTCAACAGATGCTGCCTGACTTGCTGAGTGTTTCCAGCATCTTCAGTTCTTATTTTAGGTATCTAGTATTTTCAGATTTCTGATTTTTACCCCTTCTCTGTCCTCCGTGTCGTGCACTGTATTGGTGAAGCTGAAAGTGGAAGTGGGGACATAAGACACAAAAGGTACTGCAGATGCTGGAAATCTAGAGCAACAGACACACGCACACAATATGCTGGAGGAGCTCAGCAGGTCAGACAGCATCTCTGCATCGGAATAAACAGTTGATGTTTTGACCTGAGGCTCTTCATCATGACATGAAGGGTCTTGGCCCAAAATGTCAACTGTTTATTCCCACCCATAGCACGTTGTGTGCTGAGGAACAGAACTTCATCTTCTGACAAGGCATATTATATCATCTCAGATTCAGTGAGTTCAACAATTTCAGACAGTGAGTGCTTGCAGTATCTTCTGTTTCTAAACACGCATGATACTGATTCACTTATACCTCCTCCAGCCCAACACTATATTGCCTTCCTTTCTCCATTCTCACATTGAAATGAATTGCCATTTAATCTCCCCTATATTCCACCTCTTTACATTAGAAAGTTTTTGATAAGAGCGGGCCATTTGGCCCAACAAAGCTTGCCAAATTCCTAGTCACATAACTATCCAGTGATTTGAAAATCTCTAAAATACTACTCTCAACTACACAACTAGGTAGTTTGTTCCATGTTTGTCCACAACTCACTGTGTAAAGAAATGCTACCTGATGTTAGTCTGATATCTCCCTTTAACCAGTCTCCACCTACGGCACCGTGAACTTGATGATTGATAAATTTTGAAGTAGCAACTGGTATCCACCGTACTATCCCCTTAATGATTTTGAATACTTCTACCATGTCTCCATCTCTTTTACGTCTACTTAGGCTAAAAAGATTTAATTCTATCAATCTTTCTTTACAAGCCTTTCTCCTTCTCTCTTTTCGTTCTATTTGCATCTTAATTTGCAATTTTTCCACGTTCTGATGAAATATTAACTGTTTCCCTCTCACAGATAACGCCTAACTTGCTGAGTATTTTCAAAATGTTCTAGATTGTGTTTCTGAAATATTTTGCCACTTCAAAAGTAACTCCCCTGTAGGGAAGTTCTTAAGATATGAAATGTACTAGTGACTGATCAAGTGGTGCCTGCATGCTACATTTCTTTGGTCGGCATCTTCTGGATAGATCATGAAATCATCTTTTCCACTTCTTTTATGCCTTTTACGTTTGTTTCTCATTTTGAATGTGATTCTGGAACCGCTGAAGCCTGTATTTTGCAGTTTGGAGATCGTTTGGGTGCTTTAGCGCTTTGCAGTCTCTGAGAGGATTCCAGAAAGAAGGCAGTGTGAGCAAACCTCGTGGCGAGAAGTCTGCAGAATAGCGCGTGAGCCGATGTTTGACCCCTTTTCACCGGTTAAAGCAGTAAGGGTGATTGAAACATCAAGGCGAGTGCAGAAGTTTGGAGATTGTTTCAGTGTTCTCACACTTGCAGTCTCTGAGGATTCCTGGAGGCAAAGGCAGCATACACAAGCCAATTTGTGGCTCCATTTTGCCGATTAAAGCTCCCATCATTTGTCAATTAAAGTGACAAGGGAGATTGAAACATCAAAACAAGTGCAGAGGGTGAGCGCTGGCTGTTTGTCTTTTGATCGGTTGTCCTGTACTGGAGAGGGGAGAGCCTGCCACTGCTGAGAGTGTTTTCTGCGTTTTAGATTTGGACTTTGGACTATAGACTCTTTTGTTCCGTCTTGTAGTTTTTATATTCTGTGTTTTTTTGTATGGGGATGTGGTTAGGGGTTGATAATCTTTCTTGGCTTCATGGCTACCCAGAGAGTTGAAGAATTTCAGAGTTGTATACTTTGATAATAAATGAACTTTTTAATGTAAATTCTCTTTCTGCAGTTTACTTGCCACAGCTGTTTCTTACCTCCTCTTTTGCCTTTTTAAATATTATATAGAAATAGAAAGAAAACATGTCACCTCAGATTCAAGTATCATTTATAATTAGTAAGAGTACCTTGTTTCTGAAACAGGAATCTCCAGTACAGATACAAGATAGCAATCTTTGACAGTTAACCTAACTTATATCTCCAAGAAAGTACAGTAACACTCCCAATAATCCAAAACCTTTGGACTCTGATACTACCGGGCCAGCAGAATTTCCAGACTATTATATATCACTCCTTTTAATATCCAAACAAACTCTTATTTCACATTTTTCTATGCATTACACAGAAGTATAATGGATATTTCAGTGAACCGAGTGAGCTTAGAGGCACCTCTCCAGATCCAGTTCCAGCTGCAAACCTGCCCACGTTCCTGAATCCTGGTATTCCAGACCCCACCCCCAGCTCTAGTCACAGACCTGGCCCACAGGCTGGAGCCTGGAGTCAAAGCTCCTTCCCCTCCACCCTGGCTCTGGCCACATACTCCATGGACTTGGGGCCCACCACACACAGTCTGGATGAACAAATCACCTAGATGCTGAGACATCAAGATTTCTGAAGAATGGTTGTGGGATAATTGGTATTTCACTGTATATAGTCAGAGGTTTCCCAAACACATTTAGCTGCATATAGATTTCTCTAAACGTGTTTGTGAACTTGCATTTTGCACAGATTGATATGATCACATATGGTTACATTTTGTTGTTAAGGTCATAGAATTATACAATGCAGAAGGCAGACATTTGGCATACCATGCCTGAGTTAATCCTGTAAGGTACTGTCCATTTCAATTGGTCTCTCCTCATAGATCTGCAAATCAAATACATATCCAAATCCTTTTTGAAATTTAAAATAAAGATTTTTCTACAATGCTTCCAAGCTTTGTATCATAAATTTCATACGTTTTGAAAAATAATAACTACTGCTCTGTGTTGTTTTCCCATTTATTTTAAATCTGTGTTTTCTCGTTGCTAGCCCGCCTATCACTGGTAATAGTTTCCAATTGTCATCAGAACCATTCAACTTTGGGGCAGGCATGGGCCACACAACACTAGTAGGAAACAATAAAGGTTACTGCCTCCTTATGAAATAATCAGGATTTCTTCACTGGTCACTGATCAGCCACAGACACTGCTCAAAGCAAATCTTTAGCTTTGGTATCCAACTCAGACAAGAAAAACACTGATTTCTGGTACTCATAACCTTCAACATCACTGTTCCTTCCAGAAAGAGTTGACTTAGAATGGGATGTAGTAGAACGTACCCTGGCAATTCAACAAAGCCATTTTTAAGGCAGCAGAGAAACTTACCTTTACAGCTGTTGCAATGAAGCTGCTGCCATGGATTTTAGGGATGGGTGAATGTGCACCTTGTGAAGTGCCTGTCTGCTTGGCTGTGGGACTCCCTGCTTTAAACAAAAAGATAAATAAATCAACCTGAATTTGAAAATAAACTACTGGACAAAGTTGATAATAAATGTACTTTGAAAAGTATGTATACATTATGCAAACTTGAGGTTTGTCTCCTAACAGGCAACACTGAAACAAAGAAACCCAAAAGAACCCATGAAAAAGACAAGTAAAAACCCCAATGTGCAGTGAAAAAAAAGAAAAACAAATCAAATCATGCAAACAATAACCACAAGCAAATAGCGTTCTGAACAGAGGTCCACAAACAGTCCAAGACCCATACTTCAGTGCAAAGCCAAATAAATGTCGTGTCAAAAGTAAGACTTTTTCCTTGGTGGCTTTAAAGAATTTGTAAGTAGGGAGGCTACCAGAGTCAGTTAATTATTGCACTTTACTACAAAGTCAGTAAAATCTTCCTATTTGCATATTGAGGAGTCAGAGTCCTACAAAAAATATTTTCTTAGATAGCTTTCTTTTTTTGCTCTTGCCTATTTTGAAAGTGCATATTTGCTGACCTCTATTTCACCATTTTAAATTAATAAGGTAATCTATGTTAAATCATCAAGATTCAAATCACTGTGCTCTCCCTGCCACCCCTCCAGAATACCAATATTTGCAGTACATTTCTGTTATCTTCACATGCCTGAGTGTGCTGTCTTTTGGCAGATTACAGCAACTCTGTATTTCGTTCCTCAATGTTGCTTCTTGCAGCAAGCAATAGAATTATGAAATGCACCCAGGAAGGGTTAAATGTTTCGAACAACAACTTACCAAACACAGCCATCTATATCTAGAATTGCATTTAGCCCTGGTCTCTTGCTAGTTCTATGTACAGCTCTTTTAAAAAGCTGATACAAGCACATTTGATTTTAAGGTTCTTTGAATTACCATCCCCGATGGCCTTCATGCCAGATTTCCTTTCTTTCTTTTTAAATCTTTTTATTAATTTTCCAAAATTATAACAATATTGATACAGAGAGATTGGAGTAATCTTATTGTTGATAAACATGTACAAAAAAGATTTCAAATAATACAAGTGTAATAGACCTCCAAACTCTTAATATAGTTAATCATAGAGAAAAAAGAAATAAGAAGGAAAAAAAATACAAAGAAACCACCCCCCCCAAAAAAAAACAAAAAACTAAATACTAAACCCAAAAAAAAGCAAACGAAACGAGGCTGGACCAATATCTTAAATCGAATACGTTCAATAATGTCGTCAACTCCGCTCCTTTATTCATATATCTTAAGTTAATAAGAAGGATTCGGAAAGGTCAAATTACATCATATGAAAATGTTGAATATATGGTTTCCAAGTCTCTTCAAACTTAACCAAAGGATCAAAAATGTCACTTCTGATTTTTTCTAAATTTAAACATGATATAGTTTGGGAAAACCATTGAAATGTGGTAGGAGGGTTGGTCTCCTTCCAGTTCAATAAAATGGATCTTCTGGCCACCAAAGTAACAAATGTGATCATCCGACAGGCTGAAGAGGATAAAAATCTATGTTCTGTCACTGGCAAATGAAAATTGCTGTAATAGGATGGGGTTGTAAGTCAAAACACAAAACTGTTGAGATAATATCAAAAATATCTTTCCAGAATTGTTCCAAAAGAGGGCAGGACCTAAACATATGAGTTAAGGAAGCCACCTCAGAATGACATCTGTCACAAAGCCAGATTTTATTCTCATTTTAGACAGGCACAGGTGTGGGAACTTGAAGGATTCTCAAACATTCTGATTCTATCAAGTGGTTAGTGGCACAGCTTGAAGAGCTGCTACCTTACACTATAACAACCACGATTTAATCCTGATCTCCGGTGCAGTATAGCCTTTGCACATTCGCCCTGCAACTGCAGGGTGAGCTCCAGTGCTCCTCATTTCCTCTCATATTTCAGAGACGTAGTTGGTAGAATAATTAGTCACTGTAAATTGCCCCTTATGAGTGATAGAATCAGGAATAGATGCTGGGAATGTGGTGAAAATTTTTTTAAAAATTTGCTTTAGAGTTACCAGTTGTCTGATGGTTGGCTTAGACCTGCCCATGAACGTGCCTGTCAAAAAGTTCCAAAATTTCCTTACAGGAGATACTGAGAACACTAACAAAGTGGAACCATGTACCAAACATGTGGTGAGAGGCTGTGAATGGAGCAACAAACTTGTCTTTAAACATGTATTTGGTTATGTTGTCAAAAGAAAATATATTTCAGGTCACTGACCCCTGGAAATAGTTGTTTTGTAGATCTGGCTCTCTGCAAAAATGCACTGACCTAGAAAATGTCAACAATGTGGAATACCAGATCCCCACTCAGTTACTCAGTTAGTGGAATAGGGTATATGTGCTTTGAAGCTTGAATTTGAGTACTTTGGCTGAAATTGAAAATAAAAGCCCACTTCATTTGAGTTACAGATCCTTGTACTAAGACAATAGGTCATAGTAACATTCTTAATGTGATAATCTCTTTGGGTATATTTAAGGCAGAGATTGATAGGTTCTTGATTTGACACAGCATCAAAGGTTATGGAGAGAAGGCCGAGGAATGGGGCTGAGGAGGGGAAAAAAGGATCAACCATGATTGAATGCCAGAGCAGATTCAATGGACCAAATTGCCTAATTCTGCTCCTATGTCTTACGGTCTTATGGTTTAAAATGCTCTTTAGAATTAGCCACGCCTCAAGCCAAACTAAAGCTGCAGACTGAAAAAACAGAGTTAAGTTTAAAAAATACCTAATTATGTCGATTTAATCTTCTCTCACTAGACAGTGCCGTAACTTACCAATAACCTGCTTAGTGACACCCATCTCCATCCCTCTTTTTAACCTTGATCCCAACCTGAGGAAAAGGATTTGAAATCCACAGGCAGTGATAAAAGATCATTCCCATCTTTCCATTCTTATCCTTGAAATGGAGCCAGAATTTGGAGAACTATTGGATCAAGGAAAATCTTATTTAATTAAACTGATTAAACTCATTTATCCCAATTCTAGTCCCAGGTCATGGCTATAGGAAACCTGCTTTATTATTCACTTTCTCTTCATTATGTCATAAGAGTGAATGTTTCACTTAACAGCAGTACATATGCAATCATGCATATGTGTATATTTTACTGGGTACATAGAAATAGTGAATGGAGGCGCAGAAAAATACATGATACTAACATTGGTGCATGTGATTATTGCCCATACCTGTATTTGATGTTGGCACTCCAATTACTTGTCCAGGCTTGTCCACGATAATGTAGGGATTACTAATGACAGAGACTGATGATCCTTGCTTCATGTGGACAGGAGTTGAAGATGGTGTGCGTGGCAAAGGAGAGTGACATGGTGTGGAGATCGGGGATCCTGCAGTAGCATGAAACAACTAGTGCATTTGAAAACATTTTCACATTCAATATAATTAGATCAATTCCAAATTATCATCATAATAATGTTTGTACAAGATTGCTGTGAGAAAAGTGGTTGTTGCAATGACTTATGAAGTTACTTAATTGGCTTTAAAACAATCTGAACTGCCTGAAATAATGGAAAATGATAATAGATCATTCCCATCTTTCCATTCTTTCTTATTCATTACTTATTGCCATTTTCCTATTTTCATTATTATTCTCAGACTTATTAATTTTTTAATGTATTCACGTTTAGGGGTGTGGATATATTTATTTCCCTGCAGTAGGCATTGGGGAGCTGCCTTCCTGAAATATAGTCATTTTTCTGATGAAACTTTTAATTTTTTCCATTATTTCAGTCTCATCATCAATTAGTTTCCCAACATTTCTATCCTGAAAAACATATTTCCAGTCTTTCCACTGTTCCATCCTCACAATCATTCCTGTCCTCACTTCCATTCCCATTGTTTCATTAACAATTCCAAATAATTTCCAACTTATATCCATAATATCCTATCTATTTCATCTTCATTATGTCTATTATTTCACCCATAGAATCATTCCTTCCCTTCCAGCATCCCCATTCTTTTTAATGTCCCATACTTTATATCATTTGTATCCACTCCAACCAAATCAACCCGTTATTTCCATTCTTCCATTATAATTTCATTCATTTTACCTGTCAGTTTTAGTTAAAACAATTATATACAGAAGCCACTGATGGTCCAAATCAGCTGTTTGGATTGTAGTTAAGACAGGGAGGGAAAATACGACAGAATTACTTAATTCCCTTTCACCTCCTCATTCCATTTAATTCCATAAAAAGCTATATTCTCCTTTACTCAATTTTGATGAAAGGGTCAAAGCAACTCTAGCTTGTCCACATTTTTCATTTATAATCAGATTACTCTGAAAACATTTTCTCACATTTGCTATGCCTCAGGTTTACTTTTCCAGTATTTTTTTTAGATATAGCATTTCAATATTAGGAGCGTGCATACCTGACACAATTTTGCAGCTCATTGTTATGGGTTGGAACGACTTTCCTGGAGAATCGGCAGGACTAGGAAGCTGTTCTTGAGGAACAATTTTGCAGCTGGCTGTGATTGGTTGGAAAGCTGAGTTGCCATGTGACCCAAATGTCACCTTCTGGGTGGCCACTGGCCTGGTTGGTGTGCGTTCCAGGGAAGAATGTCCCATGTGAACGCTGGAACTCGCCTCATTTTTGACAGGGAGTTCCAACTTAACTGAAAAAAAAATTTAAAACTGTAAACGATTTTCATTTCCTCTTGAGAAATGAGTGTTAAGAATCTTCTATTTTCTTCAAACGTAAGATGACGACATCCAGCCCATCAAGTTCACAAAGCATCCCCATCATTCCAATTCTACCAACTATTTTCCCGCAACCTGTTTTCTCCAATCAACTTCTTCCTGCCACCCATCTATACCAGAGATAATTTACATCAGTTAACCAACCAACCAGTATGTCTTTGGGATATGGGAGGACACCAGAGTGGTTGGAGGAAACCCACATGGTAACATACAAAATGTTCAAACTCCACACAATAAGTAGGATCCCACCCAGGTGGCTGGAACTGTACAATGGCAACATTAGCGTTGTCCCATCATACTGTACTGTTTTCCAGAATGTTCTCAGTGCCAATTTGTAAACAATTCTGACCTTTTGAATTCACACAAAATTGTTGACACGGAATGAGATTACAAAAAACCCACACCACAGGTGAATAAAACTCAGCTCTGTTTCATTTAATGATCAACTTTCATTCTTCTCAACTCCCGGGAATATACAGCAAAAACAAACAAAATGCTGGAGGAACTCCAAATGAAGAGCCTCGAACCAAAACCAAGACTCTGCATTTCCCTCCACTGAAGCTGCCTGAGGAGTTCCTTTAGTTTGTGTTCCAGATTCCAACCTCTGCAGTCTTTTACGAGTCCAGAGAATATAGGACTCTCCTCTTCAATTGCAATAGACAACTCATTTTGTTCCAACATCAATCTAATATAACTTTGCGGCACTGCCTTCAAAGGTAAGCATGTCATTTGTGAATTACAGGGACCCAGACTGCTGGTGTGGACTCCCCAAAGTCCTGCACAGATGTACAGCATAATTCTAAGGTTATATTTCTTCTCCCTAGAAGAAATAAATCAAATCCTTTAATCATCAGAATGATACCTATTAGATCACTCTCTGATCTTTACCCCAAGGCTTATTCCTAAGAACTTAAGTCTATTACAGGTGGCCCCCGTTTTCCAAACGTTCGTTTTATGACAGCTTGCTGTTACGAAAGACCTACATTAGGTTACCTGTTTTCGCTAACCGAAGAGTGTCTTCACTTTTACGAAAAAAGGCAGCGCGCGCCCTGAGCAGCCAAGCTCCTCCCCCGGAACTACATTCTAGCCGCCATAGCTTAAACACATGTCTGTGAGCATCTGTGCTTCATCTCGATTTATTTTGTGCATCCATTAGCAAGATGAGTTCTAAGGTTACCGGAAAAGCCTAAGAGAGCTTGTAAGGGTGTTACGCTTAGCATAAAACTGGACGTAATTAAGTGTTTTGATCGTGGTCAATGAAGTAAGGACATTGTCCACGCAACGAACTTGCCTGCGTCCCCATTTGCACTATTTACAGGCAGAGAGAAAGAATCTTGAAAGCTGCCAATATTACTATTGGTTCTGCTCGTAGCAAAGTAGTCCCTTTTAGTCGGCATCCAGTAATGGATAAAATGGAAAGTTTATTGCTTGAGTGGATTGATAGGTGTACAAAGAGTGATGTTCCGTTAAGTTATCTTACACTTAAGGAGAAATCAGTCAGTCTTTTTAATAAGCTGAAACAGAAAGCACTGGATGATGGTGATGAAAGTGTTGCAAAAGTGGAATTTAAAACTAGTCACAGGTGGTTTGATCGGTTTCTGAGGCAAGGGCAGCTTCATAGTTTAACGTTTAATGGAGAGAGTGCTTCAGCTGATACTGAAGCTGCCGAAAAGTTTCCAGCAGAACTGAAGAAAATAATTACAGAACGTGGTTATTCGTATAAGCAAGTGTTTAACTGTGATGAAACTGCAATTTATTGGAAAAAATTGCCAAGCAAGACATTTATTTCGATAGAAGAAAAGCAGGCTAAAGGACACAAGGCATCGAGGGACAGGTTTACCCTAACGCCTATTATTAACGTCACTGGTGATGCTGTCCTTAAGCCTCTACTAGTGTACCATTCAGAAAATCCGAGGGCACTTAAAGGCATTGATAAGAATACACTTTCTGTTGTGTTCCGTTCACATCCAAGCGGTTGGAATACCTAAGTGATTTTTTCTAAGTACATGAGTGAATACGTTAGTCCTTTTGTTGAAAAATACTGTAGAGAAGATAACCTCGATAATAGGTGCCTTGTGATTGTCAATAATTGTGCTGCTCATCTGCCTGCCATTACTGAGTATGGCGGTAACATTCGTGTTGCGTTTTTACTGCCGAATACGACATCGTTACTGCAGCCATGCGACCCAGGCCTAATAGCCACAATTAAGGCTTACTATACGCAAAATGTGATGTGTTTTATTGTAAATGCTATTGACAGAGAGGGCAACTCCGAAGCGTCTTTGTGAGAGATCTGGAAAGAATACAATTTAAAATTGGCAATTGCCAACCTTTGGAGATGCCTTCGATAGGCTAGCAGTCTTGATGAGAAATAGCGTTTGGAGGAAACTGCGTCCCGAAGCAGTGCATGATTTTAAAGGCTTTGAACCATCAACAATAAATATGGCAATAGTGACTTTGGCTAAGGAGGCTGGGTGTGTGGAAGTTGACGAAGATGATGTTGAAGAGGTTTTGGCATCCCATGACTAACAACTGACAGATGAAGAGCGGATATGCAATTGCAAGAGGAAAGGATACGAATCCAAACCAAACGCAGTAGCAAACGGCCCGGAAGTGAAGTCGTCCAGGAATTGAATGTGAAGCACTTGCGTGAGATTTTCGCTGCGATTTACAGCGCTGCAATTATTGCAGAAAAGTATGACTTTAATTTTGAAAGGGCACGTAGGTTTAGGGCATATTTGCAGGATGGTTTGAGTGCTTACAAAGAACTGTATGATAGAAAAATGCTTGAGGCTAAGCAGTCAAGCATAATGTCATTTTTCAAGCCCCTTCCACATCAGCCACAGCAGACGACGAACCTTGACCTTCGACATCGAGGCAGGCAGACATAGAAGACATTAGTGACTAGTCTCCTGTACCTTCCACCACCACAACCTCAGCCTAACACACCATCATCGGTGTGTTCGCTGTCTTCCCAATTCCGATAAGTAAAGCTACACTGTACATACATTACTTCTACTTTATATAGGCTGTGTATTTTTGTGTGTTATTTGGTATGATTTGGTAGGTTATTTTTCAGGTCTGGGAACACACAAAACTTTTTCCAATATAAATAAAAGACATTTTTGCAAAAGTGGAATTTAAAGGTAGCCATGGGTGGTTTGATCGGTTTTTGAGGCGATGGCAGCTTCACAGCTTAAAGATTACTGGAGAGAGTGCTTCCGCGAGATTTTTGCTACGCTTGACCGTGCTGCAATGATTGCAGAGAAGTATTCCTACTTTATATAGGCTGTGTATTTATCATATCATTCCTGCTTTCACAATACATTAGTGTTATTTTAGGTTTTATGTGCTACTTGGTATGATTTGGTAGGTTATTTTTTTGGGTCTGGGAACACTCAAAAATTTTTCCCATAAAAATTCATGGTAATTGCTTCTTCGCTTTACACTATTTCGGCTTACCAACGTTTTCACAGGAACACTCTATCTTCGGATAGCGGGGCAACCTGTATCCAGAGTACGTTAAACAAAAAAAAATCGTAATTTAATATCTCAGCCTGCACGGAAGTGGATCCTGGCCAAAGCAGAAGGTAAAAATTGCAAATGATCTGAAGGTCAACACCCTTATAAAAGGAAAATTTTTGTATCAAACAGCACCCTTCTCTCAGCTCTTCCTTGTGTCTACTTTCCCATCTGGGCACAGAATCAAAGTTTATAAATTCAGACAGTAAAAAAACATCTTAATTAGATTAGAAATTCCATTCTACCTCTGGTATTTAACCAACCTACTTCCAAAGGAACCACAGACTGAATGCAGCAAGTGGAATTGGGCAACAGCCATGTCCAAAAGTAACACAACACCAGAGAGGAGATTCCGTAATTTGCATACACTTGGGAGCAGTGGATCAACCTGTTAGGTCTCTTTATCTCTCACATATGCCATTTGTGTATCCCAGTCTGATCTAAAACTGTGTAAACTATCTCAATATTTGGTTTGAGTGGGTACCAAAATGTCCATGAGAAAAACACAGCAGAGAAAAGGGATTCCCAGCTTACAGAATGCGCACCAAACATCAGCCACCTACTTTTACACATAGAAACATAGAAACATAGAAAATAGGTGCAGGAGTAGGCCATTCGGCCCTTCGAGCCTGCACCGCTATTTATTATGATCATGGCTGATCATCCAACTCAGAACACCGCCCCAGCCTTCCCTCCATACCCCCTGACCCCCGTAGCCACAAGGGCCATATCTAACTCCCTCTTAAATATAGCCAATGAACTGGCCTCAACTGTTTCCTGTGGCAGAGAATTCCACAGATTCACCACTCTCTGTGTGAAGAAGTTTTTCTTAATCTCGGTCCTAAAAGGCTTCCCCTCTATCCTCAAACTGTGGCCCCTCGTTCTGGACTTCCCCAACATCGGGAACAATCTTCCTGCATCTAGCCTGTCCAATCCCTTTAGGATCTTATACGTTTCAATCAGATCCCCCCTCAATCTTCTAAATTCCAACGAGTACAAGCCCAGTTCATCCTGTCTTTCTTCATATGAAAGTCCTGCCATCCCAGGAATCAATCTGCTGAACTTTCTTTGTACTCCCTCTATGGCAAGGATGTCTTTCCTCAGATTAGGGGACCAAAACTGCACACAATACTCCAGGTGTGGTCTCACCAAGGCCTTGTACAACTGCAGTAGTACCTCCCTGCTCCTGTACTCGAATCCTCTCGCTATAAATGCCAGCATACCATTCGCCTTTTTCACCGCCTGCTGTACCTGCATGCCCACTTTCAACGACTGGTGTATAATGACACCCAGGTCTCGTTGCACCTCCCCTTTTCCTAATCGGCCACCATTCAGATAATAATCTGTTTTCCTATTTTTGCCACCAAAGTGGATAACTTCACATTTATCCACATTAAATTGCATCCGCCATGAATTTGCCCACTCACCCAACCTATCCAAGTCACCCTGCATCCTCTTAGCATCCTCCTCACAGCTAACACTGCCACCCAGCTTCGTGTCATCCGCAAACTTGGAGATGCTGCATTTAATTCCCTCATCCAAGTCATTAATATATATTGTAAACAACTGGGGTCCCAGCACTGAGCCTTGCGGTACCCCACTAGTCACCGCCTGCCATTCTGAAAAGGTCCCGTTTATTCCTACTCTTTGCTTCCTGTCTGCTAACCAACTCTCCACCCACACCAATACCTTACCCCCAATACCGTGTGCTTTAAGTGTGCACACTAATCTCCTGTATGGGACCTTGTCAAAAGCCTTCTGAAAATCCAAATATACCACATCCACTGGTTCTCACCTATCCACTCTACTAGTTACATCCTCAAAAAATTCTATGAGATTCGTCAGACATGATTTTCCTTTCACAAATCCATGCTTACTTTGTCCGATCATTTCACCGCTTTCCAAATGTGCTGTTATCACATCCTTGATAACTGACTCCAGCAGTTTCCCCACCACCGACGTTAGGCTAACCGGTCTATAATTCCCCGGTTTCTCTCTCCCTCCTTTTTTAAAAAGTGGAGTTACATTAGCCACCCTCCAATCCTCAGGAACTAGTCCAGAATCTAACGAGTTTTGAAAAATTATCACTAATGCATCCACTATTTCTTGGGCTACTTCCTTAAGCACTCTGGGATGCAGACCATCTGGCCCTGGGGATTTATCTGCCTTCAATCCCTTCAATTTACCTAACACCACTTCCCTACTAACATGTATTTCGCTCAGTTCCTCCATCTCACTGGACCCTCTGTCCCCTACTATTTCTGGAAGATTATTTATGTCCTCCATAGTGAAGACAGAACCAAAGTAATTATTCAATTGGTCTGCCATGTCCTTGCTCCCCATAATCAATTCACCTGTTTCTGTCTGCAGGGGACCTACATTTGTCTTTACCAGTCTTTTCCTTTTTACATATCTATAAAAGCTTTTACAGTCCGTTTTTATGTTCCCTGCCAGTTTTCTCTCATAATCTTTTTTCCCCTTCCTAATTAAGCCCTTTGTCCTCCTCTGCTGAACTCTGAATTTCTCCCAGTCCTCAGGTGAGCCACTTTCTCTGGCTAATTTGTATGCTTCTTCTTTGGAATTGATACTATCCCTAATTTCTCTTGTCAGCCACGGGTGCACTACCTTCCTTGATTTATTCTTTTGCCAAACTGGGATGAACAATTGTTGTAGTTCATCCATGCAACCTTTAAATGCTTGCCATTGCATATCCACCGTCAATCCTTTAAGTGTCATTTGCCAGTCTATCTTAGCTAACTCACGTCTCATACCTTCAAAGTTACCCCTCTTTAAGTTCAGAACCTTTGTTTCTGAATTAACTATGTCACTCTCCATCTTAATGAAGAATTCCACCATATTATGGTCACTCTTACCCAAGGGGCCTCTCACGACAAGATTGCTAATTAACCCTTCCTCATTGCTCAAAACCCAGTCCAGAATAACCTGCTCTCTAGTTGGTTCCTCGACATGTTGGTTCAAAAAACCATCCCGCATACATTCCAAGAAATCCTCTTCCTCAGCACCTTTACCAATTTGGTTCACCCAATCTACATGTAGATTGAAGTCACCCATTATAACTGCTGTTCTTTTATTGCACACATTTCTAATTTCCTGTTTAATACCATCTCCGACCTCACTACTACTGTTAGGTGGCCTGTACACAACTCCCACCAGCGTCTTCTGCCCCTTAGTGTTATGCAGCTCTACCCATATCGATTCCACATCTTCCCGGTTTATGTCCTTCCTTTCTATTGCGTTAATCTCTTCTTTAACCAGCAACGCCACCCCACCTCCCCTTCCTTCATGTCTATCCCTCCTGAATATTGAATATCCCTGAACGTTGAGCTCCCATCGCTGGTCACCCTGGAGCCATGTCTCTGTGATCCCAACTATATCATAATCATTAATAACAATCTGCACTTTCAATTCATCCACCTTATTACGAATGCTCCTTGCATTGACACACAAAGCCTTCAGGCGCTCTTTTACAACTCTCTTAGCCCTTATACAATTATGCTGAAAACCTGCATACTATTCTCCTCAAATTCTTGTCAATACCACCCTCACCCCTTCCAGATTATACCAATCTTCCAAGCACTATGGGCAATTTTCAGTCTACCAGATTACATGTTTGTGGAAAACGGGAGGAAACTGAGAGAAGGTGCAGACTCCACAGACAGCACAGGAGGTAAAGATCAAACCAGGGTCTCTGGAACATGAGCAGCTGCTCTAGGAGCTGCATCACTGAACTGCCCATGTGCCCCTATTTCCAGTTTATCACTGAACTTGAATCAGTGGCTTGTTTGCAGTTTATATATGTGTATGACCTGATTTCTGGGATATACACATGTACATATGACATTCTACTTGTTTCAGGGTCTGTACGTACATGATTCCATGCGTGTTGCAGTGTCTGTGTATTTCCATTCACTTACCAGGTTTGGAATGGAGATGTACATGTGTGGCAACACATCTGGTTTGAGTTTACAGTATATGCAATTCCATAATTCCATATCAAAGTTTGGTTAATGGGCAGTTTACTAACTGACACTCTCCAGTAAACTGAACTTTGAGAGAACAGCTAGGCCAAAACTCAAGAGCACCCTGGGCAGTACAAGTACAGTGCCTCAGGAGCACCCAGGCCAAAATCAGGGCAACACTTAGGGAGCCCCAGCTGTTGTGCATCACAGATCTTTCTTGTTCCTTACTTGGTTATGCTGATTATCAGTTCATTGATGAATATATTGGAATACTGTCTTTCATTTCCCTTATTCAGTTAGGCTAGTAGAGCTACCACCTCACAATGTCACAGACCCTGATCAATTCTGCCCTGGGGTGCTGTCTCTGCAGAGTTTGCATGCTCTCTCTGCGATCACACGAGTTTCCTGAGTGCTCCTTACTGAACCCTCCCCCACCACCCCACATCCAAAGACACGAGAGTTGGTAAGTTACTTAGACATTCTAAATTACCCCTGCATGTAGGTGAGTGGTGCATTCCACATGGAGTTGATGAGAAAGTGGGAGAATAGTCAGCATGGCTTTGTCAAAGGCAGGCCGTGCCTTTCTAGCCTGACCAAATTTTTTTGAGGATGTGACTAAACACATTGATGAAGGTAGAGCCGTAGATGTAGTGTATGTGGATTTCAGCAAGGCATTTGATAAGGTACCCCATGCAACTCTTATTGAAAAAGTAAGGAGGCACGGGATCCAAGGGGACATTGCCTTGTGGATCCAGAATTGGCTTGCCCAGAGGAGGCAAAGAGTGGTTGTGGACAGGTCATATTCTGCATGGAGGCCGGTGACCAGCAGTGTGCCTCAGGGATCTGTTGTGGGACCCCTTACTCTTTGTGATTTTTATAAAAGACCTGGATGAGGAAGTGGAGCGATGGGTTAGTAAATTTGCTGATGACACAAAGGTTGGGTGTGTTGTGGATAGTGTGGAGGGCTGTCAGAGGTTACAGCGGGACATCGATAGCATGCAAAACTGGGCTGAGAAGTGGCAGACGGAGTTCAACCCAGATAAGCGTGAAGTGGTTCATTTTGGTAGGTCAAATATGATGGCAGAATGTAGTATTAATGGTAAGGCTCTTGGCAGTGTGGAGGATCAGAGGGATCTTGGGGTCCGAGTCCATAGGACACTCAAAGCTGTTACACAGGTTGACTCTGTGGTTAAGGAGGCATACGGTGCATGGGCCTTCATCAATCATGGGATTGAGATTAAGAGCTGAGAGGTAATATTGCAGCTGTATAGGACCCTGGTCAGACCTCACTTGGAGTATTGTGCTCAATTCTGTTGTGCCTCACTATAGGAAGGACGTGGAAACCATAGAAAGGGTGCAGAGGAGATTTACAAGGACGTTGCCTGGATTGGGGAGCATGCCTTATGAGAATAGGTAGAGTGAACTTGGCCTTTTCTCCTTGGAGCGAAGGGGAATGAGAAGTGACTTGATAGAGGTGTACAAGATAATGAGAGGCATTGATCGTGTGGGTAGTCAGAGGCATTTCCTCAGGCAAAATTTTCTCTATTAGAAAAATAGAGGGCTGTGGTAACGCCTAGGTAGTTGTAAGGTAGGGAGATGTTCAGCACAGCTTTGTGGGCTGAAGGGCCTGTATTGTGCTGTATGTTTTCTATGTTTCTATGTTTTTAATAGAAAATGGAGTTAATACAAAATTAAAGAGTAGACAGGCATGTATTCATTTGGCCTGGTTCCTTGTATCTCTCTCTGACTCACATCAATCGTAGGGAAAACTACTGGAAAAAAAATCCTAAGGGACAGGATAATGTTAACTTGGAAAGCGAGGGACTGTTTAATGGGCAACAACATTCTTTTGTGCAGGGGAAACCATGTCTCACAAATTTGAGTTTTTTGAGGACACAAACAAAAAATTGATCAAGACAGTAGTAAATGTGGTTTATTTGGACTTTAATAGGGCTTTACACAAGTGGTAGGGCACATGAACCAAAAGAATGTTGTCAAAATGGATACAAAAGGTGGCTTGATAATAGGAGGCAGAGGGTAGTAGTCAAGGAACATTTTTCTAACTTGAAGTCTGTAACCAGTACTGCGCTGTATTGGAACTTGTTTGTCATATGTAATGATTTGGACAAGAATGTAAGTGTACAGTACTGAATGGTAAATCTGCTAATGACACAAAACTGGTGAAGTAGTAGGGAGTAAGGAAGGTTATGAAAGGATGCAGAGGGTAATAGATCAGTGGCAGATGGAATTTAATCCAAATTAATGTGAGGTAATGCACCCTGTGTCATCAATTAGTAACAGGACACATACAGGGACCTCAGGTGTGTTGATGTACAGTGAGTCCTTGCAGTACAAGTTAATAGGTCCCTGAAAATTGACACAAAGATGGGTAGGGTAGGCAGCATTTTGTATGCATGCCCAATACAGTGATCCTGGGAAAGAAAGGGTTAACATGTGAGGCGCTCGTGATGGCTCTGTGACTGTACTTGCTAGAGTTTAGAAGAATGAGGAAGGATCTCAATAAAACCTACTAAATATTGAAAGGCCTGAACAGAGTGGGCTTGGACAGAATGCTTCTTATATCGGGAGCGTATAGAACCAGAGGGCACAGTCTGAGAATACAAGGACATCCCTTTTGTCGGAGGATGGTGAAGCTGTGGAATTCGTAGCCTTAGACAGCTATTGAGGCCAGTCATTGGGTATATTTAAAGTGGAGGTTGATAGGCTCTTTATTAGTAATGGCGTCAAAGGTTCTGGGGAGAAGGCAGGAGAATGAGCTTGTGAGAGGGGTAGTAAATAATGGGAGCTCAACATTCAGAGGTATTCGATATTCAGGAGGGATAGACATGAAAGAAAAGAAGGTGGGGTAGCATTGCTGGTTAGAGAGGAGATTAACACAATAGAAAGGAAGGACATTAGCCAGGAGGATGTGGAATCGATATGGGTAGAGCTGCATAACACTAAGGGGCAGAAAATGCTGGTGGGAATTGTGTACAGGCCACCTAACAGTAGTAGTGAGGTTGGGGATGGCATTAAACAGGAAATTAGAAATGCATGCAATAAAGGAACAGCAGTTATAATGGGTGACTTCAATCTACATATAGATTGGGTGAACCAAATTGGTAAGGGTGCTGAGGAAGAGGATTTCTTGGAATGTATGCGGGATGGTTTTCTGAACCAACCTGTCGAGGAACCAACTAGACAGCAGGCCATTCTAGACTGGGTATTGAGCAACGAGGAAGGGTTAGTTAGCAATTTTGTCGTGCAAGGTCCCTTGGGTAAGAGTGACCATAATATGGTGGAATTCTTCATTAAGATGGAGAGTGACATAGTTAATTCAGAAACAAAGGTTCTGAACTTAAAGAAGGGTAACTTTGAAGGTATGAGACATGAATTAGCTAAGATAGACTGGCAAATGATACTTAAAGGTTGACAGTGGTTATGTCATCACTTAAAGATTGCATGGATGAACTACAACAATTGTTCAACCCGGTTTGGCAAAAGAATAAACCAAGGAAGGTAGTGCACCCATGGCTGACAAGGGAAATTAGGGATAGTATCAATTCCAAAGAAGAAACTTACAAACTAGCCAGAAAAAGCAGCACAACTGAGGACTGGGAGAAATTCAGAGTTCAGCAGAGGAGGACAAAGGGCTTAATTAGGAAAGGGAAAAAAGATTATGAGAGAAAGCTGGCAGGGAACATAAAAACTGACTGTAAAAGCTATTATAGGTATGTGAAAAGAAAAAGATTGGTTAAGACAAATGTAGGTCCCTTACAGTCAGAAACAAGTGAATTGATCATGGGGAACAAGGACATGACAGACCAATTGAATAACTACTTTGGTTCTGTCTTCACTTAAAAAAGGACATAAATAATCTTCCGGAAATAGTAGGGGACCGAGGGTCTAGTGAGATGGAGGAACTGAGGGAAATACATGTTAGTAGGGAAGTGGTGTTAGGTAAAGGGATTAAAGGCAGATAAATCCCCAAGGCCAGATGGTCTGCATCCCAGAGTGCTTAAGGAAGTAGCCCAAGAAATAGTGGATGCATTAGTAATAATTTTTCAAAACTCGTTAGATTCTGGATTAGTTCCTGAGGATTGGAGGTGGCTAATGTAACCCCACTTTTTAAAAAAGGAGGGAGAGAGAAACCGGGGAATTACAGACTGGTAGGCCTAACATCGGTGGTGGAGTAAACGCTAGAGTCAATTATCAAAGATGTGATAAAAGCACATTTGGAAAGCGGTGAATTCATCGGACAAAGTCAGCATTTACTTGTGAAAGGAAAATCTCATAGAATTTTCTGAGGATGTAACTAATAGAGTGGATAGGGGAGAACCAGTGGATGTGATATATATGGATTTTCAAAAGGCTTTTGACAAGGTCCCACACAGGAGATTATTGTGCAAACTTAAAGCACACGGTATTGGGGGTATAGTATTCATGTGGATAGAGAATTGGTTGGCAGGCAGGAAGCAAAGAGTGGGAATAAACGGGACCTTTTCAGAATGGCAGGCAGTGACTAGTGGGGTACCGCAAGGCTCAGTGCTGGGACCCCAGTTGTTTACAATATATATTAATGACTTAGACTAGGGAATTAAGTGCAGTATCTCCAAGTTTGCGGATGACACGAAGCTGGGCAGCAGTGTTAGCTGTGAGGAGGATGCTAAGAGGATGCAGGGTGACTTGGATAGGTTAGGTGAGTGGGCAAATTCATGGCAGATGCAATTTAATGTGGATAAATGTGAGGTTATCTACTTTGGTGGCAAGAACAGGAAAACAGATTATTATCTGAATGGTGGCCGATTAGGAAAAGGGGAGGTGCAATGAGACCTGGGTGTCATTGTACACCAGTCATTGAAAGTGGGCATGGAGGTATAGCAGGTGGTGAAAAAGGCGAATGGTATGCTGGCATTCATAGCAAAAGGATTTGAGTACAGGAGCAGGGAGGTACCACTGCAGTTGTACAAGGCCTTGGTGAGACCACACCTGGAGTATTGTGTGCAGTTTTGGTCCCCTAATCTGAGGAAAGACATACTTGCCATAGAGGGAGTACAAAGAAGGTTCATCAGATTGATTCCTGGGATGGTAGAACTTTCATATGAAGAAAGACTGGATCGACTAGGCTTATACTCTCTGGAATTTAGAAGATTGAGGGGGGATCTTATTGAAATATATAAAATTCTACAGGGATTGGACAGGCTAGATGCAGGAAGATTGTTCCCGATGTTGGGGAAGTCCAGAACGAGTAGTCACAGTTTGAGGATAAAGCGGAAGTCCTTTAGGACAGAGATTAGGAAAAACTTCTTCACATAGAGAGTGGTGAATCTGTTGAATTCTCTGCCACAGGAAACAGTTGGGGCCAGTTCACTGGCTATACTTAAGAGGGAATTAGATATGACCCTTGTGGCTAAAGGGATCAGGGGTATGGAGAGAAGGCAGGTACAGGGTTCTGAGTTGGATGATCAGCCATGATCATAATGAATGGCAATGCAGGCTCGAAGGGCTGAATGGCCTACTCCTGCACCTATTTTCTATGTTTCTAAATCAGCCATGATGGAATGGCAGAGCAGACTTGATGGGCCGAATGGCCTGATCCTGCTCCTCCAGTACGTATCACTGGAGTTGAGATGTTAAGGTGCAGGTATATAAAACATTGGTAAGGCCACATTATCATATACAGTGCATGTAGTTTTAGGAAGAGTGCAGAAGCAATTCAACAGGGTGTTACCTGGAACGGAAGAGTGTATTTGTAAGGAGAGTTTGGATAGGCTTGGTTTAGTCTCCGACTGGAATGTAGGAGACAGAATGGTGACCTCATAAAGGTTTATAAATTTATGAAGGGCATAGATAGGATAAATTGAATACTCCAATACAATGGGGAATCTAAAACCAGGGAGCATAGTTTAAAGTGAGAGTGGAAGAAATTTAACGAAGATCTGAGGGGCACATTTTTCACACAGAGGGTGGTGATTATGTAGAGTGAGCTGCCGGAAGAAATTGTGGAAGCAGATACAATGAAAAGATACATAACTGAACAGAAGAATTGTGGTTCGTTTTGAATTTGTTTGTATGGCTGTGTGCTTTATTTCAGGATGTGTGCAGTTTATTAGTCATACAAGAGACAACTCACCTTTTTCAGCAGTGCCGCCCAATGAATCGTGTGACACTTTTCCTGAAGAAGCATTCAGAACAGCCACAGGCCCATGCACACCTCCAGAAGAGGTCATTGGGGGGGTGGAAGACGATGCAGACTGTGATGGTGTGACAGACCGGGGTGTCCTACTGCAGGTTGAGGAGGAGGAGGATGATGAAGAAAGCAGTGTTGCTGTGGAACTAGGAGGCAGTGCTGTGGAAAGATAGTCCTCCCCGAGAGAGTCGCGATGCAATTCAACATCCACCACCTGTTCCAGAGAAAATGCACACAGAGCACTGTCAGTGCCAAATCAATCATTAGGAAAATTCATCTTTCTAGTTTGAGCATCAGAACAGAACACAATCCCAACAAAGATATACAACCACGACAGTCTGCATTAATATTTATGGAGTTATACAGCTTTGGTTTATCACGTTCATGCTCCATACCAATTCTATTTACCAACACTTGCTCTGTAGCCACCTATCTATTGGTGATTCAAACACAGATGCTATACTTCTTTAACTATGAGATTATGTGAATCTACCTCCACCACTTCATCAGGCGGTGGCTTCCAAAGTGCAACCACCCTCTGGGTAAGAAAAGTTTTCCTTAGGACCCCATAACTCTTAGTCTTCCCCCTCCCACCAATAACTCTTTTAGTCCCAACTTCAAACCTATGCCGTATAGTTTTAGATGCCTCTGTTGAGGGAACATTTCCTACTCCATCTAACAAAGTGAAACCCACTAAGGTACTTCATAGAATTATCTAATTCCAAGCTGTGCAAGGAGACATGGCAAAATGGAGAGAGAAATCCCATGAAGGGAATTTGATAGCATTTGAAAATTTTAAATCCAAAATCCAAAGTAGTACTTAGCATGGAACAAACATAGATCAGTAAACAGAGGTGGTGAACAAGATTTCATGCCAGTTATGACAGGAACATCAAGTTTGGATAGAACTTGGGAGGAGAGCCAAGAGTTCGTTGGAAAGATCATGAATAGAGATATACATAAAATAAAGGCTGACAGCTGCAGATAAACTGAGAGAAGGTAAAGTTACGGAAGAGGAAATAGGCAACTTTGTTGATTGGCAAGGAAATGATGAATAAAATCTCAGCTCAGAGTCTGACATGACACCAATTGTTGCAATCGGTCAGTGTCAGATACCTGCCATGGAGAGAGAATGGTATTTGGGATGGGACTAAAGGAAGCTGTATTTAGAAAATCTATGAGGCATTACTGGATGAAATCATCAGCTGGCACAACTAGGCACAGCTTTAAAGCAGACATTTGTCCAAGATTTTCCCATGATTGACAGCAATACTAAAATGAACAGTAGAGTGTCACTAAGAACCTTTACCTAATTATCTTACACAATAATATTTTGGTTAAATGAGAAGTTTAACATTACATAAAAGAAAGTGTGAACCATAGAAAAAGTGGGATTGTTGCAAACCTCCAGGTAGAAAATATAGAAGGATCCCTTTCAAGACCCCCATAGAAGGATCTCCATCAATAAAATACAGACAGGGTCTTGACTCTAATTTCCACACCTTCAGGATCTAACCCATACTCATATTCCAGGTTTATACCCGAGCAATAATCACATGCATTATCACCTATGGATTTAGATTCAATGGAATCGATATTCTCAAACCTGAAAGGTGCAGCTGGTGGAAGGGAAAGAAGAATGCAGAGGAAAACAGATGAGTCAGTTAAAGAGAAACAGAGAAGCATACCGTTTCCGCACCAAGGGTCTGCAAGCCCGTGTAGGTTCTATCCAGCTGCAGAAAAATATCAAACATGGATCAGTAAATACAGAAAGAGCTACAGACTCAATATGAACATTTAAATTTGAAAACATGATCAAGGAACCAAGAATGACAGTTGCCTAAGCACTGATTTTTCACTCTTGGGATTTCAGTTCATATCTACATACAAGGTGCACCACAAGGCCGTGTGCTTAGCTCCCTGCTCTACTTGTGTTACATTTATGATTCTGCGGCTAGGCACTGCTCCAATGCCACATTCAAGTTTGCTGATGGTAGCACTGCTGTAGGCCGAATCAAAGATGGTGACGAATCAACATAAAGGAGGGAGATTGAAAATCTGGTTGAGAGGTGCTACAACAATAACCTCTTACTCAATGTTAGCAAGACCAAGGAGCTGACTTTGACTTGAGGAGGAGGAAATCAGAGGTCCGTAAGCCAGTCCTCTTCTCAGAGGATCAGAGATGGAGAGGGTCAGCAACTTTAAATTCCTCGGCGTTATTATTTCAGAGGACCTGCCCTGGGCCCAGCACACAAGTGCAATCAGGAAGAAAGCACGACAGTACCTCTATTTCCTTGAGAGTTTGCAGAGATTTGGCATGACATCTAAAACTTTGACAAAACTTCATAGATGTGTGGTGGGGAGTATATTGACTGGCTGCATCATAGCCTGATATAGAAACATCAATGTCCTTGAATGGAAAATCCTACTATAAGTGGTGGATATGGCCCCGTCCATCACAGATAAAGCCCTCCCCACCATTGAACACATCTAAGCCGAGCGCTGATACAAGAAAGCAGCACTCATCATCAAGGAACCCCACTGCCAACTATCTTCTTGTTGCTGCCATCAGGAAGGTGGTACAGGAGCCTCAGGACTCATGCCTCCAGATTCAGAAACAGTTATTACCCCTCAACTATCAGGTTCTTGAATCAAAAGGGATAACTTCACTCAACTTCAATTGCCCCATCACTGAAATATTCCCACAACCTATGGACTCACTTTCAAGGACTTTTCATCTCATGTTCTCAATATTTATTTCTTATTTATTTTCTTTTGTAATTGCACGGGTTGCTGTCCTTTGCACACTGCTTGTACGCCCAGTTGGTGCGGTCTTTCATTTATTATATCGTGGTTATTGGATTTATTGAATATGTCCGCAAAAAAACAAACTTCAGGGTTGTATATGGTGACAATTTACTTTGAACTTTGAACATAGACTGATGCAATGTTGATAGAATTTCCATCTAATGAGTAGCAAAGTATATCAGAAGTCATTACCACAATACTGAGAGACAGTAAAAGAAGTTTGAAATAGTAATCGTAATGCAATAAAAATAAATCCCAATTGGCAATCTCATTTAGGTGATGGTTGGCATTAGAAATTAAAATGTTGCAATGGATGAGGCATAAATCAAATAAATGAGATATGGTAAAAGCTCCATTTTGCCTCTAATATGTATAACTCTGGATAACTTGATATATCCTGTGGACAACTTGACTTGTAGTGATACAGATCCAGCTTGTTGGTTATATTTATAGAAATCTTGGCTTTAATAAAGGTAATGGTTCAAATTCAATTCCTGGACCTGAGCACTTCACCGCTGTCTTTCAGGTGGGGCATTACCATTTCTGTTGAGGAAGGCAAAAATGTTCCTACATCAGAAATTGAAGAACATCAATGAATTAGCTATAATTTATTCTTGGATGTAAATAACCAAAAATGTTGGCTATATGACCTTTATAAGAGCTTAGTAAAACTCCAACAATCTGGCACTTTTGGGGCTACGGTAGTGGCAGAATTCACAAATTTTTTGGACTAGTGGATGTTGCACCTAAAAATACCCCAAAATACTTACTTTTACTTAGATATATCATTCAGTACTATAATAAATGAGTAAACTTGGTAAATTCAAGAATGCCCCACTAAGTCTTAGTGGGGATGGTAATGAGGGTTGGTGAGGGTGGAAATAGGGCCCCAGTGAGCCTCAGAAGAATGTGGTTACACAAGCCCCCACTGAATTTTGGAACAACATGAAGAACAGGACCTAGCTGAGTTTTGGAGTGCACAGGAAACCCATCTCCTGCTGAACCAGATACCGAAGCATTAGGAAATCTGAATCGTCGGACAGTGGATTATTGGAGTTTTAATATAAATAGTATGCATTATTTGCACACAAAACAAAAACCACACCTGTCAAGGGTGCTTCACTGGCAATGAAGAGCTGTGTTTTATCACAAATATCAAATATTACAGAGTAATAGAGCACAGAAACCACTATTTCAGCACACGTTGTCTATGCCAACTATCAACTACACATACTATATATTAATCCTACTTTTCTAGCTCTCGAGTTCTCCAGGATCGTGTGCTGAACACAAATTAACAAAAGTGAAACAAAAGAACAGCAGCGGCAGTCAGAAACCATCTACCTTCAGATGGTGAATTATGTCTATTCTTTTGTTCCGCAGGTCCCTGAAGTGGATCTGAATGCGTACAGGGAATTCACCCCAGCCTCTCCTGGTCAGGTGGAATGGAGGTTCACTAAGTACAAGATAAAAATTAGAAGAGAAAGATCATTCAATAAGGAAAAAATCACAACTAAAAACACTGCAAAGTGCCAGATCGTCGGACAGTGGATTATTGGAGTTTTAATATAAATAGTATGCATTATTTGCACACAAAACAAAAACTACACCTGTCAAGGGTGCTTCACTGGCAATGAAGAGCTGTGTTTTATCACAAATATCAAATATTACAGAGTAATAGAACACAGAAACCGCTATTTCAGCGCACAGAAGTGCAGCCTTCTATATACTGGCGAGACCCGACGCAGACTGGGAGATAGTTTCGCTGAACGCCTACGCTCTGTCCGCCAGAGGAAGCAGGATCTCCCAGTGGCCACACATTTTAATTCCACGTCCCATTCCCATTCTCATATGTCTATCCACGCCCTCCTCTACTGTAAAGATGAAGCCACACTCAGGTTGGAGGAACAACACCTTATATTCCGTCTGGGTAGCCTCCAACCTGATGGCGTGAACGGTGACTTCTCAAACTTCCGCTAATGCCCCACCTCCTCCTTGTACCCCATCTGTTTTTTTATTTATTTATATACACACTTTCTTTTTCTCTCTCTCCCTTTTCTCCCTCTGTCTCTCTCACTATACCCCTTGCCCATCTTCTGGTCTTACCCCTCCCCCTTTTCTTTCTCCCTGGGTCTCCTGTCCCATGTTCCTCTCATATCCCCTTTGCCAATCAACTGTTCAGCTCTTGGCTCCATCCCTCCTCCTCCTGTCTTCTCTTATCATTTTGGATCTCCCCCTCCCCCTCCCACTTTCAAATCTCTTACTAGCTCTTCTTTCAGTTAGTCCTGACGAAGGGTCTCGGCCCGAAACGTCGACTGTACCTCTTCCTAGAGATGGTGCCTGGCCTGCTGCGTTCACCAGCAACTTTTATGTGTGTTGCTTAAAGTGCCAGATGAATTTTGATGCACTCCCCCACTATTTTGAGAGCCTGGAGCCACAGCGTAATGCTGCACATCCTTTTTTAAGAGCCAAAACAGCTGTCCAAGAGACAAGTAGTAAAAGAGGGGAGACATATCTGGAAATTTGCTTCATACATGCCATAAATAAACTGGGTCTATTTCAGTATACAGTGCAAAGGGAACTTCATTCTGTTTTGAGTCCATAAGGAACGTGACCTGGATTTGACAGTGGACAGTTCACTTTACCCTGTACCTACAGGGATAGTTGAAGTGTAGAGGAAGCTATGGTTCTAACCCACGCTGGCCCTCAGCTGGAAGGTAACGTTTGATTAAAGTTACGAATGCAACTCAAATTTCATGGCTTGGGATTAACCACCTGGCGCCATTGCCTTGACTTTCTGATTTAATATACTCAACCAGATTGATTAGCTTTTAGCAGAAGTGATGCCTGAGATGGGAGAAAAAGCCTCACCTAACTTCCACCAGATCATTCGGCTTGTAGCTGGGGTGTAAGAAAAACCAGACCTTCTTCACAAAATGGTCAATCGTGGGCTCTTTCCGTGAACCTCGCACATACACCATCCATTTGTGGGTAGACGGATCATTTTCTTCTCTCTTGTCTGGGGGAATATACCTGCAGTGTTTCAAAAGAGTCAACCAAGGAAAGCAGTAACATCGATCCCACTAACAAACCCTCTCAACTTACTTCAGAATGTTTGGATGAAATGAGCAAAATTCTAAGTAGTTACAGGTCTGACTAAGAAAGAAAATAGAATTATCCAAAGGATTCTGATAAAGGAAAAGAAAATTAGCCAAGGAACTGAGCAGAGAAGGCCAAGAAACAATAAAAGGAAAGCACAATTAAGCACCTAAGGGTGAGAAGCCCACCAAAGTAGCCCACAACATACTTCGAAACATTGCCAACAACAATTGTCTTCTTTACATAAAGGCGTGAAGGGTCATCACTGGATGTGAGGTAAGCGCAACGTCGTTCTATCTCCTGTGGAGTTGGGACTCCACAAGTATCCTAGGAATGAAAAGAAAACATTATGTAACATTATCCTCTAATCTTCATGGGCTTGTCATATTCATCTGTCTCTTCCAACCTACTAAGACTGCAGGTCTCTAGCAAAACCATCCAATTCCCATCGTCTTCCAACTTGGTTAGTGACAAAGTCCAGCAACTCACCTGAGATTAATCTGCCAGTTTTCATATCCAGTCTAATTAACTCTTTTTGCATCCCAGTGCAGTAAGGTGGGCAAACACATGCGTGCCATGTGCTTAAAGTAAAGAACATTTGACTTCATTGTGTTTAAGTAACAGAATAGTAGAAGATATTTCTGACTCAACTTAAGAACTCAAAGTTGGATCATCTCCCCAGCAACCTAAGTCTGGCACTAATATTCAGCCACTTCCACACTTAGTTCTTGCAATCAGTCTTAACTTACACCTCTTCTGTATCTGGATATTAAACACTAACCATTACATTTAATTTAAATATTGATATTGACCAGTATCCAATCTGGAGTGGCATAATATTATGTACAGTAGAGAGTGGCAGAAGAGTACCCTGTATTTTTGTACAAATATTCTGTGTTTCAATTTTATAAGTATTGTATTTCTATATTCCCTTGGGAGGATTATTTTCAGGAACAGTAATACTTCCTAGAGAATATCTGCCCATTATTTTTGCAACTTTGCAATATGGATATAATTTTTTTAATGCATTTAGATTTATTTTTGTTTTGTTGTCAGTTTGTGCTTTTTAGCTTTCTGATGATCTCCCAGGTACTGATGCCCACTCAGCTGATCATTCAAATTACCATTTGATGTGTGTGTATCTGTGGACAAGCCAAGTTACTGAATTAGGATGCCAATCTTGCACACAGAGAATACATGCAATTTCCATTGGTTAAGACTGAGGACACCTGGCACATTTTGCCAGACCAGGACCATCTGAGGCTTTATCATCTTCTATGAATACATTGTTATCTTAAAATTCATAAGCAATGCTTTACTACCATAGAAGTACTATCACTATGCTTTGCTCCTTGGCAATATACCTGTCCACTTTTTCTCCCTACTCTTTTTTCAGACCCATCGGGATGAATATCTTCATTTGCTGCAGTTTGCTGCTCCTGTTCACTCTCTTTGTCTAGAAAAGAATCAGTTTGGTGAGTGACCGAATCAGTTTCCGACTGGTTGGCAGATGAAGTTTCTGAGCGTTGATTGGCTGGAGAGGATGATCTTGAAGGAGATTCTAAAAATTTCTTGATGACAGGGTGGTTCAAAACAGTTGGATCATATGATCTTGGACCCTAAAATGATTAAAATAAACAGACCACTTTAGCCAAGGTAATATCATTAAGAGAATAAAACTAAACCCTGCACACAATCTTTCTGTGACAACAGGAATGAATTGTCCCAAAGGCTTAGCCAAAAATACCATGTTGCCAAGTCACAAAAGAAACAGGGTCATTGCAAAAATACCCAAAGCACATAATGAAAAGGAATTGTACTGCTTTTTATATCTGGAAAACTTGTTGACATTTGATGGTCAGCATGGACAGGAAGTTCTTAAGGCCTATTTCTTTACTGTATGACTCAAATTAAACAAAAGTGCCTCAGGAGGTTGCAAATTTCTTAAGTTGAGTGTAATTAAGAATTAAGTTAACCAAAGGGTCAAAGCTACACAAATTTGGAGAAAGAAAGTAAAAGCCAAGTAAATGATTATTTCATGCCAAAACTGTATTTTAAGGATTGTAAGAAAAAGCTAACACTTGGAAAGCAGAGGAGTGCCTGAATTTGAGTACTTTCTCCAAGCAGTTTTCTTGTGACAGAGCAGAATAAATACTTTCTAAAGGAATCCCCTGCATTTTGTTCTGTCCTTTGTTACTGCTAGTACTGTCTAACAATTAAACTCTTATCAGCATATACCGGAGAATATATCAGGATACACACTGTTTTCTTGTGTTACTTCAGAAAGTAGAGAAATGTTGGAATGTCAAACTCTTAACTTGCTGGCTACACTACAAAGTTAAGGTTATTTAAAGAGTTACATACAGTACTACATTTAGAGATCATCTAAAGGTTAGTTCAGCACAATAACAACATACACATTGGAAGTATTTACACTGTACTCTAAAGAAACTGAAATTATACAGACCCTGGACAAATTTTTGAAAACACATTCTGTGACACAGTAAATTTGGGTACAATTGTTAAAGTGGCTTTGATTCAATCTTGACTGTGGGGTCTTTTCAAAGAGAAAGTGTTCTTTTATTTTCTAGGAACCCCCAGGTACGTGATCAAATTCTACTGCTCAGGATAAAAGGAAGTATCAAAAGAGAGGAAAAGGTCAATTAAATGTCACTCTGTAACTCAAAGCCTGAGGTTTTAGTAAAGTACACAGACTGTTTATTTTCCTTAGAACACGGGAGGCTGAGAGATGCACAAAATTATTAGTGAGATTGTAGGAAACCTTTTTCCTTGAACAGATATGTCTAAAAGCAGAGGTCACATTTCTAAGGTGAGGAGTAAATGCTTAAAGGGGATCTAAGTTTTTTTTTATATTCAGAGGGTCATTGCATGCTGTAATGCACTTCTTGAAGAGCAAATAACTTTCACAATATTTAAGTGAAAGATGAGCACTTGAATTGCCAAGGTATACTAGACTATATGCAAATATTAGTATATCAGGTAAGTATAGCTAAGTACTCAATGATGGCATGGCCATGGTCAGATAAAGGGCCCGTTTCTGTTCTGAACTATGTACATGTTACACTAATGTATTTTTTTTTATTTATTACTAATTAAATATTTTAACCTGTCATATCAGGTAGAGTACATTCAGCTTGTTTAACTTTCTCAGCCATCCTTAAAAAAGTATAATACTGTCTGCTGTTCAGTTTCAAGTGCACATATGAAGACAAATTGAAATTAGATCCCTCAGTCCCTACCGCCTCCTAACTGAATTCATAGCACAATCCAAAGGATATGTTACATCATACATGCTAATGATTTGCCCCTGGCATTACAGCCCACAGCTTAAAGCGAATATAGAAATAGATAATGTTAGAAATAGGAGGTCAGGCAGCATCTTTAGTAGGAGAAACATTTAATGTTTTCGGTCTGGAATACTTTATCTGGTGCAAGACCCTTCTGATCCAGACTTGAAATATTATCTATTTCTCCCTCTACAAACATTGCCCATTTCCAACTTTTATTTCAGATTTCCAGCTAGTTTTTTTGTTTATTTTCACTTAAAATGGAAACTTTGCTGGAATGCCTTTCTTAAAATACGTAAGCAAATCCATTAGTTAACATTCTGCCTTACAAAATAAATACCGCCAGCATATAATCTTCCAGCCTTTCCCAGTGGCCCTAAAACAAAATTTAAAAACAATGACATTTTTGGTTTATGATTATCTGATTGTATGCACAGAATATTGCATCAATTATGAGCCATTTTTATATAATTCCACTAGGAGCTGTCATCATGCAGCTGCTAAGTGAAGTCAGAAGCATATGACAATACTAACATAATTAAAATACAATCAAGCAGAATACCTGTTCTTTCTCCTTACCTCAGTAACCTTGGACTGAACAGCTGATGCATAGTAATTGGCCACAATACAGGCACGAAGCTTGTCCATCATCCTTCTGGCCTCGCTTAGGCGCTTTATAAACAAGCAAATATTGAACCAATTACATTATAAGCAATTGTTTAAAAAATTGTCTTACCTACAAATGATATGAATCCTTCAAGCATTGAAGAAACATCATTTCTCAAGGACAAGTTATGCACGTTTCCTACTTCCAGCAGCAATTTGGATCAAAAATATACCTTTACCTGATCAATAATTTCAATCTCATGCTCTTTGTTCCTCATTTCCACAGCAAACTGTTCCTTGATGATACTTTCAATTTTTTGCAAAGTGGCTTCACGCGCTACATAGAAAATGGAAGGGATCACCCAATTACACGGGAATGCATAGAAACATATTCACAAAAGTTGCAAGTTAGCATGTGGTACCCGTATTTACTAAAAACATGATGGCAATAATTTAAGACTTAATTAAACCTCAGTGAGAATCACTGAAATTTTGCCTAACAAGAATTCACAGACTCTGATAGGTGATTCATTGAACTAGATTCTTCATTCAATACAAGCAAATGATTTCCTCTTCATTTGCTTGTTACTGTTTGAGATACGAAACTCCTGGAAATCACAATAACTTCTCAGTAGTTTTCAACATAGAGATCTTTTATAACCATTCGGAACACAGACCTTGTATTATTAATTCTCCATGGTATACACTGGTGTGGATTTAATAAACAAGTAGTAATGCAACTCAATGCTGAAGATTGCAATAAATACACCGACAGATAAAAGCTTCTCTAGTTATTTATTTTACATTTGTAAGTTTCAGAAATAATTATTTAGAATTTGTGTCTCTAAAGTTTTCATTAAAGTATTCAGATATGTAGCAAATAGTTTCATGCCAATCAAATAAATGTTTTTTTTTTGCATCTGTATTTACTAAGGAAACTGGCATGGAGTCTATGGAAATAAGGCAAAAAAGTAGTGAGGTCATGGAAACTATACAGATTGAAGAGGAGGTAGTATTTGCTATCTTGAGGCAAATCAGAGTAGATAAACCCCCAGGACCTGATACGGTATTCTCTCGGACCTTGAAGGCGACGTGTTGAAATTGCAGGGACCCTGGCAGACATGTTTAAAATGTCGGTATCTACAGGTGAGGTGCCGGAGGATTGGAGGATAGCTCATGTTGTTCCGTTGTTTAAAAAAGGATCTAAAAGTGATCTGGGAAATTATAGGCCGGTAAGTTTGACGTTGGTAGCAGGTAAATTATTGGAAGGAGTACTAAGAGATAGGATCTACAAGCATTTGGATAGACAGGGTCTTATTAGGGAGAGTCAACAGGGCTTTGTGCATGGTAGGTCATGTTTAACCAATCTTTTAGAGTTTTCTGAGGAAGTTACCAGGAAAGTGGATGAAGGGAAGGCAGTGGATGTTGTCTACATGGACTTCAGTAAGGCCTTTGACAAGGTCCCGCATGGGAGGTTAGTTAGGAAGATTCAGTCGCTAAGTATACATGGAGAGGTGGTAAATTGGATTAGGCATTGGCTCAATGGAACAAGCCAGAGAGCAGTAGTAGAGGATTGCTTCTCTGAGTGGAGGCCTGTGACTAGTGGTGTGCCACAGGGATCAGTGCTGGGTCCATTGTTTGTCATCTATATCAATGATCTTGATGATAATGTGGTAAATTGGATCAGCAAATTTGCTGATGATACAAAAACTGGAGGTGTAGTGGACAGTGAGGAAGGTTTTCAAAGCTTGCAGAGGGATTTGGACCAGCTGGAAAAATGGCAGATGGAGTTTACTACAGTCAAGTGTGAGGTATTGCACTTTGGAAGGACAAACCAAGGTAGAACATACAAGGTAAATGGTAGGGCACTGAGGAATGCAGTAGAACAGAGGGATCTGGGAATACAGATACAAAATTCCTTAAAAGTGGTGTCACAGATAGATAGGGTCATAAAGAGAGCTTTTGGTACATTGGCCTTTATTAATCAAAGTATTGAGTATAAGAGCTGGAATGTTATGGTGAGGTTGTACAAGGCATTGGTGAGGTCAAATCTGGAGTATTGTGTGCAGTTTTGGTCACCAAATTACAGGAAGGATATTAATAAGGTTGAGAGAGTACAGAGAAGGTTTACGAGGATATTGCCGGGACCTGAGAAACTGAGTTACAGAGAAAGGTTGAATAGGTTAGGACTTTATTCCCTGAAGCGGAGAAGAATGAGGGGCGATTTGATAGAGGTATATACAATTATGATGGGTATAGATAGAGTGAATGCAAGCAGGCTTTTTCTACTGAGGCTAGGGGAGAAAAAAACCAGAGGACATGGGTTAAGGGTGAAGGGGAAAAGTTTAAAGGGAACACTGGGGGGGGCTTCTTCACACAGAGAGTGGTGGGAGTGTGGAATGAGCTGCCAGATGAAGTGGTAAATGTGGGCTCACTTTTAACATTTAAGAAAAACTTGGACAGGTACATGGATGAGAGGTGTATGGAGGAATATGGTCGAGGTGCAGGTCAGTGGGAGTAGGTAGAAAAATGGTTCAGCACAGCCAAAAAGGGTCAAAAGGCCTGTTTCTGTGCTGTAGTGTTCTATGGTTCTACAGTTCAAACTTATTCCTCTAATTGGGTATAGCTGATAACAATTCCTGTTATTCTAATTTCAACTTATGTACCTGTCGACCTTTGCATGCATGAGCAGAATTATTGATGTGAAAAACTGTATTGCTATCATCATGTTATTTCTGAAAGTATTCTAAAGACAAACTTCAACACTATTCCATTAAGGTACACAGATATAAGAACTATCATGCTCTTGGATTAGACAGCGGGAATTCAAGTGTCACTCCTATGTCCAGGTGTTTGAAAAATATGTCAATATAGCTATTGCAAAGTATGTGAAGGCAGGACAAGAGATGATAATCAGGTGTGCTCTTCTAATGTACAGCTGCTCATAAGCAGCAATTTTACACACACACACACACACACACACACACACACATACATATACAGTTGCAAGAGAAAATTTGTGAACCCTTTGCAATTACCTGGTTCTCTGCATTAATTACTCATAAAATATGGTCTGATCTTTATCTAAGTCACAATAATACACAAACACAATCTGCATAAACTAATAACACACAAACAATTGTGCTTTTCATGTCTTTATTGAATACACTGCTTAATCATTCACAGTCCAGGCTGGAAAAAGTATGTGAACCCTTGTATTTAATAACTGGTAGAACCTCCTTTAGCAGCAATAATTTCCACTAAAAGTTTCCTGTACCTACTGATCAGACTTACACAACAGTGAAGAGGAATTCAGACCATTCCTCCATACAAAACTGTTTCTGTTCATCAACATTTCTGGGATTCCTTGCATTAACAGCCCCCTTCGGGTCATGCCACAGCATCTCAATTGAGTTAAGGTACGGACTCCGATTTGGCCATTCCAAAACACGATATTTTTCTTTTTAAACCATTCTGTTATTGATTCACTCTTGTGTCTTGAATCATTTTCTTATTGCATCATCCAACTTCTATCAAGCTTTTTATTTCCACAATTGATTCCATCTACCTATCATCCACACACTGCACCTTCTGGTTTTCCTTTCCTCTCCCACAACTGAATTCATTTGACTATCTTTCCCCTCCCCACATCCCCTTCATCTTTTTCCACATGACCTTCCTTATATAGCAAATTACAATATCTGCTGCATTGTTTCTATTTATCACCTTTCATCACTTGTCTCTGTCTCCAATCTCCCATCTCACCTACCTGGCTCCATCTGCACGTTATCTCCCTTCTCAATTGGCTCCACGTATCACCTGCGAGCTCAAGCCAGTTCACCTTTATATCAGTTTCCTTCCCTCTACCTCATAATCCCGATGCAGGGTCCTGACCCAAAACATCAGCTGTTTCCCACCATTAATACTGCCTGAAGCACTCAGTTCAACCAACACCGACTTATAGCTAGACAATTTTCTATTCATTTGAATGTATACAAACTGCTGCTGTGAAATACAGTAAGTCCCTGGGTGAAGAACGTCCGACTTACGGACAACTCATACTTACGGGCTGCCATAAAGCCTATTATATTAAAATTTTGAAAACATTGCGCGACTTCAGTTGTTCGTCGGCTCAAGGAAGGAGCACGCCGTCTGTCATTTTAACTTGGATCACGTTGCCGTTAACACTGTGTTGAGTGTGTAACTTTGTATTTGGTTTAAATTTTTCTCTTATGTACCCTTGTAACCATGTCTCCAAAGTGTAAATCTGATGCAAGTGCTGGTGATGCATCAAAGAAAAGGAAAACGATCACGATTGAAAATAAAGTGGAAATAATAATGCGATCAGAAAGAGGTGAAACGCCATTGGTCACTGGAAAAGCATTAGGTCAATGATTGGAACAATTTTAAAGGATAAAGTGAGAATAATGGAGCATGTGAAAGGCCCCGCCCCGAATAAAGCTACCATTATTACTAAGCGACGCAATGGTTTAATTATTGAAATGGAAAGGCTATTGATAATTTGGTTAGATGATCAAAATCAACGTAATATGCCTATTAGCCTTACTTTAGTGCAAGAAAAGACTCGAAGCCTTTTCAATGATTTAAAGGTTGCACGTGCAGCAAGTGAAGGTGATTGTGGTGAAGAATTTGTTGCGAATAGGGGTTGGTTCAATTGTTTCAAAGTGAGGGCAAATTTATATAATATTAAAGTGCAAGGTGAAGCAGCCAGTGCCGATATAAGCGCTACGAGTGATTTTCCTGAAATGTTGAAAAAAATTATTGAGGAGGAAGGTTATTTGTCAGACCAAATATTTAATGTAGACAAGACTGGCTTATTTTGGGAAAAAATGCCTGAAAGAAGGCATTGAAGGATAGGCTAATGTTATTGCTTGGGGGTAACGCATCTGGGGATTTCAAGCTCAAGCCTTTGCTTGTGTATCGCTCCCTAAATCCGAGGGCACTTTGCCGTATCGTTAAGACATCTCTTCCCGTTACTTGGAAGGCAAATGCAAAGGCTTGGGTTACAATTGCCATCTTTGAAGATTGATTCTTGAACCATTTTGTCCCTGCTGTTGAACATTATTGCTTGGCCAAGAAAATTCCTTTCAAGATTCTCCTTGTGCTTGACAACGCACCCGGACATCCAAGCACTTTTGATGACCTTCACCCCAATGTAAAGGTCGTATTTTTACCCCCCCAACACCACATCGCTATTTCAGCCAATGGATCAGGGAGTCATAGCCTCCAGTACCATATGTAGTTACTTTTATTATTACCGCATTACTATTATGTACTGCATTATGTTTAAGATGTTTTAGTGTATTTGGAAGTGTTTCTTAATTGTTTTATATGCATAGAAAGGTAAAATATATACTATATACTAAGACAAACATTTGACTAACTGACGCTAAATAAGAACCGTATGTACCTGTTCCGGCTTACCTATAAATTCGACTTAAAGACAGACCTAGGAATGGATCTCGCTCGTAACCCAGGGACTGCCTGTACATCATTAGAAACACACGCAATGGCACTCAAAACCAAAACTTGTTGAACAGGGTTTCAGCAAAAACAAAAATCTGGAGCAACTATTGTGGTTAGTGGCATAGTTAATTTTGTAATGAACATTCTCAGCTACTTTTCCCTGCAGTAAAATCAGGAAATGCTGGAAACACTCAGCAGCACATGCAGCATCGGTGCAAAGAAAAACAGAGCCAAAAATTCAGGTCACAGACTCAATGTCAGCACTTGGAAAGACAGAAAAATCAGTTGGAGGAAAGGTAGGGAAGGAATGGATAGGTCAAAGGAATTGTCACTTGTATAAATTGTAGAGGACATCACTTTATTCTGCATCATGTTTGTTTTCCATTGTACCATCTCAAGGCACTGGCGTGATGACATGATCTGTATAGAAGGTATGCAAAACAAAGTTTTTCAAGGTGACAATAGTAAACCAATTTACCAAAGGGATTTATCAGGTATGATAATATAAATGAAGAAGTGCAATGTGTTGCAAGTAGCAGAACATGTCCAGCAATGTGTGTAGGGGGACACTTTAGATCTAGTGATCATAATCCCACTAGTTTCAAGATAATTATGGACAAGGGTAGATAAGATTCAAAAATGGAGAATGGCCAATGGCCAAAATAGAGAAAGTGATTTGTCAGAAATTGGAGGACTCAATACCAAGCCTATGAGTATACAATGCATCCAGGTGAATTTGATGTTTTGAACACTTCACAGCCTTCCAAGCTTGATATTGACTTCTCCAAAGGCAGGTTACTCATTTTGTGTTGTCTATATCAGAATTGTACACTGCTTGTCATCTGTCTGGAACACTGGTACAGATTTTCTTCCTGTTTGCACATTCTGACCTCCTGGGAATGTCCTATTATCACCTCACCATTTACAATGCACATACAGCTCCTCACCCTCTAAATATCCCATGAACTTGGGATTTATATAACTCATGAACACTGCAGTCCTGGCCTCACTCTTTGACCTATCCATTCTTTCCTCACATTCTCTTCAAACTTAACACAACTTACATTCTCTCACCCCCATAACTGACAAAAGGTATTTTATCTAAAACATTAAGTCCTTCTCACTTTCCACTTATACTGCCTAACCTGCTAAATACTTTCAACTTTATATTTCAAGTTTGCAGTATCTGTAATATTTTGGATTTACTTTATCCTGCAATTTCTTTTGAAGAACTTGAGTCAGAAAACAGGGTCATGTATTACCATAAGACCATAGGATACAGGAGCAGAATTAAGCCATTCAGCCCATCGAGACTGCTCCACTATTCCATCATGGCTGATCCCGGATTGCACTCAACCCCATACAGCCTTCTCGCCATATCCTTTCACGCCCTGTCCGATCAGGAAACTATCAACTCCCGCAATAAATATACCCACAGACTTGGCCTCCACCGTGGTCCACAGACTTACTACTCACTGGCTAAAAAAAAATCTTCCTTACCTCTGTTCTAAAGGGTTGGCCCTCAAATTTGAGGCTGTGCCCTCCAATGCTGCAAACTCCCACCATAGGAAACAGCTCTCCACATCCACCCTATTAGGTCCTTTCAACATTCAGTAGGTTTCAATGAGATCCCCCGCATTCTTCTAAACTCCAGTGAGTACAGGCTTAAAGCTGCCAAACGCTCCTCATATGGTAACCCCTTCATTCCCAGAATCATCCTTGTGAACCTCCTCTGGACTCTTTCCAATCACAACACATCCTTTCTGAGATATGGGGCCCAAAACTGTTGACAATTCTCCAAGTGCGGCCTGACTAGTGTCTTATAAAGGTTCAGTATTATCTCCTTGCTTCTATATTCTATTCTCCTCGAAAAAATGCTAACATTGCATTTGCCTTCTTTACCACAGACTCAACCTGTAAAGTAACCTTCTGGGAGTCTTGCACAAGGGCTCCTAAGTTCCTCTGCACCTCTGATGTTTGAAACTTCTCCCCATTTAGATAATATTCTGCATTATTATTCCTTTTACCAAAATTCATTATCATATCATTCCTAATACTGAAATATTGGGAATATCAATTCCCAATATTGAAATTCTTCCAATTTGTCTAAATGCTACAATTGCATTGCTTCCTCAGCACTACCCACCCCTCCACCTATTTTCCTATCATCCACAAACTTTGCCTCAAAGCCATCCGTTCCATTATCTAAATCATTGACAACAATGTGAAAAGTAGTGGTCCCAATACTGACCCCTGAGGCACATCACTAGTCACTGGCAACCAACCAGAAAAGGCACACTCTCTGCCTCCTGCCTGTAACCATTCCGCTATCCACGACAGCATCTTTCCTGTAATGTCCTAGGATTTTATCTTGTTCAGCAGCCTCATGCGTGGCACCTGATCAAATGCCTTCTGAAAATCCAAGTACATGACATCCACTGCCTATCCTTTGTCCACTCTGCTTGTTACTTCCTCAAAGAACTCTAACAGATTTGTCAGGCAAGGTTTCCCATTACAGGAACCATATTGACTTTGACTTATTTTATCATTAATCTCCTAGTACCTCAAAACCTCATCCTTAATAATAGACTCCAACATTTTCCCAACCATTGAGGTTAGGCTGACTGGCCTTCCTCCCTCCTTAAAGAGTGGAGTGACATTTGCAATCTTCCAGCCCTCAGGACCACGCCAGAATCAAGTGATTCCTGAAAGATCATGACCAATGCATCCGTTATCTCTTCAGGAACCTCTCGCAGGATTCTGGGATGTAGTCCATCTGGTCCAGGTGACTTGTCCACCTTAAGATCTTTGAGTTTGCCTAGTACTTTTTCCTTTGTAATAGCAATGGCACTCACGGGCCTCTTGCACACTGCTAATGACCTCCACAGTAAAGATAATGCAAAGTATCCATTAAGCTCATCTGCCATTTCCTTGTCCTCCATTACTATTTCACCAGTATCATTTTCCAGCGGTCCAGTATCAACTCTCACCTTCCTTTTGCTCTTTTATACTCTTGGCTAGTCTTACTCACATTTCATCTTTTCCTTTCTTAGACTTGTTTTAGTTGCCTCTTCTTGGATTACAAAGCAACAAAGTCTGCTGATGGAACAGCGGGTCAAGCAGCATCAGTGGGAGAAAAGAACTGTTAATGCTTTGGGTTGAAACCATTCATCAGAACCCAAAATGCTGACAATTCCTTATTTCTTACCCCCACCCTCAACCTCCACAGATGCTGCCTGACCTGCTGAGCTCATCCAGCATATTGCCTGTTCCAGCACCTGCAGCCTCTTGTACCTTCATGCATTATAGTGCCAGAAAAGAATTCCTCACTTTCCACCAGGCCTCTGTACTTAGCAGAACCATCCTATGCAATAGCCACCAATTTCACCAACTTTCTGCCACCAAGCACTTCTTCCATTTCTCACCCAGCATTCCAAGGAGGCTGTTCACCACCAACCATTTCCTTCCTCACTTCCTGAAATGAACTTGTCTTCTCTTTTCCCCAGTTCTGAGGGGTCTTTGACTAGAAACCTGTTCTGTTTCTCTTTGCACAGATATTGCCTGACCTACTGAATGATTCCAACATCTTTGCTTTTATTTCGGGTTTTTTGCTTTTCATTTCCGATTTCTGTCGTCAGCATGTTTTCCTTTGGTTTCCAAGTAATTGTCTAGCAGGAACAACTCTCCTATTGGCTTCTACCTTGCTCCATGGCTGAGAGCCAATCTATAGTTTTCAGAGAAAAATTATCCGACAGAATGTCTTCCAACATCCATTAGTCAACACTGAAGGGAAAAAAAAAATGCAAAAACTGTACCAAGACATTTGACCTGCTAAATATTATAGGGGAAAAACACTGCCTTGAAATTATAACAATGGAACCTAAGGATACAAGTACTTAATTCTTCAAAAGTGATAACACAGGCAGATACGGTGGTGAAGGTGGTATTTGGCACAATTGCCTTCATTGGACAGGGTACTAACTACAAGAGTTGGAACTTCATGTTACAGATGGACAAGATATGAGTGAGACAGTACCTGAACTATTGTGCAGGGTTCTGGGCAGACTGTATTTTTTCCTGCTGAAATGTTAAAATGACGACCTGACCTCACCTCTCTGATGCACATGTCACAGCAGTTTTTAAACTGGTGTTTGTCTAAAAGACATCCCTTGAACATCACTAAATATCTGGTCCGAACACACTGCTGTTCATGTGATGCAGACAAAGTATTTTCCATGTTTCCAATATTTGCAAAAGACAATTAACATGCTGTAAAGCAAATTGAGACAAGTTATGGTCATGAAAGGTGCTGCAAAAATGCAAGTCCTTCTTAGAAGTAGGAGGGATTTAGTAGTCTTGTTTACCTAATTTGTTGCATTTTGAAGAAGGCAAAAAGTCAGCACTTTTGGTTCATTGCAACACCTCGTATTAGGTTAATGCCTGTCTCACTGCCAATCCCTTCTGAAAGCCGATATACAACTAACTCAATGATATCAACTCGTTTTTTAGAAGAATTCTGAACGTAGAATATCGTCTAAGTGCAGATGTCAATTAATTTAGTTAAAGATCCATTCTCCTTCCAACCACCACTGAGTAGATGAGCAGTCAAAGTTTCAGTAAAACAATCATTTCCTCTCTGTAACTGAAGTAGTGCATCCAGCACACAATGGAATACCGACAGACTAAAATGTAGAGCTGGAGGCAGAGGATGTAAAATCACTGAGGCTAAACATCAACAGCATTCACTTACTTCTACCTGATGATGGTGAGTTGCTGAATTTGGAAGGTGTGTGAGATGGAAGAAGGATTCATAGCACCAGTCTTCATAGGTCATTTGATTGCAGAGCCACTATTGCTGAACACCACCTTTCCATGTTTTCAGCAGTGATATGGAGGAAGGGACATTTCTAGAGAGTAATCTAACTGAGTTTTACCTCGCACTACTACCTGCCTAGATCAGGGTTACCGAAACCCAGAACACTACCTAATCCAAGTGTTACAACTGCTCTGACTGAATTACTGGAATAAAAGAAGTACACTGCAGAGTTGACATCCAAATCCACTTAACGTCAACTGTCACAGGCAGCCGCAATACATTCAACACACACAAAATGCTGGAGGAACTCAGCAGGCCAGGCAATATCTACGGGAAAAAAGTCCTGCCAAACGGTTTTGGCCTGAAACATCAACTGTACTTTTTTCCATAGATACTGCCTGGCCTCCTGAGTTCCTCCAGCATTTTATTTGTGGTGCTCAGATTTACAAAATCTGTAAATGTTCTCTTGTTTGTGGTTGGAGCCACTATGCATTGCCTTCCTGGCTCACTTCACACAGAGCCGATTGGCAATGGGACCACTGCTCCATTGTTACTGGAACAGCAACACATGGCACAGTTCATACCAAGTATCCAGCACAGTGCAGTCAGAGCAGATATTCTTAAAAGAGCAGATGGGAGAGAGGTACATACCTGTAAGCATTGACTGCAGGACAAAACTGATGCAATAAATCAACCCTTTGTAAAGGTAATGCTGAGCAGGATCCAATGATACTTATAACTCCAATTCTAATCTTTCCTTGTAGTGAAAATTGTGTCTATGGTGGCAAACCCTTTCAAAACCTGAAGAATTGCGTATATGGATAGAATTAAATAGTAGAGATGTTAAACTTATCTTGAACCATAGCTGGATCATTCTTGGAGCAATGAACAACTACAATATCTACTTTCTGAAAATGATAGAGGTTCTAGCAAAGATTCAAGATCCCATAAGTTGGTACAAAAGCTCAGAAGCTATTGGAACTTGCTCCAAAATATTAGGTAAGATGAAATGGGCTCATCTAGGAAAATTAAATCGGATAGTGCCTCAAAAGTAGTCTTTAATTTGACTATATGTATTAAGTTTTGGATCATTTTAGCAAACCATCAACCAAATGAGTTCCTTCAGTGTTGTAAGCTCCTAATTCAGATCATTGAATTTTCCTTCAAAACAACAAGCACGCAGAAATAAGAACTAATGGTTCCACAGTCTGACATCACAGAGAACAGGTTACAAAATAATATAGTAATTTCAATGTAGTAACAAGGAAGAGAAAAACAAACACCACAGAACCTGTTTAAAGAAAAATCCCACACAGCAAAACCATCAAACGCGTAAACAACAAAAAGGAGGTTCTTGGGAAACTGAAAGGTCTGAAGGTAGATAAGTCAATTGACCAGATAGTGTACACCCCAGGGTTCTGAAAGAGGTGGCTGAAGAGATGGTGGAGGCATTAATAATGATCTTTCAAGAAGCATTGGATTCTGTAATGGTTCTTGACAACTGGAAAATTGTAAATGTCACTCCACTCTTCAAGGAGGGAGAGAGGCAGAAGAAAGAAAATTATTTATCATTATTAGTCTGACCTCAGTGATTGGGAAGATGTTGGGAGTCAATTATTAAGGACATGGTTTCAGGGTACTTGGAGGCACATGATAAAATAGGCCGTAATCAGCATGGTTTCCTCAAGGGAAAATCTTGCCTGACAAACATCTTCAAAGAATTGTAACAAGTAACAAGCTGGATAGAGGCTGCTTAACAAGCTATGAGCCCATGGTATTGGAGGAAAGATTCTAACATGGACAAAGCAGTGTCTGATTAGCATAAAACTAAGAGTGGGAATAAAGGGAGCCTTTTCTGGTTGGCTGCCAGTGACTAGTGGAGCTCCACAGGGGTCTGTGTCAGGACAGATTCTTTTTATATTATATATATCAATGACTTAGATGGTGGAATTGTTGGCTGTTTTGCAAATTTTGCAGACAATACGAAGATAGATGGCGGGGCAAGTAGCTTTGAGGAAGCAGATAGGCCAGAGAAGGATTTAGACAGATTAGGATTTTGGGCAAAGAAATGGCAGATGGAATACAGTGTCGGGAAGTATATGGTCATGCACTGGGGTAGAAGAAATAAAAGGGTTGACTATTTTCTAAATAGAGAGAAAATACAAAAATATTAAGTGCAAAGGGACTTGGAAGCCCTTGTGCAGGATTCTGTAAAGATTAATTTGCGGATTGAGTTTATGGTGAGGAAGGCAAATGCGATGTGAGCATTCCTTTCAGGAAGACTAGAATATAAAAGCAAGGATGTAATGTTGAAACTTTATAAAGCACTGGTGAGGCCTCACTTGGGAGTATTCTGAGCAATTTTGGGCCCCTTATCTTAGAAAGGATGTGCTGAAATTGGCGAGGTTTCAAAGGAGGTTCATAAATATGATTCCAGGATTGAATGGCTTGTCATATGAAGAGCATTTGATGCCTCTGGGCCTGTATTCACTAGAATTCAGAAAAATGAGGGATGACCTAATGGACACCCATCGAATGCTGCAAAGCCTTGATAGAGTGGATGTGGACATTTCCTATGGTGGAAAAGTCTAAGACCAGAAGGGGACACAGCCTCAGAATACAGGGGCGCCCTTTTAGAATGGAAATGAGGAGGAATTTCTTCAGCCAGAGAGTGGTGAATCCATGAAATTCATTGCCACAGGCCAGGCCTTTACATATATTTAAGACAGAGGTTGATAGATTACTGATTGGTCAGGGCACGAAGGGATATAGGGAGGGAGAGGCAGGAGACTGAGGTCAAGAGGAAGAATGGATCAGCCATGATGAAATGGCAGACAAGACTCGACAGGCCAAATGGCCTAATTCTGCTCCTATATCTTATAGTCTTAAATATATTCTCTATATAATACTTATAAAGAATGCTAAGCAATAATCAACTACTAATCACACCACTGAAAAACTCAAAATAGGCACCCAATTTATCAAAACGTGGATATTCCTCTTCTGCGCACACAAAATGAAACGTTGGCTAATACTCACCCGAATGTTCAATCTCTTTGCACCGTTTGTTCTGATGACAGACCGAGATATCTTCATAGTCTGGATCTTTATCCTCGATTTTTCTTTTCATACCTGCCATCTTTAGAGAAAGCTGGGGACAGCAATGATAAACTCAGTCTTTTAGGTTATTAGTGGCAGTATATTGTAAACATATGAGTTCCAAGGAAGAACCACAGAAGAAATGAAGTCACTCATCAATCAAAGGAACAGCATTGGTTTACAGGAGGTCATCAGTAATTCTTTCAATAACAATCATCAGCTCTCAGATGGCCAAGTAAGAAAAAGCAAACTTACTTTGACAGAGCGCTTTTCCCAAGCTCCTAAGCCCTTTACAAAAGCATATTATACTATTTTGAAGGTGTAGCCTCTTTTATAAAACATAGGAAATAAAAAATCAATTTAGACAAAAATTCCACAAACATAAAGGAGAGGACCAGAAAATCTATTCTAAGGTTGATTGTGGAATAAACACTGCACCAGAACGTCATGAATGTAGAACATACAACACAGCACAGTAAGACCCTTTAGTCCACAATATCTGTTAGAGCATAATGCGCTGAGCACTGTAATATAAACTAATTTCATTTGCCTGCATACGGTGTATATCCTTCCATAACCTGTTCACATGGCTGTCAAAATGGCTCTGAAACATTGCTATTGCATCCGCTCCCACCTCCTCCCCTTGCAGCACATCCAGGCACCTATCACTCCACACCAAAAAAAAACTTTCCTCATAATTCACCTTTAAACTCCCTCTTGCACCTTAACCCTATGCCCACTAGTATTTGACATTACCACAGTGGATGAAAAAAAAACTATCTGCCCTTTCCATGCCTCGCATAATTTAATGAACTTTTATCAGGTCACTCCCTCAGCCCCTGACACTACTGACAAAATAATCCAATTTTGTCCAACCTCTCCTTATAGCTAATTCTCTTTAATCCAGACAATATCTTATTGAATCTCTTCTGCACCCTTTCCAAAGCGTCCAAATCCTTTCTGTAACACAGTGACCAGATTGCACACGATAGTCCAAAAGTGGCCTAAGGGAAGTTTTATACAGCTGCAATGTGACATCCTGACTTTTATGTTTAATGACCTGACCAATGAAGCCAAGTATGCTGTACATCTTCTTCCCATCCTCTCTACTGGTGTTGCCATCTTTAGGGAGCTGTGGATATCAGGCCAATAATCTGAATGAGGCTGGATTTCTAATATAAACTGATCAAAAATGTAGGTGGGTAGATGGCACAGAAAGGTACAGCATTTATTCAATCAAAATATTGACAGAAGCTCCAAGTTATGAAATATAGGCCTGGCATATATGCCTAATGATTTTTCCTGGCACTGTTACTCGCGTAAAGGAGCATTGCTTGGATTTTGTGCTCCCGTCTCTTCAGTGGAAGCCACTTTAGAGGTGAGGATGCTACTGTTTTGCCATAGCTGACAAGTGAACCCAGTGTCACGTGGTGTCTTTTTTGAGGACTTCCAGTATTCACTGAATACAAGAGTAACCAAGTAATACAGCCCAACTCATCCATGCCGACGAGATTACCTACACAAGCTAGTCCCATTTGCCTGTGTCCGTCCTATACCTCTCTAAACCTTTCCTTTCCATGTACCTGCCTAAATGCCTTTTGAACATTATAACTGCACCTGCCTCTACAGCTTCTCTGGCAGCTTGTTCTATTACCCTCTGTGTGAAAATCTTTCCCCTCAATTTCCCTTTAATTTTTCCCTTCTCACCTTAAATCTATACCCTCTGGTTTTAGACTCCCATTGCTGGGGAAAAGGCAGTGTTCTTTCACCCTATCTATTACCCTCTAGATGTTATATACCTTTATAAGGTCAACCTGCATCGTCCTATGCTTTAAAGAAAAAAAAAGCCCTCAGCTTATCCAGTCTCTCCATTCACTTACACCCTTCCTCACAAGATGCTAGGCCCCAAGTTCACTTCCTTTCTATTAAGACAGGGTAGATTTAGGTCAAGAGTGTAGAAGTTATCTAGTATATGTTTGTATATTTTATAATTTCCCCTGAATTTCTGCTGTAGAAGAAGATCATGGAGATATCAGAGAAACAGTCTGAAACACCCACTGAGAAAACCACTCCTGAATTAAATGGTAATTAACTTTTGCCTAAACAGGAGATGCTAATTGCCAACATAATGCAGAGCTGAGACAGAAACTGGGGCAGAAGCTGAGGGTGTGCGTGAGAAGAGTAAGGGAGATGGAGCGAAAGCAGGTGGAGCAGATAAGGAAATACACGTTTTTTGTAGATCTTTCGGCAGAGCGATAATTGTTTTGAGGCATCTCATGCCGGTATTATAAACATTTCGAAGATACTTTGCTTTCTGTTGCATGGTATTATTCAAGTGAAATTAGCTGCTGACCTAATTTTATTGCAACATCTCTGTATTTTCAGCCAGTATAGACCGAAGAACACGCCTGCCAATACAGGGAAGTGGACATCAAGTACATTGGAATTCTGAAATACAAACAGAAATTTCTGGAAAAACAGCATAAAGGTAGCACCAATAAAAAACGCTAAATAGTTGCAGGTCCTCTCTGGGTTATGGACACTCAACAAAAACACACCCGTACAAGCATTTTGGAAACCACTGTGATAGAGGCTGCAGACTGTTTATGTCGGGTGGGAACAGGGAATTTCCTTATGATTTCTCCCTGCCTCCCCCCCACCTGACCCTCAGCAATCCAGCTGAGCAGAGATGGCGGTGCTGAGCGGACTCCCCGTGCTCATTCACCGCAGACATCCCACCCTGCAAAAACTCATTTCAGGGAGGTAGCACCATCAGTTTGCAGGAGACTACAGGAGAGGTGGGATGTCTGCAATAGAGTAGCTCCTTAGCAGCCAGCCAGCTAGTTTAAATAATGTTGGCTATGCTAATGAACAAATGACACCTGTTAAACTCACCACAACATGTCTTTTACAGTCTTAACCCACCATGGGCAACAGAAAAGTCCCTGTTGCAAACAGTGTAGTGAGCAACACTGTCATTATTTTTGACCCCTATTAGGCAGGGGTAGACTTTAGGGTAGTCTGGGTGACGTACATTTTATATTTTCTTTTTTTGGAACACTCTGCAATGGCGCGCGCGCTCGCTCTTTCTCGCTCTCTCTCTCTCTCTCTCTCGCAAAAAATTGATTTCTGGGATATTGTATATAATTTGCAGGCATCAGGGAGCCGCTATCAATATGCAGGAGACTCCCGGAACTTCCGGGAGAGGTGGGATGTCTGCTCACTGGGACTATGAGACCAGTTGGCAGCAGCTATTCCCATGCCTGCTTACTCTGTTTCTGTGACCATACCCCCCAACGCCGCACACACTGTTGTTCATTTCCAATTTACCAATCATTCAGGTTACAAACAGATCTCAGAAACAGAACACTACCATAACCTGGGAACTACCTGCTGAAGATCCATAGAACCATTAACAGAAAGACATCCAGAACTTTGACCTGATCTTTAAGTGTTTCTTATTTCTACATATGCTGCCTAACCTGCTGACTGTTTCACATTATCAGCTTATATGAAAGGCCAGGCAAAAGTGATATTTTGAAGTGGTGAGTCTGACATTTTCCTAACAGAAGGGAAAATGCAAGTGTAAAGAAAAAATGGAAATTCAGGGCAGAACTTATGGAGAGAACAGCAGTTAATGTTTGCATCTGATCTATATCCTGCTGTATCCTTTTGTCTAGTGTGGTAGTGTAGTGACTAGTGCTTGTCGCTCTCACTTTCAGCTTCCACCACTGACTAGCAGTTTCGCAAAAAGGAGAGCCAAGTGTGTAAGTCTCTCCCTGCCAGTACACAGCCTCTCCAACAGCAAGCCTCATGTAGTGCATCCTCGCTGGCTACAAACGGAAACTGAACTCCTTTCGGACTCAGGCTGAACTACAGAGGATGGGGAGGAGGTCTGGCCCCTGCACACGTAGCACCAGTACGTGGACACGCCCTGGTGCTCGTCTACCAGATCCCCAGCTATGGGTAAATAGCCCCACTGCCTTGTGGGCAGCCTCGGGAGAGATGAAGGCTACAGGAGTAAACCCAGACAGAAAATCTGGAGGGGAGCCCCTCAGGCGGCTGGACGTCATTGAACATCCTCCTGGCCGCTTCTGCAGACAAACTGATGCCAAACGTATTGCTTCATAAGCTTTCTTTTGAACTATACTGGTGAGCCCGAGAGGAGGATCTTGCCGACTGGGCATCTCAGGATCTCCATACCTTCCACCCAGGGTTGTGACTATGATGATCATCACCCATTGAACTTCAAGACAGCTGGATGCCAACCACGCCACAGTACTGTGTTAAAGTCTTGAGCACATACATATTGCTGGTGCTTAAGATTTTTGCACAGTACTGTATTTTTCATTGTGGTGCAGAGAGAGAGTTTGTAAATCTGGTGGGAGCGACAGATGTTGGGAATAGCAAAGGTGGAGCGCCGGAGGGGTGTGGAACAGGTGACAGAGAAGGAGAGTGAGGAACGGGGAGGTGGTGCGGGTGCAGACACACCCAGCTCTGAGACCCCAGACATTGTCTGAGATCTCAAACATTGGGTTTATTGATCATTACAGAATGTTTCTCTAGTGCTTCCCACTCCCTCTTCTCTCCCTTTCTCCAACCATGATTTACCCTTTCCTTGTCCCCTTCCCAATCTCAGTCCACAATAGAGACCCATATCAAATTAATGTGTTCAAGGGCTTTGGAAAGGGGCTTAAATTTGTAACCGTGTATCTCTGCTCCCTGTTTACAATATTAAAACACAGACATGCATACACATTCACAGATTTGGTCTGTTGATAAATATGTGTTTCCAAAGACATCAAGTCTATGGCAGCAGCAGGTGTACAACATACTACCACAACTAGGTGATTAGTTGTTATGACACTTGGCTCCAATTATCCACTGTGTTATGAATGTTCTTCATAAGTCTGTATCAGACATTCAGGCACTAAGTTATGCACAGCTGTCTATAAATAGGCAGACAGTGACAGTGTGCATTCACAATACCACAATCACAAACCCCCTTTTATATTGTAAGCTCTGAAATTTGGAAGCTAAGGACTGATTCTAGACACAAGGACAAAAAAGTCATAAGGAAGATGCTTCAGCTGCATACATAGCAGAAATTCCATTGGGAAGTGTGTCACACTCCACGCTGTTTTTATATAATTGACATATTCTTCATAAAAAGGAATCAAGTTTTATCACTCCAAAGGTAATCACTGCACATTGTCAAAGTCACCAAAGAAACCATCCAGCATAGGTCAACTTTCTTAAAGAACCAAGAACCAAGACAAACAAGGATCACATCCATAAAGTCAGGAGGCCAAAGCACTAATACACATCTTGCTCAGCCCTTGGAGCTCTAAGAATAGGTGCACACCCAGGTAGTTCATGTACTAGTATACAATCCCCTCATATGAATATCAGTTTCCTGGGAAAAGATTCACGTGTAACTAATATATAAAAAATATGATGTTACTAACATTGGTGCTATCTGTAGAAAACCAGATTTGGCAAGTTTATGCTTCAACTTGAAAAGATTAAAGACATGTCATAATACAGTGAAGAATATTTAAAATATCATTGAACATTTATTGGAAGGAAATAGGTGAAAGAGTCATGCCAACATGGATCCAGGATATCCCTCTCCGATACCCTTTCCTCTCTCTCACTTTCATATTCCCCCCATGGCTGTCTCATATACTTTCCTCATTAATGCTCACCCTTGTCATTCCCACTGACCACATTCACTCTCCCCACCTCTGAAAGACTCCCTCTCTTATTACTCCTCTCAATATTCACCCCCTCAAAATCTCTCTTACTTTCTCACACCCTTCCTATTAACCACTTCACCTTCCTGCCTTTTCAAACTCTCTCCATTTCCACATTCCTTTCCACTTTCTCCCCGTGAGCTCCCTACTCTCACCGATGCCCTCGCACTCCTCCTTCCTTCCAACAGCCCACTTTCCATTCCCCTCACACATCCCTGTTCCTTTCCTCCATTCAGACTTCCTCCCTAACACAATTCCCTATCCTTCTGCTTTACATATCCTCACTAATTTTACCCTCCTCTCCCTCTTCACCATAAGCTCTTTAACCCATTTCCACTCTCTGCTTCACCCCACCTCAGGCATTACCCACCTCTTTCACAACCTCATGGTCCCTCTTAAACCACTTCATTTTCTCTCCCTTTTGTCTTCCCTAATCTTTATAATCCCTACAAGCCTCTTCCTGTCACAATCCCTCAGAGGCTCACTTCAGCCAACTTCCCAATTCCCTGCCCTCACAACAATTCATTTCCTATTATTCACCACATCTTCCCTCTCTAATTCCTTCTCACCTTTCACCTCAATTCCCACATAATCCCCCACTTTTGCTGAACAGTTTCAGGCTTCCTATTCACCCTTCCCTACCACCTACCTAACCCCCCCCCCCCCCACACATTCTCTCTCTTTCCCACACTTCCTCTTCAGCATCCAATTCCCCCGGCTACTTTCAACTATTGACTCCCCCCCACCCCTCCCCACACACTCTCCCCTCCACTTACTCACTCCCTATTCTCCCTGTGGTTTTACCCCACGGTACCCCAGCCAGCCTCCCACTCTCACCCTCCACCATCTACTACCCCTCTCCCGTCTCCCATACCCCTCCCCACGTTTTCCCTGCCCAGAACCACGTTGGCCTCATCCTCCGGCCGGCCTGTACTCACCGCGGACACCCCCTCCCACCTGCGCTCCTATCCCGACACCTCCAAGCGTCCGGGAAGCCGCCCGCTACTCAAGCCCGCCGAAAGCCCGAGGCCTGCCGTGGAGGAGGAGTTGTGAGCGGCCCCGACCCTGCGCCCGGCGACCGCTATGACCCGAGGCCGCGGACAGGCAGGGGTAGGGCGAATGCAGAGGGACACAAAGCCCCGCTGGGAGGTGAGGCGGCCGCACGTGAGGCTGGGAGGAAGCGGCGCGGTGCGGCGCTGCGCCGCGCTGCTAAGTACACTCGCAAGGAAGGTCAGTCAGCGTCCTGGCTGTGCTCCTTCTGCTTCAGCTCAGCCAGAACTTCACAGACGCTACCAGTGTTTGTGTCCCCGTGCCTCGCTGATGATATACTCCAGCCCCAGCCTCAGGGCAGGCTGCTCTGATCTAATTCTCGGCTCTCCAGCATTGCTAGCTTTAATCCCTCCACCGCTGGCAGCACTGTCTCTGTCCGCCAAGGAGCTCCAGTAAGGAATTCCTCCCATAAATCTCTCCGTTTAACATCTCTTTCCTTCACAATGTGCCTGAAAATAGAGTCGAACAGCAGGCCCTTCAGCCCAACTAGTCCATTTCGACCAAGATGCCTGGCCAAGCTGGTCCCATCTGCTGGTGTTTGGTCCATGTCTCTCTAAACCTCCTCTATCCATGTAGAAAGCAGGTTCACTGAGTCTATTAAGACCATAAGACATTGATTTTACTTTAATCCACTTTATTCTCCCTACAGATTCTACCACTGATCTACACACTGTGGAGTAATTTACAGTGGCCAATTAATTTACCAAGCGCATGCTTTTGGACTGTAAGAGGAAACTGGAATATCCAGAGGAAACTCACGTGGTTAAAGAAAGAATGTGCAAACTCCACATCGACAGTACCAGAGGTCAGGATTGAACTGGGGTTGATTGTCCTGTGAGGCAGCACCAACTGCACCCTGGTGTCACCCCATTGTCTCTATTTGTGCTCATTTTTCAGTGCTTTGGCATCAAAACTTGTAACTCTCCTCTGAAACACCCTGTCCTGCAATACAAAGTGCTAACCTTACTTTTAATCTCAGTTTATTAGGGGCACCACAGTAGCATAGCGGTTAGCACTGTGTTATTACAACTTGGGATTCAATTCTAGGAATCTGTACATCTTCGCCATGGAACGCAGGGGTTTCCTCTGGGTGCTCTGGTTTCCTCCCACAGTCCAATGACGTACTAGCTAGTAGGTTAATCGGTTGTTGTAACTTGTCCCATGATTATGCTAAGGTTAAATAGGTGGGTTACTGGGCAGTGTGGCTTGTTGGGGCTGGCAGAGCCTGTTCTGTGCTGTAGCTCTAAATAAGTAAATAAACACTAAGAAATATTTGGGCATGGATGGGGATATTTATGTAAAGACCAGCCACGCAAGATGGAACAAGCCTAGATCAGAATCAGCAAGACATAACAATGAGTTAAATTACAAAATAAATAGTGCAAAACAGTGGATGCTACAGTGGGGCAGTTAGCGTAACGCTATTACAGCTCGAGGCATTGGAGTTCGGAATTCAATTTCAGTGTCCTCTGTAATGAGTTTGTACATCCTCCCTGCAGAATGCGTGGGTTCTGTCCGGGTACTTGTGTTTCTTTCCACAGTCCAAAGACGTAGCAGGTAGTAGGTTAATTAGTCATGGTAAATTGTCCCATGATTAGGCTAGGTTTAAATCGATGGTTTGCAGACAGCACGGTTCAAAGGGTCAGAAGGGCTTTTTCCATCCATATTTATATTTAAGAAAGAAAGAAAGGAATTAAGAGGTAGTGTTCATAGATTTATGGACCATTCAGGAATTTGATAGCAGAGAGGAAGAAGCTGTTCATAAAACACTGAGTATGGGTCTTCAGCTCCTGTATTTCCTGAACTTTCTCCCCAACAGAAGCAATGAGAAGAGATTATCTCCCAGATGGTGAGAGTTTTTAGTGATGGATGCCACCTTTTTGAGTCACCTCCACTTGAAGGTATATTCAATGGTGAAGAGGGTTGTGCTTGTGATAGAGCAGGTTGAGCCTACAACCTTCTGCAGACTGTTGATCCAATGCATTAGAGTCTCCATTTGAGGCAGTGATGCCCTCCATTTTGCATCTATAGACAATTGCAAGCATCTTTAGAACAAATCTCTTCAAACTCTTAATAAAGTAGAGCTGCTAGCAAGCCTTCTGCACGGTTGCATCAATGTGTTGGGCCCCCAAGTTGTTAACACCCAGGAACTTGAAGCTGCTCGCCTTTTCCACCACAGACGCCTTAATAAGATCTGGTGTTTGTTCTCCCGACTTCTCCTCCCTGAAGTTCACAATCAGCTCCTTGGTCTTGCTGACACCGATTGAGAGTTTGTTGATTGTCAGCAAGAAGAAGGTGTTACTACCAGATCGCACTGGTTGTGCTTTCCTGATAAGGAAGTTGAAGATCCAGTTGCAGAGACACTAAGAACATTATTCATAATCATCATTCAAATGGTTATTCAGTTTTCCCCACGAAATTTTGACTTTTTACTATGCCTACTAACTGTCGCAACTTCAGTAGTTCCCTACTTAAAAGAAATGAAGGTGAGATGATAATTCATACTTACTATATTTCTTTTCTAAACCTGACTGTTCTTTTCTCCCTCTCTAGTACATATTTCAAACTTTAATCCTTATATTTTTCACCATGGTTATTTAAATGGCTCAAGGGGGTCAGGAGACCTGCACCTTAAGGCACAAGATGCTGGTGCATCTACGTTTTATAAAGTGACATGGAGATTGAGGATTTCCATCAACAATCAAAAATCCTGTGTTCCTCCTTCCAATATCGGAGGAACAGAAAAATAACACTTTCAATGTCTGTAAGTTCTTCAGCCTGCTTCTCTGCACATGTCACTTCCTTCTAACCTGCAAAGCCAGTCAGTTCATCAGCCCCGTTCTCCCATAAAAGTTTTGCTATGTGCCCTTCTGAAAGAGATGGAAGAGAAATGAGGCAGGAGCCCAGAACTAGCCTAAAAAAGAAGTGTTCGTAACCCCATGTTAGCAGTGACTATACATGGAGGCTCTATAATGACGAAGCACACAGAATCCAGATGTACAGCAGAAGAGGTGAACACCTGGACCTTGTTTCTTGTTCTATTTGTTGTTCTTGTACTTCATCTGTATCTTTAGATACGAGACTATAACTATCATCTTTTCTATATCATTTTACTATAGTTCCTCTACCTTACTTCACAGAAGGCTATCCTGTTCCCCCAGTCTCGGTATCTCCATTGCATTTATTCTGAAGGTTTTGTCATTCGGCGATGTTTTTTTCTCTCTCTCTCGTCTGAGTGCTTAACAAGGACTCTGAACATGTATGTCCCTTTCCCCACAATTCAGCTCTCACCCTTTCCCAGTTTTCCTTCCACCAGTATCCATATTCAGAGGTTCCCTTACCACTTCCGAGAATCTCCTACACAATGTCTTTGCAAACATGCCTCCCTCGCTCCCCCCTTGTATCATTCTGAAATGATGGTTCCCTTCGCAGTGTTAGTTCTGCTCTTCATTCATCCTCAACACAAGAATTTAGGAACTCCAGATATGACCCAGTTGCATGCAGTCGGGGCACCAACTCCAAACTTACTGAGTACTTTGAATCCATGGAAGGCTGGAGATCTTTGTGCAACTCCCAAGTATTTTATAATTTAAACAAATATAGTTATTAAACATTCTTGTTTAATAGTTCATTACATGTTCCTAATGTTTCAGATACATTTAAAGTTATGTACTTTTAAAATATAATTCAAGGAGAAATTGTGAAAGGCCCTTGCAGAAGAAAGATTTGCTTCATCATTAGTCAATGGTGAAGTTCCACAGAATGGAAAGTGGCTAATGTTGTTCGATTGTTTAAGAAGGGTAACAAGGCCAAGCCAGGGAGCTAGAGGCCAGTCAGCTTGACATCAGTAGTGGGGAAGTTACTGGAGGGAATTTTGAGAAACAGGATCGACCAGCATTGTATAGTCTGATTAGGAGGAGTCAGCTTGGGGAGTGGGAAGCCTTTCAGAGTTTATTGAAGAGGTAACCAAAAAGCTAGACGAAGGTGGGGAGGTGGATGTTGTCTATTTAGACATCTTCAAGGCCTTTAACAAAATTCTGCATGGTAGGCTGGTCTGGAGAAATAAGTCCTATGGAAGCCAAGGAGAACTGGTTACATAGATTCAAAATTGGCTTGGAGGTAGGAAGTAAAGTGTGGTTATTGAAGGATATTTTTCAGAATTGGAGGCCAATGACTAGTGGTGTGCTGCAGGGGTTGGTGTTGGGATCTTTATTATAAATTGATTTGGATGTGAATACACAAAATTAAGAGCTGTTGTTTATTGTGAAGCAGGTTATCATAGATATGGGAATCCTGAACAGTCATTGAACACTACATCATTATTTGTCTTTTGCATGTTTTTTTTTATTTTTGTAACTTATAAAAATTATGTTTTGCACTGTACTGGTGCTACAAAAAAAATCACACCTTATGTCAGTGATAATAAAACCAGATTCCGATTCAGTTACATACAAATTTTCCAAGTAAAGAGAAATCAAAATAAAGTGCAGATGCTGGAAATCTGAAATAAAAATTGAAAATGCTGGAAACATTCAGAGGGTCAGGCAGCATTTATGAAAAAGAAATAAAGTTAACATTTCAGATACTAGACCTTCATCAGAACAGGGAGGGTGATAAGATATAGGAGCAGATTTAGGCTATTCAGCCCATCGAGTTTACTCTACCATTCATTCATGGCTGATTTATTATCCCTCTCAACCCAATTCTCCTGCTTTCTCCCCATACTGTTTGACACCCTTACTCATCGGGAGCCTATCAAACTGCACTTTAAATATACCTAATGATTCGCCAGTCACTGACTACAGAAATTCCTCGCACTCTGAGGCTGTGCCCTCTGCTCCTAGACTCTCCCTCTATTGGAAACATCCTTTCCACATCCACTCTTTCTGGGCCTTTCAATATTCGATAGGTTTCAAGAAGATCCAACTTCATTCTTCTAAACTCCAGTGAGTATAGAACGGAGCCATCAAATGCCACTCATACATTAATCTTTTGTTTCTGGAATTATTCTCACAAACCTCCTTTGGACTCTCTCCAGTGTCAGCAAATCCTTTCTGAGATAAGGGACCCAAAGCACCTCACAATACTCCAAAAGCTGTCTGACAAATGCCTTATAAAGCCTTAGTATTACATTTTTACTTTTATCTTCTAGTCCTCTTAAAATGAATGCTATCATTGCATTTGCTTTCCTTACTACTGACTCAACCTTCATGTTAACCTTGGGAAATCCTGCACTAGAACTCTCAAGTTTCTTAGCATGTCCAATCTTTGAATTTGCTCCCTGTTTAGAAATGAGTCTACACCTTTATTCTTTCTACCAAAGTGCATGACCATATACTTGCACACATTGTATTCCATCTGCCAGCTCTTTGCGCATTCTCCTAATCTGTCCAAGACCTTCTGCAGACTCTCTGCTTCCTCAACACTGCCTGCCCCTTCATTTAACTTTCTATCGTCCACAACTTGGCCTCAAAGCCATCAATTCCATTAATCAGATCATTGACATATAACATGAAAGGAAGCAGTCCCAACACCAACTCCTATGGAACATCAGTAGTCACCAGCAGCAGATCAGAAAAGCGTCCCTTTATTCCCACTTTTCACATCCTGACACTCAGCCAGTCTTCTGGGAAACAGGGTTTTCAGATACAGAGAAGGTGGGGAATACGTAAGTAAGAATAACATGAACTCAGTATTCAGAAGACATACAGCTTACCATCTTGGTTTAAAAAGTGTAGGAAGTCTCATCAAATTAGTTTGATTTCACTGCATATTCTTGATCAATTGATGGATAATGTATTCTTATTTAGAGTCTTTATCTGTAGTGACTACTATCAGTACTTACAATACTTGCCTGCAAATTCTCCCATCATTTTCTCCAAATCCCATTGCTAATTCCTGATCCTTTGCTCACTCTGCTAGTGCTAATTCTAAAGCCTCCACCTAGTTCCTTTACTAATTCTTGATCTGTGCCTTGGTCTTCCATGGTTGTGGTGTGTATTACCCAGCAGTACGGTGGAAAAACGTCCCAAACTCACATCTTCCGCAGCAAATTCAGCTGGGTAGAGCAGCTACAAAAGTGAAGAAGGGAGAAGGAGAGCACAGTTTTTTTTTAAAACCCGTTCAGATGACTTGGCCTCCATTGCTGACCCGCCAACAGGAGACTGTAGTGGTTAAGGGTCAAAACACTCTATGAAGGTTGGGCATCACCTGACAATATCTGCCCTTGACCAAAGGTTAAGGTAACCGAAGAGAGGACCCCAGTGTCTGATGCAAACACCTTTCACACTTAACCCAAGACCTTCAGTTCCAATATCAACCAACCTCATCGGAAAATGCCGGCTTGCATTTATCCTATCTCTAATTTTGTATACTATCAAATCCCTTCTCATTTTCCTACCTTGTAGGGAACAAAGTCCAAACCTATTCAACATTCCCTACAACTCAGGTCCTAAAGTGCTGGCAACATCCTTGTAAATTTTCTCTGCACTTTTTCAATCTTATTGATTTCCTTCCTGTAGGAAGGTGACCAAAACTGCCCACAGTACTCCAAATAGACTTCACCAACATCTTATACAATTTCATTGTAACATCCCAGATCCTGTACTCAGTATTGTGATTTATGAAGGCCAATGTGCCAAAAGCTGTGTTTACAACCCTCTCTACCTGTGACACCACTTTCAAGGAATTATGAATCTGTATTCCCAGATCTCTCTGCTCTACCACACTCTGCAGTGGCCTACCGCTCACTGTTTTATTCCTACCCTGGTTTGTCCTCCAAAATTGCAACACCTCCCACTTGTCTACATTAAATTCCACCCGCCATTTTTCAGCCCATTTTTCCAGCTGGTCTAGATCTCACTGCAAGCTTTGATAGCCTCAATCTTTGTGTCGCCTGCAGATTTGCTGATTCAATTTACCACGTTATCATACAGATTGCTGATGTAGATAACAAACAACCACAGACCCAGTACTGATCCCTGCGATTCACCACTTGACACAGGCCTCCAGTCAGAGAGGCAACCATCTACTACCACTCTATGGCTTCTCTTGCAAAGCCAATGTCTATTCTAATTTACTGCCTCATCCTGAAAGCCAAGTGACTACTGTAAACCTTTCTGACCAACCTTCCTCATGGGACTTTGTCAAAGGCCTCGTTAAGGTCTATGTGAACTACATACACTGTCTTTCCTTCATCAAATTTCCTCAGTACCTACTCGGAAAGCTCTGTAAGATCAGTTTATGACCTAACCTCCCTCAGTCAAATATTTTCCCATACCATCTGCTCCTATTGTAAAGGGCATGGAGTTATAGTCACTGTCTCAGAAATACTCACTCACTAAGAAATCTGTCACCTGACCAGTTTCATTTCTTTATAGCAGATTCAGTGTGGCTTCCCCTGTAGCTGGCCTGTCCGCACACAGTGTCAGGAATCCATCCTAGATACACCTAACAAATTCTGCCCTATCTAAACCTTTTGCACTGAGGAGGCACATTAACTTTAGGGAATTTGAAGTCAACCATGACAATATCACGGTTATTTCTTAACCTTTTCAAAATCTGCCTCACAATTCATTCCTTGGTGGCTCTGTTGCTATTTGGGGGGTGGGGTGGAATGTTATAGAATACTCTTAATAGAATGATTGCTCCCATCCTGTTTCTTACTTCTGCCCACACTGACTGAGCAGACAAACCCTCCAGGACATCCTTCCTTTCCACAGCTATGATACTATCCCAGATTAGCAATACCACTCCCCCACCTCTTTTAGCTCCCTCTCTGTTCCTTTAGAAACATCTAAACCCTGGAATAGCCAGCAACCATTCCTGCCACAGTGACCTCCAAATCTCCATAATGGCCACATTGTCATAGCTCCATGTACTGCGCTATGCTCTAAGTTCATCGCTCTCATTCCTGATACTTCTTACAATGAATTATACAGTTTTAAAGCCATCCAACTGACTGTAATTTTGCCCTAACTACTAACTATCCTTCTTCACCATCTCGCTACAGGCTGCGTCTACCCAATTGTTCCATCTTCTGATTTATCACTCTTGTACCTATCCCCCTGCCAAATTAGTTTAAGCCCTCCCTAACAGTTCTAGCAAAGTCTGCAAGGATATGTCACCCTCGAGTTCAGGTGTAACCAGTCCCTTTTATGCAGGTCATACCTTCCCCAGAAGAGATCCCAATGACCCACAAATTTGAAATCCTGCTCACATACCAATTCTTCAAGCACATATTACTTAAGTGTACAAAAGGTTCAGAGAGCTAGGTAACGTTGGAGATCCAGAAGATTATAAGGCTAACAGGAAGGAGCTTAAAAAGGAAATTAGGAGAGCCAGAAGGGGCCATGAGAAGGCCTTGGCGGGCAGGATTAAGGAAAACCCCAAGGCATTCTACAAGTATGTGAAGAGCAAGAGGATAAGATGTGAAAGAATAGGACCTATCAAGTGTGACAGTGGGAAAGTGTGTATGGAACCAGAGGAAATAGAGGTACTTAATGAATACTTTACTTCAGTGTTCACTATGGAAAAAGATCTTGGTGATTGTAGTGCTAACTTGCAGCAGACGGAAAAGCTTGAGCATGTAGATATTAAGAAAGCAGATGTGCTGGAGCTTTTGGAAAGCATCAAGTTGGATACGTTCCCGGGACCGGATGAGATGTACCCCAGGCTACTGTGGGAGGCGAGGGAAGAGATTGCTGAGCCTCTGGCGATGATCTTTGACTCATGAATGGAGATGGGAGAGGTTCTGGAGGATTGGAGGGTTGTGGATGTTTTTTCCTTTATTCAAGAAAGGGAGTAGAGATAGCCCAGGAAATTATAGACCAGTAAGTCTTACTTCAGTGGTTGGTAAGTTGATGGAGAAGATCCTGAGAGGCAGGATTTATGAAAATTTGGAGACGTATAATATGATTGGGAATAATCAGTATGGCTTTGTCAAGGGTAGATCGTGCCTCATGAGCCTGATTGAATTTTTTTGAGACTTGACTAAACACATTGATGAAGGAAGAGCAGTAGCTGTAGTGTACATGAATTTCAGCAAGGCATTTGATAAGGTACCCCACGCAAGGCTTATTGAGAAAGTAAGGAGACACGGGATCCAAGGGGACATTGCTTTGTGGATCCAGAACTGGCTTGCCCACAGAAGGCAAAGAGTGGTTTTGGATGGGTCATATTCTGCATGGAGGTCGGTGACCGGTGGTGTGCTTCAGGGATCTGTTCTGGGACCCTTACTCTTCGTGATTTTTATAAATGACTTGGATGAGGAAGTGGAAGGATGGGTTAGAAAGTTTGTTGATGACACAAAGGTTGGAGGTGTTGTGGATAGTGTGGAGGGCTGTCAGAGGTTACAGCAGGACATTGATAGGATGCAAAACTGGGCTGAGAAGTGGCAGATTGAGTTCAACCCAAGTAAGTGTGAAGTGGTTTATTTTGGAAGCTCAAATACGATGGCAGAATATGGTATTAATGGTAAGACTCTTGGCAGTGTGGAGGATCAGAAGGATCTTGGGGTCCGACTCCATAGGATGCTCAAAGCAGCTGCGCAGGTTGGCTCTGTGGTTAAGAAGGCATACAGTGTATTGGCCTTCATTAATCATGGAATTGAATTTCGGAGCCGAGAGGTAACGTTGTAGCTATATAGGACCCTGGTCAGACCCCAATTGGAGTACTGTGCTCAGTTCTGGTCGCCTCACTACAAGAAAGATGTGGAAGCCATAGAAAGGGTGCAGAGGAAATTTACAAGGATGTTGCTTGGATTGGGGAGCATGCCTTATGAGAATAGGTTGAGTGAACTCGGCCTTTTCTCCTTGGAGCGACAGAGGTTGAGGGGTGACTGATAGAGGTGTATAAGATGATGAAAGGCATTGATCGTGTAGATTGTCAGAGGCTTTTCCCAGGGCTGAAATGGTTGCCACAAGAGGACACAGGTTTAAGGTGCTGGGGAGTAGGTACAGAGGAGATGTCGGGGTAAGTTTTTTACTCAGAGAGTGGTGAATGTGTGGAATGGGCTGCCGGCAACGGTGGTGGAGGCAGATACAATAGGGTCTTTTAAGAGACTTTTGGATAGATACATGGAGCTTAGTAAAATAGAGGGCTATGGGTAAGCCTAGTAATTTCTAAAGTAGAGACATGTTTGGCACAACTTTGAGGGCCGAAGGGCCTGTATTGTGCTATAGGTTTTTTATGTTTCTATATTCATCTGCTGAACCTTCCTATTCTTACCCTTACCTGTGCGTGACACAGGCAGTAATCCAGAGTTGACCACCCTTTAAGTCATGCTTTTCAGCTTCCTACCTAGATCCTTATATTCGCTCTTCAGGACTTCATCCCTCTTCCTAGCTATGTCATCGGTGGCAATATGTACCATGACTTACAGCTGTTCACCCTCCCTGACCTGAGACATGCCTTACCCTGCCACCCGGGATGCAACATACCATTCAGTAATCTCTGTCACAACCACAAAATTTCCTATCTGTTCCCCTACCTATTGAATCCCTTTCAATCACCACAACTCTCCTCTTCTACCCCCATCCTTCTCAGTCACAGTGCAGGACTGAGTGCCAGAGACCTGACTGCTGTGGCTTTCCCCGGTAGGTTGTTGCCACTCAACAGTATCCAAAGCAGTATATTTGTTATTGAAGGAAACGTCCACAGGGGTAATCTTCAATGACTGCTTATCTCTTTTCCTCTCCTGACAGTCACCCAGTTACCCCTGTCCTGTAACTATCTCCCTGTATCTCTGGTCAATCAAACCGTCAGCCTCCCAAAAGACCCTGAGTTCTCCAACTCCAGCTCCCTGGAATTGTTTTCCTTTTGATGCCTATTCAATTTTACCATGATTCCTTGATGCCACATTTGGTCAATGTTTCCTTGATTCCAAAAGTAGTGCATCTGACTTCACCTCTGGAATTCAACTCTTTGATTTATCTTCGGACCAAAGCCATGATGAAGTAGTCCCGGTGAAATCTAAACTGGGCTTAGCCGAATAGGTCATTGGTGAATACAAACTTCAATGTCAACAATTCCCTCCAACACTTTGCTGATGATTTACAGGAATCTGATTGAACAGTGATTAGTTCTTATTGGATTTGTCATTCTTTGGGTCAACAAGGGCAGTTATTCATATCAATGAAGACATGTCAGTGTTTTAACTACACAGGAATAGTTAGTTAAAGACATGGTCAGTTCTGGAGTACGCTTACTGGAATGCTGTTTAGTCCAGAGACATGCCTGTATCCCGTGCACTCAGCTGTCTGTTGATTATCATATGAAGCAAATTAAACTGGCTGAAGGCCACCTTCTATGCCAGGATCCCAGGAGGGAATTGGGTTGGATCATTGACTTTGCTTTGAATGAACAATTTTGAAAGCACTTCTGTCATTTGTTCAGCATTCACATTGGTCCCCAGTATCTTTGTGGACGGTGACGTTCTTGGAACCTTCTCTCTTTGGCTGTTTAATTGTTCACTACTATTCCCAATTAGATGTGGTAGGGCTGCAGAATTTCAATCTAATCTGTTGGCTTGGTTCTCCCTGTGCATGTTATTTCACTATCTAGCACACAAGGCTTACTGTATTATGACTTCACCAGCTTGGCACTTTAATTTTCAGGATTGCTCATTGTTGACCTTGGCAAGCACTTCGCACCTCCAGCCAGTTGAGCCCCTGACTGGATATTAATGAAAGACTGTGTGATACTCTAGGATCTGCTGCGCTTTGCAGTGGCCACCCACACACATCTGCCGAAGCTAAATTGGTGAGGTTGAGGTCAACACAGTTTATCCTGAATCCTGAAGGTTAGTCGTGACATTACTATGCCACTTTTGATTATGGATATTGAAGTCTCCCATCAAGTATACGTTTAGTGCCCTGCCTACTTTCAGTACTTCTTTCAAGTATTGTTCAATATGGATTTATGCTGGGTTATCAGATGAGTGAAGGTGAAGCTACAGTAATAATCAGGAAATTTTCTTGCCCATGTTTGAGTTGATGTTATAAAATTTCACAAGTTCTGGAGTTAAGAGGGCTCACAAGATTTCCTATCCTATTTATTACCACAAACAAATCTCTTATGTGGTAACAATGAACTCTTGATCGCTCAATCTACCTTGCATGGCCCTTGACTTTGTCTGTAACCATTACATTAAATCCTGTATTTTTACTAGCTCCATGTAATTGTGTATGGAATTACCTGTCTGGATGGCATGCAAACAAAAGGGTTTCAGTGCATTTTGGTACATACGACAATTGTACATTTAATACTATCCTCCCCCTTCTGGTAGGTTTGTCCAGCCAGCGATTTCAGGACCTACCAGAAACTGTGACCTAGCATGTTGTGTGTGTACAATGATGTCAGGTTGTTAACTAATCTGTAAGACAATCAACTTAAGACACTAATTCCCAGATACAAGTGGAGAAGGCATTGTAAGATTGGCTTGGAAGGACTTTGCCTCATTTGGTGTCTGAACTGATGCCAAACAGTCTGACCAGTTTTACTATTTCATTGAATGTAGTGGTTATTGTACTGCTGAGTAGCATGCTGGGAAATTACAAAGGGTATTAATGAGTTAACAATAATGGGGGGGGGTCTGAGACTAGATCGGACAAGGACAGCAAATTTCCTTTGTGTTAGGACATTAGTCAGCTAGTTTTTTTTAAATCGATGCCAATAACTGGTTTGCTTCTTCAACTCCCCAGCTGCCATAGTGGAATTTGAACTCAATTTTTGGATTGTTGGTTCAGCAATTAAGCTGATAGACATCTGGGCTATCACTCAGGAATATAATTGAACAAAACAATGATACCATCAAAAGGAGCTTTATTATGATTTTGATGATCAATCCTTGCTCAAAAAGTGGCTTTTAAAGGAACACATTAAAAAAAAGAAAGCAATACAAGGATTTAAGGAGAGACTGGTGGCTTAAAGGGCCAAAAAGTTACCAAAATCCCAGAGATAGAATATCCAATGCATCATCAATCAGACATCTAGATGACACTACATACTAGAATATTATTATTGACTTCACATTTTCTACACATTGTTCTTTTCAAGCTTAAAACATACTGCACAACCCTCAAAACACAAGTTTCTCTACATCCAACATACACTTTACATAACAAATATAAAGCATATTCTGTCTTGAAGACAAGCCAACTGTTACAAAAATAACAACCATTTTGCAATTCATTTATTTGTAAAAAAAAAGTTACCAGTTACTTACAGCTTTAAAAAATGTCCCTTACCCTCTGAAAAATATACACCCACTACTTCTGAAATACAAACTCAAAATGACAGCTTCTCTTCCTTGCTACTGAGCAGATCTGATTAAATGTCCATACTTACACTGAAGGTCGGTGCGTTCCATACAGTAACTAATACTTGGGAAGAGAGCTACCCAGGTGGAATCTAACCATAAAGTACAGATTGCTTTATGTAGAAGAATGGATACTTGGAAGTGAACTGCAATTTCCATTAATCCAAATTCTGTGATTAAACCATTAAGTAAACTGTATCACTTTGAGCCTTCGTGATTGGAGTTATTCAAAAGTACTTAATATTTGCTGGATTTGTAATACACACTATTTGCATTTTCATCCAGATTACAGGGCGGTTGGTGGATATACAGTAACAGCCACAACCATACTGTGCATCACTGCCAGAGTTCATTAATGCAAAGACTCGTTCTTCTTGTACATCATGCACCAAATTGACATTATGTTTTCCAGCAGTTTACATAAAAATATTCTTGTCTTGTACAACTAAAATATAACCACCTCAGTGCCGAAGATTATACATAGATAAGCACAACATACAACAAAATGTGATAAAGTACCTACTTTGCAACCCTGCATTAGGGACGGTAAAGACCATTCACAAAAGGCACAGTTGGTCATAGGAGATCTGCCTTCAAGCTCTCAGCAGCCCTGAATGGGTCTGGTTATTACCTTTGACTGCACATTCTCAGTGCACTTAAGCAAAATCTTTCCTGCCATCTTACCATCTGACAAAGTTGCACTGAGATCCTAATAATACTTTTCTTTTATAACACTCCATGAAGAGTTTGGGGACAGCAAATGTTGACTTTTGCTCAAAGTTAAGAGCTATGCAAGCCTTTAGGCTGTAAGATTTTCATTTGCTAACGGAACATTGAGGCCATTGGGTTATGTCAGGAGTATAAAATATAATTGAAAAGTATAACAACATCAGCTGCTGGGGCTGGAGTTATGGCTAAGTCTCATTAATATCACACATTCCTTGCCTATTTTTCTCTGTTGAAGTCTCTTTTTCTGCATTGCTTTATCTCGCTCTCCTTAGAATCTGCCTGACTATTGACTCCCACTCTTTCACCAAAAGCTCAGCGGAGAATTCATTATGTTTAAGCAAGTTGTTTACTCCGGCATTATCAATCATCTCTTATTAAATCTATTTGGCCTAGGATGATCTACCTGTCAGAAGACTAACTCCTGGCAAATGGGGAACAACATTTCCATCTCCACTGCATTCTCCGAAGCTGTACATGTCATCGCAGCCTCCTGCATGCTATTAATCAGTAAACCTGATTCACAAGGTATACAAGTTAGTACTAGGGACCAGAATACCAATGACTGGCCCTTTCTTCTGGGCCTACAGACCCATTCCACTAATTGGCTGTTGCACTGGGAGCAGTCTGCCCAAACTGCTCCTTGAACAAATCAATGGCCACTAATTCAACAGGCACTTTTCTCTAATTCAGAGTTTGCCTCCTCCCAAGATAGTTTGATTTTAGATAAATCCAAAAATAGAACAGGCAAAATTAATGGCTTGTTGTGGCAAAAATAACAGCTCCATTTGACCTTTGTGATTGAGTCATTAATACTCTTACTTCATTCCTGTAGAATTTTTATGCCAAATTCAGATCTCAGTATGTGCTCATCAATAGCAATTCCTCACTGAGCTGTGCACTAGAAATAGCATAATGTAGCAAGACATTATTTACAAAAAAACTGTCACTGAGCTGAACATTAAAATAATATATACAAAAACATAAAATAATTAAGTTAAATAAAAAGCATATATAAACTGAAGTCACCCAACATAGTGCATTTTGAATATTTCCTTGACAGAAGTGGAGGGCTAGGAAAGGCAGCAGGGTGATAGTCCACAGATGGAAACCCAAGTTTTGCAATTCCTGCTGCTTTCAAGCACCAGGTATTCCACTTAGATAATTAAAGATATTATTCGGTTGAGTGCTTAGCCATGAATAAAGCTTTGTGTTATACAATTTTCTGCCCGACTGCAGACATTTTAGCCTCCATAGTCGTGAATGTGCACACCCTACATAAGCTTTTAGGGTTGATCAGATGGATACTGTAAGCCAATTGTCCAAGATTAGTTAATCGATTCCAAGTTCAGATAATGTTTCCCAACCTCCAGTTGACAACAAAAGAAAAGAAAAACAAATATCTATAACAGAATACTCAATAAGATGCAAAATATAGATCTTTGCAGGCGGTGTGCCAAGTCCATTTCTCATCCGTCTCTTAAGTCACCCAGCATAATTCAACTTCCAAACCTAAAAGTTCTTGGTTCACCTTGCAACATGTGATGTATTGGTTTTACATAACTCCTGTAATCCATTCCATGCATTCTAAAGTTCCCAGTGATGCAAATAAGTTATTGGGAGTTTTAATTTAAAAATAACAAGATCTCCAAATTGAGGTCAGGAAGTTCAATTCATGAATCAAGTTCTATGAAAATAGATATTACCTAGGCTTGGTGAAGGTATCATACATTAAATTGCTAGATTTGGTGATCCTATGGCAATATTAATCATCTTATTAACTTCCTCTTAAACATTATTGAAAATTATATTTTATATTGTGTCTTCCATTATGCTGGAAATATTGCCCATAACAGTGATCACATCAAACACTCATTTTTACACAAATCCTACCCAACTAATTTTACTTGCCCATATTCCAATCAATGTTGTCACAAATTCTACCACTCAACTACACAATGTGGGCAATTCACAGCAGTCAATTAACATACCAACCCTCATGAATTTGAGATGTGGAACAAAGCCAGAGCACCCGGAGGAAACCCATACAGTCACAGGGAGAACGTGCAAACTCCACTCAAACACACGTGTACTGTGCTCAATGATGAGGAGACATGTGAGTGGACTTTCTTAAACCTAACCATATGGGATCATCCCTCACTAATCATTGCCTTCTCTTATGTGCTCTTCGAAACAGAAGGAACCTGATGTTGTTGGGGGGGCCGGAGTCTCTTATTTATCATGTCCAAAACTTTCTTGTCATCAGCCTCAATAAAGAGCAAACGGTGAAAGAAATGACTTCTTTGCAGCTTTACCAGTGAGCCACACAGAAGCTACTATCAACATCAAGGTGACATAGATGCTTTCATGTGTTTAGAGAGGCTTCAAACTCTTTGATGCAAAGACCTCTCTAACCAGATCAAACATGACATTTCCACTTGGATTAAACATCCTTGGAATTTTTTTCTGAATCCCTTGCTTCTTCAATATAAGAAAACTGTTTCTTTTTCTAGCAACACACACAAAATGCTGGAGAAACTCAGCAGGCCAGGCAGCATCTATGGAAAGGAGTGTAGTCGATGCTTCGGGCCGAAACGCTTCATCAGGACTGAAGAGAAAAAAGATGAGGAGTCAAGAGTTAGAAGGTGGGGGGAGGGGAAGAAGAAACATAAGGTGATAGGTGAAACTGGGAGGGGGAGGAGCGAAGTAAATAGCTGGGAAGTTGATTGATGAGAGAGATACAGAGCTGGAGAAGGGGGAATCTGATAGAAGAGGACAGAAGGCTATGGAAAAAAAGGGAAGAAGCACCAGAGGGAGGTGATGGGCAGGCAAGGAGATAAGGTGAGAGGGAAAAGGGAATGGGGAATGGTGAAGGTGCGGGGAGGCATTACCGAAAGTTAGAGAAGTATCTACTCATGCCATCAGGTTGGAGGCTACCCAAACAGAATATAAAGTGTTGCTCCTCCAACCTCAGTGAGGCCTCATCGCAACAGTGGAAGAGGCCATGGATTGACATATCGGAATGGGAATGGGAAGTGGAATTAAAGTGGGTGACCACTGGGAGATCCTACTTTTTCTGGTGGACCAAGCGTAGATGGTCAGCGAAGCGGACTTCCAATCTACGACAGGTCTCACTGATATACAGGAGGCCACAGTGGGTGCACCAGATACAACAGATGACCCCAACAGACTCACAGGTGAAGTGTCGCCACACCTGTTTGGTTTCCTAAATGGTAGTGAGGGAGGAGGTGTAGGGGTGTAGGGGCAGGTGTAGCTCTTGTTCCATTTGTAAAGATGTGCCAGAAGGGAGATCACTGGGGAGAGATGAATGGACAAGGGAGTCACATAGGGAGTGATCCCTGTGGAAAGCAGAAAGTGGAGGGAGGGAAAGATGTGTTTGATGGTAGGATCCCATTGGAGATGGCCAAAGTTATGGAGAATTATTTGCTGGATGCGGAGGCTGGTGGGGTGATAGGTGAGGACAAGAGGAACCCTATCCCTGGTAGGGTGGCAGGAGATGGGGTGAGGGCAGACGTGCAAAATGGAAGAGATGCGGTTGAAGGCAGCATTGTTGGTGGAGGAAGGGAAGCCCTTTCCTTGAAGAAGGAGGACATCTCCTTTGTTCTGGAATGAAAAGCCTCATCCTAAGGGCAGGTGCGGCGGAGACAGAGGAATTGAGAGAATGGGGTGGCATTTTTACAGGTAACAAGGTGTGAAGAGGTATAGTCAATGTAGCTGTGAATGTCAGTGAGTTTATAATACACATCAATAGCTAAGTTGTCTCCAGAGATAGAGGGAGATCGAGAATGGGAAGGGGGGTGTTCGAACTGGACCAGGTAAATTTGAAGGCAGGGTGGAAGTTGGAGGCAAAGTTGATGAACTCAAAGAGCTCTGCATGGGTGGAGGAAGCAGCAGTAATGTATTATCGATGTTTGTATTTTTTAAAGTAAATTAGCACTTGATATATTGGATCAAGAGAGATGAGGCAATGTAACTGAATGGACGATTCACAGTCCATAATTATCTAAGGGACGCAGGCACGTGGGCAAGTGGCATAACTGCCTGCAGTGCCACAGATTTGGTATTCTTACCACTGGGAACTCAGGAAATGGATTCTGATCTATAACTATATCAGTATCATAAAATGCTTGAAATGAGGCTCAACATTTTTTTAAGAATGTGCTACAGGAAAATAATTGTCTTATATAGAACCCTCAGAGGCAGACACCATTCCTCCAGAGGAAGTTTTAGTTAGGTTGTCTCTCTCTACCAATTGGCATTGGGTGGGAGCTGGAGATCCTCTTTCAAGGCCTATACTTCTCATTGTATCGGTGGATTGTCACGCAGCCATGGTAGGAAATGGGCCTGGGCATGGCTGCCATTGCTGTGATGATTCCTGTTGCTGGGTCGTAACATGTGATGGTATCAGAGGCCTCTCCTGTTTCTTTTCTGCCACCCAGGATGTAGATCTTCCCATTGCATACCGACATCCCACAGCTCTCCTGTGTGTCAAAGAGGAAACAGAATGTACGATAAATCAGCTTATAAAAGACCACAACATCTGGTAACTCAGTTACCTATTATTGGATTAACATTGAATGCAACAACTGATAGTCTATGAACTTCTTTTAAATGGCATTTTTCAGCAGTGGAGGATGAAGGGAAACCTGAGTTTATGAGATTATGAGAGGCATGGATAGAACAGACAGTATCTTTTTTCAAAGGCAAGCCTTTGAGGTAAGGGGTTAAATCGAAGCAGGTGCATGGGGCAAGATTTATTTTATTACTACACAGAGTGGTGGGTGCCTGGAATGAGCAGCCAGGGATGGTGGTAGAAGCAAATATGGCAAGAGGCATTTAAGATAGAGACATGAATAAGCAGAGAATGGAGAGATATGGACCTTGTCAAGGTAGAATGGAACACTTTAGTTAGGTGTTTATTTCGTTTTGGCAACTATCGTGGTCGGAAGGGTCTGTTCCTGTCTTATACTGTTCTATGTTCTATTCCATCTTTAGCAGAGTCCAAAAGTTTCAGAGTATGGAAATGGGCCGTACAGCCCAAAACAGTAGTGACCATAAAACACCCGTCTTATAGTTATCCCATTTTTATTCTCCCAACAGCCCTGCGTCCTAATGGTAATCTACTGTGATCCCTGGACTGACTGTACCAGGGGTTGATTGGACCTGTGAGGCAGTAGCTCTACGATGCTGCACAGATAAGTATGCCTGCAAAGATCAGAATGAGAACCTTGTTTCATATCACTGGCACGTGTCGTGAAATTTACTAACTTTGCGGCAGCAGTACAATGCAATACATGTTAAGTATAGAAAATAACGGAGTTACAGTAAGTACGTTTATGTCTATATTAAATAGTTGAATTAAATAAACAGTGCAAAAACGGAAATAATAAAGTAGTGAGTGTATTCTTGCTGGATGTTTCATTAAATAACACCCAGTTTTTGATTCAAACAGCATCAGCAGAGTTACAGTAAAGTAAGGTACTGTCTGGGATGAGATAACGAGTGGAAGGAGGTTAGTAGAAATGAGAACAGCCTAACTTACTCAATAACTGTTACCAAAAGCACCCAGTCCCTCTATATTCATGCATTGCACTTTGTCTGCTTTCCTCTATGTTTCTCTGCCATGTCAGTCTCTCCCTTGCTGATTTTACCTCAGCATTCACACTGAACATTCCCGGTTCTAAATCAAAGCACTTGTAGTTGGTTTCAGTCTCCTACTCCACGTGTTTCACCTGGGAATCTTTCGTTTCAGTATACTCGTCACACACAAGTATGACGTGATGATACTGGGAAAATGGAATCTCCACAACTCTCCTTAGTACTAAAATGAATTATAAAATCACTTTTAGGAAACACTGAAATTCTTGATTAATACTACCAGAATTGATGACAAGCACTAAAGCAGAAAATACCATTGGTTGAAGCCAATTCCATTAAACCTTGTTGCCAATTTGCTGAATTCGGTTAAGACAGGATACAGGGTGACAGACTAGAGATTATTTCATTGTTTTCAGAGAAAACATTTGAGAAAATTCTGAGAACTTTCAGAGTTCTGAGAAAATTAGGAACAATGCAATGAGATCACATGATGGACACTTTCACAGTAGAAGTGCTGTGAAAATGCCCCTCAGAACAGATGTTATAATGATTACCTGTCTGCTGAAGGTATTCACCGCATGTATCCAGTAGTCCTCAACTGGATCGTAGCAGTAGATGGACTTGGTCAGACCCCCAGCCACGTATATAAGGTTATTCAAGGACACCGCAGTAATACATCGTTTAGCAATGGGAATGGGGGCACGCAGCAGCCAAACACTGGTTGTAGGGTCATAACACTGAACCTGTTGGAGGAAATAAATAGCTGCATTTGTATGGCATCTTTCATGACCTCAGGATGTGCCCAAATGGAACAGATACGGTTAATAATTAAAGATACATGTAAGGCTACTGAAGGAAATGTGTGATTATATCACAGTAACTGTGAAAATCAACTATAACACAAATCTGGAAAGAACTACTGTAAAAATACTAAAACACTCACAGGCATTGCAGCAAATGGGTAGATGCATGTAGATGTACATATATATATAGGCATCCTAAAACAGTAATATTTACATTGTTACAGTAATAAATATACAGATAGATACTGAAGCATTTAATTTTGCATTATACAGTACTGTGCAAAAGTCTTAGGCACATGTAAAAAAATTCTGTAAAGCAAAGATGCTTTCAAAAGTAATGAAATTATAAGTTTCCTACTATCAATAAATTTACTATAAAGAGCAGTAAATAGTAAAAAACTAAATCAAATCAATTCTTCTTTTGCATAGTACTGTATATGCACTTAGCAAGAGTGACCAGGAACAAGAACAGACTGTTTACTCTTCGTCTAAGAGAAATCAAAGACATTTAAGGTGAACCACTGTAACTGACCAATTTACGACCAGCTAATAATATACTTGGAAGAGAGCCTGGTGTGCTCCTGCCCTTTATAGTTCTGTATTACAATGAGTCTGAAGTAGGTTTAATTTTACTGGCACAGTAAGTCATAAAATTTGCAGTTTTTCAGCAGCTGTACATTACAATACATAAAAAGCTATAAATTATAGTAAGACATATATATTTAAATAAGTAGAGTAAAATGAGAGCAAATATAAATACTATAGCCACTCTTGAGCCTTCTTTGTAATTGTATCAATATGTTGGTCCCAGGATAGACCTTCGGAGATGTTGACTCCCAGGAAAGAGAAACTGCTTATCCTTTTCACTGCTGATCCCTCGATGAGGACTGGTGTGTGTTCCCTCGATTTCCCCTTCCTTAAGTCTACAGTCAATTCCTTAGTCTTACTGACATAGTTGCTGTTGCAACACCACTTAACCAGCTGATCTTCTCAATCCTGTGTGTCTCCTCATTACCATCTGAAATTCTGCCAACAATAGTCACATTGTGAGCAAATTTATAGATGGTGATTGAGCTGTGCTTGACTACACAGTCGTGGATGTAGAGAGGGTAGACCAGTGGGCCAGGCACACATGCTTAAGGTGCGCCGGGGTTTGTTGGTCAGCGAGGAGCAGATGTTATTTTCGATCCACACTGACTGTGATCTCCTGATGAGGAAGTTCAGAATCCAGTTGCAGCGAGAGGTACAGAGGCCCAGGATTTGAAGCTTATCGATTTGTACTGAGGATATGATTTGTTCAACGTTGTGTCGTATCAATAATTAGCAGCCTGATGTAGGTTCTGCTATTGTCCAGGAGATCCAAAGCAGAGTGGAGAGCCACTGAGGTTGCATCTACTGTCGACCTACTGTGGCGATAGACAAAATGCAGCGGGTCTAGATCCTCGATTAAGCGAGGGTTGATTCTGGCTGTAACAAACCTGCCTCTCAAAGGATTTCATCACAGTAGATGGGAGTGCAATCAGGCGACAGTCATTGAGGCAGCTCACTCTGCTCTTCTTGGGCACTGTTGTCTCCATTTTGAAATAGGTGGAATCTCTGAGTGCCACACTGAGAGACTGAAAATGTCTTGTACACATACAGCATCAGGGCCTAGGGCCTAGGGCCTGACGCCGGCCTCCCTTTCAAAGCGTGCACGAAACGCATTGAGCTCACCTGGGAGAGAGAAGCAGCACAGCGCAGTTTGATATCATTTCCCACTTTGGAGTCAAATGCCACAGAACCTGCGACTGAACTAAGCATGTTGGGAGGTCACTAGTTCCATTTCTTTTTGGCTCCTGTTTAGCAGGTCGATGCTCGATCCTGACTTTGGTTGTGTCAGTGTGGAGTTTGCACTTTCTCCCAATGACCGAAAGGGTTTTCCCTGGGTGCTCAGATTTCTTCACAATCGTCACCACCTTGTGTACAGAGTAGATGGGCGCATAACTGGGAGACCTGCCAGGTTTGATGGCTCTGGGCCTTTCCTCACTGAAATTCAGAAGCATGAGGGATGCCCTCATCGAAACCTATCAAATGTCGAATGGCCTCGATAGCGTGTACGTGTAAAAGATGCTTCCTATTGTGAGGGGTATCTAAGACCAGAGGGGACAGCCTCGGAATAGAGGGGCGTCCTTTTAGAATGGAGATGAGGAGGAATTTCTTCAGCCAGAAAGTGGGGAATCTGTGGAACTCACTGCCACAGGCGACTGCGGAGGGCCGGTCATAGGCCATATTTAAGGCAGAGGTTGACAGTCAGGGCACGAAAGGATACGGGGAGAAGGCAGGAGATTAGGGCTGACAGAGAATGTGGATCAGCCACGATGAAATGGTAGAGCAGACTTTATGTGCCAAATGGCCTAATTCTTCTGCTATATCTTATGGTCTTACAGTAAATAAAAATAGGGATTAATTGGAAGCTAATGTGAACCTCATGAAGAACTGTCTCCTTTAGCGTCTTTATTGGTAAAGATCAAAGAAGCAGATTAGAGCATGAAACGCATAACAACTCCCTTCATTATCAAGTCTGGAGGAGACTAGATCAGCCTTCACTGATAAGCATAATCACTGTGCCCCCTGATAAACGTTGTTTGTGTGATTCTGTGTAAGAACGTGTGGGTAAGCATGGATATGTCAACACAGCCAGAGAGAGATGCAGCATGAAAACAGGGCCTTTGCCCACTGACTCCATGTCGACCATCACACACCCGTTTTTCAGCAATCCCACGCTCCCCACAGTCCCATTCACCCCTGACGGACTCTGCCGCTCGCCTACGAGTATTTATAGTGGACGATTACCCTGTGAATTCACATATCTGTGGGAGATGGAAGGAAACCGAGGTACCGTTGGGCAGGGGGGTGGACCCTGGCAATCAATGGACAAACATGCAAACTCCACACAGTCAACGACAGATACCAAGATTGAACCCGGGTTACTGGAGCTGTGAGACAGCAGTTTACCAGCTGTGGCACAGGGGCAACACGGTAGCATAGTGGCTAGCATCATCTTTAACAGTTCCAGTGACCTGGGTTCAATTCCCCCCACTGTCTGTACGTTTTCCCTGTGACTGGGCGAGTTTCCTCCGGGTGCTTCAGTTCCCTCCCACAGTAGGTTGGTAGGTTAATTGGTCATTGTAAATTGTCCCGAGATTAGGCCAGGATTAAATCGGGAGTTGCTAGGCCGCACAGATCCAAGGGCTGGAAGGGTCTTGTTTCTCATTGCATGCAAACAGTTACACGTGTGTCTGTGTGGGTGTATCTGTGTAAGTGTGCGTGAGTGTCTGTGTGTATATCTGTGTACGTGTGTGTGAGTGTCTGTGTGGGTGTATGTGGAGTTACATGCATATTTATGCTCCACTTGCTTAAATAACCTACTCCTAAACCTAGACCTGGCACAACACATGGGCCCCATACTCAAGGGAAGATGTGCTGACTTTAGGGTCCAGAGAAGATTCATTAGGATGATCTCAGGATTTACAGGGCAGGAACAGAAAGGCAGAACAATGACTGAGTGGCTGAGGAACAGATGCAGCACCAGGGTTCCAAGTCCTTGGATGACTGGAACCTCTTCTTGGGCGCAGGTGACCTTCACAAAAGGGATGAACTGCACCTTAACTGGAGATGCTGTCTGGGAGACTCACAGGGGCTACTTGACAGCTTTTAGTTTTTCAGGGGAATGGGAACCCAGAGCAGCACAGGAGAATGTGGAGGGATTGAGAGGAAGGTGGATGTCACGATCAGTGAGAACAGGTAGGAATAAGGTAACAGATACAATGGGACAGAAAGGTTGAAGTGTGTGTATTTTAACGCTAGGAGTATGATGGGTATGGGTGATGAACTTAGAACATAAATCAGCATGTGGAACTATGATGTTGTGGCAATAACAGAGGCTGAGTTGAGAGAGGGGCAGTAATGGATGCTTAACATTCCAGGGTTTAGATGTTTTCGTGAAGATAGAGAAGGTAAAGGGGGAGGGGGGAGTTGCAAAATTAATCAGGGACAATATTGCAGCTCCATTTGCAGGGGCCACAATGGAGGGCTGATTCACTGAGTCCATATGGGTAGAAGTTAAAAATCAGAAAGATGCAATCATGCTGATGGGAATGTACTACACCACAACCATCTTCCCTCCCCCTGTAATAGGCAGATACGCAGGAAGATTAAGGAAAGGTGCTAAAACAACAGGGTTGCTGTCTGTTTAAGGAAAGGTACAAAAACCACAGGGTTGTTGTTTTGGGTGACTTCGACAGTCAACATGACTGCGCAGCTCAATTTGCGTCTGACTAACTTCAGTGAGATTTTCGATGAGGTAACAAAGATGATTGATGAAGGGGGTAAGGTGTTTGACTAGATCCCTCATGGGAGGCTTATCCAAAAGATTAAGATGCATAGGATCCATAGTAAATTAACAATTTGTATTCAGAATTAACTTGCCCATAGAAGACAGAGAGTAATGGTAAATGGGATCTTATTCTGGCTGGAGGTCTGTATTATTGGTGTTCAGCAAAGATCCATAATGGAACCTCTGCTGCTTGTGATATACACTCATTGACAACTTTATTAGGTACACCCGTATACCTCCTCATTAATGTAAATATCTACAATCATGTGGCAGCAACTCAACGTGTAAAAGCATGCAGACATGGTCAAGTGGTTCAGTTGTTTTTCAGGCCAAACAGAATAGGGAAGAAATGTGACTTAAGTGACTTTGACTGTGGACTGATTGTTGGTGCCAGAAGGGCTGGTTCAAGGATCTCCAAAACTGCTGATCTCCTGGGATTTTCACACACAGCAGTCTTGAAAGTTTAGAGAATGGTGCGAAAAAAAAACAATCAAATGGGCATCATTTCTGTGGGTGAAAATGCCTTGTTAATAAGAGGTCGGAGAAAAACGACCAGACTGGTTCAAGCCGACAAGAAAGCGTAAGTAACTCAAATAACCACCTGTTACAACAAAGGAGCATCTCTGAGCGCTAAACCCATTGCACCATGAAATGGATGGGCTATAGCATAAGAAAACTATGAACATACACTCCGGAGGTACCAAATAAAGTGGCCACTGATTGTACATAAATGACCTGGATAAAAGATTGGTGGGTTAGTAAGTTTGCTGATGATACAAAGCACGTGGTGCTGTGTTGAGGTTTGCCCATAGACACAGATCAGTTGAAGAAATAACAGACAGAGTTTAACGTGCCAAGCGTGAAGTGTTGCACTTTCAGGGATCAAATGGAAAGATGGCAAGACCTTAACCATGTTGACATACAGAGGGATCTAGGAGTCTAAGTCTATCTCCCTGAAAGGGGCTAAACAGACAGAATAGAGGTAGAAAAGGCATACAGCATGCTTGCCTTCTATGGTCGAAGAAGAGTCATGACATTCTATTGCAGCTTTATAAAACTCTAGTTGGGCTGTGTGTGGAGAATTGTAAACCGTTCTGCCAGCCCCAATTTAGGAAAGATGTCAAGGCTTTGGAGAGGGTGCAAAGGAGGTTTATCAGGATGCTGCCTGTATTAGTGGCTTTGTGCTGTAAAGAGATTTTAGACAAACTTGGGTTGTTTTCTCGGGAGTGGCGAAGGCTTAGGGGAGATCTGATAGAAGTTTATAAGATTATGAGAGGCATAGACAGACAACCAGTATATTTTTCCCACAGAGAGTGGTGGGTGCCTGGGGTGATGCGGAGGGAGATACAACAGGGGCTTTCAAGAGACTCGATAGGCACATGAAGGTGCAGGAAAAGGAAGGAAATGGACATTGTGTTGACAGAAAGGATTAGTTGGACATTTGATGACTGTGCGGCAAAGGGCCAGTTCCTGCACTGTCCTGTTTTATGTTCTATACCCGTGCGGTGGCGTGGTGGCGTAGCCGTATGTGCACTGCTGTACTGCGCCAGTCTGCGGTTGAATTCTGCTGTTGCCTGTAAAGGGTTTGTTCATTCTCCCAGTGACCGGGTGCTCCAGTTTCTTCGCATATTCGAAAAATACAGTTTGGGTTAGTGAGTTGTGGGCATGTTATGCTGGTGGCGGAAACATGGTGATACGTGCAGGCTGCCCAGCGTAATCCTCGCTGATTTGATGTGACACAAACAGCACATTTCATTGTATGTTTCGATGTACATGCGATAAATAACGCTTAGTCTCCTGTTTTAATGTATGTGGTGCCTCAGGGCCTGTCCTCAATGTAACTCAGAAGGATGAAGGGGGATCTCGTTGAAACCGAAAGAACACTGAAAGACCGGGATAGAGTGGATGTGGAGAAGCGATTTCCATTAGTTGGAGAGTGTACAATTTAAGGGCACAGCCTTGGAATAAAGTCACGTACCTATAGAACAGAGAAGAGGAATTTCTTCATCCAGAGTGTGATAAAACTCTAGAGTTTGTTGCCACAGAGGGCTATGGAGGCCAGGTTAATGGCTATATATTTAAGGTAGAGATTGATGGGGGACTAAGGGTTACAGGAAGAAGGCGGGAGAATGGAATTGAGAAAAAGATATCAGCCATGACTGAAAGGCAGAGAGGATTTGTTGGGCCAAATTGTCTAATTCTGCTACTATATATTGTTTATGGAATATAATTTTAAAAAATCATAAACCCAGTGAACATATGCTCTGACATGCATGAGCATGACTCTGTCATTAGTCATTCCTTGTTTGAAACAAACCTTATCAGAGCACGTGTTGTCGTCAGGTCCTCCTCCAATCACAAAGAGCTTACTGACACAGCTGACAACAGCTGGCGAGCTGACGGCTTCCTTAAGTGGCACAACCTCAATCCAGCGGTTGGAGAAAGAGTCGTAGCATTCCACACTGTTCAGTCGATTGTGGCCATCATAGCCACCCACAGCGTAGACCTACAGCAGGATAGAGTAAAGGAAAACTGCTCGTCAATGGAGAATTTTACAGTGGTGACTCTCACCCATCGCTGAATGGCACTTCCAAATGAGGTTTGAAGTAAGAGTCCCAGTACTCAGTCTGGGCATGAAAGTTCAGTGGGTATTCCATTCTCAATAACAGATTATGAACAGCTACTTTTAGCAAGAAAAATGTTGCAAGTCCTCAGAATATGGTTGGTTTTAGACAGGACATGGTAATGGGCAATGTGTGTTAGTGCTGGGAAGTTTCCTGGCATTACTGGGGAGAAAGTAGCATATTAATACTGCTGGAGAGGGAGTGAGTGACATTCTAGTCTGGCTTCTAATGCTATTGGGGAGCAGGTATTTGTTGTTATAATGCTGGGGAAGGAATACCTATACTGGTAACATTGGGAGGGGCAGTGTTCTAGTTCTGCTGCGGAGGGAGAGGTTGGAGCGCTGTAGTACTGCTGCAGGAACCAAGTGTTCCAGTAATGCCGGGTGTGTGTTCCGGCACTGTAGTCAAACAGGCTGGTGTTGTAGGACATACAAGAAAAGTTCAGAGTCCAAAAGAAATTTATCATCAAAAAAAAATATATAAGTAGGTGTGTGTGTGTGTGCGTGTGTGTGTGTGTGTCAACATATACTACCCTGATATTTATTTTCCTGTGGGCATATTGAAAAAATACAAAAACACAACTGAACCATTGAAAAGCTACCACAAATATGAAAAAATAACCAATGTGCAAATGACAACAAATTGTGCACATATGAAAAGAAAGAAAACAAAATAAAAATAATGGATAAATAAATAATAAATATTGAGAACATGAGCTGTAGAGTCTTTGGAAGTGAGCCCACAGGTTGTGGAATCAGTTCAGTGTCGGGGCGAGTGAAGTTATTCACTTTGGTTCAGGAGCCTGGTAGTTGAGGACTATTAACTGTTCCTGAATCTGGTGGTGTAGGACCTAAAGCTCCTGTACATCCTTTCTGATGCAGTAGTGAGAAGGGAGCACGGTCTGGATTGCTGGGGGTGGGGGTGGGACTTGATGATGGATGCTGACTTCTCGCGATAGCGCTCCAAGTAGATGTGCTCATTGGTGAGGAGGGCTTTATCCATGATGGACTGGGCTATATCCACTACTTTTTGTAGGGTTTCCCATTCAAGAGCATTGGTGTATCCATACCAGGCAAACAGTCAAGATATTTTCCACTGTTCATCTATAGAAGTTTGTCAAAGTTTTAGATGACATCTTCCCGAACATTTAAAAAAATCGTGGCACTGCCATTTCCTTCTCCTGCAGTCAATAATCAGCTCTTTGGTTTTGCTGACATTGAATGAGAAGTTGTTGTGGCACCACTCAGTCAGATTTTCAATCTCCCTCCTATTTGCTGCTTCGTCACCATCTCTGATTTTGCCTACAAGTGGTGTCATCAGCAAACTTAAATATGGCATTGGAGCTGTACTTAGCCTCACAGTCATAAGTACAGAGTAAGTTGAGAAGGTGTAAAGCACACAGCCTTGTGGTGCACCTGTGCTGATGGGAGATTGTGGAGATGTTGTTACCAATCCGAACTGACTGGGGTCTGCAAGTGTGGAAATCAAGGATCCAGTTGCACAAGGAAGTATTGAGGCCTAGATCTTGGAGCTTATTGATTAGTTTTGAGGGGCTGATAGAAGGAAATGTGTGTTATAACTGCTGGGATAGACTGGTGTTCTAGTACTGATGGGAAGGATACTTTTGTTCTGGTAGGGAGGGCCTATGTGTTCCAGTACTGCTGGAGAGAGCATGACTGTTCTTGTTCAGATGGGGAGGCTACGTGTGTCTAGTCCTGCTGGGGAGGGTGCGTTTGTTCCCATCCTTTTGGCAATGTTTGTTCTCGTGCAGCTGTGAAGTGTATTTATCTTCTAGAACAATTGAGGAGAGAATTTGTGTTCTGGAATAGCTAGGAAGGGAATGCTGTTGTATACTCGGACACATTTTAGTACAGATGGGGTGGGGGGGAATTTTCTGAGGTATTTGTTATTCAGGAAAGGGTCTTGCAGTGTCATGGAGAGGATTTTGTTCTAAAAACACAAATGATTTATTGCTTGTATCTTGGCAGTCTGCATCAGTGGGCTGTCTAGGCATAGATATCAAATAAGCACACCACACTGTCACAATTTAAATTACTGATCAAAGTCTTTGCCTGCTGGAAATATGAGCCGGTTAAATATTAAATCCTCTCCAAGCTAACCACAAGAGATACCAGGAGCAGAATTAGGCCATTCAGCCCATTACATCTGCTCCTCAATTCCATCTTGGCTGACTTATTAACCCACTCAACCCTCATTCTCCTGCCTTCTCCCAGTAACCTTTGATGTCCTGATTAATGAAGAATTTATCAACCCCTGCCTTAAATATACCCAACAACTTGGCTGGTACAGCCATTTGCAGCAATGAATTCCACAGATTGACCACCCCCGGCTAAGGAAATTCCAGTTCATTTCTGTTCTTGGGGAATCCTGCACGAGGACTCCCAAGTCCCTCTGCACCTCCTAAACAGGGAATTTTCTCCCTATTTAGAAAATAGTCCATACCTTTATGCTTTCTCCAAAGTGTATGACCGTGTACTTCCCTACATTATATTCCATCTGCTAATTCTCTGCCAATTCTCCCTTTCTATCTAAGTCCTTTTGCAGACACCTTGTTTCCTCAACAAGGCCTGCCCCTCCACCTATCTTTGTATGGTCCGCAAACTTGGCCAAAAAGTGATCAATTCCTTCATCCAAAGTGAAAGGAACCGTCCCAAACACTGACCCCTGTGGAAAACCACTAATCACAGGCAGCCAACCAAAACAAAAACCTTTTGTTCCCACTCTTTGCTTCCTACCCATCAGCCAATGCTCTAGCCATGCTAGTACCTTTCCTGTAACACCATGGGCTCTTACCTTGTTAAGCAGCCTCGCGTTCAGTAACTTGTCAAAGGCCTTCTGAAAATTGAAATAAACAACATCCACTGACTCCCCTTTGTCTATCCTGCCTGTTATTTTCTCAAAGTGTTCCAACAGATTTGCCAGGCAAGATTTCCTCTTTAGAAAACCGTGCTGACTTTTGCCTATTTTTATCATGTGCCTCCTAGTACCCCAAAACCTCATCCTTAATAATAGACTCCAACATCTTTCCAAGCGGTGAAGTCATACTAACTGGCCTCTAATTCCCTTTCTTCTTCTTCCCCCCTCCCCCCCCCAACTTCTTAAAGAGTGGAGTGATATTGGTGAGTTTCCAGTCCTTCGAAACCATTCCAGTATCTAGTGATTCCTGAAAGATCATTCCTAACACCTCCACAATCTCTTTGGCCACCTCTTTCAGAACCCTGGAGTGTACACCATCTGGTCCAGGTGACTTATCTACCTTTAGGCTTTTCAGCTTCCCAAACACCTTCCCTTTAGTAAGAGCAACTGCAGTCACTTCTGTCCCCTGGCACTCTCGCATTTCTGCCATCCTGCCCTCTCCAACCCCGACACAAAGCAACAATGTGTGCCATATCATCATGTTACTGGAATTTACAAGGTTTCAAATCTCCTAGAACTTGTGCTAGGAAAACAAACATTCATCTCACTATTTCAATTTCAGGAACATCTACATTGCTAGGGTACCTAAAACTAGGGTACTGTATATTACGTCTTTCCAGTTACCAAATACCACTTAATACTACTGAGTTAGTACAAAGCTAAGTACTCTTATTTCTGTTTCCCAACCACCTTCCTGTTTTAACCAGCATACCGTACTATGCAAAAGTCAGGAACATAATCCAGAGAGATTTCTGCAAAGGAGTTCTGTGACTGAGAAGGCAGCTCTCCCACCATGACAACTATTTTCTTTTGTATTAATTAGTTTATTTGGCTGTACTTCTCTCGATTTTCATTTTTCATACAGTCGTACAGAGTTACAGTTCGGAAGCAGGCTCTTCAGCCAATCAAGTCCGGGCTGATTATCAAGCACCATGACCCACATTCCTATCAATTCCTTGTCGCACAGATTCTACTGTTCACAGCGGCAATGAAGAGTGGATAATTAACCGACCAACCCTCACAGCTTTGGGATCTAAGAGGAAACTGGAGCACTCAGGGGAAAGGCTGAGAAGGTTTAGCATGTCACTGAACACTAACAAACGCCTGCAGACGCACTGTTGCAAGTGTCCTCACTGGTTACAGCATGGTCTGGTAGAGCAATTCAAACGTGTAGGAATGTAAAAAGCTGCAGAGAATAGTGGAGTCAGCCCAATGTCACAGGCGCATCCTTCCCCACCATAAGCTTATACATCAAGAAGGCACAACTATCAATAATGATCCCCACCATGTGGACCTTGCATCTTCTTGTAGCAGGTGGTAACAGAAGTCCGAAGTCCCATACCACCAGGTTCAAGAACAGTTACCTCCTTTCAACCAATCGGTTCTTGAAATAACTGGCACAACCTTAACCACCTCAGTTTAGCAACACCACTTTGTATGACAATGGACCTTGTTTTTTGTATTCCAATTTTGTTTTTTCTTATAGAATTTTGTGTAATTTATAAGCCATTTATGATTTTCTTGTCAAACCTGAGTCTCTAATGCTTTATCCCTGTGATGCTGCTGCAATTACCTGTTTCATTGCACCTGTGCATAGTCCATACACGCGTTTAACAATAACTGTTCAACTGGGATCTGATAAGGAGGTAAACCTCCTTCTACACTGTGCCTTCAAACACCCCAGTTCAGTGACAGCGGAAAGTTAACCTCATGCTGCCCCATCAAACGCTCAGTTGTCTGCTCAGGTAAAACATGGGTTAGATGCAGAGAAATGTTCCTTACCTATGACCAAATTTTCAAAAATTATATTCTTGAGATTTCAGCAGGATAACTAAGACACTTGAACAAGAGATGCACTTGACCCCTTGAACTTGATCCACCTTTCAGTAAGATCATGGTTGATTCAATTTTAGCTTCAGAACCATTTCCCCACACTCTCCACATACCTCTACTAGTTCAGATGTCTGTCAATTACCATCCTGGATATAATTACTGACATCAGCTCCACAGACATCTGGGATAGAAGGTTTACCATTCTCTGAGAAGAAATTTCCCAACTCTTCTCCTAATGAAGTGGGCACTGCCTTATTCTGAACCATGGAGTAGCTCTAGATATAACTCCACTAGGAGAAGCAACCAATCTTATAACATCATGCCTACAATGATAATAGGCCCAACTGGTTCAACTGTCCTTCATACATCCCAGTAATCAAACTAATTAAACCTCTCTACATTGTGTCTAATGCGAAGTCATCCTTTCTTAAGTACAGAGGTGAAAACAGGGTAAAACTTCTTTCTGCACGACCTCATTCTCTTTAAAAATAACGATGTTAGAAATCAGAAATACTCAGAAAGGGGGCAGCATTAATAGAAACAGAGAAAGTTTATACCTCAGGTTGAAGAACTTTCTACTGTTCTGAAACGTTAATTCTGTTTCTTTTCACAGACGCTGCCAAATAAAACAGGGAACTTGAGAGGGCATACGTTTAAGGTGAGAGGTGAGAGATTCAAAAGGGCTAGCTCATCATGCAGAGGCTGGTGAACACAAGCACAAAGCCCGCCAGTGGAAGTGGTTGAGGCAAGTACAATAATAATATTTAGAAAACATTTGGGTAAGTACACGGATAGGACAGGTTTAGAGGGATATGGACCAAGTTCCAGCAAATGAGACTCGAATAGTGAGCACCATGGTCAACATGGATGAGTTGGGGAAAAGGATGCTGATTTATTCCCGTGTGTAGGTCAGGACGAAAGAAGCACGAGAGAGTTAAAAGCGAGGCAGAGATGGAGTGAGCAGAATATTATAAACACAAGACATTCTGCAGATGCTGGAAATCTAGAGTAACACAAGCAAAATGCTGGAGAAACTCAGCAAGTCTGTCAGCATCTATGGAAAGGAATAAACATTAGATAATTTGGGTTGAGACCTTTAATCAGTACAAGAAAGGAAGGGGCAAGAATCCAGAATAAGAAGGTGAGGGGAGGGGAAGGAATACAAGCTGGGAGGTGATAGGTGAAGTCAGGAGGGTGAAGGAGGTGGGGATGAAGTGAGAAGCTGGGAGATGATAGGTGGAAAAGGTAAAAGGCTGAAGCATAAGGAATCTGATAAGAGAGTAGAGTGGACCATGGGAGAAAGGAAAGGAAGAGAGGCACCGGGGGGAGGCGATAAAAGAAGCCAGAGTGAGGAATAGAAGAGGGGGAAAATTACCAGAAGGTAGAGAATTCAATGTTCAGGCCATCAGGTTGGAGGCTACCAAGATAGAAATATAAGATGTTGCTCCTCCAACCTGAGAATGGCCTCCTAGTGGAATTAGAGGTCACAGACCGATATGTTGGAATGGAAATGGGAATTGGCCACTGGGAAATCCTGTTTGGTGCTGATCGAGCGAAGATGCCCAACAAAGTGGTCATCCAATCTACAATCATCAATGCAGAGGAGGCCATGTCAGGAGCGCCTGATACACCTGTAAGGACTACTTGAGGCCCTGAATGGAGATGAGCCAGGAGTGAATGAGCAGGTGTAGTACCTCTTCCACTTGCATAGATAAATGCCAGCACAGGAAGATTAGTGGGGAGGGACGAATAGACAAGGAATTCATGAAGAGAGCGATCCCGGTGGAAAGCAGAGAGTAGGGTGGGGTGGAGGAGGTAAAGGTGTATTTGGATCCCATTGAAGATGGTGAAAGATGCGGAGAATAACTTGATGAATGCCAAGGCTCATGGGGTGGTAGATAAGGACAAGAGGAACTCTATCCCTGTTGAAGTGTCAGGAATATGTGGTAAGGTCGCATGTCCAGGAAGTGGAGGAGATACAGGTGAGGGCAGCATCAATGGTGGAGGAAGGGAAACACCGCGCTTTGAAGAAGAACATCCCTGATGTTCTGGAAAATGTTAATGGTGTTAATAAACTCTCTGGATACAATAACGAGTGTACATTGAGGGAAAATCCTGCTTGTTTACTAATTGGCAGAAAACCTTTGTTTCACAACACAGATGATGATAAAGTTGACATGCTAATGTCATAGGTAGTTACATTCCTGAAACAGAAAATGTGGAAATTCTTAGAAGATCCAGCATAATCTGTGGAGGAAAAGGTTAACTTCTATGTCAGTAACTAATCACCAGCTCTAATGAAAGATATTTGATGGATACTTTTTTGAAATCTATCATCATGTTAAAGCCACGGCAACCAGTTTGAACAAGTTGGTGCTTCATGTTTACAGATCCAATATCACTGAGATGACCTGGAATATTCCAGATGATTAGCACCTTGTGAGTGGCTGATGTACTAGCCTATCAGAGAGCCCCTGGCATTTCTGTTGCTAGGTGTTCGGTTACCCAGCCTTATTTGCTTTACCTGCCTCAGCCTGTTCATCCACCCAAAGAGCACAACAGTGTTTCCCGACACAGAGAAGCAGGCTTTCCTGGGAGGAGAATAACACAACAGTGGCAAAGGTAGGGGTGCTCAGTTTGGGACCATTGCTGTAGTTGTATAGCTCCAACACAACAATTTCCCAATATTAACCCTTGAGTAACTATGATAATGGTGAGTCTTCTCCTCTTACAAAATGGCTGTTTTGCTTGATCTTTACTGGAGGTTTAGCCAATTTTTACAGGTGTTGTCTAATTTTGGTCCTCCTTACCATTGGATCAAAGCCTCATTCTTTGAAGCCTGTATGCTGGCTGGCTGGTGTATAATGGTTACCCCATGTTTAAAGAAACTTCCACTCCAGCCTTTGGAATTCTGGACCTGAAATGCCAGGATCCCTATTGTAACACTGATGTACCTTAATTTCAGTCTTCACACACTGCTAGGGAACTCAAACACTCTGACATTGACATGTCTAATTATAAAGAACCTGGAGGGTATATTCCGCTTTCTGGAGAAGACCCACCCACTTGACCTGTTAATCAAATCCTTCTCCACCTGTTGAAGAGTTTGCATTTCACAGGTTGGCCTGAGTAGCTACCTCAGAACTTCATAGATGCAGAGTGAAAGAAAGTCATCCTCGGTCCTGAAGGAGAAAGTAGTGTTGCACATAGGCCAGTGGTGAAGTAGTTTAAGTAGATTGATCTGTGTGACAGCATTTGAAACTATAGAGCAATAAAGGGACACGTTGTCATCTTCTAGCAAGGCCAAAGTTAAAAACTAACATTTCTTCTTCCCTTCAACTGAAGTTAAGAACATCACTCTCCGTTCTCCTCCTCTATCTTCCTCCAAAATCCAATGCAGCAATTCACCAAGACTTTCACTGCAGCTCCTCTCAAATCCACAAACCTTACTGTCTAGAAGGTCAAAGGAAAAAAGATCTATGGGAAACCCAGTCCCTATAAGTTTAGCTCTGAGCCACACACCATCCTTACTTTTTGCAACATATACTTTCCCTTCTTGTCACTTGATTGAAGTCTTGGAACTTCCTACGAAAATAGCATAATGAGTACCTGCATTGTATGAACCACAATGGATCAAGATTTCACATCACTGCAGTCTTCCTAAGGGATACACATTGTGTCCAACTTGCCAGTGATACACTTGTGAAAATAGTTTTCTTAAACTAAATGACTCTGAAGAAACAACAGCAGGACAATAGCTGGAGTTAGATATAGTGAGCTTGTTTTCAGACATCAGAAACTCCTTTTGTAATGGTGTTCTTCCTAAAATGTCTTTCACCACTTGACAAATGTTTGTCAAAATCCCATTCCTCTTCCATAACCAAAGGCTTAATCCACATGTATACCTTTCGTACTTTTGATCGTTTTCAAATAGCTGTGTGGATTCGAGCAGATGTCTATTCACACATGTACTTGTTAATCATAAACACAAGAGACTTTGCAGATACTGGAAATCTTATGCAGCACACACAAAATGTTGCAGGAACTCAGCAATTCAGGCAGCATGTATGGAGGGGAATTAACAGTGTTTGTTTTGGGCTGAGATGTGTTAATGCTGTTTCATTGCATGGGTGATGCACATTGTCCTCACTCACCAAGCTCAGGTTTCTACCACAGCATCTCCCAGATCCACAAACATCTGTCAAAGACCTCTACCATCTGAGTCATGCCACTACTATTTAGGCAAGAGGTTACAGAAGCTTGAAGTCCCACATCACGGGCTTCAAGAGCACCTACTTTCCTTCAACCATTCAGCTTTTGAACAAACCTACCCAACCCTAATCACACTACGATGGATTTTGTACTTTTGTTCTAATTGCACATAATTTATCTTTAAGTTATGCTGTTGTGTGAATGTTGCACATCTGATGCTATGTGCCAGTAAAGTTGCTACAAGTAAGTTTTACATTGCACTTATATGCTTGCACGTATGGCAAAAAAACTCCACTTTGACTTTGAACCTTACTGCCTAGAATGACAAAGGCAGCAGCTCTATTTTTAAAACCGCAAACACGAGGAATTCTGCAGATGCTGGAAATTCAAGCGACACACATCAAAGTTGCTGGTCTCTTACTAGCTCTTCTTTCAGTTAGTCCTGACGAAGGGTCTCGGCCCGAAACGTCGACTGTACCTCTTCCTAGAGATGCTGCCTGGCCTGCTGCGTTCACCAGCAACTTTGATGTGTGTAGCTCTATTTTTATATTACTGGATCGATTCATCAAAAGTAATGAAAGCCACAGCAATTGCCATCATTTTTATAAGAAGGAACATGTTTCAAAGCATCCTGAAGAATTCAAACAAAGGAGTACTTTTTTTGAACTGTTATCCTACAGGAAAACATTTCAGCCAATTTCCACTTGAATTGAGCATGAAAAGAAGTAGCCAAAGAGTGTTCTTTGGTAATGTTGTTTGGGGGATAACCGTTCAGTACATTAGAAGAACTCCTATGCCACTCTTTGAAATAGAGGTGGTGACAGGGTTCTAACATCCACCTGGATGAGTGGGTGACCCTCACTTTAAAGTTTTGTCTGGGAGGTAACACAGTACAAGCTGAAATATTGACATGGATTTTTTTTCCTCAAGTCACTAGAGGGCAATGGAATCCACAATGTGCTGAAAATGAAATACAGCTGACATTTATGTATTGAAAAATTTCCTAAGAAGCAGAGTATTGAGAATAGAATGGACTGTGACACAAAGAAGGACATAACTACAAAAAGTGACCTAAAAACTTGACCAAAAAGTTGAGAAGGAATCACAGGTAGACAGGTGAGGACACCACCATGAAATGGGGAAGGAGGTTGAATAAAAGAGAGGAACAAAGAACTGGGAGAGAGAGGAGATCACTGGAAGATCAAGAGAGACAGAGAACAAACTGAAGATCAAACATGTTCTGTGATGAGCTGTAGCACACTTGTATGTACACATTTCCACTTAGCCATCAAAGAAACTAAATGAGAGCTGTTGCAAATCAGGTTTAATTAATTATTAGTCACTTCAACCTTATTTTCTTTGAACCATTTTGAACTTCATTTAATTAAAAAAGGCAAGTAACAGGAGTTTCTTTATTCCCTACTTAAATTTGAATGAAAAGCTATGGTTTGTTTAATACTTGCTTTTACCTTGCCAAGAAGGACAGCCATTTTGTGGCGCCACCTGCCTTTGTTTAAACAGGCCACTCGCATCCAGATGTTGAGCTGAGAGTTATACATCCACACATCACGGCTGTTGATCCTGCCACCTGTTAGAGACAAAGAGAAACTGGAGACCCGGCTGGAAATGGGTGCTGTGCAGTGTTTTTATAAGCTTTAGCTGAAATAGGCCTACATCAGACTTCTGCTGTGTCCACTGCAGAAACAGGGATACTATTTCAAAGAGAGAGGAAAAACATGAACAAAGAGCTGCAATCTTATGTTTAGGGATGAATTAGAACCACTGACTCACAAAAGAGTACTGGGAATTTTGAACCCTATGCCAGCAACCGGATTAGGATAAATGGCATCAAAGGATATGAAGTGAAAATGGTTTTAGTGTTCCTTAATGGGAAGGAGATTTAAACACCAATTGTGAACCCTGGACATAATGGTACAGATTATTTCATAAAGGAAAACCTAAACACCACTCTTCAACTTTCTATAATGCCTTATTTATATTTGCAAATGCACAATTTGTTGTCTTCTGCACTCTGGTTGATCTTTCATTGATCCTGTTATAGTTACTATTCTACAGATTTGCTGAGTATGCCCGCAGGAAAATGAAACTCAGGGTGGTATATGGTGACACATATGCAATTTGATAACAAAATTCACTTTGAACTTTGAAAAGCTTCAGTGGAGACTGCTCAGAAAGGGGATTAGGACAAATTTTAAGGGCTTGAAGAAAGTTTAATATATAAATCAGTCAATCGGCATCTTGAACGTGCAGCCTGTTGCTTAGATCATGGGTATACCCATCCGCCAATGTATCCGCAACAACTCTGCACTTCCATCCACCCATTAGTGGAACCTGTGCTGGCTGAGGTCTCCTATGTGACAGTTAAATTTCCAAACCCTTTAGCCATGATTATTTATAAGTTGACACGGCAGAAATTATTCAGGTCCACAACATTTTCCATCTACCAAGTACGGATTCACTCCTCTGCTTGCATAGTCGGGTACAGCAATCAGAGGCACTACTCTCCTATTGTGAGACTCTTGAGATCCCACAGTTCCAACTGTGGAGAGGGAGGAACAGGAGAAAGAAATTGGAAGAGCAAGGATGGAGAAGTCTGTGGAAGTGAGGGGCAGAAGCACTAAGTGGGGAGAGAGAAAGAGAAGGAGAAAATGGCAGAGGTGTGAAGAGGAATAGCAGCAGTAAAGTACAAAGAAAGTGAAGGAAAGACAGAGACAGCACAGGACAAAGAGACCATGTATGAAATCAAAGCACATTTTGAGGAAGGCATTGATAGAGGGGTAAAAAAGGTTAGAAATGATAGGAAGTAGTTGACACTGCCATCAGTTCTTGCACAAAAACTGCTTCATATCTAAGAGGATAAATCATGAAAAAAATGATCATGGATTCTACTAAAATCTGTGGAGGCAGTCAATTATTCCACATTGTACTACCTTTAATTGTGTAGTTCTTTTCATTTACTCGAGTTCTGCATTCTTGACACTAAGTACCAGACAGTCCCAGAGTGTGAGAGGACAATGTGTAACACTCTGTAATTATTGTAGTCTTGGGTTCCTTTACCTGTTACCAGGATGTCATTCCTCAAGGCGCATACTGCATACTCGGACTTGGTAAACTCTGGAAGTTTGGCCAGCGACCTCCACTCTCCAGTCCCTGGGTCATAGCACTCTGTGTAAGGCAGATTGAAGCCTCCCACCCGCTCACAGCCTCCCACCACCACGATAACTTCAGAGTAACCTGTAGACCTAGAGGGAAGGAAAAGACAAAGAGGCTGACACGTTGCAGTCAAACAACACAGACTAGAACAACAGGCCCTTTGGCTCATGATACTTGTGCTGAGCCCAGTGCTAAATTAAAGTATCTCTCTTTCGCCTGCCCATGACCCCTCCATTCCCTGCATATTCACGTGTCTGTCTAAACACCACTGTTGTATCTCTCGGTAGCCTGTTCCAGCCATCTACCACTTTCAGTGTAAATAAAACCCTGCTTTGCATACCTCCTTTAAAGCTCCCCTCTTGCTTTAAGTGGACATCCTTTAGCATTTGAGTCAACAAAAGAATACTACTAATTACCAACGGTTCTTATGGTGCATGTACCTGTACCATCTCTGCAAAGTGCTCAATGCACTCCAGTGTCAATAGTAATCTAGAGACGTTTTTGGAAAAGACAGCACTTGTCACAATTGACAATCATGAAAGCTGGGATTCTGAGTCTGGTTGAAATCTGGTTCTCTTCAGGGTGAATCTCAGTGGCTTTACACCAACCTGTTGTGACAAATTATGGACTAAACTATCTCAAGACGTATAAAGTCTAACTGGGTCTACCTCAGGGCACCTGTCAGCTAGCTCCCTATAATAAAAACCCTTTAGCCAATGGAATTGCTTTCCATACAGGGAGGCCACCTAGGTTATTTCTCCATGGTCAAGTCTCAACCCAACTGACTATTTACAGAGTAGTGATAACCTTGGGATACTTTTAAAAGTGTTGGGGTTCATTTACCCCCCTCACCTGCGAGGTCTAGTCCGTGGTGACATCATCTCATTACCAAGTACATGGTATCTCCTGGCCTCGTGGAGGAGTTGGTAGCATTCAGGAGAATTCTGGATCAGCTGATCTCCTTCCACCGTCTGCACAAAGTAATTGGGGTGTAATAAGGGGAGCCTGACATGGGTCAGCACCTCCTTCATCATGGGCCTCCTCTGGTCCATGTCATGATAGACCCAACGCATCACTGACTCGTATACCGTCTCTTCCTTGCTGACCACCAGGTCATCACTTGAGACGTAGTCAATCAGCTCATCTTTCTCCAGCCCCAGGAACTCCTCGTGTTGAGCAACCTCCGAGAACATCTGCAGGCAAAAGCCTCTGCACTTGGAGTTCAGAGACTTCAGGGAGTGTGTGTCGGCAAACTTCTGGATGCCCAGGCAGTTGCAGGGATCAAGCTGCTCCTCCAAGAATTTGGCACATGCTTCTCTAATGGCATTGATCTGGAAGAGGTTAGAAGTTTCAAAGAGATACTGTACATTGTCTGGGGTGATTCTTACCCTCCCTGTGTAGACATATTGCAGGAATTGGTCCATGGCTTCGGCAAATATACCATTAATCTCCACCAGCATCTCCCTGCTCTCACGGTGATCGTTGCAGAACATGGCTCTGAAGTAGCTACTGCAGGAGGAGAGGATGGCGCGGTGGCAGGGGAACTCTCGGCCCTCCACACAGATAACCACATCAGTGAATAGTCTGCTGTTCCGAAATTCATTCAACATCTCCAGGATGCTCTCGGCATGGGATGAGCCTGAGGAGAAGTCATAAACCTCCTGACCAGCCAAGGGCTTCTGTTCAATCTCAAAGACTTTGCGTTTGGTGATGGGTGAGTCATGGTAGTGGTTGTCATCCCTGCTAATGCGTCGGCCCAAGATCAACACCATGTCTTTATCCGACCACTTTCTGTAGCAAGGAGCTCCTACGTGTTCCTGGATCAGAAGAGCAAATTCAGTTACAAATTTAATTAATGATCTACCTATTATTCTTCTTCACATGTCTATCATGTACTGAATACAGACGCAATGTTATCAGAAGCAAAAGACTAATAGTAATTGAGTTCTGACCTTGTAGAATGGTCTTGTGATATGCTACTCCGGAGGGAGATTCATTAGACAGAGCCAGATAAAGCCATTCGCTTATCAAATGTCTCTATTAAGCTTGGAGTCTACTTGTTACATTAATGTGTCTGTAATTCAGTCTAGTCAGCCATAGGTAGTAGTGTACTCATAGACAGGGGTAATTAAGCTTATAGGACTTGAGGACCTGAGTTATTGGGATGGGTTGAATCGGTTAGGATTTTACTCCCTAGAGCGTAGGAGAACGAGGGGAGAAATTAAGAGGGATATGGATAGGGTAAATGCAAGCAGGCTTTTTCCACTGAGGTTGGGTGAATCTAGAACTAGAGGTCATGCGTTAAAGTTGAAAGGTGAAATGTTTAAGGGGGACATGGGGGGGCAACTTCTTCACTCAGAGGGTGATGAGAGTGTGGAACAAGCTGCAGCAGAAGAGGTGGGTTTGAGTTTGATTTCCACATTTAACAGGAATTTGGACAGGTACGTGGATGTGAGGGATATGGAGGGTAGGTCGACGGGACTAGGCAGAATAATAGCTCAGCACGGACTAAGTAGGCTGAGGGCCTGTTTCTGTGCTGTAGTGCTCTATGACTCTGTAGAGAATTGTTGGCCAATGACCATACTTTTTGGACACTGCAGCCATTTTTTCCTTCTATGTAAGTCACCAAGACTTATTTCAACATTGTTGTTTACTTCACATTATATCAAAGATAAACAAGGATAGGAAATAAATAATTTAGCATACACTGCCTGAGAAGTGATGGAAGCAAGAACTATCACATTTAGAAAACATCTGGACAAGCACTAGAATTGCCGAGGCATAGTGGACTATAGACCAATGCTGATATGTAGGATTGGTACCTGTTCGTCAGCATTTATGTGGTGGGTGAAAGGGCCTGTTTCTGTGCTATAAGACTCGGTGATAATTTTTAAATGGGCACAGGAAGTGAGAGATGCACAACTGTTTGAAATTTGCAGGACAAATTGGGAAAACAAATCAGGCTCTCAGCTTTGTTATCTGAAAGCTCTATGTATAAACCAGTATTCAAGCTTCAGCCGGGGTACTGTGTTCAGTTCCAGACTCCACAATTTGCAAATAGTCCTGGTCTTGGCAAAAAGATTTACTAGAATAGTATGAGAGAAATGAGTAGGTTGGCATTTTTCTGAATGCCCAGGCAACTTCAGGGATCCAACCGTTCATCTGAGAGCTTGGCATACACCAAGTGATGACTGATTCCAATTGTGTACAGGCTATCCCCCAATAATGAATGGGTTTCTTTTTATAGATGTCCTTAAGTCAATTTTATCCATGGCAGAGAATGTAGCCAATGGTTACTCGATATAGTGAGCACATCTCCAAACGATTGCACTGAATGGTATCAAAACACATACCAATAAGAACAATAACTAAAGCATAAGGGGGGGGAAGGGAGACAGAGGGGCAAGGAGAGGGGGGATGGGGTGAGGGAGGGGGAGGGGGATGGGGAGGGAGAAGTGGATGGGGAGGGTGAGAATGGAAGGGGAAGGGAGAAGGACAGAAGTGGGGTAGGGAAAAAAGGGGGAAAGGGGAGCAGTTCTGTCGCTCATAGGAATGAACTTATGTATGTATGTCAGAATTGTATATTAAATAATATTATAACAGCTGAATATTATGTACAGATGTCCATAATACTGATGTATAGATGGTGTTTGTGCCCCAGGGATGGCCTGTACAGGAACAGAATTCCTAGAATTGTTGCTCTCTTTTGAACAGAAGAGTTAAAAGGGATATTCAAGATCATAAACAATTTTGATAAGAAAGAGAAACAGCTTTGAAGTGGAGGGAGGGTGGCACTTAAATTACCCTTATTTGCAAAATATAGCTAAGTGGCTGAGTAGAAATAAAGTCAGGACGCGGACGGGCTTTGTTCGGGAATAAGTTGCACATCCATGGGGAATGAGTGCAGGGGCAATGGAACTGATAGGATGGTTACACTCGGGCCATCGTGATCTAATGGGGTTTATAGCCTCCTTCTATACAACGTTAGTAAAGGCCAACAAGCAAGCACTTAAGATACCTAATGAAAAAAAGTTATGAACAGATGTGACTGGATTGTGTCAGAAATGGGGGAAAGTACAGTACTATGCAAAAATTGTAGGTGTGTATGTACAGTATATATATATAAAATGCTTCAGACTTTTGCACAATACCATATTTCAGTTGAAGTAGGAAGGTGAATGGGAAACAGAAATAAGAATACCTAGCTTTGTATTAGCTCAGTAGTATTAAGTGTTATTTGGTAACTGGAAGGACATAATATACAGCACTGTGCAAAAGTCTTACATTTTCACATGGTTTCTGATGGGCAGAGCCCTGATCTCGACATCATAGAGGCTGTCTGCGATAACCTAGGGAGAAAGAAACAAACGAGACAGCAGAAGTCTGCAGAACTGTGGCAAGTTCTCCAGGATGCTTGGAACAAACTACCAGCCAATTTTTCTAATAAAGCTGCATAACAGCAGACCTACGAGAATTGATGCAGTTTTATTTGGTCACACCAAATATTTATTTATTTTTCTTTTAACTGTTTACTGCTCTTTATAGTGTTTTTTGATATTTAGAAACTTTTCATTATTTTGAAAGCATTTCGTTTTACAGAATGTGCCTGAGACTTTTGTAAAATATTGAATGTATATAGATAGATAGGTCAATATTCTGGAATATATTTTATTATCTGTTAATTTGTGGTAATATTGCTTCATATGTGTGCATACATATACGCCGTTAACTTTTCGCGGGTTTATCATGACTAAAGTTCATTTGCTACCAAAGGGGAAAATAACGCACCTCACAAAACTGGAAACTATTGCACAACCTTAAAAACAACAAATTGGAAGCGAAACTCCTCGCCTTTGTAACTAACGTCCTTGATTACACGGATGCGACTTTCAATTCCGGGTGCAATTGATCGGTAACCATCGCTTTCGTTGCTTCAGTTAAACTGGCTGTAACGAAAGGAAGGTGCACGGATTTCCTTGTCGATTGGCATTCCTCCAAATTCACAAATGCATCTGGATCAAAACAGTCGTGGATCATGTGGCAAATGCACGCAACATACACGGAACTACAAGTGTTAACGCAGCAACACGGCGCACAAACGCAAATACAGAACGGCATAGAGACGCAGGCTGCACTGCGTGGGCATCAGCTGAAGTTTACATAAATGGATGTGCAGTCCTGTATGTTGAACTGGCCCCACTGTTCACCAGTCAGAGGAAGTGACTTAAGACATCCATCTACCTCGATTAACAGGACCGGGAGGGCAAAGGGAGAAAGGTTTTAAAAACTTTATCTACATTCATCGTTAATCATGCGTCAGTTTTACAGTTGCAGTGCGACTCAACATTCGCACCCTTATTAGAGTAAAATTTAACAAAAGTTTTATTTCCTCTAATGATATCCTTCAACTCCACCTGTCAACAAGAACATATTCCGAAAAAAAAATTCAAGATTTCGAGCTCCTCAACTCTCAGCCTCTCTGCCAGGCCAGAAAACCACGGGATTCCTGAAACGTGTCGTAAACTGCGATTTTGGCCAACGCCAGACTGGATCAGCTGTCTGTGACTCCGTGGAGCTCAAATCAGCAAAGAGGATAAAATACATTAAATCCGCCCGGAAAGCAGCGTGAAATGGTAAACACGGAGCTGTTTAGTTCACCGTGCGCCCTCTCCTGATCATTCCTTAAAAGTCAAAGGCAAATCACACTCGCTATAATTACTAGGTTAAACACTTTAATTTCACTTCTTTAGAGGAATCCGATTACAATAGAGTTGTGCTTTGGAGGATTTTTACTCGCCACATAGACTTACCGCCCGAGGATTGCACCTATTTTACTGTATTCCGACTGTTCCTGGAGTCAATGTAAACAAAGCCCTCTCCTGATCACATGGAAGAACAATAACAGTCCGCGTCAGCACCATCTTTTATTTCCCCAATAGCTTGCTCTGACACTGATCGAGCTCTAAACGGAATTGCATAAGCAATGCTTTCTGCGAGGCTCTGTTTCAAGACTGAATATAAATAATTCCCCCCCACACACACATACACATATCATCGCACCGATATCAATCCAAACACGGTTACAATTATTAATTAGCCATCAGCAAACAAGTTAATCTTATGTCTGTTTGCTACCAGAATTTATTTTCGTGTTTTGGAAAGAAACACGAAATTTTTGTTTAAGCACAAAACTTCCACTGACTCAAACTAATCAATGTACAAAATCTCCCGTTTATGTTCAGTCACTTATAGCCGTTCCACGTTTAAAATCTGCAAGTTAAAAAAAAAAGTTCTTACTGCTTAAGAACGACGACCTCGTTCAGAAACGACTCTTCCCAACGAAGATTAATTTTCTGGTTAACTTCTTCTTGTCTGTTGATTTCTTGAGCTGGAGGATTTGATTCCAATTCAAGATGGTACCACAGCACAATTTTCTTTTTTTTTTGACACCGTTGTGGTGTATGTGTTGTTATTACAAAATAGGAGCCACTTTTACTGAGTGTCCTTCTCCCATTGCCTGTTACTCTGAATCTAAACAAAGAGCAACAACATCAGCACCTACCCATTGCATCAGCGCCGGGTTTAGCCGCATGCCGGGAAATGTAGTCTTTAAATATAGACTCCGGCTCCGACCCGACTCCGCCCACACGACTTGAGCGAACCACTGACAGCAATTCCCAAATAAATCCCAAACCCAGATGCAGCCAAGTATAAGCAAACACAGAGGCAAGGCTATAAGAAATCTAGCGTTAAAGACTAAGAAGTGGGGTGAGCTCTTCAGCTTTCTTGGTTTACAGTAGCAAAAAGGCAAAAAACAAAGTCTTCGGGACTCCAGCGGTTTCAGCGATTATCTATGAAAAGATCTTTAAAGCGCCTAATACCCTTTCTGTACCAATCATAAAATGTTGAATCCCGCATAGAAGGTAGAAAAAGATGATTGTGTAAAATAGGGCTAGAGAAAGAAAAACCATGACGACCGTTAAATTTTCTGAACTGAGCCCATATTCTCAGAGTATGTCTAATAAGAGGATTAACAATTAGTCTAGGCAAATGACAAGGAAGTGCGGATCCGAGAAGTGTGGAAATGAAAAGATCCTTAGTAGAGTTCAACTCCATTGCATCAGGGAAGGAGGGAGTTACCTGGACGCTGTTTCAGGAAGCAGTGGCACCCATTGGATTAACTACTTCAAGCTCTGTGTATAGCCAGGGACAAGAGGGTATGACTGCGAGTGAGGCAGGTAGGAGGAACAAAGAGGTGGTGCTAGAGGAGCCTCAGTCCTTGCGCTTGCCCAACAAGTCTGAAATTGATGCTCCCCATGAGGATGAGCGTGGGGGCTGTAGAAAGGGACAGTGACACTGCACTCCAGGGAGCCATTCAAGAGAGGTGAAGAGAAGAGGAATGTAGTTGTAATAGGGGATGGTGTTGTCAGGGGAATAGATACATTTATCTGTCGCTAGGATCGAGTGGTCCGATAGCTGTGTTGTCTAACTGATGGCCAACTTCAGGACATCTTGACTGATTTGAAAAGGGATTTGGAGTGGGAGGGGAAAGATCAAGTTGTTGTGGTCCATGTGGGTACCAATGCTGTAGGAAGAAGAAGGAGAGAAGCTCTGCTGTGGAAATTTGAGTAGACAGGGACTTAACTAACATGCAGAACAAAAAAGGTGATAATCTCTGAGCCACATGCAAATTGGCAAAGGGTTAAGATAAAGGGACAGAATAAGCTCAGAAAGCTATCTGCATGTCTGAAAGATTGGTGTGTGTGTGGGGGGGGGGAGGGGGTTGAATTCATAGGACATTGGCACCAGAATTGGGGAAGAATGGAGCTGTTTCAATGAGACAGGCTCCACCTGAGCCATGCTCGGACCAGGGTCCTGGTGAATCGCATAACTAAGGGAATGGATAAGGCTTTAAACTAAATATTAGGGGGTACATTCAACAACTTGGAAAAGTAAAGATGAGTTAAAAGGGAAAGAGTGCAGGAGAGGTTATGTAAATCTCCAGAATAAAGAAAAAAAGACAAAAAGTTTAGAAATGAATAAGAATTTAACTTCCAATAATATGGATACAAAATTGAAAAGGGTGAGGAAAACAGGACTGAGGGTGTTTTATTGAATGCATGCAGTATATGAACTAAGGTAGAAGATCTTGCAGCACAGTTAGAAATTTGCAGATGTTGTTGGCATCACTGAATTTGTAGAGTGTCTATGAGAGGGCTTTTTAGAGCAGCTTCTGGTTCAGCCCACTAGCGAAAAGGCAATTCTGGACTGGGTGTTGTGTAATGGACCAGATTTGGTTAGGGAGCTTAAAGTAAAGCAACCCTAAGGGGGCAGTGATCATAATATGAGAGAATTCACCCTGCAGAGGGAGAGGGATAGCTAAAATCAGATGTATCAGTATGTAGTAAAGGAACCTACAGAAGCGTGAGAGAGTAGCTGGCTAAAGTTGATTGGAAGGGAACATTTAGCAGGGGTGAGGGCAGAGCAGCAAAGACTGGATTTTCTGGGAGTCATTTGAGAGGCACATCATCAGTTCAACTCAAAGAAGAAGCATCATAGAAGGATAAGGCAATCGTGGCTGACAAGGCAAGACAAATACAGCGTAAAAATAAATGAGAGGGCATACAATATAGCAAAACAAATATAGTGGGAAGCTAGAAGATTGGGAAGCCTTTAAAAGCCAACAGAAGGCAACTAAAAAGCCATAAGGATGGAAAAGATGAAATATGAAGGCAAGCTAGACAATAATATAAAAGAGATGCCTGATATCTTTTCAGATATATAAAGAGTAAAAGAGAGATGGGAGTGGATATCAGACAGCTGGAGAGGTAGCTATGGGGGACAATGAAGTGCTGACTAACTCAATAAGTATTTTGCATCAGCCTTCACTGTGGAAAACACATTTCAGTATGCCAGAAATTCAAGGATGTCATCACTATTACTAAGGAGAAGTTGTTTAGGAAACTGAAAGGTCTGAAGGTAGATAAGTCACTTAGACCAGATGGACTACACACAAGGGTTCTGAAAAAGGAAGTTGAAGAGATTGTGGAAGCACTAGGATTAATCATTCAAGAACCACTACATTTTAAAATGGTTCTGGAAGACTGAAAATTTGCAAACAGTACTCAATTCTTTAAGAAGAGAAGGAGGTAAAATGCAAAAAATTACAGGCGTTAGCCTGGGTCGCTGGGAAAATGTTGGAGTGTATTATGAATGTTGAGGTTTTGGGATTTTTGAAGGCACATGATAAAATAGGCCAAAGTCAGCATAGTTTCCTTAAGGGAAAATCTTGCCTGACAAATCTGTTCGAATTCTTTGACTAAGTAACAAGCAGGATAGACAAAGGAGAATCTGTGGATGATGCTTACTAGATTTTCAGAAGGCCATTAAAAAGCTGCCACACATGAGGTTGCTTAACATGATAAGAGCCCATGGTATTACTGCAGTGGTCCCCAACCTCTGGGCCGCGGACCAATACCGGGCCATGAAGAATGCAGGGGTGCAGCGGTAGCCGGAACACACCCAACACATCTTTAAGGAAAAAAGCCAAAATAAACAAGCTAATTAATTAGGTGCCACCCGGCATGTAAATGTTGGCCCAGATCAGAGGCAACTGCTGATTGCGTCGCCTCTGATCTGGGCCAACATTTACGTGCCGGGCAGCACCTAATTAATTAGTTTGTTTATTTTGGCTTTTTTCTTAAAGATGTGCTGGGTGTGTTCCTGCTACCGCTGCACCACTTCATTCTTCGCGGCAATGTATCGGTCTGCGGCATGGAGGTTGGGGACCACCGTATTACTGGAAATATACTGGCATGGATAGAAAATTGGCTGACTGACAGGAAGCAAAGAGTGGGAATAAGGGGGTCCTTTTCTGGTTGGCTGCCAGTGATTAGTGGTATTCTGCATGTGTTGATGTTGAGGCTGGTTCTATTCATGCCATACTTCAATAATCGAGGAGATAGAAATGATGGCTTTGTTTGCGGATGATACAAAGGTAGGTGGAGTGGCCGACACTGTTGAAGAAGCAGGGAATCTGCAGAAGGACTTGGACAGATTAGGAGAATGGGCAAAGAATGGCAGATGGAGTGCGGTGTGGGGAAATGTATGGTCATGCACTTTGCTAGAAGGAATGAGAGCATGGACTATCTTAATCTGAAGCAAATTCAGAAATCATAGGTGCAAAGGGACTTGGGAATCCTACTGCAGCAATCCCTAACTGTTAACTTGCAGGTTAAATAAGTGGTAAGAAAGACAAATGCAATGTTAGCATTCATTTCAAGAGGACTCAGTTATAAAAGCAAGGATGTAATGCTGAGGCTTTATAAGACACCGACCAGACCACAGTTGGAGTACTGTCAGCACTTCTGGGCCTCTTGTCTAAGAAAGGGTGTGCTTGTGTTGGGGAGGGTCTAGTGAGGGTTCACTAGAGTGATGCTGGAAATAAAAGGGTTAACATATGAAGAGCTTTGATGGCTTGGGTGAGGTGCGGGGAGGGGAATCTCACTGAAATTTATTGAATACTTAAAAGGCTAGATAGAGTGAACATTGAGAGGACATTTCCAATTGTGTGGGAGACGATAAATCAGGGCACAGACTCAGAGTACAAAGAAGTTACTTTAGAAGAGAGATGGGGAGGAATTTCTATAGCCAGAAAGTGGTGAATTTGTTTCCAAGTCATTGGGTATATTTAAAGCAGAGGTTGCTAGGTTCTTGATTAATAAGGGCATCAAATTTCATCACGAGAAATCAAGAGAATAAGATTGAGATTGATAATAAATCAGCCATGATTGAATAATGGAGAAACCTTGATGGGCCAAATGACATAATTATCTGTCTTATTATCTTATGGTTTAAGACCCAAGGTGAAAGATGGGACAACTTCTTCACACAAAGTCTAGTGTGTATTTGGAGTGAACTGCCAGAAGCAGTGGTTGTGGTGGGCACTTCTGTAAAATTTGAGAGCCAGCTAGATTAGTATATGGATAGGAGGGGTTTCAAGGGCCAAGGGCCAAATGTGCTCACCAGGCTGTCATGGTCCGGTCCATGAAGTCCGTATTCTGGTTCACGGTCCGGTCCATCCACCCTTGCTCCAGGTTTTCCTGTCTACCCTGTTTCTGTTCTTGTTGAGCTCTAATTGAGGCAGCTGATGCTCGTTGGGGCTGGGTGCATAAATACCTTCAGAGACCAGGGCGTGGCTGCTGGATTGTTCTTGTCCTTACTCCTTGTATCCCTTCCCCTGCCTTCTGTTTCCTCGCCTGAAGCCCTGCCTTGTCTTGCCGGTAACTCTCACCTCGCCTGAAGTTCTGTCTTGCCTTGCTTTGCCAGAAGCCTTGACTTGTCTTGCCGGTAACTCTCGCCTCATCTGAAGTTCTCGTCTCGTCTTGCATTGTCTGAAGCCTTGCCTTGTCTTGCTGGTAACTCTCACCTCGTCTCGCCTGCAGTCTTGCCCTGGAGCCACCCTGTACCTAGCTCCCTTCCTGTCCCTTGCCTCCGCCCAGGTAAGCTAGGCTGTCTTGCCGTTACCTGCGGTTGATTCTGTCCCTTCCTGTCCCTTGCCTCCATCGGGTAAAGCCAGGCCACCTTGCCGTTACCTGCGTTTGGTTCTGTCCTTTCCTGTTCCTTTCCTCCATCAGGTAAGCCAGGCCATCTTGCCGTTACCTGCAGTTGGTACTGTCCCTTCCTGTCCCATGCCTCCGTCGGGTGGTGATCCGCGCCCTGCCCAGGAGGAGCTTGCCTAGCCTCAAGCCTGAAGACTCTAGCCTCCTGCCTAGCCTCTAGCCTGAAGAATCCAGCCTCCTGCCTAGCCTCTAGCCTGAAGAATCCAGCCTCCTGCCTAGCCTCTAGCCTGAAGACTCCAGCCTCCTGCCTAGCCTCAAGCCTGAAGACTCCAGCCTCCTGCCTAGCCTCTAGCCTGAGGACTCCAGCCTCCTGCCTAGCCTCTAGCCTGAGGACTCCAGCCTCCTGCCTAGCCTCTAGCCTGAGGACTCCAGCCTCCTGCCTAGCCTCTAGCCTGAGGACTCCAGCCTCCTGCCTAGCCTCTAGCCTGAGGACTCCAGCCTCCTGCCTAGCCTCTAGCCTGAGGACTCCAGCCTCCTGCCTAGCCTCTAGCCTGAGGACTCCAGCCTCCTGCCTAGCCTCTAGCCTGAGGACTCCAGCCTCCTGCCTAGCCTCTAGCCTGAGGACTCCAGCCTCCTGCCTAGCCTCTAGCCTGAGGACTCCAGCCTCCTGCCTAGCCTCTAGCCTGAGGACTCCAGCCTCCTGCCTAGCCTCTAGCCTGAGGACTCCAGCCTCCTGCCTAGCCTCTAGCCTGAGGACTCCAGCCTCCTGCCTAGCCTCTAGCCTGAGGACTCCAGCCTCCTGCCTAGCCTCAAGCCTGAGGACTCCAGCCTCCTGCCTCCTGCCAAGCCTCATCTCTAGCCTCCTGCCAAGCCTCGCCTCTAGCCTCTAGCCTCAAGCCTGAAGACTCCAGCCTCCTGCCTCCTGCCAAGCCTCGCCTCAAGTCTCTAGCCTCTAGCCTCTGGCCTCAAGCCTGAAGACTCCAGCCTTCTGCCTCCTGCCAAGCTTCGCTTCTAGCCTCAAGCCTGAAGACTCCAGCCTCCTGCCTCCTTCCTCCTGCCAAGCCTCACCTCCAGCCTCAAGCCTGAAGACTCTAGCCTCCTGCCTCCTGCCAAGCCTTGCCTCTAGCCTCAAGCCTGAAGACTTCAGCATCCTGCCTCCTGCCAAGCCTCGCCTCTAGTCTCAAGCCTGAAGACTCCAGCCTAGTCCTGCCTGCCTGCCAAGCCTTGTCCTTGCCTAGTTCTGGGGTCCGAGCCAGAGGCAAGACCCAGGTACTGGGTCCTTGTCCAGTCTCTGGCTTGGAGTCCAAGCCTGGGCTCCTAGCTCTCTTGTCCAGTCCTGTTCCAGGTTCCTGGTTTTCGTGTCCATGTCCTTGCCCTCACCCTGTACCCTAGCCCTGTCCCTAGTACTTCAGTGTCTGTGTCTTGCACTGGGTCCATTCCCAGCCACCGCCTTATGACACAGGCAACACAGTCAATATGGACATGTTGGTTGAATGGCCTGTTTCCTCACTATATGGCTGCATGACTCTGTGACTCTGAATCGATATTACAAAGGTGTTGGCAATCTTGAATTGCTGTAGGATACTTCCCAGGGCTTGACCAGCAATATCCTTGGATACTGTGGGTAGGAAGAAAGGAGATTTCTGGGTCCCTGGTAGAGATTTTTAAACCTTTGCTAGCAATGTGTGTGGAAGACAGGAGAGAAGCTAATGTTGGACATTTATTTAAGAAGTGCTGCAAGGATAAGCCAAGGAGCTACAGGCCAGTGGTGGGAAAGTTACTGAAAGGGATTCTGTGGATTAAATTGCATCTGAAAATGTAAGAACTGATTAAGGATAATCAGCATAGCTTTTGTGTGGGAAATCCTGTTTTATTTCTCACAAATTTTTTTTTGAGGTGGCCAAGAGGATGGATGAGAGCAGGCCAGTGGATTTAGCAAGGTGTTTGACAATGTCCCACATGGTAGGTTCGTCCAGAAGATCACAAGGAATCCAGGAGAAATAGCTAATTGCACACAAAACTGATTTGTTGATAGGAGGCAAAGGAAGATTATGGAGGGTTGCTTTTTGTATTGGAGACATGTAACCAGTGGTGTGCCATAAGGATTGGTGCCAGAGCTTTTATGGTTCATCATATTTATTGATGATATGGAGGAGAATGCAGATGACTGTTCAGTAACTTTGCAGATGATGCCAAATTGGTGGCATAGTGGACAGTGAAGAAGATTACAACAGGATATAAATCAGCTGGGAAAGTGGCATAGGAATGAGAAATGGAGGCATGGTAGTGTGGTGATTTATAATACCAGTCACCCGGGTTCAATTCCCGCCGCTGCCTGTAAGGAGTTTATACGAACCTCCCCGTGACTGCGTGGGTTTCCTCTGCGTGCTCTGATTTCCTCCCAAAGTCCAAAGACATATCGGTTGGTAGGTTAATTAGTCATTGGAAACAGTCCTGTGATTAAGCCAGGGTTAATAAGGGGTTGCTGGACGGCTGGAAGAGTCTGTCCCATGCTATAACTCAATAAATAAATAAACAAACAGACAAGAGAGAAGTGATGTATTTTGGGAAATTAAACTAGTTCCTTGTGGTGCATCGGTTGACAACCTTGCTGTTTCTTTAGCATTTGTTTGGTTTTTCTATAAGGCTGAGTTGCTAGCTCGACACCCAACCCAGCACAGATGGAAAGCGTGCAGGAGCCAGCCAGATTCGAACTCAGGCCCACCCACCTCGAAGTCTGGTGTGGATGCCAACACACCACCGGCCAGTTATAAACCAGGCCAGGACTTAGACAATGAATGGAGAGTATTATTGAACAGCAGGACCAAGGGTGCAAGCACATACTTCCATGGAAGTGGTAGACAGAGTGGTGAATAAGGTATATGTCATGCTAACCTTTGTCAGCCAAGGTATTGAGTATAGGAGTTGGAACATTATTTTATAGTTGATGGTTAAGCCACACTTGGAGTATTGTATTCAGTTCTGATTAATATGTTACAGGAAAGATGTGACTAAGCCATAGAAGATTAAGAAAAGCTTCACAGGAATGTTGTCAGTGCTGAAGGGTTTGAGCTATAAGGAAAGACTGGATAGGTAGCGACTGCTTTTCCTGGAATGCAGTTGCCCGAGGGGTGATATTACATCATCGTCATTGTGTACTGTGTTGTATAATGTGGGCATTCAAGGTCTCGACCATGATTATTTTTGGCAACTTTTTCTATAGAAGTGATTTACCATTGCCCTCTTCTGGGCAGTGTCCTTACAAGATAGGTGACGCCAGCTATTATCAATACTCTTCACAGATTGCCTGCCTGGCATTAGTGTTCGCATAACTAGGACTTGTGATATACATCAGCTGTTCATATGACCATCCACCACCTGCTCCCATGGTTTCACATGAGCCCGAACAGGGGGCCAAGCAGGTGTTACACCTTGCCCAAGGGTGACCTGCTGGCTAATGAAATGAAGGAGTGCCTTACACCTCCTTTGGTGGAGAAATATCTCTATCCCACTAACCATGTTACCGGGGTTTAAAAATTATGAGAGACATAGACAGGAAAGATAGTCACAATTTTTTTCCCAAGGTTTGGAGTTAAAAATGAGAGGACTTGGATTGAAGGTGAGTTGGGAAAGATTAAAAGGTGCAGTTTCAAGTTCCTGGGTGTCAAGATCTCTGAGAACCTAACCTGGTCCCAACATATCGATGCAGTTATAAAGAAGATAAGACAGCAACTATACTTCATTTCTATTATTTCTCTTATTTCTATTTTTTGCACGATTTTTAATCTATTCGATATACATATACTGTAATTGATTTTTTTTGTGTGTTCCATGCTCTGCCAGAGCCTCAGCGACCACTTTTTATCAAGTGGTTATCTTGGAGGAAAGATTCTGTGATTTGTCCCCCACGTCCTTCTCACAATGCAATTTTTTTTACAAAGCCAAGTTGCAAGCTCGACACTCAACCTGGCACGGATGGAAAGCATGCCTGGGAGCGGCCCGACTGGGTTCGAACTCGGGAACCTTTGCTCCGGAGTCCGGCGCTGATGTCACCGCGCCACCAGCGGCCTGCAATCGATTATTTATTTATTTATTTAGTTTTTAAAAATTTTTTCTTCTTCCATATTATGTATTGCATTGAACTGCTGCTGCTAAGTTAACAAATTTCGCGACACATGCCGGTGATAATAAACCTGATGCTGATTCTGGGATCTGAGGGGTAAGTTTTTCACACAGTGGATGTGGGTAAATGGAATGAGCAGCCAGAGAAAGTGGCAGAGATGGGTACAAGTACAATGCTTCAAAGATATTCAGACAGGTACATGAATAGGAGAGATTTGGAAGGTTTATAGACCAAGCTTAGGCAATGGAGATTAGTGTACATGGTCATCATGGTTAGAAGAGTAGGGCTGAAGGACCAGTTTCCATGCTGTATAACTCAAAATTCTCGGAATATTCACCACAACAGGCCACACCTGTGGGAAGGGGAAGAGCATTTTCTGTTTACTCTTTCTTATCTCACAGATGCGGTCTGTCCTCTGAAACATTTCTAACGTTTTGGATTTGCAACGTTTGAGGCTTTTCTGGTTTTCGAGCAGCTCACCCGACTTTTCATGTCAGCATCTTGTGAGGACCTAATGGTGGAAAAGACGAACAGCAAGTGCATGCCAACGCTCCCAAAGGTGTTCAGGTGACAAAATGTTGCTTTTTTTAAAACTTAAAAGCAATTGTAGAATGAAGTTCTCCATATTATGCACAGACATCTAACAGCAAGTACAACACAATCTGTAAAGCTCATTCTCAAAATGAGAAGCAACTTCCATCCACTGAAGTTGTTTGCGGTATGGCAGCTTGTCCACTATTTTGGTTCATGAGAAGGGAGATATTGGAATAGTTGCAATGGTTTATCTCCTCCTAAGACTCAACTCCAATTAATTAAGAGCCAATACAGCATGAGGGTTACTGTTTTGTTTGGCTGAGAGTGCAGCACTATCTGCAAAACTCATCCTTAATGCAGTAACTTTTCATTAACTGAATGTACTTTTTGTTCATTGTCAGTGTTATACTAGCGCGGTTGTAAGGGTTTTTTTTGCTCTAAGACTAAATGCTTTTTAATTAAGCATAAGCATCATTGTAGCATGAACGATGTTATCTTATTCAAAGGCATCCCATGAGAGTTCAGCATTGCTTGCAAAACTCATTCAACTGGAAGAATTTTTGCTATGACAGATTGTAAACAACGTCTCTATATTTATTATTTATTTATTGAATACAGCGCAGAATAAGCCCTTCCGACCCTTTGAGCCGCACCACCCAGCAAGCACCCAATTTAATCGTACCCTGCTCATGGGACATTTTACAATGATCAGTTAACCTACTAACCAGCGCGTCTTTGAACAGCGGGTGGAAACCGCAGCACCCGAAGGAAACCCACACAGTCATGGGGGAGAACGTACAAACTTCTCAAAGTCAGTGGCAGGAATTGAGCCTGAGTCGCCTGTACTGTAAAGCATTGTGCTAACCAGTGTGCTGCCGTGCCGTCCTGTATATGCATATGGAAACACTGATAAGTTTTAATGGTTTATCTTATTTTAAGGCTTAAGAGCCATTATAGTATGAAATACTGTCTTAGTCAAAGGGACCTAATGCAGAGAACAGCACCATGGAAGAAAGGGCAAAGGAGTGACCGATGGAAGTGTGTTGTAATGCACTTTGCTATAAGGAATAAAGGAGTAGGCTATTTTCCACACAGGGAACAAATTCAGAAATCAGAGGTGCAAAGGGACTTCGGAGTCCAAGTGCAGGATTCCCTGAAGGTTAATTTGCAGGTTGAGTCTGTGGTGAGGAAGGCAACTGCAATGTTAGCATTCATTTCAAGAGGTCTAGAATATAAAGCAAGAATGTAATGCTGAGACTTTATGAGGCAATGGTCAAACTACATTTGGAGCATTGTGAGCATTTTGGGGACTCATATCTTGGAAAGGATGTCCAGGCTTGGAGAGAATCCGGAGGAGATTTACGAGAATGATTCTGGAATTGAAGAGGTTAACATATAAGGAGGATTTGATGGCTCTGGGCCTGTATGCGTTTTGAAGAATGGGAGAGGGCAAGGTGATCTCATTGAAACCAACTGAATATTGAAAGGTCGAGACAGAGTGGATTTCGAGAAGGTGTTTCTGGTAGTGGGAGAGTCTAGGATCAGAAGGCACAGCCTCGGAACTGAAGGATGTCCCTTTGGAACAGAGCAGAGGAGGATTTTATTGTCTAGAAGGTAGTGAATCTGTAGAATTTATTGTCACAGATGGCTGTGGAGGCCACGTCATATGGTATATTTAAAGTGGAGGTTGATAGTTCTGGATTAGTCAGAGATTATGGGGAGAAGGCAGGAAAATAGGGTTGAGAGGGAAAATAAATCAGCCTCAATGGTGTAATTCTGCTCCTATGTCTTCTGGTCTTACACAGTTTTATTTGTAAAGCTCTTTCCCATTGGATGTAATAACTTACTTGTTTTATGACAGATATTAAACTACTTTTTATGTGAAGAGCAATAGTAATAGTTAATTTCATTGTAAGGCACAGCTCTGTTCATTGTACAGCCATTGAAGAATGAAGTACATTCTATTATGAAAGAACATCTAACTTCTAACTTTGTGTGCAGCGTGTATCAAGCTTCAAATTCCTTGGTGTCCACATTTCCGATGATCTCACCTGGTCCCTGAACTCCTTCGTCCTGATCAAAAAGGCGCAACAGCGCCTTTATTTCCTGCGGAGCATCAAGGAAGCTCACCTCTGTCCCAGGATACTGATGGACTTTTACCGCTGTACCATTGAGAGCATACTCACCAACTGCATCTCAGTGTGGTATGGCAATTGTCCAATATCGGACCGCAAAGCACTCCAGTGTGTGGTGAAAACTGCCCAGTGGATTATCGGCACCCAATTGCCCACCATTGAGAACATCTACCATAAACGCTGCCTAGGCAGGGTGAAAAGCATTATCAAGGATGCATCTCACCCTAACTGTGGACTTTTTACTCTCCTCCCGTCTGGTAGGCGCTACAGGAGCCTCCACTCCCGCACCAGCAGGCTCAGGAAGAGCTTCTTCCCTGAGGCTGTGACCCTGCTGAACCTCACATCACAGCGCTAAGCAGTATTGCATCTGTATTGTACTGTCTCAGTACTTTTATGCTGTATGCTGTAGCACTTACTTTTTATTCGCAGTTATTTTGTAAATAATACCACTCTTTTGCACTTCTGGTCAGATGGTAATTGCATTTCATTGGCTTTGTATCTGTATTTGGCACAATGACAATCTAAATCTAATCTAATCTGCAAACCTCTTTTGCAATATACAGTATAAGGAATTTATTCGTTGTACAACAGATATACAACATTTTTTGTTTCTGTCGAGCAGCACTGGGGAACTTGTAAAGATTTAGAGAGCACAGAAACAGGCCCTTCAACCCGTCAGATCCATGTTGTATACACTTGTACACTCAACTCTGTAGCCTTTCATACTTAACGACTAAAGTCTTCATCCAGTTACTCTTGAACCATTGTGGGAATCCCTCTCTCCACCACTTCCTCAGGCACTGCTTTCAAGATTACAATGACCCTCTGGGTGACACTAGATCTCAATCCCTCTTCCTGTTCACTTTAAACCTATGCTTACTGATGTTAGATGTCTCCGTTGGAGGGAAAAGTTTGTCACCATCTATGTTGTTTATACACTTCTATATTTTGGGATCTCTGTTATTCATCATTTATATAAATGATTTGGATGTTTATTTTTATTTATTTATTGAGAGATAGTGCAGATTAAGTCCTTCTGGTCCCTCGAGCTGTGGCGCCTAGCAATTTCCAATTTAATCCTAGCCTGATCATGGGACAATGTACAATGTCCAACTAAACTTGTTAAAAGACCAACACAGTCTTTGGACTGTGGGAAGAAAGCAGAGCGCCCAGAGGAAACCCACACAGTCACGGGGACAACATACAAACTCCTTACAGAAAGCGGCAGGAATTGAACACCGGGTCACCAGTACTGTAAAGCGTTGCGCTAACCACTTTGCCACTGTGCTGCTACTTTTCTTATCTTGAAACTTTACAATTCTATGTTGTGCTTCTACTCAATGTCGTTTGTTTGTTTATTTATTTATTTATAATATGGTTATTAGTTGACTACCTGACATGTGCTGATGATACATGTTACGTTTTGTAACTCCAGAAACTAATTGAAAGAAAAACACTGGAGCCGGGATTCTTGTCTGCTTAGTTTTTTATCTCCTTTTTTTTGTAGTGAGGCGCTCACATACGACAAGGTGACATAATGCCATGTGTCATTGACATACTTCCTACATATAATCCATAATAAATTACATACACAAACGTAGAATGCTTAATCAAACAATATATTTATAATACTACTCAAATATTACTAAAATATCAAATAGCCTACAATATTAAATTATGGGGTCTTGTTGATAGTGAAGCAGTTTGTAACGCTATGCAAAAAGAATCTTGATCAGAGAGGGAGTTTGGCTGAGGAATGGCAAATGGATTTCAGCCTAGGTAAGTACGAGGTGACGCATTTTGGACACTCAAACCAAGGTAGGACTTATACAGTGATTGGCAGGGCACTGACGGGTGTTGTGGTGCAAAGGGGGCTGAAAGTACAAGCGCGCAGTATACTGAATGCCACCATACAAGTACACAGAGTGGTGAAGAAGGTTTAGCATGCAGGCCTTCATTAGTTAGCACAGTGTTTAGGATTAGGCCATTATGGTGCAGTTACATGAACTCAGTGGTCAGTTTATTCTGTACCTTCTGTACCTAATAAAGTGGTGTCTGAGTGTGTGTTCATGGTCTTCTGCTGCTGTAGCCCATCCACTTCAAGATTCTTGCTATTGAGGGAGTGCAGCGTAGGTTCACAAGGTTAATTCCCGGGATGGTGGGACTGTCATATGTCGAAAGATTGGAGCGACTGGGCTTGTATACTCTGGAAGAGAGGCCACAGTTTAAGAATTAGGGGTAGGCCATTTAGAATGGAGTTGAGGAAAAACTTTTTCACCCAGAGAGTGGTGGATATATGGAATGCTCTGCCCCAGAAGGCTGTGGAGGCCAAGTCTCTGGATGCTTTCAAAAAAGAGATGGATAGAGCTCTTAAAGATAGCGGAATCAAAGGTTATGGGGATAGGGCAGGAACTGGATACTGATAGTGGATGATCAGCCATGATCACAGTGAATGGCGGTGCTGGCTCGAAGGGCCGAATGGCCTACTCCTGCACCTATTGTCTATTGTCTGTTCAATGTGTTGTGCATTCAGAGGAGCTCCTCTGCACACCACTGTTGTAACGTGTGGTTATTTGAGTTACTGTCACCTTCTTGTCAGCTTGAACCAGTTTGGCCAATCTCCTTTGACCTCCCTCATTAACAGAGCATTTTATCCCACAGAACTGCTGCTCACTGAATGTGATGAAGGGACTCGGCCAGAAACGTCGACTGTACCTCTTCCTATATATGCTGTCTGGCCTGCTGCGTTCACCAGCAACTTTTATGTGTGTTGCTTACTGAATGTTTGTAGATTTTTTTGCACTATCCCTGTAAACTCTAGAGACTGCTGTGCGTGAAAATCCCAGGAGATCAATAGTTTCAGAGATACTCAAACCACCCCATCTGGCACCAATTATCATTCTGTGGTCAAAGTCACTTAGATCACATTTCTTCCCCCCCATTCTGATGTTTGGTCTGGACAACAATTGAGCCTCTTGACCATGCTTGCATGCTTTTATGTATTGAGCTGCTGACATTATTGGTTGATTAGATATTTGCACTAATGAGCAAGAATACAGGTGTACCTAGTAAAGTAGTATATGAATACATATTAACCACTAATGATGGCATTATACCCTCACAGTCTACTCCTTTGACATTTATATTCAAACCGATGTGCTTTGTCTTTTATTATCGTGAAAGACTCACCAGGAAAAGAAGGCAGCAACACACAACAAAGAAAGAATCAGTGTCCAATCACAAACAAGAGAAAATCTGCCGATGCTGGAAATCCTAGCAACACACACAAGTGCTGGAGGAACCCAGCAGGCCAGGAAGCATCTATGGGAAAAAAGCACAGTCAACGTTTTGGGCTGAGACGTTGACTGTACTTTTTTTCATAGGTGCTGCCTGGCCTGCTGAGGTCCTCCAGCATTTTGTGTGTGTTGAAAGAATCAGTGGTTTTGCTTACAGGACTTACTTCCAGAACATTAAAACAATGAATGTTGCTTAATGTCCAGGGAACTATGAACACGCCTGTGAAAAGAAATGGACTACCTTCACCAGCTTAACCTTAAAATCTCGCTAGCTAACAAGAAGTAAAGATATATAAAATTGCTGATCAACGATTCCACTATTTCAAAGTTGGAATAAGCAAGATGTGTAATAAAGTAAAAGAAGAAACCTTTAAGGTTAACTAAAGTAGCTTTACATACATGAATGTTTAACATTGTCTTTTGAATGGTGATTAAAATTCTGCTAAGTATTTGAACAGCTGAGATCAAGGAAGTGAACACGTAAACAACTTATGATCACACAATCAGGAAAGAGTCCTCTACTACTGCTGACCTACTGGAACAGTTTGTGGGGTGGGAGACCTGCCCCAGAAATAGTCCTGGCAGGAGACTGATCTCAAAACAGGTTTCAGCAGGGACCAGCTTGGCTAGAAACCTTCACTTTGCAACAAGGGCATGTGATAGATGATTCAAGATGTTTTTTTGTTAATCTTTAACAAGTACTATTTATGCCTCCTTTTCAGAAAACAATCCAAGTTCAGGAAACCTTTTGTTGACCTAACTGAGACTGAAACCTAATCAGAAAGTAATATTGTCTTTGACTCCTGCCATCTGACCTGATCTGTGGAGTTGGGAAAACATCACATGTTAAAGGGGTCACCATGAGATAACTGGCAAAAATAAGATATAGATATTGGAAGGCCGAGGGTGGGGAAGAGTTACAGAGATGAGGATGCAGAATCCACTCCTCAGCCTCAACCCGTGAAGGATCTCTTCCCAGAGCCTTCTTTCTCAATGGATGACTTGTTCATCTGGAACTCATTGGTATTTTTATCTAGCTTGTAAGAATTGTACATATGGTTGGAGGTTCTTTGTGGAATTAGAATCTCTGTTAGAATTAAACCTCAAACCGAATGTGTTCTATTTTAAATAGAAACAACTATGTTTAATCTGCTTTGTTAGCTGGAAGTATCTCCTACTTAATTGGGAGTGAGGACCCCATGCTCAAAATCATGAAACATGCAAACACCTTCAGGGTTCATCGTCAATCAATATTGTAGATACTGCTGTCAAGGTCTAAGTATGCAGGTGGAGACTTACTCTTGTTCACAACTTGGAGATCTTACGATGAGATAAGCATTTCCAATATCCCAGAATTGTTCTCTGTACATACACATACACCAGGCTGTGAGTCTGCTCCCGGCAGCTGTGCTTGGTGTCTGCAGACTCTGCGGTGATTTACCCCGCGAATGTGATGAACTGAATGCTGAGGGTTTGGGCCTACTCCGGGCTGTTCCAGCAACTGAGATCTAACGACTCAATTTGCTTCAGAATGCCGTTGTTTTTGTTCGCTTCTATTGTTAGCATGATTTACGGGTTTTTTTTCTCTTTCTCTGTGCGTATTTGGGGTTGGTTAGTCTTTACTTTTGTAAATCGGGTTCTTTCAAGTTTCTTGCTTTGCGGCTGCCTGTAAGCAAACAAATCTCAGGGTTTTATAATTTATACATTATTTGATAATAAACATACTTTGAATAAAGGAAAGTGCTTTACAATCTGTATAAATTCAATTGTTGGGAAAAATATTTCCTACATTGCAAATGTGCTTTAAGATGTTACAGCACTCTAAGTGAAACACTCCTGCTTGATTAAGAATATTTGATATTACAGTGGTTCAGTAGGTGCATTCAATGTCAGAGAAATGTATACAATATATGTTTGTACATCCTGAAATTCTTTTTCTTCACAAACATCCACGAAAAACAGAGGAGTGGTCCAAAGAATGAATGACAATTAAACATTAGAACCCCAAAGACCCCCTCCAGCTCCCCCTCCCATGCACAAACAAGGCAGCAACACCTCGTACACCACCAGCAAAAAAGCATCAGCACCCCCCACCGAGCACTCAAGCGTGCAGCAAAGCATCAGTAAAGACACAGACTTGCAGTACCCCAAAGACTACTCGTTCACCCAGTAATTCAACATACCACAGACTCTCTCTCTCTCCCTAATAAGGGAAAAAGAGGTGTCCCTGTTTCACAGCGAGAGGGGAGACATAACAAACAGCTTGCTGATTTATGATGTTAGAAGTCCATTGCTTCACTTTTTCCGAGCTCTGTGCCCAAAGAGCTCAGGTCTCTGGACATACACACTCAAGCGTGACAATGGAAATGTGTATACGGAACCGGAGGAAATAGCCGAGGTACTTAATGAATACTTTGGTTCAGTATTCACTACGGAAAAGGATCTTGGTGATTGTAGGGATGATTTGCAGTGGACCGAAAAGCTTGAGAGTGTAGATATTAAGAAAGAGGATGTGCTGGAGCTTTTGGAAAGCATCAAGTTGGATAAGTCACCGGGACCAGATGGGATGTACCCCTGGCTACTGTGGGAGGTGAGGGAGGAGATTGCTGAGCCTCTGGCAATGATCTTTGCATCATCAATGAGGACAGGAGAGGTTCCAGAGGATTGGAGGGTTGCGGTTGTTGTTCCCTTATTCAGGAAAAAGAGTAGGAATATTCCAGCAAATTATAGGCTAGTGAGTCTTAATTCAGTGGTTAGTAAGTTGATGGAGAAGATCCTGAGAGGCAGGATTTATGAATATTTGGAGAGGCATAATACGATTAGGAATAGTCAGCATGGCTTTGTCAAAGGCAGGTCATACCTTACGAGCCTGATCGAATTTTTTAAGGATGTGACTAAATACATTGATGAAAGTAGAGCAGTAGATGTAGTGTATATGGATTTCAGTAAGGCATTTGATGAGGTACCCCATGCGAGGCTTATTGACAAAGTAGGGAGGCATGGGATCCAAGGGAACATTACTTTGTGGATCCAGAACTGGCTTGCCCACAGAAGGCAAAGAGTGGTTGTAGACGGGTCATATTCTGCATGGAGGCCGATGACCAGTGGCGTGCCTCAGGGATCTGTTCTGGGACCCCTACTCTTTGTGATTTTTATAAATGACCTGGATGAGGAAGTGGAGGGATGGGTTAGTAAATTTGCTGATGACACAAAGGTCGGGGGTGTTGTGGATAGTGTGGAGGGCTGTCAGAGGTTACAAAGGGATATTGATAGGATGCAAAACTGGGCTGAGAAGTGGCAGATGGAGTTCAACCCAGATAAGTGTGGGGTGGTTCATTTTGGTAGGTTAATTATGATGGCAGAATATAGTATTGATGGTAATACTCTTGGCAGTGTGGAGGATCAGAGGGATCTTGGGGTCCGAGTCCATAGGACACTCAAATCTGCTGCACAGGTTGACTCTGTGGTTAAGAAGGCATATGGTGTATTGGCCTTCATCAATCGTGGGACTGAGTTTAAGAGCCAAGAGGTAATGTTGCAGCTATATAGGACCCTGTTCAGACTGCACTTGGAGTACTGTGCTCAGTTCTGGTCGCCTCACTATAGGAAGGACGTGGAAACCATAGAAAGGGTGCTTAGGAAATGTACAAGGATGTTGCCTGGTTTGGGGAGCATGCCTTATGAAAATAGGTTGAGTGAACTCGGCCTTTTTTCCTTGGAGCAACGGATGATGAGAGGTAACTTGATTGATGTGTACAAGATAATGAGAGGCATTGATCGTGTGGATATTCAGAGGCTCTTCCCCAGGGCTGAATTGGCTAGCACGAGAGGGCACAGTTTTAAGGTGCTTGAAAGCAGGTACAGAAGAGATGATAGGGGTAAGTTTTTTTTTCACAGAGGGTGGTGAGTGCAGAAACGATAGGGTCTTTTAAGAGACTCCTGGATGACTACATGGAGCTTAGAGAAATAGAGGGCTATGGGTAAAGCCTAGGTAGTTCTAAGGTAGGGATGTGTTCGGCACAGCTTTGTGGGCTGAAGGGCCTGTATTGTGCTGTAGGTTTTCTATGATTCTATACAGCCAGCAGCTAGCCCGCTGTTCCCGATGTTCTTCCACGATGCCTTAGTCAGGGGCACCAGCCTTGAATTAGCCCACCTCCAGAGCCACAAAAATCCGGCACCCTGAAGGCGCACTAGTCTTCCAGGCCACGTCCTTGGGATATCAAAAGCGGCCATTCGAGAGGCCCTGAGGGTGGGTCCCGTTCCCGCAAAGAACCGAAGTCAGAGTGTAACTCCAGGTCAGGGTCTGCAAAAGAATCTCGAAAAGGGAAAAAAGAGATATCAAAGATAGAAATAGAGCTGTTTCTGAAAATGCAAGCAAAGGAGTTGCTGTTTAGTCCCATCTTGACTTTGCTCTGCCCTCCTGTGGTTAATAACGAAACAGCTATTTCTTACAATGGAATAAGCAGTTCCAATTACTGTACTCCAGCATTGTCTTCACTGAAACAGAAGTAAATTACAAACTGTCAAACAGCAAATAAAATAACTTGATGTGAGAATTAAAATTACAGATAATGCCATACACAATGATAGTTGTCTTTGACAAAACTGACGTTTTACCCTATAATGTCTTTTAAGTAAACAGACCAATATTTTACAATGAGAAGCCAAGTTGTTTATAATCACTTGTTTTAGAGGTGGTTGCAGATTTGGCATGTTGTTTAAAATTTTGTAAAACATCTATACATGCACAGTAGAGAGTACCTTGACTGGTTGCAGCACGGCCCGGTCCTGGTAGAGAAGCACCAATGCCCATGAATGGAAACGCCTACAAAAAATGGTGGACACAGCTCAGACCATCACAGGCAAAGCCCACCCCACCATTGAGCACACCCACAAGGAGCACTGCCATAAGAGAGCAGCATCCATCATCAAGGACCCCCACCCGCCCATCATCCAGGCCATGCTCTCTTCTCACTGCTGCCATTGGAAAAGAGGTACAGGGGTCTTAGATTCAACACCACCAGGTTCAGGAACAGTTAATGCCTCTCAACCAGCAGCCTCCCGAATCAGTGTGGTTAACTTCACTCACTCACCTCAACACCGAACTGGCTCTACAACCCATGGACTCATTTTCAAGGACTCTACAACTTACTGTATGTTCTCAGTGTTATTTATTTATTTATATGCATGCTTTGTCTTTTGAACATTGATTGTGTGTCAGTCTTTGTGTTTAGTTGATTCTATTGTATTTCTGTTCTATTGTGAATGCCTGCAAGAAAATAAACCTCCAGGGAGCATATGGTAGTGTACACATACTTTGATAACAAATTTACTTTGAACTTTGACCTGTCAAACTACACATGCTTACAGTTGTTGGAAACTGATTACTACATTGTCACTAAAGCTTTGTAACTGTACCACAAATGCAATTAGATGTCTTCGGATAACATTAGAAAGGCCATTAACTTTAAAATAGATATACAGTGAGGGAAACATTGCCAATTACTCTTCTATTTCTCTTCATTTAAAGGAACGTATACTACAGTCTCTCATACAATAAATAAATTCTGTTGATGAAATAAGATTTGGAATGGTCCGCACTGATTCATGTAAAATAGAATACGCTATGCTGATAAGATAAACATTATCAGGTACTGTCCAACCATTCTTCACTTGAAGACTTAACACAATGTTCAGCTCTCTGGAATAAAGACAATAGCTATACGTCAGGCTGCTGTCAACATGATTACACCCTCAGTTCTAATTAAAAAGCTCCAAAACATTGGTCTCTGTTCCTCCCTTTGCAACTGGATCCTTGACTTCCTCCCTGGGAGAAATTTCCAGTCTGTGTGGATGGGAAATAGCATACCCTCCTCGCCGACAATAAACACTAGTGCACCTCAAGGATGTGTGCTTAACCTGCTGCTCTACACCCATGACTGTGTGGCTAAGCACAACTCAAACACCATCTATAAATCTTCAGAAGACACAACTGTTGTGTATTTAATATTTCAGTAATAGTTTAGTAATATTGTAAGATGACTACCTGCCTGTCTAGGCTTTCAACATTCAGTAGTTTCAATGAGATCCCACCTCATTCTTCTTAATTCTAGCGAGTACAGATTCAAAGCCATCAAAAGCTCCTCATGTTAACCCTTTCATTCCTATCTCATTCCCTTGAACCTCCTCTGGACCCTCTCCAATGCCAGCACATCTTGTTTTAGATAAGGGCCCCAAAACTGCTCACAGTGCTGCACCCAAGTGCAGCCTGATCAACGTCTTATAAAGCCCCAGCATCACATCGTTGCTCTTATATTCCAGTCCTCTCGAAATGAATGCTAACATTGCATTTGCCTTCCCCACCACTATCTCAACCTGCAAGTTAACCTTTAGGGAATCCTGCACAAGTTCCTTTGCACTCTGATATCAAAATTTTCTCCCCTTTTAGAAAATAGTCTACTCCTTTATTTCTTCTACCAAAGTGCATAACCATACACTTCCCTACTCTATATTCCATCTGCCACTTCTTTGCCCTTTATCCCAATCTGTCCAAGTCCTTCTTCAGACTCCATGCCTTCTTCAACACTAGCTGCCCCTTCACCTATCTTTCTACATCTGCAGATTTGGCCACAAAGCTATCAATTACGTCTTGCAAATTTTTGACATTGTGACGAGAATACACATAAAATTAAGATGTTTGCTGGCCTGGGTTAGCATCAGTGGCATCAGCAGTTGGTCTGCCACCTGTCCTCAGGGGAAGGAGAGATAAGGAACAATAGAGCAGCGTCTGGAGGTGTGTAATGAAGGGACGGGGGAGAGAGAGCTGTCTGGAGCGGCTCCCTCTTTGAACCCTGAACTGTTTGAAGTGATGGACAGGCGATCTGGAGATGTGTAATGAAGGGACGGGAGAGAGAGCTGTCTGGAGCGGCTCCCCCTTTGAACCCTGAACTGTTTGAAGTGATGGACAGGCGATACCCCAGCAGGGGGATAAAAAGGGACAGGCTCGCTAAGGCAGGACACACGACACCCGAGGTAACGAGACCCTGGAAGCGGTGCGCCTCTCACGAGTCGGTGGGAAGTACCGGACAACGCATAGGGTGGAAAGGTACGATCAGCGGGAACCCGGTGTGTGTCCGCCCTTGCTTGGGTGCCGAGTTCACTGCAGAGGATCGACCGCATCTGGAGGAGGGGTCACAGTCGGTGACCTCAGGTGACATCACCAAGGACCTGCCCAAAAGCTGCTTGTGAGCAATTATCGCCGGTCTGTGAGTGGAAGCCGTGTCTGAATGATCAGTCGTTCCCGTTCTCTCTCTCTCTCTCTCTCTCTCTCCCCCACATTGTCCATCGCCATGGCAACGATTACTGCGAACTGAACTACTAAATTGGACTGAACTTTGTGTCACTTTGAAATTGGTCATTTATCCCTAGACAACGATAGAGCTTGATTGATGCTGTTATCTTAATTCTGTGCACATGTGTGGTTATCATTGCTGAACTGTTGCATTTATTATCCTTTCGATTACTGTGTTGCTTGTTTCTTTAATAAAACTTTCTTGGTTCTAGTAATCCAGACTCCAACTGAGTGATCCATTTCTGCTGGTTTGGCAACCCAGTTACGGGGTACGTAACAACATATAGTATGAAAAGAAATGCTTCTGATACCAACCACTGAAGAACTTCACTTGTCACAGGCAACCAACCAGAATAAGTCCCTTCATTCCGACCCTTTGCCTCCTACCATTCAGCCAGTCTTCCAACCATCCTAGTATCTTTCCTGTAATACAATGGGCTCTTAACTTGTTAAGCAACCTCATGTGTTGTACATTGTTAAAAAGCCTTCTGCAAATCCAAGTCATCGATTGACTCTCCTTTGTATATCCTGTCTGTTATTTCCAGATCTGTCAGGCAAACTTTCCACTTAAGCAAACTGTGCTGACATTGGCTTACTTTATCATGCACCTCGAGGTATCCTGAAACCTCATCCTTAATAATGGACTCCAACATCTTCCCAACCACTGAAGTCAAGGTAACTGGCCTATCAATTCCTTTCCTCTGCCTCCCCCAGCTTCTCAAAGGGTGGAGTGACATTTGTAAATTTCCAGTCCCCCGGAACCATTCCAGAATCTAGTGATCTTTGAAAGATGCTTCCACAATCTCCTCAGCTACCTCTTTCAGTCCCTGGGGTATAGTCCATCTCGTCCAGGTGACTTATCTACCTTCAGCCCTTTCAGCTTCTCAAGCATCTTCTTGGAAATAGCAACTACACTCATTTCTGCTCCCTGATACTCTTGAATTTCTGGCATACTACTAGTGTCTTCCACAGTGAAGACTGATGTAAAATAATTAATAGCTTTGTCTGCCTTTTCCTTGTCCCCCATTACTACCTCTCCAGCATCATTTTCCTCCAGTCAAATATCCACTCTTTCTCTGTTTTCCTCTTTATATATCTGAAAATAAGTTTTGGTATTCTCTTTGATGTTAGTGGCTAGCTTACCTTCATAATTAATCTTTTACCTCCTTATTTTTTTTAGTTGCCTTCTGTTGGTTTTTATAAGCTTCACAATCCTCTAACTTCCCACCAATTTTTGCTTTATTATATGCCCTCTCTTTGGCTTTTCTGCTGTCTTTGACTTCCCCTGTCACTCACGGTTGCCTCATCCTCCCTTTAGAATACTTCTTCATCTTTGGAATGTATCTATCCTGTGCCTTCTGAATTGCCCCAGAAACTCTTTCTGTTGCTGTTCTGCCATCATTTCTGCTGGTGTCCTATTCCAATTAACTCTGGCAAGCTACTTTCTCATGTCTCTGTAATTCCCTTTACTCCACCATAATACTGATATATCAGATTTTGTCTTCGCTCTCTCAAACTGCAGGATAAATTCTATCATATTGTGATTTCTGTTTCTTAAGGCTTAAGGCTTTACCTTAAGCTCCCTAATCAAATCTGGTTCATTACACAACACCCAATGCAGAATTGCTTTTCCTCTGGTGGACTCAACAGAAAGCTGCTCATAGAAACTCTACAAATCCCATTCTCTTGGGTTTCAGCACCAACTCAATTTTCCCCAATCTCCTTGCATACTGAAATCTCCCATGATTATTGTAACATTGTCCTTTTCACATGCCTTTTCTATTTCCCATTGTAATTTATATTCCACATCCCGGCTACTGTTTAGGGACCTGTATATAACTCCCATCAGAGTCTTCTTACCCTTTCAGTTTCTTACCTCTACCCATAAGGATTCTACATCTTCCGATCCTATGTCACCTCTTTCTATGGATTTGATTTCATGTTTTACTATCCTCTCAATAAAAGGTACATCCTTGGATGATAAGCTTCTGACTATGATCTGCTTTCAGCCACGTCTCAGTGATGTCAACAAATGTCATACCTGCCAATCTCTAACTGCGCTACAAGATCATCCACCTTATTCTGTATACTGTGTATACACACGTCACAGAGTCATTGAAAAAGGTCCTTTAGTCTAACTTGTCCAGCCAACTGTGTTGCCTGGTGAACTAGTCCTTATCTTCCTGCACTTGACGCTTAGTCCTCTAAACCTCTCCTATCCATGTATTTATCCAGATGATTTTTATATGCTGCTAATGTGCCCACCCTGGCAGCTCATTCCATACACACACTAGAACTATCCCTGATATCTCTATTAAATCTTTTCCTTCTGACCTTAAATCTATGCCCTCTTATATTTATATTTTTCCCTGGGAAAAAGGCAATGCATTTTCACATTGCCTATGCCCCTTCTATATCTCTATCAGGTTACCCCTCAACAACGTTCCCTCTATTTTTTTTACAGCCATGCAAGCTGACCATTGCTCTGAGCAGGAAATTTTTACTGGGCCTGAAAACTGTGTGGGACTTCAATTGTTTTTGTAATCTGCATATGATGAATATTTAGAATGAAAATTGAGAAATCACTTACTTTTGATTTTACTTATTAATTGAAGGGTATAATGAAATACAACAGAAAAAATCTTTCACATTTCATCAATATTTTTTCATCTGTCTTTATTACAAATCCATTGTCTATAAACACTGACACAAGGAAATCTGCAGATGCTGGAATTTCAAGCAACACACATAAAAGTTGCTGGTGAATGCAGCAGGCCAGGCAGCATCTCTAGGAAGAGGTACAGGCCTTGATGAAGGGTCTCGGCCTGAAACGTTGAGTGCACCTCCTCCTAGAGATGTTGCCTGGCCTGCTGCATTCACCGGCAACTTTTATGTGTGTTGCTTGTCTATAAACACTGTGCACATTAATTTCACGTCTAGATGAAAGATATGTCTTAATCCTCACTGGATCATCCAAATGTTTCACTTCTATTCTGTTTCTGGATTTATATTTGATTGAATTCATAAGACTGAATCCATGTTCGCAGTCAGCACTAGAAGCTTGAAATGTCCCAATGATATCTACTGCCGGCAGTTTATTAACAATGAGCTGCTGACTTCCATTCTGTGTTTATGGTTACAATTTGTAACCAGTGTTGTAACCTGAAACATTGACAATGTAAGTATGTTGAAGCTCTAAAGTGTTTCAAAGGTTGTGGTACGTTTATTATTTAGAAAATTTATAGATGATATTCATTAACACATGATTAATTACAGGGTATTTCACAATTTTATTAACATAGATTTCAAACTTATATTAACATTATAAAAGAAAATTACAGCTGCTCAGCAACAAAGGCTATGTGTGCAGGAGCATTTCAGCTACTGTGCGGCCACACACCTGACTGCCTCTCAATCTCTTTCATTCCAGGGTATAAGGTCCTGTTTGCATTTCAGGTCTTCAAGTCCAGGCAACATTCTGGTAAATAATTTCTGTACTCTTAACAATTCAGTAGCATTGTTCCTACAACAAGGAGACCAAAATTATACAATACTTTGTGTGGCTTCACCAATGCCTTATATAACTGCAACCTAACTTCCCAATTCCTATACTGAATACCTTAATTGATGAAGGGCACCATAGCAAACTCATCCCTGTGACACAACACTAGACATAGACCTCCAGTCTAAGAAACAACCCTTGACTATCATCCTTTGCTTCCTACCATTGAGCAAATTATGAATCCAGTCTAATACCGTATCTTCGCAGGATCCCACACAATCTAACCTTCCAGTCTATTCTGCCATAAGGAACCTTATCAAAGGCCTTGCTAAAGTCCATATAGACAACTAAAGAAAGTTTAGATTTAGATTCAGGTTTATTTATCACACGTTCATCGAAGCATACAGTGAAATGTGTCGTTTGTGTTATCAACACACACACCCAAGGATGTGCTGGGAGCAGCCTGCCAGTAGTGCCACATGTTTCAGAGACAATGTACCATGCCCACAATGTTCAGCCAAACAACACAAGCAGCAACAACAGCAACAACAATGAAATGATCCCCTTTCCCATTCCTCCCACCCATACAAACAGGCTTCCAACCCCAGGACAGGCCACCTCCAGGCCTCCAGTTCTTGTCCCCAGATTCTCAGACTCACGGACATCGAGCTCCAACTTTGGACTTCACCCCAGGACCTGCTGATCAAGGGTCTGATCATTGGAGCTCACCTTCCAGACTAGCATGGACCTCTGAGCCAGGAGAAATTGCACTCTGAACTTCGACCTTCAGTCTTACCCTCTGGACTAACCTGGGTTTGACCTTTGGGCCTCGACCTCTGTACTCGCACAGACCTCAATTTCCAGACAGACACGGTTGCAAATCCATTTAAAATTAAGGTCAAATACTTTATTCTTGAGTGGCTACTAACTAAAGAAAGTTAAGTCTGAAAATTAGATAAACTTGTTAAAGTGTTTAAATTATGGAACCGGATTAGTTCACAACTATTTATACCTAAATTGAATCGAGTTAATGGAAGTTGCAAACCAAGTTGAACACTGAATCATATAGGGTACTTTATACGGAATAGCTACTAATTTGGGGTGTATGGGGTGTCAGGGAGGGGTAGCATCTCTGGTGGGGGAACATGTCGTGTCCTTTTCAAGGCGGTTAGTCCACCTTTGGTCCCCACCTGGCACTCAGCTCTCACCTGTGGCTCCCCGTAGCTGTTTGCATGCGACAGCGGCCACACCCCAGGCAACGGCTTCGACAAGCCGGCTAAACCAGGTGAGGGTAGCCGACGGGTCTCAAACCCTTGGTGAGACAGGGAGTTGTCTATCCCAGCATGTGAAGACAGACTCTGGCGGATTGAGCGGACGAGACCAATGGAAGGTCCAACGGTCAAGAAGGCGGTCTCTGCAAGCGTCGTGGAACGTGTAGAGCAGGACAAGACACAGAAGACGTCCTGGTCATCCACTGCGCCTAGTCCCATCTCCAGCCGTCTCGACTCTGTCTTGCCACTGGATCCAGATGGAAATTGGGAAGAGAGAGTGAGGCTGACGCTGCGCAACTCTCCCTCACTTAAATCTAAGTCACGCGCTAGTCTTGACACCATCAATAATGGTGTCGAGGTCCTCATCGACGTACGATGGACGAACAACAACATCAACAACAGCTACTAATTTAAGGGTGTTGGTGTGTGGCCAAGTGGTTAAGGTGTTTGTCTAGTGATTTGAAGGTCGCTAGTTCAAGCCTTGACTGACACAGTGTGTGTGCCCTTGAGCAAGGCACTTAACCACACATTGCTCTGCGACAACACCAGTGCTAAGCTGTATGGGTCCCAGTGCTCTTCCCTTGGACACCATCGGTGGCGTGGACAGGGGAGACTTGCAGCATGGGCAACTGCTTGTCTGCCATACAACCTTGTCCAGGCCTGCGCCCTGGAAACTTTTCAAGGCGCAAATCCATGGTCTCATGAGGCTAATGGATGCCTATATAATAATTTAAGAGAATTAAGACCATAAGACATAGGAACAGAATTAGGCCATTCAGTCCATCAAGTCTGCTCCACCATTCCATCACGGCTGATTTATCATCCCTCTCAACCCCATTCTCCTGCCTTCTCTCCGTAACATTTGACACACTTACTAATCAAGAAGCTGTGAATATCAACTTTAAATGAACCCAATAACTTGGCCTCCATAGCTGTCCTCTACCCTTTGGCAATCTCATCCCAGGACTGAGGATCATCCACCCACAGGATTAACTTTGTTTCTCCTTCCACAGATAAGCTGAGTATTCCCAGCACTTTCTGGTTATATATCACACTTCTGGCTTCTGTGTTTTATTTCATTCTTTCCATCGCAAGTTCAATCTTTCTGAGGAGGATCAGACCCCTACCGCCAGGGCCTTACATAATTGCAGTAAAGCACTTTCACTCTTATATTCAAACCTTCCATTTTTTGCTCCAGATTCCAGCATCAGTAGTTTTTTTTGTCTCTTTTTCCCTTCCTAATCGTTTTATCAGTGGCCACCAGGGAGGAGGTACAGGAGTCTGAAGATGCACACTCTGTGTTTTCGGAACAACTTCTTCCCCTCCACCATCAGATTTCTGAACAGTCCACGAACCAGTGAACACTACTTCACTATTTGCTCTCTTTTTACACTATTCATTTACATTTTATATATTCTTGTTGTAATTTGTAATAATTTATATATTGCACTGTACTGCTGCCACAAAACAACAACTTTCATAACATGTCAGTGATAATAAACCTGGTTCTGTTTTACATGTTGGCTCTTATTGATTCTTGGTTTGGGACACCAGGGTTCCTTTGAACATCAACACCTTTCAATTTATCACTATTTAAAAATACATAAGTTTTTAATTTATTCTACTGAAGTGGTTAACCACATTTTTATGCACTATAGTCCACCTACCATTCAACAAATCTGTTTTGATCCTGAGCGACATACACAAAATGCTGGAAGAACTCAGCAAGTCAGGCAGCAGGGGCGGCGCTAAGGTGGTGCTAGTTGGTGCTATAGCCCCAGCAGAAATTGCAATAGCACCAGCGTAGCACCACCAAGAAATGAACTGAAATTTCACATACAAATTGCAGCTACTTTGCTTCCTCTGTATAGTTTTGAATACTTGTTTCTCCAGTTGATCTAGTGAAACAGCGCCCCCAATTACCATAGCACCCACACAGCAATAAAGTTATAAACTCTGTCAGATCCACCCTACACTTTGTTCGTGTCAATATCTTGCAGTTGCTGTCCTCAGATCAGTTAAGCTAATCTAAGATCAATTAAGGTGGTGATGTCACTCACATGAGAGATTGATAGTATACATCCAGGCGCAGATCCGTGGTCTTGCGAGACTAACGGATGCCACACACACACATTGTACTTTTACAAGCTAGCGTGGGCCTAGCACGTGCATTACTTTGGCGGGGTGAAAAATGGATCGATTTTTAGTGAGGAAATGACTCATCCAGAGGAATCTTAGCTTGTGGTGTCTCAGCCTGAGCCTGTCTTAATTGAAAGTGACACGCAGAAAGAAGTAAGTGGGGATGAGGACGACAGCAGTTCATTGAAGGAGTGTGAGGGTGAAGTAGAGGAACAAGAAATGGAATGGGATTCGGAAGAGAATGTGAATGAAGCTGCTCTTAGTGCTAGTGGGAATACTGTTAGCGATGTTAGCCAGCAGCCTGAGGAAGGACCCCGTCAGCCAGCATTGAAAAAGTACCCTTCGCTGATCGCAACAGTTTGGCAATCAGCAAAGGAGTTTTATTCGTGGCTGGTTTGACTGACTGGAATATTTGATCATGAAAGATACTACGTTCTGCTTCGCATGCAGGCATTTCCTGTGTGGAGGACATGGGTTCCATTCTGAGTCTACCTTCACTGTCACCGGTTACCGCAACTGGCGGAAAGCTACAACAGCTTTCAAAACCCACCATGTAATGCAGCTCATAAGTTTGCTATGGAGGCACGGGCCAAATTCAGATTGAGAAAACAAGATGGTTCAAGATTGGGAAATATGCTTGACAAAAGACATGCAAAGATTGTCCAAGAAAATCGTGAGTATATGAGAGCAGTGTTTGAGTCTCCAGCAAGGATAGACAGTGAATGACACAGTGGAATGTCTAGCTCTAATAAGACCCTACCGCGATGCATTTATAGATTTATACAAACTAATTTGCATATCACTGACTCTACCTGTGACATCTGTCTCATGCAAATGGAGTTTCTGTTGCCTCAGACGCCTCAAAAACTACCTAAGGAATAGCAGCGGCGATGCTCGGAACAGCAACTTGGCTCTGTTGGCCATAAACAGCCGGAGGACCAAAGCATTTGACATCCAGAAAATCATTGATGCTTTCGCCACCAATCACAACAACAGACGGATTGTGCTTCTCTGAAAACACCAATGGTGAGTGCAGTTGATTTTTTTTTTAAATTTGAGCCAAGACTAATGCTGATTATTATTATTATTTTGTGGTGGATACCCCATAGTCCTTATGTTTCCTGCAAATCCTAAACTATTACATTTACTGCTATTAAGCCTATTGCTTTTGCTTAGACTTCCAAGCTGTGATTCTGTTGATTTTTGTTTTAAATTCAGTAGCCGAATTAATTGAGGTATTGCATGGTCAGAGTACGATTTGTAAACCTCCTGGTAAAGCTTTGCATCTGTTGTTTGCCTTATTTGACGTTAATAACGGTGTACCCTTTGGCATTTTCTGTCTATGTAATGTGAATAGCAGTGGGCATTGTGGGTTAGTGTTGTGTTTTTCAGTTGAAAAGCACGCATTGAAAAGGAGCAGCCTGTGGAAAGCAGCCAGTGTGTGAGTGGCCAGTGAAGGAGTGGAGCTTTGAGGCTTTCACTCGAGAGGCTTCGACGAGAAGAGGCGGAGGACAAGCTTGCTCGCAATTAGTCTTTACAATGCCTCCTGAGACGGTGATGTGCCTCTCATGTGAGATGTGGCAGTTTTGGGGGAACGCCCCTCTCCCGCAGAGTCACATCTGACAGAAGTGCATACAGCTGGGCGATCTGGAAGATCATGTAAGGAATCTGGAGCAGCAGCTGGATGACCTTCGACTCATAAGGGAGAATGAGGCAGTCATAGATGAGAGCTACAGGTAGATAGTCAGACCTAGACTGTCAGAAGCAGGTCGTTAGGTGACAGTCAGAGGGGGGAAAGCGAAGCTGAGCAGACAGGTAGTGCAGAGCACCCCTGTAGCCATTCCCCTGAATAATAAGTTTACCGTCCTGGATACTGTTGGCGGGGACAACCGACCAGGTGTGAGCCACAGTGGCAGAGCCTCTGGCACTGAGTCTGACCCAGTGGTGCAGAAGGGTGGGACGGAGAAGAGGAGAGTTGTCGTCATTGGCCACTCTATAGTCAGGGGAGCAGACAGGAGATTTTGTGGACGTGAGAAGGACACCTGCATGGTTTGTTGCCTCCCGGGTGCCAGGGTCTGGGACGTCTCTGACCGGGTGCACGACATCCTGGTACGAGAGGGAAAGCAACCAGATGTCGTGATACTTGTTGGTTCCAACGACACAGGCAGGAAGAGGGATGAGGTCCTGAAGTGTGAGTTTCGGGAACTGGGCAGAAGGCTGAAGAACAGGACCTCAAGGATGGCGTTCTCAGGATTGCTGCCAGTGCTACGTGACAGTGATGGTAAGAATTGGAGGAGATGGCAGTTGAATGTGTGGCTGAGGAGTTGGTGCAGGGGGCAGGGTTTTAGATTTTTGGATCATTGGGATCTCTTCTGGGGAAGGTGGGACCTGTACAGATTGGATGGGTTGCATCTGAACTCAAGGGGGAGCAATATCCTTGCAGGTAGGTTTGCTAGTATGGTTTGGGAGGGTTTAAACTAATTTGCAAGGCGGATGGGACCCGGAGCGATAGAGCAGTGAAAGAAGTGCACGGAGTAAAGCCAGATCTAACATATAGAGAGGCTTTGAGGAAAGAGAAGCAGAACAAATGGTGTAAAGGCAGTAAGGTAGAAGGGCTGAAGTGTGTGTACCTCAATGCAAGGAGCATCAGGAACAAAGGTGATGAACTGAGAGCTTGGATACATACATGGAATTATGATGTAGTGGCCATTACAGAGACTTGGCTGGCACCAGGGCAGGAATGGATTCTCAATATTCCTGGATTTCAGTGCTTTAAAAGAGATAGAGAGGGAGGAAAAGGGGAGGAGGGGTGGCATTACTAGTCAGGGATTCTATTACAGCTACAGAAAAGGCGGGTAATGTAGCAGGATCCTCTTTTGAGTCAGTATGGGTGGAAGTCAGGAACAGGAAGGGAGCAGTTGCTCTATTGGGGGTAATCTATAGGCCACCTGGTAGCAGCAGAGATACAGAGGAGCAGATTGGGAGGCAGATTTTGGAAAGGTGCAAAAATAACAGGGTTGTTATAATGGGTGACTTTAACTTCCCTAATATTGATTGGCACCTGATTAGTTCCAATGGTTTAGACAGGGCAGAGTTTGTTAAGTGTGTCCAGGACGGATTCCTGTCACAGTATGCGGACAGGCCGACTATGGGAAATGCCATACTAGATCTAGTACTAGGTAATGAACCGGGTTAGGTCACAGATCTCTCAGTGGGTGAGCATCTGGGGAACAGTGACCACCGCTCCCTGGCCTTTAGTATTATCATGGAAAAGGATAGAATCAGAGAGGACAGGAAAATTTTTAATTGGGGAAGGGCAAATTATGAGGCTATAAGGCTAGAGCTTGCGGGTGTGAATTGGGATGATGTTTTTGCAGGGAAATGTACTATGGATATATGGTCGGTGTTTAGAGATCTCTTGCAGGAGGTTAGAGATAAATTTGTCCCGATGAGGAAGATAAAGAATAGTAGGGTGAAGGAACCATGGGTGACAAGTGAGGTGGAAAATCTAGTCAGGTGGAAGAAGGCAGCATACATGAGGCTAAGGAAGCAAAGATCAGATGGGTCTATTGAGGAATATCGGGAAGCAAGAAAGGAGCTTAAGAAGGGGCTGAGAAGAGCAAGAAGGTGGCATGAGAAGGCCTTGGCAAGTAGTGTAAAGGAAAACCCCAAGGCATTTTTCAATTATGTGAAGAAAAAAAGGATGACAGGAGTGAAGGTAGGACCGATTAGAGATAAAGGTGGGAAGATGCGCCTGGAGGCTGTGGAAGTGAGCGAGGTCCTTAATGAATGCTTCTCTTCTGTATTCACCAATGAGAGGGAACTTGATGATGGTGAGGACAATATGAGTGAGGTTGATGTTCTGGAGCATGTTGATACTAAGGGAGAAGAGGTGTTGGAGTTGTTAAAATACATTAGGACAGATAAGTCCCCCGGGGCCTGACGGAATATTCCCTAGGCTGCTCCATGAGGTGAGGGAAGAGATTGCTGAGCCTCTGGCTAGGATCTTTTTGTCCTCGTTGTCCACGGGAATGGTACCGGAGGATTGGAGGGAGGCGAATGTTGTCCCCTTGTTCAAAAAAGATAGTAAGGATAGTCCGGGTAATTATAGACCAGTCTGTGGTGGGAAAGATGCTGGAAAAGATTCTTAGAGATAGGATCTGTGGGCATTGAGAGAATCATGGTCTGATCAGGGACAGTCAGCATGGCTTTATGAAGGGCAGATCATGTCTATCAAGCCTGATAGAGTTCTTTGAGGAGGTGACCAGGCATATAGATGAGGGTAGTGCAGTGGATGTGATCTATATGGATTTTAGTAAGGCATTTGACAAGGTTCCACACGGTAGGCTTATTCAGAAAGTCAGAAGGCATGGAATCCAGGGAAGTTTGGCCAGGTGGATTCAGAATTGGCTTGCCTGCCGAAGGCAGAGGGTTGTGGTGGAGGGAGTACATTCAGATTGGAGGATTGTGACTAGTGGTGTCCCACAAGGATCTGTTCTGTGACCTCTACTTTTCGTGATTTTTATTAACGATCTGGATGTGGGGGTAGAAGAGTGGGTTGGCAAGTTTGCAGACGACACAAAGGTTGATGGTGTTGTAGATAGTGTAGAGGATTGTTGAAGATTGCAGAGAGCCATTGATAGGATGCAGAAGTGGGCTGAGAAGTGGCAGATGGAGTTCAACCCGGAGAAGTGTGAGGTGGTACACTTTGGAAGGACAAACTCCAAGGCAGAGTACAAAGTAAATGGCAGGATACTTGGTAGTGTGGAGGAGCAGAGGGATCTGGGGGTACATGTCCACAGATCCCTGAAAGTTGCCTCACAGGTGGATAGGGTAGTTAAGAAAGCTTATGGGGTGTTAGCTTTCATAAGTCGAGGGATAGAGTTTAGGAGTCACGATGTAATGATGCAGCTCTATAAAACTCTGGTTAGGCCACACTTGGAGTACTGTGTCCAGATCTGGTCGCCTCACTATAGGAAGGATATGGAAGCATTGGAAAGGGTACAGACGAGATTTACCAGGATGCTGCCTGGTTTAGAGAGTATGCATTATGATCAGAGATTAAGGGAGCGAGGGCTTTACTCTTTGGAGAGAAGGAGGATGAGAGGAGACATGATAGAGGTGTACAAGATAATATGAGGAATAGATAGAGTGGATAGCCAGCGCCTCTTCCCCAGGGCACCACTGCTCAATACAAGAGGACATGGCTTTAAGGTAAGGGGTGGGAAGTTCAAGGGGGATATTAGAGGAAAGTTTCTTACTCAGAGAGTGGTTGGTGCGTGGAATGCAAACAACAGGAATTCTGCAGATGCTGGAAATTCAAGCAACACACATCAAATTTGCTGGTGAATGCAGCAGGCCAGGCAGCATCTCTAGGAAGAGGTACAGTCGACGTTTCAGGCCGAGACCCTTCGTCAGGACTAACTGAAGGAAGAGTTAGTAAGAGATTTGAAAGTGGGAGGGGGAGGGTTAGATCCAAAATGATAGGAGATGCTAGACGTTTTATCCCCCCTTGTTCAATCCCTTCCGACCTATGTTTGTGACACTTCTCACGCTCTTAAACTTTTCGATGATTTTAAGTTCCCTGGCCTCCACCGCTTTATTTTCACCATGGATGTCCAGTCCCTATATACTTCCATCCCCCATCAGGAAGGTCTCAAAGCTCTACGCTTCTTTTTGGATTCCAGACGTAATCAGTTCCCCTCTACCACCACTCTGCTCCGTCCAGTGGAAATAGTCCTTACTCTTAATAATTTCTCCTTTGGCTCCTCCCACTTCCTCCAAACTAAAGGTGTAGCTATGGGCTATGGGTCCTAGCTATGCCTGCCTTTTTGTTGGCTTTGTGGAACAATCTATGTTCCGTGCCTATTCTGGTATCTGTCCCTCACTTTTCCTTCGCTACATCGATGACTGCATTGGCGCTGCTTCCTGCACGCATGCTGAGCTTGTTGACTTTATTAACTTTGCCTCCAACTTTCACCCTGCCCTCAAGTTTACCTGGTCCATTTCCGACTCCTCCCTCCCCTTTCTAGATCTTTCTGTCTCTGTCTCTGGAGACAGCTTATCCACTGATGTCTACTATAAGCCTACTGACTCTCACAGCTATCTGGACTATTCCTCTTCTCACCCTGTCTCTTGCAAAAATGCCATCCCCTTCTCGCAATTCCTCCATCTCCACCACATCTGCTCTCAGGATGAGGCTTTTCATTCCAGGACGAGAGAGATGTCCTCCTTTTTTAAAGAAAGGGGCTTCCCTTCCTCCACTATCAACTCTGCTCTCAAACACATCTCCCCCATTTCACGTACATCTGCTCTCACTCCATCCTCCCGCCACCCCACTAGGAATAGGGTTCCCCTGGTCCTCACCTACCACCCCACCAGCCTCCGGGTCCAACATATTATTCTCCGTAACCTCCGCCACCTCCAACGGGATCCCACCACTAAGCACATCTTCCCCCCCCATCTGCTTTCCGCAGGGATCGCTCCCTACGCGATTCCCTTGTCCATTTGTCCCCCCCATCCCCCCCCACAGATCTTCCTCCTGGCACTTATCCTTGTAAGCGGAACAAGTTCTACACATGCCCTTACACTTCCTCCCTTACCACCATTCAGGGCCCCAAACAGTCCTTCCAGGTGAGGTGACACTTCACCTGTGAGTCAGCTGGGGTGATATACTGCGTCCGGTGCTCCCGATGTGGCCTTCTATATATTGGCGAGACCCGACGCAGACTGGGAGACCGCTTTGCTGAACACCTACGCTCTGTCCGCCTGAGAAGGCAGGATCTCCCAGTGGCCACACATTTTAATTCCACATCCCATTCCCATTCTGACATGTCTATCCACGGCCTCCTCTACTGTAAAGATGAAGCCACACTCAGGTTGGAGGAACAACACCTTATATTCCGTCTGGGTAGCCTCCAGCCTGATGGCATGAATATCAACTTTTCTAACATCCGCTAATGCCCCACCTCCCCATCGTACCCCATCCGTTATTTATTTTTATACACACACTCTTTCTCTCTCTCTCCTTTTTCTCCCTCTGTCCCTCTGACTATACCCTTTGCCCATCCTCTGGGTTCCCCCCCTCTTGTCTTTCTCCCTAGACCTCCTGTCCCATGATCCTCTCATATCCCTTTTGCCAATCACCTGTCCAGCTCTTGGCTCCATCCCTCCCCCTCCTGTCTTCTCATATCATTTTGGATCTACCCCTCCCCCTCCCACTTTCAAATCTCTTACTAACTCTTCCTTCAGTTAGTCCCGACAAAGGGTCTCGGCCTGAAACGTCGACTGTACCCCTTCCTAGAGATGCTGCCTGGCCTGCTGCGTTCACCAGCAACTTTGATGTGTGGTGCGTGGAATGCACTGCCTGAGTCAGTGGTGGAGGGAGATACACTTGTGAAGTTTAAGAGAATAGTAGACAGGTATATGGAGGAATTTAAGGAGGGGGGTTATATGGGAGGCAGGGTTTGAGGGTCGGCACAACATTGTGGGCCGAAGGGCCTGTAATGTGCTATACTATTCTATGTTCTATGTTCTATTTGACGCTGATTGTGGGATTGGTGCGTAATTCACATTGTGCTCCGTGTGTCGGATGCTCTGTTGGTTTGTTTGTTTATGCTCTGTGTAGCCCAGGTTGTCTCCAATGCTGTTGACACAGTCAGACTTCACTTCTATATCAGATCTATCAATTGCTGTTGCTTGAGAATCAGAAGAGGCATTTATAGTAGGCACATAATGCTTGAAACTGACTTTTGAACGCCACGCATCTGGCCTTGTGAATACATATTACCATAGGGTACATCCCTCAGCACCATCACTGAATAATTCAGCCCCACTGTAGCACCAGCAAGAAAAAATCTCTGGCGCCACCACTGTCAGGCAGCATCTATGGAAGGGATTAAACAGCCGAGGTTTTGGGCTGAGTCCGTTCAGCAGGACTGGAAAGGATGAAGCCAGAATCCTCTTAGCGTGATCTTACCAGTATATTAAACAAAGTAACAGCACTTCCTATTTTAATCCCCAACTGCCTAGCAGTGCAGGCCAAAATGTCATTGTGGCTTCTTTCCCCGTTCTCTTTAGCTTTGATGAAAGGTCTCGGCCTGAAACGTAGACTGTACCTCTTCGTACAGATGCTGCTTGGCCTGCTGCGTTCACCAGCAACTTTGATGTGTGTTGCTTGGATTTCCAGCATCTGCAGAATTCCTGTTGTTTTTGATGCCTAACTTGTTGACTTTCTCTAACATTTTGTGTGTGTTGGCCTGGATTTCCCCCATCTGCAAAATCTCTTGCCTTTATCCCCATGAAGTGTTTCTGCACCCTACTCACAGCTCATTACTGCCACCTAGCTTTGATTCAATGGCTAATTTGGATCCATTGCACCTTCCCCCATTCAAATCATTGATATAATATGCTCCCTGTGTTATGGGTAATGTGACTCACAGAAATCCAACTTAACGCAATTTCTCCCATACATTTTTAAAGATTTTTTTCCAGATAGTAATAATAATGATAAAATATTTATTCATGATAGGATACAGAATACAGTGGAGTTTAATTGTGCGCAATTTTAGGGTCAATTTTCAATAGCAAGTGTATGCAGGACAACATAACTCTAGAAAATGAGCATTTCTGACTTGCAAAGGAATCAATTACGGATTGTTCTGAGGTGTGGAAGCCCTCTGTAACCCAGTGACTGCCTCTACCTTGTGAACAGTTGTTGCTCCTGCACCAATCCCTGAAAATGTAAGCATGCAAGTTCAACAAGTATTTAAGGCAAATGGTATTTTGGCCTCCATTGGTAGGCTGATGGGGAATGAAACAGGGAAGCATGGTTACTTTATAAGGGTAAGACCACACTAAGTGGACTGTGTACAGAATTGTATCTTTTTTTTACAGACAGAAACACAAATAATGTAGAAGAAATTTGGAGGCTAATCCTTGGAATGTGTTTCGAGACAGATATTTCAGGTAAAAACAAGGGTGCATGCACACCAACTTTAGTCGTCTACTCACAAGTGCATGTACAAGTATATCATAACATCCCCTTTTTTTATATCAAAACAAAGAAAAGGAACAATTGTATTAACAATTAAACTCAATTTCTCTGAACTCTGCTTTCCAGTGTATTTTCATGGAATTAACTTCCAAAGCATTCATTAATCATGCCTTATGTCTCTTATGCCTGTCACAAATACATACCATTCATTATTTCCATTTGTGTGGTTATATATACAAAATATAAAACATACTAAAATTTGACTTTAACTTCAATCTACAAACTACACAACCTCAAATAGGACATAGTCCTTCTCTGAGTATAAACATGACATTAAAATGCCAAATAGTGTCACAGACTTATTGTTCAATTGTTTATGCAATTATTCAATATGGGACAAAGTCCTTTAGATATTGTGGCCTTTTCACTGTGAGGCCAGAACGAGTTTTTACTGTTTTGTCTGAATCCTGTGTTTGTTATTTGCATGTTTCAACGTTTGTGTTAGTGTTTGTGCTTTGTCATTAGTCTCTGCTAGTGTTTGGCTGTGTGCATTTAATGCAGTGGGCACACTGTAGTCATTGTCATTAGGCTCTGCTAGTGTTTGGCTGTGTGCATTTGATGCGGTAGGCACACTGTGGTCATTGTCATTAGTCTCTGCTAGTGTTTGGCTGTGTGCATTTGATGCGGTAGGCAGACTGTAGTCATTGTCATTAGGCTCTGCTAGTGTTTGGCTGTGCGCATTTGATGCGGTAGGCAGACTGTGGTCATTGATCTCAGTTGTTTGACCTGGTTTTGCCTGTTCGTATGTGATTAGCTTTTCAGGCGGTTCCTCAGCTGTCTTTCGTAGATGTGTGTGATTATGTCGGTAGATCCCAGAAGGGGTCTGAACTACATATGAACGCTCTTCAAGGCGCCGACACACAATCGCTTTCTCCCAATTCTTTTTACCTTGCACCGGGGGTTGCATGCGCACGGTATCCCCTTCGTCGGGTGGGGCAAGATCTTTGGCTGATTTGTTGTAATTATCGGCCTGCTGCTGGACGCGTTGGGCAGGACTCACGCTGAGCCATTGCGAAGGTGTGTTGCGATGGTCTAGAAGTGCGAGGTAGGGATCTGCTCGCGATTTGTTGCTCTTTGTGAGGATCCGCTTAGCCGTTTTAACTGCTGATTTAGCTTTTCCATTCGCTCTGCTATTTCCGGGGCTACTACACAAGTGCTCAAAATCCCATTCTCGTGCAAATTTGTGAAACTCCGCTGACGTGTATTGTGCCCCATTATCACTAACCACTTGTGTTGGGCTACTATATCTCACAAACTGAGCCTTCAATTTGCGAATAACGGCTGCACTGGTTGTATCGCAAAGAAGATCTACCTCAAAGAAATTGCTGTACTGATCAACGGTGACGAGGTACTCCTTTCCTTCGAATGTAAACAGGTCGGTACCCATCTTTTCCCACGGCCGAGCAGGTACCTCATGACTCATAAGCGATTCTTTCCGCTGACTCATTTTGTATGTGTGACAAACATCACATGTAGCAATATATTGCTTGATGTCGTTGCACGTGTCTGGCCAAAAAAGACTTTCGCGTGCGCGTCTGAGGCATCCTTCTATGCCCAAGTGTGAGGAATGAATTCTTTCCGTCTTTTGCTTTCGCTCACTTTGCGGTATGATGACCCGCTCACCTTTGAAGATTAAGCCGTCTTGGACTGTGAGCTCGTCTCTATAGCTATAGTAAGGTGTGAGTTGCTCTAGTAGCACGTCACGTTCACTCGGCCATCCACTGACGATTACGCGTTTCAACATCTGTAGTGTGTCATCTTTCGCTGTTTCTACGCGAATCTGCTCCAGATGCTCATCGCGGATTGGCAGGTGCGATGACATGTTGACTTCGCTGAAGCTGTTCTCCTGACCTGGAGTACCGCTAACTGCTCGCGATAGCGTGTCCGCGAGGTGCATGAGCTTTCCTTGACAGTAGGTGATGTCGAAGGCATCGTTCTGCAGGCGAAGAAGCATTCCCTGTAGGCGCTTTGGTGCCTTCACTGGCGGCTTCTTAACTTTCAATTCGAGCGGCCTGTGATCGCTGAGTACTCCTGTGAAGCGCCAAAGGTGTATTGATGAAAATGCTCAAGTGCGAAAACGATTGCGAGCATCTCCCTTCGATCGCTGCGTAACGCGTTTCTGTGTCCGTTAGCGCTCTGCTTGCATTTGTGATCGGACGTCCATTCTGGAGGAGTGCTGCCCCTAAGCCTTTGTTGCTGGCGTCACATTGGATGGTTAGCTCTTCCTTAGAATTGTAGTTTGCTAACACCAGTGCTTCGGATACCATCCGCTTGATCTTGGAGAGAGAGTTTTGCTGCTCAGCTGACCACTCCCATGCTACATCTGGCTTTGTCAGCTGTCTTATTGGCTCAAGGGTATCTGAGAGACTTGGTAGAAAACGGCTCAGGTAGTTGATAAATCTGACCAATCGCTGCACTCACTGCACATCCGTGGCTGCTGGCATGTTGAGAACGGCTGCGACCTTTTTAGGATCAGGCGGAAGTCCCTCACTTGTAATGAGATGCCCAAAAATGGTATCTCTGTCGCTCTGAAGACAGATTTGTTCTTGTTGAGCCTGATATGCTGCCCTGCACAACGCTGTAATAGCTGCTCAAGTTTCACATCATGATCGGCGATTGCCTTTTCCTGCGTTTCCCCTTTTCCGTACACCAGAATGTTGTCTGCGACGCAGATCACTCCCAATAGTTCTTCCAGTGCCTGATGCAGTCTGCGCTGGAAAATCTCTGATTTTGGTTCCAAATGGGAGTCTGAGCCATCTATACCGCCCGAAAGGTGTGTTAAAAGTGGTGAGCACGCTTGATCACTGTCCAATTTCACTTGCCAGAATGCAGAACTCATATCAAATTTGCTGAAAACCTTAACCTGGTCAAGATCTGGCAAAATGTCCTTTATCACCGGAATGGGGTAGTGTTCTCTCCTCAGCGCGTTGTTCAATGGTCAAGGGTCAATGCATGTACAAAGATTGCCGTTCCGTATGCTGGGTATTGTTGCTTGTCTCGTGCATGTTCCGTGCCATAGTACGCGCAAGGGTTCACTTTGCTTCTGTGCCCGTTCAAGGTGCTCCACCACTAGCACCAGCCCTCTGTCCAGGATGCTTTGAACCTTTCCTGTTAGTGCGAGGTTTAATGCCATGGACAGTAGCGGACCTGCTGTCTGCAGCTGTACTGAATGCTTGTAGGTGTGATTCAGCCATTTCTGTGCTTTTACAGATGTCAATGCAGTCATTGAGCGATAGCTTTCTCTCTTGTATCAAACGTTTTCTGGATTGGGAGTCATTAATGCCCAGTACGATCTTGTCTCTCATATGTACCGTTCATATATCTCATTTTTCTCACAGATAGCATATCTGTCAAATGCAGCTAAAATCTTTGTGAGGTCTTGGCCTTCAGCCTCATCTGCGAACACAAAACTGTTGTAGACCTCAAGTCCTGACGGTCCAGTTGTCTGTAAAAATAGTGCCGTCTGGTAGGCTGGAACTTGTTTGTGCAGTTGTGCTACGACGCTGTAGTTAGTCCACATCTGCTGCCATGTCTTCCATCCGTCTATCACTCCGCGGTTGACCGTCATGGCCGGTGGCAGGCGGGTGACACTGACTGGGGGAGGACTTCCGCTCCGACCATGGTTCCCCGGCACGGGGTCGCCCGTGAGTGCTGGGTGCCGCTGAGATTCTGCTGTCTCAGCTCCAGACATTGCTACTGCACCCGTCTCTATTTGTGGCTGGTTGCTCGTCTCGGTCGACATTTTTCTACTCTTACCCTCACCCTCCGATGTTTCAGAGATGCGCTATTATTATGCTGCCAACTGCAAGTTGAAAATATCGGGTGCTGCGGTTAAAAAAAGCAATTTTCCGAGCCCCACCGCTGCCATCATGTTTCGTGACAGATATTTCAGATAAAAGCAATGGTGCATGCGCACCAACTTTAATTGTCTGCTCACGAGTGCATGTACAAGTATATCATAACAGAATGCATGGGTTGTCCTGTTATGGACAACTGAAAATGTCTGGCCTGCATTCTTTGGAGTTTAAAGGGATGAGGGGTAACCTAGGGGTGGATGTTGAGATTTTTCCACCTGGGAGAATGTTGAACAAGGGGAGATAATATAAGATAAGGGATGAATATTTTAAATGGAATGCGTAGGAATTTCTTCACACTGAGGATGGTTGACTTCTGGAAATCTCCATCCCAGAGGATTCTGAGAATGATTCTTCAGAGGAACCTATTAAGGAGGTAGATGCTGTTTTTTTGAATATTGAGGAATTACAAGCTAGGTGGAACCAGCACAGAGAGTTCTGAGGCCCTGATAGATTAGCCACGAGCACACTGCTCGATGGACTGGGGAGAACATTTTTGTCTTTTTGTATGGCCTCCGCCACTCACAAACTCCCAGGACACAAACAACTGATTCATTCCTACTTCTGTAGTCCCTCATCAAACCCTGTCTGAAAGTCCATAAATACCGCACCCATTTGAGATTACAAACTCAAAGATGCTAATAGTTTTCCCTTTCAAAATGTACGGTGCCAAGTTCTATTATATTCTGACTATTCACTTCCACTATCTGAATAATAGATTCTAACATTTTATCTAGCACTATAATTCCCTGTTCTCACCCTCTTTCTCAAGTGGTGGGGTTACATTGGCTACTTCCAACTTGAGGGAACCATCCTAGGGCCTAGGGTTATAGGAAACAGACACTTTTGGCTAAACTTTAGTTATCTATACTAATTTCATTTATTTGCATTTGGTCCATTGCTTTCTATATCTTGGAGATTCAAGTACTTGTTTAGATGTCTACATGTTTAGAGAGTACCTTCCTCTCACACTTCCTCAGGCAACACATTCCAGAGTGCAGCCACTGTGAAAGAATTCTCCCTCAAATCCCCTCTAAACCCCTACCTCTCCCTTTAAACCCATGTCCTCTTACTTTAGATAAAGGGAAAAGTTTCTAACCATGTACTTCATCTAACTCTCATAATTCACCGCTCAGTTTCCTCAGCTCCAGGGAAAACCAACCCACCCTCTCCAGTCTCTCCTAATAGCTGTAATGCTTCACTCCGGGTAGTGTCCCGGCGAGTCTCTTCTGTGCCCTCTCTAGAAAATCACATCTTTCCCTATACTGGGGCAGCTAGAGCTGAACACAATTACTCCAGCTGAGGAGTAACCAATGTTTTACAAATCTGTAACATGACGTCCAAGCTCTTATATTCTACGTCATGGTTGATGAAGGTAATGTCACAACCACGGATTCGGCAGTGCAGTAGATACGGCAATTGTGTTTGTGAATTTGCACATGTCAGCTAATTATTATGTAATCGTGATCATATTTAACTTGTCATAATGCTTGTCGAGACTCGGACAGAGCACAGCAACCCTTCGCTGCCTGTTTGCTTTGGCCTTCCCTGAGAAACTGGACTGGTGAGTCAACTGACTCTGAAGACTAGCGGTATTCGTTTAATGTTTAGATGTTCTTTTCAGCGCAGTGTAGGCTTTGTTTCCCGTTTAAGAGTTTTAGTTAACGGCCCTGTTTGGCTTAACGTTTATTGTTTATTTTTCCCTTTAACACTGTTCGCATAAAAGTCTGTGAACTATCGACCTGCTTCAGTGTCTCTCACTCCGCACCTGGGCCATATCCGAACCTGGTAAGAGCAGGTGGAGGCTAATTGGTTGTTGTAAATTGTCCCATGATTAGGCTAGGATTAAATTGGGGATTGCTGGAGAGCATGGCTCGAAGGGCTGGAAGGGCTGATTCAGCGCTGTATCACTATAAATAAATTTGGAAAAGACAATCCATGCACCAACTCTAATCATAGCAATATCTTTTACCTCTACATCTCCAAGCTCTGTAATCTCTCATCATTTAGATAATATATTTCTTTTATTTCTCTTGCCTGTATGTCATTATAAAATTTAAAACACACTTGGTTGATAATTTATACATGAGCAGATGTTCTTATATCAGTCATTGACAGTTTGATCCATCAAGACATCCTGCTGAGAGTAACGAACAAGTACGTGTACCTTCTATTCCAACTAAAATCTGCCAGCAGTGCATTGAAGGCAGGATGGTTTTGTAGTTGGAACAGATGCTTCTCCCCGGGATCAAAGGCAATTAGCTGCAGCCCTTTCCATGCATTTTCACTGGTAAATCTTTCACCGGCATAACATAACAAGCTATTTTGCAATACTGTAAATCTATTACTCACATCCATCAGACTGCAAATATGTGAAACAGCACGGAGTAAAAGAGTTCAGACTAGTTTGGTGAGGTTCTTGGCAATACCAGGAGATTTGGCTGTATAAAGTCTTTCAATTGATAGACAAGCTAATGTGATCTTTGTTAACCTCTGTAATACACTAATCACTTCCCTCCAACAAAGCATAATAAAACAATTGTTCACATTTGTAAATCTCCCCAACACCCTCAAGCACAGCAAAATACTTATTAATTTTCAAGTGCACAAACAGTTATTTCAAACTAATCACGATCCTTGAATGTTGATGAACAAATTAAAAATCATATTACACTTTAAACGAACAGAGCGATGCCGGCTTCCACATTAAAATGGAGGCTGCTTTTTGGCTTGAAAATTCACTAGGTCAGAGTTCCTAAGTTTAGAAACATACACAGAAAATAGGTGCAGGAGTAGGCCATTTGGCCCTTCGAGCCTGCACCGCCATTTATTATGATCATGGCTGATCATCCAACTCAGAACCCTGCCCCAGCCTTCCCTCCATACCCCCTGACCTCCGTAGCCACAAGGGCCATATCTAACTCCCTCTTAAATATAGCCAATGAACTGGCCTCAACTGTTTCCTGTGGCAGTGAACTCCACAGATTCACCACTCTCTGTGTGAAGAAGTTTTTCCTAATCTCAGTCCTAAAAGGCTTCCCCTCTATCCTCAAACTGTGGCCCCTCGTTCTGGACTTCCCCAACATCGGGAACAATCTTCCTGCATCTAGCCTGTCCAATCTCTCTAGGATCTTATACGTTTCAATCAGATCCTCCCTGAATCTTCTAAATTCCAACGAGTACAAGCCCGATTCATCCAGTCTTTCTTCATATGAAAGTCCTGCCATCCCAGGAATCAATCTCGTGAACCTTCTTTGTACTCCCTCTATGGCAAGGATGTCTTTCCTCAGATTAGGGGACCAAAACTGCACACAATACTCCAGGTGTGGTCTCACCAAGGCCTTGTACAACTGCAGTAGTACCTCCCTGCTCCTGTACTCGAATCCTCTCGCTATAAATGCCAGCATACCATTCGCCTTTTTCACCGCCTGCTGTACCTGCATGCCCACTTTCAATGACTGGTGTATAATGACACCCAGGTCTCGTTGCACCTCCCCTTTTCCTAATCGGCCACCATTCAGATAATAATCTGTTTTCCTATTTTTGCCACCAAAGTGGATAACTTCACATTTATCCACATTAAATTGCATCTGCCATGAATTTGCCCACTCACCCAACCTATCCAAGTCACCCTGCATCCTCTTAGCATCCTCCTCACAGCTAACACTGCCACCCAGCTTCTTGTCATCCGCAAACTTGGAGATGCTGCATTTAATTCCCTCATCCAAGTCATTAATATATATTGTAAACAACTGGGGTCCCAGCACTGAGCCTTGCGGTACCCCACTAGTCACCGCCTGCCATTCTGAAAAGGTCCCGTTTATTCCTACTCTTTGCTTCCTGTCTGCTAAACAACTCTCCACCCACACCAATACCTTACCCCCAATACCGTGTGCTTTAAGTGTGCACACTAATCTCCTGTGTGGGACCTTGTCAAAAGCCTTCTGAAAATCCAAATATACCACATCCACTGGTTCTCCCCTATCCACTCTACTAGTTACATCCTCAAAAAATTCTATGAGATTCGTCAGACATGATTTTCCTTTCACAAATCCATGCTGACTTTGTCCGATCATTTCACCGCTTTCCAAATGTGCTGTTATCACATCCTTGATAACTGACTCCAGCAGTTTCCCCACCACCGACGTTAGGCTAACCGGTCTATAATTCCCCGGTTTCTCTCTCCCTCCTTTTTTAAAAAGTGGAGTTACATTAGCCACCCTCCAATCCTCAGGAACTAGTCCAGAATCTAACGAGTTTTGAAAAATTATCACTAATGCATCCACTATTTCTTGGGCTACTTCCTTAAGCACCCTGGGATGCAGACCATCTGGCCCTGGGGATTTATCTGCCTTCAATCCCTTCAATTTACCTAACACCACTTCCCTACTAACATGTATTTCGCTCAGTTCCTCCATCTCACTGGACCCTCTGTCCCCTACTATTTCTGGAAGATTATTTATGTCCTCCTTAGTGAAGACAGAACAAAAGTAATTATTCAATTGGTCTGCCATGTCCTTGCTCCCCATAATCAATTCACCTGTTTCTGTCTGCAGGGGACCTACATTTGTCTTTACCAGTCTTTTCCTTTTCACATATCTATAAAAGCTTTTACAGTCCGTTTTTATGTTTCCTGCCAGTTTTCTCTCATAATCTTTTTTCCCCTTCCTAATTAAGCCCTTTGTCCTCCTCTGCTGAACTCTGAATTTCTCCCAGTCCTCAGGTGATCCACCTTCTCTGGCTAATTTGTATGCTTCTTCTTTGGAATTGATACTATCCCTAATTTCTCTTGTCAGCCATGGGTGCACTACCTTCCTTGATTTATTCTTTTGCCAAACTGGGATGAACAATTGTTGTAGTTGATCCATGCAACCTTTAAATGCTTGCCATTGCATATCCACCGTCAATCCTTTAAGTGTCATTTGCCAGTCTATCTTAGCTAATTCACGTCTCATACCTTCAAAGTTACCCCTCTTTAAGTTCAGAACCTTTGTTTCTGAATTAACTATGTCACTCTCCATCTTAATGAAGAATTCCACCATATTATGGTCACTCTTACCCAAGAGGCCTCTCACGACAAGATTGCTAATTAACCCTTCCTCATTGCTCAAAACCCAGTCCAGAATAGCCTGCTCTCTAGTTGGTTCCTCGACATGTTGGTTCAAAAAACCATCCCGCATACATTCCAAGAAATCCTCTTCCTCAGCACCTTTACCAATTTGGTTCACCCAATCTACATGTAGATTGAAGTCACCCATTATAACTGCTGTTCCTTTATTGCACACATTTCTAATTTCCTGTTTAATACCATCTCCGACCTCACTACTACTGTTAGGTGGCCTGTACACAACTCCCACCAGCGTCTTCTGCCCCTTAGTGTTACGCAGCTCTACCCATATCGATTCCACATCTTCCCGGCTTATGTCCTTCCTTTCTATTGCGTTAATCTCTTCTTTAACCAGCAACGCCACCCCACCTCCCCTTCCTTCATGTCTATCCCTCCTGAATATTGAATATCCCTGAACGTTGAGCTCCCATCCCTGGTCACCCTGGAGCCATGTCTCTGTGATCCCAACTATATCATAATCATTAATAACAATCTGCACTTTCAATTCATCCACCTTATTACGAATGCTCCTTGCATTGACACACAAAGCCTTCAGGCGCTCTTTTACAACTCTCTTAGTCCTTTTACAATTATGCTGAAAAGTGGCCCTCTTTAATGCTTGCCCTGGATTTGTCGGCCAGCCACTTTTACTTTTCTCCATAGTACTTTTTGTTTCTACCCTCACTTTACACCCCTCTGTCTCTCTGCACTGGTTCCCATCCCCCTGTTGTGAACTAATCTCCTCTCGCCTAGCCTCTTTAATTTGATTCCCACCCCCCAACCATTCTAGTTTAAAGTCACCTCAGTAGCCCTCGCTAATCTCCCTGCCAGAATATTGGTCCCCCTAGGATTCAAGTGTAACCCATCCTTTTTGTACAGGTCACGCCTGCGCCAAAAGAGGTCCCAATAATCCAAAAACTTGAATCCCTGCCCCCTGCTCCAATCCCTCAGCCACGCATTTATCCTCCACCTCATCGCATTCCTACTCTCACTGTCGCGTGGCACAGGCAGTAATTCCGAGATTACTACCTTTGTGGTCCTTCTTCTCAACTCCCTTCCTAGCTCCCTATATTCTCTTTTCAGGACCTCATCTCTTTTCCTACCTATGTCATTGGTACCTATATGTACCACGACCTCTGGCTCCTCACCCTCCCACTTCAGGATATCTTGGACACGATCAGAAATATCCTGGACCCTGGCACCAGGGAGGCAAACTACCATCCGGGTCTCTGGACTGCGTCCACAGAATCGCCTATCTGACCCCCTTACTATCGAGTCCCCTATCACAACTGCCCTCCTCTTCCTTGCCCTACCCTTCTGAGCTACAGGGCCGGACTCTGTGCCGGAGGCACGGCCACTGTCGCTTCCCCCGGGTAAGCTGTCCCCCCCAACAGTACTCAAACAGGAGTACCTGTTGTTAAGGGGCACAGCCACCGGGGTACTCCCTATTACCTGACTTTTCCCCTTCCCCCTCCTAACCGTGACCCACTTGTCTGCCTCCCGTGGCCCTGGCGTGACCACCTGCCTGCAACTCCTCTCTATCACCTCCTCACTTTCCCTGACCAGACGAAGGTCATCGAGCTGCAGCTCCAGTTCCGTAACGCGGTCCCTTAGGAGCTGCATCTTGATGCACTTGGCGCAGATGTAGACGTCCGGGAGGCTTGGAGACTCCAGGGCCTCCCACATCCGACACTGAGAACAGCAAACTGCCCTCACACTCATACTGCCCCTCTCCTCAAATAACAACTAAAAACTAAAAACTAGGGCCTAATTAAAATGTTATCTACCTCTTTAAGCCACAGTGAGTAAGAATAGGAGATAGCAGGTTGCAGCCAGGAAGTGAGGTGGAAAGGGAGGGATTGAGCAGTTAGGAGTTTGTAGAGATTATGAGAGCAAGATCATTTGATGAGCTATCAGCAGAGTCTGGGCGAAGATCGGAATAGTGTGAGCAGCAAAGAGCAGTGAGGATCAGAAGAATTGAAATGTTAAGAAAAGAGATCTGAAGGAGGAATAGGGAACAGAAAGAACAGGAATAAGTATAGAAAATGTAAGATAAATAACAAGAAATAAACAGAATACTTTTCAATGGATATTTTAAAATTCATATATTTTATTTTTTTTAAAGCACATTCTACCAGGCTGAAGGACAGATTCTACTCCACTGTTATAAGACCGTTGAATGGTCCTCTAGTGCATTAAGGAGGAGTTTAGACTTGACTATATACCTCATGGTCTTATATGTTATTGTCTGTCTGTATTGCACTTTACCTGTAACTCTTAACATTTTATCCTGCATCCTGTTATTGTTTTCTCTCATACTGTCTCAATGCACCATTGTAATGAAATCATCTGTATGGATGGCATGCAAAACAGAGTTTATGGCTGTAGCTCAGCTCATGTGACAATAGGAAACCTATTTACCAATTTAACTGGTGACAATCTAATAAAGCACTGAGAGAGACTACGAAGAGAGACCTTCTGGGTGATTCATGAATAAACACAGAGGCAGAGCAAGCAGGTGGGATGGTGAATGCGCTGTTGTATTTTGTTGCAAGGTGGGGTTAGAATATCAAATTAAGCAAATTGAACTGAGATCGTAAGGGGTTTGATGAGACCTCATCTGGATTATTGCATGCAGTCCTGATTAACCTTATGCCCTAGAATCAATGCAATGTGGATTACCCAAATTTGTTCCCAAAATAAGTACTTTATCCAATAAAGGCTGCTAAGATTGATCAATACTGCTAAATAGATTACATTGCATAGATTCTCTCATCCTAGAGTATATCTCCGGTGATAGACTGTTTGACATTTTTGTAGGAGCCTTGTAGATGTTGTTTCTGGGTGTACAAAAATATAAAGTCACAGCTTCAGAGGCACATCTCACTATCTTCTCACAACATAGAATAATTGTTGATATGAAAAAAAATTAACTGCATATGCTGTAAATCTTTTTATTAACTTTCCAAAATTATAAACAGAATAACAATGTTGATACAGAGAGATTGGAATAATCTTATTGTTGATAAGCATATACAAAAAAGATTTCAAATAATACAAGTGTAATAGACTTCCAAACTCTTGATATAATTAATCATAGAGAAAAAAGAAATAAAAAGAAAAAAAATACAAAGAAAAACCCCAAAAAGAAACAAAAAAACTGAATACTAAACCCAAAAAAAAAAGCAAACGGAACAAAACAAGGCTAGATCATTATCTTAAATCGAATACGTTCAATTACATCGTCAACTCCGCTCCTCTATTCATGTATTTTAAGTTAATAAGAGGGATTCGGAAAGGTCAAATTACATCATATGAAAATGTTGTGTAAATCTAAAATACAAGTTACAATTGCTAGAAATATTCAGCAGGTCAGGCTGCATCTGTGAAAGAGAGAACTAATGCTTCAGATTGAAAGCACTTCATTAGAATGATGGTTTTCAGAATAATTCGGAAGATGTGTAGCTCAGGTGGCTGATGGTCAGGTTAAGTTGTTCTCCAATCTGGGTAATTTGCAAATATTTTGTCACCATGTGAGGAGACGTTGCCAGCGCGCTGTTGATTGTGATGTGTCCTCCAAATGCTTGGTCTTTATATACTTTGCAATCAGCTGATTGGATGTCATCTCAGAAACTCAATTGTGTTGCGGGGAGAAATTGTTGTCCACTCTAAAAAAAAACTGTTGTAAGATGAATATTTTAAGATACCATTGTTTCGAAACATAACGATGAATGCTTATTCTAGACTTTCCAAGTATCAGACTATGATGAGGCACTCACAGAGCAAACACAGGGGCATCCAGTAAAGGAATTAAGCCCTCAAGTTACACTTGTATAAGCTACTGGTGAGCCTGCACTTGGAGCGTAGTGTGCAAGTTCTGGTCATCATGCTATGGAAAGGATGTGATTAAACTAGCGTGGAGTACTCATGAAAGAAACTAGGAGGCTAAAGAGGGGATACAAACTGGCAGATAGGATAAAGGAAAATACTGAGGCACTTCACAGGTGTGGTAAGAGTAAGGGGGTAACATGGGAAAGAGCAAGGGCTCTTAGTGATCTTGATATGTACGTGGGAACTATGATTGGTAAGTATGCATATGACCCAAAACTTGGTGCTGTTGCTGATAGTGAAGATGATAGTCTTATCTGTGCTTTTACAATCAGTGGCATAATTTTGCAGACTTTCCTGTGAGACTGCAAACCATATGTTGAAAGGTTTTCCCTAGTTATTTATCAGTGAGTCCAAAACAAATACCAGCAGCAGAGGGGACTGCTGGTCGTGAGCAGTGGTAAGTGTGCAACACACTAGGCCACGGTGACTTTGCTCTTAGTTGAGGGGTGGACGTCTCAGAGGACTGGATGGGCAATGGTATAACTCGATGACCTCTAAGCACTCCACCTTTGTATCCACTGCTCATCCTGGAGCAACACCAGCTGACAGTGCTCACTACACGGACGTCTAGCCTCTGCTGACCTCACTCTTCTCCCCTGGGACACCCACACCTCAGGGATTGCAGTAGTTCACCAGCACCTTCTCACAGGAAATAGTGATGGACAAATAAACGCTGGCTCAGCTGACAGCTGTTGAGTGAATGAACAAAAACAGCAAGAGAATTGCTCCTAACGAAGCGATGTGCAAGTGAAAGGTGAAGGTCCCTACTCCTGCAAGGGCGCAGGGATCCGTTTGCGCTTTATTTAAATGTGAGGAATTGGGAAATGTTGACGTAGAAAGGGATTTAGGTATCCTTTTACGCTAAGCACTGACAGCCAATGTACAAATGCAGCAACACACATCAAAGTTGCTGGTGAACGCAGCAGGCCAGGCAGCATCTCTAGGAAGAGGTACAGTCGACGTTTCGGACCGAGACCCTTCATCAGGACTAACTGAAGGAAGAGCTAGTAAGAGATTTGAAAGTTGGGGGGGGGATCCGAAATGATAGGAGAAGACTGGAGGGGGAGGGATGGAACCAAGAGCTGGACAGGTGATTGGCAAAAGGGATATGAGAGGATCATGGGACAGGAGGTCTAGGGAGAAAGAAAAGGGGGAGGGGGGAAACCCAGAGGATGGGCAAGGGGTATAGTCAGAGGGACAGAGGGAGAAAAAGGAGAGAAAGAAAAAGAAAAAGAATGTGTGTATATAAATAAATAAATAACGGATAGGGTAGGAGAGGGAGGAGGGGCATTAACGGAAGTTTGAGAAGTCAATGTTCATGCCATGAGGTTGGAAGCTACCCAGAGGGAATATAAAGTGTTGTTCCTCCAACCTGAGTGTGGCTTCATTTCTACAGTAGAGGAGGCCGTGGATAGACATATCAAAATGGGAATGGGACGTGGAATTAAAATGTGTGGCTACTGGGAGATCCTGCTTTCTCTGGCAGACAGAGCATAGGTGCTCAGCGAAACGATCTTCCAGTCGCGTCGGGTCTCGCCAATATATAGAAGACCACATCGGGAGCACTGGACGCAGTATATCACCCCAGCCGACTCACAGGTGAAGTATCGCCTCACCTGGAAGGACTGTCCGGAGTTACGGAGAATAATATGTTGGACCTGGAGGCTGGTGGGGTGGTAGGTGAGGACAAGGGGAACCCTATTTCTAGTAAGGTGGCGAGAGGATGGAGTGAGAGCAGATGTGCGTGAAGTGGGGGAGATGCATTTGACAGCAGAGTTGATGGTGGAGGAAAGGAAGCCTCTTTCTTTAAAAAAGGAGGACATCTCTCTCGTCCTGGAATGAAAAGCCTCATCCTGAGAGCAGATGCGGCGGAGACGGAGGAATTGCGAGACGGGGATGGCATTTTTGCAAGAGACAGGGCGAGAAGAGGAATAGTCCAGATAGCTGTGAGAGTCAGTAGGCTTATAGTAGACATCAGTAGATAAGCTGTCTCCAGAGATAGAGACAGAAAGATCTAGAAAGGGGAGGGAGGTGTCGGAAATGGACCAGGTAAACTTGAGGGCAGGGTGAAAGTTGGAGGCAAAGTTAATGAAGTCAACGAGCTCAACATGCGTGCAGGAAGCAGCACCAATGCAGTCGTCGATGTAGCAAAGGAAAAGTGGGGGACAGATACCAGAATAGGCTTGGAACATAGATTGTTCCACAAAGCCAACAAAAAGGCAGGCATAGCTAGGACCCATACGGGTGCCCATAGCTACACCTTTAGTTTGGAGGAAGTGAGAGGAGCCAAAGGAGAAATTATTAAGAGTAAGGACTAATTCCACTAGACGGAGCAGAGTGGTGGTAGAGGGGAACTGGTTAGGTCTGGAATCCAAAAAGAAGCAGAGAGCTTTGAGACCTTCCTGATGGGGGATGGAAGTATATAGGGACTGGACATCCATGGTGAAAATAAAGCAGTGGGATCCAGGGAACTTAACCTTTTCCCCTTGTCCTCATCCGCCACCCCACCAGCCTCTGGGTCCAACATATTATTCTCCGTAACTTCCACCACCTCCAACGGGATCCCACCACTAAGCACATCTTTCCCTCCCCCCACCTCTGCTTTCCGCAGGGATCGCTCCCTACGCAACTCCCTTGTCCATTCGTCTCCCCCATCCCTCCCACTGATCTCCCTCCTGGCACTTATCCGTGTAAGCGGAACAAGTGCTACACATGCCCTTACTCTTCCTCCCTTACCACCATTCAGGGCCCCAGACAGTCCTTCCAGGTGAGGCGACACTTCACCTGTGAGTCGGCTGGGGTGATATACTGCGTCCAGTGCTCCCGATGTGGCCTTCTATATATTGGCGAGACCCGACGCAGATCTGGGAGACCGCTTTGCTGAACACCTACGCTCTGTCCACCAGAGAAAGCAGGATCTCCCAGTGGCCACACATCCCATTCCCATTCTGACATGTCTATCCACGGCCTCCTCTACTGTAAAGATGAAGCCACACTCAGGTTGGAGGAACAACACCTTATATTCCGTCTGGGTAGCCTCCAGCCTGATGGCATGAACATTGACTTCTCAAACTTCCGCTAATGCCCACCTCCCACTCGTACCCCATCCATTATTTATTTATATATACACATTCTTTTTCTTTTTCTTTCTCTCCTTTTTCTCCCTCTGTCCCTCTGACTATACCCCTTGCCCATCCTCTGGGTTTTTCCTCCCCTCCCCCTTTTCTTTCTCCCTAGGCCTCCTGTCCCATGATCCTCTCATATCCCTTTTGCCTATCACCTGTCCAGCTCTTGGCTGCATCCCTCCCCCTCCTGTCTTCTCCTATCATTTTGGATCTCCCCCTCCCCCTCCAACTTTCAAATCTCTTACTAGCTCTTTCTTTAGTTAGTCCTGACGAAGGGTCTCGGCCTGAAACGTCGACTGTACCTCTTCCTAGAGATGCTGCCTGGCCTGCTGCATTCCACCAGCAACTTTGATGTGTGTTGCTTGAATTTCCAGCATCTGCAGAATTCCTCGTGTTTGCGTACAAATGCAGCAAGTGGTTCAGTAGGCAAATGGAGCTCTTTGCAGAAAGTTGTGTAACCCTCGGATTCTGTGTGCTGTGTAAGTCTAGGGAAGACAATCCCTGGTCCTGCTCAATGGGCGAGATTGAGATGTGAGTCCACCCCGAAACCAACCCTCCCCCACCCCCCATTTGTGTGGATGCTGGGTGATTCATTACCCTGCTACAAATCAGTACCATGAAATAACAACAGTACACCATATACAGTTAAACAATTTTGCTTCATACTTCTTAATTTGACTACAGGCTTAGTGAAGAAAAAGCAAAAAATCAAAAGGGCCCATTTTTATGAAATAATCTAATGTGCACAAGTTGGAGCTCACGGTTTCCCCTTTGCCGATCCTCCTTCGACCTCCCCAGCCTTCATCGGATCATGGCTCCACTCCGGCACCTTCTCTCTTTATCTCCCACTGAACAAAAGACCCAGCTCACCCTGGTGTCAGGCACACGGCATGAAAACACCCTCCTGTCATTAGACAGCCCATATTCCAAAGCACCCGTTATCTCTAACCATAACCCGAATACTGCTTCTACATAAAGATGTTAGCAGTGAAACCTTTCCCAGGGTGCTACAGTTGTAAGCACAATAGCAGGGATGTATTATTGCAATTATACAGGGCTTTAGTGAGAAAACACTGTTGTATTGTGCTCAGCTTTGGTCTCATGACTGTACCTAAGAAAAGATATAAATGCAAAAGCCCCAACAAATACAGCAGCAGTGGCTGTGGTGTCATCATATAGTGCTTTGAGAAGCTGCTTATGGCATACATTAACTCGGCTGCACAGATAACCTCGACCCGCTGCAGTTCTCCTACTGCGGAAACGGGTCTCCGGCAGACACCATCTCCCTGGCCCTACTCTCATCCCTGGAGCATCTGGACAGTAAAGGCATCTGCTTTAGACTAGAGGCTGTTGTGCATGAAAAGCCCAGGAGATCAGTAGCTTCTGAGCTACTCAAGTCACCCTGTCTGGCACCAACAATCATTCACAGTCCAAGTCACTTCGATCACATTTCTTCTCCATTCTGATGTTTGAACTGAACCTCTTGACCATGTCTGCATGCTTTTATGCATTGAATTGCAGCCACATGTTTGACTGATTAGATATTTGCATTAATGAGCAGGTGTACACGTGTATCCAATAAAGTGGTCACTGGGCGTGTAGTCGTTTTCACAGTGATTTGTGTTTGACTGCAGAAGCTTATGCGGTGCCCAGTTTGGATGAAAATATTTTACAACAAACTGCCCCATTCACCTATAGTTCAATTTCAGGACCCTGAGGTTTACAATTTAACCACAGCTTCTTCATTAGATTTGAATCTTTAGCTCTCATAAGTGATTGTAATTTTATCTATAAAATGCAGCTCCATTCACATCCCTTTCAGAATGTCCCAAAGTACTTCTTAGACAATGATGTACGGTATACTTCGAGGTCAGAAGGATACGCAGCAGACAGTTTCCTCGGAGTTATTCTTCATAAACAAAGATGTGATAAACAACATCACAAAATATTTAAAGTCTAAATATTGATGAGAGCTGCAGGAGAGAACTCCATTGCTCCGCTTTGCAATAATCCCGTGGGATAGTTCACATCCATATGCGAGAGCTCAGTTTAACATTTCATCGGAAAGATCGGACTTTGAGCATTGATCTCCAACAGCTGTTTTTCAGAGGGCAAGCTGGGATTTTGTGTTCATGTCTGCAGAGCGAGATCCACCCACAATCTTTCCATTCGGGGGTTTAAGTGCTCCAAGTTTAGCAGAATTAATGTGACACATTCAACGTAGAGGGGTTCTGCCAGCTCAGGTGGGAATTAAGTAGGTATGTCCCCCTTCTATTTTAATGTCACCACCCCTCATCACACTTGTAGCCTGATTATTCCCTTGATGAGATATTTAAAGTGTCATCATCACACCCCCAGGTTTCTGTTGTATATTTGCTCTGTACTACTCGATTACGTTATGTAAGGTACTCTTTGGAGATCCCTATTCTGTTGAGAAAACCTAGTGTGATCTGGTTAATCCCCTTTAGGTAGACATCATTCTGTACCCAAACCATAAAACGCAATGGCTTTTTCAAGTTATCTGCTACTTCTGCTGTCATCAAAGTGAACCATATTGAACCCAAGCCTGTAACCAAGGTTCCTTCAATTTACCATCATGATCATGTTCAAAGTTCAAAAGTTCAATGTACACTTATTATTAAAGTACTTATACATTATGCAACCTTAGGATTTGTCTCCTTACAGGCAAACCACAAAACAAAGAAACCCAAAGTACCCATTAAAAAAATAAATAAATTGAGAAAAAAAAAAATTGTGCAAACAATAAAAGTAAGCAAATAGCATTCAGAACAGAGGTGAGTCCATAGACATGAAACCCAGAGCAGTCAAAGCAGACCACCGCCTCAGGCTCAGTTCAGCACAGAGCTGAGTAAACACTCCAGAGCCCTCAGAGACAGAGCCCAGAGCAGACCGCCGCCTCAGGCTCAGTTCAGCACAGAGCTGAGTAAACACTCCAGAGCCCTCAGAGACAGAGCCCAGAACAGACCACCGCCTCAGGCTCAGTTCAGCGCAGAGCTGAGTAAACACTCCAGAGCCCTCAGAGACAGAGCCCAGAACAGACCACCGCCTCAGGCTCAGTTCAGCGCAGAGCTGAGTAAACATAACGGAGCAGCGAGTAGAAGCAGCCTGATCCTTGCCACTTGTCTCGACACCCTGCCTTTTTAATCCATCTGGCTAGGCATTTAAGTCATCCAAACATTGGGTTGTTCTTCATACAAGGACCTGGGCCCTGTAGCATCGATAAGCTGTGGGCCTGGACTCTGCTGCCACGTTTTGGCCCATAATTGACCTTTCCAAATCGGCCAGGTGCTTGGATCAATCAAACTTCACTCTTGGTTCAGGTGGATGGGCCTCAATGCTGTCTCTCCTCTGCTCTGACTTTGCTTTGAATATGCCTTGACCTCCAACTCAGCCTCGCCTTCGCTTGCCTCTCCATTGTCTGCGGTGATCATTTGCCATAACTTTTACAGGAAAAGTCTAATTAATAAAGTATTTTGTTGCATTTTGTTATTTTGTTTGCCGCCCGTAAGTAGTCACTGTGCTTCAGCTGTGCCACCTTGAACTGGTGATCAATAAGCTAAACTGGCCACACTAATTTCAGTGGTCATCTGCATAAAGGAACCGGATACAGATTATGGAGCAGCTACGAGAGCTGCTCTCTCACAGCTCCACTGGCCCAGCTTGGAGCCTGACCTCCAGTTTTGTTCGTGGAGCTTCTACGTTCTCTTGTGAACATGTGGGATTCCTCTGCGAGCTCCGGATTCCATCCAAATCCCACCTGAAGAAGGCAACATGTACCATCAAACACCCCCTCCATTCGGGCCATGAATCTCTCCACAGCTTTATTTGGGCAGGAGCTGCGGAAGCCCGAGGTCCCACACCACCAGGTTCACGACCGGCTACTACGCTTCAACCATTTGGTTCCTGAAACAACCAGCGGACACCTCGTCACTGCAGTTTACCAACACTCTGACCACTATTGTGAACTAGCTATTTTGTTCTAATTGTGTTTTCTTGTAAAACTTTAATATGAACTTGTGTTTCTCTTGTGAATGCTGTTTATATGATGCTAGGTGCCAGTGGTGCTGCTGTAAGGTTTACATTGCACCTGTGTGTACACTATGTGTACGTGTACAGTACACATGATAATAAACTCTAATTTGACTTGACTTTGATTAATAAACCACGATGAATTTTCCCTAGAATGTGGATTGGGGGCAGTTGATGAGAATGTGCCCAGGAATTAATTTAGGATCAGTGCAAATGGGTACTTCTTTGGGTCAAAGTGCCCGTTTCCATGATGTACATGGAATTCCAATGAGTTCCATGACTCATGGACTTTATTCAGAACACCTTCCTGTTCCAGTACTTGGGTGAATCCTGACCTCCAGGGCTATTTGTGTGGAGCCTGCAAGTTCTTTCTGTGACAGCATGGATTTCTTCTGGGTGCTCTTGTTTCCCTCGCATCTCAAAGACGAGCAGGTTGATAGGTTATTTGGGCATGATGAATTATCCTGTGTAAAAGACTGATAGAAGCTGGAAGTGCTGAACAAATATGGGGAAAATAACATGGAATTAATGTAAAAGAGTGCTTGAATATCAGAATGAACTCATTGATTTACATGGCCTATTTCTTCGTATGGCCCTTCGATACTTGGGTTGTGGTCTTTTGAACCATGAAATTTGCACTGTTTAATAGAGAGGATTGTTCAATAGAAAGGATTGTTGAACAAATATTTTGTTGTGAAGGTAGCAGATATTAGAAGCAATGCAGGAAGAGTGTAACTTTCCATGTTGTTTTAGAAGCCTTATGCAGAAACCTCCTTCACCTCAGAGGGGATGACTACTCTAATATTAAAACTACTCAAATTGATGTTAGTGGAAAATAATGTACTTTCTAAAGGCCAGAGGAACAAAATCAAAAAAGGAAACATGATCTGTGTACTAACAGGTCCATAGTAAACGTCCAAACATTCAAATTCATTATTGTATTACTAGGCTGAGCTCAGATGACTCAGATTGTTGCTGTAAGTTGCACAGATTCATGACTTTTATTTAGAAAAATTGTTTCTTATTCTACCTCTCTACTGAATGATCCTTATTTTGAATTGTCCTCATGCTGAAGAGGTCAACTAGTGACCTGTTCCATTGCTAGGTGTTAGACAGCAACTCTGAGATTCTCCTTCTCCAGATAGCCATGAAACAAAGAAAAACCATGGAAATCAGGTCAAAGAGAAACAGCAAACCCACCACCCCATGCATAAAAAAGATCAACATGGTCATCAACCCTCCAAATCCTTCTCCCCCACATAAAACTGCAACAAGAATATTAGCCCCCAAACTCCCCTCTCCTGTAAGAAATGCAACAAGAATATCGGCCCCCAAATCCCCCTTTCCTCACACAAAAAATAACAAAAAGCGCAACAAAGACATTGACTCCCAAACTCCCCTACCCCACTCAAAACACAATAAGAACATCGACCCTCAAACTCCCCTCCCCTTGTACAAAAAAAAGAGAAAGAACAGGCGAAAACACAGAATATAAAACCATAAGAATGAAAAGGTCCATAGTCCAGATCCATAAACACAGAACGTTGGTAACATCCTCCAACATCATCAAAAGAGAGAGACACAGCTCGAGTGCACAGGCCTACCCTCCGAGCCACACAGGCTCCTCCAGCAGCAGAGGACTCGCAAGGCGGGTAGCTGGTGCTGAACACTCACTCGCCTTCCACATTCACCCCAATGTTTCAATCTTCCTCGTTGGTTTAATCAGCGAAAAAAGAAAGCTTTATTTGCACTTTCAATTGTATTAGCCAAGGTTTTGGATGGCCTCTCTACATGGGCCCTCTGCTCCATTTGGAAATAAAAGGTGACCTATGAGGACCATGTTTCTCTCCAATCAGATATTATGGTTCAGCCAGAACTTCCTCCATCTCAATACTTATGAGGTTAAAAGTATCCTGCTTTATTTTCCCCAGTATCACTGAAATTCCATATTGTTACTTAAACTAAGGTCCTATACATAACCTTGGTGTCTATTTGCACTTCAGCAATCACTTGTACCTCTTCCTATTTATCCTCATGATCACATACTCCTGGCCATTCGTTACCTTCTAAAGCCTTTTCACCCGTTCATAATACTACGCTTGCCAAAATCGACTGATTCAGTCTTACTGAAGCTAGGTCTTCTCACTGCTGGCTGCTTAATTTATCACTAGTCTCAAAATCTTCCAAAATACCAACTCAACCAATGTTCAATCTTACTTACAAATGTTTCCTCTTAAACCTACACCTTGTACCCAGCCCTCATCCTCTAAAACCCCTCAGCACTGATTTATTTTCCACTGATTCATTTGCCCCAACGTCAATAATTTGCCATTCATTTGCCATCACTGTAGAACTTCCTCTCTAAACCCCTCCACAATGTGTCTGTTTCTCAGCAATTAAATTAAACTCTAATTCAACTTCTAAATTGCCCTTGGTCATCACTCCCAATATTTCTCCTACTCTGGGAACTTTTTATTTTTTAAACTATTTTAGAAGCTAGATTTAAGAACACTTTTTTTTATTCTTGTAAGTACTCCTTCAGAACCTTGAAATAAAGGTGGGTGTAGCTGAGAACAGGGTCTTAATCAGCTGAGATTCCTCTCATTATTTTATTTGATTGAGATACAATATGGAACAGACCTTTCCAGGCCCTCCAGTTGTGCCACCCAGCAACTCTCTGATTTAATCCTAGCGTAATCACAGGACAATTTGCAATGCCCAATTAACTTACCAACTGATACATCATTGGACTGTGGGAGGAAACCGGAGCACCCGGAGGAAACCCACACGGTCACGAGGAGAACTTACAAACTCCTTACAGGCAGCGGTGGGAACTGAACCTGGGTTGCCTGTATTGTAAAGTGTTGTGCTAACCACTATGCTACCACGCTGCCCTCTCTCATTAAAAAAGTACTCACACCCGTAGAACTGCCACTCAGCTGAGCTACCCCTCATTGTCTCTGCTGTTATTTATTGCACAATGCCCAATAGCTGTGGCTCCATTGCTATACTGCTCACCTCAGACGACTGTGCATCGGCAATGTGAACACATGCTACAGTGTGTGCGGTGTTTGTGATGAGGTATTAAAGCTTCTGCTTCAGGAGATGTAAAAACATGGTGATATTTTTCAAAAATTGCAAGGGGTTTGTCCTATTGTTCATACTTCCCTCAACACAATGCTCTAATGGAGAACCTTGCAATGTATTTAGTTACTGCCTATGGGAGCTGTCTTGTGATAACTGGCTGCCATTTTAACAGGGTTTCAAAAATACTTCATTGATGTCAAGGGCATCTCACATTCATGATATTCAAAGTTTGTAAAAACAGTGAAAATCATAGCCCAATAAATTTGGATCCTCCAAGAGTGAGTGGGTTTACAGAGTGCTGAAGAGCAGGAAGTCAGAACAACAACCGATAGTGAGTTTTAGGTAAAAATCGGAATAAATAAGGAGGCACGATCTTCTTGCTTACTGTGAAACAAAACAAAAACAAGATCTGAGCTTAACATTTGTATCCAGGACACCTTCAAGGAGTGTTGCCGCAAAAAGGCAGCATCAATCATTAAGAACCCCCATCACCCAGGACATCCCTTGTTCTCATTGTTACCATCGGGAAGGAGGTACAGAAGTCTGAAGGCACACACTCAATGATTCAAGAACAGCTTCTTCCCCTCTGCCATCAGATTTCTGAATGAACATTGAACCCATGAACACTACCTCACTACTTTCTATTTTTATTTTTTTCACTACTTACTTAATTTAACATTTTAAGTAATTACTTACTGTACTTCATCTTGTTTTTCTATTATTATGCATTGCATTGAACTGCTGCCACAAAAACAACAAATTTCCTGACTTCTGCTGGTGATATTGAACCCGATTCTAACTATAAAGATTGCACTTATACACCTGGAAGGCCAGTAACTCCACAGTCCCGGCCCATACACACTCATGAGGGACCAGATTTGCCTGCTGATTTTCTGAGGTTCTACAAGAGTTTGTTTGTGAACATAATGGAAAAGAAGAAGGCAAAGTTTGGGTTTTACATATTTAATTGAAAAAGGCATGGCTAATGGGAAGGAGACAACCTGGAAATCTCAAAGTGTGACAGGATGTCTATGACATATAGGAGGCTGTCCCAATGGGATGGATGTTTATAAAAAAAACAATCGGACCTCTCCTACTTGTAGTACAATGAAATCGATGATTAAAGTAAACTTCCTCTGACACAGAATAACTACCGAACTGGTGCATAGTCAGATTATATACAACTTCAAATAATTCTGATGCAGACTGGGTAAATTCAACCAGCAGTATGGATACATAAGGCATAATTAATTAAGTCTTTAGAATGCAGCATCAATATTAATTTGACAAAAAAAATTAAATTAAAATTGATCACATCTTTAGGTCCCGAGGTCACAAACTCTCAGGCTTTATCCACCATTCTATAATCAAGGCTCTCTCACACTTTTCCTCTATTTGTCTACCTTTGTCCCATATTCTTTGCTACACATACTTGTAAATATCAGTCTTGAATATTTCAGTTCACTCATCATCCACAGATTTTGGGAGACTGAAGCTCCAGATTACTGGCTACTTAACAATGGAACCTGCTTTCATACCCTTATCCAATTAAGTTCTGGTTTCATACAGGTGAACATGTGCAGAATATTCAACATCTAGGACTTCCGGTTGTGACTTAATTGGAAGGACTCCAATTTCTAATCGATTGAGAGTTTGACTCCCACTCAGAGAGATAAAATCTTGTTTAAAAGGTCAGGGAGGGAGTCCTAAGCAAATGGATGGGTGAGACATTAAATAGTGACTTGTCTTCCCTTAGATGTAATGGATCCCTTCAAATTACTGCAAAGGGCTATTTCCACTCTCCTGTCCAGTGGTTACCTACTATTCAGCCTGGCATTTTCACATGGTGATATTGGGCAGAGGTGAACTGTCTTATGTGAGAATTGTAACAATGGTAACCATATTTCAAAATGTATTCAACTTTAAAATATTTTGAGACACCTGAGGCCATGAAAGCAGAAGTTTTTCTCTTCAGTACAGCCTTTCCAAAGTGTGGAAATCTGAACTCAATCCTCCAGGCTGAGATTTGACTAAAGATCAAGCGCAATTTCTTCATTTTATATCCCAGTCCACTTAAAATACAATCACATCGACATAATAAAGCACACAGAGCATTAAAATCTTCAGAAGTGTTTCCCATTTCTTTAGCGTGCATTACCACATTTATCATAAGCATGTGGTGTCATGGCAACACCATAACAAATGAAATGAAACCAAAACCCAAAAGCAAATTAACTGCCAAAGTTCATTAGACATGTTTTCAGTTATGGGACTCAAATGTACAACAGACTATGAAGTTTTTTTGCATACTTATACATTATATATGTACTACATTTGGGAACATTTGGGAATTTCTTCCCAACAATGAGTAAGATTGTCCAGGTTTCTGCTGTCAGCAAAAAGCAGGAGGATCAACCCCTGGAGAAACTGCACCATCGGTCTATTCTCCAGCATCAGCGATGATAGGCATTGCTTGTCTTCAGTTTGCCCTTACACAAGGTCAACATCAATTCTCAGTTTGGATTTTGACAGGGCTCCTGGGTTCAAGGTTTCATTGTCCTCTTGACTCACATATGGAAAAACTAGCTGGATTCCAAATGCAAGGAGGAATTGACTGTTCTTGACACCAAGACAATATTTTACCAATCGTAAAATTGATGTTAATGAAGATCCATAAGAAACCTCTATAGAACAGGATCATTACTTGCGTTAAGAAGATAGTTATGAGTCATAGGGTCAGAAAACTATGGAAACAGTCCCATTGTGATGACTGTGAAGTTCTAAACTTGACCTTATGTCATGGTCTGGATCGGGTTCCCTTCAAATTTACTTCGTTTGTGTTACGATCTGGACCGTTGACTCCCTGTTTGCCTTTGGTTCCCTGTTTTCCCGTGTCCCTCCGGCTTGGTGATTAGAGGCAATTTACTCTCGGCTGAACTGGCAGTTTATAAGTCTCCGACTTTCAGCCGTTCGGCGCAAGAGCGTTAATGAAGTCACCAAAGGTACTGCGAGCCAATGTCATCTGGCCAGAGCCAACTAAGTTTCTTGCCGGAGCAAGCCTAGTCTCCCCCTGAATTAAGTGCCAGCAAGCTCCCTTCCCTTGCCAGAGCGGGTCAGTCAAAGTTAACCTGCCGGGGTGAGTCAAGAGCTTGCCGCTGCTTGGAGCGTACTTGGGCCCAGTTATAGTACTGTCCATTGTTGTGTGGTCTCCGTATCCATGTCCTGCATCTAAAAGGGGTCCCGGCCCTGTACCCTGGAAGGGTCCTGCCCTGTGTCAAGAAGAGTCCCGACTCCGTCCTGTGTCTAAGGAGGATTCCTGGCTCAGTGTTTTATGTCCTGTGTCTGAGTCTGTCCTGTGAATAAGAAGAGTCCCTGGCTCCGGAGGCTCCAAGTATCAAGCCCTGGCTCCAAAGTCCGCGTTCCGAATCCTGGCTCCAGGTCCGTGTTCTGAGTCCGGCTCCGGGTCCACGTTCCGAGTCCTAGCCCAGACCCTTAGTCCCAGCTTAGTCCAGGGCCTGAGTCCTTGCCCATTACGCTATTCCCACTTCTGCTTTGCTTTCCTTGTAACGAGCAATAAACTCAACTTAGTTAACCTCACAAGATGTGTTTGTGTCTTGCATTTGGGTCCACCCTTGCTCCCCACCACGTGACACCTTAAGCCCTAATGGATAAAAATAACCACAAGTACCCTCACTAAAGGGTGATTATACTGCAACTACACAATCTTCAAAGACTAGTTCACTCCCTTGTTTAATCTCCACAGTGAGTTTTAGTTGCCAATGCCCAACAATCTGAGTCCTCTAGGTCACCCCACCCTACCAAGGAGAAGATACTTCCAGTTCACAAAGCAGCTTAATCACAGGTCTACATTTTTAGTGATTCACGTTTAAATCCAAACAACATTCTTGAAACACATTCAAAATGCAGAGAGAATTTCTATCTTATAAAATATTTCGGGCACGATGACGGACTCTCCACTTCTCCCTCTCTCTCATCAGTGTGTTCAGTTCATCTACATTAGCCGTGCCGCTATCTTCTAGGAGCCTGTTGACCATAGTCTTGGGAGGGCGCCCAGGGTTCATCTTCCCAGGCTTGGGCTCCCATATGATGACTAGGCTGACAGGTAGCTCGGGGTGGCATAGACAGTGCCCCACTAGTTGCAGTCTTCTCGCCTCGATTTTCACGATGACTATATACAAAGTCTAATCTAGGGTTCCCAACCTTTTTTATGCCATGGATCAATACCATTAAGCAAGGAGTCCAGTGACAACAGGTTGAGAATCCCTGGTCTAACCTTTACCATAGAAATTCAACAATATTATAGTCATCTGGTTTTCAACCAGTCAACATCCCAAGGTGTGTCCATTCACCACAAAATGAATTAGATCAACATGTGCCCTGTAGCACCAAAACCAGCTTGGAAGCTGTAACTTGAGACCTGTAATTCTCTGGTGAAATGATATCATTTCTGCTAAATAGGGGCCGTGGACAATTCTGATCTGATGAAGACAGACGTGAGAAGCAGAGGAACATCTGGAGAAATTTCTGAAATGCCTGGTTCGCCGCTGTTGTTACTGTGCGATCGAGAATCTCCGGAGGGAAGGCCCCAAAATCCCCGGCTTTGCCTGCTGCTGGCGACCGAGGCTGAGGTCGAAGCGTTCAGATAGAGATGGTGCTCGGTACTCAGTGTCGGAGGGCTGATCAGAGCTTAAAGTTTTCGGCGACTCAGAGTCGGACATGGCAGGGAGAGTTTTCTTCCTTCTCCCGTCTGTGTGAGACGTGGGACTTTTGAGAAACTTTCAACTTTTTTACTGTGCCTTGGCCTGTTCTTCATCAAGTTATGGTATTGTTGCACTGTTGTAACTATATGTTATAATTATGTGGTTTTGTTAGTTTTTCAGTCTTGTTCTGTCCTGTGTTTCTGTGATATCACACCGGAGGAGATATTGTATCATTTCTTAATGCATGCATTACTAAATGACAATAAAAGAGGACTATGTGTCCTCATAATCTAATTTAATTCACCTCCTGATCCTCCAAAACCTTTCCTCCATCAACAAGGCACAAGAAGTGTGATGGAATACTCACCACTTGCTGTGGTTCCAACCACAATCAAAATCTTCAGCACCTTTCAGTATAACAAACAATCTGCTAAACAAATGCAGCAGGTAGAGCAGCACCTGTGTGGGGAAAGGAACTGGGTCCTAATGTGCATCAGGACCAGTACTGGCTCCTAATGTACAGTTTTTATCTGAAATGCCAATAATTCCCTTCTCCTTCCCAATGCTGTTCAACCCGTTGATTTCTTCCAGCAGATTGTTTGTCACTCCAGATTCTAGCTTCTGTAGTCCAGCATAAGACAACTCACTTGACCATTATCTCACCCACTGCCTCGTGCATTAACTCCTTCATCACTGTCATACTGTGGTTGCAAGGTTTGCAATGCACACCCTGAAACGTAGCAATTTTTCCAACATTTTCGGAATCATAACTCCTAACATGTGGAGACATGCAGAAGAAGACACCACTCTTTCTTGGTCACATATCATCTGGGCATGAGAAGCAGAGGGTTTGCTCAGTCATTCTGCAAGGTCAAAGCTGACGTATCTTGGCATCACTTTCTTGTACCACCCCGATAATTCTTGATTAACTTAATGCCCCAAAATCGATCAATCTCTGCTAAATACTGATATACTTAATGACTAAGACTCGACTTTCAAAGATATACTACTCTCTGGGTGGAAAAAAGGTTTCTTCACCACTGTTTCCTGAAAGCCAGCCACTTATTTTGATACCATGCCTCCTGGATCTCGACATCCAGCCAAGAAAAACATCAAATCTGTATCTATTCTGTCAAGTGCCTTTGATACAATGCAGTGATATCACCTCAATCTTCTAAACTCTGGAGAGTATAGACCAGTCTGCTTTATTTCTTCTCATACATATATCGAGACCATTCTTGGGCTCAATATTGCAAGTGTGCTCTCGTGTGTATCTATATAATAGAAAGAAGACATTACTCTTGTCCTCATGTCCTCTTGCAATTAAAGCCAAGATACTCTTTGCCTCAGTAATTGTTGGTACTATGTTTTCATTCCTTTATTGCCAGCAAAATCCAGGATCCTTCTTTCATTATTCATCTAATAGTCTCACCCAATGAGCTAAAATGATTAATGAAAATAGTTTGCTGTCACATGCTCTGGAGCACAAGAGGAAAGGCAATAATACAATCCTTGCCAACTATATTCATAACCCAAGTGTGGATTTTATAAAAGTGATAGGGCTGGAGTTTGCCTCAATGTCCAGCCACTATTCTACATGTCCAGCAAGCATTTGTTGGGAGCCCCGTGTATGAAATTAACTTCATCCCTTCCCGTTCTGACTAAATCTTTGATGGAACGATATCGAGATAGCTTAAATAAACATCCAAGCTTTTCCTTACCGTCTGAAATGTGTTGAGAGGACACAAGGGGCTGATGATTTCAACAACCTGATAGGTATGGCTTTTTGATAGGTTTGCCTCTTGTTATTCTTGTGACTAGATCTTGTTTGGGTTATTGATAATATTTGTCTTTGCACCTAAAGCTCCAACATAGCTTTGAAGCCTTCTTTTGCAAGAATAATTAACATCACTCCTGTATTTTTTATGTATAAAATGCAGTCAGCAGACTGAGTAATGCTGAGTAATCTTGATATAATTAACCTTTAGCTCCAGCAAATTCATATCTTGCACCAAATCATCTTTACATTAATGCCTGAGTTTTGTGATGTCAGCCAGTAGCATAGCACCACACGGTATACAGACTGCCCAGGTACCGAGGGACGGAATCTCAGCTATGGAATTTTCTTTGCAGGAGATGAAAAACTTCATAAGCTCCAGAAAAAAAAAAACAACTATTTGTCATCATCTTTTTGATCTGCAGACACTTGCTCTGGGAAAGTTTTGCTTTGAAACTATCTACCGCATGGTTTTATGATTCAGATCTTTACTGGAACTTTTTTTTCTGAGGTCTTCTAGGCCTTGCTTAGACTGTAGTGACTAATACCCTCCCGAAAAAGAATACTACCTCCTTATTGCACCAGATTCACAAATGTTAATTACATTAAAATTCAATTCACACCAAAGAAACTATCTGAACTCTGCAAAAACAAAAGCACGTTTTGACATGGAGAAAAAAAGATGAGAAAGTACGGCCCTTCCTGTTCCGTGTGTGTTGGTCACTGATAAGAAGCAAGTCATGAACAGGAAATCCGTTAAAGGCCAACATTCAACCAACTCTGAAGTTGCAGCTACACTCAGTGGAAAAAATAATTAGACGGTAGTTGTATGCAAAATGGCAGACATAGTAGAAAATAGTACAGATCAGACAGACAGCCACCAAGAGGTGAAACAAGACCAGAGTGTGGAACGAATGACTGGGAGCTCGTCCGACGGGAAGATGACATTTGACGACAGTGGGCTCTCTGCTCTTCTGCACAGTGGCTTGGAGAATCTGAGGCTGGAGAGATCCCTGACTGATGTTGTACTATGTGTGGACAATAGTGAGTTCTCCTGTCACAGGGTGGTCTTGGCGGCAGCGAGCAGTTACTTCAGGTATGCACAAGATAGACCGAGGTTTCTTTCTTCTTGTAGCAGTCATGTTCGATACTTCCTCTGCATTGCTGTCGCAAACAAGCCTTCAGCCGCAGAGAATTACTGCTTCAGAATTTACTCTGTAAAACTCTTTACCATGCTGTCCTCTCTTAAGAAGCTCCTTAAAACTTCCAGCTTTAATCAAACTTTTGCTTACCTGGCCTAACATTCCATTAAGTGACTTATTGTTAAATTTGTGCTTGTTAAGTATCTTGGAATGATTTTACACTTACATAATCACGTACTTGTTCGTTTGAATTAACATGTTCCATGGGAGATGTTTACTGGGGTTTAGATTTTGTAGTCTTAAAAAAATGAGACAAGTAAGAATTGAGTAACAATTTTCCATGCCTCACTGTTCACTTTTTTCATGGTTAAATTGCCAACCTTGTTAAATAAGGCTTGTGTCATCTGATTATTCTGCCATCTCACTGTGGTTTCCTCTTACACACAATGAATGTGGATTTGAAACTATTATGACAACAGATTGGGGAAATACAAGAAGAGAGGTTTATGAGGAAACAGAGTAAAGATCCTGTCGCTATTGCAAGTAGACCAGGATAAAAATAAGAATATGAACAAAATTGTTGTTGCCATTTTCCTTGAGCAGTAACATTTGTTAGTTTTCAAATAATCCAAAAAAAGGGTTTCTCAGGAAACAGGTTAACTCAAATGATCAACCACTTGTATTAATCTAACACCCCTATAATACGGTGAACAACATCCCAGGTTACTTCACATGCACAAATTTAACAATGAGCTGCAAAATTTAGTAACAGCTCAAGTAAATAAAAGCCCATTTAGTTATTCTAAATGGTAAGAAAGAGTGAAATATTAGAAAATCTTCTCATGTAATTTGGCTTATGATATCTGGATTAGGAGCTATACAATCTCATCTCACCTTCCAGCTTGGCTATGAATCAGCATACACCTTATCATCAGATTCAATATTTTAAATAAAGGATAAAAACTACATGACATCTTTCATATTACCAAAGATGTCATTAGTACAACCAAACCAACAGATTGTTTACAATATTCTTAAAATAATTAAGAAAGAAATCATGGTAGCTAATTTGCATACAGCTCACAGAAACAGCTGGCAGCTCGTAACCACTAACTTAATTTCAGATGGATAAATTTTAACATGGGTGATATACGTATTACTTCATTTCCAGGAGAATAGTACATGGACTGCTGACTATTTTCACCATTTGTAGACTATCGCATAAAGTGAAAATGGCTTTTCTGTTACTGGTTAAGGATGAGTATTGGCCAAGACCTCAGGAGAACACTTTTGAATTATTAAAGTGAAAGAAGATAAAAACTTCACCTGAAAATTACCATGTCAGATCATGCAGCACTTCCGCCCAGTAGAGATTTTTTTTTGTTATTTTGTGCCTTGGCGGGTGGCAATTACCGTTTTTCTTAGCATTGTCTTTTTTTTAATGAGGCCGAGTTGCTTACTCGACACTCAGCCCAGCATGGATGGAAAATGTGCAAGGAGCCAGTCAGATTTGAACCCGGGACCATTCTTCTCGAAGTCTGGACTTCACCACCAACTGGCCTAATATAGTGTAGAAAAGTATTTAATGGCAACTTTTGGTCATATAGAAGAATAGTCTGTGGCTTGGTGATCATCTCTGTGTTAGACATTGTTTGATGTAGCTCAGATATCTCACTGGACTGAAAGTCGCTGTAGGTGAAAGCAAACTGAGAAGGTGCAAAATTTGTTGGCCCCTTCTCTTAGTGTCTTCTTTTTAGCTAACTAAATCATCTGCCTCCACTAGCCCTCCTCAATTGAAACTTCCAGGTTTCTCAGCTGTCTCACACTTGATTGTTTCAACGTCTTTGTAGCTCACAATGTATCCCTTAAAGAGACACAAACAGCCAATCCAAACTCTATATAGGAATGAGCTGGCCTTTCTATTAGAGGCTGAAGGTAGTTGTCAATATGGTGTGGATGAAGTCACCAATGAAGATCTAGCGCACTTTGCCTTGATCCCCAGGTGCAGACGGCTCAACAGTTTTCCATCTGAAGCCAATACATTTTGAAGCCAATACATTTTCACTGTTGTTGATATATAATGAGTTGAAGATATATATTAACAACAGTGAAAATGTATTGGCTTCAAAATACAAATCCATTTGACATTGCTGTGCAGCTTGAAACATTATCTTGTTGCACAATGATTCCCCCTGTTGTCTTTAAAGGAGGAGATTACTCTTAGCTGATTCAGTGGGTAGCTGGGTTTCTTCAGCAAGCATTTCAAATAAAACACTCGTGTTCATGTAATCAATGTCCTGGTGAAATCATAAAACTTACTTTTGTTTGACACATTTTTCGAAACTGCCAAACCAGGTGATCAGATTACTTGTGGATCTCTTGGTTCTAAACCCATTCATTCTTTAATGAGGCACAACATGGCCAGAGCAATACAGGCAAATAATTCTCTACCACTTCCCCCACCGCTTTCCCGATACTCCTCAGGGAACTGCTACAATTGTTATGACATTCTTCTTCTTATACAAGGTGAGAAGCATTCCATCTAGCAATCCCCTCACTCTAACATTGATGGGTAAGCTGAAGGAGGGCTGGTTACCTGTGATTGATGCTTTCAGGTAGTTTGTTATCCTCAGCCAGAGTTTTGTCATGGCAACCAGGTTGACACTTTACTAGGCTGCTCCGTTCCAGTTTCACTATCTGCAGTGTCTAGAGCTTCTTTGCTGATATGTATCCCTCTCCAGATGTTTATTGTGATCTCTGTGCCGAAGTTTAAGGTTAGATTATGTGCACAGGATGGAATTGGTGTTTCAACCATTTTCCTTTGACTGAGAAACAAGTGGTACTGCTGAACCAGACTGGTACCTGAATGCAGCTCGCATTGTGAAGAAAGCAATGTCCAGAGTAACGGTGGGGGTGCTGGCCCAGTATGGATCATTATATGAGAGTGTTTCTCTATAGATTACTTTGAGAATTTTGACTTCTCTCTCGGTCATTTTGTAGGGGGTGACTCCCTGTGGCTTGCAGTCTAGAGAGTGATGGTGCTGGGGTCCACTGTGGGTAGAGTGATTCACTTCTGCGTACATGAGAAATGACCCCAAAGTGTGCTAAGCTAGCACACTGCTCTGCCAATGGACTAAAGCAATGTGAACAGTATGTAATGTAGGAATCACTATGACAAGGTTCCACAAACAGAACTTTGATCGCAGTCTGACAGTCAGTTTCTGTGAATCTGATTGAGGTGAAAATCACAAATTTGACCAATAGTCCAAGAAAAACTTTGCTCTTTAAGTAGTCTTACTTTCTCTTATTTTGCTTGAAAGGTGTAACATCCCATCAGAAAGTTATCAACTCCGACAGTTGTGACAAAAGGCCAGCCTCAGCCTATGAAGTGCAACTTGAACCTACGGTTCTCAGACTTGTAGGCAAAATTGTGAATGCTAAACCACATCTAACTCTGGTAACTTCAGGCTTACGGCAGAGGTCCAGATTGGAGAAGACCTTAAGTATTGGACATTTGTGGTTATCACGACTACTGGAAGGATTTGAGAGCAATAGGGAGAGAATGCAGAAGAGATTCACCAGGGCGTTACCTGAAAGCTGTAGTCATTGGATACACTGAGTTTATTCTCAGTGTAACATTGTGGGATTGTGAGTAACTGTTGTCGCATAAACAAAGTCACTAGAGCGAAGCACTGGTAGATATGAACCAGTCTCTTTATTCAACAAAATGACACATAGCAGGCATCATATTGAGACCTGTTTTGGAGGAAAAAGGCCTACTTGACTCAATTCGGCATGACTTAATTCTTTGTTAAAGATCAAAGGACAGTTCAGGACAATTTAATATTTACAATGCATCCACAATGCTTCCTTTGAACTGCACACAACCTTCAACCTCCCTCTTTGCACCCACACCACAAATATCCAAATGATGACTTTTAATTAGCATTGTCTGCTCTTCCAATTAACTGTAGTTCACAGTTCTTAGGAACATTGTTCAGAGCTTCATTTTAAATTTAATCTACAGTCTACATTCATATTTGAAGACTGGCAGTTGAAATCAGTTGCTGAGGTTACCTGCTACATGTGCTAACCCCAAAATGTTCCCAAACAGTGACCTTATAGAGGTTTATAAACCTGCAAGGGGAATGGATAAGACAGGCCATCAAAGATTTCTTTCCCAGGGCAGACAGAATTAGAGAGCATACACTTAAAGTGAGAGAGGAGAAATTTCAAGGAGATCTGAGGGGCAAGTTTTTCCATACAGAGGTTGATGATTATCTGGGACAAGCTGCCAGAGGAGATAGTAGAAGTAGATAAAATAACATTTAAATGACATTTGGACAGGTATGTGTCAGAAAAACATGGAAGAATATGTGCTTAATGCAAGCAAACAGGATTAAAGTCAATTAGCAGCACAGTCAGCGGGGATGAGATGAGTTGAAAGGACTCATTTCTATGCTGCACAATCCATGATCCTCTGAAGAGAGCTTGGAGAAGGAGTGGTGCCTTGTTTGGGAAAGTAATTTATGGTTGCAGGTCACAGAGCAAGTATTGGTTAACATTTTTAGAATGAAACCAGGAACTGTATTTCAAACAGATAAACACAAATGGGAAAGCTTCTCAGCTCTGGCTGAAAAAAGAAGTGAAGAACAGTATTAGATCCAAAGGGGAGTTAGGTAAGAGCAACGCATGCAACAAACAAGATGCTGGAGGAAATCAGCAAGTCAGGCAGCATCTGTCAAAGGAAACCAACAGTCAATGTTGTGGGTTGAAACCCTTTATCAGATAAAGAGCCTCAGCATGAAACGTTAACTGTTCGTTTCCTCTCATACGTAGATGCTGCCTGACCTGGAGGAGTTACATAAAGTTGCCAGAAAAGTAGCAAGCCTGAGAATTGGGAGCAGTTTAGAATCCAGCAAACAAGAAAGTTTAAGAGATTGGTTAAAGGAATAAGAAGATGAGGCTAAAACTCCAATGAACTCAAACGCAGACTGCAAAATCTATAAGTAGACAAAAAGAAAACGAAAGATTAGTGAAAGCAAATGTAATAAGAGGCTAACATGCAAAATTAAAACACATGAGCCCTTTGTCCCACAATGTTGTGCCAACCACTTAGTCTACTCCAAGATCAACCTAACCCTTCTCTCCCACATAGCCCCCTGTTTCTATTATCCATGTACCTGTATAAGAGTCTCAAAATGCCTTGAAGAAGAGTCTCGGCCTGAAACGTTAACTGTTTACTCTTTTCCAATGCTGTTCCTCCAGCATTTTGGGTGTTGCTTTGGATTTCCAGCATCTGCAGATTTTCTTCTGTTTGCGATGTGTCAACAGGAGAACATAAGAAGTTGCAAAATGCAGGGCCACATGGCATGCCCTGCAGGTCAAGTTCTGCTAATGAGGGGGGAGATTATTTTAACCACAGCAACACACATTAAAGTTGCTGGTGAACACAGCAGGCCAGGCAGCATCTCTAGGAAGAGGTACAGTCGATGTTTCGGGCCGAGACCCTTCGTCAGGACTAACTAAAGAAAGAGCTAGTAAGAGATTGAAAGTGGGAGGGGGAGGGGGAGATCCAAAATGATAGGAGAAGACAGGAGGGGGAGGGATGGAGCCAAGAGCTGGACAGGTGATTGGCAAAAGGGATATGAGAGGATCATGGGACAGGAGGCCTAGGGAGAAAAAATATAATCCAGTCTGAGTGTGGTTTCATCTTTACAGTAGAGGAGGCCGTGGATAGACATGTCAGAATGGGAATGGGATGTGGAATTAAAATGTGTGGCCACTGGGAGATCCTGCTTTCTCTGGCGGACAGAGCGTAGGTGTTCAGCAGAACAATCTCCCAGTCTGAGTTGGGTCTCGCCAATATATAAAAGGCCACATCGGAAGCACCGGACGCAGTACATCACCCCAGCCGACTCACAGGTGAAGTGTCGCCTCACCTGGAAGGACTGTTTGGGGCCCTGAATGGTGGTAAGGGAGGAAGTGTAAGGGCATGTGTAGCACTTGTTCCACTTACAAGGATAAGTGCCAGGAGGGAGATCAGTGGGGACGAATGGACAAGGGAGTCGTGTAGGGAGCGATCCTTGCGGAAAGCAGAGGGGAGGAGGGAAAGATGTGCTTAGTGGTGGGATCCCGTTGGAAGTTACGGAGAATAACATGTTGGACCCGGGGGCTGGTGGGGTGGTAGGTGAGGACCAGGAGAACCCTATTCCTAGTGGGGTGGCGGGAGGATGGAGTGAGAGCAGATGTGCGTGAAATGGGGAAGATGCGTTTAAGAGCAGAGTCGATAGTGGAGGAAGGGAAGCCCCTTTCTTTAAAAAAGGAGGACATCTCCCTCATCGTGGAATGAAAAGCCTCATCCTGAGAGCAGATGTGGCGGAGACGGAGGAATTGCGAGAAGGTGATGGCATTTTTGCAAGAAACAGGGTGAGAAGAGGAATAGTCCAGATAGCTGTGAGAGTCAGTAGGCTTATAGTAGACATCAGTGGATAAGCTGTCTCCAGAGATAGAGACAGGAAGATTTAGAAAGGGAAGGGAGGTGTCGGAAATGGACCAGGTAAACTTGAGGGCAGGATGAAAGTTGGAGGCAAAGTTAATAAAGTCAACGAGCTCAGCATGCGTGCAGGAAGCAGCGCCAATGCAGTCGTCGATGTAGTGAAGGAAAAGTGGGGGACAGATACCAGAATAGGTTCAGAACATAGATTGTTCCACAAAGCCAACAAAAAGGCAGGCATAGCTGGGACCCCTGCAGGTGCCCATAGCTACACCTTTAGTTTGGAGGATGTGGGAGGAGCCAAAAGAGAAAGTATTAAGAGTGAGGACTAATTCCGCTAGATGGAGCAGAGTGGTGGTAGAGGGGAACTGATTAGGTCTGGTCCCCACTTTTCCTTCGCTACATCGACGACTGCATTGGCGCTGCTTCCTGCATGCATGCTGAACTCGTTGACTTTATTAACTTTGCCTCCAACTTTCACCCTGCCCTCAAGTTTACCTGGTCCATTTTCGACACCTCCCTCCCTTTTCCAGATCTTTCTGTCTCTGTCTCTGGAAACAGCTTATCTACTGATGTCTACTATAAGCCTACTGACTCTCACAGCTATCTGGACCATTCCTCTTCTTACCCTGTCTCTTGCAAAAATGCCATCACCTTCTCGCAATTCCTCCGTCTCCGCCGCATCTGCTCTCAGGATGAGGCTTTTCATTCCAGGCTGAGGGAGATATCCTCCTTTTTTAAAGAAAGGGGCTTCCCTTCCTCCACCATCAACTCTGCTCTCAAACGCATCTCCCCCATTTCACGCACATCTGCTCTCACTCCATCCTCCCGCCACCCCACTAGGAATAGGGTTCCCCTGGTCCTCACCTACCACCCCACCAGCATCCGGGTCCAACAAATTATTCTCCGTAACTTCCGCTACCTCCAACGGGATCCCACTACTAAGCACATCTTTCCCTCCCCCCACTCTCTGCTTTCCGCAAGGATCACTCCCTACGCGACTCCCTTGTCCATTCGTCCCCCCCATCCCTCCCCACTGATCTCCCTCCTGGCACTTATCCTTGTAAGCGGAACAAGTGCTACACATGCCCTTACACTTCCTCCCTTACCACCATTCAGGGCCCCAGACAGTCCTTCCAGGTGAGGTGACACTTCACCTGTGAATCGGCTGGGGTGATATACTGCGTCCCGTGCTCCCGATGTGGCCTTTTATATATTGGTGAGACCCGACGCAGACTGGGAGATCGTTTTGTTGAACATCTACGCTCTGTCCGCCAGAGAAAGCAGGATCTCCCAGTGGCCACACATTTTAATTCCACATCCCATTCCCATTCTGACATGTCTATCCACGGCTTCCTCTACTGTAAAGATGAAGCCACACTCAGGTTGGAGGAACAGCACCTTATATTCTGTCTGGGTAGCCTCCAACCTGATGGCATGAACCTTGACCTCCTTAACTTCCGCTAATGCCCCACCTCCCCCTCGTACCCCATCCATTATTTATTTATATACACACATTCTTTCTCTCACTCTCCTTTTTCTCTCTCTGTCCCTCTGACTATACCTCTTGCCCATCCTCTGGGTTCCCCCCCTCCCCCTTTTCTTTCTCCCTAGGCCTCCTGTCCCATGATCCTTTCATATCCCTTTTACCAATCACCTGTCCAGCTCTTGGCTGCATCCTTCCCCCTCCTGTCTTCTCCTATCATTTTGGATCTCCCCCTCCCCCTCCCAGTTTTAAATCTCTTACTAACCCTTCCTTCAGTTAGTCCTGATGAAGGGTCTCAACCTGAAACGTCGACTGTACCCCTTCCTAGAGATGCTGCCTGACCTGTTGCGTTCACCAGCAACTTTGATGTGTGGTGCTTGAATTTCCAGCATCTGCAGAATTCCTCGTGTTTGCGTTATTTTAACCGTAACTATTTTTTTTTACAAAGTTTTGGCTGTTGTGCAAAGTAGCAATTCAGAAGACTGACACCCAGTTTCCTGTAAATTCAAACAAAAACAGAAAATGCTGGAAATACTCAACAGGTCAGACAACATCTGTGGAAAGAGTGACAGAGTTAGTGTTTCGGTAAAATAATCTTGCATCACATCTCTTCAGATGAAGGGTCTTCAAGTTGAAACATTAACTCTGTCACCTAGTGAATATTTCCAGCATTTGCCTATTTTACTTGAGATTTCCAGTCGCTGCAGATTTTTGCTTTTCTGTATCAGTAAATGTAGTTGTTCTGTAGTCTCATGCATCAAGCAATTGATTGGTTGCATTATCAGCTCCATTAAATACTTCTATGATTTTCTATTAAAAAACATGGGAGCATTTTATTAGGAGGTACAATAAGAGCACAATATACTTACACTGCCAGTGAATGTGGAATATTGCTCAGGAGAGTTAATAAACTGAACATCAATGAGATTGTGTTTATCTTCAGCTTCTGATACCTTTGGTCCATAAGTTTGCAAGTTCTCATAGTGACCATCCATGCCAGATGTTTACGTGATCCAAGAGCCCCAGTTTGATATTTGGGATCCAAGTTTCTCTATGTTGTATATTTAATAATTCAGTAATATTGTAAATATATTGTTTGATTAAGCATTCTTTGTTGTTTACATAATTCATGTAAAAGTATGTGAATGGCATACGTCATCGCATCACCACGTCATATGTGGGTGTCTCAATAAACTAAAGAATGAAGTAGACACGTTTATTTCCAGCTCTGTGTTTTTCTTTTGGTTAGTTCCTAGAGGTACAAAACATAACAGTGGCAATGAGTAAGTTTTAAATTTAACCCGAGACGACTACCTATTTATTGAAGCGCAGCGTGTTTTTTCTTTACAAGAAGAGAGAGACGTCGGAGTTAAAAAGTAAAGTGCAGCTCATGCCCCTCCAGAAAAGAAGAAAGATGGCCAAGTTAAAAAAATGCAGAAAATGGAAGAAATTCACAGGTTGAAAAAGAGTGAGTTTTGGATTAAAATAAGAATAATTTTGAAAAAAACAAATATGTCTGGCTACATTGGAAAGATAGATGCATACGATTGCACAGCACATAACTGGGAGGTGTATACTGACTGAATAGAGCGGATTTTGAAGCAAGTGAAAGAGGCAATGAACAAAAAGTGCCAGTTTTGCTGAGTACAACAGGTGGAAGAGCAGAGAGTTTGCTTAGAATTTTAACTGTTCCAACCAAACCAGCCTGAATGAGCTTTGCTGATAATGTTAAAGTAATACAGAAACATTTAGAACCAAGACTATTGCTGATTGAAGAATGCTTTACATTTCATAAGCGGAATCAAAAGGAAGGGGAGTCCATTTCAGCGTATGTGGCTGAATTGAAGAGATTGTCTGAGCATTGTCAGTTCATTGATGGGCTTAATGATGCACTGAGGGATAATTTAATTTGTAGAAATTTGTGGAATGGAAAGCAATCAAAAACAGCTCTTAACTGAAGCATAAATCACATTTAATGATAACAGCAGCCAGAGATGCAATTGAGTTGCGGCTGGGAATGAAAGTGAGTGTGAAGAAAATTGCAACATCTAAACAGAAACCTGCTTGGTCAAGCAAATTGTGTTACTGTTGTAGCAGGAGCTCACATACACCACACCAAAGCAGGTTTAAAGGAAAAACTTGCAGAAAATACAACAAAATAGAACACATACAAAAGTGGACTAAGCTGAAGCCTAACTACATATGGAGACTGAAAAAGTGTCCAAAGTGTTTCTCCCCATAAGCACTCACAAAGAGCTTTATCGCTATAATACGCTTATTTTGGGGGTGGCATCTGCATCTGCACTCTGGCCGAAAGCTGTGGATGAGGTGCTACAAGGCTGCCCAGGCACTCAGTGTTACCTGGCTGACATCATTGTTTCTGGTGAGGATGACAAAGAACATCTACAAAATCTAAAGTCAGTGTTAAAAAGCTTGGAAGATTATGGGCTCAGAGTTCAATGCAACATGTGTGAGTTTTTTAAACCAAGCATCACTTACTGTGGTCACACAATTGATGCACAAGAATTATACAAGTTTGCTGAGAAAAATCAAGCAGTGGTGGATACCCAAAGGATGTGCCACAGTTGCAGTCCTTTTTAAGATTTGTCAAATACTATTACAGGTTCCTGCCAAAACTGGCTACTGTGCTCCAACTCTTGAACTCATTACTATAGATCAGGAATAAATGGCAATGGACAATATAGGATTGGGTGGCTTTCCAAAAGGTAAAGAAATGGTGATATCAGGCACTGTAATCACACATTATGATCCACATTATGAAGCTTGCTTGTGACACCTCACTTTATGGTATAGGTGTAGTCATGTCACATGTTATGAGGATGGAAGTGAATGCTACATAGCCTTTACATCACATTCCCTTACCACTGCAGAGAAAAACACTGGACAACAAAAACTTTGTGTTCTGAATACTTTTGGGTGTATATTATGCACTTTGGGCTGCTGATCATGAAAATCACCATGAAATTTCCGTATCACACACCATTTTTAAAATCGCCTATATTTATTATTTCAATTCATAACTCAAGTCAGAATATCTGATGCCAAGATTAAGGAAGGCATTTTTTGTTAGTCTACAAATCAAGCAGGTCATAAATGGCAGGCAATTTGAAGAACTTCTAGTGCGAGTGGAGAAAATCGCATGGAAAGAGGTTGAGAATTTTCTTGGCAATTACAGAGCACACCAAACCTCGTGCAGATGGTTGACAACGCGTTTCAAGCATACAAAACCATTCATTTTCTGCATTCCCATTTAGGCTTCTCTGCAAATCTTGGCTCTGTCAGTGATGAGCATGGTAAAAGAATTCATCAGGACGTTGTGGTCATGGAGAAATGGTAACAGGGCAACTGGAATCCATCAATACTGGCAGATTATCCTTGGACACTTAAGTGAGAAGCCTCAGACACTGAGTACAAACAAAAATAATCAATGAAATATTTTTAGCTTAGTGGAACTATTGCAAAGAGTCAACACCATTAAACACATTATATTTAATAAAAGTTAATTTCTTGTTTCTCCAAATTCCTATGTGATACGAATAGTCAGAAATTATATTTGTGTCTAGCTTCCGGTGGTCTATCATAAACAGAATAAAAATTCTGAGGAAGCAGCACTTAAAAAAAATTGTTGTCCAGGGAAATTAGACACAGATTGACAGAGAAGACTTGAGTCTGGTTTTACGTGTGAAACATTTCAATCAGTACTTGCATGGGAGAGAGTTTACTGATCATCAGCTACTAGTGTCCATTTTCAATCCACAAATGAGTGTTCCACTAACAGCAGCAGCAGCACAATTGCAAAGGTGGGCCCTATTTCTCGGAGGATCCAATTACAAGATCAAATTTAAGAGGGCAGCTAATCCTGGAAGTGCTGATGGATTGTCCCATTTAACTTTGGAAAAGGAAATACCTGAAAAATTTACAAGAGAGGACATTCCTAAAGCAAATTGAAAGCCTCCCAATTACAGCAGAGGTGATCCAAAGAGAAACCAGAAAAGACCCTACACTGTCACATGTCTATATGGCCACCCAAAATGGCTGGAATGTGTAGCAGAAACCCCAGATCCTTCATTTTTGCCAGCACATGGTTGAACTTGCCATAGAATGGGGTTGCCAGATTTGGGGATTTAAAGTTGCTGTACTTTCCAAATGGTGCAGCGCCCAAGCTCATCATGTCTCTTCTAACTAGGCGCATAGCATATGATTCGTAGATACGTGGTGAGGCTTTAATCTCTTCCACGGAAGATGGCCGTTGGCTCATAAGGAGCTCATCCGCCCTTTGTCAGGTCTTGTTTTTTTTCAGTCCTGCTGGGTGTCCTCACACCCACCTCACCAGGCTAAGTCCGGTGGGGGAGCCAGCCCAAGTCGCCGACCACTCGACCACGGCTCCCGGCCTGCACCTGCCCAAGGCCTCCGCCTAAGGAAGGGCCGAGCTCAAAGAAGCGGCCGCAGCTGGAGGCCGACATGGCCCCGGGCTCGAGTTTGGCGGGGGTGGCAGCATGCGGTGCCAAGGCGGCCAGCGAGAACAAACTGGAGGAGAGGCTGTACTCGGTGCTGTTGCAAGATCGAAGAAGATGGAGGTGCATAGCCGCCAACCCTGGATTCAGGACGGCACCCACTGACTGACTGACCTTCCAAACTGAGAATGTAAGTGTTGGAGGAGCTATATATCGGTCATCTGGGTGTGGTAAAAGTGAAAACACTGACCCCAAAAGCCTTGTTTGGTGCTCTGGGATAAATCAACGGATCAAGCAGCTTGCCATGCACTGTTCGTGATGCCAACATGGTCAGAAGATGCCAAGAGCAGTGGCTCTCCATCCTGGGAACGGCCTGCATTTCCCTTGTAGAGGATTCCTGTGGATTTTGCCAGACTATTCGTAAGAACATAAGAAATAGGAGCAGGAGTAGGCCATCTGGCCCATCGAGCCTGCTCCACCATTCGATGAGATCACCGCTGATCACAAATGAGCACAGATTTCTTGGTAGTAGACAAAGTGGCCAGAAGTGTTCCCAATAGCCTCCACCACAGCCTCGCACACTGCTGATATGTTGAGAAGCTGCTTCTAAAGGACTGGTGTTACTTAGTCAGTGATAATGGACCACAGTTTGTTGCTGAACAGTTTGAGTCACTCCTGAAAATGAATGAAATAAGACATATTACATCTGCACCGTACCACCCATCTACCAATGGCTTGGTGAAAGGGTTTGTCCGGAGTCTAAAGAACGCACTGTGAGCAATGTCAGCAGAATCAGAAACTTGCCAATTTCCACCTTGAATATCACAATGCAGTACATCTCACAACCAATAACTCACCAGCTGTTCCTTGCTGTGCCTTGCACTCATGCTTGGATCTCCTTAATCCATATCTCAGAAGAAGCATGCAGGACAAACATTTGAGACAAATTGAGGGGTCCTCAAACAAAAAGGATCGGTGTTGCATTCCTGGACAAGCGGTCCTGGTGTGGGACTACAGAGGTGGTCAAAAGTGGGTACTTGACAAGATTAAGGGCAGAACTGGACCTCTCTCCTACGGAGTGGAGATTGTGTCTTATATCATCTGGAGATGATGCATCAATCAATAGAGGAGCGTAGAGTCAATTGTTAGAGAAGAAAGGTGTTTAGAGCTGTCAGAATAACCTTCTGTAATCCCAGAGTCAGCTCCTACAACCACCTTGGAGAAGGCATCAGAACTGGAGACTATTTTACAGCCATAAGTCTCACCTGCCAAGCAGAGTGATCCCCTTGTCAGGGACGGCGTTATCTGACAAGAGTAAGAAATTGTCTACACTACAGCAATTGAGTTTTTTGGCCTGAATGGTCCATTTAAAATTTACTAAGCTCTGAATGTCTATACAACACTCCAGCCAGACATGGTCCTGTGGTCCACAACAGCCAAGCTGGCATATGTTGTGGAATTGACAGTACCATGGGAAGATGGTATCGAAGAAGCTTATGAGAGGAAAAAGACCAAGTACTCTGAACTAGCAACTGAAGCTGCCCAGAATGGCTGGAAGACCAAGATTTTCCCTGTAGAGGTGGGATGCAGGGGATTCGTTGCTACATCTACAACCTGTCTATCGAAGAAGGTGGGGGTGAGGGGTCGCTCTCTCCAACAAGCAATGAATTCCTTGTCAAATGCAGCAGAAGAAAGCAGCAATTGGATTTGGATTAAAAGGAAAGACAACAACTGGGTGCAAGATGAAGTCAGGAGGGTATGGAACTGAGGGAGGTGTATCTGGGATGCCAGGTAGCACCGTTGAGCCCTCTGGAGACATCGTGGGCTTATCAACGAAACGCCAAAGAAGGAGGGTGCCCACCTGATGACCCCGATGATGTACCTACCCTCCCTCCTTGTCACCACTCCAAACCCACTGCCAACATCGAGAGTGCTGACTTACCATAGGGCTTGAAACATCAAGTCCTAGTAGCTCTACTATATAGTAGTTGTACTATATAGTAAACTGTGCGTGTGTGTGTGTGTGTGTGTGTGTGTGTGTGTGTGTGTGTGTAGATGACTAGACAGCAATACATTACCTCTTTGGTTATTTGATTTGAGTTACATTTTATATTGAGTTGGATTTTATTGCTAAGCAGGGAGGAGCATTGTGTATATAATATTTTGTTAATACTTGAGTCATATTGTAAAGATATTGTTTGAGCATTCTTTCTTGTTTACATAATTAATTATTTTTTTTGTAAAAGTAATGAGTGGCATATGTCATTACATCACCACATCATATGTGTACGCCTCACTAAATTAAAGAATGAAGTAAACACATTTATCACCCACTCTGTGTTTTTCTTTTGATTAGTTTCTAGAGTTACAAAACATAACACTGTACACCTGGAAAGGATGTCAGGACATATGACCTCTTTTCTTTACTCAACAGGCTTTGGGACTAGAATATGGCAGATAGTGCATAGTGTGGGGAAAATGTGAACTCGGAAAATTAGGCGTTGGGTGCTCTTATTCAGGAATGAAAGAAAATTAATATATAATTGCAGCAAGCAATTATGAAGTGAATTATACGTTAACTTTTGTGCAAAAGGGCTAGGAGTTTATCAAATTACGTCTTCTTCCATTTACAGGGCCTGGAAGAATACAGTACATGTGATTTAAAGGTCATGTTTTATTGGTTGATTCCAGGGTTAAATGGGTTGCCCTAGGAAGAGAGAATGAATAGAATGTGTCCATTCTCTCTGGGTAAAATTCATTCAGGTCTCACAGAATTGTCAGTTTGCAGCTGAGAGTCCACAGTTTGTTGTCTTGGTTTTAAGGCAGGGGGTTTGCCATAGGGAAAATTTACACAGTGGTTCTGGAATTTTTGGAATTTTTCATCTCAGAGGATGGTGGATGCTCCCTTACTGAGTTGATTTTGGGGATCAAGGAATATGGGGGGAAAATGGATTAGAGAAATGTAATCAATGGTATTGACCAGTATGGACGGGCTTCAGGAGATTGTTATAAGGCCTTCACCTGTTCCATTATAACTCTCAGTGACCATTTTATTAGCTACCTCCTGTACCTAATAAAGTGGCCACCGAGTCTATGTTCATGGTCCACTGCTGCAGGGCCCATCCACTTCAAAATTCAATGTGTTGTGTATTCAGAATTGCTCTTCTGCACACCACTGTTGTAACATGTAGTTATCTGAGTTACTGTCGCCTTCCTGTCAGCTTCAACCAGTCTGGCCATTCACCTCTGACCTCTCTCATTAACAAGGTGCTTTCACACACAGAATTGCCGCTTACAGAATGTTTTCTGTTTTTTTGCACTGTTCTGTGTACACTCTAGAGACTGTTGCCTGTGAAAATCCCAGGAGATCATCAGTTTCTGACATGCTAAAACCACTCTGTCTGGCACCAACAATCATTCCATGCTCAAAGTCACTTAGATCACATTTCTCCCCATTCTGATGTCTGGTCCAAACAACAACTGAACCTCTTGATCATGTCTGCATGCTTCTATGCTTTGAGTTGCTGCCACGTGATTGGCTGATTAGATATTTGCATTAACGAGCAGGTGTACAGGTGTACCTAATAAAATGGCCATAGAGTGTAAGTCACCTGCGGACTTCAAAGGATTCAAATTACATTTATTATCAAAGTATGTATGCAGTATACAACCTGAAAATTCGTCTTCTCCACAGACAGCCACAAAACAAAGGCAACCAAGAAAGAAAACCATGGAACCCATTCAAAGAAAAAATAACCCCACCCGCCATGCACTTAAAAAAAGCAAATCATGTAAATATCAACAAGAACATGACCCCCCCCCCGCGTGCAAACAGGAACAAGAACATCAACCCCTTCCCCTTGCACAAACATCAACAAGAACATCAGCCCCCCTCGTGCAAATGGCAACAGGAACAACAACCCTTCCCCTCGCACAAACATCAGCAGGAACATGGACCACCCCTCCCCCCCTGCACAAACAGGAACAAGAACATCAACCCCCTCCCCTCACACAAACATCAACAGGAACAACAACCCCTCCCCTCGCACAAATGTCAACAAGAACATCAACCCCCCTCACACAAATGTCAACAAGAACATCAACCACCCCCCCCCCGCACAAAACACAAATTACACGAATGGCAACAAGAAAGAATGAGTGAAAACACAGAATATAAAACACAAAATCGAAGAGCTCAGCTCAGTGTTCATTATCGGCAGGCCGCCCCAATTCAAAGTTGCCCGAAAATAAGAACAGAACAAGGAGAGACCCTGAACTAGGAAATACACCATAATGTGAACCACTGTGCAAATACAAACCGCAACGATTAAACCTCACTCTGGCACCATTGAGGAGAGAGAGAGAGAGAGATCACTTGAATGCAGGGGGCTTCCCTCGGGAGAATCGAGTGAGAGGGAGAGAGAGAGAGAGAGAGAGAGAGAGACCATCACACACAGGGGCCTTCTTCTGGTAGCAGCGAGCAAGAGGCCGGTAGATGGTGCTGAGCACTCCCTCACCTTCCATACTCGCTTCGGCATTTTCAATCTTCCTTGATGCTTTAATGGGCAAAATTGGTGAGAAAGGGAGAATTGCAATGTCATCAAGGACCCAAGAAGAGATCATCAAGGGTGTGGGTCAGTAGGACAGTCTCCAGATCAGTTTGGCGGAGCCAAGAGACAAAGCACTTCAGCTCTATTGGACATGGAATGAGTCTACCTGCTAAAGGTAGAGACTGGCTCCTACTCAAAGTGGCAATTGGATCTCTAAGCCGTTGGTTTAGTGAAAAAAGGCTTACGATCAGAAACAAGTTGTGTCTCAGTGAATCACCCCTCTCACAATTGTAACTACATTTTTCTTGGTGATTATAAGGCAAAGAGGCTGTTGACCTCATCTGAGTCCAGATGTAAGGTTTAGGCCCAAAATGTTGATTGTCCATTTTCCTCCACAGTTGCTGCCTACTGAGTTCCACCAGCAGTTTGGGTTTTACTCCAGGTTCCAGCATTTGTAGTCTCTTCTGTCTTCAACCAAGATTTTTGCTATCACACTGACATCAAACGCATGCTCAGATGGCAAAAGGTGGAATAAATTAGGTTTGAACTTGGTGGTCATTAGATCTCAAGAGAGTTCAATTGACACAGATCCTTCATCACATTTATTGGGAAATATGCCAATAAATTATTCATTATTAAAAGCAGAGTAGTTGTTGAATCATGAAGTCTGCATTTCAAAATAATGATGGTCCTCAGTAAGGTAATGTAAATTGTTTGCATCTCATGAAAGTTCCCAATCCTTAATTTTTTGCTGCTGAAATCTGACTCTTTAAGCTCTAACATGGTCGTTCTTTGTAAGAATGATTACTTCCACTGCTTATAGTTCACTCTGTTCTTATAGCCTCTAAAGATCAATATCTTGTTGACTTCTAAGTACTGTGGATGAAAGGAGGAAGAGAATTAAATATGTTATGGTTTCACTTCCTTCATATAATCTCACAATTGAGCATCACAGCCTTGGAAAGAGTGCATTTAAAGATTTACCAAAATAACAGGAAGATGTGATGAGATTGCAAGGTTGGAAATTATTCTCTTTGGGGCTCAATTCAAAGGGAAATCTTCAGATGGGTTCAAAATCATTAGATTTTGATGGAATAAATAGGGAGTAACTGTTACCTCTGGCAGGACAATCAGTAATAAGACAACACAAAGAAGGAAATGGCAGAGATGAGGTTGCATTTTTTTTAAATCAACGGCCTGCCTTCAAGAAGAGAATTGAAAGTATACTTGGGAAAATGTGGGGAAGTGAATCAATTTCAATAGCTGTTTTCATAGATCTGGCAGAGATAAACTAATCTTAACAATCACCTTCTGTGCTCTGGAAATATCTGCTATTGACAGATTATTAGACTTAAAGAAAATGCATATATTTGAGCAGAGTCAAGTGACACATCATATTGGACAGAATATATATAAAAGGCATGCAGTATCTGAAATATTAATAAGGAGCAAAGATTTAGAATATAAGTTGAAAAATAACAAAAATGTGTTCAAAGAACACACATCAAAATTGCTGGTGAACGCAGCAGGCTAGGCAGCATCTCTAGGAAGAGGTACAGTCGACGTTTCAGGCCGAGACCTTTCGTCAGGACTAACTGAAGGAAGAGTGAGTAAGGGATTTGAAAGTTGGAGGGGGAAGGGGAGATCCAAAATGATAGGAGAAGACAGGAGGGGGAGGGATGGAGCCAAGAGCTGGACAGGTGATTGACAAAGGGGATATGAGAGGATCATGGGACAGGAGGCCTAGGGAGAAAAAAAAGGGGGGGGGTGTGAAGCCCAGAAGATGGGCAAGGGCTCTCAAACGCATCTCCCCCATTTCACGCACATCTGCTCTTACTCCATGCTCCCGCCACCCCACTAGGAATAGGATTCCAGATCTCCTACTAGCTCTTCTTTCAGTTAGTCCTGACGAAGGGTCTCGGCCCGAAACATCGACTGTACCTCTTCCCAGAGATGCTGCCTGGCCGGCTGCGTTCACCAGCAACTTTTATGTGTGTTGCTTGAAATTCCAGCATCTGCAGATTTCCTTGTTAATGTGTTCAAAGAGTTAAATATGGATTAGTGTGGGAGGCTGTTTCTATGCGAAACGACCTACAATATTATGGGGTGAAATTCAATAATGACCATAGAGCAATTTATAACTAAATCAACAGCACCATTCATTGGCTCTGGGTATCTAGTTTCAACAATAGACAACATAAGACTGGTAGGGAGAAAAAAAGATAGTGAATCTTATGTGGGATTTACCTTCTCTTCCAGGGCAATGTTTTGTAATGATCTCAAAGAAAAACATGAAGAAAGGATAGTGATTAAAGGGGTGGATGCCAGCACCATGGAGACATTATTGGATTATACCTACACCAGCAAAGTCTACATCACCAAACATAATGTGCAGAGAATCTTGGAAGCTGCCAGTCTATTTCAGGTGAGAAATGATAAAACCTTTTGTGGAAAGGTCAATTTTTGTCTCTCTTGCTGCCTCACACAGGGCCATACTGTCTACATTTTATGCTGACCTACAAGTGGTTACATCTTTTTGCACCTTATCCTGAGTCTTCTTCCATTCATAGTCACATGGCAGGGGATCAGGGCCCTCAGCCCAAAGAGTCCCTGTGGAACATCAAGCACCAATTTACAATTCATCCCACACATTACAATCAACTTTTCCACTCATCCAAACACTTGGAGCAATTTGAAGTGGCCAAATAACTTGCCTACCTGCGCACTTTCAGGATGTGAGAAGAAAGCTCACGGTAGTGTAGCAGTTAGCACAACTCTTCGCAGTACCAACTACCTGGGTTCAACAGCCGCTGTCTCTAAGGAGACTGTACGTTCTCCACGTGACTGCGTGGGTTTCCTCGGGGTGCTCCGGTTTCCTCCCACGGTCCAAGGACATACCAGTTGGAAGGTTAATTGGTCATTGCAAATTATCCTGCGAGTAGGCTAGGATTAAATTGGGGGGTTGCTGGGCGGCGTGGCTCGGAGGGCCAGAAGGGCCTATTCCTCGCTGTGTCTCAGTCAATAAATAAGCCGAGGTAACCTACACATTCACATTGAGAACATGAAGGCTCTATTTGGACAATAGTTGACATATATTTGCAGGCAACTTGCATATCTAGAGAAAAAAAATGGTATGTAAATAAAGATTTTCATTGGCCAAAAGGATGCTCTGAAATAGCAGCAACACACACAAAATGCTGGAGGAGCTCAGCAGTCCAGGCAGCATCTATGGAAGAAAATACAGTGTCCTGCTGAAGGGCTTTGGCCCAAAACGTCGACTGTACTTTTTTCCATAGATGCTGCCTGGCCTGCTGAGTTCTTCCAGCATTTTGTGTGTGTTGCTCAGATTTCCAGCATCTGCAGATTTTCTCTTGTTTGTGGTCTGAAATAGCAGGCTATGTTGCAGTTCTAACTATACAGACTGTAAGTCAGGCTATTTGATTTTAAGTGCTGATGGCTGTTTATGCGGAGCCGTGACTGATGACCATCAGCTGTACTATAAGGAGAGGTCAATACCCAACAGAACTCAAAGAGCATAGGCTATTGGAGGGCTAACGCTGCTGATCTTAACAAATGACAGGCGGGGGTGTGCTGTGGACATGTAGATGAACCTATCTATTTGCAAACCATCTCCCATTACAGTCATTACCTCCAGAATTGTAGGAAAATATTTTTATTTGTACACAATTACAGCCAGTACACAAATCTATTGACTTGACTAAATTATTTGCATCAAACCACAAACTGTACATTGTTTTTTCCGAATGAGGAACCATAAAAAGCATCAGATGTAATGGAATGATAAACATCTTAACTTCCACTCTGTGTACGTGACATCACCTTAGTGATCTGAAACTGTTCCACAACTTTCACGTGCCTTACACTTCCTTAAAGCTAGCTACCCCTCCACTGAAGAAGCAAGTGTCTGGGTCCTCTACTCTCTTGGGAAATCAGCTTGTTTGTTACTTGTCAGTTGTTTGAGCTTTGCAGCTGGTATCTCTGAATGTTTGAAAGTGCACATGTCCTTATGAGTCTGTAAACAGGAGGATGGTGTGGTTTTCATATCAATACATCTTCCTGCTTCTGCAGTAACCTTCTAGATTTGAAGTATGCAATGATCTTATGTGCAGAATCAGGCCATTTGGCCCAACGCTATCAGATGCAAAAGAAATTCCCTCTAGCTCTAACATTCTTCTATCCATGGCTCAACTTAACTTGTCCTCTGCTTTCTCAGCTCCTTAATTAATCAACTTCAGCTACATGGTTTAAAGATTTTTTTTATCGTGTCACACCAGACAGTCAGCCATTCTCGTCTGGCACATAGTGTCAGGATTGGTCTCTTTTCCGATTAATCGGGTCACGATATGAACGTTACTGACTCCACTCTTTTTTTTTACGAGGCTGGGGCTAGCTTGATGCTCAGCCCAGCACGAAGGAAAAGCGTGCTCGGGGGGGGGGGGGGGCGGGGGGCATGACTTAGATTCAAACTCGGGAACCTTTGCTCCCGAGTCTGGCGCTGAGGCTATTCCGCCACCAGCCAGCCAGCTACATCATAAGACGCCTAGATGCATATTTTCATCCAAAATGCCGGAGGGACTCAACAGGCCAGGCAGCATCTATGGAAAAGAGTAAACAGTCGACGTCTCAGGCTGAGACCCCTCATCAGGACTGGGAAAAGAGACGAGGAGCCAGAGTAAGAAAGTGGGAGGAGGGGAATAAGGTGATAGGTCAAACCAGGGGCCGGTGGGGCGGGGGGTGAAGTAAAGATCTGGGAAGTTGATTGGTGAAAGAGGTACAGGGCTGGAAAAGGAGGAATATGATAGGAAAAGACAAAAGCTATTTTTCCAGTCCTGATGAAGGGTCTTGGGCTGAAGCATCAGCTATACTCTTTTCCGTAGGTGCTGCCTGGCCTGCCGAGTTCCTCCAACATTCTGTATGTGTTGTTCGGATTTCCAGCAACTGCAGATTCTCTCTTGTTTGCATATTTTCATCACTCTGTTACTTGTTATTATCTTATATGTCCTCTTGGACTCAGTGAAATCAGTTTCTCCATGTCCAACTTCTAGTTTTTTTTTCATAATGTTGAAGTTCCCTCTCTCTGGTCTCCCTCCCATGTTCCTGAGCTGCACTATCTTTAGTTCTATTACTTTGAGTTTTTTCTCCATGCTTTCAATGATAATTGTATGGCATTTTAAGCTATTTGTATTGCAGTGTGTTATTCTTTCCTCTATTCTTTCATACTTTGCATTTTATTATTCTTTAGATTGAGTCTTACACTTGTTAGTAGATCGCATTCTTGGTTATCTTATCTCTTTTTAGTGGAAAATATTTATCCTAAACCTAACAGGTATTTATTTTCATTCCTGTATTTTATTCAAATGCTGTTATACCTCTTTGTCAATATTCTTAACTACTTTATCTGACTTAACTTCATTTCCGTTTCCTGGTAGTTAGCTTTTTCTCCAAACTGTAAGCCATTCTATTTCATTCTTAATCATTATATGTTACGGTCACTGCTCCTAGATTTTCTTCTGCACTTTTCTTACATGCTCTTAACTGGGCCATTTCCTCATTGTCTGTCATGCACTGCCTGTGGTTTATTGCTGCCTCCTTCCGTTTTGAACTAAGGAGTTACACTTGCTAAGTTCCGGTCTAGAAATCTTCCCTGAATCTAGGAAATTTTGCAAGATTAATGTCAATATATATCAACTATCTCAGCAGCTAATATTAAGATGCAAGGATGAAGTCCATCAGGGTCAAAGACTTTTGAGTTACAGCTCCAACAATATATCACAATATAGAGAAAGTTTGAAGACAGTGCGAGAGGGAAGATAAGCAGGTGACAGAGAAGGGACCAGCTCAGACCAGTGGTTTGAGATGTGTCTATTTTAATGCGAGGGGTATTATGAATAATGCAGATGAGCTTGGAGCCTGGATCAGCACTAGGAGCTGTGAAGTTGTGCCCATTATAGAGACTTGGATGTTGCAGGGACAGGAATGGCTACTTCAAGTGCCAGGCTTTAGGTGTTTCAGAAAGGACAGGGAGGGAGGCAAAAGCGATGGGGGCATGGCACTGTTGATCAGAGATAGTGTCACGGCTGCAGAAAAGAAGGAAATCATGGAGGGATTGTCTATGTGGGTGGAAGTTAGGAATAGGAAGGGATCAATAACTCTACTGAGTGTGTTTTTATAGACCACCCAATAGTAACAAGGACATTGAGGAGCAGATAGGGAGACAGATTCTGGAAAGGAGTAATAATAACAGGGTTGTTGTGGTGGGAGATTTTAATTTCCCAAATATTGATTGGCATCTCTCTAGAGTGAGGAGTTTAAATGGGGTAGAGTTTGTTAGGTATGTTCAGGAAGGTTTCCTGACACAATATGTAGATAAACCTACAAGAGGAGAGGCTATACTTGATCTGGTATTGGAAAATGAACCTGGTCAGGTCTCTCAGTGGGAGAGCATTTTGGAGATAGTGATCACAATTCTATCTCCTTTACCATAGCATTGGAGAAGGATAGGAACAGACAAGTTAGAGAAACGTTTAACTGCAGTAAGGAGGACTTTGAGGCTATCAGGCAGGAACTTGGAAGCATTAATTGGAAACAGATGTTCTCAGGGAAACGTACCGAAGAAATGTGGCAAATGTTCAGGAGATATTTGCCTGGGGTTCTGAGTAGGTACGTTCCAATGAGACATGGAAAGGATGGTATGGTACGAGATCCATGGTGCACGAAGGCTGTTGTAAATCTAGTCAAGAAGAGAAGGAGAGCTTACAAAAGGTTCAAAAAACTCGGTAATGATATGAATCTAGAAGATTATAAGGCTAGCAGGAAGGAGTTTAAGAATGAAATTAGGAGAGCCAGAAGGGGCCATGAGAAGGCCTTGGTGGACAGGATTAAGGAAAACCCTAAGGCATTCTACAAGTATGTGAAGAGCAAGAGGATAAGACGTAAGAGAATAGGACCAATGAAGTGTGACAATGGAAAAGCTGTGTATGGAACCAGAGGAAATAGCAGACTTAATGAATACTTTCCTTCAGTATTCACTACAAAAAAGGATCTTGACAATTGTAGGGATGACTTGCAGTGGACTGAAAAGCTTGAGAACGTAGTTATTAAGAAAGAGGATGTGCTGGAGCTTTTGGAAAGCATCAAGCTGGATAGGACACAGGGACCAGATGGGATATACCCCAGGCTACTGTGGGAAGTGAGGGAGGAGATTGCTGAACCTTTGGCAATGATGTTTGCATCATCAATGAGGACCGGAGAGGTTCCAGAGGATTGGAGAGTTGAGGATGTTGTTCCCTTATTCTAGAAAGGGAGTAGAGATATCCACGGAAATTATAGGCCAGTGAGTCTTACTTCAGTGGTTGGTAAGTTGGTGGAGAAGATCCTGAGAGGCAGGATTTATGAACGTTTGGAAAGGCATACTATGATTAAGAATAGTCAGCATGGCTTTGTCAAAGGCAGGTCGTGCCTTATGAGCCTGATTGAATTTTTTGAGGATGTGACTAAGCACATTGATGAAGGTAGAGCCATAGGTGTAGTGTATATGGATTCTAGCAAGGCATTTGATAAGGTACCCCACGCAAGGCTTATTGAAAAAGTAAGGAGGCATGGGATCCAAGGGGACATTGCTTTGTGGATCCAGAACTGGCTTGCCCACAGAAGGCAAAGAATGGTTGTAGACGGGTCATATTCTGCATGGAGGCCGGTGACTAGTGGTGTGACTCAGGGATCTGTTCTGGGACCCTTACTCTTCGTGATTTTTATAAATGACCTGGATGAGGAAGTGGAGGGGTGGGTTAGTAAATTTGCTGATGACACAAAGGTTGGGTGTGTTGTGGAATAGTGTGGAGGGATGTCAGAGGTTACAACAGGACATCGATAGGATGCAAAACTGGGCTGAGAAGTGGCAGATGGAGTTCAACCCAGATAAGTGTGGGGTGGTTCATTTTGGTAGGTCAAATATGATGGCAGAATATAGTATTAATGGTAAGACTCTTGGCAGTGTGGAGGATCAGAGGGATCTTGGGGTCCGAGTCCATAGGACACTCAAATCTGCTGCACAGGTTGACTCTGTGGTTAACAAGGCATACAGTGCATTGGCCTTCTTCAATCGCGGGATTGAGTTTAAGAACTGAGAGGTAATGTTGCAGCTATATAGGACCCTGGTCAGACCCCACTTGGAGTACTGTGCTCAATTCTGGTCGCCTCACTATAGGAAGGATGTGGAAACCATAGAGAAGGTGCAGAGGAGATTTACAAGGATTTTGCCTGGATTGGGGAGCATGCCTTATGAGAATAGGTTGAGTAAACTCGGCCTTTTCTCCTTGAAGCGATGGAGGATGAGAGGTGACTTGATAGAGGTGTACAAGATAATGAGAGGCATTGATCGTGTGGATAGTCAGAGGCTTTTCCCCAGGGATGAATTGGCTAGCATGAGAGGGCCTAGTTTTAAGGTGCTTAGAAGTAGGTACAGAGGAGATGTTGGAGTAAGTCTTTTATGTGGAGAGTGGTGAGTGTATGGAATGGGCTGCCAGCGGTGGTGGTGGAGATGGAAACAATAGGGTCTTTTAAGAGACTCCTGGATGGCTACATGGAGCTTAGGAAAATAGAGGGCTATGGGTAAAGCCTAGGTAGTTCGAAGGTAGGGACATGTTCAGCACAGCTTTGTGGGCCGAAGGGCCTGTATTGTGCTGTAGGTTTTCTATGTTTCTATGTTTCTATCACTGTCCTGGTGACTGTAGTTTCCTTGACTTTTTCCCTGTCTTCCAACGCTCACGTTATAACTACTTCTGAGATGTTACTTGTATTTTCTGGAGTGAAGGATGGAGCAAAGTAGCAATTTCATTCACCTGCCATCTTCTTGTGGTCCAATATATTTCCCAGACTCTCTATAAAACTGATACACACTTGATTTTCTTTTTTTGCATAGAAACTCATGCTATGTCAGCATGGAAGCAGGCTCTTAGGTTGACTGTATCCACGCCGGTGCAGTAGGCTATACAGCCTATTTTCCCATCCACACCAATCCTACTCTTCCTCTTACATCTCTGTTTAATACAATTCTGCTATTTTCTTCTCATTTCACTCCTTAATTTCTCATTTATTTTCAATATTTGAGATATTCATTTTTTATCCTATCTAATCTGTCTTTGCTCAATAATGTGATTTCTTCAACCCTGATAATTTTTTTATTCAGTCAACCTCAAATGGCGGATCCTCTGTAGGGAATCTTTCTTTTTTATTGCTCTGTGTATTCTGAAAGATCTCCTTAAATGTCTATCATTGAACCTTGGGAGCAGATTGTAAAAGTCCCTTCATTCCAATTATCCACACCAACTCCCCCATGCCTCTTCAGAATCGACCATTCACCGAAGCACAGTGGCCAATAAACTTGTCACCCCGCACATTTGTGGGACATGGGAGAAAACTGCAGTATCTGGAGGAAAACTATGTGGTCAACGTGAGCACATGCAACCTGCACAAAGACAGAACCCAGGGTCAGATTTGAACCTCGGTCGCTAGGTCTGTGAGGCAGTGAGTGGCTCTGCAGCATGTCATACTGCTCTACCCTTTTATTGTTCCTTTTTAAAATTGGTTTTGAATGCCGTATGGTTTGTCTTTTTTTTTATCCTTTTGTTATTTTTGTAACCTTCAGCCCCTACGTTAAACAATGAATGCAGTCTAGGAACTCCAGTCTGCAGTCATGACCAACCCCTGTCCCCCTAATGTGTTAAATAACTAGTTCAGAAGTTAAAAGAAAGCGAGGTCACATAGGATTCATGGTGGCAAAACTGAATTCAGAATTGGTTAGGTGATAGGAGACAAAGTGTAATGGTGGAAAGCTGCTTTTCATGACTGGAAACCTGTATGCAGTGGTGTACCACAAGGTTCAATGCTGGGATCTCTGTTGTTTATACATATATTAATGGCTTGGATGAGAATTGAATGAGAATGAGTGAGAATGCCTGTGAAGACACAAGAGACTGCAGACGCTGGAATCTGAAGAGACACTCAAATCGCTGGACGAACTCAGTGGGTCAGGTGGCATCTGGACTAGATTCCATCTGCGGTTAAATTCCAATGTCCACGGACTGACAAGTAATTTTGCTGACAACATTAAGGTTGGTGGAACCATAGATAGTGAGGATGGTTGCCTACCTACAATGACCAGGAGGCAAGTTGAATGGGGTGGTTGAAGATGAAATTCAATCCAGACAAGGGTGAAATGATGCTTTGGTTGTCAGAGTCAGAATCGGGTTTGTTATCCAGATGTCATGAAATTTCAAATGAGAGAAAATCTGCAGATGCTGGAAATCCAAGCAACACACACACATTCCTGGAAGAACTCAGCAGGCCAGGCAGAATCTATTGAAAAGAGTACAACCCGACGTTTCGGGCCAAAACTCTTCGGCAGGACATGGCCCGAAACATTGATTGCACTCTTTTCCATAAACACTAGCTGGCCTGCTGAGTTCCTCCAGCATTTTATGCGTGTTGTCATGCAATTTGTTGTTTTGTGGTAGAAGTACAGTGCAAGACATAAAAAATTACTCTAAGTTACAAATCAAATTTTAAAAATTAAGCAGTGCAAATAGCTCTAACACTGGCCGGACAGAAAGAGAGAGTTTAGAAGCATTGATGGATCTTAGGGTGCAAATTCATAGCCCCCTGAAAATGACGACACAAGTGAATGGGATGGTGAAGAAGGCATTTAGTTCACTTGCCTTTGTAGACAGGGGTACTGAGCATCATTGTTGGCTTATCATTTAGTGGCTGTGCAAGGCATTGGTTTGGGTACACTTGGAATTCCATGTACAGTTCTGGTCGCCACATTTGAGAAAAGGTACGGCAGTACATATTTGAAAGAGGGCAGAAGAGATTCCCCAGGATGTTTCTTGAATGGAGGGCTTTCGTTACAAGGAGGGCAAATATAGGGTAGATGGTCACAACTTTTTCCAACGGTTGGGGAGTCTGAAACTGAAGGACATTGGTTTGAAGTGAGAGGAGAAATGTTTTAAAGGGACCTGAGAAGGAAGTTTCCACACAGTGACTCATAGATATATGGAAGGAGGTACCAGAGAAGGTGGTAGAAGCAAATCACAGATTTATAAAGCATTTTGATAGGTACATGGATAGTGAGGGTATGGAGGATTATGTATCAAATGCAAGAAAATGAGCCAAACATGGACAGACGTCCTGGTCAGCAGGAGCTGAGCAGAAGAGTCTGTTTCCATGCTGGATGAATCTATGATGATTTATTTTATGCAACTAGTTTTATTTTTTATATATTTTTATTGCCTTACCTCCTGGAGTGTATTATATTTAACCTAACTTGCTGAAGTCCGCCCTCTGAGGAATGCACTCTCTGAGCACCACTGTGGCAGAAGGAATATTCGCCTTTGTTTCAATAAGTACATTTAATGTCAGAGAAATGTATACAATGTACATCCTGAAATCTTTTTTCTTCACAACGTCTACGAAAACAGAGGAGTGCCCCAAAGAATGAATGTCAGTTAAATGTCAGAACCCCAAAGCACCCCCCAGCTCCCCTCTCCCACACACAAGCAACAGCAAAGCAACGGTCCTTCCTCCCCCCACCAGCAAAAAATACCAGTGCCCCCCACTGAGCACTCAAGCATGCAGCAAAGCATCAATAAAGACACAGACTTGCAGTATCCCAAAGACTACTCATTCTCCCAGTAATTTGACATACCACTGGCTCTCTCTCTCTCCCCCTAATAAGGGAAAAGGAGAATGGGGAGATATAAAAGATAGAAATAGAGCTGTTTCTGAAGATGCCAGTAAAGGAGCCACCATTTTGTGCCATCTTGACTTTGCTCCGCCGCTCCGAGTTGCAAGATGAATCACGTGCAAATGCAGATATGGCATTGGCATGGACATGGCATTGGTATTGCACACAGCTTTGCTTTCCTTCTTTGGGATGGGATATTATCTCATTGAACACATTTTGAAGAAGGTTCACTCATTTGCTTCCTGGGATAAATGGGTTGTCTCATGTAGAATGATTGAGCAGTTTGGTTTATTTTCACTTGAGCTTAGATGGTTAAAATATGATAATATCATATAACCTTCTCAGAGGGTTTGACGGGATATATTGACAACTGTTTCCCTCTTGGGGGTATCTGCCACTGGGGAGTATCATTTCAGATAAAAAAAGGATCAGAGGTGAGGGGAACTTCTCTGAGAGTCATACATTTTTGGAGTTTTCTACTGAGGAGGGTTAAGGAGACTGACTTTTTTGCTATACTCAAGGCTGAGAAAGACTTTTTTGAACTTTAGAGGAAATCAAATGTTATTGGAAAAGGCAAGATGTTAGAGGTCAACTCACAAAACATGGTAGAGGAACTCTGCAGGTCAGGCAGCATATATGGAGGAAAACGAGCAGTTGATGTTTTAAGTTGAAATCCTTCATTAATACTGGAAATAAAGAGGTCCGAAGCCGGAATCAAATGGTAGTGGGAGGTGGAGAAGCAGGAGGTGGTGCATGACAGGTGAATCCAGGTGAGGGGGAATGGTAGGTAGGTAGGGGAGGGAATGGGAAGTGGCAATGATATGAGAAGCTGGGAGGCGATTGGTGAAAGAGGCAAAGGACTGAAGAAGGAGAAATCTGATAGGTGGGGACAGTGGACTATGGGGTGACGGAAAGGATGAGGAAACTAAGTGTAGGTAATGGACAGATCATGAGGGCAGGGATGGATAAGCAGAAGTTCTAAAGGGCTAGAAGGATAAGGGAAAACAAAGGGGGAGTGCGTGAGGAAACAAAGTGTCCATGAATTTATTATCTAGTAGAGCACGTTTAAGGGGCCACCCCTTTGGTATGTGTTTTATTTAGGCTCACACATGAAGAATGACAAAATGAAAGAATTATCAGTACTTACAGAGCTAAGCCCAGTGAGGATCAGCAGAAAAGGGGAGAAAGCTGGAGTAGGAACAAAGTCATCAAGGGACAGAGGGAGGTGCATTCTTGCATGTCTGCTGACTGTTTTTCTTTTCATCTCCAGTTCCTGCGGATGGTGGATGCCTGTGCCAATTTCCTCAGTGAGGCTCTGCACCCAGACAACTGTGTGAGCATCCTAAGGCTGGCCGATACCCACTCCCTGGACAGGCTGAAGAAGTGCGTGCAGAACTATATTGTGCAGAACTTCCCACAAGTACTGACTCACGAGGAATTTCTGGAGCTACCTGCAGAGATCCTGTCAGAAATCCTGGGAAGTGACGAGCTCTGTGTCACAGAGGAGGAACAAGTTTTCGAGACAGCAATGCGCTGGGTGCGTTACCGAGAGTCGGAGAGGCAGCACCAGCTGAGCCAGGTGCTGAGACATGTTCGCCTACCCCTCCTGGACCCTTGGTACTTTGTGGAGTGGGTAGAAGGTGATGAACTTGTTTGGAAAAATCCTGACGTTTTCAGCCTGTTGCAAGAAGCCAGGATGTACCACCTATCGGGCAATGAGGTTGGAATCAACAGCACATATTCAGTCATTTTAACCTGGTTTTCACATTGTTCTGGTTTATATTGGTGGGTATAGATCTGAAAAAGAAAAGATTTCTACTTTTGTAGTGCATAGAGCATAGAACAGGTTCAAGTTTAAGTTTATTTGCCATTCAACACCCATGAATGCAGCCAAACGAAGCAACGTGACTCCAGTGCTAAGGTACAAAACACTGTATCAGCAGTCACACACAGTACAGGGTACATACAGCACATATACAGTAAGATAGCAGGCATATATATGATAGCAAGCACATATAAGATAGCAATAAAATACAGTCACTCAAAAAAATATAGTCCAAGTCCCTGAATCCATGAATGTTGCAGCAGCCTGCAGTCAAAGACAATATAACTTGTCTTCTGCCAAGTGAACACTGGGGGGCAGCACCGACTCCAGCATGAATGTCACACCACACCACCTCTGGCACTCTGGAGGAGTGCCCGACTCCAACTCCAACTGAGTGGCTACGAACTTGAGGCCTAGACTTTGCTATGAGCAAGGCCACGAGTAACCCCCGCCGTTCGGTAATACACCAATGGATTGTACATACGACAATCCACACCGCCAATGTCCAACAGAGTCTTTCAATCACCACAAAAACAACTAAGATGACCACTCGCTGTTATACTGCATACCTCCTTAATGCATTGATGCCTCTCTGACGCAGGCAGCATCATAATCCGCACCGTCCGGCTCCCTCAGGTTCTCCTTCAACCAGCAGCTCACTGATGGGGCAGTCCTGCAGTACTTTAAGTTCTTAATGTCCAGCAGGATCATATAAAATATGTTGAACCCATGAAAGCCATTGTTTTTGCATTCTGCATTCACTACAACACAGCACAGGCATTTTGGCCCATGATGTCGAGCCGACCCTTTAAGCTACTCTAAAATCAATCTAATTTCTCCCTCCTACATTGTACTCCATATTTCTATCATCTATGTGCCTATCTAAGAGTTTCTTAAATGCCCCGAAAGTACCTGCCTCAACCATCACCCCGGCAGGGTGTTCCGCACACCCACCACTCACTGTGTAAAGAACTTATCTCTGACATTCATCCCACCAACACCCCCCCCTTTATTTCCCCCAATCCCCTTAAAATTATGCTTCCTTGTGTTAGCCCTTTGTATCCTGGTATAAAGTCTCTGGATGTCCTCTCGATCTATGCCTCTTATCATCTTGTACCCCTCTATCAAGTCACCTCTCATCCTCCTTCGCTCCATGAGAAAAGCCTTAGCTTTCTCAGTCTATCCTCATGCGACATGCTCTCTAATCCAGGCAGTATCCTGGTAAATTTCCTCTGCACCCCCTCTAAAGTTGCCAACTCCTTCCTTTAATGAGGCAACCAGAACTGAGCACAATTTTCCCAAGTGTAGTCTAACCTGGGTTTCATGGAACGTTACCTCACGGCTCTTGAACTCAAAGGTAGACTTCATGACTTTCCAAATCTTTTGCAGTCACTATGTAGCAATGTTGTCATTGTGGAAAATCCCACAGACATTTTAACCATGTCAAAATTTGCATAGAATGATGTAGGGCGAGGATGAGTATTAATTGCAGCCTGAGGGGTTTTTTTAATTGCTCTTCTTAGAAATAATTTATATTCACCTGAAAGAGCAGCCAAGTGCTTGACTTATTGTCCCACAGAAGAGACGCCTCCTGCAATTGGTCATCAGTTCCACAGCTCTTCACTTCGTTGTCAGCCTAGGTTCTGTGCCCAGTTATGGAATGGCTATGGTGGGCGAAGATATGGAGGAATTTGACAAATTTTAAAATTGAAATGTTGTTAGACTGCAAGTCAGTATACTTCAGCAAGAGCAGTTATACTAGATGATCAAGACTAAAATGGGAATTTTGGATAAGTGTAAATTTACATAAAATGTAAATGTAAATTTAAAGTAAATTGGTTCAATTGCCTGAGGCAACAGTATTGACAGTTCATATCCTATCTTGCTTTTACATGTAAGACATAGTATTTTACACACAGATGCAATAAGCAGTATTTCAGGTAAGGTGACACCAATGCTCTGTCAGATGGCAACTACACTTCTGTATTCTTTATCCTTGTGATAAAATCCAAACTTTGCACGGTCAGAAGAAAATTTGACTATGCTGCATTCAGTCCCAAGTGAATACAGATTACAAAGGCTTGAAGCTCCAGTACAGGTCCCCAGTCATTGCCAATGGCCAAGCTGAAAATGAGTTAATATTTGGACTCTCTGTCTTTCTCTATGTCCTTTATTAATTCTCTAATCTTGTCCTTTAATCTACTCTCTTTTTTACATTCTTGTAGAAACTTTTGTTGTCTGTTTTATAATGTTTCCAGGTGTATTCATATGACCAAAAATAACTACTTACATCTTAAATTTATTGTCATCCTTTGTTGGTTTCTAAACATTCCCTAAATCTTAGGTTCACTATTAAACTTTATAATACTGTATTGTTTTTCTTTCTAGTTGATGTCACTTTTTCTCATTTAGTCTTTATTCCTCATTGGAATATGCGGTACTTGTACTGACATTTATGAAATAGCTCCTTCATTATTTGTCACTGCAGATCTACTGAATTGCCCTTCCATCTATTTTTCCAAAGAAAACAGCCTTTAACTAGTTTAATCTATTGTGGAATATCTCCACTCTTCTGTCAATTTACCATTTAACTTATTTTCCAGGGAAGATACTCTTCAACTAATTTGTCCTATTGTAACCATAGTTATTTTCTAATCTTGCTTCCTACTCATCCAGTCGGCAAAGTTGTTGCTGCTGTCAGGAGCAGGCGAGACAGGATTACAGTCTATGAGTGTTATCTAATGCTCTGTGGATTCCCATTATGCATTAATTCATATCGCCCCTCTCCCATACAGTAGCCCTGCCTCATGGGCGAATCCCGCCCCCCCCCCCCCCCCCCCCGGTACTGGAAACATCCCTCAATGTCCACTCTATCTAGGCCTTTGAATATTTAGTAGGTTTCAAAAATTTCCCTCATTCTTCTAAATTCCAGAGAGTACAGGCCCAAAGCTACCAAACACTCCTCATATCTTAACCGCTCATTCTTGGAATCAGTCTCACAAATCACTTCTGGATATGGTCTGACCAATGCCTTATAAAGCTTCTGCATTACATCTTTGCTTTTATATTCTAGCCCTCTTGAAAAGAATGCTAACATTGCACTTACCTTCCTTAATCGGCAAATTAACCTTCAGGGAATCCTGCATTGGGACTCCAAAGTTACTTTGCAATGCTGATTTCTGAATTTTCTCTCCATTTAGAAGCTAGTCTATGCCTTTATTCCTTCTGCTGAAGTTCATGACCATACACTTCCCTACACTGTCTCCCACCTGTCACTTTTTTGCCCATTCTCCTAATCTATTCAAGTTCTCCTGTAGTCTCCATGCTTCCTCAACACTACCTGCCCTTCCACCTGCTGTTGTATCATCTGCAACTTGACCACAAAGCTTTCAGTTCTGCTATCCAAATCGCTGACAGGTAATGTAAAAAATAGTGGACCCAACACCAACCCCTGCTTAACACCACTAGAAACCGGCAGCCAACCAGAAAAAGCCCTCTTTATTCCCAGTCAACCAATCTTCTATCCATAGAACATAGAACACAGAATAGTACAGCACAGTACAGGCCCTTCGGCCCACAATGTTGTCCTGACCCTCAAACCCTGCCTCCCATATAAGCCCCCACCTTAAATTCCTCCATATACCTGTCTAGTAGTCTCTTAAACTTCACGAGTGTATCTGCCTCCACCACTGACTCAGGCAGTGCATTTCACGCACCAACCACTCTCTGAGTAAAAAACCTTCCTCTAATATCCCCCTTGAACTTCCCACCCCTTACCTTAAAGCCATGTCCTCTTGTATTGAGCAGTGGTGCCCTGGGGAAGAGGCGCTGGCTATCCACTCTATCTATTCCTCTTATTATCTTGTACACCTCGATCATGTCTCCTCTCATCCTCTTTCTCTCCAAAGAGTAAAGCCCTAGCTCCCTTAATCTCTGATCGTAATGCATACTTTCTAAACCAGGCAGCATCCTTGTAAGTCTCCTCTGTACCCTTTCCAATGCTTCCACATCCTTCCTATAGTGAGGTGACCAGAAATGGACACAGTACTCCAAGTGTGGCCTAACCAGAGTTTTATAGAGCTGCATCATTACATCGCGACTCTTAAACTCTATCCCTCAACTTGTGAAAGCTAACACCCCATAAGCTTTCTTAACTACCCTATCTACCTGTGAGGCAACTTTCAGGGATCTGTGGACATATACCCCGAGATCCCTCTGCTCCTCCACACTACCAAGTATCCTGCCATTTATTTTGTCCTCTGCCTTGGAGTTTGTCCTTCCAAAGTGTACCACCTCACACTTCTCTGGGTTGAACTCCATCTGCCACTTCTCAGCCCACTTCTGCATCCTATCAATGTCTCTCTGCAATATTCAACAATCCTCTACACTGTCTACAACACCACCAACGTTTGTGTCATCTGCAAACTTGCCAACCCACCCTTCTACCCCCACATCCAGGTCGTTAAAAAAAATCACGAAAAGTAGAGGTCCCAGAACAGATCCTTGTGGGACACCACTAGTCACAATCCTCCAATCTGAATGCACTCCCTCCACCACCACCCTTTGCCTTCTGCAGGCAAGCCAATTCTGAATCCACCTGGCCAAACTTCCCTGGATCCCATGCCTTCTAACTTTCTGAATAAGCCTACCGTGTGGAACCTTGTCAAATGCCTTACTAAAATCCATATAGATCACATCCACTGCACTACCCTCATCTATATGCCTGGTCACCTCCTCAAAGAACTCTATCAGGCTTGATAGACATGATCTGCCCTTCACAAAGCCATGCTGACTGTCCCTGATCAGACCATGATTCTCTAAATGCCTATAGATCCTATCTCTAAGAATCTTTTCCAACAGCTTTCCCAACACAGATGTAAGGCTCACTGGTCTATAATTACCTGGACTATCCCTACTACCTTTTTTGAACAAGGGGACAACATTCGCCTCCCTCCAATCCTCCGGTACCATTCCTGTGGACAACGAGGACATAAAGATCCTAGCCAGAGGCTCAGCAATCTCTTCTCTCGCCTCGTGGAGCAGCCTGGGGAATATTCCGTCAGGCCCCGGGGACTTATCTGTCCTAATGTATTTTAACAACTCCAACACCTCCTCTCCCTTAATATCAACATGCTCCAGAACATCAACCTCACTCATGTTGTCCTCACCATCATCAAGTTCTCTCTCATTGGTGAATACCGAAGAGAAGTATTGATTGAGGACCTCACTCACTTCCACAGCCTCCAGGCACATCTTCCCACCTTTATCTCTAATCGGTCCTACCTTCACTCCTGTCATCCTTTATTTCTCCATGCCTCTATCTTTCCTGTAATACCAAGGACTCTCATCTTGTTAAACAGCTTGTGTGGTACCTTGTCAAAGCCTTTCTGAAAATCCAAGTAAACAACATCCACTGATTCTTTGTCTATCCTGTCTGTGTTGTCAGGCAAGATTTCCCCACAAGACAACCATGCTAACTTTGGCCTATTTTATCATGTGGCTTAAAGTACCTCAAAAGCTCATCCTTAATAATAGACTCTAACATCTTGACAACCACTGAAGTCAGGTTAACTGGCCTATTATTTCCTGTATTTTGCCTCCTCCCTTCTCAAAGAGTGGAGTGATAGTTGCAATATTCCAGTCCTCCGGAACCATTCCAGAAACCAGTGATTCTTGAAAGATTATTACCAATGCCTCCACAAACTCTCCAACTACCTCTTTCAGAACCCTGGGGTGTAGTACATCTGACCTATGTGACTTATTTGCCTTTAAACTTTACTGCTTCCCAAGCAAGATAGACTAATACCCAAGCACCCCAGGTCATGCCCCACGAACCTGTCTGAGGAAGTGACAAACATATGTGGTGTGTATGGATTATAGTAATGCATTTGATAATGTTCCCCACGGTAGGCTCATTCAAGTCTGCAGGCATGGGATCCAGGAAAGCTTGGTTGCATAGATTCAGAATTGGCTTGCCCACAGGAGGCAGAAGGATTGATGTATTCTGCCTAGAGCTTGCTGTTCCACAGGGATTTGTTCAGGGATCCCTACTCTTTGTGACTTGGATGAAGAAGTGGAAAGGTCATTTAGTGAGTTTGCAGATGACCTGAAGGTTGGTGGTGTTTTAGATAGTGTAGAGGGCTGTCATAATTATAATGGATACAAAGCTGGTCTGAAAAGTGGCGACTGCACTCACTTCTGCCCCCGATGCTCTCAAATTTCTGGCAGTGAAGAAATACAGAATAATTATTCAGTTCATCGGCCATTTCTTTGTTTCCTATTCCTACCTTTCCAGCATTTATTACCAAGGCAAGAGTTTCTGAGTCAAAGCATAAGCATGGATAGGGGATATAGTCACAGTATTTTCCCAGCACAGGAAAGTTAAATTCTCGGGGCACTGGATTAGGGTGAGAGGGAAAAGATTTGGTTGTCTCCAATGCGGCCTCCTCGATATTGGGGAGACCTGTTGTAAATTGGGGAACCACTTTGTTGAGCACCTCTGTTTCACCCACCAAAATTGGAACTTCCTGGTGGCCAAATTTTTAAATTCTGATTCCCATTCCCATTCTGACATGTTAGTCCATGAGGCCACCCTCAAGGTGGAGAAACAACATCTTAGTTCTGTCTGGGTAGCCTCCAACCTGATGGCAATTATCCTTCCAGTAAAATTTATCCTTCCAGTAAAAATAATCCCTCCCCCTCCCCTCTTCTTCAATTCTTCACTCTGGCCTTTTATCTATTCTCACCTGTCAATCACCTCCCCCAGGTCCACTTCTCCTTCCCTTTCTCCTATGGTCCACTCTTCTCTCCCATCAGATTCCTTCCTTTCCGTCCCTTTACCTTTCCCACCCACCTGGCTTCAACTATCACCTTTCAGCTAGCTTCCTTCCCGTCGCCCCACCTTTTTATTCTGTCGTCTTCCCCATTCCTTCTCAGTCCTGAAGAAGTATCTCAGTCCGAAATGTCAACTGTTCATTCATTTCCATGGATGCTGCCTGACTTGCTGAGTTCCTCCAGCATTTTGTGTGTGTTGCTAGAGATTTAAAGGTGTGGGTTTTTCCGCACAGGGAAGGTGGGTAGTTGGAACAAACTGCGAAAGGGTGTGGTCCGGATTGGTACAATTACAATATTTAAAAGATATATTGACAGAAAGGTTCAGAGTAGGGATTCCCAACCTGGATTCTATGGATCCTTGAATGTTATTGGTCCGTAGCATAACAAAGATCGGGAACACCTGGTCTCAACAGATACGAGGCAAACACAGGCGAATGGAATTGATATATACAAATAGTCGCCTTGGTTGGCCTTGATGAGTTAGATCATAGGGCCCATTTTCATTGTGCACAGGTCTATGAAACTCCCAGATTACATATCTGAAATCAGCTTGGGAACTTTTGTCTGGTCTAACAAAGTTATACAATTTTTAAATTTACTGTAATCTTAATTCAGGAGCATTTGAAAACTGGAATAACTTGTCGTTTCCTCCCCATCGCACTCCTTTGTTTTGTACAGATTATTTCAGAGAGAACAAAGCCCAGGATGCAGGAGTTCCAGTCAGAGGTCTTCATGATAATAGGCGGCTGTACGAAGGACGAAAAGTTTGTGGCAGAAGTAACCTGCTTGGACCCACTCCGGCGAAGTCGCCTGGAAGTGGCCAAGCTACCAATCACAGAGCAGGAGATGGAGAGCGAGAACAAGAAATGGGTGGAATTTGCATGTATCACTTTCCGTAATGAGGTCTACATCTCAGGTGAGCCCTGAGTCTAGAGGTATTTAATCCACTAGCAGCAGTGGACATTGATTTCCATTAGTATTCTTACCAAATATCAAGTTGAAACGCAGGGAGCAATCAAACTTTTTAGCAACCCAGATGAATGGTCTTGACCCGAAACACCAACTGTCCATTTCCCTCTATAGATGCAGTTCGTTTTTCCTCCAGATTTCAACATCTGTAGTCTCTGGTGTCGCTAGTCAATCTTTTACTTCAGTTAACCAGAATTCCCATGAATCACAGTGCATCAGTAGTGGAACAAGGGAGCATTAGTTTGTACGTATCTCAACATTTTTGTTTTGTTTTAACCTAGGCACCATTTTATACCTTATTTGTTTTGTTTTAAAATAATTAGTTACAAGATTAACACAAAAGTTAAATTACTTTCACTCTTCAGGGTGAACTTTAACCCCTGTGGTGCCCGTTAGTCGTGGAAGGCATATGGCAAGCCGGTAGTCACTGTACCCTAATAGCATGGCATGAACAAATTGTCATTTTGAAGGAGGGGCAGGCAATCAACTTGGATGGACCTCTTGCTGGTCTACCGCTTGGATCTCTGAATCTTGGTCAGTTCAGAGACAAACTGGTGAGCGAATCTTCTGACTGGCTTGCCCTATTTACACTCAGTGCCTGACAATCAGGAGCAGGAGGACGAATTGCAGCCAGAGCTTGTGGAACAGTCCCTTCAAGTACTCAAGCAGGGCTGAATCCTCACATACTCATGTTCATATGGGCTTCTGCAGGCCACAGGAATGGCAGGTAACTGGGATTCTACAAACCAATGGCACTGTGCAGTGCAATCTGCCCCAGCTCCCCATTGTGAAGGGGAAGCACCCCCATCTGGAGAAACCTCTGCTTGGAGCCCTTATCCTCTCATTGTCAGATGACAAGAGCGGACCACCAGGGGACACCTGGACTGCAGACAAGGGTGAGGAGCTGGGGAGTATGCTGCAGCAGCCCACTTTGTGGTTGTCAAATTGCATGGAAGGCATTTCAAAGGGATGGCAAGCTTCCAAGCAGTGAGTGATTCTGACTAAGTGGGTCTCAACTCGATTACAATTGCCCAGTCCCTTAAAATCGGCCTGAGCCCCGGGGGCTCCTCTATCATCCAGTTGGCCCCTCCCCGCTGTATCTGATTTGTAGATGTTTTATGGGGAGCGTAGAGAAACCTTTACTTTGTATCTGACCTATGCCGCATTTGACTTGCAAATATTTGATTGGGATTGTGTGCAGGAAGCTTTTTACCGTACCATGGCCAGGTCACACCTGACCTGTAGGTGTTCAGAGTATAGGGGACTTGTTCTCATGTCAAGCCCATGCTGTTCTGTCCTGAGAATGTTTGCTGCTCTAGCGAGCAGGAGACTTTATTTTAGCGTCAATAGCTTTTCCAGGCAAGCTGTGGCAAAGGACTAAGGAACTTACCCACTCTTTTCTTGCCTTGATCTAACTGTTTGCATTTTTTTAACCATAGCTGACTGGAAATGGTGGGACATTGCAATGGGAGATGAGCTGTATGGCTGTCATTGGGAAATATGGAAATTTACAAAGCACTAGAATCCCTCACCCTAAAGAAGTGAAAAATTCAGTACAAAAGGTTACGCATGTGCCATTGCTGGTTCCGGCAGCCCCATTAACAATCGTTGAGTTTTAAAAGTAAATCCCATGGAAGTTCCATGCAGATTGGCTCACTGCCAGGCTGATATTCAAAGAGTTCAGTGTTGAAAAAATTGTTAACTGTATCCTGGGAAGAAATGAAGATACAAAGAGGATATTTAGCATGTGTTAATCTTGGTATTGGTCAATTAGTGTTGCACTTATTCTGCAAAACACTGCTTCCTCCACAGGGCTTGTAATTCTTACAAATTTCCTCAGCCTCCCGGCTTTCCTGCCCTTTCATCAGTGGCCAGTGATTTTCAGAGGTTTTGGAGCTAAGCACTCTATCCAGCTTAATCACATGTACGCAGATTTGGTATCAGCACCGTGCCTGACAAAGAAAATTGCTCCATTCCAGTATTCCACACTTCAACTGTCCCAATCTCCACTTCCTCTTCACCAAGAGAGGAAGCTTTTGTTTTGCCACAGTCCTGTGTGCTAACTGTTCCCCTGTTCTAGACTCCCTCCAGAAGAACTAACCTTCCCTTGCAAAACAAAAATTAAAAATGCAGATGTTGGAAATCTAAAGTAAAAACAGAAAATGCCTGAAATGCGTAGCAGGTTAGGCTGCATCTGCGGCTAAGATAAAAAAGGGTTAACGTTGATCTGAAATGAAAACTTTCTTTCTCTTCCCACAAAGGTGGCCTAACTTGCTGAACATGTCCCAGATTTCCAGTTAACTTTTTAACTTTTCTATATGTTTACTGTGTTGAAGCTTGTTACTGCCTTGCATCTCATTCCACCTTCAAAACCCGAGGCAATATTCATGCCAACATTCATGATATCAGATTTTTGTAACACGGAGAGCTATTGTGCCTGCTGGCACTCTGTTATTTGAAAATGCTATCAATTAGTCACTACCCTAGCTTGTTGCTTTATTTGTTTATCCAGTTTTGCTTAAGTAGTTGGAACTCTGCATGAGATCTCCTGTCTCAGAGTCAAGAAGATGATGGATTCAAATGACACTAACTCCAGTAACTGTTCCAAATTACTGGAAACTTTAGCATAGTATCTGAATCACTCTACTGCTTGTGCACTTGAGTTCTGCCTGTCCCTCCACCCAAACCTGGGTTTGTTCATCTGAACTTGATTCTTTCAGACAATGTGCAAAGTCTGGCCACATTGCAGAGACATGAGAGAGAAACAAAATCTTTGTTAGCATTCTGTGGTAGCTTAGAGGATGTGAGTATTACATTATTAGAGATTCTGCTTTTTAAATGAAATCTCAAACTGAAGCACTGTCTGCTTTCTAAATTGGATGTCAATGATCCCAAGAAGAACATGGGAGATGTTCATGCAACACACATCAAAGTTGCTGGTGAACGCAGCAGGCCAGGCAGCATCTCTAGGAAGAGGTGCAGTCGATGTTTCAGTCCTGACGAAGGGTCTCGGCCTGAAACGTCGACTGCACCTCTTCCTAGAGATGCTGCCTGGCCTGCTGCGTTCACCAGCAACTTTGATGTGTGTTGTTTGAATTTTCAGCATCTGCAGAATTCCTGTTGTTTGGGGGATGCTCATGCTGTTTTATCTAATATTTACCCAGGGGTGGACAACCTTTTACATTCCATGCATCAATTTTTTCACGCACGATTTCGGATGCGATTTTTTCACGCACAGGTTCTATATTAACATATTTTTACAAGAATTGTATGGGGGTACAAGAGTTGTATGGCGCATCTGAGCTCGTGAGTGAAAAAATTGGCACATGGAATGTAAAAGGTTGGCCACCCCTGGATTAGATTAACCACTTTGCTGTTGAGGGAGCTTGCTATGTACAAGTTGGCCACTGTAATTCTGACTGGTGAGTACTCTTCAATAATTCCAAATTCACTGTCAGGGATTTCAAAAGCACTAAGATCATTATAGAAATCCTTTTTCACAAGAGCCTTGGGACGGGAGATAACAGGATAAAAATAGAAACAGCTGGAGACACTCAGCAGGACGGGCAGCTTCTGTGGAAGAGAAAGAGGGTTAATAATTTGGGTCCAAGACCTTTCATCAGAACAGTATGATAGGAAATAATGGATATGGTTGTGTGTTCCTTCATTCTACTCAGTTTTGGGCTGTATGAGCATGGTTACCATGCACAGATTGTCATTTCAGTGAGACTGGGCAGAGTTCCTTTCTGTTTTGCTATATAATGTGCTTGCACCATCCTATTGGAAGATGCACTGATGATCATAACAACATACTCCATTAAGAAAAATCATCTCATCTTTTGTTCTCCCGTCAGTTACCAAGCTTTCCACCACTGGAAACACTTTGATATCAGTTACCATCAGAATCATTAATAATTCTGGGTATCCTAAGCCTGTGCTCAACCCCACCCCCCAACCTCTAACCTTTCCAATGGCATCTTATCTAGTTCACCTGGAGAAGTCAGAGCACAGTTGGCAATAGCCAGTGGTGAAGGCACAGGAGGTTCTCACTGTCCAGTGATGTGAAACATTTTTCATCACCACGCCGTCAGTTTTGCAATCTGCTACTAGTAAACACTTTATCCATATTAATGCAAGCAATCCTGCAGATGCTGTAAGTCTTGAGCAACACACAAAAATGCTCGGTAAGTCAGGTAGCATATATGGAGTGGAATAACCAGTCAATGTTTCGGGACCCTTCATCAGGACTGCATATTAAGTCTGCATGGGATGGTCGGTGTGTCTATGTGAGGGAGATTAATAGTAATATTTCTCTTGGGCTCTCCAGGTGGTAAAGAAACTCAACACGAGGTTTGGAAGTACAATGCCTCCTTAAATAAATGGATTCAAGTTGAATATTTAAACACTGGACGGTGGCGGCATAAGATGGCCGTTCTGAATGGCAAGGTGTATGCGATTGGAGGCTTTGATGGCATCACACGACTCAACAGTGTGGAAGCATACGACCCATTTCACAACTGCTGGACTGAGGTATCTACCAAGGGGGATATCAGGCAGTGTAATGCAAACCTCAGACTTCAGTACCTTGACAATTTCTTCTCTGTGCTCTCATCAATTTCATACAGTACATCCTGTGGCAAAGTTTTCCCTTGATGCTATTTTTGCCATGTCTGCATGTCACACCTATCGAGAAAGAATATGAACCATAACCTTTTAACCTCCCAGACATATCAAAGCACTTCACACCCAATATGTCACATTTTAGCTGAAGTTTCTAATGAAATGCAGGGAAACTGATACAACAAATTTTACAGAACAAGGTAATTGGGAAAGATGACAGAGTTATGGATTACTATGTTTGTTGGAGGAAAGTATCTGCAAAGGTACTACACTAAAATCTTGTCTTAGATATTGTGCATGAGCAAAAGAAGGTAGACTTGACAGAGATGAGAATGCAAACAGAAGCCACTAGAAAATATTTATTGAAGTTAAAATAGCAATCCATTTATTTGAATAAAATAAATAGATCCAATCTGTTAATATTTGTATCTAAATAAGGACTGTTGTGAACCCAAGTTATTCCAAAGTTTACAGTTTAAAAAAATAGTATCTTTTAACGATGACCCTGTTATGTTTAGGAACAGCAGCTTCCAGTAAATGCACAGCAAGATCTCACAAACAAAAATGTCCAGAAATTCTGTACTTGTTTTTCAGATGTTAGTAGAAGGAGAAAAATTGGCCAACACCTGGGTGAAAATCCTCCAGCTTTTCAGATAGTTTCTCATTTTACCTTAAAGACAGCTGATATGATAGTATCTTTCCCGTGTTGCTCTGCAATGTCGGGTTGGATTATATTTTCAAGGAGTTAGACTTGAGTCAGGAAACAAGAACAAACTACTCAACTTAAACAAGCCCAACTTTTCCCCATAGATCTTTATATTTAATTAAAATGTAAATTAGCTAAAAGCCTGGCTTGGTCCAACCATGTTGACCCCAGGCCAAGAAAGCTCACCAGAGCCTCTACTTTCTCAGGAGCCTAAAGACATCTGGCATGCCCCTTTGACCCTCACCAATTTTTATTGACGCTTTAGGAAAGCAGCCTATCTGGATGTGTCACAGGTTGCTGTGGCAACTGCTCTGCCTTTGACCGCAGGAAACTGCAGAGAGTTGCACACACAGCTCAGCACGTCACAAAAGCCAGTCTCCCTTTCTTGGACTCTGTCTACACTTCTCGTTGCCTTGATAAAGCAGCCAGCAGAATGGAAGACCCCACTCACCTGGACATTCTCTCTTCTCCCCTTCTGCATTGGGCAGAAGATACCATCAGGGTCAAGGACAACTTCTATCCCACTGTCATAAGCCGGTAAGGTGGACTTGACTTCCTGCAGTCTACTTCCATGTGACTTTGCACCTTGTTGTCCACCAGCACTGTAGTTCCTCTGACATTGTAACACTTTATTCTGCATTCCTCATTGCATTGTTGTAATGAATGGTATGCCAGTTTGCCATGTGACAATAATACACCAATTTACAACCGAGGATAGGCTATTTGGCTCGACAGAAGTGTCTGTGCAGCAGCATGTTTGAAAATTCCATCATGAAATTCCTTTCCATGTCACCTCTCGAGGATTCTCAAATCCATAATCAGTGACTCAAAGGTTCAAACATTGTGCCATCCTGCCCCTCTGTTCATTTCCGAACAACTCTCTTTGAGGCAGTAATTACAATCCATTCCTCCTCTTTGTCTGATGCACCAACCAACCTAACTGAGTAAAGCTGTTTCCAGATCTTTAACCTTGCTCGTATTGTGCATGGGGCAGATGTTAGCTGGTGATCATTTGCATGCTCATTGTCCATATAGTGGAGGAACGCAGGTATCTGACCAAGACACCTGGGTTGTGGGGTAGTTGATTAAACCTTGGTGAAGTGCTAAGATCAAATACATTAAGCTGTTACTCTCACATTTGTTTGTTGTAAGACAATTTCCTTCAACATCACATTTCACTGCTAAGACATTGGAGGCAGCTTTTCCACCTGTACCTGGGAAATAGTACATAACACAGAAATAGAATTAGGGAGAAATTAATAATAAAGTCTTCTTTTTTTAAACCCATTTATATTCAAAATCTATGAAATAACTATTTTTGTGATGGTATTGGGTTTGCTGACTGTGAAGCTTTAAACTCAAACAAAGACCTTAAGCCCTATCGGAGATAAATAGCCATGAGTATACTCACTAAAGGGAGACTGTACTGTGACTACCCAATCTTCAAAGACTCCTCCACTTGCCGTGTTTATTCTCCATGCGGAGTTTAGTTGCCAATACCCACTATGTGAGCATTGAGTCCCTCTCCCTGTCAAGGAGAAGGTACTTCCAGCTAACAAAGTAATTTAAAATACAATTCATTTATTTTCAGTGATACACATTTAAACGCAAACAACACTCTTAAAGCACATTTAATACTCACAGAGGATTTCTATCTTAAACATTTCTAAATTACAAACCAATTCTAAAACACAACACACAAAAGATAAAGGATTTCCAAAACACAGGAACAAATCCTATAAACTAAAAAGATTAATGAAAGGTGCAGACGAACAAATCATTTGATGCAGAAACTGTAGCCTGGGGAATTGAATCTAATTCACCCCATGTTTCTTTCATGTTTGTTGATGTTCCTTAACTCATTTCTAATAAGCCTGAACTGCCTTCTACACTTAGACCCTTTTCTGTCACCTGGGTGACTTCACACACATAGAAACATAGAATCATAGAAAACCTACAGCACAATACAAGCCCTTCAGCCCACAAAGCTGTGCCGAACATGTCCTTGCCTTAGAACTACCTAGGCTTACTCATAGCCCTCTATTTTTCTAAATATGATATTTCCTCAGATGTCCTTTTTTATACAGTCTAAAAGCATTTTGGAGACACAGGCCTCTGCAAATGATTTAAAGCTAACTTACTTCAGTACATTAAACTCCCAAAATTAATAGTTCAGTTATTGACATGCTAAGTGATGTGCTTCCATCTGGTCTGCAAGTTTTTTTTTGAACTTAACAACTTAGTCCATTTGTGTGTTTTGAAACAAGCCAATTTAAATAACACATTGTATAATACTGCACCTCTAAGCAATAAGATAGGATGCTATGAGCTAGCATCTGTTTCTCACAGACAGAGTATCTGCATATATGTATACAGGGCTTGTTTGTAAAGCTGTGTTTTTAACTTCAGGCTGATTACTGCAGTCCATTTACATTTTAAGAGCTGCAGACTGACTCCCCTTTACTTCCAGAAGTTAATCAGCTGTTATTAGTTGGAAGTTTACTAATGTTTGTTTGTAATCTTACAAATGGCAGCTGTTGTGTTTAGAAAACAAGCTTAGCAAACAACCAAAGGGCCCACTGCCCAAGAAGTGAATGTTCATCACCATTTAATTTTATTGTTTTATTTAATATTATTTCTTTTGCCACAGGGAGTTCCACTCCTCATAAATGTGAGTTCATTTGCCGCTACTACCTACAATAAGAAGCTATATATTATTGGCGGAGGACCCAATGGGAAACTGGCTACAGACAGAACCCAGTGTTATGATCCTGTGACAAATACGTGGAGCCTGAAATCACCTATGCCTATAGAAGCCAAGTGCATCAATGCTGTTACATTTAAGGACCATATTTATGTTGTGGGTATGTGAAGGTGGTTGTTTACTGTGGATCTCTATGTGATGAGTGCACAACAGAAAGATATTTATGACAGCAAAGACCATTGACTCTTCATCTAAATCAAGATTCACCTTTGTCCTCATTTGACTTCTGTGCTATTCTAACCTATTTAGAAAGTACTGGTTTACGTTAACTGTAGTAATGGATTAGGCATTTATAGCATCTTGGTGGTAAAGTCGTGTGGAGCTGCTTTGTCCAATCACTTTCATTTTATTTATTCAATACAACTAATAAAATATCAGGCATTACCAACAAGGTCAGTGTTCCACTACTCTACTAGGAAATGTTTTTATATCTGCTACAAGTTTATTGAAGTATAAATTATGTGAGAGAAAGAGCATAGCATTTGCAAAAGGATCTAGATTAAGTGAGTTGATAAGACTGACAAAACCTTAGCAGGTGGAAATCCACAGCGAAGTGCGTGATAATCCGTTATGAATCCACCAAAGAAAAGTTGGTGAACTCCCTCAGAATCAAACTGGCAAATGGAGTGTTAGCACCTACTTCAAGAAGCTGCAACACAAAAATCAGGAAGTGAGTCCATATTATTCTGATGTATCGGAATAGTGGGAGGATATCAGAATCAGATTGAGGTCTAATATCACTGGCATATGTTGGAAAACTTGTTAGTTTTATAGCACCAATACAATGAAATACATAATAAATAAATAGAGAAGAGAAAAAACTGAATTGCACTAAATGTATATACATCAGTAAATACACACACACACACACATATATATCTCAAAAATATTTAAGTTAAGATAAGTAGTGCAGAAAAAGAAATAAAATTGAGGTAAACAACAAACAAAATAGAGGTAAGGTAGTGTTCGTGGGTTCAATGTCCTTTCAGAAATCAGATGGTAAAGGGAAAAAGCTGTTCCTGAGTCGTTAAATGTGTGCTTTCAGGCTTCTGTAGCTCCTTCTCAATGAGGGAAGGGCCTCTCCTGGGTAGTGAGGGTCCTTAATGATGGTTCTACAGAATGACCTCAGAGACACAAGTCGGCCCCTTTAGTTTAATGAAAGGGTATTTCTGCAAGAATCTCAGCTGTTTTAGTTTAGATAGGTTCATTGTTGGAAAAAACTTTTAATAAACTTTTAAAGATTTAAAACATTCTTTAATAGAGTAAGTTGGTTCTTTTTTGGCTAGAAAATTTGGAAGTAATTGATTTTAACTATGTTATCTCTTTTAAAAATTGATTTGCCTTAAATTATTTAAGTTGTTTGGTATTTTTTACTTTAAGAATTCCTTCTGCATGTTCACATGGGGAGAACAGTCACAGATAAGCCTTTTCCAAGTCAGTGCTGAGTTGCCACATACCATAAAATTTGGGCCGGTATCTCCTGTACGTTAACCCTGGTGTTTGAGATCCACAGAACAAGAAAGTATATTGTGCATTTGATCTCCAAACATCAGTGAAAGTACTGAAGCCCATTGTAAAAAATGATCCTCTAACATTCAGTCACCTTGATCCAGAGTCCTTGGCTATTAATTTGTATTAGGGCTGTGTTTTTCAGTTGCAATTTTATTTATTTATTTATGATTGAATAGTTAGACTTTAGGAAGTATGCCAGATTAGAGAAGCATCACGTTAGCTATTTTGAATGATGCAAATTGGCAACTGTATAACATACATCCCCGATGGATTGATTGGAAGTTGCTGCTCAGAGATTTAAATTTCCCTGGTTGTTTGTTATATGTTGCCAGCAAACAACAGCGCCACCTCCTGGATAATCCTACATATGTGCAAAAGCATTTTCAGAGCAGTTTTCATAGCATCTGTTGCAAGACAAATTTCACAACATATGCTGGTGATATTAAACCTGATTTTGACTCTGACTCTGATTCATTAATTTCTCCTCTATCAGATGAAATACCTAAAAATATAACTCAGGAAGGCAACACCGGCGATAGAAGGAGTTGCTTTTGAAATATTTGGGTCAGGAAGAGCTTTTTGCAGAAAGGAGTACTGTATTTCATTTGCGGAATAAATTACACAAGGAAAGACATTGAAACAGGGGTCATGAAAAAGCACAATATGATTCTAGAGAAAGAGTAGATTGAAGGATAGGATGAAAGGATAGGGTGGGCGTAAACAATTAGGTGAAATGTTGAGTAGGTGGGTTATGTAAGGCAGGAGGCAGAAGTAGGTGTGTTATAGACAATGGGACAGGTGATAAGATGACAGAAGGGATTGATGTACATAGTGAAGGTGAAGTATAGGAATAGGAAAATGATTCAGTGGCTACATTTGAGACAAAAAAGGTTGATGGTATTTAGAGAGCTGCTCATTTGTGGTTTAAGCACATTGTAAGGATGAAATAGGTGGTGAGATGGTAATAGAGAATTGGTGAATATTGTGAGGGGGGTGTTGGGGTGTTGGGATGAGGCAGTGGAAAAAAGAGGAATTCCATCAGATTCACTAACAAGTTCCAACTGAACATGCTATGCTGCTATCAATTTCCACTGTTGTAGCTGCCATATAGAACAAAATAGTTTTTATTTGAAAGCTTCAAACATTTTTGATTATATTTATAAAATAAGTTTTCTATTACCATACCTAGTTAAAGGAGGCCAAGTGCGGATATGCTATTGGACACCGTATTAAATAGTTTGGAAGTTACAAAGCCTTTGGAAGGACACAATTTGTGAGAACCGTGTGATGTAGTGGGTGTTACACGTCTGAGCACTCATCAGGATATACAGAGGAAGTGTTCGAAATGCCAGTCAGGATGCCATGTTGGATTGATGCCATTTGCCATTTTTAAACTCCACCTATCAACTAACACTCTTACTTAAAAATACACGGCCAAACATGTTATGCACCAAAAATGATTTTCAAATAGTGCAACTTAAAAGGTTTATCAACTGTTATATTTGTTAATGTCCTTCTATTGGGATTCTACAGGAGCAGGCCCAAGGTGCAGGTAGTGGAAAGTTAGATATTAGAGAAAGGTGGTTGAAACGGGGAGTGATACATGTGAAGCCAAAGAAATATGGCGGGAATAGGAAAACTAGTTCCATAAAATAACAAATTTCACGACCTGATTCTGATAGTCAATTAGATCTGAGGATAAGTTTACAATTAACTTCATTTATGTGATTCAAATTTCACTGAAACTCAGTTTGTATGTTATAAAATGAGGCCATTTTGCCCTTCTTTGTACAGGTGTAAAGGAAAAGTTAGATTGGTTAGGAAGTAGAGAGTAGTGGAGAATTAATAAATTTTTCAGACCAGAAGAAGGTGTTTGTTGAAAGGCATACTCATCATTTGGTACACACCGGGCTTAGAGGAAACAATTCCAGATTGCAATCGACACATGACTTAATAAAATAATTCAAGAAGATACATGTGGACGATTAGAATGAGTGGAGACACAGCCAGATAAAACCAGAATAATGAAGCAAGATGTCATCTGAGTGTGGCAACTCATTGCAAACAGCTCTCTGCAGATCTCTTCATTACAAACTGCTCTCTGCGAATCGCTTCATTACAAACTGGTCTCTGCAAGTTTCTTCATTACAAACTGCTCTCTGCAGATCACTTCATTGCAAACTGCTCTCTGCAAATCACTTCATTACAAACCGCTCTCTGCAAATCTCCTCATTACAAACTGCCCTCTGCAGATCCCTTCATCGCAAACTGCTCTCTTCAGATTCCTTCATTGCAAACTGCTCTCTGTAGAACTCTTCATTACTCACAAGCATTCCACTCTTTTAAATCTAAATTCCAAGACTCTAAGAATTCTGTGCTTCCTCTATAACTATAGTACTATATTTTATAATCTCTTATTTCAGTTCCCTTGTACTACCTCCATGTACTGATGTGTCCAAATGATCTTTATGGGTGGCATGCTCTCTCTGCACTTTGGTGAATGTGACAATAATAAGCTAATTTTCCAAATTAACTCAAAATAGGGTGAGGTGATTAATTATCCATGTCTAGTTTCTATCTCAGTACACATACAATATATTTTAAAGGGACTTCTTGAATAGTTCAATCATACCAGTGAAGGATACCATGAGAGTTGGATTCATGAATGTTACTGCTCTGTTATGAAGTGCCAACCTAAAGGATCTGTCCTAGTGTGTGAAAAGTAGAATCCAAGGCAGATGTCACCTATTATCAATTTGTGGTTATTTAATTTGTTAGAACAATGATTAAATACAACAGATTCTGCAGAATGGTCCGATGGTTTTCTTTTTCCAGAATTTTTTTCCCCCCAGAGGAGCATCTGGCCTGTGCCACTCCGCATTTCTCCTATGACTGCCAGCCAGAGGTGCATATGTAAATATTGTTTTCTTAGAAGCAGCTTCTTGTGGATGTAGGCGGCAGATGTGAATCCACAGGAAAATAATCAGCCTCATTCCTCATCTAAGCAGCTGATGAAAGTAGCTGTTGGGCAACTTCGAAGCAGCCCACATCTATCACTTAAATACAATCAGTTTTGGGACTTTTGGTTATTACCTGGCTGTTGTAAATTAATTTTTCAACAGCTGTGAGTGTGGCTCCATGCAGGGAATATGGGGCAGCTGAGCCAGACCTTAGATAGCATTCTACATTGTCAGTGACATGGAACAAAAGGGGCCTCACAAGGAGAGCATATGCGGAGGGGGTGGCTGGATGGGGCTGAGGGACACAGAGCAATGAGGAGCCTTACTGGTAGCTGGAGATCAAGACAAATGGTATGTGCAGAAGAGAAACTTGGTTTTAATGCCTCTGTAGTAAATGAACAGGTGCTACAGTATCACCAGAGCAAACCACCAGCCTCGGTTTCTGCCAGGCATGACTCTCAGTGTTAATCTCTCTCTCGCTCTCTCTATTTCCCCAGGTGGTGCAATGAAGGCCCTGTACTGCTACAGCCCCACAGAGGACTCGTGGGCTCTCGTCACGCAGTTCGGCCACGAGCGCGCCAGCTGTGGGATTGCAGCCTGCAGCAACAAGCTCTTCATTACCGGCGGCCGCGATGAGAAGAACGAGGTCATTGCCACCGTGCTCTGCTGGGACACAGAGAAACAAAAGCTGACGGAGGAGTGTGTCCTGCCCCGCGGAGTCTCACACCACGGCAGCGTCACCGTGAGGAAGTCCTACACGCACATCCGCCGCATCGTCCCTGGGGCAGTTTCCGTATGACACATAGCTGAAGTGTGAGAAGCTTTCTCACCTGCAGTGTGGCTGCCTGGGCTTTTGGGGAGACTTTGCCTGGAAAGTCAGAGACAGTTAGTAAAGTGTGGAGCCTGTCACCTGGATCTTGAGTCAGTGGAAAGCATCAAAGAACTGGCTACACACCCAATACAAATGGGACAAACACAACATTGACAAAAGAGTTGGGAACGTGAATCTAATCCAAAAAAGATACCTTGAATTCCTTTTAGTGCATAAAGGAACTGGAAGATACAGGTCACATATTGAAAATGTCTAATTGAAGAACACTGGGGTAGAAAAGAGGGACATTGAGAATGAGGGGACGTAGAGGGAAAATGGCAAGGAATGAGGGAGATTACATAAATTGAAAAGAAGATTAAAAACCTCAGGTACTGTGCTCTCCTCTATGTACTGTCATCACATTAGGAGACATCGGCTACCCATTGGCTTGGGCTGGAGGCAATATGAGCTTACAGCCAGAACGAGGGTTGTTCATCTACTGCTCCCACCTGGCCCTCTTGGGTCAGAAAACCCTTGGCCTCAGGCAGCCATTTCTCCATCTCTTGCCACTACCTGCAATCAGGCCATGGGCTGCAATTCTCATTCTCTCTAGGCCCCACCTAGGAGAGGCAGCAAACGGTGGCACAGGTAGAGTCCACCCTTCCTGGCCCTGGCCCTGGCCCGCGGGCGCAGGTGTGCCTCCTACTGTTTGGCAGTACAGGAACTATAGATATTCATGTTGATGCAGGCAGGATTTCTTGCAGCAGATGCTATTCATTGATAAAAGAGGATCCACTTGGACGCAGCACCAGGGAACCTAGCATGCAGCTGAGGCCTTGCTGGATTGACATGAGGTTGATTGGAAGATGGGCAAATAAGTTCCCCTGCTTTTTTACCCATCTCCTGGAAAGAAGAACCCATAAGTGCCAGTTGCGGGAGTAAAGGCCTGAAAGCCTTTAGTAGATTTGGGCCACTGTGACTGGAACAGATCCCTTCTGTTCTCAATCTCTAGTCTGAGGAAATTTATCTACATACACGTGTGAAAATTTCTAGATTTTGCGTCACTTTAGTAATTGGTCACTGGAGGATGCAATTATCTTTACTTCAATCAATGTTTATGACAGCACCTCTTTTGTCAGTGATTGTGCAAGCAATGTCCTGGGCATATTTGTTAAACAATAACCTGTGTACTCAGACTGTGGAATATTCCATTTACTCAAATATTTGGAATCAATATACAGAGGGCACAAATAATTGGAACAAAATAAATGTTGGGCTGTGATCTCTATCTTGAAGTGTATTTAACGATTCAGTGTCGGAGGTACAATGATCAACTAAATATCCTGCTGTGATTCTCACCAATATCGTATTAATCAATACAACAATTCTATATTTATAATCATATAACAAGTACAGCACGGAAACAGACCATCTCGGCCCTTCTAGTCCGTGCCGAACTCTTACTCTCACCCTTACCGACCTGCACTCAGCCCATAACCCTCCATTCCTTTCCTGTCCATATAGCTATCCAATTTAACTTTAAATGACAATATCGAGCCTGCCTCAGCCACTTCTGCGGGAAGCTCATTCCACACAGCTACCACTCTCTGAGTAAAGAAGTTCCCCCTCATGTTACCCCTAAACTTTTGCTCTTTAACTCTCAACTCATGTCCTCTTGTTTGAATCTCCCCCACTCTCAATGGAAAAAGCCTATCCATGTCAACTCTATCTATCCCCCTCATAATTTTAAATACCTCTATCAAGCCCTCTCACAACCTTCTACGCTCCAAAGAATAAAGACCCAACTTGTTCAACCTTTCTCTGTAATTTAGGAGGTGAAACCCAGGTAACATTCTAGTAAATCTTCTCTGTACCCTCTCAATTTTATTGACATCTTTCCTATAATTCAGTGGCCAGAACTGTACACAATACTCCAAGTTTGGTCTTACCAATGCCTTGTACAATTTCAACATTACATCAACATTACATTGAAGATTGAACTGCCATCTCTGCCCAAAGCAAGAAGGAATATGTTTTCTTGCAAAGCCTTTCAACAATGCTTCAAAGCCAAGGTATGTGGTAATATATAAATATGTCACCCTGCCAGTTTGCACCAATAATGGTGAGATAATGCTCAGATAGCAAGTGATGATCTGATCTGAGGGAGAGATAAATAAGAGCAGGATAGCAGGATAACTCTTCTGATTCTTCAACACTCCAAATCCTTTACATTACCTGGGTTAGCGTCTCATTTGGCATCAACTTCATTACATTCCCCCCACACTTGGAATCATATTCACATTTACAGAGTGGGACATGAACCTTTCATTTTCATGTTCACAGGTAAAAGTGTATGGAGAACTCTGTACCCAAGAGGACCATCTGGGTATTCCCCAAACTGGAAACCATAGATGAACTGAGAGATCCACACCCTACTGATGTCTAGGTCAGTGACATTCAAATCAGGAGACCCAGACCTTTGCAAGAAATCAAGTTACGACCTCTCTCCGGGGTGTTATGATAATATATTGGTCCAGATTAGAATCCCAGGCTACGCGTGAGTGAATCATGTCAGGCAGCATTGCCAACAAGAGAGGATTCATTCCCGATGCATTCAATGCACATTTTGAATGGGAAAGGATCATTACCCGCTCCAGCAGCCTCCAGTGTACCTGAACCTGTAGCCACCATTGCAGATGCGAGATCAGTCTTCTTGAGAGTGAACCCACAGAAAACAACTGGCCTGGATAATGTCCCAGGCCATGTCCTTCAATCCCAAATAGATCAGCTGGTGGAGTATTGTCAGATATTTTGAACTCTCCATGTTACATTCTGAGGTTGCCAACTGCTTTAAGAAGGTTTCTGTCATCTTGGTGCCTAAAGAAAACAAGATATCATACCCTAATGAATACCGTCCAGTCCTTCTGACATTGACCATTGTGAAAGCATTTTGAGAGGCTGGTCGTGGTACATATAACCTCCAGCCTCTCAGACAACCTCAATCTACTGCAATTCGCCTACTGTCTATGGCTGGCAGCATCTCCCTGGTCCTATATTCATCTCTGGAGCATTTGAACAGTAGAGGCACTTGTGAAGACTATTGCTTAGTGACTACAGCTCCACATTCAATTCCATGCAAACTTCTCTCCAAATTCTAAACCTGGGACTCTACACCTCCCTTTGCAACCTAATCCGTGACTTCCTGACCAACAAACCACAACCAAGAACGATAGGCAGCAGCATGTCTACCACAATTATTCTCATCACTGGCATCCCACAAAGCTGCGACCTCAGCCCCTTAGTCTACTTCAGAGTTCCAAGTAAATTTACAGTGCTACGCAAAAGTCTAAGGCGCATACAAATATAGCTTGGGTGCCCAAGACTTTTACAATGTCGAGCAGTTTGTAAATCTGCCAGGAGCAAAGGAAGTTGAGAATGACAAGAGTTGAGGGGTGTGGGACAGTTGGCTCTGAAGGAATGCTGGGGTGGGTGCAGACACACCCAGCCCAGATGCACCAGGCAACCAGTTAGTGATCATTACAGAATGTCTCTCGGGTGCTTCCCACTCCCTCCCTCACCCCTTTCACCTTTTGGCTCTGAAGGAATGCTGGGACGGGTGCAGACACACCCAGCCCTCAGGCACCAGGCAAGGCCATTTGATTCCAAACAACTGGTTAGTGGTCACTACAGAATGTCCCTCGAGTGCTTCCCACTCCCTCCCCCACCCCTTCACCTTTTTCCAACCATGATTCCCCTCTCCCTGCCCCCTTCCCACTCTCAGTCCACAATACAGACCCATATCAGAATCGGGCTTATCATCACGCATAAATGCCATGAAATTTGTTTTTATTTGCGGTAACAGTACAGTGCAATACATAAAATTACTACAGTACTCTGCAAATGTTTTTAGGCACCCTAGCTACATATATGTGTCTAAGACTTTTGCACCGTATTGTATTATCAAAGTACAAACTGAATACGTCACAATGTACAGCCCTAAGATTCATTTTCTTGTGGGCATACTCAGCAAATCCAAAAAAAAACATAATAGGATCAATGAAAGACCACACCCAACAGGACAGACAACCAGTGTGCAAAAGACAACAAACTGTGCAAATACCAAAGAAAAAAAATAATAATAAATAACTAAGCAATAAGCATCAAGAACATAAGATTGAAGAGTCCTTGAAAGTGAGTCCATTGATGATGGGAACAGTTCAGTGATGGGGCGAGTGAAGTTAAGTGAAGTTATCTCCACGGATTAAAGAGCCTGATGGTTGAGGGGTAATAACTGTTCCTGAACCTGGTGGGGAGTGTCCTGAGACTCCTATATCTTCTTCGTGATGGTAGCAGCGAGAAAAGGGCATGTCCTGGCTGGTGAGAGTCCCTGAGGATGGATCCTGTTTTCCTGTGTCAGCGCTCTGTGCTGATGTGTTCAATGATGGGAAAGCTTTTACCCGTGATGGACTGGGCCACATCCACTACTTGTTGTAGGATTTCCCATTCCAAAGCATTGGTGTTTCCATACCAGGCTATGAAGCAACAGTCAAAATACTCACCACAACACACCCATAGAAGTTTGTCGAAGTTTTAGATGTCATGCTGAATCTTCATAAACTTCTAAGGGAGTAGAGGTGTGCTTTCTTCGTAACTGCGACAGGGCCTCTGAAATGATAACACTGAGGAGTTTTAAAGTTGTTGACCCTCTCCACCCCTGATCCCCCAATGAGGACTGGCTGATGGAGCTCTGGTTTTCTCCTCCTGAGGTCAATAATCAGCTCATTGGGCTTGCTGACATTGAGTGAGAGGTTGTTGTTGAGGCATCGCTCAGCCAGATTTTCAGTCTCCGTCCTATATGCTGATTCTGCTTTGGAATTGTAGAGATATACGTGGGATGCACCTGGAGTATTGCGTACAGTTTTGGTTATACTGCTAAAGGGAAGATGTCATTAAACTAGAAAGAGTGCAAAGAAGATTACGAGAATATTGCCAGGACTTAAGAATTATATGAAGAGATTGGGTAGGGTAGGAAGCTAACCAGTGACTTTATGGGTTTGTATAAAATCATGAAGAGCATAGATAGGATGAATGCATATAGTCTTTTTTCCCAGGGAAAGGGAATCAAAAACTACAGGGTGTAGGTTTAAGATGAGAGGTGAAAGGTTTAAGAGGGACCCAAAGGAAAACTCCATTCTTCCCACAAAGGTCGATGCGTGAATTTACAGCCAGAGGAAGTGGTTGAAGTATGTACAATAACAACTTTTAAAAAGATAGCTAGACAAGTACATTGTTTTGAAGGATACAGTATAGCAAAATGGGACTAGATCAGATGGGCATTTTAGTCAACATGGAAAAGTTGATCCAAGATGCTTGATTCCATGTTGTAGAATTCTATAATTCTCTGACCTTGTCTGCTGATACGTTTGTATTCTATGAACTCCAGTATCTACTAGTGAAGATGTGGATATACCCCTCCTGTTTGGTGATAGACATTTATTTAGAACTATCAGTGATAATTAATCACTCCAACTGAGCTGATAATTGAGAAAGTCCAATTACCCTATTTTGTGCCAGTAGATCTGAACTTTTTAAACTTATTTTAATCCATTTTTTAATATGTATTATTCAAATTAAGATATAACAAATTGCAACAAAAATGCGGGAGCTCGGGTCCTTTTTCCTGAACTTGAAATCAAAACTAATTAGAGAAATTTATGTTGATCCCTCTAATTGCATTGGAAGCGGGAAATGCAACACAGTGGGTGTATTCAGAGCTGACTGTAATCAGGGGATATATTTTACATCGTGTTGAAGTATCAGAAAGAGATGTTTAGAATCTCTTGCCTATGTTTTAGGTGATTGCTGGGTATCATGTTGCCAAGATTACACAGATGAAAATACAAGGAACAGAATGGCATATGTAGCTCCTATTTGAAAGTCAATTCTTGTCACGGAGATTTATTTTTTAATATGACTATATTCAGGTATTCAGAGAGACAATGTACACATGGACAATTAAATCTGCACCTTTAAACTGTGCAGTCCACCCCCAGTGTAACAGCGCTTCTCACCCATGACAGTGCTTAACCATGGTTTTATATTGCAACAGACAGCAGAGTGCCTATTGTGTTCATTATTTGTGCAGTTACTAAGGCTGAGATGGCCTTTTCAGTGCCAATGACAATCGTCTTATCTTTCCATTTCTCAATCAGTCAACAACAGTGATATTTACTGAACTAGCTCCATTTCCACCAGGAGGCAATTGGCCTTGAAGAGATTTGCTTAACAGTGACTCTATTTCCAAATGCACTTTACTGGCAGATCAACTCAGTCAGGTGAATGAAAATCCGATCTTATTTTATGTACAGTTTTAATGCATGGTTTCACTGACGGAAACATTACCCTTAAATGGTTTCTTTTGAAATCTCACCATATAAAACAGATTGAGATGGGGAAACAAGAACTTGTAGCCTTATTAGGCATATATTTGTACAGAGTAGAAATTGCAGAGTAGAAATTACATAGAGAAATGGGGACAGCAGAATGCTTTCTGATGGAATTAGTCCTTCATCATTTCTGCTTTGTCCCCATCTCTTCTGCCTTTCCAAAAGCTACTCATGATTTGACAGATCAATGAGCTTTCAATACTAAGTCAATTTTTGGACCCTAATGGGGAATTGCCCCTGGACTTGATCTTACAGTCCACTTTCCACCTGCGTGCTCCCTGAACATGCAAAGGTTAAAGATGGGGATTACATATCTATCATGGTGAAGCAACATTCGAGAAGCATCAGCCTTCCTTTCAGTGTCACTACAAAACTGATTCCTATCGTTCAGGTGAAAACTACATGCTCTTTGGATGTTCACTTCAGCCCTTCATCAAACAGCATGCTCCCAGTGGTTGGCGAATGAGAGAGGCAAGGAGTTTATGCTAAGTGCTTCAATGGACTTGATCTTGATTCACTCTTGGGAAAAGTCCATGCTCTGTTTCAAAAATGTCACCTCGGTGGCCTCTCAAATAGTTTTCAGTATTCGATCAAAAAATGGCTTTTCACGCTTCAGCTGCATCTCTCTTGGCAACCTTTCTGAACAATCTTGTTTTTAGTGTGATAAGATTCATTAAGCCACCTTTTAAATACAAATCAGATAAAGAATCTGCTGGGGATGTTGGCTGCAATTCTAGTCAACAGTTGTTGTTTGCTTTGGGAAGCGGTCTGGCTGTGAAATCAAGCCTAGCAACCTGAAGCAGGTTTAGAGCTGGATATTGATTAGCGAAGAAAGAATAATCTGCTGTAGAAGTTGATGCCTGTTTAACTTGTCTTTGCAACAGGTTGAAATTTGTGAATCAGTCCAAGTCCACAGGAAATTACATTAATGCACAGGAAAGTGTGCAGGATTCCTTTGCATCAACAGAAAGATGAGCAGATTGCAGCTTTGAAGGTTGTTTCCATACAAGTGGAAGCAATAGTTTTTAGTCAAAGATTCAGAGTACATTTATTGTCAAAGTATGTATACAGTATACAACTCTGAGATTCGTCTTCTCACAGACAGCCACAAAACAAAGAAAACCATGGGCCCATTCAAAGGAAAACATCAATACCCCGCTCCCATGCACACAAAAGAAACAAATCGAGCATACGGCAACAAAAAAGAACAAACAAAAAACTCAGAATAAAAAACACAAAGTTGAAAGAGATCATATTCAGTGCAGGTCAGTTTTCGTTATCTTCAGGCTACCCCAGTACAAAGTCGCCCAAAATAGCAAGAGAAAATGTCGCGAACAGAAACCAGGAAAGCACATCATAATGCAAACTACAGTCCAACCCACAAACTGCAGACCCAGACCTTCAGCACTGTCCTCCGGCAGCATCGAGGGAGAGAGAGAGACCATTCAAACACAAGGACTTCCCTTCAGGAGCAGTGAGCAAGAGGGAGACAGAGACCGTCGCACGCAGACGCCTTCCTCCAGCAGCAGCGGGTGAGAGGCTGGAGGATGGCGCTGAATGCTCGGTCACCTTCTACTCGCTTCGATGATTTCAATCTTCCTCAATGCTTTAACCGGTGAGATGGGCGCGAAATGGGTCAATGTTAGAGTAGGCTTGTCAAACACTAGGGTTACAATACCATAAGTTACAGAGAGAACTGCAGTGATTCAGTCAAAGGAACGTTCACAGTATTTAAACTTGTTTTTCACATTTATTACTCTATATGGTCTGAAAGTACATTTACAGTCAATTCACTACTTCCAGTGGTCACATTATTAAGTAAAAGATTTCAGTAGGAGACAAGCTACTTACTGCTGTCTAATGATGTAGTATTTCACATTATTTTCCTACCACTTAACATTCTATAGCTTCTAGTGTAACAACACAGCTTTTTTAAAACTATCCCCCTCTCACCCTAAAGCTATGCCTTTGGTATTAGACCTCCTTGGAAAAACAGACTCTGACTACCTACTCCATCTATACCTCTCACAATTTTACAATCTTCTTTCAGGTCTCTCCTCAGCTGGCTCTGCCAACAAAAACAACCCCAAGTTCACAAGTTCACAAGATCACAAGACAAAGGAGCACAAGTAGGCCATTTGGCCCATCGAGTCTGCTCCGCCACTCCATCATGAGCTAAACTATTCTCCCACCTATTTCCAATTTCCGGCCTTTTCCCCATATCCCTTGATACCCTGACTAATTACATACCTGTCAATCTCCTCCTTAAACACCCTCAATGATCGGGCCTCCACAGCTGTATGTGGCAACAAATTCCCTCCTCATCTCTGTTTTAACTGGGTACCCTCTAATTCTAAGACTGTGGCCTCTTGTCCTGGACTCACCCACCAAGGGAAACAGCCTTTCCATATCTACTTTGTCCAACCCTTTCAACATTTGAAATGTTTCGATGAGATCCCCTCTCATTCTTCTATACTCTAATGAATACAGTCCAAGAGCTGACAAACGCACCTCATATATTAGCCCCTGCATTCCAGGAATCATCTTCGTAAATCTTCTCTGAACTCTCTCCAACATCAGTACATCCCTTCTAAGATAGGGGGCCAACAACTGCACACAGTATTCCAAATGAGGTCTCACCATAGAGCCTCATCAGCACCTCCTTACTCTTATACACTATTCCTCTTAAAATGAATGCCAACATAGCATTCGCTTTCCTTACTGCCGATCCAACTTGGTGGTTAACCTTTAAAGTATTCTGCACGAGGACCTTTGCACTTCAGATTTTTGAATTTCTCCCCACCCGAATAATAATCTGCCCGATTATTTCTTCTTCCAAAATGTACAACTTTATACTTATACTTTATACTTTATTGTCACCAAACAATTGATACTAGAACGTACAATCATCTCAGCAATATTTGATTCTGCGCTTCCCGTTCCCTGGATTACAAATCGATAGTAAATATTAAAAATTTTAATTATAAATCATAAACAGAAAATAGAAAAATGGAAAGCAAGGCAGTGCAAAAAAACCCGAGAGGCAGGTCCAGATATTTGGAGGGTATGGCCCAGATCCAGGTCAGGATCCGTTCAGCAGTCTTATCGCAGTTGGAAAGAAGCTGTTCCCAAATCTGGCCGTATGAGTCTTCAAGCTCCTAAGCCTTCTCCCGGAAGGAAGAGGGATGAAAGATCTATTGGCTGGGGGGGTCGTGTCCTTGATTATCTTGGCAGCACTGCTCCGACAGTGTGCAGTGTAAAGTGAGTCCAAGGACGGAAGATTGTTTTTTGTGATGTGCTGCACCGTGTTCATGATCTTCTGCAGCTTCTTCCAGTCTTGGACAGGACAACTTCCATACCAGGTTGTGATGCACCCTAGAAGAATGCTTTCTACGGTGCATTTATAAAAATTAGTGAGGGTTTTAGGGGACAGGCCAAATTTCTTTTAGTTTCCTCAGGAAGTAAAGGCGCTGGTGGGCCTTCTTGGCAGTGAACTCTGCTCGGCTGGACCAAGTCAGGTCATTTGTGATATTGACCTCGAGGAACTTAAAGCTTTTGACCTGTTCCACTTGCGCACCACCAATGTAAATTGGGCCATGCAGTCCACTACTCCTTTTGAAGTCAACAACCAATTCCTTTGTCTTGCTGACGTTGAAGGATAGGTTATTGTCTTTGCACCATGCCACCAGGTTCTTAATTTCCTCTCTGTACTCAAACTCATCATTACCCGAGATATGGCCTACAATTGTCGTGTCATCAGCAAACTTATGTATTGAGTTTGATGGAAACTTGGCTACGCAATCATGGATGTACAGTGAGTACAGCAGAGGGCTGAGTACACAGCCTTGTGGAGCACTGGTGCTCAGAGTGATTGTAGAGGAGAGCTTGTCCCCTATTTTTACATCCTGGGTCCTGTCTGTGAGGAAGTTGAAGATCCAGCTGCAGATCTGAGTGCTAAGGCCCAGGTTCCGGAGCTTAGGAATCAGCTTATTTGGAATGATGGTATTAAAGGCAGAGCTGTAGTCAATGAAAAGGAGCCTTACATATGCGTCTTTATTCTCCACGTGTTCTAAGGAGGAATGTAGGGCCAGAGAGATGGTATCTGCCGTTGACCTGTTGCTCCGGTAGGTGAATTGCAAAGCGTCGAGGTTGACCGGTAGGCTGTGGTTGATGTGTGCCATGACCAATTGCTCAAAGCACTTCATATCAATTGATGTCAGAGCCACAGGTCGATAGTCATTCAGGCATGCCACCTTGCTCTTCTTCGGCACTGGGATTATCGTTGTCTTTTTAAACACGAGGGGATCTTAGACTGAAGCAAGGAGCAGTTGAAGATGTCAGCAAACACTCCAGCTAGCTCGCTTGCACAGGCCCGGAGAACCCGTCCCAGGATGCCATCTGGGCCCATCGCCTTCCTTGGATTTATCTTCAGGAAGGCCCTTCTAACGTCCTCCTCGGTGACGATGAATCTCGATGCCACCAGGTCCAGTTCATTTGGAGGGAGCGGGACGCTCCTCTTCTGTTTGAATCTTGCATAGAATACGTTAAGTTCGTCAAGAAGAGAAGCACCACAGTTATTGATATTCCCAGCCCTTTCTTTGTGCCCAGTGATCTCATTTAGACCCTGCCATAGTCTGCTGGCATCCCTCTGGTTAGCCTGGGCTTCCAACTTGGCTCGATATTGCCTCTTGGCGACCTTAATGGCTTTCTGGAGTTCACGCCCGGATTCCGTATAGCGACTGGTATCCCCGGACCTAGAAACCACAGCTCTAGCCGTTAAAAGGGACTTGACCTCATAATTCATCCAAGGTTTCCGGTTAGATCATCTTGCGAGACACACAGTCCTCTGTGCATTTCCAAATAAAGTCCGTGACAGCTGAGGCATACTCACTGAGGTTAGCTGCCGAGTCTTTGAATACTAACCAGTCCACCGATTCAAAGCAGTCACGGAGGACCTCATCTGTTTCCTCCGTCCAACGTGACACTACTTTTGACAACATGACCTCCTGCTTCAGTTTCTGTTTGTAAGCTGGGAGGAGGAGTACGGCCTGATAGTCCGATTTTCCAAAGTGAAACTGTACATTTCTCAACATTGTATCTCATCTGCCAGTTCTTTGCCCACTCTCCTAAAGTGACTAAGTTTCTCTGCAACCTTTCTGTTTCTTCAGCACTTCCTGCTCCTCCAAACTTCATCGCAAACTTAGCCACAAAACCATTTAATCCATAATCTAAATCATTGATATACATTGTAAAACGAAGTGGCCCCAACACCGACCCCTGCGGAACACCGCTAGTAACCGGCAACCAATCAGAATAGGATCCATTTATTCCCACCCCTTGCTTTCTGCCTATCAGCCAATGCTCCACCCATTGCAATATCTTTCCTGTAATTCCATGGGCTCTCATCTTATTAAGCAGCCTCTTATGCAGCACCTTATCGAAGGCCTTTTGAAAATCCAAATACACAACATCCACAGCATCTCCCTTGTCAATCTTATTTGAGATTACCTCAAAAAATTCAAAAGGTTGGTGAGGCAGGATCTTCCCTTCATGAAACCATGCTGGCTTGGACCTATCTTGTCATGCACCTCGAGGTATTTTATAACCTCGTCCTTGAGGATCGACTCCAATAACTTTCCAACTACCGATGTCAGACTAATAGGACTGTGATTTTCTTTCTGCTGCCTCCCTCTTTTCTTAAACAGCGGAACTACATTTGCAAACTTCCAGTCCTCCGGAACCATGCCAGAGTCTATTGATTCCTGGAAGATCATTTCCAATGCCTCCACAATCTCCAAAACCACATCCTTCATAGTCATAGTCATAGTCTTAGTCATACTTTATTGACCCCGGGGGTAATTGGTTTTCGATACAGTTGCACCATAAATAATTAAATAGTAATAAATCCATAAATAATTAAATAGTAATATGTAAATTATGCCAGGAAATAAGTCCAGGACCAGCCTATTGGCTCAGGGTGTCTGACCCTCCAAGGGAGGAGATGTAAAGTTTGATGGCCACAGGCAGGAATGACTTCCTATGACACTCTGTGTTGCATCTCGGTGGAATGAGTCTCTGGCTGAATGTACTCCTTTGCCCAACCAGTACATTATGTAGTGGATGGGAGACATTGTCCAAGATGGCATGCAACTTGGACAGCATCTTCTTTTCAGACACCACCGTGAGAGAGTCCAGTTCCATCCCCACAAAGTGGGTGCTCTTCATCCGGTCCGGGAAACTTATCTATTCTTAGTCCATTTAGATTCCCAAGCACTTTCTCTCTCGTAATCTTGACTGTACCTAATTCTATTCCCTGAGACCTCTGGCTATCAGGTATGTTGCTAATGTCTTCCACTGTGAAGACTGATGCAAAATACTCATTTAGTTCCTCTGTTATCTCTTTGTTACCCATTATAATTTCTCCAGCATCATTTTCAATTGGTCCTATATCTACCTGTGTCACTCTTTTACTCTTCATATATTTAAAAAAACTCTTAGTAAATTGTCAACTTCCTTTCATAAGTCATCTTTTCTTTCCTAATGACTTTCTTAGTTTCCTTCTGTAAGTTTTTAAAAGTTGTCCAGTCCTCAGTTTTCCCACTAATTTTTGCTTCCTTGTACGCCATCTCTTTTGCTTTTATTTTAGCCTTAACCTCGCTCGTTAGCCACATTTGTGCCATTTTTCCACTCAGGATTTTCTTTTTTCTTGGAATGTATTTTTCCTGCACTTTCCTTATTTCTTGTAGGAACTTCACCCAATTCTGCTCTGATGTCCCTCCATCTAGCTTACTTTTCCAATCGACTTGGGCCAGTTGCTCCAAAAATCCATCCTGTAGGCATTCTACAAACTCCCTCTCCTGAGATCCAGTACCTTCCTGACTTTCTCAATCCACTTCCATATTAAAATCGCCCATAATTATCTTGACATTTTCCTTCTGACACGCTTTTTAAATTCCAGCTGTAATTTGTAGTCCACATCCCAGCTGCTGTTTGAAGGCCTGTATATAACTGCTATTTGATTCTTTTTACTGTTGCCATTTCTTAACTCGACCCATAAGGTTTCTACCTCTTCTGATCCTATGTCCCTTCTTTCTATTGATTTGATATCGTTGCTTATCATCAGGGCCACGCCACCCCCTTTACCCACCTTCCTATCTTTCCTATACACTGTGTATCCTGGGATATTCAGCTCCCAATCACATCCATCATTTAGCCATGACTTGGTGATGGCCTCAATGTCATATCTTTTAACCTGTAGCTGTACAACAATGTCATCCACTTTATTTCTAATGCTGCGTGCATTTAAGTACAGTACATTTAGATCAGTATCTGTCACCGATGTTGCTATATTTCAATCGCACAGCAAATTATCCTGTATATTCACCTGCCTGTCCTTCTTGCCATCTTTGCTGCACAGTACCTTTGACTTATTTCTATTTTCCTCTTCCTCGACCCTAACACCCTGGTTTCCTTTCCCTGCCAACTAAGTTTAAACCCTCCCTAACAGCTATATTAAACAATCTCGCCAGGATATTAGTACCCTTTGAGTTCAGGTGTAACCCATCGTTTTTCTATTAGTCAATACCCCCCCCAAAATAGATCCCAATGATCCAAGAATTTGAAGCCCTGCCCCCTGCACCAGTTACTTAGCCACACATTCATCTGCTTCATTCTGCTATTCTTACCTTCATTAGCGCATGGCTCAGGCAGTTATCCTGAGATTATTACTCTGGAGGTCCGACTTTTCAATTTTCTTCCTAGCTCCCAGTAATCTTCCTTCAGGACCAGTGATACTCAGTTCTGTATCTGAAGCACCAGTAATATAATGAAGCATCACCCTGCTGGTTTATCCAACCTCTCCTTATGGCTGATATTCTCCAATCCAAGCAACACCCTGGTGATCCACTTCTGCACCTTCTCCCAAGTCCCCCCATCTTACCTGTAAAGCAGGGTCCGGAAGAGTCCAAAAGTGGTCTAACCAAAATTTTGTGCAGCTGAAACATAATTTCCCGACTCTTCTATTCAACATCCTGACTACTGAAGGCAAGCAAGCTCTGTGCCTTCTTTACCACTCTATCTACTTGTTTTGCCACTGCTATGGATGCAACCCAATTACTACCTTGCATTTCTCCTTACAGGCACTCTCATAGAGCACAGTGACATCTGTAAACACAATTCTCCCCTCTAAATGGCAACACTACCAGCTCTTATTCACAAGCACAAGATCTGCACTTTGGTACTGACCTTAGCTAACGATCGTTTTGGGTAACAGTTAATATTAAATATCAAAATTTTCCTCATAAGAGGGATCTGGATGTGTTTGTTAATAGTACTGCACTGTAAAACCAGGAGGTGTAGGATATACAACAGTCTCTACTCCAGGGCAAGAATATCTCTGCTAGTGGAAGGTACTGTGCTCTTCCTAGATTATTATACTGTTTGCAGTTGATCAGTTACACATCTCTCCAAACCTGGGGCCCAGACATACAGTAGCTTAATGCCATCAGTGCTCTGCTTCTCCTGATGCTACCATGGTTATGTCGCAGTAAATTATGCTCAGTATCGGCAACGCATGACTGGGTTGGGATAGTAATCTCGAAGGTGATGGTATTTCTATGTACTTCTACTTTGGCCTACTCAATGATAGAAGTCATGACTTTGGCCCACCTATCAGTGCGAGCACAGCAAAATGAAGTCTCAGCTGTAGCATGCACAATCCAAGTGAAAACATTGCTGAAGAACCAGAGTGAGTTACTCAGTTCTGTATCTGAAGCACCAGTAATATAATGAAGCATCACCCTGCTGGTTTAGCAGTGGAGGAGAGACCGGGTGAGAACACAGGCAATAGAAAAAATACAGATCAGTCAGAAGTGAAGCCAATGAGATGATGGAGATGATCAGTTCCCTATATGTTTGTTAAATGGGCCTCGGATAGCATTTATCTGTGTTACAAGAACTTCTGGGTGCCCCATCGAGTTCAATATTTTGCCTCTTTTTCAGACAGTGTCATTACATAAAGCTTGGAATGTAAAAATGGATAACCGCTTGATAATTCTACAGGGCTGAGATATTTGAAAGTTGTTCTGGTTTAAGGATTCCAATCTGGAAACAGTTGATTGCCTCCAAATTGGCCATAGTGATTCTCCACTTTAAGTTCTACTTTAATGGAAAAAAGTTAGTAAATTAAATGCCAACGTGAGGGGAAATTTCACAAAACTTTAAATGTATCTAAGAAATTACTGGAGGTGTCCTAGTTTTACTTGTACCTGCATTTTGGTCTATCACCCAAAGGTAATTTTGAACCAAACAAGGACTTGACTCATAACAACAGGAAGGTTATTCCACATTTGCTAACAGCAACTGCGTGTCCCTGTCAGGCCACTTGCTGCATCCCAGGTCACAAATGTGCTGGCGATACTCGGTAGGCTAAGCAGCACATATAAAGAAGAAAATGGAACTAACATTTGAGATTGATGAATTGATGAATTTCATTTAGTCATCAGCTTGAAATGTTTACTTTATTTCTCCCTCTACAGATGTTTCCTGACCTGCTGAATGATTCCACCACTGACATTATTATTGACCGCAAAGAAATTATCGGTGAAACCTATGATGTTTGATCACCAGCAGATTTATGGCAAGTTATTAATAAAGGTAGTTTGAGCAACTGTGTAGTATTTATCTTGCAACCAGTATACACTTCAGTTAGTTGCAATTAATACAATTCTGCTTACGGTTAATGTATGTATTGGTGGTAATTCAGGGAAATACTGTAATGTAATTGATTATAATTGTTGTTCATGTAACTATTGTTCCAGGTGGTTCTCTCTGCTTTACCCTACACCAATCACTTACACAGTAGCCTAACCTTCAATAAAGCATTTAACACAACTGCAAAGATATTTATATTCTCTGTGGTTTGACAAGCAAAGAACAGATGGAATTGACACATCTTCATTTTTCTTATATTTCTCATTCTACACATTTTCTAAGTTAGTCTAATCTGATGTTAATTGAAGAGCATTCAAGACCTCACAGAAATAAAGAAAACATGAAAGCTGGTATGTTAATGTGGACTATAATATCCCAATATCACCTTCACTCTCTATTTGTTCAGCTTTTCATCTGTTTATGTGACATGCTTAAGGACATACAGCTCTTAATGTAGCAGCATATCTGATAAATAATGCTCACTTCATCAATTCCAATAGTTCCATTTAATATCAGAGAATGTATACAATATACAACCTGAAATTCTTGTTCTTCACAGACATCCACAAAAACAGAAGAGTGCCCCAATTTTGTTTCATTTCTCCAGTCTTACCCTGCTTCTGTTTACTTAGCTTGCCTGTTTCTCCTGATGTCCAAACTTATCCCAGCTGGTTACTCCAAATATATTATTCAGTCTGTTTCGCCATTACTCCTTTTTCAATAAGCTTCTTGCTATGACTGACTCATTTTGATTCTTAGCTGCTTGTTAATTTAGGTTCGTACACTTCCCTTTATCATAGCTTTGCTCGACTGTTCACATAGAGCATTTCTAATGCAAGACTTTTTAAGTTGCCATCATCCCAGTTTCTATTCCCCACCATCGAAAGCTCACTTTTCTCTATTACACTAGACCATTCCATTCCTACATGCCAGGCTCTCTCCAAACTCCATCATTTTAAGATCACTCCATTTCCCAGTCTCATTCTGATAATCTGCTGTCTCTTTTCAAAGGATATACTCTATGTTTGGCTTGATTGCTCTCTTCCATTCCATCTTTTGTGTTGTAACATCCTACAATTCTTTCTATGCCACTGTAACTCTGGATCTCTTCTATCCCTATCTCCTTTGGCTCGCTTTTTTGGGCAGACATTTGATTTGGACAGTTTCAAAGTTTGCTTTCCTGAAATTTTGTATCTGTAATTCTATGCACAAAGGAAAGATGTACCCACAAGGCAGTCATCAAAACAATTTACAATCTCAAAAATAAACTACAGGGAAATCATCCAATTATGACTTCAAACCCACCCCAGGATATTAATTTTTCTCTATGTAATGCAGATTGCTTTTAGTTGTGTGTTTTATTTTTCTGGGTGTGACTATTCTGGTAGGTGAAAGAGCTCATCCTGTGTGCTACTTCAATGTTGCATTGTGACTATCAATAGGCTTTAGTGATACAATTATTATAATCTTTCCTCATGACACTGAGTGGTTGTTTACTTGGAAATGATAAGCTTGCTATTGACTCAACATGTTATTAATTCACCAAGAGAACAAGCTGGGCATTGAGTCAGGATGTGCAATTCAATACAATGTCAGTATGTATCAGTTACCACATCAAAATGCCTTGCATTACAGATTCCCTACATGCAATATATCAAAGTGGAATTTATTGTGCAACAGTTTCACAAATATCAGGCAGCGAACTAATAATCATTGTATAAGTATATATACCACATTGAGTAAAAGCAAAACATGTAAGACCACAAGACAATAAGATATAGGAGCAGAATTAGGCCATTTGGCCCATCAAGTCTGCTCTGTTAATTCATCATGGTTGATTCATTTTTCCTCTCAGCCCCAATCTCCTGCCTTCTCCCCATATCCCTTCATGCCCTGAACAATCAAGAATCTATCAACCTCTGCCTTAAATATACATAAAGACTTCACCTCCACAGCTGGCTATGGCAACAAATTCCACAAATTCACCACTCTCTGGCTAAAGAAATTACTCTTCATCTCTGTTCTAAAAGGACACCCATCTATTATGAGGCTACATTCTCCAGTATTAGACCCTCCCACCACAGGAAACATCCTCTTCACATCCATTCTATCAAGGCTTTTCATCATTCAATAGATTTCAATGAGGTCACCCCTTATTCTTCTTAATTCTAGTGAATACAGGCCCACAGCCACGAAACGCTCTTCATATGACAAGCCGTTCAATCCTGGAATCATTTTGATGAACCTCCTTTGAACCCGCTCCAGTCTCAACACATACATTTTAAGATTAAGGGCCCAAAACTGCACACAATACTTCAAGTGAGGCCTCACCAGTGCTTTATAAAGTCTCTACATTACATCCTTGCTTTCATATTCTAGTCCTCTTGAAATAAATGCTAACATTGCATTTGCTTTCCTCATCACAGATACAGTCTGCAAATTAACACTTAGGGAATCCTGCACAAGGACTCCCAAGTCCCTTTCTGCCTCAGTTTTTTTTGTACATTTTCTCCATTTAGAAAATATTCAACCCTTTCATTTCTTCTGCCAAAGTGCATACACTTCCTGACACTGTATTCCATCTGCCAATTCTTAGCTCATTCACCTAACCTGTCCAAGTCCTCCTGTAACCTCTCTACTTCCTCTAAACTACCTGCCCCTCCACCTATCTTCATATCAAGTGCAAACTTTGCAACAATAATATCAATTCCATCATTCAAATCTTTGACATATAATGTAATAAGAATCAGTCCCAACACAGAACGTGTGGAACACCACTAGTCACTGGCAGCCAACCAGAAAAGGCTCCCTTTATTCCCACTCTTTGCCTCCTGCCAATCAGTCACTGCTTATCCACGCTAGAATTTTTCCTGTAATACTATGGGCTCAGAGCTTGTTAAGCAACCTCATGTGTGGCACCTTGTCAAAGGCCTTCTGAGAATCCAAGTACATACATGACATCAACTGATTTTCCTTTGATTATCCTGTTCGTTATTTCTTCAAAGAATTCCAACAGATTTGTCAAGCAAGATTTTCCCTTGGGGAAACCATTCTGACTACAGCGTGGTTTATCATGTGCCTCCAAGTACCGTAAGACCTCATCTTAATAGTCAACTCCAAAATCTTTCCAACCACTGAGGTCAGAGTAACTGGCCTATAGATTCCTTTCTTCTAACTCTCTCCCTTCTTCAAGAGTGGAGTGACATTTGCAATTTTCCAGTCTTCCAGAACTACTCCAAAACGTAGTGATTCTTAAAAGATCATTACTAATGCCTCCATGATCTCTTCAGCCACCTCTTTCAGAATCCTGGGGTGTACACCATCTGGTCCAGGTGACTTATCTACTTTCAGACCTTTCAGTTTCCCAAGAGCTTTCTCTGTAGTTATGTTAGCTTTACACACTTCATGACCCCTGACACCTGGAACTTCCGCCGTACTACTAGTGTCTTCCCAAGTGAAGACTGATGCATGATACTTATTCAGTTCATCCACCATTTTGTTATCCCCCAATACTACCCCTTGAGCAGAGGTATAATTTTAAAGTTTCAAGATAAGGGAAGGGGCCGCACTGCACAACGCTTTATAGTACCAGTGACGCAAGTTCATTTCCTGTGGCTGTCTGTAAGCAGTTTGTACGTTCTCCCTGTGACTGTGTGGGTTTCCTCCAGGGTCTCCAGTTTCCTCCCACAGTCTAAAGACGTCCCAGTTGATAGGTTAATTGGTCATTGTAAATTTCCCCATGATTGGCTAGGGTTAAATCGGGGCTTCTTGAGCGGTGTGGCTGGAAGGGCTGGAATTCTGCACTGTATCTCAATAAATAATCAATAAAATAAAGAGATTGCTGCAGAAATGTTTAAAACTCAATATGCAGTGAAATGTTCATAAAGCACAACATATACAGTACAGAACAGGCCGTTACAGGCCTTCGAGCCACACTGCCCAGCAGCCCACCTGTTTAACCCTAGACTAATCAGGGGACAATTTACAATGACCAGTTAACCTACTAACATGTGCATCTTTGGACTGTGGGAGGGAATCGGAGCACCCAGAGGAAACCCGTGCTGTCACAGGGAGAATGTACAAGCTCCTTGTGGAAAGCGGTGGGAGGTTTCTCCCCGCATTCCCATCATGTCCCTCCTTGATTCTATCAGTCACTTACACATGCTGGAGACAATATACAGTGGTCAATTAGTTACCGACCAGCATCTCTTTGGGATATGGAAGGAACCTGGAGCAACCAGAGGAAACAAACTCCCACGGACAGTAGTCACAGTCAGTATTGAACCTGGGTCTCCAACTTCGGTAGTGGATCCTAGCAGCACCGTTAGCTGTGCTACTATTAAAGAGCACAAAATGAAAGGTACTGAGATCTTAATGAGTTAATTATCTTGCATGTAAATTGTAAATAAATGATCCATTGGTATGCCCTGGCAATCATAGCACATAGAAATCTACAGCACATTACAGGCCCTTCGACCCACAATATTGTGCCGAACTGTAACCTACTCTAGATACTGCCTAGAATTTCCCTACTACATAGCCCTCTATGTACCTATAGCTCCATGTACCTATCTAAGGGTCTGTTAAAATATCCTATTGTATCCGCCTCTACCACCTTTGCTAGCAGTGCATTCCACGCACCCACCAGTCTCTGTGTGAAAAACTTGCCTCTGACATCCCCCTTGTACCTACTTCCAAGCACCTTAAAACTATGCCCTCTCTTGTTAGCCATATCCACCCTAGGTAAAAGCCTCTGGCTATCCACATGATCAATGCCTCTCATCATCTTATACACCTCTATCAGGTAACCCCTCATCCTCTGTTGCTCCAAGGAGAAAAGGCCGAGTTCACTCAACCTATTCTCATAAGGCATGCTCTCCAATCCAGGCAACATCTTTGAAAATCTCCTCTGCACTCTCCCTATAGTATCTACATCCTTCCTCTATTGAGGTGACCAGAACTGCAAGTGGGGTCTAACTAAGGTCTTTTATGGCTTTAACATTACCTCCCAGCTCTTGAACTCAAACCCATGTTTGATGAAGGCCAACGCATCCACCGTATCAGAAAGGTTTTGATCTCTCTCCAGTTAATAACAGCGCAAGATAAAACCTAAATATACATCCAAACAGACAAATATTTGAAACATAATATTAGAAATAATGATTCCAAGATAAAATAGAGGGGTAAATGGAAACTAATATGTCAATTACTGTATAACTGTTTACTGATGTATCATCATTCACCACTCTTATATTGTCACACAGGATCAAAATGTATCAAATGATGTTGTTTTGGATGCTTGGTGCAAGCAAGTTAACAGCCTAATGAAATCATATTAGGTTTGCTCAGTGCCTTTGGGAAGATTGAGTAAGTGCATGCTCTCTGCATGAATATTGCTTTGAAGTACTATTCTTGCATTGATGGTTATATAGTTTAAACAAACCCTTTTATTTCTACTTACACAATCATAAAAACAAAACTGAATACTGACTGATAAAACAAAAATCCTGCCCCAATTAAGCGGCATAGTGTCCCAAATAAACAAAGGGAATCCCAGCCATTTTCTCAATTTGTTTTTGTTGTTCTAGAGTTATCACAAATAAGTGGCAGGCCTGATTAACCGTGGTTCAATTAACCAGAATCCACTGTGTTAACCAGTTCTTGTTATCTGTGATTTTATACCAATTTTTAACACTGGAAGTAATAATGTCAGAATATGAATGGCCTTTATCAAAGAATCCCAATAACATGCTGAGCTATTGGGAGATAGAGTAAACATTATGAACGCACTGGACGAAATACCACTATGTATCTATTATAAAATATGAATGAACTCACCCGTACAATTTCACCGTCCCGCATACGTTGAAGCTACAACGTTTCAAATGAAGAGAGGAAATGCTGGAAACACAGCAGGCCAGGCAGTATCTGCCGACATTGAAAAAGAATGAACACATCAGGTTAAAGACCCCACATCAGAACTAGGAAAACATTTTAGTGAGCACTGCTGAGACAGTGGGGATGGGAAGGAGAGGAAAGAGGGAATAAGGAAGGAAATAATCATGCTCTATACAGGCGTTATGATTGATAGATTATCAATGCCTATCAGAGAGAGAGAGAGAGAGAGAGGGAGAGTGAGAGAGAGGGAGGGAGAGAGAGAAAAACAAATGATAACTAGGACTTGTGATATGCACCCACTGCTCATAATGTCCATCCACCACCTGCTCCCATGGCTTCACACGTCCCTAATTGGGTGGGTGGGGGGGGGCGGGTGGCTAAGCAGGTATTACATTTTGCCCAAGGGTGACCTGAGGCTAGCAGAGGGAAGGAGTGCCTTACACACTGCCACTCAATTAAAATGAGAGGATTGAAAAGTTCTGTAGATCAGGCAATCTGGAGAGAGAAAATCTACATTAATATTATGAGGTAATAGTGCAGATTCTTAAACACAAAATAATCTGCAGATGCTAGGGTCAGTCTGGTGGACAGACCTCTACCTCACTGAGGCCAAATGGCAGCTCCCTGACACCTCCTCTTACTTACCCCTGAAACAGGACCCCACCAAAAAACATCAAACCATTGACTCCCGTACCCTCGCCGCCCTTATCAACTCCGGAGACCTTCCATCCTCAGCTGCTAAACTCATAATTCCCACACCCTGTACCGCTCAGTTTTACTTCCTCCCCAAGATCCACAAGCCTGACTGTCCCGGCAGAGTCATAGTCTCTGCCTGTTCCTGTCCCACCGAACTTGTATCTGCCTACCTGGACTCCATTTTGTCACCCATAGTTTAGTCTCTCCTTACCAACATCCGGGATGCATCCCACGCCCTCCATCTCTTCAATAACTTCCAGTTCCCCAGTCCCAGCCGCTTCATTTTCACTATGGATGTCCAATCCCTATACACCTCCATTCCCCATGAAGAAGGCCTCAAAGCCCTCTGCTACTTTCTGGACAATAGACCTCACCAGTTCCCCACCACCACAACCCTCCTCCGGCTGGCGGAACTGGTTCTCACACTCAATAACTCCTCTTTTGGCTCTTCCCATTTTCTTCAGACCAAGGGTGTAGCTATGGGCGCTCGCATGGGCCCTAGCTATGCCTGCCTCTTCGTTGGTTATGTTGAACAGTCTGTGCTCCAAGCCTATTCTGGTACTGCTCCCCAACTTTTCCTTTGGTACATTGATGATTACGTTGGTGCTGCTTCCTGCACCCATGCTGAGCTCGTCAATTTCATCAGCTTTACTTCTAACTTCCACCCAGCCCTCAAATTCACTTGGTCTGTCTCGGACACTTCTCTCCCCTTTCTCGATCCCTCAGTCTCCATCTCTGGAGACAGACTGTCCACTGACATCTTCTACAAGCCCACTAACTCTCATAACTACCTCAATTATACCTCTTCCCACCCTGCCACATGCAAAAATGCCATTCCCTATTCCCAGTTCCTCCGTCTCCTCCGCATCTGCTCCGAGGATGAGGTTTTCCGTTCCAGGACATCTCAAATGTCCTCTTTCTTTAAGGATCGTGGTTTTCTTTCTGCTGTCATCAATGATGCCCTCACCCGCATCTCCTCCATTTCCCGCACTTCGGCCCTCACCCCATCCTCCCGCCACCACAACAGGGACAGAGTTCCCCTTGTCCTCACCTACCACCCTACTAGCCTCCAGATCCAACACATTATCCTCCGCAACTTCTGCCACCTTCAACAGGAACACACCACTAAACACATCTTTCCCTCTCCACCCCTCTCCACCTTCCGCAGGGATCGGTCCCTCCACGACTCCCTGGTCCACACGTCCCTCCCCACGGATCTCCCACCTGGCACTTATCCCTGTAAGCGCAAGTGTTGCACCTGTGCCTACACCTCGTCTCTTGCCACCATTCAGGGCCCCAAACAGTACTTCCAAGTGAGGCAACACTTCACTTGTGAGTCTGTTGGGGTCATCTATTGCATCCGGTGCTCCCAGTGCAGCCTCCTCTACATCGGTGAAACCCGACGCAGATTGGGGAACCGCTTCGTCGAGCACCTCCGCTCCATCCGCCACAATAGACAGGATCTCCCGGTAGCCACCCACTTCAACTCTGCTTCCCATTCCCATTCAGATACGTCCATACATGGCCTCCTCTACTGCCGTGATGAGGCTAAACTCAGGCTGGAGGAGCAACACCTCATATGCCGTCTAGGTAGTCTCCAGCCCCTTGGTATGAACATAGAGTTCTCCAACTTCCAGTAATTCCCTCCCCCTCCCTTCCCCTATCCCTATGTCACTCTGCCCACTCCCCCAGCTGCCTATCACCTCCCTCATGGTTCCGCCTCCTTCTACGACCCATTGTGTTTTCCCCTATTCTTTCTTCACCTTTCCTGCCTATCACCTCCCTGCTTCCCTTCCCCCTCCCCTTTATCTTTCCCCTTACTGGTTTTTCACCTGGAACCTACCAGCCTTCTCCTTCCCACCCTCCCCCCACCTTCTTTATAGGGCCTCTGCCCCTTCCCCCTACAGTCCTGACGAAGGGTTCCGGCCTGCAACGTCGACCAATCTTTTCCACAGATGCTGCCCGACCTGCTGAGTTCCTCCAGCGTGTTGTGACTGCAGATTCTTGCATGCACACCATCATCAACATGCATTTTCAAGAGGTTCCATTTGACCAAATTCCAGAACTGACCTGTTTCCAGCGTCCATATTTTATCCAGAGTAAATTGCAGGGAATTGCAACTTAGATGAAACACACATCTAAGCAGCAGAGATAGGCTCAGATTCTGCATTTTGTTTGACAAGGATAGTCAATAAATAACCTCCTTTCTCTAGATGCAGGGGTTCCCAACCTTTTTCGTGCCATGGACCAATGTCATTAGGCAAGGAGTCCCTGGACCCCAGGTTGTGAACCCCTGTTCTGGAGTAAAGACCAGTTGGGTGGGCATTATGACACAAAATTACCAGGAATGTAGGCAGTGACTGACTTCAGTCATGTGCTGCTCTGGAAGTTTTCTCTGAACCTCAACATTCCAAGAAGTAATCTCACTCTCAGCTGCTTGGTGATCGCAGCTGGAAATTCCCTGTGGTGAACGCTATCACCCTGGAAGTTTTCATGTCTCTTTTATCCTCAGATATTCTTCAAGTCCACCAGATCTCAGCCAGGTGGCTCTTGAAGGAAAAGGTCTTTCCTTCCTTCCACGACTCTTCACAACGGTCTGAACGAATGGGTGGAAGGCCGGAATCTGGTGCTTTGAAATCAGGCAAGTGTCCTGTAGTATTCTCCAGAGAGCTTCCTTGGAATCTGCAGAATATAGCCTTCAGGGGGGGCACAGGTTTTGCCAGAGCAGAATGGAGAGTGATGAAGAAGGGAAAGATGTTAGCAGACAGCTAAAAGAGACAAACCTTCTGCACAGCCAATCAGCATTCACCTTAGCTTAGCGGTTAGCGCAATGCTATTACAGCTCGGGGCATCGGAGTTCGGAGATCAACCTCAGTGTCCTCTGTACGAAATTTTATATGTCCTTCATATGGAATGCGTGGGTTTCTGCTGGGTGCTCTGGTTTCCTCCTACAATCCAAAGACATACCAATTATTAGGTTAATTGTTCATTGTAAATTGTCCTGTGATTAGGCTGGAGTTAAATCAGCTGGTTGCTGGTGGTGTGGTTCAAAGCAAAATGCTTATTCTGCACTGTATCTCTAAATAAATAAATATCTTAGGGACTCACATAGCAACCTCTTCCACAGGGTCCATGTTCAGACCTTCCTTCTCCCAATACACCAGACCTTGCAACATGTGGTTTGAGAATTCCAAGAGACATAAAATTAAGGTCCCAACTCAATGCTCAAAGCCAATTTGGGAACCCAAGTTGAGCTATACATGTGAAATCTTTCACTGAAATAGGACTCGGTTTGTCTAGCAAAACCACGTCTGCTTAAAGTAATGGCATTAGTAAAACCAAACATTTCCGCAGCATCCTCCAAGGTGTAACAAAACCATCTTGTTCAATGCACTCAGGTTAACTCTGCTATGAGTACAAGGCAAGAAGAGGTTTAGAGTGGGCCAAGGGTGGGCAAATAGGAATAGCTCAAGCAGACAACTTTATCAACGTGGACTCGTTGGGCTACAGGGTTTGTTTCTCTGTGATATAACTCTATAAATCAAGAGGCAAGTCCTCTTGAGGCTATGATATAACAGTTGGTTATCCCCAACAACTAGGCAAACAGGTTTGATCATCAGTGTAGGTATTCCCTTAAGCCTGCGTTTGCCTGGGATGAAGCAGAAAGTAAAGGCCCTTAGCCCCTTCAGGTCCAGGAGAGAGTACAAGCAGCAATCATATGATGGGTAGATTACTATGTGACAACAGTTCAGAACACACTGACAAGGTTTGACAGAAGGAAAAGCTTGTTAGGAGTTGCTGATGAGGGCTTGTCCATGACATTATAATAGTCTTTAAAAACTAAACATTTAAAAATGAATATATTAGCTAAACCACATAAAAACAAACAACAATTATAAGGAGCATTGTAATCTTATCATCTCCTTTGTCTTTAACCTAGCTCCATTACTGCCACACTCTCCTATCAGATTGCATTATTTCCGCCCTTCTTGCCTCCACCTATCACATCACAGTTCTGGTGCGAGTCCCACCACTCCATCTTCCTATCAGCTTCACTCTGCATGGGAGAGTGAAGAGATCGTCGATTGAGGTTACAGGGAAGTAGTCCCCCTTGAGGTAGGTAGCAGGGTGACAGGGGCAGTTAGTACAGAGCACCCCTGTGGCCATTCCCCTCAATAATAAGTATACCATTTTGAATACTGTTGTGGGGGCTGACCTCCCAGGGGAATGCCACGGAGACTGGGTTACTGGCACTGAACATGGGTCCGTGGTGCAGAAGGGAAAGAGTGAGAAGAGGGGAGCGGTAGCGATAGGGGACTTAACGGTCAGAGGAACAAACAGGAGGTTCTGTGGATGTGAACAGGACATCCGGATGGTGTTTTGCCTCCCAGGTGCCAGGGTCAGGGATGTCTCGGGTTGTGTCCACAGCATTTTGGAGAGGGAGGGAGAGCAGCCAGATATCTCAGTACATATTGGTACTAATGACATTGGAAGGAAAAGCAAAAAGGTCCTGATGAGAAAATTTAAAGAACTAGGCAGAAAGCTGAGAAGCAGGACCTCCAGGGTAGTAATTTCTGGACTGCTGTCTGTGCCATGCGCCAGTGAGGGTAGAAACTGGATGATTTGGCAGATAAATGCGTGGTTGAGAAGCTTCTGCAGGGGACAGGGCTTCAGGTTTTCGGATCATTGGGATCTCTTCTGGGGGAGGTATGACCTGTACAAAAGGGGCAGTTTGCAACTCAACCCAAGTGGGACCAGTATTCGCAAGTTCACAAGGATGATTCTGGGAATGAAAGGGTTATCATATGAGGAACGTTTTATGGCTCTCGGTCTGTACGTGCATGAATTTAGAAGGATGGGGGGGGATCTCATTGAAACCTTTTTAATGTTAAACAGTCTAGACAGAGTAGATGTAAAAAGGATGTTTCTCATGTTGCGGGTGTCTAGGACAAGAGGGCACAGCCTCAGGATAGAGGGACGTCCATTTAAAACAGAGAAGTGGAGAAATTTATTTAGCCAGAGGATGTGAATTTGGGGAACTTGTTACTATAGGCAGCTATAAAGGCCAGGTCATTGGATGTATTTAAGGTGGAAATTGATAGGTTTATGATTGGCCACGGCACCAAAGGTTACGGGGAGAAGGCCGGGGAGTGGGGCTGAGGAGGGGATAAAAGGATCAGCCATGATTGAATGACAGAGCAGACTTGATGGGTCAAATGGCCTAATTCTGCTCCCACGTCTTATAGTCTCAGCTGGATCAACCTATATCTGGCCAACTTATGCTCCACCCCTTCCTCCACAGTTTTGTACTGGCTACCTTCCCTCTTTCCAGTCCAGATGATTGGTCTTGACCCGAAACCTCAGCTGTCCATCCACAGATGCTGCTTGACTGTTCGAGTTTCCCTCGTTTTTGTGTGTTGCTCCTGATCCTCGCATCTACAGTCTCTTGTGTCCCCACTCCACCCATGCTCCCTGTCTGCCTCCAAACACCAGGCATTCTGTGGGGAAGGCAGTGTGAGACACTCAAGGATGGGCCTTCGGCAACAGGTGAGGCCTCAGGCAGTTGCAGTACTAAGGCCTACCCACAGAGAGCCTTGGAGACTGAAGGGAGTCTGCAGATGCTAGAAATCTGGAACAACATGCACAAAATGTGGGAGGAACTCAGTAGGTCAGGCAGCATCTATGGTGTTTTACCTGTTCATTTCACTCTGTAGATGCTGCCTGACCCGTTGAGTTCCTTTAGCATTTTGCCTGTGTTGCTCCAGAGGGCCTTGAATGCCTTTGACAGTCAAGAGGTGGGAAGCCTGACCCTGATACATCAGGGGCATTGTACAGTTTGTAAAGATCTCTGAGAGTCAGAGACATGTATAAAAACAATTGATTGCATAATAAAATTAAAGAATGAAATAAAAAACTAAGAAATAATTAAAATATTACCATGACACAGAAGGACTGAACTAGATAAACTGAATATACCTGAACCCTTTTGATTTTGTGTTTCTGTCACTTTTTTGCCATTTGTGTTTCTTTTGCACATGGGGGGGGGTTGATGTTTTTCTTTGAACGAGTTCCATGTTTTTTTGTCTGCGGGAAGACGAATTTCAGTTAGTAGGGTGGACGAATGGTATTTTAAATCTTGGGGAAGACTAATCTCAGGATTACATACTTCAACAATAAATGTACTTTGAATCTTTGAATCTTGAAGAAAATAAGTTAAAAAAACATCTACTCCTCCCTTTTTTTTTCGCCGGGCGGGGACCAGTATAAACAGGGGTGCTCTCTCACACTAGCTTTGACTGCTGTTGTGATGTTGGAGGCAATTCCCCAGATGAATCATGGGGGAATTGATGTCATGGTAATATTTTAATTATTTCTTAGTTTTTTATTTCAATTTTTAATTTTATTATGCAATCAATTGTCCCTCTACTGGAGTCCAGCAACAGGGTCAGAATGACGGGAGTGCCAGCATCTCTCAACCAGTCTGTGAGCATTTGGAACATATTTACCTAGTTTTGAAACAATCAGCGCAATATCCTGTACCTAGGCCCCCCACAACTTTGTCCTCCCATGTCTAGTGGCTAGCTCAAGAAGTGCCCATGTGCATCTATGACCTTTCCTTCTGTTATCCTAATAGCAGCCTATCCTTATGCTTCTTCTCTCTTCAGGACATTGTACAGGTGCCTATTTCCAGCAGTCAGGCTGCAGTCCACTCATTTCAGGCCATTTATTATGGGTAGGTGCTCTCTGTAATCAGACCTCTATATTCCCTGACCTTCGGGCAGTGGACGAGATGTCAGGACAGAGTGAAGCTGCCTGTGCTTCATCCTCACCTTCCTCCAGCACTTCATGTTTGGGCAGGTTAGTAGGGTGGACGAATGGAAGGCTGGTCTGTAATGAGAAAGGCTCAGTTGGAAGGTCATGGCAAAGGGGGATAGGGTGGGGTTGGGTGGGAATGTGCAGGTAAGCACAATCTTGGATACCCACAGCCAAGTATTACAGGTGGAAGGAAGTGGGCTTGAGAAGGCTGATTTGATATTTGGTCACCTTCCTCTCCTATCAGAGTCCACCTTCTGCAGTCTCTTGTTACGTCCACCTGTTATCTCGCAGCCTCTGTTGCTAATTCCACTCTTCCTTCCTCCATCTGTCAATCACTTCATCTCACCTGTCACATGCTCCGCCCCTTCCTCCACCTTTTCACTCTGCCTATTTCTCCTCTACCTCACAGTCCAGATGAAGGGTACGTAGCTGAAACGTTTCCCTCTATAGATGTTACCTGACCCACTGAGTTACTACCGCGTCTTGTCGCTCCAGATTCAAACAACTACAGTCTCCTGCGTCTCTGATTGTACGCTTCCATCATTCTCCTCAATGATTTCAGTTCTCCAATGGCTGGCACCCTTGCCTTCAAATGGCAATTAAAACTGAAATTATAACTGTCTGCTGCATCTCCTTGGTGTAAGGAACTTCGCCCAGCAAGGGAAAGAGAGTGTCACTGAGTGTGTTTTAGTTAGTGTGGATGAATTGGCTGCCACAGCTGAGTCACTGTAAGGATGTGTGTGAGCGGTGGGTATGTAAGTTCCTGTGGAGCCAGATGGGATTTGTAACTTCCTCCATCAACCTTTAACTTTCGAAGAAAGTCATCAGTCTTCCCAGACACAAGGTCTGCAGTCAAAAAGGAAAACTGCAGATGCTGGAAGTCTGAAATGGAAACAGGAACTGTGAAAATACTCAACAGATCAGGCAGCATCTGTGGAAAGAGAGGATGAGTTCAGGTCCAAAACCTTTCATCAAAAGCTGGGAAATAGTATTAATCAGGTTACCAGTAGCCTTCAACCTGATGGCATGAATATCAATTTCTCCTTCTGTAAAACAAATCCCCACTCTGACTTCTTACTTCTTCTCACCTGCCTATTATTTACCCTGGCTCCCCTCCTCCTTCCCTTTCTCCTATGGTCCACTCTCCTCTCCTATCAGATTCATCCTTCTCCAGCCCTTGACCTTTCCCACCCACCTGACTTCACCTATCACCTTCCAGCTTGCCTCCTTCCCCCCACTCTCACACCAGCTTTTTACTCTGGTATCTTCCCCCTCCCTTCTCAGTCCCGAGGAAGGGTCCTGGCCTGAAACGTTGACTGTTTATTCATTTCCACAGATGCTGCCTGACCTGCTCAGTTCCTCCAGCATTTTGTGTATATTGCTTTGGATTTCCAGCATTTGCAGACTTTCTCATGTTTATAGTTATTAAGAGATCTTAAGAGTCTTTAAATAAATCTGAGTGCTTTTAAAAACCTCATAAAGTCTTGGCAGCATGCGTAGAAGATATCTTTCCCTCCCCCCCTCTCTCTGCTTTCCGCAGGGATCGCTTCCTACGTGACTCCCTTGTCCCTTCGTCCCCCCCACTCCTTCCCACTGATCTCCCTCCTGGCACTTATCCTTGTAAGCGGAACAAGTGCTACACATGCCCTTACACTTCCTCCCTCACCACCATTCAGGGCCCCAGACAGTCCTTCCAGGTGAGGTGACACTTCAGCTGTGAGTCGGCTGGGGTGATATACTGCGTCTGGTGCTTCCGATGTGGTCTTCTATATATTGGCGAGACCCGATGCAGACTGGGAGATCGTTTTGCTGAACACCTACGCTCTGTCCGCCAGAGAAAGCAGGATCTCCCAGTGGCCACACATTTTAATTCCACATCCCATTCCCATTCTGACATGTCTATCCACGGCCTCCTCTACTGTAAAGATGAAGCCACACTCAGATTGGAGGAACAACACCTTGTATTCCATCTGGGTAGCCTCCAACCTGATGGCATGAACATCGACTTCTCTAATTTCCGCTAATGCCCCATCTCCCCCTCGTACCCCATCCGTTATTTATTTTTATACACACATTCTTTCTCTCACTCTCTTTTTTCTCCCCCTGTCCCTCTGACTATACCCCTTGCCCATCCTCTGGGTCCCCCCCCCCCCTCGTCTTTCTCCCCGGACCTCCTGTCCCATGATCCTCTCATATCTCTTTTGCCAATCACCTGTCCAGCTCTTGGCTCCATCCCTCCCCCTCCTGTCTTCTCCTATCATTTTGGATCTCCCCCTCCCCCTCCCCCTCCCACTTTCAAATCTCTTACTAACTCCTCCTTCAGTTAGTCCTGATGAAGGGTCTCGGCCTGAAACATCAACTGTACCTCTTCCTAGAGATGCTGCCTGGCCTGCTGCGTTCACCAGCAACTTTGATGTGTGTTGTTTGAATTTCCAGCATCTGCAGAATTCCTGTTGTAAGGTTCCCCTCCTTGCTCTTCCGCAAATACTGTCCGACTGACTGAATATTTCCAGAACTTAACGTCTTTATTTTAGACGTGAAATGTTAGCTCTATTTCTCTCTCCGCAAATGCAGCCTGACCTGCTGAGTGCTTCGATTTGGCCCATCGTGTCTGTTTCCTTGGGAGTTATCAAAGTATTGATCATGGAGCTTGAACAAAAAATACCCGAAATGAATAAAATATTAGTTTTGTGACTCAGATCCTGCATTTTGTTCCTGCGTCTGCATATCTGGACATTTCTCAGTCAGCGCAAATGGAAAAAAAACCTGCAAATGCCGGATATCCAAGTTACAAAAAGAAAATCACAAACAAGGGAAAATCTACAGGTGGTGGAAATCCAAGCAACACACACAAAACGCTGGAGGAACTCAGCAGGCCAGGCATTATCTATGGAAAAGAGTAAACAGTCGATGTTTCGCAGTCCTGATAAAGGATCTCAGTCCAAAACATCAACTGTGTACTCTTTTCCATAGATACTGCCTGGCCTGCTGAGCTCCCCCAGCATTTTGTCTGTGTTACAAATAGAAAATTCTGGAAACACTCAGCAGGTGCAGCGGCACCAAGGGGGAAAAACCAGTTAGTGTTTTGAGTCTTGAACCCTTCATTGAACTGGGAGTGAGAGAAAAACAGGTTCTTTTTGAGGAGGAGGTAGGGGATAGATGATAACATGTTAATTAATCTCCTTCATCTATGACTGGGCAGGTCACTTTTCTAAGTATAAATGAACGGTTTTATTTACCTTAAGTAACTACATCTTTACAAAACTCTAAACCATCCCCTTCCCTATTGTAATCACTGCCTGTGGAAGTGGTGGAAGCATTTTTGAAGGGGCACATAAACAGGTAAGGATTAGAAGGAGATAGATCACATTCGGATGGGTGTTGATGTGTCAGCTCAGAGAACATCAGTTGCAGGGCCTGGAAGGCACTGTGTTTTATGTTCTAAAGCAATACATCTCAAAAAAATAGATTTAAAGCGGAGGTTGATAGGCTCTTGATCAGTCAGGGTGTCAAAGGTTATGGGAGAAGGCAAGAGAATGAGGTTGAGAGAGATAATAAATCAGCCATAATGGAATGCCAGAGCAGACTCGATGGACTGAATGGCCTAATTCTGCTTCTATGCCTTATGGTCTATACATCCCTTTCTCTTCCCCAAACTTCTGTGCCAGAGTAAAACAAATGAACTTTGCATTGTTGCAAACCTAAAACCCCATTGTCCCTATTAGATCGATATAAAAGAATTACTTTCCTCTTTCCTCCCTCCTCTCTGTGGGCTCTGACTCCATTTCTTGCTGCCTCAGTAAAACAGCCAACACAATCAAGGACCCCTAACTAACTGTTAATAGTTGATATTCTCTCATCTACCCCTCCCATTGGACAGAAGATAAAAAAAACACGAAAGCACACATTGCCAGGCTCGAGGACAGCCTCTACTCCACCATGATAAGGCTGTAGAATGGTCCCATAGGATGGCGAAGTGGACACTTAACCTCATAATCAACCTTGTGGTGGCTTTGCAACTTTCTGCCAACCTACATGACGTTTTCTCATAACGTGTTATTCTGCATTCTGATTTATGCTTTTCACTTGTACAGCCTCAATGTCTTTATGTGTTAAAATAAACCATATTGATAGTGTAACTGCTCCTGTCCAATGAAATAATGGCCACGCAACATACAGATATCCTTGAAGATTTATTTTTATTTCTCTCTCTCTTTCTTTAGCAGACACCTTGAAAACATGTGTACCTCTTGGACCACATGCAGAATAAGGTTATTTTAGGGCCATATGTCTTTCTTTGCCTCCATGTTGGTTCTGACCCATAATGCCGCAGTCATGCTCTTATTAAACTCTGGCCATGTGATCCATTACACTCTACATTAAATAAAACCTTACATAAAAAGCACAAAATTCTTAATCAAACAATATTTTAAGGTGATATGTTTTAAACAATTTTTTTTATCAATGTTACCTTTTTAACATCTTATTTATTACATTTTTAATCTTTTTTTATGGCTTTGAACACAAATAATCATGAATTTATGATGGAAATATATAAAATAAACATCTCAATGAAACATGTCTCTGAGGCAGTTATACTCATATCAAATTACTATGATTTATAATAAACTTTATACAAATATTTAAATAAATCTAGTAATTTCCGGAACCAAATAGTTGGTATTTGTAACAAACTCTGAGATCAAGACTGATACTTTAAACTCTCCACACAGGCAGGTGTTTAGAAATTAGTTCCATTGGAACACATTTTAGTTGTTTCCTACAAGTACAGCTAGTTTATGAATAGAACGTTCAAGAATAGATGACACCATCTCTTGGTAGAATTACTGAATGCTTCAAGTCGAGAGGTAAGGAAGCCTTCTTTAATCGCCCTCCCACCCTGAGAACACCATCTTGCAATACTGGGTCAAGTTGGAACGATGGATGGCTGTGTGGCAGTTTGCCATGACTTAGTATTCGCATTTCCTTTTTGAAAGTATCCCTTTGTGCCAATTTTACAAACACAAGACTGGCCTTTCTTCTGTCTTTGACATTTATGTGTGTTGCTGTTTTGGCTCTCTTTGCTAGTTGCTGGACTCAGGCAACCACATTCAATGCCGTATGCCATTTTGAGAACCATTTAAGGCTATGTCCACAGTACACCGGATAATTTTGAAAACAAAGCTTTTTCTCTTCGTTTTGACCCTCAGTCCACACTAAAACGGCGTTTTCATCCCCCAAAAATGGAGATTTTCAGAAACGGTCTCCAGAGTGAATAAATCTGAAAACGCCTAATATCCGTTGCAGTGATGACATGGTAAACAGAGCTTTTTAAAACCGCTGTCATGATGTGCCGCAACAGATGGTGGCAGCGCGGCATTTCATTGTTTTCTTCTTCTTCTTCTTATTATTATTACTTTATTGTTGCCAAACAATTGATACGAGAGCGTACAATCATCACAGTGATATTTGATTTTGTGCTTCGCAGAACCTAACAATTTCAGAACAGACGGCAACGAGACTGAAGCCAGAAGAGTTAGAAATGTACTCACTAAATACTTCGACCCATAGCTTACTGAATAAATAAGTATACTCACTTTGCCCTGTTTTCTGTCCTTGCTTGTATGAAGATTAGGACAGAAAACACCCTCCACCACCTCCAGTTTAAATTCCATGCGGAATATTTTGGAGGATCAAGAACCAAGAACCAAGGTGGCTTACCTATTTATGCAAGTACTTCTCTGACAATAGATGTGTAACAGCCTAATGTAACATTGTATGGAAATACAAGATAATACTGATGCAGACATGTTTTATACATTTAACAAGGTGCTTTATTAATGCAACAGAATTAGTCAGTTTTTCAATGTTCGTCGTCAGCCGGGTCATACTGTCTGTGAACTCCCCGTCTCCATACGCTCCAGTACTGTATTTGTTTTTTTTTTAGTTTTAAGTCCTCCTGCGCGAGAGCCAAGAGCAATTCCTTTTAAGTTTTTCTAGTCTGTAATTGGACAAACGCACGCCAAGTATATCATTTCCTCTTCACTTGTTTTCTGTGTCCTGTGCATGCCCAGTAGGAGGAGATTCGCCCAAATATCCGTCTAATGTGGACAGAGATATTTTGAAAAACATTTAGTGTGGACGTCTGTCGTTTTTACTCGAAACCGGCATTTTCAAAATTATCCAGCGTAGTGTGGATGTAGCCTAAGTCTCTCCAAGAAATTGTCCTCTTTTACCACCTTTGTTTGTAGTACTTGTGCCGTTTTGACTTCAGGATCGCCCACCAGAAGCTCTGGAGTTAACTTTGATGTGACAGTCTCTCTTTTCCACAGAAATTTGGGTCCAGTAAGTCAATTTGTACCAATCAGCTCTGCTACCTTGAGGCCTCTGGAAGCGTGATCTGCCGGATTTTGATCAGTGTCGATATAATACCACTGTGCTGGATCAGTTGCTTCTCTGATTCTTTGGACTCGATTTGCAATGAAAACATGAAACCTTCGGGCTTCACTATCAATGTAGCCCAAGACTACCTGGGAATCTGTCCAAAAATACTCTTGGTCAATTTTGTGCTCCAGCTCCTCCTTTAGCATACTGCTGACCACTGAGGAGACCACTGCAGTTGTTAACTCCAGTCTTGGTGTGGTTACAACTCTTGTGGGTGCAACCCTTGCCTTACCTATGACTAAGGAGCAATGCACTTTGTCCTCACTCAGTACTCGGATATATGAGCACTGATCGTACCCATAGCTACTCGCATCTGAAAAGTGATGCAGTTCAGTGCTGTGGACCTTCCCTAGGCTTTCAGGAGCAAAGCATCTTGGAATCTGGAGTTTTTGCAGATTCTTTAGATCATTCAGCCAGCTCTCCCATAGTGGTTTTAATTCTCCAGGCAGTGGTTCGTCCCACCCAATGGCCTTTTGGCGCATTTCCTGTAGCACTCTCTTTCCTAGAAGGAGCAAAGGAGCTAGGAAGCCTAGTGGGTCAAACACAGAGGCTACAGTCGAGAGGATTTCCCGCCGTGTTGCTGGTTTCTCATCTAGAGTGACTTTAAAGGAGAACGTGTCACTGATCACTCTCATCTTTACTCCCAATACGGTCTGGACTGGGAGTTCATCATAATTGAGATCCATGTCCTGAGCTCCACTAGCTCGTTCACTGTCCGGAATTGACTCCAAGACTTCTCTGTTGTTGGAGATGAACTTGTGGAGGTGTAAACTCCCTTTTGTACACACATTTTGTGCTTCTCTCACTAGTTTGGTGACTGTGTCCACAGATTCTACACTGATGAGGCCATCATCAACATAGCAGTTTTTCTGATGAAGTTGGCTGCTACTGGATACTCTTCTTCATTTCGGCTTGCAAGATACTTCATTCTATAATTTGCGCAGCCAGGACAGGATGCTGCTCCAAAGAGATGGACCTTCATGTGATATTCTTTTGGCTCTGAATTTGTATCTCCATTTTCCCACCACAGGAACCGTAAATAATCTTTGTCCTCTTGGCTTACATGGAACCTGTGGAACATTTTCTCTACATCACAGATGACTGTGACTGAGGGTTTACGGAATCTGCAGAGCACTCCTGTCAGACCATTTGTGAGATCAGGTCCAGCTAGTAAGTGGTCATTCAGAGCCGTGCCATCATACTTAGCAGAGCAGTCGAACACAACCCTAATTTTTCCTGGCTTTCTAGGGTGATAGGCTCCTTGGTGAGGAATATACCTCACATTTCCTGCTTTTGTTTGATCTTCAGCTCTCTCTGCATCACCATCCTTGAAGACACCTTCCATAAATTTAAAGTAGTCATCCTTGAATTTGGGATTTTTCTCAAGTTTCCCCTTCAGGTGCTTCAGATGCACCAGAGCCAGCCACTTATTTTCTGGCAGTTGAGGGCATGTCTTAAAAGGGAGGGGCATTTCTAGGTGCCCATCTGAATTCTGGTGTATTCTTTCATTCAGTAATTGCATGAACTGCATGTCATCTTGTGATATGCTCCTTTCCCCGGGGTTTGTATCTCTGAAGTCTAATTCTAGGGCCCTAATGACAGTGGCTGGTGTCAATGGTGGAAGTTCCTTGACAGATACATGATGGCACAAACCTGTCACTTCCGTTGACTTTGCAACCCATGGTGAGCTGCCGACAATGTTCCAACCCAGGTCAGTGTTGATGGCATATGGCTCATCGTCACCTCCTGTGATGACATGCCGTGGTGCCAATGCTCTCGCACAGTCGTAACCGATCAGGAGTCTGACCTCGCAATCCATCAGCTCTGGTATTTCCTGTGCTATTCTATTCAGATGTTTCCACCTCTTGGCCGTTTCAGGGGTAGGAATGTGGGAACGTTCGAGTGGGATGAAATCTCTGGTACAGGCAGGTGGCAAGTTGATAAAACTTTGCGAGGAAAACCCTCTAACTCTAAGCCCACTAACTCTTCCACTCTGAACAACGGAATCTTGTCCCATCATCAGTCAAGCTTTAACTTCACTGGCTCTAATCCTGCCCCCATCTTCTCACATAACTCTTGGTTTACAAAAGTGTTGCTACTCTGTGTATCCAGTAGGGCATACACTAAGGTCTCTGCTTTAGGGGTGGTGATTGAAGAAATCCACACAGACACTATCATGGATGTGCTCCCGCCATCACCTCTGTCTGCACAGCAAGAAAGGGAAGATGTGTTTTCTTCCTCTTATACCTCATCTTTTATAACATGAGAAGGTGTGTCTGCTGCAGCAGAAGGACGGTCTTCATGAAGTGGTGTTGGATGATATTTCCTACATATGCCATAAGTAGCTTTGCTCTTACAGTCCTTTAGAGTGTGTCCTCTCCTAAACCAGCCAAAGCACAGGTTATTGCTCAATATGAACCTTCTCTTGCCCTCCGCAAGCTTCTTGGCGAGCTTCTGGCATTTGTGGGTGGAGTGGTTTTCCCCACAGCACATGCATGTGACTGGGTTTGAAGATGAAAACGAAGTGTTTACCTTCTTGGATCTGTTTGAATCCTCTGATGTGTTCTTCACAGCACTGTATGTTTCCATCACTGTGCTTGATTTGTCCGACGCTTTCACATTTGTGACGAACGCGTTAGCCTTTGTGCGCTTCATGTCTCGAGATGGCTTTTCTTCAATAGCCTTCAAGGCGTGAAAGGATGTTGCAGGATTGCATGCGATTTCTGCTTCTTGTGCCACAAAATCAGCAAACTCCTTGAAATCAGGGAATTCCTCCGTTTGTCATAACTGCTTTGTGACACGACGATTCCAGCGAGAGGTCACCCAATCAGGGAATTTTTGGAGTATCTTTTGATTCTCTTCACAGTCATTTAACACCTGAAACCCTTTGATATATGGCATGGCACTGCTGCAGGTTGTCAGAAAATCACAGAATTGTCTCAGTTTATCTGACTCCCTTGAGCCAATAATTGGCCAGTTATTCCGTTTTTCTCTAAATGCGCGCTGGATTACAAAGGGGTGGCCATACCAAGCATTCAAAGCCTCCCATCCTGTCGTAGGCTTCATCATACTTTCTGTAGAAGCTTCTTTCCAATACGGATCGTGTCTCACCACTGATGTACTTTTGTAGGTAGAACAACCTGTCAGCTGGATTTGTGCATCACTGTTCTATCAAAGCCTTGAAACTTGTGCTCCACGCTAAGAACCTAAGTGGGTCCCTTGAAAAGATTGAGGGCTCGGGTGTGGGGAGTCTGGTGAGAACCGTTGTGTCATGTAGGGCTTGTACTAACAAATGCTTCATTGTTTGTACAGATATTGTTTGTTTGTTCATTGTTATTGTTCTTACATGTTGGTTCCCCTTTAATTTCTTTATAAGGTATTGGAGGACAATTAGCCAGCTCACAGTGTGCTGTTCTACTTTCCTCCAAGGCCTCACCTGAGTCAGCTTCAGAGTAGGCCTTAAGCTTTGCAGCTATTACTTGAAGATCTCTCTGATTTTCCAGTCTTTTAAGTTCTTTCCTTTGTACAGCGACAGCCTCCTCCATCTCCATTTCAGCCTGCTTTGCAGCAAACTGTGCAGCACACTCTGCTCTTTTGCTGAAATGCTTTGCTGTTCTGATAAACAGCTTGAGTGGTGGCTACGAACAGTGCATTTGGAGATTGTAGTTCCAAATAACGACTGGGCATACTCTCTATCGAGCAGCATACGAAGTTTTACGTTTTCTGTCTTAGCATCAAACTCCTCTTGCTACACTTCACTCATACGTACTTTCATTAGCCCCATCAAATCTGTTTTTACTGCTGTGCAGGGATCCATCTTTCTTCTAATCTCAGTAGTGAGGTGCCGATTGAGATCGTATATTTTCATACACATCTCTCACTTGTGTCTCCAGCCCTTCAACAGCATCCATCATGTCACCTAAGTCTTGGTCAGAGCACTCATCCTTAAGTTTGGAATGTGTAGCTCTAACTTGTTCTTTTCAACTTTCATATAGCTTGATGAATTTACTCTCCCTCTGAGAAGCCTCTTGTTGCTTAAGCTCCAGCATTTTTGGGGTTAACCTTTTTTTCCCGTGAAGATGTCCTGAATTCGACTCTCGCTGGTAAACGTTGCTCTCTTGGTGAAATCGTGGTGTTCTCAACCCGATGGTGTCAGGAGCAGACACTCCCATTTTCTCCCGTGAATCAGCAAACCTTTTCTCCAACGACTCCTCCGGCCACGTGCTGCCCCAGCGATCGCGCTTCCTCTTCTCTTCTTCCCAGACACGTGGCGCGCGCTCCTTACTTTGAACTCTCGGCCATGTTGGCTGCACGTTTTCACTGTGACTGCACCAGACCAATGAAATAATGGCCAGGCAACATACAGATGTCCTTGAAGATTTATTTTTATTTCCCTCTCTCTTTCTTCAGCAGACACCTTGAAAATGTGTGCAACTCTTGGACAACACGCAGAACAAGGTTATTTTTGGGCCATATGACTTTCTCTGCCTCCTTGTTGGTTCTGACCCATAATGCCACAGTCATGCACTTAATAAACTCAGGTCATGTGACCCATTATACTCCGGTCCTGTGACTCTTTACACTCTACATTAAATAAAACCTTACATAAAAAGCACAAAATTCTTAATGAAACAATATTTTAAGGTGATATGTTTTAAACAAATTTTTGATTAATGTTACCATTTTAACATCTTAATTATTACATTTTTAATCTTTTTTTAAGGCTATGAACTCAAATAATTATAAATTTATGACAGAAACATAAAATAAACATCTCAATGAAACATGTCTCTGAGACAGTTACAGATAGCATCCAAAATGAAGATCTTTTCACAATATTTATGATAATAATCAACCAATTTTCCAATGTTTTTAATTTAAAGATTTAATGACCAAGGAATTCCTCTCAGTATGCAGGCTAGGATTCCGGACAGTGCACAGGATGTGTGGAGTGGATTTTGGATTGTGGACAGGATGTGTGGACGGGAGTTTGTATTGTGGACAGGATTCGTGGATGGGTGTTTGGATTGTGGACAGGATGTGTGGACTGGAACTGAAGTTTGGATTGTGGACAGGATGTGTGGACTGGATTTGGATTGTGGACAGGATGTGTGGACGGGAGTTTGGATTGTGGACAGGATGTGTGGACTGGAATTGGAGTTTGGATTGTGGACAGGATGTGTGGACTGGAACTGAAGTTTGGATTGTGGACAGGATGTGTGGAGTGGAGTTTGGATTGTGGACAGGATGTGTGGAGTGGAGTTTGGATTGTGGACTGGATGTGTGGAGTCGAGCTGGAGTTTGGATTGTGGGCAGGATGTGTGGAGTGGAGTTTGGATTGTGGACAGGATGTGTGGAGTCAAGCTGGAGTTTGGATTGTGGACAGGATGTGTGGAGTGGAGTTTGGATTGTGGACAGGATGTGTGGAGTCGAGCTGGAGTTTGGATTGTGGGCAGGATGTGTGGAGTGGAGTTTGGATTGTGGACAGGATGTGTGGAGTCGAGCTGGAGTTTGGATTGTGGGCAGGATGTGTGGAGTGGAGTTTGGATTGTGGACAGGATGTGTGGAGTTGAGCTGGAGTTTGGATTGTGGGCAGGATGTGTGGAGTGGAGTTTGGATTGTGGACAGGATGTGTGGAGTGGAGTTTGTATTGTGGACAGGATGTGTGGAGTCGAGCTGGAGTTTGGATTGTGGGCAGGATGTGTGGAGTGGAGTTTGGATTGTGGACAGGATGTGTGGAGTGGAGTTTGGATTGTGGACAGGATGTGTGGAGTCGAGCTGGAGTTTGGATTGTGGGCAGGATGTGTGGAGTGGAGTTTGGATTGTGCACAGAATGTGTGGAGTGGGTTTGGCAAATTTTAGAATGTATTATTAGGCAAATAATATTCAATACTTACTTTTTGGATTCATTTATCAGACATACATGAATGTCCTTCATGGTTGGATTTGGAGGAAAACTCGGTGAATGGGTTCTCTTTGGCCTCTTTACTGGGAGTTCCTCTTCCCTTTTTGTATTTCTAAGATTAGTAGACAAGACTTTAATCCCATTACTAAGCATACATTAAGAATTTGATTTCAGTTTCGTAGATTTTTTGAGTTAATTAATTTTGTTCTTTATAGTAATCTCCATTTCAATTATTTTTTTAAACAATCAATTTTGGATAAGGCCTTTTTAATTTGGAAAATCAAGGGAACAACAACTTTTTCAGATTTGTTTTTAGGTGATTGTTTACTGTCTTTTTCTCAGTTAGTGGATAACTATGGCATATCAAATGTAGACTTTTTCAGATACTTACAAATTAGGAATTTTTTATGTGGTTTGCTACCAAATTACTCTTCTGCTTATCCACCTAATTGACAGACGCTGTCTTTCAGATTATACCACCTCAAAAAGGGTTGGTAGGTATAATTTATAAACGGTTATTGAATTTACGAATGATATCTAATGATAAAATTAAACGTGCTTGGGAATTGGAATTTCAAGATTCATTTTCAGATAATCAATGGAGTAAAATTTTTCATTTTGTTAGTAACTCATCTATTTGTGCTCACCATTCCTTGATACAGTTCAAGGTAGTACATCGGGCCCATATGTCGAAGGATAAACTAGCATGTATTTTTTCCAACATCAATCCTATTTGTGACAGATGTAATATTGAGGTGGCCACTTTAACTCATATGTCTTGGTCTTTCATAAAGCTAGATAATTTTTGGAGAGATGTTTTTAAAACGCTATCAAAAGTCTTGGATCTGGACCTACAACCTAATTTACTTATGGCAATTTTTGGGATTATCTCATCAGAAGCAGGAAATATTCCTGTTTCTGCTCAACAGATGATAGTTCTTTTGACCTTACTGGCTAGGAGAGCCATCTTACTGAAGCGGAAGGATTCTAATCCATCTACTGTCTTTTATTGGCTTTCCTCCATTATGTCCTGTTTAAGTATAGAGAAAATAAGAAGACGGACATTTGAAACATTTATTAAATTTGCACAAATCCGGTGACCTTTTATTCAATATTTTCATTTGATTTGATTTATTACGCTTCCAATTATTTATTTTTGAAGTTTTAGATTTGATCAGAAAATTTTTCTTTTTTTTTTTGGTCGTATCCTCAGAATGGACAGCCCAGACGCGTTTCTTTTTTCCTTTTTTCATATAGTATCTTGGGGGGTCTTTTATCATCTCATTTTAAAAATTTAATCTTTTTTCTCTTCATGAATTGACAAGAAAAGAATTAGCTGTCTTCTTTTTTATTATATATCACATAATAGCTTAATACTATGTATGATTTTGATATTGTCTATATCACTTTCTGTTTGTATTGTTATTGATATATATATTTGAGATAACTATCCTCTTGTTTGTATATATGGTCTTTTTAAATCAATAAAAAGATTAATAAAGAAAGAAAGGATGTGGGGAGTGGTGTTTGTATTGTGGAGAGAACATATGGATGGGAGTTTGGATTGTGGACAGGATATGTGAAGTGGAGTTTGGATTGTGGACAGGATGTGTGGAGTGGGATTTAGATTGTGGACAGGATGTGTGGACAGGATGTGTGGAATGGAGTTTGGACTGTGGACAGGATGTGTGGACTGGAGTTTGGATTGTGGACAGGATGTGTGGAGTGGAGTTTCTATTGTGGACAGGATTTGTGGAATGGAGTTTGGACTGTGGACAGGATGTGTGGACTGGAACTGGAGTTTGGATTGTGGACAGGATGTGTGGACTGGAGTTTGGATTATGGACAGGATGTGTGGAGTGAAGTTTGGATTGTGGACAGGATGTGTGGACTGGAGTTTGGATTATGGACAGGATGTGTGGAGTGAAGTTTGGATTGTGGACAGGATGTGTGGAGTGGAATTTGGTTTGTGGAAACGATGTATGGAGTTGAGCTGGAGTTTGGATTGTGGACAGGATTTGTGGAGTGGAGTTTGGCCTATGGACGGCATGTGCGGAATGTAGTTTGGATTGTGGACAGGATGTGTGGACTGGAGTTTGGATTGTGGACAGGATGTGTGGAGTGAAGTTTGGATTGTGGACAGGATTTGTGGACTGGAGTTTGGATTGTGGACATGATGTGTGGACTGGAGTTTGGAATGTGGACAGCCTGTGTGGACTGGAACAGAAGTTTGGATTGTGGACAGGAGGTGTGGACGGGGATTTAGATTGTGGACAGGATGTGTGGACAGGATGTGTGGAATGGAGTTTGGACTGTGGACAGGATGTGTGGACTGGAGTTTGGATTATGGACAGGATGTGTGGACTGGAGTTTGGATTGTGGACAGGATGTGTGGAGTGAAGTTTGGATTGTGGACAGGATGTGTTGAGTGGAGTTCGTATTGTGGACAGGATTTGTGGAGTGAAGTTTGGATTGTGGACAGGATGTGTGGAATGGAGTTTAGATTGTGGACAGGATGTGTGGAGTTAAGCTGGAGTTTGGATTGTGGACAGGATTTGTGGACTGGAGTTTGGATTGTGGACAGGATGTGTGGACTGGAGTTTGGAATGTGGACGGCCTGTGTGGACTGCAACAGAAGTTTGGATTGTGGACAGGATGTGTGGACAGGATGTGTGGAATGGAGTTTGGACTGTGAACAGGATGTGTGGACTGGAGTTTGGATTGTGGACAGGATGTGTGGAGTGGAGTGTGGACTCTGGACAAGATGTGTGGACTGGAGTTTGGATTGTGGACAGGATGTGCGGACGGGAGCTAGAATTGAGGACAGGATGTGTGGAGTGGAGTTTGGATTGTGGACAGGATGTGTGGAGAGGAGTATGTATTGTGGAAAGGATTTGTGGAGTGGAGTTTGGATTGTGGAAAAGACATGTGGAGTGGAATTTGAATTGTGGACAGGATGTGTGGACTAGAGTTTAGATTGTGGACAGGATGTGTGGACTGGAACTGGAGTTTAGATTGTGGACAGGATGTGTGGACTGGAGTTTGGATTGTGGACCGGATGTGTGGAGTGAAGTTTGGATTGTGGACAGGATGTGTGGAGTGGAGTTTGGATTGTGCACAGGATGAGCGGAATGGAGTTTGGATTGTGGACAGAATGTGTGGACTGGAGTTTGGATTATGGACAGAATGTGTGGACTGGAGTTTGGATTGTTGACAGGATGTGTGGAGTGGAGTTTGGATTGTGGACAGGATGTGTGGAGTGGAGTTTGGATTGTGGACGGGATGTGTGGAGTGGAGTTTTGATTGTGGACAGGATGTGTGGAGTGGAGTTTGGATTGTGGACAGGATGTGTGGAGTGGAGTTTGGATTATGGACAGGATGTGTGGACTGGAGTTTGGAAGGTGGACAGGATATGTGGAGTCGAGCTGGAGTTTGGATTGTGGAAAGGATGTGTGGAGTGCAGTTTAGATTGTGGACAGGATGTGTGGAGTCAAGCTGGAGTTTGGATTGTGGACAGGATTTGTGGACTGAAGTTTGGATTGTGGACAGGATGTGTGGACTGGAGTTTGGAATGTGGACAGCCTGTGTGGACTGGAACTGGAGTTCGGATTGTGGACAGGATGTGTGGAGTGGGATTTAGATTGTGGACAGGATGTGTGGACAGGATGTGTGGAATGGAGTTTGGACTGTGGACAGGATGTGTGGACTGGAGTTTGGATTGTGGACAGGATGTGTGGACTGGAGTTTGGATTGTGGACAGCATGTGTGGACTGGAACTGGAGTTTGGATTATGGACAGGATTTGTGGAGTGAAATTGGATTCTGGACAGGATGGATGGACTGCAGTTTGGATTGTGGGCAGGATTTGTTGAATGGAGTTTGGCTTGTGGACAGGATGTGTGTAATGGAGTTTGGACTGTGGACAGGATGTGTGGACTGGAGTTTGGATTGTGGACAGGATGTGTGGAGTAAAGCTGGAGTTTGGATTGTGGACAGGATGTGTGGACTGGAGTTTGGGTTGTGGACAGGATGTGTGGACTGTAACTGAAGTTTGGATTGTTGACATGATGTGTGGAGTGGAGGTTGTATTGTGGGCAGGATGTGTGGACTGGAACAGAAGTTTGGATTGTGGACATGATGTGTGAAGTGGAGTTTGGATTGTGGACAAGCTGTTTGGAATGGAGTTTGGATTTTGGACAGGATTTGTGGAGTGGAGTTTGGCTTGCCGAAAGGATGTGTGGAATGGAGTTTGGACTGTGGACAGGAAGTGTGGATTGGAGATTGGATTGTGGACAGCATGTGTGGACTGGAACTGGAGTTTGGATTGTGGACAGGATGTGTGGACAGGAGTTTGGATTATGGACAGGATGTGTGGAGTGAAGTTTGGATTCTGGGCAGGATGTGTGGAGTGGAGGTTGGATTGTGGACAGGATGTTGGATTGTGGACAGGATGTGTGGAATGGAGTTTGGATTGTGGACAGGATTTGTGGACTGGAGTTTGGATTGTGGACAGGATGTGTGGACTGGAGTTTGGATTGTGGACAGCCTGTGTGGACTGGAACTGGAGTTTGGATTGTGGACCGGATGTGTGGAGTGAAGTTTGGATTGTGGACAGGATGTGTGGAGTCAAGCTGGAGTTTGGATTGTGGACAGGATGTGTGGAGTGGAGTTTGGATTATGGACAGGATGTGTGGACTGGAGTTTGGAAGGTGGACAGGATATGTGGAGTCGAGCTGGAGTTTGGATTGTGGAAAGGATGTGTGGAGTGCAGTTTAGATTGTGGACAGGATGTGTGGAGTCAAGCTGGAGTTTGGATTGTGGACAGGATTTGTGAAGTGGAGTTTGCCTTGTGGACAGGATGTGTGGAATGGAGTTTGGATTGTGGACAGGATGTGTGGACTGGAGTTTGGATTATGGACAGAATATGTGGACTGGAGTTTGGATTTTTGACAGGATGTGTGGACTGGAGTTTGGATTGTGGACAGGATGTGTGGAGTGGAGTTTGGATTGTGGACAGGATGTGTGGAGTAAAGCTAGAGTTTGGATTGTGGACAGGATTTGTGGACTGAAGTTTGGATTGTGGACAGGATGTGTGGACTGGAGTTTGGAATGTGGACAGCCTGTGTGGACTGGAACTGGAGTTCGGATTGTGGACAGGATGTGTGGAGTGGGATTTAGATTGTGGACAGGATGTGTGGACAGGATGTGTGGAATGGAGTTAGGACTGTGGACAGGATGTGTGGACTGGAGTTTGGATTGTGGACAGGATGTGTGGAGTGGAGTGTGGACTGTGGACAAGATGTGTGGACTGGAGTTTGGATTGTGGACAGAATGTGTGGACTAGAGTTTGGATTGTGGACAGCATGTGTGGACTGGAACTGGAGTTTGGATTATGGACAGGATTTGTGGAGTGAAATTGGATTCTGGACAGGATGGATGGACTGCAGTTTGGATTGTGGGCAGGATTTGTTGAATGGAGTTTGGCTTGTGGACAGGATGTGTGTAATGGAGTTTGGACTGTGGACAGGATGTGTGGACTGGAGTTTGGATTGTGGACAGGATGTGTGGAGTAAAGCTGGAGTTTGGATTGTGGACAGGATGTGTGGACTGGAGTTTGGGTTGTGGACAGGATGTGTGGACTGTAACTGAAGTTTGGATTGTTGACATGATGTGTGGAGTGGAGGTTGTATTGTGGGCAGGATGTGTGGACTGGAACAGAAGTTTGGATTGCGGACATGATGTGTGAAGTGGAGTTTGGATTGTGGACAAGCTGTTTGGAATGGAGTTTGGATTTTGGACAGGATTTGTGGAGTGGAGTTTGGCTTGCCGAAAGGATGGGTGGAATGGAGTTTGGACTGTGGACAGGAAGTGTGGATTGGAGATTGGATTGTGGACAGCATGTGTGGACTGGAACTGGAGTTTGGATTGTGGACAGGATGTGTGGACAGGAGTTTGGATTGTGGACAGGATGTGTGGAGTGGAGTTGGGATTGTGGACAGGATGTGTGGAGAGGAGTATGTATTGTGGACAGGATTTGTGGACTGGAGTTTGCATTGTGGACAGGATGTGTGGACTGGAGTTTGGATTGTGGACAGCCTGTGTGGACTGGAACTGGAGTTTGGATTGTGGACAGGATGTGTGGAGTGGAGTTGGGATTGTGGACAGGATGTGTGGAGAGGAGTATGTATTGTGGACAGGATGTGTGGACTAGAGTTTAGATTGTGGACAGGATGTGTGGACTGGAACTGGAGTTTGGATTGTGGACCAGATGTGTGGAGTGAAGTTTGGATTGTGGACAGGATGTGTGGAGTGGATTTTGGATTGTGCACAGGATGTGCGGAATGCAGTTTGGATTGTGGACAGGATGTGTGGAGTCAAGCTGGAGTTTGGATTGTGGACAGGATTTGTGAAGTGGAGTTTGCCTTGTGGACAGGATGTGTGGAATGGAGTTTGGATTGTGGACAGGATGTGTGGACTGGAGTTTGGATTATGGACAGAATATGTGGACTGGAGTTTGGATTTTTGACAGGATGTGTGGACTGGAGTTTGGATTGTGGACAGGATGTGTGGAGTGGAGTTTGGATTGTGGACGGGATGTGTGGAGTGGAGTTTTGATTGTGGACAGGATGTGTGGAGTGGAGTTTGGATTGTGGACAGGATGTGTGGAGTGTAGTTTGGATTATGGACAGGATGTGTGGACTGGAGTTTGGAATGTGGACAGGATATGTGCAGTTGAGCTGGAGTTTGGATTGTGGACAGGATGTGTGGAGTGGAGTGTGGACTGTGGACAAGATGTGTGGACTGGAGTTTGGATTGTGGACAGAATGTGTGGACTGGAGTTTAGATTGTGGACAGCATGTGTTGACTGAAACTGGAGTTTGGATTAAGGACAGGATGTGTGGAGTGGAATTGGATTCTGGACAGGATGGATGGACTGCAGTTTGGATTGTGGGCAGGATTTGTTGAGTGGAGTTTGGCTTGTGGACAGGATGTGTGTAATGGAGTTTGGATTGTGGACAGGATGTGTGGACTGGAGTTTGGATTGTGGACAGGATGTGTGGAGTAAAGCTGGAGTTCGGATTGTGGACAGGATGTGTGGACTGGAGTTTGGATTGTGGACAGGATGTGTGGAGTAAAGCTGGAGTTTGGATTGTGGACAAAATGTGTGGACTGGAGTTTGGATTGTGGACAGGATGTGTGGACTGTAACTGAAGTTTGGATTGTTGACATGATGTGTGGAGTGGAGGTTGTATTGTGGGCAGGATGTGTGGACTGGAACCGAAGTTTGGATTGCGGACATGATGTGTGAAGTGGAGTTGGATTGTGGACAAGCTGTTTGGAATGGAGTTTGGATTTTGGACAGGATTTGTGGAGTGGACTTTGGCTTGCCGAAAGGGTGTGTGGAATGGAGTTTGGACTGTGGACAGGATGTGTGGATTGGAGATTGGATTGTGGACAGCATGTGTGGACTGGAGTTTGGATTGTGGACAGGTTGTGTGGACTGGAGTTTGTACTGTGGACAGGATGTCTGGACTGGAACCGAAGGTTGGATTGTGGACATCCTGTGTGGACTGGAACTCGAGTTTGGATTGTGGACAGCCTGTGTGGACTGGAACTGGAGTTTGGATTGTGGACAGGATGTGTGGAGTGGAGGTTGGATTGTGGACAGGATGTGTTGACAGGAGTTTGGATTATGGACAGGATGTGTGGAGTGATGTTTGGATTCTGGGCAGGATGTGTGGAGTGGAGGTTGGATTGTGGATAGGATGTGTGCACTGGAGTTTAAATTGTGGACAGGATGTGTGGACTGGAACTGGAGTTTGGATTGTGGACAGGATGTGTGGAGTGGAGTTGGGATTGTGGACAGGATGTGTGGAGAGGAGTATGTATTGTGGACAGGATTTGTGGACTGGAGTTTGGATTGTGGACAGGATGTGTGGACTGGAGTTTGGATTGTGGACAGCCTGTGTGGACTGGAACTGGAGTTTGGATTGTGGACAGGATGTGTGGAGTGGAGTTGGGATTGTGGACAGGATGTGTGGAGAGGAGTATGTATTGTGGACAGGATGTGTGGACTAGAGTTTAGATTGTGGACAGGATGTGTGGACTGGAACTGGAGTTTGGATTGTGGACCGGATGTGTGGAGTGAAGTTTGGATTGTGGACAGGATGTGTGGAGTGGATTTTGGATTGTGCACAGGATGTGCGGAATGCAGTTTGGATTGTGGACAGGATGTGTGGAGTCAAGCTGGAGTTTGGATTGTGGACAGGATTTGTGAAGTGGAGTTTGCCTTGTGGACAGGATGTGTGGAATGGAGTTTGGATTGTGGACAGGATGTGTGGACTGGAGTTTGGATTATGGACAGAATATGTGGACTGGAGTTTGGATTTTTGACAGGATGTGTGGACTGGAGTTTGGATTGTGGACAGGATGTGTGGAGTGGAGTTTGGATTGTGGACGGGATGTGTGGAGTGGAGTTTTGATTGTGGACAGGATGTGTGGAGTGGAGTTTGGATTGTGGACAGGATGTGTGGAGTGTAGTTTGGATTATGGACAGGATGTGTGGACTGGAGTTTGGAATGTGGACAGGATATGTGCAGTTGAGCTGGAGTTTGGATTGTGGACAGGATGTGTGGAGTGGAGTGTGGACTGTGGACAAGATGTGTGGACTGGAGTTTGGATTGTGGACAGAATGTGTGGACTGGAGTTTAGATTGTGGACAGCATGTGTTGACTGAAACTGGAGTTTGGATTAAGGACAGGATGTGTGGAGTGGAATTGGATTCTGGACAGGATGGATGGACTGCAGTTTGGATTGTGGGCAGGATTTGTTGAGTGGAGTTTGGCTTGTGGACAGGATGTGTGTAATGGAGTTTGGATTGTGGACAGGATGTGTGGACTGGAGTTTGGATTGTGGACAGGATGTGTGGAGTAAAGCTGGAGTTCGGATTGTGGACAGGATGTGTGGACTGGAGTTTGGATTGTGGACAGGATGTGTGGAGTAAAGCTGGAGTTTGGATTGTGGACAAAATGTGTGGACTGGAGTTTGGATTGTGGACAGGATGTGTGGACTGTAACTGAAGTTTGGATTGTTGACATGATGTGTGGAGTGGAGGTTGTATTGTGGGCAGGATGTGTGGACTGGAACCGAAGTTTGGATTGCGGACATGATGTGTGAAGTGGAGTTGGATTGTGGACAAGCTGTTTGGAATGGAGTTTGGATTTTGGACAGGATTTGTGGAGTGGACTTTGGCTTGCCGAAAGGGTGTGTGGAATGGAGTTTGGACTGTGGACAGGATGTGTGGATTGGAGATTGGATTGTGGACAGCATGTGTGGACTGGAGTTTGGATTGTGGACAGGTTGTGTGGACTGGAGTTTGTACTGTGGACAGGATGTCTGGACTGGAACCGAAGGTTGGATTGTGGACATCCTGTGTGGACTGGAACTCGAGTTTGGATTGTGGACAGCCTGTGTGGACTGGAACTGGAGTTTGGATTGTGGACAGGATGTGTGGAGTGATATTTGGATTCTGGGCAGGATGTGTGGAGTGGAGGTTGGATTGTGGATAGGATGTGTGGAATGGAGTTTGGATTGTGGACAGGATTTGTGGACTGGAGTTTGGATTGTGGACAGGATGTGTGGACTGGAGTTTGGATTGTGGACAGCCTGTGTGGACTGGAACTGGAGTTTGGATTGTGGACAGGATGTGTGGAGTGGAGTTTGTATTGTGGACAGGATTTGTGAAATGAATTTTGGATTGTGGACAGGATGTGTGAAATAGAGTTTGGACTGTGGACGGGATGTTCGGACGGGAGTTTGGATTGAGAACAGAATGTGTGGAGTGGAGTTTGGATTGTGAACAGGACATGTGGAGAGGTGTTTGGATTGTGGACAGGATTTGTGGAATGAATTTTGGATTGTGGACAGGATGTGTGAAATAGAGTTTGGACTGTGGACGGGATGTGCGGATGGGAGTTTGGATTGAGAACAGAATGTGTGCAGTGGAGTTTGGATTGTGGACAGGATGTGTGGAGTGGAGTTTGGATTGTGGTCAGGATGTGTGGACTGGAGTTTGGATTGTGGACAGGATGTGTGGACTGGAGTTTGGATTGTGGACAGGATGTGTGGAGTGGAGTTTGGATTGTGGACAGGATGTGTTGAGTGGAGTTCGTATTGTGGACAGGATTTGTGGAGTGAAGTTTGGATTGTGGACAGGATGTGTGGAATGGAGTTTAGATTGTGGACAGGATGAGTGGAGTCAAGCTGGAGTTTGGATTGTGGACTGGATTTGTGGACTGGAGTTTGGATTGTGGACAGGATGTGTGGACTGGAGTTTGGAATTGGGACAGCCTGTGTGGACTGGAACAGAAGTTTGGATTGTGGACAGGATGTGTGGACTGGAGTTTGGGTTGTGGACAGGATGTGTGGACTGTAACTGAAGTTTGGATTGTTGACATGATGTGTGGAGTGGAGGTTGTATTGTGGGCAGGATGTGTGGACTGGAACAGAAGTTTGGATTGCGGACATGATGTGTGAAGTGGAGTTTGGATTGTGGACAAGCTGTTTGGAATGGAGTTTGGATTTTGGACAGGATTTGTGGAGTGGAGTTTGGCTTGCCGAAAGGATGTGTGGAATGGAGTTTGGACTGTGGACAGGAAGTGTGGATTGGAGATTGGATTGTGGACAGCATGTGTGGACTGGAACTGGAGTTTGGATTGTGGACAGGATGTGTGGACAGGAGTTTGGATTATGGACAGGATGTGTGGAGTGAAGTTTGGATTCTGGGCAGGATGTGTGGAGTGGAGGTTGGATTGTGGACAGGATGTGTGGAATGGAGTTTGGATTGTGGACAGGATTTGTGGACTGGAGTTTGGATTGTGGACAGGATGTGTGGACTGGAGTTTGGATTGTGGACAGCCTGTGTGGACTGGAACTGGAGTTTGGATTGTGGACAGGATGTGTGGAGTGGAGTTGGGATTGTGGACAGGATGTGTGGAGAGGAGTATGTATTGTGGACAGGATTTGTGGACTGGAGTTTGGATTGTGGACAGGATGTGTGGACTGGAGTTTGGATTGTGGACAGCCTGTGTGGACTGGAACTGGAGTTTGGATTGTGGACAGGATGTGTGGAGTGGAGTTGGGATTGTGGACAGGATGTGTGGAGAGGAGTATGTATTGTGGACAGGATGTGTGGACTAGAGTTTAGATTGTGGACAGGATGTGTGGACTGGAACTGGAGTTTGGATTGTGGACCGGATGTGTGGAGTGGAGTTTGGATTGTGCACAGGATGTGCGGAATGCAGTTTGGATTGTGGACAGGATGTGTGGAGTGAAGCTGGAGTTTGGATTGTGGACAGGATTTGTGAAGTGGAGTTTGCCTTGTGGACAGGATGTGTGGAATGGAGTTTGGATTGTGGACAGGATGTGTGGACTGGAGTTTGGATTATGGACAGAATATGTGGACTGGAGTTTGGATTTTTGACAGGATGTGTGGACTGGAGTTTGGATTGTGGACAGGATGTGTGGAGTGGAGTTTGGATTGTGGACGGGATGTGTGGAGTGGAGTTTTGATTGTGGACAGGATGTGTGGAGTGGAGTCTGGATTGTGGACAGGATGTGTGGAGTGGAGTTTGGATTATGGACAGGATGTGTGGACTGGAGTTTGGAATGTGGACAGGGTATGTGCAGTTGAGCTGGAGTTTGGATTGTGGACAGGATGTGTGGAGTGGAGTGTGGACTGTGGACAAGATGTGTGGACTGGAGTTTGGATTGTGGACAGAATATGTGGACTGGAGTTTAGATTGTGGACAGCATGTGTGGACTGAAACTGGAGTTTGTATTAAGGACAGGATGTGTGGAGTGGAATTGGATTCTGGACAGGATGGATGGACTGCAGTTTGGATTGTGGGCAGGATTTGTTGAGTGGAGTTTGGCTTGTGGACAGGATGTGTGTAATGGAGTTTGGATTGTGGACAGGATGTGTGGACTGGAGTTTGGATTGTGGACAGGATGTGTGGAGTAAAGCTGGAGTTTGGATTGTGGACAGGATGTGTGGACTGGAGTTTGGATTGTGGACAGGATTTGTGGAATGAATTTTGGATTGTGGACAGGATGTGTGAAATAGAGTTTGGACTGTGGACGGGATGTGCGGACGGGAGTTTGGATTGAGAACAGAATGTGTGCAGTGGAGTTTGGATTGTGGACAGGATGTGTGGAGTGGAGTTTGGATTGTGGTCAGGATGTGTGGACTGGAGTTTGGATTGTGGACAGGATGTGTGGACTGGAGTTTGGATTGTGGACAGGATGTGTGGAGTGGAGTTTGGATTGTGGACAGGATGTGTTGAGTGGAGTTCGTATTGTGGACAGGATTTGTGGAGTGAAGTTTGGATTGTGGACAGGATGTGTGGAATGGAGTTTAGATTGTGGGCAGGATGAGTGGAGTCAAGCTGGAGTTTGGATTGTGGACTGGATTTGTGGACTGGAGTTTGGATTGTGGACAGGATGTGTGGACTGGAGTTTGGAATTGGGACAGCCTGTGTGGACTGGAACAGAAGTTTGGATTGTGGACAGGATGTGTGGACTGGAGTTTGGGTTGTGGACAGGATGTGTGGACTGTAACTGAAGTTTGGATTGTTGATATGATGTGTGGAGTGGAGGTTGTATTGTGGGCAGGATGTGTGGACTGGAACAGAAGTTTGGATTGCGGACATGATGTGTGAAGTGGAGTTTGGATTGTGGACAAGCTGTTTGGAATGGAGTTTGGATTTTGGACAGGATTTGTGGAGTGGAGTTTGGCTTGCCGAAAGGATGTGTGGAATGGAGTTTGGACTGTGGACAGGAAGTGTGGATTGGAGATTGGATTGTGGACAGCATGTGTGGACTGGAACTGGAGTTTGGATTTTGGACAGGATGTGTGGACAGGAGTTTGGATTATGGACAGGATGTGTGGAGTGAAGTTTGGATTCTGGGCAGGATGTGTGGAGTGGAGGTTGGATTGTGGACAGGATGTGTGGAATGGAGTTTGGATTGTGGACAGGATTTGTGGACTGGAGTTTGGATTGTGGACAGGATGTGTGGACTGGAGTTTGGATTGTGGACAGCCTGTGTGGACTGGAACTGGAGTTTGGATTGTGGACAGGATGTGTGGAGTGGAGGTTGGATTGTGGACAGGATGTGTTGACAGGAGTTTGGATTATGGACAGGATGTGTGGAGTGATGTTTGGATTCTGGGCAGGATGTGTGGAGTGGAGGTTGGATTGTGGATAGGATGTGTGGACTGGAGTTTAAATTGTGGACAGGATGTGTGGACTGGAACTGGAGTTTGGATTGTGGACAGGATGTGTGGAGTGGAGTTGGGATTGTGGACAGGATGTGTGGAGAGGAGTATGTATTGTGGACAGGATTTGTGGACTGGAGTTTGGATTGTGGACAGGATGTGTGGACTGGAGTTTGGATTGTGGACAGCCTGTGTGGACTGGAACTGGAGTTTGGATTGTGGACAGGATGTGTGGAGTGGAGTTGGGATTGTGGACAGGATGTGTGGAGAGGAGTATGTATTGTGGACAGGATGTGTGGACTAGAGTTTAGATTGTGGACAGGATGTGTGGACTGGAACTGGAGTTTGGATTGTGGACCGGATGTGTGGAGTGGAGTTTGGATTGTGCACAGGATGTGCGGAATGCAGTTTGGATTGTGGACAGGATGTGTGGAGTGAAGCTGGAGTTTGGATTGTGGACAGGATTTGTGAAGTGGAGTTTGCCTTGTGGACAGGATGTGTGGAATGGAGTTTGGATTGTGGACAGGATGTGTGGACTGGAGTTTGGATTATGGACAGAATATGTGGACTGGAGTTTGGATTTTTGACAGGATGTGTGGACTGGAGTTTGGATTGTGGACAGGATGTGTGGAGTGGAGTTTGGATTGTGGACGGGATGTGTGGAGTGGAGTTTTGATTGTGGACAGGATGTGTGGAGTGGAGTCTGGATTGTGGACAGGATGTGTGGAGTGGAGTTTGGATTATGGACAGGATGTGTGGACTGGAGTTTGGAATGTGGACAGGGTATGTGCAGTTGAGCTGGAGTTTGGATTGTGGACAGGATGTGTGGAGTGGAGTGTGGACTGTGGACAAGATGTGTGGACTGGAGTTTGGATTGTGGACAGAATATGTGGACTGGAGTTTAGATTGTGGACAGCATGTGTGGACTGAAACTGGAGTTTGTATTAAGGACAGGATGTGTGGAGTGGAATTGGATTCTGGACAGGATGGATGGACTGCAGTTTGGATTGTGGGCAGGATTTGTTGAGTGGAGTTTGGCTTGTGGACAGGATGTGTGTAATGGAGTTTGGATTGTGGACAGGATGTGTGGACTGGAGTTTGGATTGTGGACAGGATGTGTGGAGTAAAGCTGGAGTTTGGATTGTGGACAGGATGTGTGGACTGGAGTTTGGATTGTGGACAGGATTTGTGGAATGAATTTTGGATTGTGGACAGGATGTGTGAAATAGAGTTTGGACTGTGGACGGGATGTGCGGACGGGAGTTTGGATTGAGAACAGAATGTGTGCAGTGGAGTTTGGATTGTGGACAGGATGTGTGGAGTGGAGTTTGGATTGTGGTCAGGATGTGTGGACTGGAGTTTGGATTGTGGACAGGATGTGTGGACTGGAGTTTGGATTGTGGACAGGATGTGTGGAGTGGAGTTTGGATTGTGGACAGGATGTGTTGAGTGGAGTTCGTATTGTGGACAGGATTTGTGGAGTGAAGTTTGGATTGTGGACAGGATGTGTGGAATGGAGTTTAGATTGTGGGCAGGATGAGTGGAGTCAAGCTGGAGTTTGGATTGTGGACTGGATTTGTGGACTGGAGTTTGGATTGTGGACAGGATGTGTGGACTGGAGTTTGGAATTGGGACAGCCTGTGTGGACTGGAACAGAAGTTTGGATTGTGGACAGGATGTGTGGACTGGAGTTTGGGTTGTGGACAGGATGTGTGGACTGTAACTGAAGTTTGGATTGTTGATATGATGTGTGGAGTGGAGGTTGTATTGTGGGCAGGATGTGTGGACTGGAACAGAAGTTTGGATTGCGGACATGATGTGTGAAGTGGAGTTTGGATTGTGGACAAGCTGTTTGGAATGGAGTTTGGATTTTGGACAGGATTTGTGGAGTGGAGTTTGGCTTGCCGAAAGGATGTGTGGAATGGAGTTTGGACTGTGGACAGGAAGTGTGGATTGGAGATTGGATTGTGGACAGCATGTGTGGACTGGAACTGGAGTTTGGATTTTGGACAGGATGTGTGGACAGGAGTTTGGATTATGGACAGGATGTGTGGAGTGAAGATTGGATTCTGGGCAGGATGTGTGGAGTGGAGGTTGGATTGTGGACAGGATGTGTGGAATGGAGTTTGGATTGTGGACAGGATTTGTGGACTGGAGTTTGGATTGTGGACAGGATGTGTGGACTGGAGTTTGGATTGTGGACAGCCTGTGTGGACTGGAACTGGAGTTTGGATTGTGGACAGGATGTGTGGAGTGGAGGTTGGATTGTGGACAGGATGTGTTGACAGGAGTTTGGATTATGGACAGGATGTGTGGAGTGATGTTTGGATTCTGGGCAGGATGTGTGGAGTGGAGGTTGGATTGTGGATAGGATGTGTGGACTGGAGTTTAAATTGTGGACAGGATGTGTGGACTGGAACTGGAGTTTGGATTGTGGACAGGATGTGTGGAGTGGAGTTGGGATTGTGGACAGGATGTGTGGAGAGGAGTATGTATTGTGGACAGGATTTGTGGACTGGAGTTTGGATTGTGGACAGGATGTGTGGACTGGAGTTTGGATTGTGGACAGCCTGTGTGGACTGGAACTGGAGTTTGGATTGTGGACAGGATGTGTGGAGTGGAGTTGGGATTGTGGACAGGATGTGTGGAGAGGAGTATGTATTGTGGACAGGATGTGTGGACTAGAGTTTAGATTGTGGACAGGATGTGTGGACTGGAACTGGAGTTTGGATTGTGGACCGGATGTGTGGACTGAAGTTTGGATTGTGGACAGGATGTGTGGAGTGGATTTTGGATTGTGCACAGGATGTGCGGAATGCAGTTTGGATTATGGACAGGATGTGTGGAGTCAAGCTGGAGTTTGGATTGTGGACAGGATTTGTGAAGTGGAGTTTGCCTTGTGGACAGGATGTGTGGAATGGAGTTTGGATTGTGGACAGGATGTGTGGACTGGAGTTTGGATTATGGACAGAATATGTGGACTGGAGTTTGGATTTTTGACAGGATGTGTGGACTGGAGTTTGGATTGTGGACAGGATGTGTGGAGTGGAGTTTGGATTGTGGACAGGATGTGTGGAGTGGAGTTTTGATTGTGGACAGGATGTGTGGAGTGGAGTTTGGATTGTGGACAGGATGTGTGGAGTGTAGTTTGGATTATGGACAGGATGTGTGGACTGGAGTTTGGAATGTGGACAGGATATGTGCAGTTGAGCTGGAGTTTGGATTGTGGACAGGATGTGTGGAGTGGAGTGTGGACTGTGGACAAGATGTGTGGACTGGAGTTTGGATTGTGGACAGAATGTGTGGACTGGAGTTTAGATTGTGGACAGCATGTGTTGACTGAAACTGGAGTTTGGATTAAGGACAGGATGTGTGGAGTGGAATTGGATTCTGGACAGGATGGATGGACTGCAGTTTGGATTGTGGGCAGGATTTGTTGAGTGGAGTTTGGCTTGTGGACAGGATGTGTGTAATGGAGTTTGGATTGTGGACAGGATGTGTGGACTGGAGTTTGGATTGTGGACAGGATGTGTGGAGTAAAGCTGGAGTTCGGATTGTGGACAGGATGTGTGGACTGGAGTTTGGATTGTGGACAGGATGTGTGGAGTAAAGCTGGAGTTTGGATTGTGGACAAAATGTGTGGACTGGAGTTTGGATTGTGGACAGGATGTGTGGACTGTAACTGAAGTTTGGATTGTTGACATGATGTGTGGAGTGGAGGTTGTATTGTGGGCAGGATGTGTGGACTGGAACCGAAGTTTGGATTGCGGACATGATGTGTGAAGTGGAGTTGGATTGTGGACAAGCTGTTTGGAATGGAGTTTGGATTTTGGACAGGATTTGTGGAGTGGACTTTGGCTTGCCGAAAGGGTGTGTGGAATGGAGTTTGGACTGTGGACAGGATGTGTGGATTGGAGATTGGATTGTGGACAGCATGTGTGGACTGGAGTTTGGATTGTGGACAGGTTGTGTGGACTGGAGTTTGTACTGTGGACAGGATGTCTGGACTGGAACCGAAGGTTGGATTGTGGACATCCTGTGTGGACTGGAACTCGAGTTTGGATTGTGGACAGCCTGTGTGGACTGGAACTGGAGTTTGGATTGTGGACAGGATGTGTGGAGTGGAGGTTGGATTGTGGACAGGATGTGTTGACAGGAGTTTGGATTATGGACAGGATGTGTGGAGTGATGTTTGGATTCTGGGCAGGATGTGTGGAGTGGAGGTTGGATTGTGGATAGGATGTGTGGAATGGAGTTTGGATTGTGGACAGGATTTGTGGACTGGAGTTTGGATTGAGGACAGGATGTGTGGACTGGAGTTTGGATTGTGGACAGCCTGTGTGGACTGGAACTGGAGTTTGGATTGTGGACAGGATGTGTGGAGTGGAGTTTGTATTGTGGACAGGATTTGTGAAATGAATTTTGGATTGTGGACAGGATGTGTGAAATAGAGTTTGGACTGTGGACGGGATGTTCGGACGGGAGTTTGGATTGAGAACAGAATGTGTGGAGTGGAGTTTGGATTGTGAACAGGACATGTGGAGAGGTGTTTGGATTGTGGACAGGATTTGTGGAATGAATTTTGGATTGTGGACAGGATGTGTGAAATAGAGTTTGGACTGTGGACGGGATGTGCGGATGGGAGTTTGGATTGAGAACAGAATGTGTGCAGTGGAGTTTGGATTGTGGACAGGATGTGTGGAGTGGAGTTTGGATTGTGGTCAGGATGTGTGGACTGGAGTTTGGATTGTGGACAGGATGTGTGGACTGGAGTTTGGATTGTGGACAGGATGTGTGGAGTGGAGTTTGGATTGTGGACAGGATGTGTTGAGTGGAGTTCGTATTGTGGACAGGATTTGTGGAGTGAAGTTTGGATTGTGGACAGGATGTGTGGAATGGAGTTTAGATTGTGGACAGGATGAGTGGAGTCAAGCTGGAGTTTGGATTGTGGACTGGATTTGTGGACTGGAGTTTGGATTGTGGACAGGATGTGTGGACTGGAGTTTGGAATTGGGACAGCCTGTGTGGACTGGAACAGAAGTTTGGATTGTGGACAGGATGTGTGGACTGGAGTTTGGGTTGTGGACAGGATGTGTGGACTGTAACTGAAGTTTGGATTGTTGACATGATGTGTGGAGTGGAGGTTGTATTGTGGGCAGGATGTGTGGACTGGAACAGAAGTTTGGATTGCGGACATGATGTGTGAAGTGGAGTTTGGATTGTGGACAAGCTGTTTGGAATGGAGTTTGGATTTTGGACAGGATTTGTGGAGTGGAGTTTGGCTTGCCGAAAGGATGTGTGGAATGGAGTTTGGACTGTGGACAGGAAGTGTGGATTGGAGATTGGATTGTGGACAGCATGTGTGGACTGGAACTGGAGTTTGGATTGTGGACAGGATGTGTGGACAGGAGTTTGGATTATGGACAGGATGTGTGGAGTGAAGTTTGGATTCTGGGCAGGATGTGTGGAGTGGAGGTTGGATTGTGGACAGGATGTGTGGAATGGAGTTTGGATTGTGGACAGGATTTGTGGACTGGAGTTTGGATTGTGGACAGGATGTGTGGACTGGAGTTTGGATTGTGGACAGCCTGTGTGGACTGGAACTGGAGTTTGGATTGTGGACAGGATGTGTGGAGTGGAGTTGGGATTGTGGACAGGATGTGTGGAGAGGAGTATGTATTGTGGACAGGATTTGTGGACTGGAGTTTGGATTGTGGACAGGATGTGTGGACTGGAGTTTGGATTGTGGACAGCCTGTGTGGACTGGAACTGGAGTTTGGATTGTGGACAGGATGTGTGGAGTGGAGTTGGGATTGTGGACAGGATGTGTGGAGAGGAGTATGTATTGTGGACAGGATGTGTGGACTAGAGTTTAGATTGTGGACAGGATGTGTGGACTGGAACTGGAGTTTGGATTGTGGACCGGATGTGTGGAGTGGAGTTTGGATTGTGCACAGGATGTGCGGAATGCAGTTTGGATTGTGGACAGGATGTGTGGAGTGAAGCTGGAGTTTGGATTGTGGACAGGATTTGTGAAGTGGAGTTTGCCTTGTGGACAGGATGTGTGGAATGGAGTTTGGATTGTGGACAGGATGTGTGGTCTGGAGTTTGGATTATGGACAGAATATGTGGACTGTAGTTTGGATTTTTGACAGGATGTGTGGACTGGAGTTTGGATTGTGGACAGGATGTGTGGAGTGGAGTTTGGATTGTGGACGGGATGTGTGGAGTGGAGTTTTGATTGTGGACAGGATGTGTGGAGTGGAGTCTGGATTGTGGACAGGATGTGTGGAGTGGAGTTTGGATTATGGACAGGATGTGTGGACTGGAGTTTGGAATGTGGACAGGGTATGTGCAGTTGAGCTGGAGTTTGGATTGTGGACAGCCTGTGTGGACTGGAACTGGAGTTTGGATTGTGGACAGGATGTGTGGAGTGGAGTTGGGATTGTGGACAGGATGTGTGGAGAGGAGTATGTATTGTGGACAGGATGTGTGGACTGAAACTGGAGTTTGTATTAAGGACAGGATGTGTGGAGTGGAATTGGATTCTGGACAGTATGGATGGACTGCAGTTTGGATTGTGGGCAGGATTTGTTGAGTGGAGTTTGGCTTGTGGACAGGATGTGTGTAATGGAGTTTGGATTGTGGACAGGATGTGTGGACTGGAGTTTGGATTGTGGACAGGATGTGTGGAGTAAAGCTGGAGTTTGGATTGTGGACAGGATGTGTGGACTGGAGTTTGGATTGTGGACAGGATTTGTGGAATGAATTTTGGATTGTGGACAGGATGTGTGAAATAGAGTTTGGACTGTGGACGGGATGTGCGGACGGGAGTTTGGATTGAGAACAGAATGTGTGCAGTGGAGTTTGGATTGTGGACAGGATGTGTGGAGTGGAGTTTGGATTGTGGTCAGGATGTGTGGACTGGAGTTTGGATTGTGGACAGGATGTGTGGACTGGAGTTTGGATTGTGGACAGGATGTGTGGAGTGGAGTTTGGATTGTGGACAGGATGTGTTGAGTGGAGTTCGTATTGTGGACAGGATTTGTGGAGTGAAGTTTGGATTGTGGACAGGATGTGTGGAATGGAGTTTAGATTGTGGACAGGATGAGTGGAGTCAAGCTGGAGTTTGGATTGTGGACTGGATTTGTGGACTGGAGTTTGGATTGTGGACAGGATGTGTGGACTGGAGTTTGGAATTGGGACAGCCTGTGTGGACTGGAACAGAAGTTTGGATTGTGGACAGGATGTGTGGACTGGAGTTTGGGTTGTGGACAGGATGTGTGGACTGTAACTGAAGTTTGGATTGTTGACATGATGTGTGGAGTGGAGGTTGTATTGTGGGCAGGATGTGTGGACTGGAACAGAAGTTTGGATTGCGGACATGATGTGTGAAGTGGAGTTTGGATTGTGGACAAGCTGTTTGGAATGGAGTTTGGATTTTGGACAGGATTTGTGGAGTGGAGTTTGGCTTGCCGAAAGGATGTGTGGAATGGAGTTTGGACTGTGGACAGGAAGTGTGGATTGGAGATTGGATTGTGGACAGCATGTGTGGACTGGAACTGGAGTTTGGATTGTGGACAGGATGTGTGGACAGGAGTTTGGATTATGGACAGGATGTGTGGAGTGAAGTTTGGATTCTGGGCAGGATGTGTGGAGTGGAGGTTGGATTGTGGACAGGATGTGTGGAATGGAGTTTGGATTGTGGACAGGATTTGTGGACTGGAGTTTGGATTGTGGACAGGATGTGTGGACTGGAGTTTGGATTGTGGACAGCCTGTGTGGACTGGAACTGGAGTTTGGATTGTGGACAGGATGTGTGGAGTGGAGGTTGGATTGTGGACAGGATGTGTTGACAGGAGTTTGGATTATGGACAGGATGTGTGGAGTGATGTTTGGATTCCGGGCAGGATGTGTGGAGTGGAGGTTGGATTGTGGATAGGATGTGTGGACTGGAGTTTAAATTGTGGACAGGATGTGTGGACTGGAACTGGAGTTTGGATTGTGGACAGGATGTGTGGAGTGGAGTTGGGATTGTGGACAGGATGTGTGGAGAGGAGTATGTATTGTGGACAGGATTTGTGGACTGGAGTTTGGATTGTGGACAGGATGTGTGGACTGGAGTTTGGATTGTGGACAGCCTGTGTGGACTGGAACTGGAGTTTGGATTGTGGACAGGATGTGTGGAGTGGAGTTGGGATTGTGGACAGGATGTGTGGAGAGGAGTATGTATTGTGGACAGGATGTGTGGACTAGAGTTTAGATTGTGGACAGGATGTGTGGACTGGAACTGGAGTTTGGATTGTGGACCGGATGTGTGGACTGAAGTTTGGATTGTGGACAGGATGTGTGGAGTGGATTTTGGATTGTGCACAGGATGTGCGGAATGCAGTTTGGATTGTGGACAGGATGTGTGGAGTGAAGTTTGGATTCTGGGCAGGATGTGTGGAGTGGAGGTTGGATTGTGGACAGGATGTGTGGAATGGAGTTTGGATTGTGGACAGGATTTGTGGACTGGAGTTTGGATTGTGGACAGGATGTGTGGACTGGAGTTTGGATTGTGGACAGCCTGTGTGGACTGGAACTGGAGTTTGGATTGTGGACAGGATGTGTGGAGTGGAGGTTGGATTGTGGACAGGATGTGTTGACAGGAGTTTGGATTATGGACAGGATGTGTGGAGTGATGTTTGGATTCTGGGCAGGATGTGTGGAGTGGAGGTTGGATTGTGGATAGGATGTGTGGACTGGAGTTTAAATTGTGGACAGGATGTGTGGACTGGAACTGGAGTTTGGATTGTGGACAGGATGTGTGGAGTGGAGTTGGGATTGTGGACAGGATGTGTGGAGAGGAGTATGTATTGTGGACAGGATTTGTGGACTGGAGTTTGGATTGTGGACAGGATGTGTGGACTGGAGTTTGGATTGTGGACAGCCTGTGTGGACTGGAACTGGAGTTTGGATTGTGGACAGGATGTGTGGAGTGGAGTTGGGATTGTGGACAGGATGTGTGGAGAGGAGTATGTATTGTGGACAGGATGTGTGGACTAGAGTTTAGATTGTGGACAGGATGTGTGGACTGGAACTGGAGTTTGGATTGTGGACCGGATGTGTGGACTGAAGTTTGGATTGTGGACAGGATGTGTGGAGTGGATTTTGGATTGTGCACAGGATGTGCGGAATGCAGTTTGGATTGTGGACAGGATGTGTGGAGTCAAGCTGGAGTTTGGATTGTGGACAGGATTTGTGAAGTGGAGTTTGCCTTGTGGACAGGATGTGTGGAATGGAGTTTGGATTGTGGACAGGATGTGTGGACTGGAGTTTGGATTATGGACAGAGTATGTGGACTGGAGTTTGGATTTTTGACAGGATGTGTGGACTGGAGTTTGGATTGTGGACAGGATGTGTGGAGTGGAGTTTGGATTGTGGACGGGATGTGTGGAGTGGAGTTTTGATTGTGGACAGGATGTGTGGAGTGGAGTTTGGATTGTGGACAGGATGTGTGGAGTGTAGTTTGGATTATGGACAGGATTTGTGGACTGGAGTTTGGATTGTGGACAGGATGTGTGGACTGGAGTTTGGATTGTGGACAGCCTGTGTGGACTGGAACTGGAGTTTGGATTGTGGACAGGATGTGTGGAGTGGAGTTTGTATTGTGGACAGGATTTGTGAAATGAATTTTGGATTGTGGACAGGATGTGTGAAATAGAGTTTGGACTGTGGACGGGATGTTCGGACGGGAGTTTGGATTGAGAACAGAATGTGTGGAGTGGAGTTTGGATTGTGAACAGGACATGTGGAGAGGTGTTTGGATTGTGGACAGGATTTGTGGAATGAATTTTGGATTGTGGACAGGATGTGTGAAATAGAGTTTGGACTGTGGACGGGATGTGCGGATGGGAGTTTGGATTGAGAACAGAATGTGTGCAGTGGAGTTTGGATTGTGGACAGGATGTGTGGAGTGGAGTTTGGATTGTGGTCAGGATGTGTGGACTGGAGTTTGGATTGTGGACAGGATGTGTGGACTGGAGTTTGGATTGTGGACAGGATGTGTGGAGTGGAGTTTGGATTGTGGACAGGATGTGTTGAGTGGAGTTCGTATTGTGGACAGGATTTGTGGAGTGAAGTTTGGATTGTGGACAGGATGTGTGGAATGGAGTTTAGATTGTGGACAGGATGAGTGGAGTCAAGCTGGAGTTTGGATTGTGGACTGGATTTGTGGACTGGAGTTTGGATTGTGGACAGGATGTGTGGACTGGAGTTTGGAATTGGGACAGCCTGTGTGGACTGGAACAGAAGTTTGGATTGTGGACAGGATGTGTGGACTGGAGTTTGGGTTGTGGACAGGATGTGTGGACTGTAACTGAAGTTTGGATTGTTGACATGATGTGTGGAGTGGAGGTTGTATTGTGGGCAGGATGTGTGGACTGGAACAGAAGTTTGGATTGCGGACATGATGTGTGAAGTGGAGTTTGGATTGTGGACAAGCTGTTTGGAATGGAGTTTGGATTTTGGACAGGATTTGTGGAGTGGAGTTTGGCTTGCCGAAAGGATGTGTGGAATGGAGTTTGGACTGTGGTCAGGAAGTGTGGATTGGAGATTGGATTGTGGACAGCATGTGTGGACTGGAACTGGAGTTTGGATTGTGGACAGGATGTGTGGACAGGAGTTTGGATTATGGACAGGATGTGTGGAGTGAAGTTTGGATTCTGGGCAGGATGTGTGGAGTGGAGGTTGGATTGTGGACAGGATGTGTGGAATGGAGTTTGGATTGTGGACAGGATTTGTGGACTGGAGTTTGGATTGTGGACAGGATGTGTGGACTGGAGTTTGGATTGTGGACAGCCTGTGTGGACTGGAACTGGAGTTTGGATTGTGGACAGGATGTGTGGAGTGGAGTTGGGATTGTGGACAGGATGTGTGGAGAGGAGTATGTATTGTGGACAGGATTTGTGGACTGGAGTTTGGATTGTGGACAGGATGTGTGGACTGGAGTTTGGATTGTGGACAGCCTGTGTGGACTGGAACTGGAGTTTGGATTGTGGACAGGATGTGTGGAGTGGAGTTGGGATTGTGGACAGGATGTGTGGAGAGGAGTATGTATTGTGGACAGGATGTGTGGACTAGAGTTTAGATTGTGGACAGGATGTGTGGACTGGAACTGGAGTTTGGATTGTGGACCGGATGTGTGGAGTGGAGTTTGGATTGTGCACAGGATGTGCGGAATGCAGTTTGGAATGTGGACAGGATGTGTGGAGTGAAGCTGGAGTTTGGATTGTGGACAGGATTTGTGAAGTGGAGTTTGCCTTGTGGACAGGATGTGTGGAATGGAGTTTGGATTGTGGACAGGATGTGTGGACTGGAGTTTGGATTATGGACAGAATATGTGGACTGGAGTTTGGATTTTTGACAGGATGTGTGGACTGGAGTTTGGATTGTGGACAGGATGTGTGGAGTGGAGTTTGGATTGTGGACGGGATGTGTGGAGTGGAGTTTTGATTGTGGACAGGATGTGTGGAGTGGAGTCTGGATTGTGGACAGGATGTGTGGAGTGGAGTTTGGATTATGGACAGGATGTGTGGACTGGAGTTTGGAATGTGGACAGGGTATGTGCAGTTGAGCTGGAGTTTGGATTGTGGACAGGATGTGTGGAGTGGAGTGTGGACTGTGGACAAGATGTGTGGACTGGAGTTTGGATTGTGGACAGAATATGTGGACTGGAGTTTAGATTGTGGACAGCATGTGTGGACTGAAACTGGAGTTTGTATTAAGGACAGGATGTGTGGAGTGGAATTGGATTCTGGACAGGATGGATGGACTGCAGTTTGGATTGTGGGCAGGATTTGTTGAGTGGAGTTTGGCTTGTGGACAGGATGTGTGTAATGGAGTTTGGATTGTGGACAGGATGTGTGGACTGGAGTTTGGATTGTGGACAGGATGTGTGGAGTAAAGCTGGAGTTTGGATTGTGGACAGGATGTGTGGACTGGAGTTTGGATTGTGGACAGGATTTGTGGAATGAATTTTGGATTGTGGACAGGATGTGTGAAATAGAGTTTGGACTGTGGACGGGATGTGCGGACGGGAGTTTGGATTGAGAACAGAATGTGTGCAGTGGAGTTTGGATTGTGGACAGGATGTGTGGAGTGGAGTTTGGATTGTGGTCAGGATGTGTGGACTGGAGTTTGGATTGTGGACAGGATGTGTGGACTGGAGTTTGGATTGTGGACAGGATGTGTGGAGTGGAGTTTGGATTGTGGACAGGATGTGTTGAGTGGAGTTCGTATTGTGGACAGGATTTGTGGAGTGAAGTTTGGATTGTGGACAGGATGTGTGGAATGGAGTTTAGATTGTGGACAGGATGAGTGGAGTCAAGCTGGAGTTTGGATTGTGGACTGGATTTGTGGACTGGAGTTTGGATTGTGGACAGGATGTGTGGACTGGAGTTTGGAATTGGGACAGCCTGTGTGGACTGGAACAGAAGTTTGGATTGTGGACAGGATGTGTGGACTGGAGTTTGGGTTGTGGACAGGATGTGTGGACTGTAACTGAAGTTTGGATTGTTGACATGATGTGTGGAGTGGAGGTTGTATTGTGGGCAGGATGTGTGGACTGGAACAGAAGTTTGGATTGCGGACATGATGTGTGAAGTGGAGTTTGGATTGTGGACAAGCTGTTTGGAATGGAGTTTGGATTTTGGACAGGATTTGTGGAGTGGAGTTTGGCTTGCCGAAAGGATGTGTGGAATGGAGTTTGGACTGTGGACAGGAAGTGTGGATTGGAGATTGGATTGTGGACAGCATGTGTGGACTGGAACTGGAGTTTGGATTGTGGACAGGATGTGTGGACAGGAGTTTGGATTATGGACAGGATGTGTGGAGTGAAGTTTGGATTCTGGGCAGGATGTGTGGAGTGGAGGTTGGATTGTGGACAGGATGTGTGGAATGGAGTTTGGATTGTGGACAGGATTTGTGGACTGGAGTTTGGATTGTGGACAGGATGTGTGGACTGGAGTTTGGATTGTGGACAGCCTGTGTGGACTGGAACTGGAGTTTGGATTGTGGACAGGATGTGTGGAGTGGAGTTGGGATTGTGGACAGGATGTGTTGACAGGAGTTTGGATTATGGACAGGATGTGTGGAGTGATGTTTGGATTCTGGGCAGGATGTGTGGAGTGGAGGTTGGATTGTGGATAGGATGTGTGGACTGGAGTTTAAATTGTGGACAGGATGTGTGGACTGGAACTGGAGTTTGGATTGTGGACAGGATGTGTGGAGTGGAGTTGGGATTGTGGACAGGATGTGTGGAGAGGAGTATGTATTGTGGACAGGATTTGTGGACTGGAGTTTGGATTGTGGACAGGATGTGTGGACTGGAGTTTGGATTGTGGACAGCCTGTGTGGACTGGAACTGGAGTTTGGATTGTGGACAGGATGTGTGGAGTGGAGTTGGGATTGTGGACAGGATGTGTGGAGAGGAGTATGTATTGTGGACAGGATGTGTGGACTAGAGTTTAGATTGTGGACAGGATGTGTGGACTGGAACTGGAGTTTGGATTGTGGACCGGATGTGTGGACTGAAGTTTGGATTGTGGACAGGATGTGTGGAGTGGATTTTGGATTGTGCACAGGATGTGCGGAATGCAGTTTGGATTGTGGACAGGATGTGTGGAGTCAAGCTGGAGTTTGGATTGTGGACAGGATTTGTGAAGTGGAGTTTGCCTTGTGGACAGGATGTGTGGAATGGAGTTTGGATTGTGGACAGGATGTGTGGACTGGAGTTTGGATTATGGACAGAATATGTGGACTGGAGTTTGGATTTTTGACAGGATGTGTGGACTGGAGTTTGGATTGTGGACAGGATGTGTGGAGTGGAGTTTGGATTGTGGACGGGATGTGTGGAGTGGAGTTTTGATTGTGGACAGGATGTGTGGAGTGGAGTTTGGATTGTGGACAGGATGTGTGGAGTGTAGTTTGGATTATGGACAGGATGTGTGGACTGGAGTTTGGAATGTGGACAGGATATGTGCAGTTGAGCTGGAGTTTGGATTGTGGACAGGATGTGTGGAGTGGAGTGTGGACTGTGGACAAGATGTGTGGACTGGAGTTTGGATTGTGGACAGAATGTGTGGACTGGAGTTTAGATTGTGGACAGCATGTGTTGACTGAAACTGGAGTTTGGATTAAGGACAGGATGTGTGGAGTGGAATTGGATTCTGGACAGGATGGATGGACTGCAGTTTGGATTGTGGGCAGGATTTGTTGAGTGGAGTTTGGCTTGTGGACAGGATGTGTGTAATGGAGTTTGGATTGTGGACAGGATGTGTGGACTGGAGTTTGGATTGTGGACAGGATGTGTGGAGTAAAGCTGGAGTTCGGATTGTGGACAGGATGTGTGGACTGGAGTTTGGATTGTGGACAGGATGTGTGGAGTAAAGCTGGAGTTTGGATTGTGGACAAAATGTGTGGACTGGAGTTTGGATTGTGGACAGGATGTGTGGAGTGTAACTGAAGTTTGGATTGTTGACATGATGTGTGGAGTGGAGGTTGTATTGTGGGCAGGATGTGTGGACTGGAACCGAAGTTTGGATTGCGGACATGATGTGTGAAGTGGAGTTGGATTGTGGACAAGCTGTTTGGAATGGAGTTTGGATTTTGGACAGGATTTGTGGAGTGGACTTTGGCTTGCCGAAAGGGTGTGTGGAATGGAGTTTGGACTGTGGACAGGATGTGTGGATTGGAGATTGGATTGTGGACAGCATGTGTGGACTGGAGTTTGGATTGTGGACAGGTTGTGTGGACTGGAGTTTGTACTGTGGACAGGATGTCTGGACTGGAACCGAAGGTTGGATTGTGGACATCCTGTGTGGACTGGAACTCGAGTTTGGATTGTGGACAGCCTGTGTGGACTGGAACTGGAGTTTGGATTGTGGACAGGATGTGTGGAGTGGAGGTTGGATTGTGGACAGGATGTGTTGACAGGAGTTTGGATTATGGACAGGATGTGTGGAGTGATGTTTGGATTCTGGGCAGGATGTGTGGAGTGGAGGTTGGATTGTGGATAGGATGTGTGGAATGGAGTTTGGATTGTGGACAGGATTTGTGGACTGGAGTTTGGATTGTGGACAGGATGTGTGGACTGGAGTTTGGATTGTGGACAGCCTGTGTGGACTGGAACTGGAGTTTGGATTGTGGACAGGATGTGTGGAGTGGAGTTTGTATTGTGGACAGGATTTGTGAAATGAATTTTGGATTGTGGACAGGATGTGTGAAATAGAGTTTGGACTGTGGACGGGATGTTCGGACGGGAGTTTGGATTGAGAACAGAATGTGTGGACTGGAGTTTGGATTGTGAACAGGACATGTGGAGAGGTGTTTGGATTGTGGACAGGATTTGTGGAATGAATTTTGGATTGTGGACAGGATGTGTGAAATAGAGTTTGGACTGTGGACGGGATGTGCGGATGGGAGTTTGGATTGAGAACAGAATGTGTGCAGTGGAGTTTGGATTGTGGACAGGATGTGTGGAGTGGAGTTTGGATTGTGGTCAGGATGTGTGGACTGGAGTTTGGATTGTGGACAGGATGTGTGGACTGGAGTTTGGATTGTGGACAGGATGTGTGGAGTGGAGTTTGGATTGTGGACGGGATGTGTGGAGTGGAGTTTTGATTGTGGACAGGATGTGTGGAGTGGAGTCTGGATTGTGGACAGGATGTGTGGAGTGGAGTTTGGATTATGGACAGGATGTGTGGACTGGAGTTTGGAATGTGGACAGGGTATGTGCAGTTGAGCTGGAGTTTGGATTGTGGACAGGATGTGTGGAGTGGAGTGTGGACTGTGGACAAGATGTGTGGACTGGAGTTTGGATTGTGGACAGAATATGTGGACTGGAGTTTAGATTGTGGACAGCATGTGTGGACTGAAACTGGAGTTTGTATTAAGGACAGGATGTGTGGAGTGGAATTGGATTCTGGACAGGATGGATGGACTGCAGTTTGGATTGTGGGCAGGATTTGTTGAGTGGAGTTTGGCTTGTGGACAGGATGTGTGTAATGGAGTTTGGATTGTGGACAGGATGTGTGGACTGGAGTTTGGATTGTGGACAGGATGTGTGGAGTAAAGCTGGAGTTTGGATTGTGGACAGGATGTGTGGACTGGAGTTTGGATTGTGGACAGGATTTGTGGAATGAATTTTGGATTGTGGACAGGATGTGTGAAATAGAGTTTGGACTGTGGACGGGATGTGCGGACGGGAGTTTGGATTGAGAACAGAATGTGTGCAGTGGAGTTTGGATTGTGGACAGGATGTGTGGAGTGGAGTTTGGATTGTGGTCAGGATGTGTGGACTGGAGTTTGGATTGTGGACAGGATGTGTGGACTGGAGTTTGGATTGTGGACAGGATGTGTGGAGTGGAGTTTGGATTGTGGACAGGATGTGTTGAGTGGAGTTCGTATTGTGGACAGGATTTGTGGAGTGAAGTTTGGATTGTGGACAGGATGTGTGGAATGGAGTTTAGATTGTGGACAGGATGAGTGGAGTCAAGCTGGAGTTTGGATTGTGGACTGGATTTGTGGACTGGAGTTTGGATTGTGGACAGGATGTGTGGACTGGAGTTTGGAATTGGGACAGCCTGTGTGGACTGGAACAGAAGTTTGGATTGTGGACAGGATGTGTGGACTGGAGTTTGGGTTGTGGACAGGATGTGTGGACTGTAACTGAAGTTTGGATTGTTGACATGATGTGTGGAGTGGAGGTTGTATTGTGGGCAGGATGTGTGGACTGGAACAGAAGTTTGGATTGCGGACATGATGTGTGAAGTGGAGTTTGGATTGTGGACAAGCTGTTTGGAATGGAGTTTGGATTTTGGACAGGATTTGTGGAGTGGAGTTTGGCTTGCCGAAAGGATGTGTGGAATGGAGTTTGGACTGTGGACAGGAAGTGTGGATTGGAGATTGGATTGTGGACAGCATGTGTGGACTGGAACTGGAGTTTGGATTGTGGACAGGATGTGTGGACAGGAGTTTGGATTATGGACAGGATGTGTGGAGTGAAGTTTGGATTCTGGGCAGGATGTGTGGAGTGGAGGTTGGATTGTGGACAGGATGTGTGGAATGGAGTTTGGATTGTGGACAGGATTTGTGGACTGGAGTTTGGATTGTGGACAGGATGTGTGGACTGGAGTTTGGATTGTGGACAGCCTGTGTGGACTGGAACTGGAGTTTGGATTGTGGACAGGATGTGTGGAGTGGAGGTTGGATTGTGGACAGGATGTGTTGACAGGAGTTTGGATTATGGACAGGATGTGTGGAGTGATGTTTGGATTCTGGGCAGGATGTGTGGAGTGGAGGTTGGATTGTGGATAGGATGTGTGGACTGGAGTTTAAATTGTGGACAGGGTGTGTGGACTGGAACTGGAGTTTGGATTGTGGACAGGATGTGTGGAGTGGAGTTGGGATTGTGGACAGGATGTGTGGAGAGGAGTATGTATTGTGGACAGGATTTGTGGACTGGAGTTTGGATTGTGGACAGGATGTGTGGACTGGAGTTTGGATTGTGGACAGCTTGTGTGGACTGGAACTGGAGTTTGGATTGTGGACAGGATGTGTGGAGTGGAGTTGGGATTGTGGACAGGATGTGTGGAGAGGAGTATGTATTGTGGACAGGATGTGTGGACTAGAGTTTAGATTGTGGACAGGATGTGTGGACTGGAACTGGAGTTTGGATTGTGGACCGGATGTGTGGACTGAAGTTTGGATTGTGGACAGGATGTGTGGAGTGGATTTTGGATTGTGCACAGGATGTGCGGAATGCAGTTTGGATTGTGGACAGGATGTGTGGAGTCAAGCTGGAGTTTGGATTGTGGACAGGATTTGTGAAGTGGAGTTTGCCTTGTGGACAGGATGTGTGGAATGGAGTTTGGATTGTGGACAGGATGTGTGGACTGGAGTTTGGATTATGGACAGAATATGTGGACTGGAGTTTGGATTTTTGACAGGATGTGTGGACTGGAGTTTGGATTGTGGACAGGATGTGTGGAGTGGAGTTTGGATTGTGGACGGGATGTGTGGAGTGGAGTTTTGATTGTGGACAGGATGTGTGGAGTGGAGTTTGGATTGTGGACAGGATGTGTGGAGTGTAGTTTGGATTATGGACAGGATGTGTGGACTGGAGTTTGGAATGTGGACAGGATATGTGCAGTTGAGCTGGAGATTGGATTGTGGACAGGATGTGTGGAGTGGAGTGTGGACTGTGGACAAGATGTGTGGACTGGAGTTTGGATTGTGGACAGAATGTGTGGACTGGAGTTTAGATTGTGGACAGCATGTGTTGACTGAAACTGGAGTTTGGATTAAGGACAGGATGTGTGGAGTGGAATTGGATTCTGGACAGGATGGATGGACTGCAGTTTGGATTGTGGGCAGGATTTGTTGAGTGGAGTTTGGCTTGTGGACAGGATGTGTGTAATGGAGTTTGGATTGTGGACAGGATGTGTGGACTGGAGTTTGGATTGTGGACAGGATGTGTGGAGTAAAGCTGGAGTTCGGATTGTGGACAGGATGTGTGGACTGGAGTTTGGATTGTGGACAGGATGTGTGGAGTAAAGCTGGAGTTTGGATTGTGGACAAAATGTGTGGACTGGAGTTTGGATTGTGGACAGGATGTGTGGACTGTAACTGAAGTTTGGATTGTTGACATGATGTGTGGAGTGGAGGTTGTATTGTGGGCAGGATGTGTGGACTGGAACCGAAGTTTGGATTGCGGACATGATGTGTGAAGTGGAGTTGGATTGTGGACAAGCTGTTTGGAATGGAGTTTGGATTTTGGACAGGATTTGTGGAGTGGACTTTGGCTTGCCGAAAGGGTGTGTGGAATGGAGTTTGGACTGTGGACAGGATGTGTGGATTGGAGATTGGATTGTGGACAGCATGTGTGGACTGGAGTTTGGATTGTGGACAGGTTGTGTGGACTGGAGTTTGTACTGTGGACAGGATGTCTGGACTGGAACCGAAGGTTGGATTGTGGACATCCTGTGTGGACTGGAACTCGAGTTTGGATTGTGGACAGCCTGTGTGGACTGGAACTGGAGTTTGGATTGTGGACAGGATGTGTGGAGTGGAGGTTGGATTGTGGACAGGATGTGTTGACAGGAGTTTGGATTATGGACAGGATGTGTGGAGTGATGTTTGGATTCTGGGCAGGATGTGTGGAGTGGAGGTTGGATTGTGGATAGGATGTGTGGAATGGAGTTTGGATTGTGGACAGGATTTGTGGACTGGAGTTTGGATTGTGGACAGGATGTGTGGACTGGAGTTTGGATTGTGGACAGCCTGTGTGGACTGGAACTGGAGTTTGGATTGTGGACAGGATGTGTGGAGTGGAGTTTGTATTGTGGACAGGATTTGTGAAATGAATTTTGGATTGTGGACAGGATGTGTGAAATAGAGTTTGGACTGTGGACGGGATGTTCGGACGGGAGTTTGGATTGAGAACAGAATGTGTGGAGTGGAGTTTGGATTGTGAACAGGACATGTGGAGAGGTGTTTGGATTGTGGACAGGATTTGTGGAATGAATTTTGGATTGTGGACAGGATGTGTGAAATAGAGTTTGGACTGTGGACGGGATGTGCGGATGGGAGTTTGGATTGAGAACAGAATGTGTGCAGTGGAGTTTGGATTGTGGACAGGATGTGTGGAGTGGAGTTTGGATTGTGGTCAGGATGTGTGGACTGGAGTTTGGATTGTGGACAGGATGTGTGGACTGGAGTTTGGATTGTGGACAGGATGTGTGGAGTGGAGTTTGGATTGTGGACAGGATGTGTTGAGTGGAGTTCGTATTGTGGACAGGATTTGTGGAGTGAAGTTTGGATTGTGGACAGGATGTGTGGAATGGAGTTTAGATTGTGGACAGGATGAGTGGAGTCAAGCTGGAGTTTGGATTGTGGACTGGATTTGTGGACTGGAGTTTGGATTGTGGACAGGATGTGTGGACTGGAGTTTGGAATTGGGACAGCCTGTGTGGACTGGAACAGAAGTTTGGATTGTGGACAGGATGTGTGGACTGGAGTTTGGGTTGTGGACAGGATGTGTGGACTGTAACTGAAGTTTGGATTGTTGACATGATGTGTGGAGTGGAGGTTGTATTGTGGGCAGGATGTGTGGACTGGAACAGAAGTTTGGATTGCGGACATGATGTGTGAAGTGGAGTTTGGATTGTGGACAAGCTGTTTGGAATGGAGTTTGGATTTTGGACAGGATTTGTGGAGTGGAGTTTGGCTTGCCGAAAGGATGTGTGGAATGGAGTTTGGACTGTGGACAGGAAGTGTGGATTGGAGATTGGATTGTGGACAGCATGTGTGGACTGGAACTGGAGTTTGGATTGTGGACAGGATGTGTGGACAGGAGTTTGGATTATGGACAGGATGTGTGGAGTGAAGTTTGGATTCTGGGCAGGATGTGTGGAGTGGAGGTTGGATTGTGGACAGGATGTGTGGAATGGAGTTTGGATTGTGGACAGGATTTGTGGACTGGAGTTTGGATTGTGGACAGGATGTGTGGACTGGAGTTTGGATTGTGGACAGCCTGTGTGGACTGGAACTGGAGTTTGGATTGTGGACAGGATGTGTGGAGTGGAGTTGGGATTGTGGACAGGATGTGTGGAGAGGAGTATGTATTGTGGACAGGATTTGTGGACTGGAGTTTGGATTGTGGACAGGATGTGTGGACTGGAGTTTGGATTGTGGACAGCCTGTGTGGACTGGAACTGGAGTTTGGATTGTGGACAGGATGTGTGGAGTGGAGTTGGGATTGTGGACAGGATGTGTGGAGAGGAGTATGTATTGTGGACAGGATGTGTGGACTAGAGTTTAGATTGTGGACAGGATGTGTGGACTGGAACTGGAGTTTGGATTGTGGACCGGATGTGTGGAGTGGAGTTTGGATTGTGCACAGGATGTGCGGAATGCAGTTTGGATTGTGGACAGGATGTGTGGAGTGAAGCTGGAGTTTGGATTGTGGACAGGATTTGTGAAGTGGAGTTTGCCTTGTGGACAGGATGTGTGGAATGGAGTTTGGATTGTGGACAGGATGTGTGGACTGGAGTTTGGATTATGGACAGAATATGTGGACTGGAGTTTGGATTTTTGACAGGATGTGTGGACTGGAGTTTGGATTGTGGACAGGATGTGTGGAGTGGAGTTTGGATTGTGGACGGGATGTGTGGAGTGGAGTTTTGATTGTGGACAGGATGTGTGGAGTGGAGTCTGGATTGTGGACAGGATGTGTGGAGTGGAGTTTGGATTATGGACAGGATGTGTGGACTGGAGTTTGGAATGTGGACAGGGTATGTGCAGTTGAGCTGGAGTTTGGATTGTGGACAGGATGTGTGGAGTGGAGTGTGGACTGTGGACAAGATGTGTGGACTGGAGTTTGGATTGTGGACAGAATATGTGGACTGGAGTTTAGATTGTGGACAGCATGTGTGGACTGAAACTGGAGTTTGTATTAAGGACAGGATGTGTGGAGTGGAATTGGATTCTGGACAGGATGGATGGACTGCAGTTTGGATTGTGGGCAGGATTTGTTGAGTGGAGTTTGGCTTGTGGACAGGATGTGTGTAATGGAGTTTGGATTGTGGACAGGATGTGTGGACTGGAGTTTGGATTGTGGACAGGATGTGTGGAGTAAAGCTGGAGTTTGGATTGTGGACAGGATGTGTGGACTGGAGTTTGGATTGTGGACAGGATTTGTGGAATGAATTTTGGATTGTGGACAGGATGTGTGAAATAGAGTTTGGACTGTGGACGGGATGTGCGGACGGGAGTTTGGATTGAGAACAGAATGTGTGCAGTGGAGTTTGGATTGTGGACAGGATGTGTGGAGTGGAGTTTGGATTGTGGTCAGGATGTGTGGACTGGAGTTTGGATTGTGGACAGGATGTGTGGACTGGAGTTTGGATTGTGGACAGGATGTGTGGAGTGGAGTTTGGATTGTGGACAGGATGTGTTGAGTGGAGTTCGTATTGTGGACAGGATTTGTGGAGTGAAGTTTGGATTGTGGACAGGATGTGTGGAATGGAGTTTAGATTGTGGACAGGATGAGTGGAGTCAAGCTGGAGTTTGGATTGTGGACTGGATTTGTGGACTGGAGTTTGGATTGTGGACAGGATGTGTGGACTGGAGTTTGGAATTGGGACAGCCTGTGTGGACTGGAACAGAAGTTTGGATTGTGGACAGGATGTGTGGACTGGAGTTTGGGTTGTGGACAGGATGTGTGGACTGTAACTGAAGTTTGGATTGTTGACATGATGTGTGGAGTGGAGGTTGTATTGTGGGCAGGATGTGTGGACTGGAACAGAAGTTTGGATTGCGGACATGATGTGTGAAGTGGAGTTTGGATTGTGGACAAGCTGTTTGGAATGGAGTTTGGATTTTGGACAGGATTTGTGGAGTGGAGTTTGGCTTGCCGAAAGGATGTGTGGAATGGAGTTTGGACTGTGGACAGGAAGTGTGGATTGGAGATTGGATTGTGGACAGCATGTGTGGACTGGAACTGGAGTTTGGATTGTGGACAGGATGTGTGGACAGGAGTTTGGATTATGGACAGGATGTGTGGAGTGAAGTTTGGATTCTGGGCAGGATGTGTGGAGTGGAGGTTGGATTGTGGACAGGATGTGTGGAATGGAGTTTGGATTGTGGACAGGATTTGTGGACTGGAGTTTGGATTGTGGACAGGATGTGTGGACTGGAGTTTGGATTGTGGACAGCCTGTGTGGACTGGAACTGGAGTTTGGATTGTGGACAGGATGTGTGGAGTGGAGGTTGGATTGTGGACAGGATGTGTTGACAGGAGTTTGGATTATGGACAGGATGTGTGGAGTGATGTTTGGATTCTGGGCAGGATGTGTGGAGTGGAGGTTGGATTGTGGATAGGATGTGTGGACTGGAGTTTAAATTGTGGACAGGATGAGTGGACTGGAACTGGAGTTTGGATTGTGGACAGGATGTGTGGAGTGGAGTTGGGATTGTGGACAGGATGTGTGGAGAGGAGTATGTATTGTGGACAGGATTTGTGGACTGGAGTTTGGATTGTGGACAGGATGTGTGGACTGGAGTTTGGATTGTGGACAGCCTGTGTGGACTGGAACTGGAGTTTGGATTGTGGACAGGATGTGTGGAGTGGAGTTGGGATTGTGGACAGGATGTGTGGAGAGGAGTATGTATTGTGGACAGGATGTGTGGACTAGAGTTTAGATTGTGGACTGGAACTGGAGTTTGGATTGTGGACCGGATGTGTGGAGTGAAGTTTGGATTGTGGACAGGATGTGTGGAGTGGATTTTGGATTGTGCACAGGATGTGCGGAATGCAGTTTGGATTGTGGACAGGATGTGTGGAGTCAAGCTGGAGTTTGGATTGTGGACAGGATTTGTGAAGTGGAGTTTGCCTTGTGGACAGGATGTGTGGAATGGAGTTTGGATTGTGGAGAGGATGTGTGGACTGGAGTTTGGATTATGGACAGAATATGTGGACTGGAGTTTGGATTTTTGACAGGATGTGTGGACTGGAGTTTGGATTGTGGACAGGATGTGTGGAGTGGAGTTTGGATTGTGGACGGGATGTGTGGAGTGGAGTTTTGATTGTGGACAGGATGTGTGGAGTGGAGTTTGGATTGTGGACAGGATGTGTGGAGTGTAGTTTGGATTATGGACAGGATGTGTGGACTGGAGTTTGGAATGTGGACAGGATATGTGCAGTTGAGCTGGAGTTTGGATTGTGGACAGGATGTGTGGAGTGGAGTGTGGACTGTGGACAAGATGTGTGGACTGGAGTTTGGATTGTGGACAGAATGTGTGGACTGGAGTTTAGATTGTGGACAGCATGTGTTGACTGAAACTGGAGTTTGGATTAAGGACAGGATGTGTGGAGTGGAATTGGATTCTGGACAGGATGGATGGACTGCAGTTTGGATTGTGGGCAGGATTTGTTGAGTGGAGTTTGGCTTGTGGACAGGATGTGTGTAATGGAGTTTGGATTGTGGACAGGATGTGTGGACTGGAGTTTGGATTGTGGACAGGATGTGTGGAGTAAAGCTGGAGTTCGGATTGTGGACAGGATGTGTGGACTGGAGTTTGGATTGTGGACAGGATGTGTGGAGTAAAGCTGGAGTTTGGATTGTGGACAAAATGTGTGGACTGGAGTTTGGATTGTGGACAGGATGTGTGGACTGTAACTGAAGTTTGGATTGTTGACATGATGTGTGGAGTGGAGGTTGTATTGTGGGCAGGATGTGTGGACTGGAACCGAAGTTTGGATTGCGGACATGATGTGTGAAGTGGAGTTGGATTGTGGACAAGCTGTTTGGAATGGAGTTTGGATTTTGGACAGGATTTGTGGAGTGGACTTTGGCTTGCCGAAAGGGTGTGTGGAATGGAGTTTGGACTGTGGACAGGATGTGTGGATTGGAGATTGGATTGTGGACAGCATGTGTGGACTGGAGTTTGGATTGTGGACAGGTTGTGTGGACTGGAGTTTGTACTGTGGACAGGATGTCTGGACTGGAACCGAAGGTTGGATTGTGGACATCCTGTGTGGACTGGAACTCGAGTTTGGATTGTGGACAGCCTGTGTGGACTGGAACTGGAGTTTGGATTGTGGACAGGATGTGTGGAGTGGAGGTTGGATTGTGGACAGGATGTGTTGACAGGAGTTTGGATTATGGACAGGATGTGTGGAGTGATGTTTGGATTCTGGGCAGGATGTGTGGAGTGGAGGTTGGATTGTGGATAGGATGTGTGGAATGGAGTTTGGATTGTGGACAGGATTTGTGGACTGGAGTTTGGATTGTGGACAGGATGTGTGTACTGGAGTTTGGATTGTGGACAGCCTGTGTGGACTGGAACTGGAGTTTGGATTGTGGACAGGATGTGTGGAGTGGAGTTTGTATTGTGGACAGGATTTGTGAAATGAATTTTGGATTGTGGACAGGATGTGTGAAATAGAGTTTGGACTGTGGACGGGATGTTCAGACGGGAGTTTGGATTGAGAACAGAATGTGTGGAGTGGAGTTTGGATTGTGAACAGGACATGTGGAGAGGTGTTTGGATTGTGGACAGGATTTGTGGAATGAATTTTGGATTGTGGACAGGATGTGTGAAATAGAGTTTGGACTGTGGACAGGATGTGTGGAGTGGAGTTTGGATTGTGGTCAGGATGTGTGGACTGGAGTTTGGATTGCGGACAGGATGTGTGGACTGGAGTTTGGATTGTGGACAGGATGTGTGGAGTGGAGTTTGGATTGTGGACAGGATGTGTTGAGTGGAGTTCGTATTGTGGACAGGATTTGTGGAGTGAAGTTTGGATTGTGGACAGGATGTGTGGAATGGAGTTTAGATTGTGGACAGGATGAGTGGAGTCAAGCTGGAGTTTGGATTGTGGACTGGATTTGTGGACTGGAGTTTGGATTGTGGACAGGATGTGTGGACTGGAGTTTGGAATTGGGACAGCCTGTGTGGACTGGAACAGAAGTTTGGATTGTGGACAGGATGTGTGGACTGGAGTTTGGGTTGTGGACAGGATGTGTGGACTGTAACTGAAGTTTGGATTGTTGACATGATGTGTGGAGTGGAGGTTGTATTGTGGGCAGGATGTGTGGACTGGAACAGAAGTTTGGATTGCGGACATGATGTGTGAAGTGGAGTTTGGATTGTGGACAAGCTGTTTGGAATGGAGTTTGGATTTTGGACAGGATTTGTGGAGTGGAGTTTGGCTTGCCGAAAGGATGTGTGGAATGGAGTTTGGACTGTGGACAGGAAGTGTGGATTGGAGATTGGATTGTGGACAGCATGTGTGGACTGGAACTGGAGTTTGGATTGTGGACAGGATGTGTGGACAGGAGTTTGGATTATGGACAGGATGTGTGGAGTGAAGTTTGGATTCTGGGCAGGATGTGTGGAGTGGAGGTTGGATTGTGGACAGGATGTGTGGAATGGAGTTTGGATTGTGGACAGGATTTGTGGACTGGAGTTTGGATTGTGGACAGGATGTGTGGACTGGAGTTTGGATTGTGGACAGCCTGTGTGGACTGGAACTGGAGTTTGGATTGTGGACAGGATGTGTGGAGTGGAGTTGGGATTGTGGACAGGATGTGTGGAGAGGAGTATGTATTGTGGACAGGATTTGTGGACTGGAGTTTGGATTGTGGACAGGATGTGTGGACTGGAGTTTGGATTGTGGACAGCCTGTGTGGACTGGAACTGGAGTTTGGATTGTGGACAGGATGTGTGGAGTGGAGTTGGGATTGTGGACAGGATGTGTGGAGAGGAGTATGTATTGTGGACAGGATGTGTGGACTAGAGTTTAGATTGTGGACAGGATGTGTGGACTGGAACTGGAGTTTGGATTGTGGACCGGATGTGTGGAGTGGAGTTTGGATTGTGCACAGGATGTGCGGAATGCAGTTTGGATTGTGGACAGGATGTGTGGAGTGAAGCTGGAGTTTGGATTGTGGACAGGATTTGTGAAGTGGAGTTTGCCTTGTGGACAGGATGTGTGGAATGGAGTTTGGATTGTGGACAGGATGTGTGGACTGGAGTTTGGATTATGGACAGAATATGTGGACTGGAGTTTGGATTTTTGACAGGATGTGTGGACTGGAGTTTGGATTGTGGACAGGATGTGTGGAGTGGAGTTTGGATTGTGGACGGGATGTGTGGAGTGGAGTTTTGATTGTGGACAGGATGTGTGGAGTGGAGTCTGGATTGTGGACAGGATGTGTGGAGTGGAGTTTGGATTATGGACAGGATGTGTGGACTGGAGTTTGGAATGTGGACAGGGTATGTGCAGTTGAGCTGGAGTTTGGATTGTGGACAGGATGTGTGGAGTGGAGTGTGGACTGTGGACAAGATGTGTGGACTGGAGTTTGGATTGTGGACAGAATATGTGGACTGGAGTTTAGATTGTGGACAGCATGTGTGGACTGAAACTGGAGTTTGTATTAAGGACAGGATGTGTGGAGTGGAATTGGATTCTGGACAGGATGGATGGACTGCAGTTTGGATTGTGGGCAGGATTTGTTGAGTGGAGTTTGGCTTGTGGACAGGATGTGTGTAATGGAGTTTGGATTGTGGACAGGATGTGTGGACTGGAGTTTGGATTGTGGACAGGATGTGTGGAGTAAAGCTGGAGTTTGGATTGTGGACAGGATGTGTGGACTGGAGTTTGGATTGTGGACAGGATTTGTGGAATGAATTTTGGATTGTGGACAGGATGTGTGAAATAGAGTTTGGACTGTGGACGGGATGTGCGGACGGGAGTTTGGATTGAGAACAGAATGTGTGCAGTGGAGTTTGGATTGTGGACAGGATGTGTGGAGTGGAGTTTGGATTGTGGTCAGGATGTGTGGACTGGAGTTTGGATTGTGGACAGGATGTGTGGACTGGAGTTTGGATTGTGGACAGGATGTGTGGAGTGGAGTTTGGATTGTGGACAGGATGTGTTGAGTGGAGTTCGTATTGTGGACAGGATTTGTGGAGTGAAGTTTGGATTGTGGACAGGATGTGTGGAATGGAGTTTAGATTGTGGACAGGATGAGAGGAGTCAAGCTGGAGTTTGGATTGTGGACTGGATTTGTGGACTGGAGTTTGGATTGTGGACAGGATGTGTGGACTGGAGTTTGGAATTGGGACAGCCTGTGTGGTCTGGAACAGAAGTTTGGATTGTGGACAGGATGTGTGGACTGGAGTTTGGGTTGTGGACAGGATGTGTGGACTGTAACTGAAGTTTGGATTGTTGACATGATGTGTGGAGTGGAGGTTGTATTGTGGGCAGGATGTGTGGACTGGAACAGAAGCTTGGATTGCGGACATGATGTGTGAAGTGGAGTTTGGATTGTGGACAAGCTGTTTGGAATGGAGTTTGGATTTTGGACAGGATTTGTGGAGTGGAGTTTGGCTTGCCGAAAGGATGTGTGGAATGGAGTTTGGACTGTGGACAGGAAGTGTGGATTGGAGATTGGATTGTGGACAGCATGTGTGGACTGGAACTGGAGTTTGGATTGTGGACAGGATGTGTGGACAGGAGTTTGGATTATGGACAGGATGTGTGGAGTGAAGTTTGGATTCTGGGCAGGATGTGTGGAGTGGAGGTTGGATTGTGGACAGGATGTGTGGAATGGAGTTTGGATTGTGGACAGGATTTGTGGACTGGAGTTTGGATCGTGGACAGGATGTGTGGACTGGAGTTTGGATTGTGGACAGCCTGTGTGGACTGGAACTGGAGTTTGGATTGTGGACAGGATGTGTGGAGTGGAGTTGGGATTGTGGACAGGATGTGTGGAGAGGAGTATGTATTGTGGACAGGATTTGTGGACTGGAGTTTGGAATGTGGACAGGATGTGTGGACTGGAGTTTGGATTGTGGACAGCCTGTGTGGACTGGAACTGGAGTTTGGATTGTGGACAGGATGTGTGGAGTGGAGTTGGGATTGTGGACAGGATGTGTGGAGAGGAGTATGTATTGTGGACAGGATGTGTGGACTAGAGTTTAGATTGTGGACAGGATGTGTGGACTGGAACTGGAGTTTGGATTGTGGACCGGATGTGTGGAGTGGAGTTTGGATTGTGCACAGGATGTGCGGAATGCAGTTTGGATTGTGGACAGGATGTGTGGAGTGAAGCTGGAGTTTGGATTGTGGACAGGATTTGTGAAGTGGAGTTTGCCTTGTGGACAGGATGTGTGGAATGGAGTTTGGATTGTGGACAGGATGTGTGGACTGGAGTTTGGATTATGGACAGAATATGTGGACTGGAGTTTGGATTTTTGACAGGATTTGTGGACTGGAGTTTGGATTGTGGACAGGATGTGTGGAGTGGAGTTTGGATTGTGGACGGGATGTGTGGAGTGGAGTTTGGATTGTGGACAGGATGTGTGGAGTGGAGTTTGGATTATGGACAGGATGTGTGGACTGGAGTTTGGAATGTGGACAGGATATGTGCAGTTGAGCTGGAGTTTGGATTGTGGACAGGATGTGTGGAGTGGAGTGTGGACTGTGGACAAGATGTGTGGACTGGAGTTTGGATTGTGGACAGAATATGTGGACTGGAGTTTAGATTGTGGACAGCATGTGTGGACTGAAACTGGAGTTTGTATTAAGGACAGGATGTGTGGAGTGGAATTGGATTCTGGACAGGATGGATGGACTGCAGTTTGGATTGTGGGCAGGATTTGTTGAGTGGAGTTTGGCTTGTGGACAGGATGTGTGTAATGGAGTTTGGATTGTGGACAGGATGTGTGGACTGGAGTTTGGATTGTGGACAGGATGTGTGGAGTAAAGCTGGAGTTTGGATTGTGGACAGGATGTGTGGACTGGAGTTTGGATTGTGGACAGGATGTGTGGAGTAAAGCTGGAGTTTGGATTGTGGACAAAATGTGTGGACTGGAGTTTGGATTGTGGACAGGATGTGTGGACTGTAACTGAAGTTTGGATTGTTGACATGATGTGTGGAGTGGAGGTTGTATAGTGGGCAGGATGTGTAACTGGAACAGAAGTTTGGATTGCGGACATGATGTGTGAAGTGGAGTTTGGATTGTGGACAAGCTGTTTGGAATGGAGTTTGGATTTTGGACAGGATTTGTGGAGTGGACTTTGGCTTGCCGAAAGGGTGTGTGGAATGGAGTTTGGACTGTGGACAGGATGTGTGGATTGGAGATTGGATTGTGGACAGCATGTGTGGACTGGAGTTTGGATTGTGGACAGGTTGTGTGGACTGGAGTTTGTACTGTGGACAGGATGTCTGGACTGGAACCGAAGGTTGGATTGTGGACAGCCTGTGTCGACTGGAACTCGAGTTTGGATTGTGGACAGCCTGTGTGGACTGGAACAGGAGTTTGGATTGTGGACAGGATGTGTGGAGTGGAGGTTGGATTGTGGACAGGATGTGTTGACAGGAGTTTGGATTATGGACAGGATGTGTGGAGTGAAGTTTGGATTCTGGGCAGGATGTGTGGAGTGGAGGTTGGATTGTGGATAGGATGTGTGGAATGGAGTTTGTATTGTGGACAGGATTTGTGGACTGGAGTTTGGATTGTGGACAGCCTGTGTGGACTGGAACTGGAGTTTGGATTGTGGACAGGATGTGTGGAGTGCAGTTTGTATTGTGGACAGGATTTGTGAAATGAATTTTGGATTGTGGACAGGATGTGTGAAATAGAGTTTGGACTGTGGACGGGATGTTCGGACGGGAGTTTGGATTGAGAACAGAATGTGTGGAGTGGAGTTTGGATTGTGAACAGGACATGTGGAGACGTGTTTGGATTGTGGACAGGATTTGTGGAATGAATTTTGGATTGTGGATAGGATGTGTGAAATAGAGTTTGGACTGTGGACGGGATGTGCGGACGGGAGTTTTGGATTGAGAACAGAATGTGTGCAGTGGAGTTTGGATTGTGGACAGGATGTGTGGAGTGGAGTTTGGATTGTGGTCAGGATGTGTGGACTGGAGTTTGGATTGTGGACAGGATGTGTGGACTGGAGTTTGGATTATGGACAGAATATGTGGACTGGAGTTTGGATTTTTGACAGGATGTGTGGACTGGAGTTTGGATTGTGGACAGGATGTGTGGAGTGGAGTTTGGATTGTGGACGGGATGTGTGGAGTGGCGTTTTGATTGTGGACAGGATGTGTGGAGTGGAGTTTGGATTGTGGACAGGATGTGTGGAGTGTAGTTTGGATTATGGACAGGATGTGTGGACTGGAGTTTGGAATGTGGACAGGATATGTGCAGTTGAGCTGGAGTTTGGATTGTGGACAGGATGTGTGGAGTGGAGTGTGGACTGTGGACAAGATGTGTGGACTGGAGTTTGGATTGTGGACAGAATGTGTGGACTGGAGTTTAGATTGTGGACAGCATGTGTTGACTGAAACTGGAGTTTGGATTAAGGACAGGATGTGTGGAGTGGAATTGGATTCTGGACAGGATGGATGGACTGCAGTTTGGATTGTGGGCAGGATTTGTTGAGTGGAGTTTGGCTTGTGGACAGGATGTGTGTAATGGAGTTTGGATTGTGGACAGGATGTGTGGACTGGAGTTTGGATTGTGGACAGGATGTGTGGAGTAAAGCTGGAGTTCGGATTGTGGACAGGATGTGTGGACTGGAGTTTGGATTGTGGACAGGATGTGTGGAGTAAAGCTGGAGTTTGGATTGTGGACAAAATGTGTGGACTGGAGTTTGGATTGTGGACAGGATGTGTGGACTGTAACTGAAGTTTGGATTGTTGACATGATGTGTGGAGTGGAGGTTGTATTGTGGGCAGGATGTGTGGACTGGAACCGAAGTTTGGATTGCGGACATGATGTGTGAAGTGGAGTTGGATTGTGGACAAGCTGTTTGGAATGGAGTTTGGATTTTGGACAGGATTTGTGGAGTGGACTTTGGCTTGCCGAAAGGGTGTGTGGAATGGAGTTTGGACTGTGGACAGGATGTGTGGATTGGAGATTGGATTGTGGACAGCATGTGTGGACTGGAGTTTGGATTGTGGACAGGTTGTGTGGACTGGAGTTTGTACTGTGGACAGGATGTCTGGACTGGAACCGAAGGTTGGATTGTGGACATCCTGTGTGGACTGGAACTCGAGTTTGGATTGTGGACAGCCTGTGTGGACTGGAACTGGAGTTTGGATTGTGGACAGGATGTGTGGAGTGGAGGTTGGATTGTGGACAGGATGTGTTGACAGGAGTTTGGATTATGGACAGGATGTGTAGAGTGAAGTTTGGATTCTGGGCAGGATGTGTGGACTGGAGTTTGGATTGTGGACAGGATGTGTGGACTGGAGTTTGGATTGTGGACAGGATGTGTGGAGTGGAGTTTGGATTGTGGATAGGATGTGTTGAGTGGAGTTCGTATTGTGGACAGGATTTGTGGAGTGAAGTTTGGATTGTGGACAGGATGTGTGGAATGGAGTTTAGATTGTGGACAGGATGAGTGGAGTCAAGCTGGAGTTTGGATTGTGGACTGGATTTGTGGACTGGAGTTTGGATTGTGGACAGGATGTGTGGACTGGAGTTTGGAATTGGGACAGCCTGTGTGGACTGGAACAGAAGTTTGGATTGTGGACAGGATGTGTGGACTGGAGTTTGGGTTGTGGACAGGATGTGTGGACTGTAACTGAAGTTTGGATTGTTGACATGATGTGTGGAGTGGAGGTTGTATTGTGGGCAGGATGTGTGGACTGGAACAGAAGTTTGGATTGCGGACATGATGTGTGAAGTGGAGTTTGGATTGTGGACAAGCTGTTTGGAATGGAGTTTGGATTTTGGACAGGATTTGTGGAGTGGAGTTTGGCTTGCCGAAAGGATGTGTGGAATGGAGTTTGGACTGTGGACAGGAAGTGTGGATTGGAGATTGGATTGTGGACAGCATGTGTGGACTGGAACTGGAGTTTGGATTGTGGACAGGATGTGTGGACAGGAGTTTGGATTATGGACAGGATGTGTGGAGTGAAGTTTGGATTCTGGGCAGGATGTGTGGAGTGGAGGTTGGATTGTGGACAGGATGTGTGGAATGGAGTTTGGATTGTGGACAGGATTTGTGGACTGGAGTTTGGATTGTGGACAGGATTTGTGGACTGGAACTGGAGTTTGGATTGTGGACAGGATGTGTGGAGTGGAGTTGGGATTGTGGACAGGATGTATGGAGAGGAGTATGTATTGTGGACAGGATTTGTGGACTGGAGTTTGGATTGTGGACAGGATGTGTGGACTGGAGTTTGGATTGTGGACAGCCTGTGTGGACTGGAACTGGAGTTTGGATTGTGGACAGGATGTGTGGAGTGGAGTTGGGATTGTGGACAGGATGTGTGGAGAGGAGTATGTATTGTGGACAGGATGTGTGGACTAGAGTTTAGATTGTGGACAGGATGTGTGGACTGGAACTGGAGTTTGGATTGTGGACCGGATGTGTGGAGTGGAGTTTGGATTGTGCACAGGATGTGCGGAATGCAGTTTGGATTGTGGACAGGATGTGTGGAGTCAAGCTGGAGTTTGGATTGTGGACAGGATTTGGGAAGTGGAGTTTGCCTTGTAGACAGGATGTGTGGAATGGAGTTTGGATTGTGGACAGGATGTGTGGACTGGAGTTTGGATTATGGACAGAATATGTGGACTGGAGTTTGGATTTTTGACAGGATGTGTGGACTGGAGTTTGGATTGTGGACAGGATGTGTGGAGTGGAGTTTGGATTGTGGACGGGATGTGTGGAGTGGAGTTTTGATTGTGGACAGGATGTGTGGAGTGGAGTTTGGATTGTGGACAGGATGTGTGGAATGGAGTTTGGATTATGGACAGGATGTGTGGACTGGAGTTTGGAGTGTGGACAGGATATGTGCAGTTGAGCTGGAGTTTGGATTGTGGACAGGATGTGTGGAGTGGAGTGTGGACTGTGGACAAGATGTGTGGACTGGAGTTTGGATTGTGGACAGCATGTGTGGACTGAAACTGGAGTTTGTATTAAGGACAGGATGTGTGGAGTGGAATTGGATTCTGGACAGGATGGATGGACTGCAGTTTGGATTGTGGGCAGGATTTGTTGAGTGGAGTTTGGCTTGTGGACAGGATGTGTGTAATGGAGTTTGGATTGTGGACAGGATGTGTGGACTGGAGTTTGGATTGTGGACAGGATGTGTGGAGTAAAGCTGGAGTTTGGATTGTGGACAGGATGTGTGGACTGGAGTTTGGATTGTGGACAGGATGTGTGGAGTAAAGCTGGAGTTTGGATTGTGGACAAAATGTGTGGACTGGAGTTTGGATTGTGGACAGGATATGTGGACTGTAACTGAAGTTTGGATTGTTGACATGATGTGTGGAGTGGAGGTTGTATTGTGGGCAGGATGTGTGGACTGGAACAGAAGTTTGGATTGCGGACATGATGTGTGAAGTGGAGTTTGGATTGTGGACAAGCTGTTTGGAATGGAGTTTGGATTTTGGACAGGATTTGAGGAGTGGACTTTGGCTTGCCGAAAGGGTGTGTGGAATGGAGTTTGGACTGTGGACAGGATGTGTGGATTGGAGATTGGATTGTGGACAGCATGTGTGGACTGGAGTTTGGATTGTGGACAGGTTGTGTGGACTGGAGTTTGTACTGTGGACAGGATGTCTGGACTGGAACCGAAGGTTGGATTGTGGACAGCCTGTGTGGACTGGAACTCGAGTTTGGATTGTGGACAGCCTGTGTGGACTGGAACTGGAGTTTGGATTGTGGACAGGATGTGTGGAGTGGAGGTTGGATTGTGGACAGGATGTGTTGACAGGAGTTTGGATTATGGACAGGATGTGTGGAGTGAAGTTTGGATTCTGGGCAGGATGTGTGGAGTGGAGGTTGGATTGTGGATAGGATGTGTGGAATGGAGTTTGGATTGTGGACAGGATTTGTGGACTGGAGTTTGGATTGTGGACAGGATGTGTGGAATGGAGTTTAGATTGTGGACAGGATGAGTGGAGTCAAGCTGGAGTTTGGATTGTGGACTGGATTTGTGGACTGGAGTTTGGATTGTGGACAGGATGTGTGGACTGGAGTTTGGAATTGGGACAGCCTGTGTGGACTGGAACAGAAGTTTGGATTGTGGACAGGATGTGTGGAGAGGAGTATGTATTGTGGACAAGATTTGTGGAGTGGAGTTTGGATTGTGGACAGGACGTGTGGAGTGGAATTTGAATTGTGGACAGGATGTGTGGACTAGAGTTTAGATTGTGGACAGCCTGTGTGGACTGGAACTGGAGTTTGGATTGTGGACAGGATGTGTGGAGTGGAGTTTGGATTGTGGACAGGATGTGTGGAGAGGAGTTTGTATTGTGGACAGGATTTGTGGAATGAATTTTGGATTGTGGACAGGATGTGTGAAATAGAGTTTGGACTGTGGACGGAATGCGCGGACGGGAGTTTGGATTGAGAACAGAATGTGTGGAGTGGAGTTTGGATTGTGGACAGGATGTGTGGAGTGGAGTTTGGATTGTGGACAGGATTTGTGGAATGAATTTTGGATTGTGGACAGGATTTGTGGAATGAATTTTGGATTGTGGAGAGGATGTTTGAAATAGAGTTTGGACTGTGGACGGGATGTGCGGACGGGAGTTTGGATTGAGAACAGAATGTGTGGAGTGGAGTTTGGATTGTGAACAGGACGTGTGGAGAGGAGTTTGGATTGTGGACAGCCTGTGTGGACTGGAACTGGAGTTTGGATTGTGGACAGGATGTGTGGACTGGAGTTTGGATTATGGACGGAATGTGTGGACTGGAGTTTGGATTGCTGACAGGATGTGTGGACTGGAGTTTGGATTGTGGACAGGATGTGTGGAGTGGAGTTTGGGTTGTGGACAGGATGTGTGGACTGTAACTGAAGTTTGGATTGTTGACATGATGTGTGGAGTGGAGGTTGTATTGTGGGCAGGATGTGTGGACTGGAACAGAAGTTTGGATTGCGGACATGATGTGTGAAGTGGAGTTTGGATTGTGGACAAGCTGTTTGGAATGGAGTTTGGATTTTGGACAGGATTTGTGGAGTGGAGTTTGGCTTGCCGAAAGGATGTGTGGAATGGAGTTTGGACTGTGGACAGGAAGTGTGGATTGGAGATTGGATTGTGGACAGCATGTGTGGACTGGAACTGGAGTTTGGATTGTGGACAGGATGTGTGGACAGGAGTTTGGATTATGGACAGGATGTGTGGAGTGAAGTTTGGATTCTGGGCAGGATGTGTGGAGTGGAGGTTGGATTGTGGACAGGATGTGTGGAATGGAGTTTGGATTGTGGACAGGATTTGTGGACTGGAGTTTGGATTGTGGACAGGATGTGTGGACTGGAGTTTGGATTGTGGACAGCCTGTGTGGACTGGAACTGGAGTTTGGATTGTGGACAGGATGTGTGGAGTGGAGTTGGGATTGTGGACAGGATGTATGGAGAGGAGTATGTATTGTGGACAGGATTTGTGGACTGGAGTTTGGATTGTGGACAGGATGTGTGGACTGGAGTTTGGATTGTGGACAGCCTGTGTGGACTGGAACTGGAGTTTGGATTGTGGACAGGATGTGTGGAGTGGAGTTGGGATTGTGGACAGGATGTGTGGAGAGGAGTATGTATTGTGGACAGGATGTGTGGACTAGAGTTTAGATTGTGGACAGGATGTGTGGACTGGAACTGGAGTTTGGATTGTGGACCGGATGTGTGGAGTGGAGTTTGGATTGTGCACAGGATGTGCGGAATGCAGTTTGGATTGTGGACAGGATGTGTGGAGTCAAGCTGGAGTTTGGATTGTGGACAGGATTTGGGAAGTGGAGTTTGCCTTGTAGACAGGATGTGTGGAATGGAGTTTGGATTGTGGACAGGATGTGTGGACTGGAGTTTGGATTATGGACAGAATATGTGGACTGGAGTTTGGATTTTTGACAGGATGTGTGGACTGGAGTTTGGATTGTGGACAGGATGTGTGGAGTGGAGTTTGGATTGTGGACGGGATGTGTGGAGTGGAGTTTTGATTGTGGACAGGATGTGTGGAGTGGAGTTTGGATTGTGGACAGGATGTGTGGAATGGAGTTTGGATTATGGACAGGATGTGTGGACTGGAGTTTGGAGTGTGGACAGGATATGTGCAGTTGAGCTGGAGTTTGGATTGTGGACAGGATGTGTGGAGTGGAGTGTGGACTGTGGACAAGATGTGTGGACTGGAGTTTGGATTGTGGACAGCATGTGTGGACTGAAACTGGAGTTTGTATTAAGGACAGGATGTGTGGAGTGGAATTGGATTCTGGACAGGATGGATGGACTGCAGTTTGGATTGTGGGCAGGATTTGTTGAGTGGAGTTTGGCTTGTGGACAGGATGTGTGTAATGGAGTTTGGATTGTGGACAGGATGTGTGGACTGGAGTTTGGATTGTGGACAGGATGTGTGGAGTAAAGCTGGAGTTTGGATTGTGGACAGGATGTGTGGACTGGAGTTTGGATTGTGGACAGGATGTGTGGAGTAAAGCTGGAGTTTGGATTGTGGACAAAATGTGTGGACTGGAGTTTGGATTGTGGACAGGATATGTGGACTGTAACTGAAGTTTGGATTGTTGACATGATGTGTGGAGTGGAGGTTGTATTGTGGGCAGGATGTGTGGACTGGAACAGAAGTTTGGATTGCGGACATGATGTGTGAAGTGGAGTTTGGATTGTGGACAAGCTGTTTGGAATGGAGTTTGGATTTTGGACAGGATTTGAGGAGTGGACTTTGGCTTGCCGAAAGGGTGTGTGGAATGGAGTTTGGACTGTGGACAGGATGTGTGGATTGGAGATTGGATTGTGGACAGCATGTGTGGACTGGAGTTTGGATTGTGGACAGGTTGTGTGGACTGGAGTTTGTACTGTGGACAGGATGTCTGGACTGGAACCGAAGGTTGGATTGTGGACAGCCTGTGTGGACTGGAACTCGAGTTTGGATTGTGGACAGCCTGTGTGGACTGGAACTGGAGTTTGGATTGTGGACAGGATGTGTGGAGTGGAGGTTGGATTGTGGACAGGATGTGTTGACAGGAGTTTGGATTATGGACAGGATGTGTGGAGTGAAGTTTGGATTCTGGGCAGGATGTGTGGAGTGGAGGTTGGATTGTGGATAGGATGTGTGGAATGGAGTTTGGATTGTGGACAGGATTTGTGGACTGGAGTTTGGATTGTGGACAGGATGTGTGGAATGGAGTTTAGATTGTGGACAGGATGAGTGGAGTCAAGCTGGAGTTTGGATTGTGGACTGGATTTGTGGACTGGAGTTTGGATTGTGGACAGGATGTGTGGACTGGAGTTTGGAATTGGGACAGCCTGTGTGGACTGGAACAGAAGTTTGGATTGTGGACAGGATGTGTGGAGAGGAGTATGTATTGTGGACAAGATTTGTGGAGTGGAGTTTGGATTGTGGACAGGACGTGTGGAGTGGAATTTGAATTGTGGACAGGATGTGTGGACTAGAGTTTAGATTGTGGACAGCCTGTGTGGACTGGAACTGGAGTTTGGATTGTGGACAGGATGTGTGGAGTGGAGTTTGGATTGTGGACAGGATGTGTGGAGAGGAGTTTGTATTGTGGACAGGATTTGTGGAATGAATTTTGGATTGTGGACAGGATGTGTGAAATAGAGTTTGGACTGTGGACGGAATGCGCGGACGGGAGTTTGGATTGAGAACAGAATGTGTGGAGTGGAGTTTGGATTGTGGACAGGATGTGTGGAGTGGAGTTTGGATTGTGGACAGGATTTGTGGAATGAATTTTGGATTGTGGACAGGATTTGTGGAATGAATTTTGGATTGTGGAGAGGATGTTTGAAATAGAGTTTGGACTGTGGACGGGATGTGCGGACGGGAGTTTGGATTGAGAACAGAATGTGTGGAGTGGAGTTTGGATTGTGAACAGGACGTGTGGAGAGGAGTTTGGATTGTGGACAGCCTGTGTGGACTGGAACTGGAGTTTGGATTGTGGACAGGATGTGTGGACTGGAGTTTGGATTATGGACGGAATGTGTGGACTGGAGTTTGGATTGCTGACAGGATGTGTGGACTGGAGTTTGGATTGTGGACAGGATGTGTGGAGTGGAGTTTGGATTGTGGACGGGATGTGTGGAGTGGAGTTTTGATTGTGGACAGGATGTGTGGAGTGGAGTTTGGATTGGGGACAGAATGTGTGGAGTGGAGTTTGGATTATGGACAGGATGTGTGGATTGGAGTTTGGAATGTGGACAGGATATGTGCAGTCGAGCTGGAGTTTGGATTGTGGAAAGAATGTGTGGAGTGCAGTTTAGATTGTGGACAGGATGTGTGGAGTCAAGCTGGAGTTTGGATTGTGGACAGGATTTGTGGACTGAAGTTTGGATTGTGGACAGGATGACTGGACTGGAGTTTGGAATGTGGACAGCCTGTGAGGACTGGAACAGGAGTTCGGATTGTGGACAGGATGTGTGGAGTGGGATTTAGATTGTGGACAGGATGTGTGGACAGGATGTGTGGAATGGATTTTGGACTGTGGACAGGATGTGTGGACTGGAGTTTGCATTGTGGACAGGTTGTGTGGACTGGAGTTTGGAATGTGGACAGCCTGTATGGACTGGAACTGGAGTTTGGATAGTGGACAGGATGCGTGGACAGCAGTTTGGATTATGGACAGGATGTGTGGAGTGGAGGTTGGATTGTGGACAGGATGTGTGGAATGGAGTTTGGATTGTGGACAGGATTGGTGGACTGGTGTTTGGATTGTGGACAGGATGTGTGGACTGGAGTTTGGATTGTGGACAGGATGTGTGGAGTGGAGTGTGGATTGTGGACAAGATGTGTGGACTGGAGTTTGGATTGTGGACAGAATGTGTGGACTGGAGTTTGGATTGTGGACAGCATGTGTGGACTGGAACTGGAGTTTGGATTATGGACAGGATGTGTGGAGTGGAATTGGATTATGGACAGGATGGATGGACTGCAGTTTGGATTGTGGGCAGGATTTGTTGAATGGAGTTTGGTTTGTGGACAGGATGTGTGTAATGGAGTTTGGACTGTGGACAGGATGTGTGGACTCGAGTTTGGATTGTGGACAGGATGTGTGGACTGGAGTTTGGATTGTGGACAGGATGTGTGGACTGTAACTGAAGTTTGGATTGTTGACATGATGTGTGGAGTGGAGGTTGTATTGTGGGCAGGATGTGTGGACTGGAAGACAAGTTTGGATTGCGGACATGATGTGTGAAGTGGAGTTTGGATTATGGACAAGCTGTTTGGAATGGAGTTTGGATTTTGGACAGGATTTGTGGAGTGGAGTTTGGCTTGCCGAAAGGATGTGTGGAATGGAGCTTGGACTGTGGACAGGATGTGTGGATTGGAGATTGGATTGTGGACAGCATGTGTGGACTGGAGTTTGGATTGTGGCAGGTTGTGTGGACTGGAGTTTGTACTGTGGACAGGATATCTGGACTGGAACTGAAGTTTGGATTGTGGACAGCCTGTGTGGACTGGAACTCGAGTTTGGATTGTGGACAGCCTGTGTGGACTGGAACTGGAGTTTGGATTGTGGACAGGATGTGTGGACAGGAGTTTGGATTATGGACATTATGTGTGGAGTGAAGTTTGGATTCTGGGCAGGATGTGTGGAGTGGAGGTTGGATTGTGGACAGGATGTGTGGACTGGAGTTTGGATTGTGGACAGGATGTGTGGACTGTAACTGAAGTTTGGATTGTTGACATGATGTGTGGAGTGGAGGTTGTATTGTGGGCAGGATGTGTGGACTGGAACAGAAGTTTGGATTGCGGACATGATGTGTGAAGTGGAGTTTGGATTATGGACAAGCTGTTTGGAATGGAGTTTGGATTTTGGACAGGATTTGTGGAGTGGAGTTTGGCTTGCCGAAAGGATGTGTGGAATGGAGCTTGGACTGTGGACAGGATGTGTGGATTGGAGATTGGATTGTGGACAGCATGTGTGGACTGGAACTCGAGTTTGGATTGTGGACAGCCTGTGTGTACTGGAACTGGAGTTTGGATAGTGGACAGGATGCGTGGAGTGAAGTTTGGATTCTGGGCAGGATGTGTGGAGTGGAGGTTGGATTGTGGACAGGATGTGTGGTATGGAGTTTGGATTGTGGACAGGATTTGTGGACTGGAGTTTGGATTGTGGACAGGATGTGTGGACTGGAGTTTGGATTGTGGACAGCCTGTGTGGACTGGAACTGGAGTTTGGATTGTGGACAGGATGTGTGGAGTGGAGTTTGTATTGTGGACAGGATTTGTGGAATGAATTTTGGATTGTGGACAGGATGTGTGAAATAGAGTTCGGACTGTGGACGGGATGTGCGGACGGGAATTTGGATTGAGAACAGAATGTGTGGAGTGGAGTTTGGATTGGGAACAGGACGTGTGGAGAGGAGGTTGGATTGTGGACAGCCTGTGTGGACTGGAACTGGAGTTTGGATTGTGGACAGGATGTGTGGAGTGGAGTTTGGATTGTGGACAGGATGTGTGGAGAGGAGTATGTATTGTGGACAGGATTTGTGGAGTGGAGTTTGGATTGTGGACAGGACGTCTGGAGTGGAATTTGAATTGTGGACAGGAAGTGTGGACTAGAGTTTAAATTGTGGACAGGATGTGTGGACTGGAACTGGAGTTTGGATTGTGGACAGGATGTGTGGACTGGAGTTTGGATTGTGGACCGGATGTGTGGAGTGAAGTTTGGATTGTGGACAGGATGTGTGGAGTGGAGTTTGGATTGTGCACAGGATGTGCGGAATGGAGTTTGGATTGTGGACAGGATGTGTGGAGTCAAGCTGGAGTTTGGATTGTTGACAGGATGTGTGGACTGGAGTTTGGATTGTGGACAGGATGTGTGGAGTGGAGTTTGGATTGTGGACGGGATATGAGGAGTGGAGTTTTGATTGTGGACAGGATGTGTGGAGTGGAGTTTGGATTGTGTACAGGATGTGTGGATTGGAGTTTGGATTATGGACAGGATGTGTGGACTGGAGTTTGGAATGTGGACAGGATATGTGCAGTCGAGCTGGAGTTTGGATTGTGGAAAGGATGTGTGGAGTGCAGTTCAGATTGTGGACAGGATGTGTGGAGTCAAGCTGGAGTTTGGATTGTGGACAGGATTTGTGGACTGACGTTTGGATTGTGGACAGGATGTGTTGACTGGAGTTTGGAATGTGGACAGCCTGTGTGGACTGGAACTGGAGTTCGGATTGTGGACAGGATGTGTGGAGTGGGATTTAGATTGTGGACAGGATGTGTGGACAGGATGTGTGGAATGGAGTTTGGACTGTGGACAGGATGTGTGGACTGGAGTTTGGATTGTGGACAGGATGTGTGGAGTGGAGTGTGGACTGTGGACAAGATGTGTGGACTGGAGTTTGGAATGTGGACAGAATGTGTGGACTGGAGTTTGGATTGTGGACAGCATGTGTGGACTGGAACTGGAGTTTGGATTATGGACAGGATGTGTGGAGTGGAATTGGATTATGGACAGGATGGATGGACTGCAGTTTGGATTGTGGGCAGGATTTGTTGAATGGAGTTTGGCTTGTGGACAGGATGTGTGTAATGGAGTTTGGACTGTGGACAGGATGTGTGGACTGGAGTTTGGATTGTGGACAGGATGTGTGGAGTAAAGATGAAGTTTGGATTGTGGACAGGATGTGTGGACTGTAACTGAAGTTTGGATTGTTGACATGAATTGTGGAGTGGAGGTTGTATTGTAGGCAGGATGTGTGGACTGGAACAGAAGTTTGTATTGCGGACATGATGTGTGAAGTGGAGTTTGGATTGTTGACAAACTGTTTGGAATGGAGTTTGGATTTTGGACAGGATTTGTGGAGTGGAGTTTGGCTTGCTGAAAGGATGTGTGGAATGGAGCTTGTACTGTGGACTGGATGTGTGGATTGGAGATTGGATTGTGGACAGCATGTGTGGACTGGAGTTTGGATTGTGGACAGGTTGTGTGGACTGGAGATAGTACTGTGGACAGGATGTCTGGACTGGAACTGAAGTTTGGATTGTGGACAGCCTGTGTGGACTGGAACTCGAGTTTGGATTGTGGACAACCTGTGTGGACTGGAACTGGAGTTTGGATTATGGACAGGATGTGTGGAGTGGAGGTTGGATTGTGGACAGGATGTGTGGACAGGAGTTTGGATTATGGACAGGATGTGTGGAGTGAAGTTTGGATTGTGGACAGGATGTGTGGACTGGAGTTTGGATTGTGGACAGCCTGTGTGGACTGGAACTGGAGTTTGGATTGTGGACAGGATGTGTGGAGTGGAGTTTGGATTGTGGACAGGATGTGTGGAGAGGAGTTTGTATTGTGGACAGGATTTGTGGAATGAATTTTGGATTGTGGACAGGATGTGTGAAATAGAGTTTGGACTGTGGACGGAATGCGCGGACGGGAGTTTGGATTGAGAACAGAATGTGTGGAGTGGAGTTTGGATTGTGGACAGGATGTGTGGAGTGGAGTTTGGATTGTGGACAGGATGTGTGGAGTGGAGTTTGTATTGTGGACAGGATTTGTGGAATGAATTTTGGATTGTGGAGAGGATGTTTGAAATAGAGTTTGGACTGTGGACGGGATGTGCGGACGGGAGTTTGGATTGAGAACAGAATGTGTGGAGTGGAGTTTGGATTGTGAACAGGACGTGTGGAGAGGAGTTTGGATTGTGGACAGCCTGTGTGGACTGGAACTGGAGTTTGGATTGTGGACAGGATGTGTGGACTGGAGTTTGGATTATGGACGGAATGTGTGGACTGGAGTTTGGATTGCTGACAGGATGTGTGGACTGGAGTTTGGATTGTGGACAGGATGTGTGGAGTGGAGTTTGGATTGTGGACGGGATGTGTGGAGTGGAGTTTGGATTGGGGACAGAATGTGTGGAGTGGAGTTTGGATTATGGACAGGATGTGTGGATTGGAGTTTGGAATGTGGACAGGATATGTGCAGTCGAGCTGGAGTTTGGATTGTGGAAAGAATGTGTGGAGTGCAGTTTAGATTGTGGACAGGATGTGTGGAGTCAAGCTGGAGTTTGGATTGTGGACAGGATTTGTGGACTGAAGTTTGGATTGTGGACAGGATGACTGGACTGGAGTTTGGAATGTGGACAGCCTGTGTGGACTGGAACAGGAGTTCGGATTGTGGACAGGATGTGTGGAGTGGGATTTAGATTGTGGACAGGATGTGTGGACAGGATGTGTGGAATGGATTTTGGACTGTGGACAGGATGTGTGGACTGGAGTTTGGATTGTGGACAGGTTGTGTGGACTGGAGTTTGGAATGTGGACAGCCTGTATGGACTGGAACTGGAGTTTGGATAGTGGACAGGATGCGTGGACAGCAGTTTGGATTATGGACAGGATGTGTGGAGTGGAGGTTGGATTGTGGACAGGATGTGTGGAATGGAGTTTGGATTGTGGACAGGATTGGTGGACTGGTGTTTGGATTGTGGACAGGATGTGTGGACTGGAGTTTGGATTGTGGACAGGATGTGTGGAGTGGAGTGTGGATTGTGGACAAGATGTGTGGACTGGAGTTTGGATTGTGGACAGAATGTGTGGACTGGAGTTTGGATTGTGGACAGCATGTGTGGACTGGAACTGGAGTTTGGATTATGGACAGGATGTGTGGAGTGGAATTGGATTATGGACAGGATGGATGGACTGCAGTTTGGATTGTGGGCAGGATTTGTTGAATGGAGTTTGGTTTGTGGACAGGATGTGTGTAATGGAGTTTGGACTGTGGACAGGATGTGTGGACTCGAGTTTGGATTGTGGACAGGATGTGTGGACTGGAGTTTGGATTGTGGACAGGATGTGTGGACTGTAACTGAAGTTTGGATTGTTGACATGATGTGTGGAGTGGAGGTTGTATTGTGGGCAGGATGTGTGGACTGGAAGACAAGTTTGGATTGCGGACATGATGTGTGAAGTGGAGTTTGGATTATGGACAAGCTGTTTGGAATGGAGTTTGGATTTTGGACAGGATTTGTGGAGTGGAGTTTGGCTTGCCGAAAGGATGTGTGGAATGGAGCTTGGACTGTGGACAGGATGTGTGGATTGGAGATTGGATTGTGGACAGCATGTGTGGACTGGAGTTTGGATTGTGGCAGGTTGTGTGGACTGGAGTTTGTACTGTGGACAGGATATCTGGACTGGAACTGAAGTTTGGATTGTGGACAGCCTGTGTGGACTGGAACTCGAGTTTGGATTGTGGACAGCCTGTGTGGACTGGAACTGGAGTTTGGATTGTGGACAGGATGTGTGGACAGGAGTTTGGATTATGGACAGGATGTGTGGAGTGAAGTTTGGATTCTGGGCAGGATGTGTGGAGTGGAGGTTGGATTGTGGACAGGATGTGTGGACTGGAGTTTGGATTGTGGACAGGATGTGTGGACTGTAACTGAAGTTTGGATTGTTGACATGATGTGTGGAGTGGAGGTTGTATTGTGGGCAGGATGTGTGGACTGGAACAGAAGTTTGGATTGCGGACATGATGTGTGAAGTGGAGTTTGGATTATGGACAAGCTGTTTGGAATGGAGTTTGGATTTTGGACAGGATTTGTGGAGTGGAGTTTGGCTTGCCGAAAGGATGTGTGGAATGGAGCTTGGACTGTGGACAGGATGTGTGGATTGGAGATTGGATTGTGGACAGCATGTGTGGACTGGAGTTTGGATTGTGGCAGGTTGTGTGGATTGGGGTTTGTACTGTGGACAGGATGTCTGGACTGGAACTGAAGTTTGTATTGTGGACAGCCTGTGTGGACTGGAACTGGAGTTTGGATTGTGGACAGGATGTGTGGAGTGGAGTTTGGATTGTGGACAGGATGTGTGGAGAGGAGTTTGTATTGTGGACAGGATTTGTGGAATGAATTTTGGATTGTGGACAGGATGTGTGAAATAGAGTTTGGACTGTGGACGGAATGCGCGGACGGGAGTTTGGATTGAGAACAGAATGTGTGGAGTGGAGTTTGGATTGTGGACAGGATGTGTGGAGTGGAGTTTGGATTGTGGACAGGATGTGTGGAGTGGAGTTTGTATTGTGGACAGGATTTGTGGAATGAATTTTGGATTGTGGAGAGGATGTTTGAAATAGAGTTTGGACTGTGGACGGGATGTGCGGACGGGAGTTTGGATTGAGAACAGAATGTGTGGAGTGGAGTTTGGATTGTGAACAGGACGTGTGGAGAGGAGTTTGGATTGTGGACAGCCTGTGTGGACTGGAACTGGAGTTTGGATTGTGGACAGGATGTGTGGACTGGAGTTTGGATTATGGACGGAATGTGTGGACTGGAGTTTGGATTGCTGACAGGATGTGTGGACTGGAGTTTGGATTGTGGACAGGATGTGTGGAGTGGAGTTTGGATTGTGGACGGGATGTGTGGAGTGGAGTTTGGATTGGGGACAGAATGTGTGGAGTGGAGTTTGGATTATGGACAGGATGTGTGGATTGGAGTTTGGAATGTGGACAGGATATGTGCAGTCGAGCTGGAGTTTGGATTGTGGAAAGAATGTGTGGAGTGCAGTTTAGATTGTGGACAGGATGTGTGGAGTCAAGCTGGAGTTTGGATTGTGGACAGGATTTGTGGACTGAAGTTTGGATTGTGGACAGGATGACTGGACTGGAGTTTGGAATGTGGACAGCCTGTGTGGACTGGAACAGGAGTTCGGATTGTGGACAGGATGTGTGGAGTGGGATTTAGATTGTGGACAGGATGTGTGGACAGGATGTGTGGAATGGATTTTGGACTGTGGACAGGATGTGTGGACTGGAGTTTGGATTGTGGACAGGATGTGTGGAGTGGAGGTTGGATTGTGGACAGGATGTGTGGAATGGAGTTTGGATTGTGGACAGGATTGGTGGACTGGTGTTTGGATTGTGGACAGGATGTGTGGACTGGAGTTTGGATTGTGGACAGGATGTGTGGAGTGGAGTGTGGATTGTGGACAAGATGTGTGGACTGGAGTTTGGATTGTGGACAGAATGTGTGGACTGGAGTTTGGATTGTGGACAGCATGTGTGGACTGGAACTGGAGTTTGGATTATGGACAGGATGTGTGGAGTGGAATTGGATTATGGACAGGATGGATGGACTGCAGTTTGGATTGTGGGCAGGATTTGTTGAATGGAGTTTGGTTTGTGGACAGGATGTGTGTAATGGAGTTTGGACTGTGGACAGGATGTGTGGACTCGAGTTTGGATTGTGGACAGGATGTGTGGACTGGAGTTTGGATTGTGGACAGGATGTGTGGACTGTAACTGAAGTTTGGATTGTTGACATGATGTGTGGAGTGGAGGTTGTATTGTGGGCAGGATGTGTGGACTGGAAGACAAGTTTGGATTGCGGACATGATGTGTGAAGTGGAGTTTGGATTATGGACAAGCTGTTTGGAATGGAGTTTGGATTTTGGACAGGATTTGTGGAGTGGAGTTTGGCTTGCCGAAAGGATGTGTGGAATGGAGCTTGGACTGTGGACAGGATGTGTGGATTGGAGATTGGATTGTGGACAGCATGTGTGGACTGGAGTTTGGATTGTGGCAGGTTGTGTGGACTGGAGTTTGTACTGTGGACAGGATATCTGGACTGGAACTGAAGTTTGGATTGTGGACAGCCTGTGTGGACTGGAACTCGAGTTTGGATTGTGGACAGCCTGTGTGGACTGGAACTGGAGTTTGGATTGTGGACAGGATGTGTGGACAGGAGTTTGGATTATGGACAGGATATGTGGAGTGAAGTTTGGATTCTGGGCAGGATGTGTGGAGTGGAGGTTGGATTGTGGACAGGATGTGTGGACTGGAGTTTGGATTGTGGACAGGATGTGTGGACTGTAACTGAAGTTTGGATTGTTGACATGATGTGTGGAGTGGAGGTTGTATTGTGGGCAGGATGTGTGGACTGGAACAGAAGTTTGGATTGCGGACATGATGTGTGAAGTGGAGTTTGGATTATGGACAAGCTGTTTGGAATGGAGTTTGGATTTTGGACAGGATTTGTGGAGTGGAGTTTGGCTTGCCGAAAGGATGTGTGGAATGGAGCTTGGACTGTGGACAGGATGTGTGGATTGGAGATTGGATTGTGGACAGCATGTGTGGACTGGAGTTTGGATTGTGGCAGGTTGTGTGGATTGGAGTTTGTACTGTGGACAGGATGTCTGGACTGGAACTGAAGTTTGGATTGTGGACAGCCTGTGTGGACTGGAACTCGAGTTTGGATTGTGGACAGCCTGTGTGGACTGGAACTGGAGTTTGGATTGTGGACAGGATGTGTGGACAGGAGTTTGGATTATGGACGGGATGTGTGGAGTGAAGTTTGGATTCTGGGCAGGATGTGTGGAGTGGAGGTTGGATTGTGGACAGGATGTGTGGAACGGAGTTTGGATTGTGGTCAGGATGTGTGGACTGGAGTTTGGATTGTGGACAGCCTGTGTGGACTGGAACTGGAGTTTGGATTGTGGACAGGATGTGTGGAGTGGAGTTTGTATTGTGGACAGGATTTGTGGAATGAATTTTGGACTGTGGAGAGGATGTGTGAAATAGAGTTTGGAATGTGGACGGGATGTGCGGACGGGAGTTTGGATTGAGAACAGAATGTGTGGAGTGGAGTTTGGATTGTGAACAGGACGGGTGGAGAGGAGTTTGGATTGTGGACAGCCTGTGTGGACTGGAACTGGAGTTTGGATTGTGGACAGGATGTGTGGAGTGGAGTTTGGATTGTGGACAGGATGTGTGGAGAGGAGTATGTATTCTGGACAGGATTTGTGGAGTGGAGTTTGGATTATGGACAAGCTGTTTGGAATGGAGTTTGGATTTTGGACAGGATTTGTGGAGTGGAGTTTGGCTTGCCGAAAGGATGTGTGGAATGGAGCTTGGACTGTGGACAGGATGTGTGGATTGGAGATTGGATTGTGGACAGCATGTGTGGACTGGAGTTTGGATTGTGGCAGGTTGTGTGGATTGGAGTTTGTACTGTGGACAGGATGTCTGGACTGGAACTGAAGTTTGGATTGTGGACAGCCTGTGTGGACTGGAACTCGAGTTTGGATTGTGGACAGCCTGTGTGGACTGGAACTGGAGTTTGGATTGTGGACAGGATGTGTGGACAGGAGTTTGGATTATGGACGGGATGTGTGGAGTGAAGTTTGGATTCTGGGCAGGATGTGTGGAGTGGAGGTTGGATTGTGGACAGGATGTGTGGAACGGAGTTTGGATTGTGGTCAGGATGTGTGGACTGGAGTTTGGATTGTGGACAGCCTGTGTGGACTGGAACTGGAGTTTGGATTGTGGACAGGATGTGTGGAGTGGAGTTTGTATTGTGGACAGGATTTGTGGAATGAATTTTGGACTGTGGAGAGGATGTGTGAAATAGAGTTTGGAATGTGGACGGGATGTGCGGACGGGAGTTTGGATTGAGAACAGAATGTGTGGAGTGGAGTTTGGATTGTGAACAGGACGGGTGGAGAGGAGTTTGGATTGTGGACAGCCTGTGTGGACTGGAACTGGAGTTTGGATTGTGGACAGGATGTGTGGAGTGGAGTTTGGATTGTGGACAGGATGTGTGGAGAGGAGTATGTATTCTGGACAGGATTTGTGGAGTGGAGTTTGGAGTGTGGACAGGACGTGTGGAGTGGAATTTGAATTGTGGACAGGATGTGTGGACTAGAGTTTAGATTTTGGACAGAATGTGTGGACTGGAACAGGAGTTTGGATTGTGGACAGGATGTGTGGACTGTAGTTTGGATTGTGGACCGGATGTGTGGAGTGAAGTTTGGATTGTGGACAGGATGTGTGGAGTGGAGTTTGGATTGTGCACAGGATGTGCGGAATGGAGTTTGGATTGTGGACAGGATGTGTGGAGTCAAGCTGGAGTTTGGATTGTGGACAGGATTTGTGAAGTGGAGTTTGCCTTGTGGACAGGATGTGTGGAATGGAGTTTGGATTGTGGACAGGATGTATGGACTGGAGTTTGGATTATGGACAGAATGTGTGGACTGGAGTTTGGATTGCTGACAGGATGTGTGGACTGGAGTTTGGATTGTGGACAGGATGTGTGGAGTGGAGTTTGGATTGTGGACGGGATGTGTGGAGTGGAGTTTTGATTGTGGACAGGATGTGTGGAGTGGAGTTTGGATTGGGGACAGGATGTGTGGAGTGGAGTTTGGTTTATGGACAGGATGTGTGGACTGGAGTTTGGAATGTGGACAGGATATGTGCAGTCGAGCTGGAGTTTGGATTGTGGAAAGAATGTGTGGAGTGCAGTTTAGATTGTGGACAGGCTGTGTGGAGTCAAGCTGGAGTTTGGATTGTGGACAGGATTTGTGGACTGAAGTTTGGATTGTGGACAGGATGTCTGGACTGGAGTTTGGAATGTGGACAGCCTGTGTGGACTGGAACAGGAGTTCGGATTGTGGACAGGATGTGTGGAGTGGGATTTAGATTCTGGACAGGATGTGTGGAATGGAGTTTGGACTGTGGTCAGGATGTGTGGACTGGAGTTTGGATTGTGGACAGGTTGTGTGGACTGGAGTTTGTAGTGTGGACAGGATGTCTGGACTGGAACTGAAGTTTGGATTGTGGACAGCCTGTGTGGACTGGAACTCGAGTTTGGATTGTGGACAGCCTGTGGGGACTGTCACTGGAGTTTGGATAGTGGACAGGATGTGTGGACAGCAGTTTGGATTATGGACAGGATGTGTGGAGTGAAGTTTGGATTCTGGGCAGGATGTGTGGTGTGGAGGTTGGATTGTGGACAGGATGTGTGGAATGGAGTTTGGATTGTGGACAGGATTTGTGGACTGGAGTTTGGATTGTGGACAGGATGTGTGGACTGGAGTTTGGATTGTGGACAGGATGTGTGGACTGGAGTTTGGATTGTGGACAGCCTGTGTGGACTGGAACTGGAGTTTGGATTGTGGACAGGATGTGTGGAGTGGAGTTTGTATTGTGGACAGGATTTGTGGAATGAATTTTGGATTGTGGACAGGATGTGTGAAATAGAGTTCGGACTGTGGACTGGATGTGCGGACGGGAGTTTGGATTGAGAACAGAATGTGTGGAGTGGAGTTTGGATTGTGAACAGGACGTGTGGAGAGGAGTTTGGATTGTGGACAGCCTGTGTGGACTGGAACTGGAGTTTGGATTGTGGACAGGTTGTTTGGAGTGGAGTTTGGATTGTGGACAGGATGTGTGGAGAGGAGTATGTATTTTGGACAAGATTTGTGGAGTGGAGTTTGTATTGTGGACAGGACGTGTGGAGTGGAATTTGAATTGTGGACAGGAAGTGTGGACTAGAGTTTAAATTGTGGACAGGATGTGTGGACTGGAACTGGAGTTTGGATTGTGGACAGGATGTGTGGACAGGGTTTTGGATTGTGGACCGGATGTGTGGAGTGAAGTTTGGATTGTGGACAGGATGTGTGGAGTGGAGTTTGGATTGTGCACAGGATGTGCGGAATGCAGTTTGGATTGTGGACAGGATGTGTGGAGTCAAGCTGGAGTTTGGATTGTGGACAGGATTTGTGAAGTGGAGTTTGCCTTGTGGACAGGATGTGTGGAATGGAGTTTGGATTGTGGACAGGATGTGTGGACTGGAGTTTGGATTATGGACAGAATGTGTGGACTGGAGTTTGGATTGCTGACAGGATGTGTGGACTGGAGTTTGGATTGTGGACAGGATGTGTGGAGTGGAGTTTGGATTGTGGACGGGATGTGAGGAGTGGAGTTTTGATTGTGGACAGGATGTGTGGAGTGGAGTTTGGATTGTGGACAGGATGTGTGGAGTGGAGTTTGGATTGTGGACAGGATGTGTGGAGTGGAGTTTGGATTGTGGACGGGATGTGAGGAGTGGAGTTTTGATTGTGGACAGGATGTGTGGAGTGGAGTTTGGATTGTGGACAGGATGTGTGGAGTGGAGTTTGGATTATGGATAGGATGTGTGGACTGGAGTTTGGAATGTGGACAGGATATGTGCAGTCGAGCTGGAGTTTGGATTGTGGAAAGGATGTGTGGAGTGCAGTTCAGATTGTGGACAGGATGTGTGGAGTCAAGCTGGAGTTTAGATTGTGGACAGGATTTGTGGACTGACGTTTGGATTGTGGACAGGATGTGTGGACTGGAGTTTGGAATGTGGATAGCCTGTGTGTACTGGAACTGGAGTTCGGATTGTGGACAGGATGTGTGGAGTGGGATTTAGATTGTGGACAGGATGTGTGCACAGGATGTGTGGAATTGAGCTTGAACTGTGGACAGGATGTGTGGACTGGAGTTTGGATTGTGGACAGGATGTGTGGAGTGGAGTGTGGACTGTGGACAAGATGTGTGGACTGGAGTTTGGATTGAGAACAGAATGTGTGGAGTGGAGTTTGGATTGTGAGCAGGACGTGTGGAGAGGAGTTTGGATTGTGGACAGCCTGTGTGGACTGGAACTGGAGTTTGGATTGTGGACAGGATGTTTGGAGTGGAGTTTGGATTGTGGACAGGATGTGTGGAGAGGAGTATGTATTTTGGACAAGATTTGTGGAGTGGAGTTTGGATTGTGGACAGGACGTGTGGAGTGGAATTTGAATTGTGGACAGGAAGTGTGGACTAGAGTTTAAATTGTGGACAGGATGTGTGGACTGGAACTGGAGTTTGGATTGTGGACAGGATGTGTGGACAGGGTTTTGGATTGTGGACCGGATGTGTGGAGTGAAGTTTGGATTGTGGACAGGATGTGTGGACTGGAATTTGGATTGTGGACAGCATGTGTGGACTGGAACTGGAGTTTGGATTATGGACAGGATGTGTGGAGTGGAATTGGATTATGGACAGGATGGATGGACTGCAGTTTGGATTGTGGGCAGGATTTGTTGAATGGAGTTTGGCTTGTGGACAGGATGTGTGTAATGGAGTTTGGACTGTGGACAGGATGTGTGGACTGGAGTTTGGATTGTGGACAGGATGTGTGGAGTAAAGCTGGAGTTTGGATTGTGGACAGGATGTGTGGAGTGGAGTTTGGATTGTGGACAGGATGTGTGGAATGGAGTTTGGACTGTGGACAGGATGTGTGGAGTAGTGTGTGGATTGTGGACAGGATGTGTGGACTGGAGTTTGGATTGTGGACTGGATATGTGGAGTGGAGTTTGGATTGAGGACAGGATGTGTGGAGTGGAGGTTGGATTCTGGACAGGATATGTCGAGTGGAGTTTGGATTGTGGACAGGATGTGTCGAGTGGAGTTGATTGTGCGCAGGATTTGTGGAGTGATGTTTGGATTGTGGACAGGATGTGTGGACTGGAACTGCAGTTTGGATTGTGGACAGGATGTGTGACCTGGAACTGGAGTTTGGAGTGTGGACAGGATGTGTGGACTGGAGTTTGGATTGTGGACAGGATGTGTGGAGTGGAATTTGGTTTGTGGAAACGATGTATGGAGTCGAGCTGGAGTTTTTGATTGTGGACAGGATTTGTGGAGTGGAGTTTGGACTGTGGACTGCATGTGCGGAATGTAGTTTGGATTGTGGACAGGATGTGTGGACTGAAGTTTAGATTGTGGACAGGATGTTTGGAGTGGAGTTTGGATTTTGGACAGGATGGGTGGAGTAAAGCTGGAGTTTGGATTGTGGACAGGATGAGCGGAATGGAGTTTGGACCGTGGACAGTATATGTGGAGTCGAGCTGGAGTTTGGAATGTGGACAGGATGTGTGGAGTGGAGTTTGGATTGTGGACAGGATGTGTGGAATGGAGTTTGGACTGTGGACAGGATGTGTGGAGTAGTGTGTGGATTGTGGACAGGATGTGTGGACTGGAGTTTGGATTGTTGTCAGGATATGTGGAGTGGAGTTTGGATTGTGGACAGGATGTGTGGAGTAGAGTTTGGATTGTGGACTGGATATGTGGAGTGGAGTTTGGATTGAGGACAGGATGTGTGGAGTGGAGTTTGGATTGTGGACAGGATATGTGGAGTGGAGTTTGGATTGTGGACAGGATGTGTCGAGTGGAGTTGATTGTGCACAGGATTTGTGGAGTGAAGTTTGGATTGTGGACAGGATGTGCGGAATGGGGTTTGGAATGTGGACAAGATAAGTGGAGTCAAGCTGGAGTTTGGATTGTGGACAGGATGTGTGGAGTGGTGTTTGGATTGTGGACAGGATGTGTGGAATGGAGTTTGGACTGTGGACAGGATGTGTGGAGTAGTGTGTGGATTGTGGACAGGATGTGTGGACTGGAGTTTGGATTGTTGTCAGCATATGTGGAGTGGAGTTTGGATTGTGGACAGGATGTGTGGAGTAGAGTTTGGATTGTGGACTGGATATGTGGAGTGGAGTTTGGATTGAGGACAGGATGTGTGGAGTGGAGTTTGGATTGTGGACAGGATATGTGGAGTGGAGTTTGGATTTTTTGACAGGATGTGTCGAGTGGAGTTGATCGTGCGCAGGATTTGTGGAGTGAAGTTTGGATTGTGGACAGGATGTGTGGACTGGAACTGCAGTTTGGATTGTGGACAGGATGTGTGACCTGGAACTGGAGTTTGGAGTGTGGACAGGATGTGTGGACTGGAGTTTGGATTGTGGACAGGATGTGTGGAGTGGAATTTGGTTTCTGAAACGATGTATGGAGTCGAGCTGGAGTGTTTGATTGTGGACAGGATTTGTGGAGTGGAGTTTGGACTGTGGACTGCATGTGCGGAATGTAGTTTGGATTGTGGACAGGATGTGTGGACTGAAGTTTAGATTGTGGACAGGATGTTTGGAGTGGAGTTTGGATTTTGGACAGGATGGGTGGAGTAAAGCTGGAGTTTGGATTGTGGACAGGACATGTGGAATGGAGTTTGGATTGTGGACAGGATGTGTGGAGTGAAGGTTGGATTGTGGACAGGATGTGTGGAGTAGAATTTAGATTGTGGACAGGATGTGTGGAGTAGAATTTAGATTGTGGACAGGATGTGTGGAGTGGAGTTTGGATTGTGGACAGGATGCGTGGAATGCAGTTTGGAATGTGGACAGGATGTGTGGAGTATTGTGTGGATTGTGGACAGGATGTGTGGACTGGAGTTTGGATTGTTGTCAGGATATGTGGAGTGGAGTTTGGATTGTGGACAGGATGTGTGGAGTAGAGTTGGATTGTGGAGTGGAGTTTGGATCGAGGACAGGATGTGTGGAGTGGAGTTTGGATTGTGTAGAGGATATGTGGAGTAGAGTTTGGATTGTGGACAGGATGTGTCGAGTGGAGTTGATTATGCACAGGATTTCTGGAGTGAAGTTTGGATTGTGGACAGGATGTGTGGAATGGAGTTTGGAATGTGGACAGGATTAGTGGAGTTGAGCTGGAGTTTAGATTGTGGACAGGATGTGTTGAGTGGAGTTTGGATTGTGGAGAGGACATGTGGAAAGGAGTTTGGATTGTGGACAGGATGTGTGGAGTGAAGTTTGGTTTGTGGACAGGATGTGTGGAGTGGAGTTTGGATTGTGGACAGGATGTGTGGAGTAAATCTGGAGTTTGAATTGTGGACAGGATGTGCGGAATGGAGTTTGGAATGTGGACAGGATAAGTGGAGTCGAGCTGGAGTTTGGATTGTTGACAGGATGTGTGGAATGGAGTTTGGACTGTGGACAGGATGTGTGGAGTAGTGTGTGGATTGTGGACAGGATGTGTGGACTGGAGTTTGGATTGTGGACTGGATATGTGGAGTGGAATTTGGATTGTGGACAGGATGTATGGAGTGGAGTTTGGATTGTGGACAGGATGTGTGGAGTGGAGTCTGGATTATGGGCAGGATGTGTGGACTGGAACTGAAGTTTGGATTGTGGACAGGATGTGTGGAGTGGAGTTTGGATTGTGGACAGGATGTGTGGAATGGAGTTTGGACTGTGGACAGGATGTGTGGAGTAGTGTGTGGATTGTGGACAGGATGTGTGGACTGGAGATTGGATTGTGGACTGGATGTGTCGACTGGAGCTTGTACTATGGACAAGATTTATGGAGTGAAGTTTGGATTGTGGACAGGATGTCTGGACTGTAACTGGAGTTTGGATTGTGGACAGGATGTGTGGACTGGAACTGGAGTTTGGATTGTCGACAGGATGTGTGGAGTAAAGCTAGAGTTTGGATTGTGGACAGGATGTGCGGAATGGAGTTTGGACTGTGGACAGTATATGTGGAGTCAAGCTGGAGTTTGGATTGTGGACATAACGTGTGGACTGGAGTTTGGATTGTGGACATAATGTGTGGACTGGAGTTTGGATTGTGGACAGGATGTGCGGAGTTGAGCTGCAGTTTGGATTGTGGACAGGATGTGTAGAATGGAGTTTGGACTGTGGACAGGATGTGTGTAGTAGAGTTTGGATTCTGGACAGGATGTGTGGAGTAGAATTTAGATTGTGGACAGGATATGTGAATTGGAGTTTGCATTGTGGACAGGATGTGTGGAGAGGAGTTTGGATTGTGTACAGAATGTGTGGAATGGAGTTTGGATTGTGGGCAGGATTCGTGGAGTGGAGTTTGGCCTGTGGACTGTGTGTGTGTAATGGACTTTGGATTGTGGACAGCATGTGTGGACTGGAGTTTGGATTCTGGACCGGATGTGTGGAGTAGAATTTAGATTGTGGACAGGATGTGTGGAGTGGAGTTTGGATTGTGGACAGGATGTGTGGAATGCAGTTTGGACTGTGGACAGGATGTGTGGAGTAGTGTGTGGATTGTGGACAGGATGTGTGGACTGGAGTTTGGATTGTTGTCAGCATATGTGGAGTGGAGTTTGGATTGTGGACAGGATGTGTGGAGTAGAGTTTGGATTGTGGACTGGATATGTGGAGTGGAGTTTGGATTGAGGACAGGATGTGTGGAGTGGAATTTGGTTTGTGGAAACGATGTATGGAGTCGAGCTGGAGTTTTTGATTGTGGACAGGATTTGTGGAGTGGAGTTTGGACTGTGGACTGCATGTGCGGAATGTAGTTTGGATTGTGGACAGGATGTGTGGACTGAAGTTTAGATTGTGGACAGGATGTTTGGAGTGGAGTTTGGATTTTGGACAGGATGGGTGGAGTAAAGCTGGAGTTTGGATTGTGGACAGGACATGTGGAATGGAGTTTGGATTGTGGACAGGATGTGTGGAGTGAAGGTTGGATTGTGGACAGGATGTGTGGAGTAGAATTTATATTGTGGACAGGATGTGTGGAGTAGAATTTAGATTGTGGACAGGATGTGTGGAGTGGAGTTTGGATTGTGGACAGGATGTGTGGAATGCAGTTTGGACTGTGGACAGGATGTGTGGAGTAGTGTGTGGATTGTGGACAGTATTTGTGGACTGGAGTTTGGATTGTTGTCAGCATATGTGGAGTGGAGTTTGGATTGTGGACAGGATGTGTGGAGTAGAGTTTGGATTGTGGACTGGATATGTGGAGTGGAGTTTGGATTGAGGACAGGATGTGTGGAGTGGAATTTGGTTTGTGGAAACGATGTATGGAGTCGAGGTGGAGTTTTTGATTGTGGACAGGATTTGTGGAGTGGAGTTTGGACTGTGGACTGCATGTGCGGAATGTAGTTTGGATTGTGGACAGGATGTGTGGACTGAAGTTTAGATTGTGGACAGGATGTTTGGAGTGGAGTTTGGATTTTGGACAGGATGGGTGGAGTAAAGCTGGAGTTTGGATTGTGGACAGGACATGTGGAATGGAGTTTGGATTGTGGACAGGATGTGTGGAGTGAAGGTTGGATTGTGGACAGGATGTGTGGAGTAGAATTTATATTGTGGACAGGATGTGTGGAGTAGAATTTAGATTGTGGACAGGATGTGTGGAGTGGAGTTTGGATTGTGGACAGGATGTGTGGAATGCAGTTTGGACTGTGGACAGGATGTGTGGAGTAGTGTGTGGATTGTGGACAGGATGTGTGGAGTGGAGTTTGGATTGTGGACAGGATGTGTGGACTGGAGTTTGGATTGTTGTCAGCATATGTGGAGTGGAGTTTGGATTGTGGACAGGATGTGTGGAGTAGAGTTTGGATTGTGGACTGGATATGTGGAGTGGAGTTTGGATTGAGGACAGGATGTGTGGAGTGGAGTTTGGATTGTGGACAGGATATGTGGAGTGGAGTTTGGATTGTGGACAGGATGTGTCGAGTGGAGTTGATCGTGCGCAGGATTTGTGGAGTGAAGTTTGGATTGTGGACAGGATGTGTGGACTGGAACTGCAGTTTGGATTGTGGACAGGATGTGTGACCTGGAACTGGAGTTTGGAATGTGGACAGGATAAGTGGAGTCGAGCTGGAGTTTGGATTGTGGACAGGATGTGTGGAGTGGAGTTTGGATTGTGGACAGGATGTGTGGAATGGAGTTTGGACTGTGGACAGGATGTGTGGAGTAGTGTGTGGATTGTGGACAGGATGTGTGGACTGGAGTTTGGATTGTTGTCAGCATATGTGGAGTGGAGTTTGGATTGTGGACAGGATGTGTGGAGTAGAGTTTGGATTGTGGACTGGATATGTGGAGTGGAGTTTGGATTGAGGACATGATGTGTGGAGTGGAGTTTGGATTGTGGACAGGATATGTGGAGTGGAGTTTGGATTGTGGACAGGATGTGTCGAGTGGAGTTGATCGTGCGCAGGATTTGTGGAGTGAAGTTTGGATTGTGGACAGGATGTGTGGACTGGAACTGCAGTTTGGATTGTGGACAGGATGTGTGACCTGGAACTGGAGTTTGGAGTGTGGACAGGATGTGTGGACTGGAGTTTGGAATGTGGACAGGATGTGTGGAGTGGAATTTGGTTTCTGAAACGATGTATGGAGTCGAGCTGGAGTGTTTGATTGTGGACAGGATTTGTGGAGTGGAGTTTGGACTGTGGACTGCATGTGCGGAATGTAGTTTGGATTGTGGACAGGATGTGTGGACTGAAGTTTAGATTGTGGACAGGATGTTTGGAGTGGAGTTTGGATTTTGGACAGGATGGGTGGAGTAAAGCTGGAGTTTGGATTGTGGACAGGACATGTGGAATGGAGTTTGGATTGTGGACAGGATGTGTGGAGTAGAATTTAGATTGTGGACAGGATGTGTGGAGTAGAATTTAGATTGTGGACAGGATGTGTGGAGTGGAGTTTGGATTGTGGACAGGATGCGTGGAATGCAGTTTGGACTGTGGACAGGATGTGTGGAGTAGTGTGTGGATTGTGGACAGGATGTGTGGACTGGAGTTTGGATTGTTGTCAGGATATGTGGAGTGGAGTTTGGATTGTGGACAGGATGTGTGGAGTAGAGTTGGATTGTGGACTGGATATGTGGAGTGGAGTTTGGATCGAGGACAGGATGTGTGGAGTGGAGTTTGGATTGTGTACAGGATATGTGGAGTAGAGTTTGGATTGTGGACAGGATGTGTCGAGTGGAGTTGATTATGCACAGGATTTCTGGAGTGAAGTTTGGATTGTGGACAGGATGTGTGGAATGGAGTTTGGAATGTGGACAGGATTAGTGGAGTTGAGCTGGAGTTTAGATTGTGGACAGGATGTGTTGAGTGGAGTTTGGATTGTGGAGAGGACATGTGGAAAGGAGTTTGGATTGTGGACAGGATGTGTGGAGTGAAGTTTGGTTTGTGGACAGGATGTGTGGAGTGGAGTTTGGATTGTGGACAGGATGTGTGGAGTAAATCTGGAGTTTGAATTGTGGACAGGATGTGCGGAATGGAGTTTGGAATGTGGACAGGATAAGTGGAGTCGAGCTGGAGTTTGGATTGTTGACAGGATGTGTGGAATGGAGTTTGGACTGTGGACAGGATGTGTGGAGTAGTGTGTGGATTGTGGACAGGATGTGTGGTCTGGAGTTTGGATTGTGGACTGGATATGTGGAGTGGAATTTGGATTGTGGACAGGATGTATGGAGTGGAGTTTGGATTGTGGACAGGATGTGTGGAGTGGAGTTTGGATTGTGGACAGGATGTGTCGAGTGGAGTTGATCGTGCGCAGGATTTGTGGAGTGAAGTTTGGATTGTGGACAGGATGTGTGGACTGGAACTGCAGTTTGGATTGTGGACAGGATGTGTGACCTGGAACTGGAGTTTGGAATGTGGACAGGATAAGTGGAGTCGAGCTGGAGTTTGGATTGTGGACAGGATGTGTGGAGTGGAGTTTGGATTGTGGACAGGATGTGTGGAATGGAGTTTGGACTGTGGACAGGATGTGTGGAGTAGTGTGTGGATTGTGGACAGGATGTGTGGACTGGAGTTTGGATTGTTGTCAGCATATGTGGAGTGGAGTTTGGATTGTGGACAGGATGTGTGGAGTAGAGTTTGGATTGTGGACTGGATATGTGGAGTGGAGTTTGGATTGAGGACATGATGTGTGGAGTGGAGTTTGGATTGTGGACAGGATATGTGGAGTGGAGTTTGGATTGTGGACAGGATGTGTCGAGTGGAGTTGATCGTGCGCAGGATTTGTGGAGTGAAGTTTGGATTGTGGACAGGATGTGTGGACTGGAACTGCAGTTTGGATTGTGGACAGGATGTGTGACCTGGAACTGGAGTTTGGAGTGTGGACAGGATGTGTGGACTGGAGTTTGGAATGTGGACAGGATGTGTGGAGTGGAATTTGGTTTCTGAAACGATGTATGGAGTCGAGCTGGAGTGTTTGATTGTGGACAGGATTTGTGGAGTGGAGTTTGGACTGTGGACTGCATGTGCGGAATGTAGTTTGGATTGTGGACAGGATGTGTGGACTGAAGTTTAGATTGTGGACAGGATGTTTGGAGTGGAGTTTGGATTTTGGACAGGATGGGTGGAGTAAAGCTGGAGTTTGGATTGTGGACAGGACATGTGGAATGGAGTTTGGATTGTGGACAGGATGTGTGGAGTAGAATTTAGATTGTGGACAGGATGTGTGGAGTAGAATTTAGATTGTGGACAGGATGTGTGGAGTGGAGTTTGGATTGTGGACCGGATGCGTGGAATGCAGTTTGGACTGTGGACAGGATGTGTGGAGTAGTGTGTGGATTGTGGACAGGATGTGTGGACTGGAGTTTGGATTGTTGTCAGGATATGTGGAGTGGAGTTTGGATTGTGGACAGGATGTGTGGAGTAGAGTTGGATTGTGGACTGGATATGTGGAGTGGAGTTTGGATCGAGGACAGGATGTGTGGAGTGGAGTTTGGATTGTGTACAGGATATGTGGAGTAGAGTTTGGATTGTGGACAGGATGTGTCGAGTGGAGTTGATTATGCACAGGATTTCTGGAGTGAAGTTTGGATTGTGGACAGGATGTATGGAATGGAGTTTGGAATGTGGACAGGATTAGTGGAGTTGAGCTGGAGTTTAGATTGTGGACAGGATGTGTTGAGTGGAGTTTGGATTGTGGAGAGGACATGTGGAAAGGAGTTTGGATTGTGGACAGGATGTGTGGAGTGAAGTTTGGTTTGTGGACAGGATGTGTGGAGTGGAGTTTGGATTGTGGACAGGATGTGTGGAGTAAATCTGGAGTTTGAATTGTGGACAGGATGTGCGGAATGGAGTTTGGAATGTGGACAGGATAAGTGGAGTCGAGCTGGAGTTTGGATTGTTGACAGGATGTGTGGAATGGAGTTTGGACTGTGGACAGGATGTGTGGAGTAGTGTGTGGATTGTGGACAGGATGTGTGGTCTGGAGTTTGGATTGTGGACTGGATATGTGGAGTGGAATTTGGATTGTGGACAGGATGTATGGAGTGGAGTTTGGATTGTGGACAGGATGTGTGGAGTGGAGTCTGGATTATGGGCAGGATGTGTGGACTGGAACTGAAGTTTGGATTGTGGACAGGATGTGTGGAGTGGAGTTTGGATTGTGGACAGGTTGTGTGGAATGGAGTTTGGACTGTGGACAGGATGTGTGGAGTAGTGTGTGGATTGTGGACAGGATGTGTGGACTGGAGATTGGATTGTGGACTGGATGTGTCGACTGGAGCTTGTACTATGGACAAGATTTATGGAGTGAAGTTTGGATTGTGGACAGGATGTCTGGACTGTAACTGGAGTTTGGATTGTGGACAGGATGTGTGGACTGGAACTGGAGTTTGGATTGTCGACAGGATGTGTGGAGTAAAGCTAGAGTTTGGATTGTGGACAGGATGTGCGGAATGGAGTTTGGACTGTGGACAGTATATGTGGAGTCGAGCTGGAGTTTGGATTGTGGACATAACGTGTGGACTGGAGTTTGGATTGTGGACATAATGTGTGGACTGGAGTTTGGATTGTGGACAGGATGTGCGGAGTTGAGCTGCAGTTTGGATTGTGGACAGGATGTGTAGAATGGAGTTTGGACTGTGGACAGGATGTGCGTAGTAGAGTTTGGATTCTGGACAGGATGTGTGGAGTAGAATTTAGATTGTGGACAGGATATGTGAATTGGAGTTTGCATTGTGGACAGGATGTGTGGAGAGGAGTTTGGATTGTGTACAGAATGTGTGGAATGGAGTTTGGATTGTGGGCAGGATTCGTGGAGTGGAGTTTGGCCTGTGGACTGTGTGTGTGTAATGGAGTTTGGATTGTGGACAGCATGTGTGGACTGGAGTTTGGATTCTGGACCGGATGTGTGGAGTAGAATTTAGATTGTGGACAGGATGTGTGGAGTGGAGTTTGGATTGTGGACAGGAGGTGTGGAATGCAGTTTGGACTGTGGACAGGATGTGTGGAGTAGTGTGTGGATTGTGGACAGGATGTGTGGACTGGAGTTTGGATTGTTGTCAGCATATGTGGAGTGGAGTTTGGATTGTGGACAGGATGTGTGGAGTAGAGTTTGGATTGTGGACTGGATATGTGGAGTGGAGTTTGGATTGAGGACAGGATGTGTGGAGTGGAATTTGGTTTGTGGAAACGATGTATGGAGTCGAGCTGGAGTTTTTGATTGTGGACAGGATTTGTGGAGTGGAGTTTGGACTGTGGACTGCATGTGCGGAATGTAGTTTGGATTGTGGACAGGATGTGTGGACTGAAGTTTAGATTGTGGACAGGATGTTTGGAGTGGAGTTTGGATTTTGGACAGGATGGGTGGAGTAAAGCTGGAGTTTGGATTGTGGACAGGACATGTGGAATGGAGTTTGGATTGTGGACAGGATGTGTGGAGTGAAGGTTGGATTGTGGACAGGATGTGTGGAGTAGAATTTAGATTGTGGACAGGATGTGTGGAGTAGAATTTAGATTGTGGACAGGATGTGTGGAGTGGAGTTTGGATTGTGGACAGGATGTGTGGAATGCAGTTTGGACTGTGGACAGGATGTGTGGAGTAGTGTGTGGATTGTGGACAGGATGTGTGGAGTGGAGTTTGGATTGTGGACAGGATGTGTGGAGTGGAGTTTGGATTGTGGACAGGATGTGTCGAGTGGAGTTGATTATGCACAGGATTTGTGGAGTGAAGTTTGGATTGTGGACAGGATGTGCGGAATGGAGTTTGGAATGTGGACAGGATAAGTGGAGTCGAGCTGGAGTTTGGATTGTGGACAGGATGTGTGGAGTGGAGTTTGGATTGTGGACAGGATGTGTGGAATGGAGTTTGGACTGTGGACAGGATGTGTGGAGTAGTGTGTGGATTGTGGACAGGATGTGTGGACTGGAGTTTGGATTGTGGACTGGATATGTGGAGTGGAGTTTGGATTGAGGACAGGATGTGTGGAGTGGAGGTTGGATTGTGGACAGGATATGTGGAGTGGAGTTTGGATTGTGGACAGGATGTGTCGAGTGGAGTTGATTGTGCGCAGGATTTGTGGAGTGATGTTTGGATTGTGGACAGGATGTGTGGACTGGAACTGCAGTTTGGATTGTGGACAGGTTGTGTGACCTGGAACTGGAGTTTGGAGTGTGGACAGGATGTGTGGACTGGAGTTTGGATTGTGGACAGGATGTGTGGAGTGGAATTTGGTTTGTGGAAACGATGTATGGAGTCGAGCTGGAGTTTTTGATTGTGGACAGGATTTGTGGAGTGGAGTTTGGACTGTGGACTGCATGTGCGGAATGTAGTTTGGATTGTGGACAGGATGTGTGGACTGAAGTTTAGATTGTGGACAGGATGTTTGGAGTGGAGTTTGGATTTTGGACAGGATGGGTGGAGTAAAGCTGGAGTTTGGATTGTGGACAGGATGAGCGGAATGGAGTTTGGACCGTGGACAGTATATGTGGAGTCGAGCTGGAGTTTGGATTGTGGACAGGATGTGTGGAGTGGAGTTTGGATTGTGGACAGGATGTGTGGAATGGAGTTTGGACTGTGGACAGGATGTGTGGAGTAGTGTGTGGATTGTGGACAGTATTTGTGGACTGGAGTTTGGATTGTTGTCAGGATATGTGGAGTGGAGTTTGGATTGTGGACAGGATGTGTGGAGTAGAGTTTGGATTGTGGACTGGATATGTGGAGTGGAGTTTGGATTGAGGACAGGATGTGTGGAGTGGAGTTTGGATTGTGGACAGGATATGTGGAGTGGAGTTTGGATTGTGGACAGGATGTGTCGAGTGGAGTTGATTGTGCACAGGATTTGTGGAGTGAAGTTTGGATTGTGGACAGGATGTGCGGAATGGGGTTTGGAATGTGGACAGGATTAGTGGAGTCGAGCTGGAGTTTAGATTGTGGACAGGATGTGTGGAGTGGAGTTTGGATTGTAGACAGGACATGTGGAATGGAGTTTGGGTTGTGCACAGGATGTGTGGAGTGAAGTTTGGGTTGTGGACAGGATGTGTGGAGTGAAGTTTGGATTGTGGACAGGATGTGTGGAGTGAAGTTTGGATTGTGGACAGGATGAGTGGAGTAAAGCTGGAGTTTGAATTGTGGACAGGATGTGCGGAATGGAGTTTGGAATGTGGACAGGATAAGTGGAGTCGAGCTGGAGTTTGGATTGTGGACAGGATGTGTGGAGTGGAGTTTGGATTGTGGACAGGATGTGTGGAGTGGAGTTTGGATTGTGGACAGGATGTGTGGAATGGATTTTGGACTGTGGACAGGATGTGTGGAGTAGTGTGTGGATTGTGGACAGGATGTGTGGACTGGAATTTGGATTGTTGTCAGCATATGTGGAGTGGAGTTTGGATTGTGGACAGGATGTGTGGAGTAGAGTTTGGATTGTGGGCTGGATATGTGGAGTAGAGTTTGGATTGAGTACAGGATGTGTGGAGTGGAGTTTGGATTGTGGACAGGATATGTGGAGTGGAGTTTGGATTGTGGACAGTATGTGTCGAGTGGAGTTGATTGTGCACAGGATTTCTGGATTGAAGTTTGGATTGTGGACAGGATGTGTGGACTGGAGATTGGATTGTGGACAGCATGTCTGGACTGGAACTGAAGTTTGGATTGTGGACAGGATGTTGGGACTGGAGTTTCTATTGTGGACAGGATGTCTGGACTGGAACTGAAGTTTGGATTGTCGACATGATGTGTGGAGTGGAGTTTGGATTGTGTACAGGTTGTGTGGAGTGGAGTTTAGCTTGTGCAAAGAACGTAATGGAATGGAGTTTTGACTGTGGACAGGATGTGTGGACTGGAGATTGGATTGTGGACAGGATTTGTGGAGTGAAGTTTGGACTGTGGACAGGATGTGTGGACTGGAATTGGAGTTTGGATTGTGGACAGGATTTGTGGACTGAAGTTTGGATTGTGGACAGGATGTGTGGAGTGGAATTTGGTTTGTGGAAACGATGTATGGAGTCGAGCTGGAGTTTGGATTGTGGACAGGATTTGTGGAGTGGAGTTTGGCCTGTGGACTGCATGTGCGGAATGTAGTTTGGATTGTGGACAGGATGTGTGGACTGGAGTTTGGATTGTGGACAGGATGTGTGGAGTGAAGTTTGGATTGTGGACAGGATGTGTGGACTGGAGTTTGGATTGAGCACATGATGTTTGGACTGGAATTTGGATTGTGGACAGGCTGTTTGGAATGGAGTTTGGATTGTGGACAGGAGTTGTGGAGTGGAGTTTGGCTTGAGGATAGGATGTTTGGAATGGAGTTTGGACTGTGGACGGGATGTGTGGACTGGAGATTGGATTGTGGACAGCATGTCTTGACTGGAACTGAAGTTTGGATTGTCGACATGATGTGTGGAGTGGAGTTTGGATTGTGGACAGGATGTCTGGACTGGAACTGAAGTTTGGATTGTGGACAGGATGTGGGGACTCGAGTTTGTATTGTGGACAGGATGTCTGGACTGGAACTGAAGTTTGGATTGTGGACAGGATGTGTGGACTGGAACTGGAGTTTGGATTGTGGACAGGATGTGTGATCTGGAACTGGAGTTTGGATTGTGGACGGGATTTGTGGACTGGAGTTTGGATTGTGGACAGGATGTGTGGAGTGGAATTTGGTTTGTGGAAACGATGTATGGAGTCGAGCTGGAGTTTGGATTGTGGACAGGATTTGTGGAGTGGAGTTTGGCCTGTGGACTGCATGTGCGGAATTTAGTTTGGATTGTGGACAGGATGTGTGGACTGGAGTTTGGATTGTGGACAGGATGTGTGGAGTGAAGTGTGGATTGTGGACAGGATGTGTGGAGTGGAATTTGGATTGTGGACAGGATGTGTGGAGTACAGCTATAGTTTGGATTGTGGACAGGATGTGCGGAATGGAGTTTGGAATGTGGACAGGATAAGTGGAGTCGAGCTGGAGTTTGGATTGTTGACAGGATGTGTGGAATGGAGTTTGGACTGTGGACAGGATGTGTGGAGTAGTGTGTGGATTGTGGACAGGATGTGTGGACTGGAGTTTGGATTGTGGACTGGATATGTGGAGTGGAATTTGGATTGTGGACAGGATGTATGGAGTGGAGTTTGGATTGTGGACAGGATGTGTGGAGTGGAGTCTGGATTATGGGCAGGATGTGTGGACTGGAACTGAAGTTTGGATTGTGGACAGGATGTGTGGAGTGGAGTTTGGATTGTGGACAGGATGTGTGGAATGGAGTTTGGACTGTGGACAGGATGTGTGGAGTAGTGTGTGGATTGTGGACAGGATGTGTGGACTGGAGATTGGATTGTGGACTGGATGTGTCGACTGGAGCTTGTACTATGGACAGGATTTATGGAGTGAAGTTTGGATTGTGGACAGGATGTCTGGACTGTAACTGGAGTTTGGATTGTGGACAGGATGTGTGGACTGGAACTGGAGTTTGGATTGTCGACAGGATGTGTGGAGTAAAGCTAGAGTTTGGATTGTGGACAGGATGTGCGGAATGGAGTTTGGACTGTGGACAGTATATGTGGAGTCGAGCTGGAGTTTGGATTGTGGACATAACGTGTGGACTGGAGTTTGGATTGTGGACATAATGTGTGGACTGGAGTTTGGATTGTGGACAGGATGTGCGGAGTTGAGCTGCAGTTTGGATTGTGTGCAGGATGTGTAGAATGGAGTTTGGACTGTGGACAGGATGTGTGTAGTAGAGTTTGGATTCTGGACAGGATGTGTGGAGTAGAATTTAGATTGTGGACAGGATATGTGAATTGGAGTTTGCATTGTGGACAGGATGTGTGGAGAGGAGTTTGGATTGTGTACAGAATGTGTGGAATGGAGTTTGGATTGTGGGCAGGATTCGTGGAGTGGAGTTTGGCCTGTGGACTGTGTGTGCGTAATGGAGTTTGGATTGTGGACAGCATGTGTGGACTGGAGTTTGGATTCTGGACCGGATGTGTGGAGTAGAATTTAGATTGTGGACAGGATGTGTGGAGTGGAGTTTGGATTGTGGACAGGATGTGTGGAATGCAGTTTGGACTGTGGACAGGATGTGTGGAGTAGTGTGTAGATTGTGGACAGGATGTGTGGACTGGAGTTTGGATTGTTGTCAGCATATGTGGAGTGGAGTTTGGATTGTGGACAGGATGTGTGGAGTAGAGTTTGGATTGTGGACTGGATATGTGGAGTGGAGTTTGAATTGAGGACAGGATGTGTGGAGTGGAGTTTGGATTGTGCACAGGATATGTGGAGTGGAGTTTGGATTGTGGACAGGATGTGTGGAGTGGAATTTGGTTTGTGGAAACGATGTATGGAGTCGAGCTGGAGTTTTTGATTGTGGACAGGATTTGTGGAGTGGAGTTTGGACTGTGGACTGCATGTGCGGAATGTAGTTTGGATTGTGGACAGGATGTGTGGACTGAAGTTTAGATTGTGGACAGGATGTTTGGAGTGGGGTTTGGATTTTGGACAGGATGGGTGGAGTAAAGCTGGAGTTTGGATTGTGGACAGGACATGTGGAATGGAGTTTGGATTGTGGACAGGATGTGTGGAGTGAAGGTTGGATTGTGGACAGGATGTGTGGAGTAGAATTTAGATTGTGGACAGGATGTGTGGAGTAGAATTTAGATTGTGGACAGGATGTGTGGAGTGGAGTTTGGATTGTGGACAGGATGTGTGGAATGCAGTTTGGACTGTGGACAGGATGTGTGGAGTAGTGTGTGGATTGTGGACAGGATGTGTGGAGTGGAGTTTGGATTGTGGACAGGATATGTGGAGTGGAGTTTGGATTGTGGACAGGATGTGTCGAGTGGAGTTGATTATGCACAGGATTTGTGGAGTGAAGTTTGGATTGTGGACAGGATGTGCGGAATGGAGTTTGGAATGTGGACAGGATAAGTGGAGTCGAGCTGGAGTTTGGATTGTGGACAGGATGTGTGGAGTGGAGTTTGGATTGTGGACAGGATGTGTGGAATGGAGTTTGGACTGTGGACAGGATGTGTGGAGTAGTGTGTGGATTGTGGACAGGATGTGTGGACTGGAGTTTGGATTGTGGACTGGATATGTGGAGTGGAGTTTGGATTGAGGACAGGATGTGTGGAGTGGAGGTTGGATTGTGGACAGGATATGTGGAGTGGAGTTTGGATTGTGGACAGGATGTGTCGAGTGGAGTTGATTGTGCGCAGGATTTGTGGAGTGATGTTTGGATTGTGGACAGGATGTGTGGACTGGAACTGCAGTTTGGATTGTGGACAGGATGTGTGACCTGGAACTGGAGTTTGGAGTGTGGACAGGATGTGTGGTCTGGAGTTTGGATTGTGGACAGGATGTGTGGAGTGGAATTTGGTTTGTGGAAACGATGTATGGAGTCGAGCTGGAGTTTTTGATTGTGGACAGGATTTGTGGAGTGGAGTTTGGACTGTGGACTGCATGTGCGGAATGTAGTTTGGATTGTGGACAGGATGTGTGGACTGAAGTTTAGATTGTGGACAGGATGTTTGGAGTGGAGTTTGGATTTTGGACAGGATGGGTGGAGTAAAGTTGGAGTTTGGATTGTGGACAGGATGAGCGGAATGGAGTTTGGACCGTGGACAGTATATGTGGAGTCGAGCTGGAGTTTGGATTGTGGACAGGATGTGTGGAGTGGAGTTTGGATTGTGGACAGGATGTGTGGAATGGAGTTTGGACTGTGGACAGGATGTGTGGAGTAGTGTGTGGATTGTGGACAGTATTTGTGGACTGGAGTTTGGATTGTTGTCAGGATATGTGGAGTGGAGTTTGGATTGTGGACAGGATGTGTGGAGTAGAGTTTGGATTGTGGACTGGATATGTGGAGTGGAGTTTGGATTGAGGACAGGATGTGTGGAGTGGAACTGAAGTTTGGATTGTGGACAGGATGTGGGGACTCGAGTTTGTATTGTGGACAGGATGTCTGGACTGGAACTGAAGTTTGGATTGTGGACAGGATGTGTGGACTGGAACTGGAGTTTGGATTGTGGACAGGATGTGTGATCTGGAACTGGAGTTTGGATTGTGGACGGGATTTGTGGACTGGAGTTTGGATTGTGGACAGGATGTGTGGAGTGGAATTTGGTTTGTGGAAACGATGTATGGAGTCGAGCTGGAGTTTGGATTGTGGACAGGATTTGTGGAGTGGAGTTTGGCCTGTGGACTGCATGTGCGGAATGTAGTTTGGATTGTGGACAGGATGTGTGGACTGGAGTTTGGATTGTGGACAGGATGTGTGGAGTGAAGTGTGGATTGTGGACAGGATGTGTGGAGTGGAATTTGGATTGTGGACAGGATGTGTGGAGTACAGCTATAGTTTGGATTGTGGACAGGATGTGCGGAATGGAGTTTGGAATGTGGACAGGATAAGTGGAGTCGAGCTGGAGTTTGGATTGTTGACAGGATGTGTGGAATGGAGTTTGGACTGTGGACAGGATGTGTGGAGTAGTGTGTGGATTGTGGACAGGATGTGTGGACTGGAGTTTGGATTGTGGACTGGATATGTGGAGTGGAATTTGGATTGTGGACAGGATGTATGGAGTGGAGTTTGGATTGTGGGCAGGATTCGTGGAGTGGAGTTTGGCCTGTGGACTGTGTGTGCGTAATGGAGTTTGGATTGTGGACAGCATGTGTGGACTGGAGTTTGGATTCTGGACCGGATGTGTGGAGTAGAATTTAGATTGTGGACAGGATGTGTGGAGTGGAGTTTGGATTGTGGACAGGATGTGTGGAATGCAGTTTGGACTGTGGACAGGATGTGTGGAGTAGTGTGTAGATTGTGGACAGGATGTGTGGACTGGAGTTTGGATTGTTGTCAGCATATGTGGAGTGGAGTTTGGATTGTGGACAGGATGTGTGGAGTAGAGTTTGGATTGTGGACTGGATATGTGGAGTGGAGTTTGGATTGAGGACAGGATGTGTGGAGTGGAGTTTGGATTGTGCACAGGATATGTGGAGTGGAGTTTGGATTGTGGACAGGATGTGTGGAGTGGAATTTGGTTTGTGGAAACGATGTATGGAGTCGAGCTGGAGTTTTTGATTGTGGACAGGATTTGTGGAGTGGAGTTTGGACTGTGGACTGCATGTGCGGAATGTAGTTTGGATTGTGGACAGGATGTGTGGACTGAAGTTTAGATTGTGGACAGGATGTTTGGAGTGGGGTTTGGATTTTGGACAGGATGGGTGGAGTAAAGCTGGAGTTTGGATTGTGGACAGGACATGTGGAATGGAGTTTGGATTGTGGACAGGATGTGTGGAGTGAAGGTTGGATTGTGGACAGGATGTGTGGAGTAGAATTTAGATTGTGGACAGGATGTGTGGAGTAGAATTTAGATTGTGGACAGGATGTGTGGAGTGGAGTTTGGATTGTGGACAGGATGTGTGGAATGCAGTTTGGACTGTGGACAGGATGTGTGGAGTAGTGTGTGGATTGTGGACAGGATGTGTGGACTGGAGTTTGGATTGTGGACAGGATATGTGGAGTGGAGTTTGGATTGTGGACAGGATGTGTCGAGTGGAGTTGATTATGCACAGGATTTGTGGAGTGAAGTTTGGATTGTGGACAGGATGTGCGGAATGGAGTTTGGAATGTGGACAGGATAAGTGGAGTCGAGCTGGAGTTTGGATTGTGGACAGGATGTGTGGAGTGGAGTTTGGATTGTGGACAGGATGTGTGGAATGGAGTTTGGACTGTGGACAGGATGTGTGGAGTAGTGTGTGGATTGTGGACAGGATGTGTGGACTGGAGTTTGGATTGTGGACTGGATATGTGGAGTGGAGTTTGGATTGAGGACAGGATGTGTGGAGTGGAGGTTGGATTGTGGACAGGATATGTGGAGTGGAGTTTGGATTGTGGACAGGATGTGTCGAGTGGAGTTGATTGTGCGCAGGATTTGTGGAGTGATGTTTGGATTGTGGACAGGATGTGTGGACTGGAACTGCAGTTTGGATTGTGGACAGGATGTGTGACCTGGAACTGGAGTTTGGAGTGTGGACAGGATGTGTGGTCTGGAGTTTGGATTGTGGACAGGATGTGTGGAGTGGAATTTGGTTTGTGGAAACGATGTATGGAGTCGAGCTGGAGTTTTTGATTGTGGACAGGATTTGTGGAGTGGAGTTTGGACTGTGGACTGCATGTGCGGAATGTAGTTTGGATTGTGGACAGGATGTGTGGACTGAAGTTTAGATTGTGGACAGGATGTTTGGAGTGGAGTTTGGATTTTGGACAGGATGGGTGGAGTAAAGTTGGAGTTTGGATTGTGGACAGGATGAGCGGAATGGAGTTTGGACCGTGGACAGTATATGTGGAGTCGAGCTGGAGTTTGGATTGTGGACAGGATGTGTGGAGTGGAGTTTGGATTGTGGACAGGATGTGTGGAATGGAGTTTGGACTGTGGACAGGATGTGTGGAGTAGTGTGTGGATTGTGGACAGTATTTGTGGACTGGAGTTTGGATTGTTGTCAGGATATGTGGAGTGGAGTTTGGATTGTGGACAGGATGTGTGGAGTAGAGTTTGGATTGTGGACTGGATATGTGGAGTGGAGTTTGGATTGAGGACAGGATGTGTGGAGTGGAGTTTGGATTGTGGACAGGATATGTGGAGTGGAGTTTGGATTGTGGACAGGATGTGTCGAGTGGAGTTGATTGTGCACAGGATTTGTGGAGTGAAGTTTGGATTGTGGACAGGATGTGCGAAATGGGGTTTGGAATGTGGACAGGATTAGTGGAGTCGAGCTGGAGTTTAGATTGTGGACAGGATGTGTGGAGTGGAGTTTGGATTGTGGACAGGACATGTGGAATGGAGTTTGGGTTGTGCACAGGATGTGTGGAGTGTAGTTTGGGTTGTGGACAGGATGTGTGGAGTGAAGTTTGGATTGTGGACAGGATGTGTGGAGTGAAGTTTGGATTGTGGACAGGATGAGTGGAGTAAAGCTGGAGTTTGAATTGTGGACAGGATGTGTGGAGTGGAGTTTGGATTGTGGACAGGATGTGTGGAGTGGAGTTTGGATTGTGGACAGGATGTGTGGAATGGATTTTGGACTGTGGACAGGATGTGTGGAGTAGTGTGTGGATTGTGGACAGGATGTGTGGACTGGAATTTGGATTGTTGTCAGCATATGTGGAGTGGAGTTTGGATTGTGGACAGGATGTGTGGAGTAGAGTTTGGATTGTGGGCTGGATATGTGGAGTAGAGTTTGGATTGAGTACAGGATGTGTGGAGTGGAGTTTGGATTGTGGACAGGATATGTGGAGTGGAGTTTGGATTGTGGACAGTATGTGTCGAGTGGAGTTGATTGTGCACAGGATTTCTGGAGTGAAGTTTGGATTGTGGACAGGATGTGTGGACTGGAGATTGGATTGTGGACAGCATGTCTGGACTGGAACTGAAGTTTGGATTGTCGACATGATGTGTGGAGTGGAGTTTGGATTGTGTACAGGTTGTGTGGAGTGGAGTTTAGCTTGTGCAAAGGACGTAATGGAATGGAGTTTGGACTGTGGACAGGATGTGTGGACTGGAGATTGGATTGTGGACAGGATTTGTGGAGTGAAGTTTGGACTGTGGACAGGATGTGTGGACTGGAATTGGAGTTTGGATTGTGGACAGGATTTGTGGACTGAAGTTTGGATTGTGGACAGGATGTGTGGAGTGGAATTTGGTTTGTGGAAACGATGTATGGAGTCGAGCTGGAGTTTGGATTGTGGACAGGATTTGTGGAGTGGAGTTTGGCCTGTGGACTGCATGTGCGGAATGTAGTTTGGATTGTGGACAGGATGTGTGGACTGGAGTTTGGATTGTGGACAGGATGTGTGGAGTGAAGTTTGGATTGTGGACAGGATGTGTGGACTGGAGTTTGGATTGAGCACATGATGTTTGGACTGGAATTTGGATTGTGGACTGGCTGTTTGGAATGGAGTTTGGATTGTGGACAGGAGTTGTGGAGTGGAGTTTGGCTTGAGGATAGGATGTTTGGACTGGAGATTGGATTGTGGACAGCATGTCTTGACTGGAACTGAAGTTTGGATTGTGGACAGGATGTTGGGACTGGAGTTTCTATTGTGGACAGGATGTCTGGACTGGAACTGAAGTTTGGATTGTCGACATGATGTGTGGAGTGGAGTTTGGATTGTGGACAGGATGTCTGGACTGGAACTGAAGTTTGGATTGTGGACAGGATGTGGGGACTCGAGTTTGTATTGTGGACAGGATGTCTGGACTGGAACTGCAGTTTGGATTGTGGACAGGATGTGTGGACTGGAACTGGAGTTTGGATTGTGGACAGGATGTGTGATCTGGAACTGGAGTTTGGATTGTGGACGGGATTTGTGGACTGGAGTTTGGATTGTGGACAGGATGTGTGGAGTGGAATTTGGTTTGTGGAAACGATGTATGGAGTCGAGCTGGAGTTTGGATTGTGGACAGGATTTGTGGAGTGGAGTTTGGCCTGTGGACTGCATGTGCGGAATGTAGTTTGGATTGTGGACAGGATGTGTGGACTGGAGTTTGGATTGTGGACAGGATGTGTGGAGTGAAGTGTGGATTGTGGACAGGATGTGTGGAGTGGAATTTGGATTGTGGACAGGATGTGTGGAGTAAAGCTATAGTTTGGATTGTGGACAGGATGTGCGGAATGGAGTTTGGACTGTGGACAGTATATGTGGAATCGAGCTGGAGTTTGGATTGTGGACAGGATGTGTGGAGTGAAGTTTGGATTGTGGACAGGATGTGCGGAGTTAAACTGCAGTTTGGATTGTGGACAGGATGTGTGGAATGGAGTTTGGACTGTGGACAGGATGCGTGTAGTAGAGTTTGGATTGTGGACAGGATGTGTGGACTGAAGTTTGGATTGTGGACAGGATATGTGGAGTGGAGTTTGGATTGTGGACAGGATGTGTGGAATGGATTTTGGACTGTGGACAGGATGTGTGGAGTAGTGTGTGGATTGTGGACAGGATGTGTGGACTGGAATTTGGATTGTTGTCAGCATATGTGGAGTGGAGTTTGGATTGTGGACAGGATGTGTGGAATGGAGTCTGGACTCTGGACAGGATGTGTGGAGTGGAGTTTGGATTGTGGACAGTACGCTTGCAATGGAGTTTGGATTGTGCACAGTATGTGTGGACTGGAGTTTGGATTGTGGACAGGATGTGTGGACTTGAGTTTCGATTGTGGACAGGATGTGTGGATTGGAGTTTGGATTGTGGACAGGACGTGTGGAGTGGAGTTTGCCTTGTGGACAGGATGTGTGGAATGGAGTCTGGACTCTGGACAGGATGTGTGGAGTGGAGTTTGGATTGTGGACAGTACGTTTGCAATGGAGTTTGGATTGTGCACAGTGTGTGTGGACTGGAGTTTGGATTGTGGACAGGATGTGTGGACTGGAGATTGGATTATGGATAGGATGTGTGGACTGGAGTTTGGACTGTGGACAGGATGTGTGGAATGCTGTTGGATTGTGAACAGTATGTGTGGAATGGAGTTGGAATGCGGACAGGATGTGTGGAGTGGAGTTGGAATTGTGTACAGTATGCGTGTAGTGGACTTTGGCTTGTGGACAGGATGTGTGGACTGGAGTTTGGATTGTGGACGGGATGTGTGGAGTGGAGTTTGGATTGTAGACTGGATGTGCGGAGTTGAGCTGCAGTTTGGATTGTGGACTGGATGTGTGGAGTGGAGTTTGGATTATGGACAGGATATGTGAAGTGGAGTTTGGATTGAGGACAGGATGTGTGGAGTGGAGTTTGGCTTGTGGACAGGCTGTTTGGAATGGAGTTTGGATTGTGGAGAGGATGTGTGGAGAGGAGTTTGGATTGTGGACAGAACGTGTGGAATGGAGTTTGGATTGTGGGCAGGATTTGTGGAATGGAATTTGGACTGTGGACAGGATGTGTGGAGTGGAGTTTGCCTTGTGGACAGGCTGTGTGGAGTGGAGTTTGCCTTGTGGACAGGATGTGTGGAGTGGAGTTTGGATTGTGGACAGTACGTTTGGAATGGAGATGGAGTTTGGATTGTGGTCAGGATATACATGACAGACGTGCAGGGTAACTGTATCTCAGCATGTTATGACACACTGAACCACACAATTCAGACCAACATAGAAGTTCTAATTAGTAATTAATTCCTGTATAGAAATGCAATTCTAGCATTACGGTACTAGTTTTTTTCTGATTTCTGTGTCTCAGCGTACCACCCCTTCTACAGAATAACGTCCCTGTGTCTATCAATTGCTGTAAAGTAGTGTGGTATATGCTCAGACCATGAAAGGCTGAGCTTAAATGCAGCAATTTTTTTTCTTATATCTGAATTCACCAAGTTTAAACTCAAACAATTTTCACAGGTGAAATTTATGATATTCGATTATGCTTTACTGATGTGCTTTACAGGCAAGGAGGATTCATATTTAACAGTACAACACAGGATAAACTGAGTTAAACATTGATAGAGTCTGACAACCCCGGGGACTACATGAATTTTGTTTTCTTGTAGGATTAACATGAGGGTTCTATCTGATGCACATCTTTCACGAAGATGAAAGATTGGATAGCCTTTGCTAATTCTCTGTATCTTATCGTGTTGAAGTAGGGAGCCTGGGCTTTTGGTGCCATCATTATTACATTAGACAGGGCCCAAGTGATGAATGTTCCCTTCTCGAACTTAATCATGCCACAATAATATAAAATCCTTTTAATTATAATCAGGAGCATTGAACCAAAGTAAAAAAACGAAGACAAGAGAGTGCATTAGAAAGGTGAGTCTCGCCGTGGAGGTAAACCCTCTCCATATCCTGGAATTCCTCGTCTTCCAGTACAACATGAAGTAACAGCCCAGCAGCAAGCATACACATGACAGCAACAGGGTAATGAACATCCCATAAAAATGGTGAGCAAGCACAGCACAGTTTGGAACAATTAGGAAAATATAGTCCAGCTGACACATTCCCAGCTTGCAAAATGGAGACTGTTGTGTAGCTAACATTAGTACGGTGATGGTAAACTGCGGCAAAGTAACCAAGATCCATATGAAGATCACCAGTTTGATCGTCCTGGAGGGAGGGAGCAGTATGATATAATGCAGAGGCCAGTTGATAGCTAAGTAGGTGTCTATTACCATGGCTATGATTGTCATAATCCCACCACAACATGAAGACGCTAGAGTGAAAAGCAACAACTCACAAACCACCTTGGGTAAGCTCAGATGGAAAGCGTTACAAAGCTGGACGCAGAAGTTTATCACCATGTAAATCAAGTCATTGAGCAAAGTGTTGCTAAGCAGCAGGTATCTGGATTCTTGGCGGAGGCTGCTTTTGGTGAAAATGGTCAGTAAGGTTAGTGGGCTGGCTAGCAAAGATGCAAAGAAGCAGATTCCTCCTGGGATGATGATAAGCCCGCTCTGACCCCATAACAAAGCTTCAGCCCATCGTAGGTTAATTTCAGCAATGGTACTGGAGGTGAATGTGGAGGTTGGGATCTCTATTGATGACTCATTGGAGTAGAAAATAAAAGTACACTCGGCACCAAGTGAAGCTATCTTGCTGCATTTAGTGAAGATTCACAAACCATTTATCTTTATAATCCTCTGGTAAGAGGGGAAGTGATCTCAAACAGTTAGAATCTCTTCTTTTCCTTCCTGAATTTCATTCAGTTCCAGTATTCTTCCTAGATAGTTTTAACCCACTGGAAGGAATTAATTGAGAACCAAATCCTTTAGCAGTCAGAGCAAATCACAGGGAACACTGCAGCCCCTATCCTCCTATATGCGTCCAAAATCCAGATCTCTCACTTCCTGAGCACTCGCGCTTTGACCTCTCAATAAAACAGCACGGTCCCCCACCTCTACATCAGGGTTAATTAGCTCTGGAGCAGCATTCATCTCTGCCTCCCTCTGAGACTTCAGAGCAAATGTTAGCTCTTGAAATCAGCCACAACTGAATCCTTTCCCTTCAGGTGTGTGGTGGTGAACAGATGGAACAGTCAAAGTCAAATCACTGGATTACTGCTAATGCAAACATTCCACTTTCCCTAATGGGCTACTTAGGGCAGCAGGAGAAGCCTGACAACAACAAGTTATCCGTTCGGATAACAATGATTTATTACCTGTTAGCTTATCTGACCCTTTTTCTCAGAATGACTAAAATATCCTTTGTAGCCTTTCTTTCACACCTTCTAGATTTGAGGCAATTGACCGAACGAAGAGAGGAGTTTCATTTACAAATTTAACCCTGACTGCAATAGACAACCGAGGTTGAGAGACTACTAATATAATGAGTTAGTTAGCAGCTGTGCAAAGAGAAACAGATTTACATCACTGGCCCACTACTCTTTGGGACTTTTTTTTTCCATCGACGTTACCTGACCCACAGAATGTTTCCGGCATTTTCTTTTTTTTGTGTGTCGGATTTCTAGCATCTGCAGTTTTGTTTTGTCATAATTTCATCAGTTTAGCTTTCAAGTATTAAATATCTGTACATGACATTCTCCATTTACCGCTTTAGTTGGTGTATTTGCCAGGTCACTGTAGGATCTGTAGGGTCACGCTCAGGCAAAGAAACAGATCTTGAATTTCCATTCAAAACAGCCCAAGTATTTATCTACCAAAATCAATCAGCTCAATTTTCAATTGACTAACATCATAGTCACTGGTGATATGGGCCCAAAATTTCCTTTTGCACATGTTTCTCAGTCAATATAACTTTTCTGTGTGTCAGCCTGAAACACCAGTGTCTCTTTTTTGGAAATACTAACCTTTTTTATATCAAAATAAAAACTATTCATAAAAGTATTTATAAGAATAAATGGTGCAATGCCTTTTCATTCTTAGATTGCCGGTCAATGTTTTAAGTAGTGTTTAATACCAATAGGATTGTTGCCACTCATATGGCTCCTTGGGGAGGTTCGCCACAGTAACTGAGGTGCTTCCTCACCCAACCTGTCCAGTACTAGAAGGACCCTATATTGCGGTCCTTCCCCGCTGAGTTCTTGCAATGACTGCACCAAGCTTCTGTGCATCCCTCAGTACGTACCCCTGCAGCTTGGAATGTGCCAACTAGCAGCGTTCCTCTATGGACCTCTTGACGTGTTGGCAATCCAACAGATTTTGGGCCGACCGAAGGGCGTCTTTCTCTGAGTTGATGATCTGCCAGCATTACTTGATGGCCATCTGTGTGTCCGTCCCTGAGTACAGCCTGTAGATCAGAGTCCTCTGTCATGTTACCCGTAACACAGGCCCTCACATCTTTCTCTGCAGGTGTGGTGTTGGAGCAAGAGCGGCCGCAGGGGATTTTTGGGTCGAGCAGGAGCTCTGCCAGACACCTTACATATGCGGTGTTATTGGGCTGGAAGCAACCTTACTCTTGTATTTTCAGAAGTAGCATTTCATCAAATAAAGCCAATCTTTCACCCCAGTGGTAAAACTGAGTCTCTGTAGCATAGTCTTTATAGATAAGATTGGGTTTAAATTTTAAAAATATCCCACACCGATTTGCAATTCAGTGAGGAGCTAGAGAGATTGGACATCAGTGGGATTCTGCGTTGCCTTGCATCTTCCTTATGTTCATGTTGGGGCCTTAATTACAGCCATAAGTACCTCCCCACCAATCAGGCAGAATTAGAGAGAGCACTAGTTTGAGAAAAAGGAAGGAATTTGCAGTAGATTCCAGAATGCGGTGGTCAACATCTTTTTTTTGGGGGAGGAAATGTATTTTGGACTGCTGATGTTGGGATCAAAGTAATTGCTGACAAGTATTAGCTACATATATTAATAAATAGAAGGAGGAGAAGATGGTTGCGCGACGGCAGCGTGTGCGGCCTCTTTGGTGATGAATATCTGTTACCTGTCAAGTAGGGTACCGTGCACAATTCTGATTTGATGGAGACAGACGTGAAGGTACAGAGGAACATCTGGAAAACTTCTGAAATGCCCGCTTTGCTGCCGCTGCTGCTGTATGGTAACCAGAATCTCCGGAGCAGAAGGCCCCGAATCCTCAGCTTTGCTTGTTTCAGCGGCTGGGGCTAGGTCAAAGGCGCTCGGCAGAGGATGGGGCTCGGGAGGCTATACCGGAGGGGTTGGTCGGACGGATAGGCTCAGTGTCGGCTGTGGTCGGCTGCTTCCAAGGCATCGGCAAGTAGACGGTGCCTGGAGGTTTATGGCAGGGAGTTTCTCCCTTTTGCCGCCTGCTATCAGGGACTCAGGAATCGATCGACTCAGGGACTTCTGAGACTTTATTTACCGTGCCCATGGTTTGTTCTTCATCAAATTATGGTATTGCTTTGCACTGCTGTAACTATATGTTATAATTATGCGGTTCTGTCAGTGTTAGTCTTTGGTTTGTCCTGTTTTCTGTGATATCACTCCGGAGAAATATTGTATCATTTCTTAATGTATGTATGACAATAAAAGAGGACTGAGTGTTCTCATAATCTAAATACTATGGTGCCTCATGGGTTAAAAGGGCGGCACACTAACGTAGTGGTTAGCTACATAGTGGTTTACAGTACAACTGGCGCTGGTTCGGTTCCCACCACTGCCTGTCGGGAGTTTGTACATTCTCCCCATGACCGTGTGGGTTTCCTCTGGGTTCTCCAGTTTCCTCCCACGGTCCAAAGACGTATCAGTTGGTTGGTTCATCGGTCTTTGTAGATTGTCCTGTGATTAGGCTAGGATTAAATCGGGGGGTTACTGGGTGGTGTGGCTTGAAAGGCCAGAAGGGCCTATTCCGTGCTGTATCTCAATAAATAAATAAGTAAAATGATATTGTTTTAATTCAGCTTTCATCGTTCATTTTTTGGGAGCTAGTCAATGCCAAGGCAGAGGAGGGAAGCAGATGTCTTGCTTGAAGGGTATTAGTGAACCAGATAGATTCTTTTTAATGACAATCGAATAGTCTGTGGTCATTATTACTAACTTTGGTTGTTATTCCAAATCACCACTGGATCCAAATTCCACCATTACCATGGCAGGATTTGAATTCAGATCTGGTGACAGAGTCCAGTAACTTAAACTCATTGCCGCCGTCGCTATTCTGAGATTGCGTTGCTACAGTAATTACTTCCGCTTCTGAAGGGGGCACTTTATAAACAAAGTTACCATTGCTTACTAAACTGAGCTTATGGTCACCTACCTCATCTAGAAACAGTAGTCAGTAAATCACTTGTGGGAGCTTATTCTCTGTCATGAAACTGTATCAACTTACCTGCAATTAAAATTTTCCTCTCAGAGGTAATGTAGCTACTCTTGTACACAATTTGTGCCTACATTAGTCACCTGCAGTTTATGTAACAGAGATAAGCCATCCAGCCTATCATCTGTGCAGCTGATTCCCTGTTGATGGGCATCAAAAAAGCTGGATGTTATTTTTCTCGGCTGCATGAATCGTTCTCTTCCTCACAATTTAGCCTTGTTCAATATTTTGGTGATAACACCTCACCTCTCAGGTACCAAGCTTGGGCCCAAAACATCGACGGTTTGTGCCCTTCCATAGACGCTGCCCCTCTTGCTCAGTTCCGCCTGCATCTTGAAGGTGTAGCTCAAGATTTCTGGCATCTGCCGATTCTCCAGTGTCACTAATGGAGGACTCTAGCTGGGTTCCAACCTGCGCTAGTGTAAATCCTTCTACCTTCTCAAGTCAGCTCTCTGAAGTTGAAAGTTCATTGGCCTATGAACTCTCTATTTGCACCTATCAACCAGCTTTCAGTGATGCATGTGTGCACGGACCTCATGATCTCTTTGCCCTTCAGCCACCTCTCTTACCATTCAGGCCTGGTCTTTTTCTCTCGGGTAAAGTAGGATTACCGCAACCCTCCCCAGATTTTCCACAAACTTTCCCAGTCAGTTATTGTATCTGTCTAACTTCTTTCCAACTAGGCTACTTTCAACAAATTTGGAAATACAATCAATGTTATTCATAAAAAGATTGTGTGTGTGGGGGTAGGGTATAGGATAGATTGTCAGAGATTTTCCTCGGGTGCGGTAGTTTATAACTAAAGGTCATAGATTTAATATCAGAGGAGAAGCATTTCAAGGACCTCTGACGACAAGCTTCTCACGTAGGCAGCAGTGGTCGTGTGCAACAAGTCACCAAAGCTACTGGTAGAGGCTGATACAATGATAGCACTCCACTGGCATTTTGACAGGTACTTGCATGGGAAAGAACTGGAGCAACATGGGCAAATACAGGAAAATGGAATTAGTGTGGATAGGCATTGTGGTTGGCACAGATGAATTGGGTCAAAGGGCCTATTTCCCCACAATGTAACTTTATGATTTTATGAACCTCTCAGATGCACAGAGCCTTCTGACCGACTACTTGCAGAAACTCCAGTAATTAGTGTATCTTTCAAATAGTTAAACCACGTCAGTTAATTTATAAACTATTGATTATCTATTCACTGCTGATTATACTTTATACTTAATTGTCACCAAACAATTGATACTAGAACATACAATCATCACAGCAATATTTGATTCTGTGCTTCCTGCTCCCTGGATTACAAATATTAAATATTAAAAATATTAAAAATAGTAAAAATTAGTGAATATTAAAAATTCAGGTCGAGATGTTTTGGAGGGTACGGCCCAGATCCAGGTCAGGATCCGTTCAGTAGTCCTATCACAGTTGGAAAGATGTCACAAAGGTGGGGCATTGGGAGCAAGGGTGGACCCAAATGCAAGACACGTCTTGTGAGGTTACTTAGATTTAGTTTATTGTTTGATATCAGGAGAGCAAGGCAGGAGCAGGAAATAGCAAACTGGACAAGGACTCAGGACTACGACTAGGCTGGGACTAGGGGTCTGGGCTAGGACTCGGAATAGGATCCCAGAACTAGAGGAGACATGAAGAGGCTAGGGTATGGACTCCGAGCCCGAGACTGGGCAAGGACCCAGTACCTGGGTCTTGCCTCGGGCTCGGACCCCAGAACCAGGCATGGACATGACATGGGCTAGGGAGAGGAGGAACATGGGAACACAGAGCCTCGGTCTCAGGAGAGCAGGTACATGGAACCATAGACACATACACAGAACAAAGAGCCGGGACCCCTCCTTGGGTACAGGACATAGGGCCAGGACTCATGACCCTCCGCGGGGCAACGGCAAGACAGCCTGACTTACCCTAAGGAGGCGAGGACAAGACAAGCCAAGACATGACTCTCCGCGGGGCAACAGCAAGACGGCCAGACTTACCCCACGGAGGTGAGGACAGGACAAGACCAACACGAACGCACACCAGACAGCACCTATCTAGCTCCGGCGATAGAACTAGACCGAAGTGCAGGCAGGGGCTGCAGACGAGGGCTAGAGACGAGAGGGGCAGAGAAGGGATTCAGACAAGGGGGTAGGACAGGAATCACAGACTGCCAGGGTCAGGACTTGACTCAGAACTGGGAAGCCGCCAGGGTCAGGACTTGACATGGTGCTAGAATGCCGCCAGGGCCAGGACTTGACTTGGTGCCTCCGGGTAGTGGCATGCTCTTGACTCGGCCCGGGAACAGTAGACAGCAGTTCTTGATTCCCTCCGGCGGATTAACTGACGGACCCATCTCAGTGAGGAAACTTTGCAGGCTCGCTTTGGTGAGGTAACTGGACAGGGTTGCTCCAGTGAGGAAAAGGCGAATTACCGGCACTCGCTTCAGCAGAGACTAGACGTGCTCCGGCCAGATAACATCGGCACACAGTACCTTAGATGACCTTGCAGACGCTCCTGCACCGAACGGCTGAAAGCCGGAGACTATAAACTATCGGTTCTGTCGAGTGTTAATTGCCTCTAATCACCAAAGTCGAGGGACATGGGAAAACAGGGAATCAACGGTCCGGATCATAACGTAAACAAGGTATATTTAAAGGGACCCCGATCCGGACCATGACAGAAGAAGCTGTTCCCAAATCTGGCCATATGAGTCTTCAAGCTCCTAAGCCTTCTCTCGGAGGGAAGAGGGATGAAAAGTGTGTTGACCAGCACTCATTCTTCTGAGTGCTCTGTCACTGAGTCCATGGTAAGTTTTTGGTAACTTCCCTGTGATGGGTATTAGAAAGTAAACAAATAAAACTACAGATGAAAGAAAAAGAAAAACAAATACTGGAAGAACTCATCCCATTGTTGTTTGTCATCTATATCAATGGTTTGATTAAGAATGTACAAGGCATGGTCAGTAAGTTTGCAGATGACACTAAAATAGGTGGTACAGTGAACAGAGAAGAAGATTATCAAAAATTACTTATTTATTGAGATACGGCACAGGGTATGCCCTTCCAGTCCTTCGAGCCTCACTGCCCAGCAATTCCCGATTTCACCCTAGCCCCAGGACAATTTACAATGACCAATTAACCTTCCAACTAGTTGGTCTTTGGACTGTGGGAGGAAACTGGAGCACCCGGAGGAAACTCATGCAATCACTGGGAGAACATACAGCCTCCTTACAGGCAGCAACAGGAATTGAAGCCGGGTCACTGGTACTGTAAAACGTTGTGCTAACCACTACACTACCTTGTTATAGGGCGATCTGGATCAGTTGAATAAGTGGGCCAAGGATTGGCAAATGGAGTTTAGCTTGGAGAAGTATGAGGTACTGCAGTTTGGAAAGTCCAGGAACAACTTTCACAGTGAACAACAGGACCTAGAAAGTGTTGTAGAAAAGAGAGACCCTATATCTTAGAGTACAAGTACATGGTTCACTGAATGTGGAGTCACAGGGAGACAGGATAAAGAAAGCTTTTGGTGTGTTGGCTTTCATAAGTCAGGAATATGAGTATAACAGTTGGTGTGGAGGTCATGGTGGGGATGTACAAGACTCTAGTGAGGTTGCATTTGGAGTATTGTGTTCAGTTTTAGTCTCCATGCTAAAGAAAGGATGTTATTAAACTGGAAAGGGCGCAGAAAAGATTGACAAGACTGCTGCCAAAACTTGAGGAACTGAGTCATAAGGAGAGGTCGGACTGGCTCAGGCTCAATTCCTTGGAGTGTAGGAGACCTGAGAGGTGATTTTATAGAGATGTAGAAAACCATAGGCAGGATAAGTACGTTCGGTCTTTTTCCCAGGGTTGGAGTATCAGGAACTAGAGGACACAGGTTCAAAGTGATAGGGGAAGGATTTAAGAGGAACTTGAGGGGAAACTTTTTTTACACAAAGAGTGGTATCTACGTGGAATCAGCTGTCAGAGAAAGGTACAATAACAACTTTTAAAAGACAGTTGGACAAGTACATGGATAGGAAAGGTTTAGAAGATAATGGGCCAAGTGCTAGTAGATGGGAATAGACTGAATGGAGCATCTTGGTCAGCATGACCAATGGGCCAAAAGGCCTGTTTCTGTGCTGTATGACCCTATGACTTATTACTCAAGCAGCACCTGTGGAAAGAGGAACCAGATCAAAGACCTTTCATCAGAACGGATACAGTACTCAATATACCAGTTTGCACTGACTTCATTTCTTATTTCCTCCCTTCTTATCTAACGCTGCAGCATTTGCAATAGTCAAATCCAATGCTGCAACTCCCAAGTTAGGGCTTGGAAAAAATTGACCAATGCATCTGCATTATCTTCTAGTAAATAGATCAAATAACTTCTGGAAAATGAGTGTAAGAATTTCTGGAGAGGGTGATAATTGAGAGACCAGGGAGAATGTCTTGTGGTGGGGTGCTGAGTAAGTAGTCAAGATAGCAATTACTTTAAAAACTGGCAGGTGGGGACAGAAATGAAGAAGAAACATTAAGATATACTTACTTCAGTGGAGAGACCAGAATAAAGGAGAGGTTACACAAAATTGTTAAAGTCACTCTTAAGTCTTGAGAGCTTCAATGTACTCAGACAAAAAGTGAGGCGCTGTTCCATGACCTTCTGTTGGACGTTGTTGGAGTAATGTGTAAGGTCAAAGTTAGAGTGGCCAGGATGGGAATAGGGCAGAGAATTAAAGCAGCAAGCGATGGGCAGTTTAGGATTATCTATGTGGTCTGAATGATATTCTGCAACATGGTCATCCATCCATGTTGTTTTTTTCTTATTAGAGTTTTTAGTCCAAACCATTAGATTGGAAGAAGTGCAAATGTACTTGGAAGGTCTGTTTGGGTTACACTAAATTGGAAGAAGTGCAGTAGACTCCTCGAGGGTGAGGTACATTTCTCTGAAAGGTTTGTGATGAATGTACTCCTTTGATGTTAACAAGAGGATGATGATACGTGGTATCATTGTGAAGTACTCCCTTTTTACCATTCAGGAAAGGGGATGTACTTATCATGGCTCCCTGGCCTGCTGTCCCCTCTCCACCAACATTGTCTATTTTACATCAACTTCCCATGCAAACGCGGGGAATGCAACCCCTCTTCCCATCCTGCCATCCAGAATATTGCACGGATTGATGATGGACATGCTCTTTATCATCAGATTTGGTTTTGGGGAGGGAATTAGGACTTGGATCCAATAACTCAACATGGGCATCAGTAGTGCCATCCAAATTAATGGAGGAGAAACAGAGGGCTTCCCCATCACCTGGAGTCAGGCTTGCTGCCCAGTCTCTTGTGCCTTGTCCCTGTATTGTATCAAGCCTTTTACCAAATCCAGCAGAAAGGACATAGGTAATGATGCCAGGCATTCGGGACATTCAGGACAAGGCCTCAGTGAACATGAGTGACGTCAGTGTCTTCTGTTTGGACCCACAACCTGTCAATGCCTTGCAGATGCATTGTTAAAGGAGGAAGCAAGACATGCCCTGACACATTGTAAGATAATATATTAAACTGATGCTACAATGAATGCAGAAAGTAATGCTCCAAATGAATTTGCTGTATATATTATGAATGAAGTGTATTTTTGATATAAAAAGGTGTAATGTTAAATGCATCTCATCATCCATCAATTAAATATTTCCCTCCAGTGTCCCCTGCTTTTGAAGTGCTTTGAGCTCCTGTACCCAGTTTTCCACACCAGGAAATTGCTGCAGCTCTTGGCGTTAAATGGTCATCTTTTGAGATTGCTTACAGAAGGTGTTTCTGAAATTACAAAACTGTAATTGAAAATTGATTGTTCAAGTTCATATCCTGTCCATTATGAATATGTCCTAAACCAAATAACGTACATACAGAGGCTGGTCTGAGAAAACAGAACATGTTCACTTGAATTGGTCATGCACAGTATGTGTGAACTGAAGCGTCAAATCAAATAGTTAGTCAAAGGTAATAATGGACAGGGATACAAAAGCAGTAAGTTGAACTGAGGTTCTGCTGAAATCTCATCTCATTTGAAAGTGAAGCCTAGTGCAGTACTCACAACATTTCTGTGAGGATTGTGGTCAATGTTATTCATATGAAGAAGGTAGTGTTTTGTACCCAGATGGAATGCGACTGAGTGGCACTGCGAAAAATCTGAATCTCTGCTTTTTTCAGCTTCTACGAACTGACTTTTAAGCACGTTGCTTGGGAAACTAACCGAGAAATGTTTCAAAATTAGGTTGGTGCCTCATGCAGAATGTGCATGGTTTCTGCAATTTTCTTTGGAAGTATTTACTTTTTTTTGGTGTTCAAGGAACTTACAGGTGTAACTGATATCTGGCAGTTGGCATACCTGCAGAAAATATTCAGGTAAAGACTTGGCTACAGTCAGAACTTTAAAATAAGTGAAAGACGCTGAAAACCATTGGAATTCTGGATACAAGCAAGCACAAATCTTTGGAACTGTGAACTTACATTAATCTGCACAAAATGAATATATCTAAATGTGAAAATTGTGATGCTTCCAATGTGATGTCTCTTCTGGCGGAAGAAGTGGCTACAGTGCAGTACTCCATAAATGTGTCCCACACTGCAGAACTCCGTGCCTTACGTAACCTGGCCCAGAAATCATTTCTTACTATGTCTCAGCAGGGAATGAATGGTTTGGACATTCTTCTTGTAATCTGTCTTTTTGCCTCACTGCTGGCCACTCCCTTGGTCCTGACGGCCATCTTTTCAAACAGCAGTCTTCGTCGGGAGACCAGGTACCTTCTGCTTGCCAACACTATGACGAATGATTTAATCTATTCAATACTGAACACCTTTGTTGCTATCCTTAATACAGTGAGAGCTGCAATGCCCAAAGTAGTTTGTGAATTTATCTTGTTCCTGTTAACTGTGGCATATTCGAATGGAATTCTAACAATCACTGCTATGGTGGTGGACACTTATGTGGCCATTGGCTGGCCTCTTCACTATCCGCTACTTTTATCCCGTTCTAGAGCAATCAAGATCATTGCTTGCATATGAGTTATCTCTGTCAGCCTTTCTTCTATCTTGCTCATAATAATGCTGTGGACACAGGACGATCCATTTTCCTTGTTCACAGTGTGTGTGGCACCCTTGGTGCTTTTGTCTTCTCCATTTGGAACATTTTTGTTAAAATGTTCATTTGGCATTGTATTTCTTTATTTTCTAACATGCATAGTACTAATATCAAGTTTCTATATATTGTTATACTGCAAAACAAAGACATTGGGGATATGGGTGAACAACTCAAGGGTAAAACAGACCTATCTCATCCATTCAATGCTGTTACTTCTTTATTTCTCTCCTCTGGCTGTGCTGGTAGTCGGGGTAGTGATTTATGGAATGCACCCAGCTGAGACCCAGGAAGCAATCTGGATCATTGTGTCAGTAAATGATATTCTGATGTTACCAAAGGCCGTGAGCCCCTATGTTTACGGGCTGAGATATCGAGAGATTACAAACATAATCCAATCATTCTTCACTCTGAAGTCAAAAACTCAAGTAAGGCCACTGTGAAGTAATTTGAGCAGAAAGGTTTGTAGCTGCGATGCACTTGGTTTTTCCTTTGTCCTCCTTATGTTACCCTGATCAGGGTTTTGCACAAGTAATGCCCACTCTGCATTGTATAATGCACAGTACTTGGACCATGGCAGAGGCTGTCTGACGGATGCCCTAGAATCTAGAGTAGAGACAGGCTAGTCAGCTCGCCAGGTTTATCATCGTGGCACCCACACCTCAAAAGTGTCTAAGTTATTATTGTGCAATTAAATCTTCAAATATTTAAAATTAAAAACACAATCGTTACATTGCCCAATCAGTACTTCTGATTTCTGACAGCTTCTCTTTTGAGTTGTAGTCCCTTTAAGTTAAAGGTCTACGGCAGATAGTTTTGAAAATCAGATTGCGATGGACAGCTATCGCCCACACTGGAGTCCATTCATTACAACAGGAACAGCCTGTTGTGAAGTATCAGTATCTGAGCAGGGAGGCGCAACTTTCAACATTCACCTGCATGTTTTGGTGGTTGAATCTCTGTAACTAGATGCTGAAGAGACTCATTGTGTTGGGGAGCTGCTTGGTGTTTCTGAAGCGTTTGCAAAGTTTTGGGTGAGGAACAGCCATTGTTTATTTTTATATGGGATGACATTCACATTGGGGAAGGTGAGTGTTTTTCAGAGGAGCTTAAACCTTAGATATGCAATGAATGAAAGAGCATTTCCTTTAGGGGTGAAAAGTTAAGTCTGTGTCTCCCCAGTAGAAATAAAGTCTGCATCCCAAATTGCAGCCACTTATCCTGGGGTCTTATAATGGCAGCCAAATTGTCTGTTTGAATCGGGAGACATTATTGTTGAATGCAAATCAATACTCCTACTATGTATGTACTAAGTGGACTGTGATCCATTGAAACAGACTCAGTGAAAACCTCTTAGAATCACAGGAGATACTCACTATGGTAAATGGAGCATACCTCTACAGGAATAAAGTGTACAGCATTAACTCAGGCTCTGTGTCCCCAAGATTATGCTCGCCTAACATGCTTAGACTATGGGGAACATGTTTGCAATAGAATATTATTAAAGCCCAGCCTGCAAAATAGATTTAAAACCAAATGCTGAGAATAAAATCTTGAGCAGCTTAGATAGCATCGGTGGGAAAAGAAACTACTAATATTTCAAGTCCAGGAGTTTTCATTAAAACTGTTGAATTCACTGTCACTTTCCTCCTGTGATGGCAGTGTTGAAGAAGTTATACTCTGTTCTCCAGCAGTAGTTCCGATTTCCTGTTTTTGTTTTTATTTCAGATTTTCAACACTTGGAGCTAGAGTGATCTCCATTTATTGCAAATTCGACTCCTGACAAGAAGGCAAAAGGGCGGGGGGGGGTGTGGGTGGGTGCAGATGCTGGAACAGATTCTTAGCAGGACTGTGCAAGACTATAGCAGATAACCTTCCTGTTATCTCTTTGTCTCTCTTTCTCTCATTGATTTTGTTCGAGAACTTTGTTTTCCTGTCTTGAGATTTTTAGTCCAATTCCATGCTCTTCTTATGTTTGTGGCTTTGTTTCCTGTTGTTGGGAGTAAACTCTCTGCAATGCTCATCAAAATGACAACTATATGCTCAGGGAAAGCCTGCCTCAGTCCATTCCTTCAGCAAGGAATGTGCAGTTAGAATCAGAATCAGGTTTAATATCACTGGCAAAAGTCGTGAAATTTTTTGCACTGCGGCAGTAATACATTGCAATACATAATAATAAAAAGCTATAAATTACAGTGGTGTGTATATTTGTGTATATATAAATATGATGGTGCTGGCTGAGTTTGCAACTTTCTGCAGCTCTTTCTGATCCTGTGCAGTCTGCCATAAATTACAGACTGCACCTGCTCCTCTTCCCAACAGAATTTTGAAAATAGAAACAAAACAATAAAAATGATTCACAATTGTTCATAGTATTCTATTTTTCCCTATCAAGGTTTCTTTGTTGTGCGAATGGTTAGTCATCAAACATTCCGTTCTTAATCAGTATGTGTCCGCGTGGTAGGCAAACAATTGTAGTCATCAGGCTATCATGAGTGTGATTTTTGTAATATGAAGCAAGAAGTGCCCAGAACAAACTTTAACAACTTGCGTGAAGTTTAAAACAGAACTGTAATTCATTCCAGGTTATTTCCTGGGTGATTTATGAGCAAAGTCATTGAAAGCTACAGGGTAGTATTTACAGATAAAGAACAGCTTGAGGATGAACTGTGGGCACGAATGATCATGTGTACAATGTCAAACAGAAGTATTTATGAATAGATATAATCAATTATGTGAAATATATGTAAGGTAGAGAAAACAGAGATCATTTGTACAACAGTTTAAAGTTTTTTACATATCTTTAATTTCAGAGAATGTCTTATTGTTTATTATTTGTAGTGTTTGTACACATTATTTTATATGTTGTATGATTTTTTTAATAAATGTTTCAGAAGAACTCTGGGCTGTGGTGATCTGTGAGCCTTGACTAGGATTTTTTTTTAACTTGGATAAATTCAGGTTGAACCCAGTGGACAGGTATGAAACCACCTACAGTACGGAGCACGATCTGGAACTCAGTAAATCTGAATGGTTGCTCATCAGAATCAGGTTTATTATCACTGCCATGTGTCGCGAAATCTGTTAGCTTAGCAGCAGCAGTTCAATGTAATATATAATATAGAAGAAGAAAAAGAATAAAATAATAATAATAAATAAGTAAATCAATTACAGTATATGTGTATTGAATAGATTAAAATCATGCAAAAAAACACAAATAATATATATTAAAATAGTGAGGTAGTGTTCACGGGTTCAATATCTATTTAGGAATTGGATGGCGGAGGGGAAGAAGCTGTTCTTGAATCACTGAGTGTGTGCCTTCAGGCTTCTGTATCTCCTGCCTGATGGTAACAGTGAGAAAAGGGCATGCCCTGGGTGCTGGGGGTCCTTAATAATGGATGCTGCCTTTCTGAGACACCGCTCCTTGAAGATGTCTTGGGTACTTTGTAGGCTACTGCCCAAGATGGAGCTGACTAGATTTACAACCTTCTGCAGCTTCTTTCGGTCCTGCGCAGTAGCCCCCCCCCCCCCCCCCCCATACCAGACAGTGATGCAGAATGCTCTCCACGGTACATCTATAAAAGTTGTTGAATGTTTTTGTTACCATACCAAATCTCTTCAAACTCCTAATGAAGTATAGACGCTGTCTTGCCTTCTTTAAAACTGCATTGATATGTTGGGACCAGAGATCTTGACACCCAGGAACATGAAACTGCTCACTCTCTCCACCTCTGATCCCTCTATGTGGATTGGTACGTGTTCCTTCGTCTTGCCCTTCCTGAAGTCCACAATCAGCTCTTTCATCTTACTGACATTGAGTGCCAGGTTGTTGCTGCAACACCACTCCACCAGTTGGCATATCTCACTCCTGTACACCCTCTCGTCTCCATCTGAGATTCTACCAACAATCATCAGCAAATTTATAGATGGAATTTGAGCTATGCCTAGTCACACATTCATGGGTATATAGAGAGTAGAGCAGTGGGCTAAGCACACACCCCTGAGGTGCACCAGTGTTGATTGTCAGTGAGGAGGAGATATTATCATTAATCCACACAGATTGTGGTCTTCCGGTTAGGAAGTTGAGGATCCAATTGCAGAGGGAGGTGCAGAGGGAGGTACAGAGGCCCGGTTTCTGTAACTTCTCCATCAGGATTGTGGGAATGATGGTATTAAATGCTGAGCTATAGTCGGTGAACAGCATCCTGACGCAGGTGTTTGTGTTGTCCAGGTGGTCTAAGGCTGCGTGAAGGCCGCATTGAACTCATTCTGAGCTATAGACTTTTGACAAGTGGAGCCCACTGCCTGGATTCCCCACTTGGAATCCCCGTTCCCCCGCATTTACCTGAATCAGATCTGAAAGTTTGAACGTGCAGGCTGAAGGCATCCCGAACATGTCCTGTGGTGCCAGAAGTTCGTGTCGAGTTCAATTACAGAATGCACTGACAAAGTTTCAGGCTCTGATCTGTCACCAGCTTTGCGATTTCGTCTCTGTATACACAGTATATGAAGATCAAAGCACATTGGAGCACTGTGCTTAATTATTTCAATTGCTTTAAGAACATAAGACATAGGAGCAGTATATGGCCATTTTGCCCATTGAGTCTGCTCTGCTATCATGGCAGATTTATTATCCCTCTCAACCCCATTCTCCTGCCTTCTCCCCGTAACCTTCGACATCCTAACAAATCAAGAACCTATCAATCTCCCATTTAAGTATACCCAAATGACTTGGCCTCCAGAGCCCTCTGTGACAAGAATTACTCAATTTTATCACCCCCTGTCTTACGAAATTCCTCCTCACCTCTGTTCCAAATGGACACCCCTCTATTCTGAGGCTGGTATTGGAGTCCTCCACTATAGAAAACATCCTCTCCACATCCACTCCATCTAGGCCTTTCAATATTCAATAGGTTTCAATGAGATTCCCTCTCATTCTTCTAAACTCCAGCAAATTCAGGCCCAGAACCATCAGGCACTCCTCATACATTAACCCTTTCATTCCTGGAATCATTCTTGTGAACTTCCTCTAGACTCTCTCCAATGCCAACATAATACTCCATGTGGTCTGACCAATGCCTTATAAGGCTTCAGCATTATATCCTCGCTGTAATGTTCTAGTCTTAAACCATGGATACTCATAGATGGTGGATTACACAATCTTACTAAAAAATAATTGGTGATGAATTCATTTTCAGTAATTAATAAATAAAAGGCACTAGGCAACACAGGGCATCATGATTGTGTAGTGGTTAGCTAAATTAATGACTGAAATCCATTTAACAACTTAAACTACAAAGGATTCAAGTTTTTAATGTTTCTTTCCAGAGCTATTAAGTTGCTTTGTAATTCTTTCTTGCTAAATAGTTAATGAAGAATCCAGTTCCTAGTCGTGTATGAAAATGATTTATTGGTTACAAATAGGTCATCTGTATTCTGATGCAAAAACAAATAAATAATTGAATATAATGAAAATTATTTAGCATTTCAATTGCAAAGCATTGACAGACACTGTCACACAACTAAATGGGCAGTAAACATTAAACAGGTTATTTGAAGTATCAGCTTGAAAAATCAGCTTTAACAGATACTGAGCATAACCACCCAGTAATAACCAAAAATGTGGCTATAGTTTGGGTAAACTGATTTAATATCAATTCCTTAAATTACAGACTCAAAGCTTTTAAGAACCAATTCATGAATGTGTGTGTGTGTGTCCATGTGTAAGATAGAGAGAGATGCACATATGTAAACAAAAGAGACATCTGCATCTGTGAGCGAGAGACTAACTGTGTGTGAGAGAGCTATGTGCAAGCGTCAATGAGAGGATTCCTCTGTCTCTTATATTTTGGTAATGGTTAAAAAAAATCCAAGAGGACCACCACTTGTCGTGGTTTGGGGGTTTTTGTGCCTCAATGAACCAGAAAGCTATGTGTTGGCTGGAGTCAGGGCTTTACGTTTTGGCTCTTGGTAGAGTTGCCCATGCCAACAAGGTCAAAGGGTAGAGGGCAGACTAAAAGTGGTCCACCCATCCTCTGGGTTTGGGGGTTCAGCTCAGGCTAACAACACTGACAGGTGAAACAAAATTGTTATGGAAACTATACGAAGAATCCTTCTGCATATGAGTGCAATGGTGTTCCTGAGTCTCCACCAGGGACTTGCATGACTGACAGTAGTAAAAACCGAAAGAAAGCTACTGACTCGATGAACACTGCCAGACATGGAGGACTGTCATTGCTGCCCTAAACACCAGCGGCATTACAGGCAGTAAGTAACGGGAAAGAAAAGGCAATCACCTAAACGAGTGAAGTGTGGAAGAACCTTAGCGTTCTAGTGCATGAATCACAAAAACGTCGCCGGCAGGTCCAACAAATAGTTAAGAAGGCATTTTGGCCTTTATTGCCAATGGACTGGAGTTTACGAACAGGGAGGTTTTGTTACAGTTGAATATGGTGTTGGTAAGCCTGCACCTGGAATACTATGCACATCTCTGGCCCTCTTAAATAAAAAAGGACATAGTAACATTGGAGGCATTTTTCAAAGGAGATTCACCAGACTAATTCCCGGGATGAAAAGGTGTTCATATCATGAGACAGTTTCAGCCTTTATTCCTGGGAGTTTAAGAAATGATGATGATCTTATTGAAGCACACATGATTCTAAGCAGGCTAGACAGGTAGCTGTTGGGTTGATTCCACGAGTGGGACAGATACAAACAAGATATCATACTGACAAAATAAGGGAATGGTCATATAAAATTGAGGTGCATAAAAATTTCATCTTTTAGGGAAAAGTGAATTTTTGGAATCATCTACCACAGACAATGCCATGTCATAAAATATTTGAAATATCATGCAACTGAGGGTCAAGGGATAGTAGAGGAATTGAGGCCAGCATACTCAGCCATAGTAATATTGAATGATGGGGCAGGGGTTGAAGAGTCGTGTGGCCTACTACTGCACCTATTTTCCTGTGTCTTTCTTGTGAATGAGAGAGCAAGATGTTCATGTGTATGTGCGTGTGTGTGTGTGTGTGTGTGTGTGTGTGTGTGTGTGTGTGAGAGAGAGAGAGAGAGAGAGAGAGAGAGAGAGAGAGAGAGAGAGAGAGAGGTGCAAGTATAAGTGGGAGAGAAATCCAAGTGTGAGGGATACATATGTATGAAAGAGGTGCGCATGTATGAAACTGATGTGAATATGTGAAAGACACATGCGACAGCAAGAGAAATGTGCATGAGTTAGTGAGAGGGAAAGCTGTGCAAGTGAACGAGGCGAGCACATGTGTGTGAGAGTGTGTTTCAGTTGTGCTATGTTTCATAACTCCCAAACTTTAAATTAATAGAAAGCAAAACACGGACCAGGATAATTTGTGTGTTTTAGTTTCGTTTTTACGAGAGGCGATTGATAAGTTTGTGGCCTTAAGGTAGGAGGAGTCAATTTTAGAAAACCTAGCACATTTATTTTTCAATATAGTCCCCTCCTACATATACGCACTTAGTCTAACGGTCATGGAGCATACGGATTCCTTCTTTGTTGAAGCTGGTGTCTCGGACCTCCAGAAAGTGGGCCACAGCAGGGGTGATTGATAAGTTTGTGGCCTAAGGTAGAAGGAGATAAGTTATACAGCTCTCGTTACATGCACGTGCAGTTCAACTCTTTGAGTGATTATGCAGAAAGTTTGAAGTTAATAACTCACCTGCTTCTACCTTAGGCCATGAACTTATCAATCATCCCTGCTGTGGGCACTTTCTGGCGGTCCAAGACGCCAACTTCTACAAAGACCGCTCCACGACCGCTGGACGAAGTGTGTAAATGTAGGAGGGGACTATGTTGAAAAATAAATGTGTTAGGTTTCCTAAAATTGACTGCTTCTACCTTAGGCGACGAACCTATTAATCATCCCTCGTACTTTAAGCAAGGCACACATGTATGACATGGTGGTGTGATGATGTATGCTATTTTTACATATAACACACAATGATTTATTTAAATAAACAAAGAATGCTTAATCAAACAATATGTTTACAATATTACTCAAATATTAAATACACAACACTCCTCCCTGCTTAGCTATAAACTCCAACTCAATAGAGAATATAGAACATAAAACATAGAATAGTACAGAACATTACAGGCCCTTTGGCCCACAATGTTGTGCTGACCTTCAAACCCTGCCTCCCATATAACCTCCCACCTTAAATTCCTCCATATACCTGTCTAGTAGTCTCTTAAACTTACTAGTGTATCTGCCTCCACCACTGACTCAGGCAGTGCATTCCACGCACCAACCACTCTCTGAGTTAAAAACCTTCCTCTAATATCCCCCTTGAACTTCCCACCCCTTACTTTAAAGCCATGTCCTCTTGTATTGAGCAGTGGTACCCTGGGGAAGAGGTGTTTGCTATCCACTCTATCTATTCCTCTTATTATCTTGTACACCTCTATCATGTCTCCTCTCATCCTCCTTCTCTCCAAAGAGTAAAGCCCTAGCTCCCTTAATCTCTGATCAGAATTCATACTCTCTAAACTAGGCAGCATCCTGGTAAGTCTCCTCTGTACCCTTTCCAATGCTTCTACATCCTTCCTATGGTGAGGCAACCAGAACTGGACACAGTACTCCAAGTGTGGTCTAACCAGAGTTTTATAGAGCTGCATAATTACATCGGGACTCTTAAACTCTATCCCTCGACTTATGAAAGCTAACACCCCATAAGCTTTCTTAACTACCCTATCTACCTGTGAGGCAACTGAACTATCTACCTGTGAGGCATCTACCTGTGAGAATGCATCTCAACTTATATAAATATATACTGTATTATACAACTCTATAAAGACATCCACAGCATAGTAAATTTTAAATTGCCCCATTCAGGCCTAAAGATTTCAGCTCTGTGGAAGATTTCTTACTCTTGTGGCATAATGTCTTTCCTGACAAGGGAGGTCACTTTGTTGGGCAGATGAGAGTTGTGGCTGTGAAACAATCTCAGGTTCTGGGGCCTCCTCCGTGGTGTTTGTAGGAGATGATTATAGAAATGCAGGAAGCGGTTTTGACAGTTCTGGATACCTTTCTTCTGGATGTGTTGCCATCCCCAAGGGTGCATGACAAGCTTCACTGGATGATATAGATCATAATGTGTGAGTACAGTGTCTGACATCACCATTTCTTTTACCTTTTCGAAAATCACCTCACACTGCTTTGTCCATTGCCATTTCTTCCTGATCTGTAGTAATGAGTTCAAGATGTGGAACACAGTAGCCTGGTTTGGCAGGAACCTGTTATAGTGATTGACAAATCCTAAAAAGGACTGCAACTGTGCCATGTCCTTTGGCATTGAGGGTATCCATCACTGCTTGAATTTTCTCAGCGCACTTGTTTAATCCTTGTGCATCACAATAGGTGATGAGGTGATGCTTGGTCTAAAGAATTCACACTTGTTGCATGATGCTCTGAGTGCATAATCTTTTTTACACTGTCTTGAAATTTTGGAGATGTTCCTTGTCATCCTCACTAGTAATAACAATGTCATCCAGGTAACACTATGAGCCTGGGCAGCCTTGCAGTACTTGGTCCATTGCTTTCTGCCAGAATACAGGTGCAGATGCTACTCCAAAAATAAGCTTATTATAGTGATAAAGTCCTTTGTGAGTGTTTATGGTGAGAAAAACTTTCCATCTCCATCTGTAGTTAAGCCTCAGCTAGGTCCACTTTGCTGAAGTGTTTCCCTGCAGAAAGGTTTGCAAAGATAGCCTCTATCCCGGGCAGAGGGTATTGATTTCCTTTCAGTACTGGGTTAATGGTGACCTTAAAATCACCAGACATCCTGTCAGACCCATTCTTCTTGGCTACTGCCCATGGGCTCGACTCAACTTAGAAAAGAAATCCTTCAGCCTCCATGTGATCCAGCTCACTGGCTACTTCATTAAGGATTGTATAAGGAACCTGTTGGGCTTCACAAAACTTGGGTGCAACATTTTCATTTAGCACTATTTTACCCTTAATATGTTTGAGTTTTCCAATGTCATCCCTGAACACTACTGTGACATCATCCAGTACCTTTCTTAATTCGCTTCTAGTTGACTCTATTACAGGGAATGAGGCATGTAAGTAGTACGTGGATCTTCAATTAAGCTGCAGTTGTGTCAGCCAATTAAGCCCCCACAATACTGGCCCTCCTATTTTGACCACATATAAGCCCAAATTGGCTTGTTGGTTGTTGTATCTCACTGTTGCAAATGTCATTCCCACAGGAAGTAACTTTTCTCCAGCTCTTAGTTGGACATCTGCAGGCTTCAGTCCAGTATCTTTGAAATGCGCTCAAACCCATTTTGTAGAACGACTGTAACAACCAAGCCGGAGTCCAATTCCATCTTAATTAGTTTGTTGTTCACTTCTGGTGTAAGCCATGTTGTTAGTCTACTGTTAGTTTTCACATTGTAAATCCCATGGCTAATCAATCCTGTGCCATTCACTTCATTGTCAGATTTTACAACATCTGATGCAGATTAGTGCTTTTTTTAAAGCTGCAATTTGACTTTTTATCCTTTTCTTTTCCCTGTGCAGTTCATTTATTTTTGTCTGCCCAACATGCTCTTTGTATGTTTCTTACTTTGCTGCATTTTCTGCAAGTTTCGCCTTTAAACCTGCACGAATCTGCTGTAAGCGAACCCCTGCCACAACAGTAAAATAATCTGTTTGGCCAGGGTGTTTTCTGTTTAGATATAGCAATTTTGTTCACGCTCACTTTCATTCCTGACTTCAACTCAATTGCATCTCTCTCTGCTGTTTCCTTTGATATAGCTATTTTAACTGCTCTTTTAAATTTAAGTTGCACTTCAGTTAGGAGGCAGTTTAAATGTTTTGTTGTAAAATTCCACAAACTAAATGATATCTCAGTGCATCGTTAAGCCCACTACTGAACTGACAATGCTCACTCGACAACTTCTTCAATTCAGTCATGTAAACTGAAAGGAACTCCCCTTCCTTTTGATTCTGCTTATGAAGCCTAAAGCAATTAACAATGGGTTCGTTCTAAATATTCCTGCATTACTTTCACAGCGAAGCTAATTTTGGCTGATTTACTTCTGGTAAGATGGTGGTGCATGCAAACGCAGTGGCCTCTCAGGAGCCAACCAATGGTGCTTTGTTCTCTGTAAAACTTGTTTTTTACAAACCAAAGACTATTCTACTCCAAGAGCTTCAGGCACTGCAGGGCTAATCCATCAGTGAGCTGCTCGTTGATGCTCTTTTAAAAAAAAATTATCATTATTATCACCCGGTACTCACTGTTTATGAACTTGTGAATTCTTCCATTTTCTGCCTTTTTTTTTAAAACTCTAATTTCTCACTGCGCTTCAACGGGTAGGTAGTCGTCTCGGGTTCATTTCAAACTTCCTCATCACCATTGTTATCGTTTGTAACTCCAAAATATTAAACTAATTGAAAACAAAACACGGAGCCAGGATAACTCATGTACGTTACTTCCGCTTTTACTTTAAGCCATATGCGCATGTATCACGCAATGATGTATGCCATCCACACATTTTTACATATAACCCATAATTAATTATTTAAATGAACAAGAATGCTTAATCAAACAATATATTTACAATAATACTCAGATATTAAATACACAAGTTATGCATGTGTGGATATGTGAGAAAGAGAGATATACATGTATGTGATATGTACTAGTGAAGGATAGGTGAATAATGTTTTGTGTTCTGGAAACCTTGTCCTCATATTAATTACTTTCCTGTCATGTATGCAAGTTGCATCAGTGTTGAGTTGTGAACATCCTTCCAGCAAAGTTAATTGTTTTGTCCACTGGTTCCAAATAAATTTACCTTACACTACTGTGTTATCTGAGCTTGTTTCCCTCTAAGATTACTTGCAGTTAGATGACTCTTAGACTGTACCACTGACTGGTTAGTTCCTAAATTAGCCTCTAACCTCTGTCCTTAAAAAAGCTAGAAATTGTACCTCATTACATTTGCAAATCAACTAATTAACAGAAGAATAAATTAAATAAAGAAATCTTCTTCAAAACAGGAGGTGGAACCATTTTTGAGCAACCCACATCCTGGATAGATTCACCCATTTTGTGTCATTTATCCACAATAAGACAGTAATGAAACATTGTTTTTCCAGTTTGGATGATTACTAGTACTTTTAAGGATAGAGGCTAGAAACTGATTTGTGGTTTAAATTGTTATTTGGACATTCTATGAGTGTTATTTAATTGCAAATAATCCAAGAGGAAAACTATCTCAAATACCAACACTGTGTAAAGTGCATTCATTTGGAATCAGAGTGCAAATAAAACAGGTAACATTGCTGGAAAGAAGTTCATAAATCATCTATGGAGCTAAGTTTTGTGCCAGGAAATGAAAGACATTAGTGTGTGGCACACAAAAGCTATATGGAATCATTATTCATTCATGAATTACTAAGAGGTTCATCACTTTAGTTCAGCCAACAATAATGAAGTAGGGATCCTAAATGCAAGCCATTGGCAGTTTTCCTATGGTTGAAAGTTTCGTTTGAATGAATCAAGTATCAGTAGATTTGTTTGAATGAATCAAGTATCCTGATGGTGCTGATCAGTGGGGCTTATACGCCTAATATGTCTCAGCAATGGTAAAGTTTGGATTGACTTTGTCACCTCTCGGTACCGCAGTGCATAAACATATGGGGAAACTGCTCTGGGTAACATCATAAGGAAATTTGTCATTGACATATTGATCCAGAGTACTGTCACATAGGAAATCAGGTCCATTTCTTGGAGTGCACCCCCTGCCACTAAACCAAGCAAGGGGATGAAGTAAAAGAATAGCAGCATTGACTGAATAAGGTAAGTCTGCCTTGCCCTGGAGTTGCCAGTCCATATTCCTGACGTCTTAGTTTTGCAGTATAACATGACATAGCTACTGGAAATCAGTACTAAACATATTAGAAAGTAAATTACTGTAAAACTGTAATACATTTTTAAGATAGGTAATCGAAGGAAAGAAAACATGAATGTTAAAGGAAAAATACAAATCGATAACGTGGACAATGGATTCTGTTGAGTTCCTAGTGTTATTATAAAAATGACAGATGGAGCTGCGGCAGAAACAATACAAATACAGATAATGATTTTCAGGGCCCTGGATCGAGGTAAAAGTGAGGGATAACGAAGGGGCCAGCTAACAGCCACATAAGTGTCCACCACCATTGCAGTAACTGTCAGAATGCCATTACAATAAGACACTGTTAACACATACAATAGTGTTTGGCAAACAACTTTAGGCATCCCGACACCTGCAGCATTAAGGATGTCGATGAAGGTGTTCAGTACTGAATAAATTAGATCATTAACCAAAGTGTTGGCAAGCAGCAGGTACCTGGTTTCCTGATAAAGGTTGTTGTTTGAAAAGATGGCAATCAAGACAAGAGGTGCAGCCAACAATGAGGCAATAAGGCAAATTATCAGAGGAATCATCAAAATATGTGTTTTGGAGTGTCCCAAAGCATTCACCCATGCTTGGATGTCTTCGTGCTGAAGAAAATCCACAGAATGGGATGCATTTGCAGGGAACTGCACAGTAACGAGTTCTTCAGCTAGAAGAGACATCTCATTGTGGTCGGCACGATGATTGCAATTATATAAATTCATTACATACCACTTGAAATCAACTCATGACCACAAATTAGTGTTTGCTTTCATCCAGTACAGCAATGGCCTTCAACTTGATTTGCTCATTTTGATCAAAATCCCTTCAGGCTTACTGCAGATAATACTTGTACTCATGTGATCCTGTATATTCTTGAAACGTAAAGAAGAAAAATCCTCCTCTTCAAATGTAAAAGGAACCATTCTTCACGCAATTCCTATATGCAGCTCGGAGCTGGTGCAGTATGTGCTTCCTTATTTTCATAAACATATTCATACAAATAAATCTTGCAGAGGCTGAAACCAAGATCCAGACAAATGGAATTTTATCTTCATTTGATTAAAAAAAATTCTCTACCAAAAATGATGTTCAAATGGAATTGGTTTAGTGCCCTAAAAATCAGCACAGCACCAAATCTGTGGCTTGTAGCAGAGCAGAGACACACTGCCACTTCATTTGCCAGGAGACAGGTTGTTGATTTGACACTCATTGGACACACTGTTTGATTTGACACTCATTGGACACGTTTTATCTGATCAATGCCAGCGAACAGAAGGATTTCATTAATTAAAACAGATTCTAAATGAGTAACAGCTCCATCTCGCAGCTAACACTAAACCACATTTGTCACTTCTCATGCTCCAATGACTGAATTTGTTTTTAATAGCAATATCATTATTGGTTTTGTACAGAAAATCCTATAAGTAACCTGTTATGACAATGCGACATTGGTACTGCAGTCATCTGAATAAACTTACCCAAGTAGATCACCTTGCAGTTTTTGACCTATTACATTGCCCAACTATTGATCGACACATCTCATTCCTGTAAGTGGCCACCCCGAGCACGCTTTCCATCCGTGCCGGGTTGAGTGTCGAGCTAGCCACCCAGCCTCGTAAAAAATACAAGGATCGAGTCAGGAACGTTCATAATGTGACCCAATTAATCCTGACACCATGTGCCAGACAAGAAAAAAAAAATTCCTGTAAGTGTTAAGTTTGCCTCACGGGCTCAGGAAGGGAATGTTGGGAGAACACACACCAGACCTTTTTGAGCGGTAGGTGGTTGAGATGAGCAACCTCTAGATCCCGAGCACCATCAACTCAGATGATCTCAAAGATGAGAAAATCTTCAGATGCTGGAAATCCGAAGCAACACACACAAAATGCTGGAGGAACTCAGCAGGCCAGGCAGCATCTATGGAAAAGAGTAAACAGTCGATGTTTCAGGCTGAGGCCCTTCCTCAGGACTGCCTGTTGTATTCCTCTAGCATTTTGTGTGTGTTGCTTTGTCTCAGATGATCTATTTTGGGCCCAACACATTGATGAGGGTGGCATGCCAGCAGCTCTTCTTTGTCATAAGTCTGAGGAGATTTAGTATGTCACCAGAAGACCCTTGAATATTTCTAGATACATTCAGTGGGCACTTTATTAGGTATCTCTTAATATTGTGATCTTCTGCTGCTGTAGCCCATCCATTTCAAGTTTCAGCATGTTGTGCATTAGGTGTTGCAACTGAACATAACATTTAGTGCTGTCCTTCTGCACATCACTGTTGTAATGCATGATTATTTGAGTTACTGTCACTTTGGACACAGTATTTAGTTACACACAGCACACATAACTACGGTAAACTTCAATACAGACACAAAATAGTATTAGCACCAGTCCTCGAGTTGGATGGCATGAAGATTGATGGTGCACAGTATTTGTGGCAATTATACGTTTTTGCACAGTTCTGCTGCTACAAAACAAATTTCACCTCAACTAAGTCAGCGACAATAAATTTGATTCTGATTGCCAATAACTTATTCTTATGATGTCCCTGGAGTTCACTGATAACCTACTTTCAATCTGATGGTGTGGGTTCTGAGGTGGCTAACGAAGCCACCAATGACAACTCCTGACACTTCTGCAGACAGGGCATCTGGTGTTAGAAAGTGTAGGTGGCTCGCGAGGAGATACATTTCATTTACTGCTTTTGCAAGTCTGATGCATGGTTTTAGTTCTCAACACCATCCAGGATACTTCTTCCCCACTTGGAATTTGCTTGTTATTGACACATGTACTGATGTATAGTGAAAAAATTGTTTTGCATGTCACCCCTACAAATCATTTCATCATATCAGTACACTGAAGTCATACATGGAAAAGCAACAAGAGCTTGCAGAATAAAGTGTTAGTTACAGAGAATGTGCAGTGCAGGTGGACAATAAGGTAGATAGTGGGGTCAAGACTCGATCTCATCATGCTAGGGACCACTTTAGCAGTGGGATAAAGCTGACCTGCGCCTGGTGGTACATGCTTTAAGGACAATATTTTCCTCTGTCTCGCTGGTAATCTTTTCCCATTTTGAGCTCAGAATGGAGGGTCAGCTATGCTAATGATGTGAATTGTTTAGTATTCAGTCCAACTAAGACCTTTTGGGTTAGGGTCTAATCTGTCATTTAACCGTTTTTTATGCTTGCTCACAGTTATATAATCCCGTATTTGTAATTTCAGTGAATTTTTAGTAATTTACACTATCTTCCTTATTGCAGCCTGTGTCATGCCATAAATAGAACTGTTTCATAGGGTGATCTTATAAAGGAATTTCCTTCCATGTCTAGCTTGAACTAGTTTTCAGTATTATGAAAGACCACAAGGAAGATTGTTTACTAGAGGGAGCTGGTTAGAGTTAGTTACCTGTTGCTGTGTTACTCACTCACAGTACCTTACTGTTATTGCTTTCCTTTCAGCATCTAATAATCAGCTGCCACTGCATGATTTGCACCTCATTCTTGCCTTCTGGACAATATTATCTCTAGATCCAACAAGAGAAAATCTGCAGATGCTGGAGATCCGAGCACCCCACACATAATACTGGAGGAACTCAGCAGGCCAGGCACCATCTATGGGAAAAAGTATAGTTGACTTTTCAGGCTGAAACCCTTCAGCAGGGCTGGAGAAAAAAGCTGAGGAGTAGATTTAAAAGGTGGGGGGGGGGTGCGGGAGAGAGAGAAACACTGGGAGTGGGGGGGATGAAGCAAAGAGCTGGGCAGTTGATTGGTGACAGAGACAGGCCATGGAAAGACAGAATATAAGGTGTTGTTCCTCCAACCTAAGTCTGCAGGTGATGGGGCAAATTTGCAGCCATTGGAGTGAGTTGCAGTGCAATCAAAGCAAAAAGTACCAAATACTGGTCTTAAGGTGTTATACTTAAATGCACGCAGCATAAGGAATAAGGTGGATGATCTTGTCGTACAGCTACTGATTGGCAGGTATGATATTGTGGGATAGGCAGGTAGGCAGAGGGGGAGGCGTGGCTTTATTGGTAAGAAATGATATTAAATTATTAGAAAGAGATGACATAGGATCAGAAGCTGTAGAAACTTTATGGGTTGAGCTAAGAAATCGCAGGGGTAAAAGGATCCTGAAGGCAGTTATTTATAGGCCTCCAAACAGCTGCAGTGATGTGGACTACAAATTACAACAGGAAATAGAAAAGTCTTGTCAGAAGGGCAGTGTTATGATAATTGTGGGGGATTTTAACATGCGAGTTGATTGGGAAAATCAGGTCAGCACTGGGTCTCAAGAGAAAATTTGTAGAATGACTGTGAGATGGCTTTTTAGAACAGCTTGTTGTTGAGCCCACTAGGGGATCGGCTGTACTGGATTGGGTATTGTGTAATGAACCAGGGGTGATTAGAGAGGTTGAGGTGAAGGAACCCTTAGGAGGCAGTGATCATAACATGATTGAGTTCACTGTGAAATTTGAGAAAGAGAAGCCGAAATCCGATGTGTCAGTATTTCAGTGCAGTAAAGGAAATTACAGTGGCATGAGAGAGGAACTGGCCAAAGTTGACTGGAAAGGGATGTTAGCGGGAAGAATGGCAGAGCAGCAGTGGCTGGAGTTTATGCGAGAAGTGAGGAAGGTGCAATACAGATATATTCCAAAAAAGAAGAAATTTTCGAATGGAAAAAGGCTGCAGCTGTGGCTGACAAGAGAAGTCAAAGCTAAAGTTACAGCAAAGGAGAGGGCATACAAGGAAGCAAAAATTAGTGGGAAGACAGAGGATTGGGAAGTTTTTAAAAGCTTACAAAAGGAAACTAAGAAGGTCATTAAGAGGGAAAAGATTAACTATGAAAAGAAACTAGCAAATAATATCAAAGAGGATACTAAAAGCTTTTTCAAGTATATAAAGAGTAAAGGACAGATGAGACTAGATATAGGACCTATAGAAAATGATGCTGGAGAAATTGTAATGGGAGATAAGGAGATGGCGGAGGAACTGAACGAGCATTTTGCATCAGTCTTCACTGAGGAAGACATCAGCAGTATACCGGACACTCAAGGGTGTCAGGGAAGAGAAGTGTGCGCAGTCACAATTACGACAAAGAAAGTACCAAGGAAGCTGAATAGTCTAAGGGTAGATAAATCTCCCGGACCATATGGAATACACCCTCGTGTTCTGAAGGAAGTAGCTGTGGAGATTGCGGAGGCATTAGCAATGATCTTTCAAAAGTCAATAGATTCTGGCATGGTTCTGGAGGACTGGAAGATTGAAAATGTCACTCCGCTATTTAAGAAGGGGCAAGGAAGCAAAAAGGAAATTATAGACCAGTTAGCTTGGCATCGGTGGTTGGGAAGTTGTTGGAGTCGATCGTCAAGGATGAGGTTACGGAGTGCCTGGAGGCATATGACAAGATGGGCAGAACTCAGCATGGTTTCCTTAAAGGGAGATCCTGCCTGACAAACCTATTGCAATTTTTTGAGGAAATTACAAGTAGGCTAGACAAGGGAGCTGCAGTGGATGTTGTATATTTGGATTTTCAGAAGGCCTTTGACAAGGTGCCATACATGAGGCTGCTTAACAAGGTGAGAGCCCATGGAATTACGGGAAAGCTATATATGTGGATAGAGCGTTGGCCGATTGGCAGGAAACAGAGAGTGGGAATAAAGGGATCCTATTCTGGTTGGCTGCCGGTTACCAGTGGTGTTCCACAGGGGTCCGTGTTGGGGCCGCTTCTTTTTTCGTTGTACATCAACAATTTTGATTTTGGAATAGATGGCTTTGTGGCTAAGTTTGCTGATGATACAAAGGTAGGTTGAGGGGCCGGTAGTGCCGAGGATACAGAGAGTCTGCAGAGAGACTGGGATAGATTGGGAGAATGGGCAAAGAAGAGGCAAATGAAACACAATGTTGGCAAGAGTATGGTTATGCACTTTGGCAGAAGAAATAAATGGGCAGACTCTTATTTAAATGGGGAGAGAATTCAAAGTTCTGAAATGCAACGGGACTTGGGAGTCCTCGTACAGGATACCCTTAAGGTTAACCTCCAGGTTGAGTCGGTGGTAAAGAAGGCAAATGCAATGTTGGCATTCACTTTTAGAGGAATAGAGTGTAGGAGCAGGGATGTTATGTTGAGGTTCTATAAGGCACTGGTGAGACCTCACTTGGAGTACTGTGGAGTTTTGGGCTCCTTATTTAAGAAAGGATGTGCTGATGTTGGAGAGGGTTCAGAGAAGATTCACTAGAATGATTCTGGGAATGAGAGGGTTAACATATGAGGAACGTTTCCCTGCTCTTGGACTGTATTCTTTGGAGTTTAGAAGAATGTTGAAAGGCATGGACAGAGTGGATGTGTAAAATTGTTTCCCATGGTGGGGGAGTCTAGTACGAGAGGGCACGACTTAAGAATTGAAGTGCGCCCATTCAGAATAGAGATGTGAAGAAATTTTTTTAGCCAGAGGGTGGTGAATCTATGGAATTTGTTGCCATGGGCGGCATTGGAAGCCAAGTCATTGGGTGTACTTAAGGCAGAGATTGATAGGTATCTGAGTAGTCAGGGCATCAAAGGTTATGGTGAGAAGGCAGGGGAGTGGGACTAAATGGGAATGGATCAGCTCATGATAAAATGGCGCAGCAGACTCAATGGGCTGAATGGCTGACTTCTGCTCCTTTGTCTTATAGTCTCATCATCTCAATGGAGGAGGCCATGGATGGGTATATCATAATGAGAATGGTTAAGTGGAATTAAAATGGGTGGCTACTCGGCGATCACATTTGTTCTGGCAGACGGAGCGTAGATGCTCGGCAAAGCAGTCTCCCAATCTACATCGGGTCTCACCGACGTACAGGATGCCACATGGGGAGCACCAGACACAATAAATGACCCTAACAGACTGACAGGTGAAGTGTTGCCTCACCTGAAAGGACAGTTTAGGACCCTGAATGGTAGTGAGGGAGGAAGTGTAGCACTTGTTCTGCTTACAAGGGCCAGGAGGGAGATCAGTGGGGAGGGACAAATGACAAAGGAGTCACGTAGGGAGCAATCCCTGAGGAAAGCAGAAAGTGTGAGGGGTGGGGTGGAGGGAAAGATGTGTTTGGTGGTGGGATCCCATTGGAGGTGACGGAAGTTTCGGAGAATTGTGTGCTGGACTCGGAGGCTGGTAGGGTGGTAGATGATAACAAGAGGAACCCTATCCCTGGTAGGGTGGCAGGAAGATGGGGCAAGAGCATACGTGTGTGAAATGAAAGAGATGCAGTTGAGGACAGTATTGATGGTGGAGAAAGTTTGAAAAAGGAGGACATCTACTTCGTTCTAGAATGAAAAGCCTCATCTTGATCCTGATCATCATCCAGATCCAACAAGCCTTGTTGCAGCAGATGTTAATGCGAGAGAAGAACAAGGTCGATTCACTTGTCCTTCCAGTGAATTTGGAAAACTTAGTCAAGAACACATTGGTGCTAACATTCCAGTGCTTTAGGATGCCGGCTGCATGTGGTCCCAGTCTCAGAATTTTAAATGAGAACAGGGATCGATTTCTGACAGCACATCATCTTCACACTTGTTAAGCTGTTCTGACTCCAACTTGTATACAAGTCCTCTTAAATGTTTGTGCTGTTTCCAATGATCTGTATGGACGGCATGTATAACAAAGTAGCTGCTACAATAATACATGAATTAACCAACCTCAAGAAACTGCAGTGACACAAAGTACAAAATTTAAAATACAATCATAATGCAAAATATTCACATAAAATCCATTTCTACCACCAAACAATAATAGAATAACTATAATTTTGATGGCTTCAAAGGAAAACAAATTAATATTAATTTTGAATGACCTGCAGAATGGGAACTTCCCTCTCATCCTTATTCAACCCAAACCCCCTAAATCCCACAACTCTCTTCTCCTACGCTCCCAACTGCTCTTCCCCATGACCCTCCAAACCCCTTCCCCTATGACCCTCCAAACCCCCTCTTCCCCATGACCCTCCAAACCCCCTCTTCCCCATGACCCTTCAACACCTCTCTTCCCCAAGACCTTCCAACCCCCCTCTCCCCATGACCTTCCAACCCCCCTCTTCCATGACCCTCCAAACCCCCTCTTCCTCTATGCTCCGAAACCCTCTCTTCCCCTATGACCCTCCAACCTCCCTCTTCCCCTATGATCCTCCAAACCCCCTCTTCCCTATGACCCTCCAACACCTCTCATCCCCTGACCTTCCAACCCCCCTCTCCCCATGACCCTCCAAACCCCCTCTTCCTCTATGCTCCCAAACTCTCTCTTCCTCTATGACCCTCCAACCTCCCTCTTCCCCTATGACCCTCCAACCCCCTCTTCCCCTATGACCCTCCAACCTCCTCTTCCCCTATGACCCTCCAACCCCCCTCTTCCCCATGACCCTCCAACACCCCTCTTCCCCCATGACCCTCCAAACCCCCTCTTCCTCTATGCTCCCAAACCCTCTCTTCCCCTATGGCCCTCCATCCCCCCTTACCCTATGACCCTCCAACCTCCTCTTCCCCTATGACCCTCCAACCCCCCTCTTCCCCATGACCCTCCAACACCCCTCTTCCCCCATGACCCTCCAAACCCCCTCTTCCTCTATGCTCCCAAACCCTCTCTTCCCCTATGGCCCTCCATCCCCCCTTACCCTATGACCCTCCAACGCCCCTCTTTCCCTACGACCCTCAAGCCACCCTCTTCACCCAGTGCCCCCAAACCCCCCTTTCCCTTACGCTCCCCAACGCCCTTATTCCCCAAACGCCACCCCCTCCCCCCCCCTCCCCCCCTCCCCCCCTCCCCCCCTCCCCCCCTCTCCCCCCCTCCCCCCCCTCTCCCCCCCTCCCCCCTCCCCCCCCCCTCTCCCCCCCTCCCCCCCTCCCCCCCCCTCTCCCCCCCTCCCCCCCCCTCTCCCCCCCCTCCCCCCCCCTCTCCCCCCCTCTCCCCCTCTCCCCCCCTCCCCCCCCCTCTCCCCCCCTCCCCCCCCCTCTCCCCCCCTCCTCTCCCCCCCTCCCCCCCCCTCTCCCCCCCTCCCCCCCCCTCTCCCCCCCTCCCCCCCCTCCCCTCCCCCCCTCCCCCCCCTCCCCCCCCCTCCCCCCCCCCTCCCCCCCTCTCCCCCCCTCCCCCCCCTCTCCCCCCCTCTCCCCCTCTCCCCCCCTCCCCCCCAATCGCGGCTTCACAGCACGCGCACGCGCACACACACAAACGCGTCTCCGCCTTTATGAACATGGTCTCTCGGCCCTGTCCTCACCGGAAATCACTTGACGTGCCGGAAGTGAACACCAACAAGCATGGCGTCTGTGTGCTGTGCGGCGGCTGTTTCCCGGCTCCTGAGGGCGGGGAGTGCCCGGGGCAGCAGGTATGAGGGCGACCTGGGAAGGCCAGGATTTCACTGGAGTGCGGGTGGCAGAGATCCAGTGTAACAGAAGCAGAATCGGGCAGCGTTGTACAAGTTTCTGCGGCCGATATGCCGTCCCGGTGTCCCCATCGCACTCCTTCCCCGCTCACTCTTCAATTTCCGGAGCCCACACCTTCTCTCCCAGCACCCTTCCCAAACGCATACCTTGCCCATATCCCCATCTCACCTTCCTCCAACCCGCTAAAGCCCGCACTCCTTACAACCCATATCCACCTACCAACGCCACCTCCACCTGTCTGCTATACTTCCAGCACCTAGATCCCCACCCAGCCATTCAGTACCAACCTCCTCCATCTTCTACTTTCTAGGCTGCTTTTCTCCCCTCTTCCTCCTTTGCCCAGTGCTTCTTGCTCTGCTTTCCTTCACCCCCTTTCTATTCTGCATTTTTTTTTATCCCCATCACAACATTTTGGAATGAAGAATCCAAGAAGTCACAATCTCAAAAGGGACGCAAGAACAGGGAGGTCTTTGGTGTTTCTGTTTAATTCGTTGTAATTGGTAGGAAAACAGCAGGGAAACCCTTTAATTGTTCAAGTTTGTAATACCATTCATCTAGATCAGGGGTTGCCAACCTGGAGCCCACGGACTTCTTTAATGGTAGGGGTCCATGGCATAAAAAAAGGTTGTGAACCCCTGATCTAGATTGTGGCTGACCCACCTCATCCTCATTGTCCTCTCCCTTAAATTCCCCTAAAATCCAGAAATCTGTTGACCTCTTTTATTGATTTGAACTTGATGCCTGAGACCCATGGACATCCAGAGTAGAGAATTTAAAATATTCACTTCCTCAATAGGAAGATCCTCCTTTCCGGTCCATGCTAAGTGCCCTGCTCTCGATTCTAAGAGTGTGATCCATGAGTCTAAATGATCTACTTATCTGTTCTGTGCACCAAAATAAGTGAATGACTTCATGCTTTTCCATATTATGCTGCCCCTGACATTTCTTCCATACTTAATGTGATTATACCACAATTAGTGTTTTTTCATCCTACCTTCCCAACTAACCAGAATTATCAGACAACTTATTTGGTACCCCTGGTTAAGTCATTGACGTAGATTGTAAACAGTCGAGCTTGAGGACTGATCTGTGTTGCAGTCCATGAGTCCGAGCCCATGAATCCAAGAACAATGTTTTTTCACGCTCTGATTTTGTCAGATAACTAATTCATAATCCATGTAATACTATAAAATACTTATGATGACACCATTTGTAGTATGGGTGGCTCACTGCACTAGCAACTTGGGTTCAATCCTGGACTCTGACGTTTAGTGTAGGATTGGGATTACCATGCTTGTCAGTCTGGGCTGAAGGGTCCATTTCTCTGTAGTTTGACTATTGACCCCCAGATCTGCATTCTTTAACTTTATTAACCAACATCACCCATGGGACTTTTGAACTCCAAATGGATCACATCGACTGGTTCTCCTTTGTATCTATTCTATGAGTCACATTCTTAAAGAACTAAATATTATTAAATATTATTTTTTGTTTCATAAGTCCATTCTGACTCTAATGGTGTTCTAAATGCCATCCCTTCCACTGAAGTTAGGCTAACACGTAATTAGTTCCATGCATTGTCCCTCATCTCTTTTTAAATATTAGGGCTACATTTGCTATCTTTGAGGTCATAAAAACAGTTCCAGAATCTGGAATTTTGGTAGATCATAGCCAAAATGCTCACAACAGCCACATCCTTTAAGCTGTTGAGATATTGATCATTAAGTTATTGGGCTTATCTGCTTTTAGACTCACTAACTTTTGCATTCTTTTCTAATGCATATTCCCTTGATATTCTGGCATTTTGGGCAAGTATTTTTATTTAATTAATTCCTCTCTGCTTTCCTTATTCTCCTTTATAAAATCACTGTCTAGAAGAGATCGATGTTAGTTCTTTCCCTGTTTTATGTCTAACAGAGCTCTAGTATTTAATAGCATGTATATCTTCCCTGTGAATCGCACATGGTCGACATTTCCTCTGGGCTTGTGCCTAATGTTTTGCAGCAAATCATGTACATCATAACTTCCAATGCATTTTTCAAATCATCAAGATTCAATTCACTTCAAACCTTCGATTAAATTGCTCAAGCTCTGTAAAATTTAATCACTATGAACATGCTTCCTAATGGCCCTTTTAGGGTGATTGTCAATTTCTCATTGCACAAAATGAGATTCAAAATAGCTTTTCCTCTTCAATATTGACTCAGAAATATACTTTTGTGACATGTTTCATGAATTCATTCCCCACCTTATTACCTCAATTTGACTTGTCCAATGTATGTAGTTTGATGTTTTCTGATTACTTTACTACATCGTGTTCCTTTCACCTGATTTATATCATATTCAATATAACAAACATTATTGGCAACATATTCATCTCTTTAGTATTCTTTGCCATTCCCTTTGTAATTAAATCATACTCTTTAACTTCTATTTGTGCCATTAAGAAAGCAGTTAGGGGGGAAAAAAACAAGATCTTGCTGAGGCACAGTGACAACTCGCGGATGCCTCCTCTTATTTACCCCTCGATCGTGACCCCACTAAGGAGCACCAGGCCATTGTCTCCCACACCATCACCGACTTTATCCGCTCAGGGGACCTCCCATCCACTGCTACCAACCTTATAGTTCCCACACCTCGCACTTTCTGTTTCTACCTCCTACCCAAGATCCACAAACCTGCCTGTCCTGGCGGACCTATTGTCTCAGCTTGCTCCTGCCCCACCGAACTCGTTTCTGCATACCTCGACACGGTTTTATCCCCCCTTGTTCAATCCCTTCCTACCTATGTTCGTGACACTTCTCACGCTCTTAAACTTTTCGATGATTTTAAGTTCCCTGGCCCCCACCGCTTTATTTTCACCATGAATGTCCAGTCCCTATATACTTCTATCCCCCATCAGGAAGGTCTCAAAGCTCTCCGCTTCTTTTTGGATTCCAGACCTAATCAGTTCCCCTCTACCACCCCTCTGCTCCGTCTAGCGGAATTAGTCCTTACTCTTAATAATTTCTCCTTTGGCTCCTCCCACTTCCTCCAAACTAAAGGTGTAGCTATGGGCACCCGTATGGGTCCTAGCTATGCCTGCCTTTTTGTTGGCTTTGTGGAACAATCTATGTTCCGTGCCTATTCTGGTATCTGTCCCCCACTTTTCCTTCGCTACATCGACGACTGCATTGGCGCTGCTTCCTGCACGCATGCTGAGCTCATTGACTTCATTAACTTTGCCTCCAACTTTCACCCTGCCCTCAAGTTTACCTGGTCCATTTCCGACACCTCCCTCCCCTTTCTAGATCTTTCTGTCTCTATTTCTGGAGACAGCTTATCCACTGATGTCTACTATAAGCCTAGTGACTCTCATAGCTATCTGGACGATTCCTCTTCTCACCCTGTCTCTTGCAAAAATGTCATCCCCTTCTCGCAATTCCTCCGTCTCCGCCGCATCTGCTCTCAGGATGAGGCTTTTCATTCCAGGACGAGGGAGGTGTCCTCCTTTTTTAAAGAAAGGGGCTTTTCTTCCTCCACCATGAACTCTGCTCTCAAACGCATCTCCCCCATTTCACGTACATCTGCTCTCACTCCATCCTCCTGCCACCCCACTAGGAATAGGGTTCCCCTGGCCCTCACCTACCACCCCACCAGCTTCCGGGTCCAACATATTCTCCGTAACTTCCGCCACCTCCAACGGGATCCCACCAGTAAGCACATCTTTCCCTCCCCCTCCCTCTGCTTTCCGCAGGGATCGCTCCCTATGCGACTCCCTTGTCCATTTGTCCCCGCCCCCCCCATCTCCCTCCTGGCACTTATCCTTGTAAGCGGAACAAGTGCTACACATGCCCTTACACTTCCTCCCTTACCACCGTTCGGGGCCCCAGACAGTCCTTCCAGGTGAGGCAACACTTCACCTGTGAATCGGCTGGGGTGATATACAGCGTCCAGTCCTCCCGATGTGGCCTTCTATACATTGGCGAGACCCGACGCAGACTGGGAGACCGCTTTGCTGAACACCTACGCTCTGTCCGCCGGAGAAAGCAGGATCTCCCAGTGGCCACACATTTTAATTCCACATTCCATTCCCATTTTGACATGTCTATCCACGGCCTCCTCCACTGTAAAGATGAAGCCACACTCAGGTTGGAGGAACAACACCTTATATTCCATCTGGGTAGCCTCCAACCTGATGGCATGAACATCGACTTCTCTCACTTCCGCTAATGCCCCACCTCCCCCTCGTACCCCATCTGTTACTTATTTTTATACATACATTCTTTCTCTCACTCTCCTTTTTCTCCCTCTGTCCCTCTGACTATACCCCTTGCCCATCCTCTAGGTTCCCCCCCCCCCACCCCGTCTTACTCCCTGGGCCTCCTGTCCCATGATCCTCTCATATCCCTTTTGCCTATCACCTGTCCAGCTCTTGGCTCCATCCCTCCCCCTCCTGTCTTCTATCATTTTGGATCTTCATCTCCCCCTCCCACTTTCAAATCTCTTACTAACTCTTCCTTCAGTTACTCCTGATGAAGGGTCTCGGCCTGAAACGTCGACTGTACCTCTTCCTGGAGGTGCTGCCTGGCCTGCTGCGTTCACCAGCAACTTTGATGTGTGTTGCTTGAATTTCCAGCATCTGCAGAATTCCTGTTGTTTAAGATCTTGCCCTGTAGAGTACAACAGCAGGGAAGTCACTACAAGCTTTATGAAACAGTGGTTTGATAACAACTAGAATACTGTGTCTGGGAACTGTTCATTAGGAAAGATAGGCTCATACACAACAGAAAGAGGCTCTATTAATGCAGCATGTCCATGCTACTTGCTGTACCTACTTTAAATTTTATTTACCCATCTTAGGCTGTAGTCTTCTATGCTTTGTTGAGTTAGGTTCTTGTCTAGATGCTTTTTCATGTCGTGAAAGTATCTGCAATATACCTCTTCAAGCTATGCTGTTTCTGCTCAACTCTCTCTGAGCTATCACTTTAAACCTCTTGCCTCACCCTCCCACCATGGAATCCATCTACCCTATCACTCCGATTCATACTTTAAATAACTCTTTCAGGTCACCAGTCTCCTCTCCTCAAGGGGAAACAAACCCATTCATCTCAATCTCTCCTTATAACTGTAATGCTCCAATTCATGCAATATCCTGTTGAATTTGCTCCACCACAGTCATATCTTTCCTGTTGTATGGTGACTAGAACTGTACATAATATTTCATATGTGGCCTAACCACATTTTATGGGTCTGAAACATGACATTCTAGCTCTTATATTCCATGTCATGAGTACCAATATGCCTTCTTCACTACCTTATTCATCTGCATTGTAAATTCCAATGATCTTTGGGTGTATCCCAAAGTCTCTCTGCTCGTCAACACTTCATAGGGTTTGTCACCTGTCTCAGCTTACCATAGAGGACCTTGTTAAAGGTCCATTTAGTAATGTATACAACATCTACTACACTTCCTCATTAATATGCTTAGTTGCCTTCTCAAAGAATTCTATCAGATTTGAGTGACCGTATTTCCCATGAACAAGGCCATCCTGACTATCCTTAATCAACCCCAGTCTTTCCTGGTAAAGATAAATTCAGTACATTGGAATTTTTTTTCAATAATTTCTGTGCTACTGAAAAGTCTAGCATGTAGTTTCCAGACATCCTTGCTTCCCTTTTTGATTAAAAGAACAATATGTGCTAAAGTCCAGTCATACAGTACTTTGCAGCTAATGAAAATGCAGAAGTACCTGTTAAGGTCCCAGTAGCCTCCTTTACCTCCCTCAGCAGCCTGGGCTACATTTCATCAGGCTCTGGGGACTTGCCCACCTTCATGTGTCCCAACACATCTAGCACTTCATCCTTCCTAATGCTGACATGCTGCTGAACATCACTATTGTTTTTTCTAAACTCTCATTGTATCATGACTTTCTGGCTGAATGCAGAGAGAAGTATTTATCTGGGACAGCCCTTTATCCTTTGGCTTCACACTCAGATTTCCCCTATAATCCCAAAGGGGCCTGGTCTTTTTCAGATTACTTTTAAGAATACCTTGGAATTCACTTAATCCTGTCTTTTCATGACCTCTTTTTGCCCGCTAATTTACTTTCTAACACCCTCTATCTTCATAGTTATGCCATTTGCCATTGCTTATACCACAATTTTCAGGCCAAGACCCTTCATTAGTAATGGAAAGGTCCTTTCCATTCCTGAACCCAAAACATCAACTGTTTATTCCCCCTGCCTGACTTGCAGAGTTCGTTAAGCATCTTGTGTATGTTGCCTATCTATTGGATGCTGTTTTACTCAGAATCAGCTGCTCCTAATTTATCAGGTCCTGCTTAAGTTATTGAAATCACTTTCCCCCAATGAAAGCCTCTAATTTGCAGACCATACTTATCACTCACCATAACAGCCTGAAACTTACAGAATTACAAATTCTGTTCCTGAAATACTCATCACTGACTCTTACGCCACTTGCCAGGCTGTTGGCCTATCTTCCTCCCTCTGTTAGGGGGGTCTGGCAGGGGGACTATAATATAACCCCACTAAAGAGATAGCCACTTCATTATTTATGTCTCTTTGGCAGAGCCTTCCAAGTCCTCCTTCCTGTCTACTACAGTGATGTTTTCTGTAAGCGATCGTATGATGCATCACAGGCTCCTTGTATTAAAACCAGTGCGCTTATGTTTTATCACACACCCATCTGCTCTTGGGAAAATAATTCCAATGTATTTGGGCTGGAGATTCTGGTGATTTCTCTGTGCCAATGGAAAACAATTGCAAGGAAATCTAACAGGTATTTAAGGTCATGTAGCTAGAGCAAAACTTTACATTGCAGGGGATCAAGAACTAGAGGATGTAGAATGAAGGTGACTGGCAAAAGAACCAACCCCAACATGAGGAAAATTTTTTTACAGCGAGTGTTCAGGGTCTGCAGTTCACTGCCAGGGATTGTTGTGGAGGCAGATTCAGTTAGGCATTCAGAGGGGAGTTGGATAAGTATCCGAAAGGGAATTATTTACAATGGAGTTAGTTCTATCGAATTGTTACTAGAACCCTTAAACACCTTTCAATGCTGTAAATATTATAATTTATTCAGAGATCCCTTTAACCAATTTAACTCTTCGCCAGTTTACAAGTCTGTAATTTTATACACTTCAGTTAAATCTATGGTCATTTGGGCCACTGATGAACTGATTACTCGGGCTCTGATTTGGGGTCCACTAACAAAGTGCTTCTTTGCATCCAGTTCCTCCTCCACAACTGCTGTTGACTTGAGCCATTGCTGTTTATCTTTTCACTGTCTGGCCTCTCTGAGCAGAGCTGAAGATTTATTTTCCATCCATATTCACTGCCATCCAATTGATATATAATAATTTATTTTCATTAGTGTGTCAAAGATTTGTAATTTATTTGTGCAGTATAATAGTTGTGAGTATTTACATGATCTGGAGGCTCGCTGGTTTTAAATGGTTTAAAATGGTTTCGATTAGTAAATGTTGTCATGTTCAGTTACTAATGTCAGTAAGTAACTGAGATTAGCCTGGCCGTTTGTACCCTGTATGTCAATTTAATCTGGCAGCATTTCCCTCATTGCAGCACTTGGTGCCACCAGTAATGCAGCCCTGACACAATGTGTGGTGAGCTTTATCAAGTGCTGCGTTTCTCAAGAGTTCTGATCTTTATCTTTCAGGTTAATTTTTTATACTGTATCTAGACGTGGGTTTAGAAAAGCACCAAAGAAAAATGAACCTCGGAAAGTGGAACCAGAGAAAACGGCTCAGAAAGATTTATCTTCGAATGTGAACCAGAAGAGCAAAAGCAGCCTGACCCCAATGCTGGAAGAGCCATTCCCATCTAAATCAGCATTGTCATTCAGGCGACTCATCAAACCCTTCGTGTTTACTGTAGGGGTAAGTTGACATTGCTTGAACATAAATTCGTACCACTTCTGAAATAGTTGAGATATGCTGAGATATTCTTTCATGGGTACTGGCTACCTCTCGGTTTTGTTTGAGTTCCTCTGGGTTAACATCAACAGGCCATAAATTGACTATAGATTCTGTCTTTCCCACTGTACTTGTGTAGACTCACTCTACAGAAGTCACGATAAGGAATGCTGATTGGTTTAAGTTTTAGACATGGAGGTTAACTGTTCCACACAATCAGGAAAGCTCACCAACGTCTGTACTTTCTGAGGAGAGCTGGACTATGCACACCTATACTCACGACCTTCTGCAGATGTGCATTAGAGAGCATTCTAACAAGCTACATCACTATGGTACGGAAGCTGCTCTTCAGCGGAGAGGAAGGCTCTAAAATGGGTAGTCAAAACTGCCCAGTTCACCAGCAGCACCAGCCTACTCACCATCAAGGACATACTGTGTGTGTACAGAAAGGTGCTGGAAAGGGCCCAGTTTCACCATGGAGGATCCCACCCTTCATGGACTGTTTCTCCCACTCCCATCAGGGAGGAGGCTATATAGCATCTGCAGCAGTTCCACCAGACTAAGAAACAGTTACTTTCCTCAGGCAGTAAAGGCTGATCAACATCTCTAGCCACATCCCCACCACCGCTGCTTTTATCATTTCTTGTCAGCCGCCTTATGTACAAATACTTCTGTGCCTAGCATCACTTTATGGACATACAATCAATTTATGTATCAAACCTATCTTGTGCATTTATATATATCTTGTTATTGTGTTCTTTATCTTACTGTGTTTTTTTGTGTGTGCTGCATTGTATCCAGAGTAACAATTAGTTTTTTTTTCTCCTTTACACTTGTGTACTGGAAATGACATTAAACAATCATGAATCTTCAGGATTGTTGATCAGGCAATGAACACAGTGAACTGGCTTTAAAATTTTGTTTGCCACATTAGCACTATGTTTTTGATTTCAATTTCTCACTGTCTTTTATTTTCTGTTCCACAATTCTGTTGCCTCTTTATCATTTGTAATCTGGTATGGTGCATTCCATGGTCTCATTATTTTTAGCTGCAATTTTATTCTCATACAGTGTCATGTTATTTATGTATTTCATTACAGAAGGAGATAATCTATCTTTTCAGATCTATGCTAACTCCCAACAGAACAGAGACCCAGTCGCTTCCACTGTTCACCCTGTTATACCCTCATAGCCCTATCATATAGCCATCAACTATTGAGTATTGTGTGCAGTTTTGGTCCCCTAATCTGAGGAAAGACATCCTTGCCATAGAGGGAGTACAGAGAAGGTTCACCAGATTGATTCCTGGGATGGCAGGACTTTCATGTGAAGAAAGACTGAATGAACTGGGCTTGTACTCGTTGGAGTTTAGAAGATTGTGGGCGGATCTGATTGAGACGTATAAGATCCTAAAGGGATTGGACAGGCTAGATGCAGGAAGATTGTTCCCGATGTTGGGGAAGTCCAGGACGAGGGGTCACAGTTTGAGGATAGAGGGGAAGCCTTTTAGGACCGAGATTAGGAAAAACTTCTTCACACAGAGAGTGGTGAATCTGTGGAATTCTCTGCCACAGGAAACAGTTGAGGCCAGTTCATTGGCTATATTTAAGAGGGAGTTAGATATAGCCCTTGTGGCTACGGGGGTCAGGGGGTATGGAGGGAAGGCTGGGGCGGTGTTCTGAGTTGGATGATCAGCCATGATCATAATAAATGGCGGTGCAGGCTCGAAGGGCCGAATGGCCTACTCCTGCACCTATTTTCTATGTTTCTATGTTTCTAATTCCTCTGTGGTTCTTTTATATTTTACCTACATTAAGGGATAATTCACAATAGTTAATTAACCTATCACAATGTCTGGGAAGAATGAGGATACTAGAACACTCAGAGGGAACCCAGTGCAAACTCCACATAGATTTCACTTTAATTCTTTTTCATCTATATTACTCTTTTTTTAAATAGTAGTGTAATGTTTTCTACCCTGCAATCTGCAGGGAGCATTTAGGATCTGTGGAATTTTGAAAGATGATCAAATCGTCTGCTATCATCAGTCACTTCTTCCAAAATTCTGCAATGTAGATCCAGTCCTTAGGATTTATCATTTTGTGGACAGTATTTCTATTATTTCCCTGGACGTACCTTCTCTATTTTGCATAGCCATTAGCCAGAAGAGTCCCAGGAATCAGTGGGGAGTCAGTCTTTGTATATTCATGGGCCTTTCCTTCTGTCTTCTTGGTAATCTCTTCTCATTTAAAGGTTCAGAATACAGTGCTTATTTTGGAAGTCATTGTGAATGAGATGACTTGCCTAATATATCCAATTGTGTAACTGCAAAGTTGTGAGAAAAAGACTGGACAAAAGTACTGGGGCAATTACACATTCTAAGGAGGAGGAGAAGATGGCGGCACGACAGCAGCGCGCGCGGCCACTTTGGTGGTGATGTCCATTATCCGTCAAGTAGGGGACCGTGCACAATTCTGATTTGATGGAGACAGACGTGAGAGTACAGAGGAACATCTGGAAAATTTCTGAAATGCCCGCTTCACTGCCACTGCTACTGTGTGGTAACCAGAATCTCCGGAGCAGAAGGTCCCGAAATCCTCGGCTTTGCGTGTTTCAGCGGCCGGGGCGAGGTCGAAGGCGCTCGGCAGAGGATGGCGCTTGGGAGGCTGTATCGGAGAGACTGGTTGGAAGCTCGGAGTTTCTAGACAGATGGACTCAGTGTCAGCTGTGGTTGGCTGCTTCCAAGGTATCAGCAAGTTGACGGTGCCTGGAGATTTATGGCAGGGAGTTTCTCCCTTTTGCCGCCTGCTATCGGGGACTCGGGAGTCGATCGACTCGGGGACTTTTGAGAGTTTATTTACCGTGCCCATGGTTTGTTCTTCATCAAATTATGGTATTGCTTTGCACTGCTGTAACTATATGTTATAATTATGTGGTTCTGTCAGTGTTAGTCTTTGGTTTGTCCTGTTTTCTGTGATATCACTCTGGAGAAACATTGTATCATTTCTTAATGCATGTATGCATTTCTAAATGACAATAAAGGAGGACTGAGTGTTCTCATAATCTAATTTGATATTGGTTTGTTCTGAGGCAGACTGTTATAGATGCCTTAGTATAGTGGTTTGCATGCCATCATGGTGATGTGTTTCTATTGGCATCCAAACATGAAGACTTTTGGTTGGGTTGAGTTGTTTTCCGATCTTGCCAATCCATTTGCAAATGTTTCATTGCTATATGAGGAGACATCACAATTGAACAGCACACTGAAGATGTCTCTTCATATGGCAACAAAAAATTTGCAAACAGATTGCCAAGATCAGAGATCAATTCAACCCAACCATCAACCACCCAAGCTACGCATTTTCTTAGTTGTTTCCATGAAGACTTTTTTCAACCTCTTGAATCTACATGGCCTCTTAGTTGAGCAATTTAGTCATCTCGTTTGCTAGCTATTTCTCATGTGTCTGTTGACCTTCTGTTTGGAAACATTGGTCAATTCTGTTCAAATAGCCCTACAGTTAATGAGTTCTGAATTGTAGCTACTCTCTTTTAAATAAGTTTTTTCTCCTTTTAGACCTCTTGCATTTTTGTTCAAAATTTTGAATTTGTTTTTGCTGGTCATTGAATTGCTGTCAGTGTAGACCTTGCTGATCTTTGACGTATATAAAGGCCGGCAGCACTGTTGATTGATAGATTAACCTTTGATTAACTTTTGATTAATCACTGTTGATTAATCTTTTTTTGGTTAAAAGGCAGAAAGCAAAGCTCAAAGTGAATTTTAATATCAAAGTACATGTATGTCTCCATATACAACTCTGAGCTTCATTTTCTTGTGGGCATACTCAACAAATCTATAGTGTAGTAACTATAACAGAATCAATGAAATACTACCCAACTAGGGTGTTCAACCAGAGTGCAGAAGACAACGAACTATGCAAATATAAATAAATACCAGTAACTAATGAGAACACCAGACAGAGAGTCCTTGAATGTGAGTCCTTTGGTTGTGGAACATTTCAGTGTGGAGCAAGTGAAGTTATCCCCTTTTGTTCAGGAGTCTGATGATTGAGGCTGGTGGTGTGAGTCCTGAGGCTCCTGTACCTTCTTCCTGATGGCAACAGTGAGAAGAGAGCATGACCTGGGTGGGAATCCCTGATGATGGATGCTGCTTTCCTATGACAGCATTTCAGGTAGATGTGCTCAGTGGTTAGGAAGGCTTACCCATGATGGTCTGGACCAAATCCACTACCTTTTATAGGATTTTCCATTCAAGGGCATTGGTGTTTTCATACCGGGCTGTGATACAGCCAGTCAATGTACTGTCCAATACATGTCTAAGGTTCTGAGAATTCCTATATTGGTGTTCCCTAAGGGCCAGTGCTTTTTTGAAATTTATTATTTCCCTGGATTTGGGTATGCAGGTTTAAGGTTACTGATTTGTAGATTAGATTAGATTTGTAGATGTATTGAGCACTGTTTGGTTTTGCTAGGCTACTGCTGTGCATGTAACTGCAAGAAAGTGCAGAGAGTTGTGGGCTCATCTTAGCACATCATGGAAACCATTCTTTCCTCTAAAGACTCTTTCTTGCTACCTTGGTAAAGTAGCCAACGTAATCAAAAACCACACCACCCCAGATATTCTCTGTTCTCTCTTATTCCATTGCACAGAAGATATTAAAGCCCGAAAGCACCTACCACTAGGCTCAAGGACAACTTCTACCTGAAAGTTATAGGGGTACTGAATTGTTCCTTAATACAAGATGGGACTCTTGACTCAACAATCCACCTTATGATCTTGCAGCTTATTGGTCAACTTGCACTGAACTTTCTCTGTAGTTATTGCACTTTATTCTACAGTTTGTATTCATTTACCACAATGCACTGTAATGATATGATTTGTATGAACAGTATGCAATACAAGCTTTTCGATGTATCTTGGTGCATGTGACTATAATGAGGGAGGAGAAGATGGCAGTGTGACGCAGCGTGCGCAGCTCTCTGGTGAAATGATATCGTATCTGCTAAATAGGGGTCGTGGACAATTCTGATTTGATGAAGACAGACGTGAGAAGCAGAGGAACATCTGGAGAAATTTCTGAAATGCCTTGTTTCGCTGCCGTTGTTACTGTGCGATCGAGAATCTCCGGAGAGAAGGCCCCAAAATTCCCGGCTGTCTGCTGCTGGCGACCGAGGCTGAGGCCGAAACGTTCGGATAGAGATGATGCTCGGTACTCGGTGTCGGAGGGCTGATCAGAGCTCAAAGTTTTCGGACGACTCAGAGTTGGACTGTGTTTGGGCATGGCAGAGTTTTCTTCCTTCTCCCGTCTGTATGAGATGTGTGTCTGTGTGTCTGAGAAACTTTGAACTTTTTTACTGTGCCATGGACTGTTCTTCATCAGGTTATGGTATTGTTTCACTGTTGTAACAATATGTTATAATTATGTGGTTTTTGTCAGTTTTTCAGTCTTGATCTGTCCTGTGTTTCTGTAATAACACACCGGAGGAATATTGTACCATTTCTTAATGCATGCATTACTAAATGACAAGAAAAGAGGACTGCGTGTCCTCATAATCTAATCTAATAATCTAATCTAAACCAATTGAAATTACAATTTGTAGTACCATCACTTTCAAAGATTATGCACACATGCACGGACCCCCCCCCCCCCCACCCGGTCTGTAGATTCTGTAGAGATTTGCAAGTCTATTATCTTTTCCTCTTGACTAGTTTCACGTACATGAATCTTTGTCTTCCACATGGTGGGTTGCCCAGTAGATTATATAATTTCATGGAGGTTGTAAACATTACACCAAATAGGAGTGAAGACTTACTTAATTGTGAGTAATGCTATATTCAAGACTCTATTTTCAGGCAGAAACTGAGCACTAGTTTATGTAGTTCACAGGGACCACATTTGGTGTGGCAGCCATTTGGCAGTATGAAACACTCAAATCCAGAGTTCAAAGTTACTTCAATGACCTGCGATTGGATTGGTTAGAAAAACATCAACCACCTAAAGCCGGAGACATCAGGAAGCAGGTAAATGATTCTTGAAATGTTTACTGCATGCAGTTTTATTTTGTTTTCAGTTTGTTTCAAATTATTAGATAATAATTAATGTTATTTATTTCCTGGATACAGTTCCTATAAAATGTAGCCTCCCCCCACACCCTTTGGAAGTTTTCATGTTTTATTTTATAACATTGAATCCCAATGGATTTAATTTGGCTTTTTTGACACTGATCAACAGAAAACAGGTCTGTACAAAATGATCTAAATTAATTACAGATATAAAACACAATAATTGATTGCATAAGTATTCACCCCCTTCAAGTCAGTATTTAGCAGATGTGCCTTTGGCAGCGATTACAGCCTTGAGTCTGTGTGGATCGGTCTCTAATCAGCTTTGCACATCTGGGCACTGCAATTTTTCTCCATTCTTTACAAAACTGCTCAAACTCTGGCAGATTGAATGGGGATCGTGAATGAATAGCCCTTTTCAAGTCCAGCCACAAATTCTCAATTAGATTGAGGTCTGGACTCTGACTTGGCCACTCCAGAACATTAACTTTGTTTTTGAGCCATTCTTGTGTAGCTTTGGCTTTATGCATGAGGTCATTGTCTTGCTGGAGAAGAGATCTCCCGAGTTGTCGTTGTCTTGCAGACTGCATCAGGTTTTCCTGCAGGATTTTCCTCTATTTTGCTGTATTTATTTTACCCTCTACCTTCACAATCCTTCTAGGGTCCCCTGCAGTGAAGCATCCCCACAGCATAATGCAGCCACCACTATGCTTCACAGTAGGGATGGTGTGATTTTAATGTATGGTGTTTCGCTTATACCAAAAATAGCATTTAGTCCAAAGGCCAAAAAGCTCAGTTTTGGTTTCATCAGACCATAGAACCTCTTCCAACTGACTTCAGATTCCCACGTGCCTTCTGGCAATCTAGTGGAGATTTCATGTGAGTTTTTTTAAACAGTGGTTTTCTCTGCCTCTCTCCTATAAAGCTGTGACTGGTGAAGCACCCAGACGACAGTTGTTGGATGTGTGGTCTCTCTCACCTCAACCAATGAAGCTTGTAACTCCTCCAGAGTTGTCATGGTCTCTTGGTGGGCTCCCTGACTAGTCCCCTTCTTACACAGTCACTCAGTTTTTGAGGACAGCCTGCTCTAGCAGATGTACAGCTGTGACATATTATTTCCATTTCTTGATGATTGACTTAACTATATTTCAAGGGATATTCATTGACTTTGAAGATTTTCTTATATCCATCTCCTGACTTGTGCTTTTTGCAGAGTTGCTTGGAGTGTTCATTTGTGTTCATGGTGTAGTTTTTGCCAGGGTACTGACTCACCAGCAGTTGAACCTTCCAGATACAGGTTTACCTTTACTACAGTCAATTGAAACGTCTTGACTGCACACAGGTGATCGCTATTTAACTAATTATGTGACTTTTAAAACCAGTTGGCTGCACCAGTGATGATTTGGTGTGTCATATTAAAGGGGGTGAATACTTATGCAATCAATTATTCTTTTATATTTGTAATTCATTTAGATCACTTTGTAAAGATCTGTTTTTACTTTGACATGAGTCTTTTTCTGTCGATCAGTGTCAAAAAGTCAAATTAAATCCACTGCGGTTCAGTGTTGTAAAACAATAAAACATGGAAACTTCTGGTGGGGGGGGGGGGGTGGTTAATACTTTTTATAGGCACTGTATGACTGTATGTTCAAAGAGTTGGGGAGCTTCACATAGTTCTATTAATGTCTTAAGTCTATGTATTTTAATAAGCTTGCCTGGGATATCTGTGAGCACATGAAGGCTTACTTTATTAACTAGATCTTGAATAACATACCAGTCCTGGAATGGTTGGAATGGTTCCTGATGACTTACTTTAAGGAAGGAAATCTAATATTCCTCTGCAATCTGCTCATTATGCAACTCCAGACTTGTACCTCCATGGTGCCATGTACATGCACTGTCAAACTGCCAGAAAAGCCACTTGGTTTATGAATTGTTAGAGGTGAGGCTCTAGTAGCAATGTTCATGTCCCATGAATTTAAACAAAAATGGTAACAACTTTTTTTTTGTAATCCCTAATGTTCTAAGGCACTTCTTTAGCAAAATTATCAAGCAAATCTGATGATAGGCCATGTAAAGAGATTTTGGGGCAAATTGAAGTCAAATCTTAGAAGCATCTTAAACCAAGAAAAGGTTATGGATAGATTTACGGAAGAAATGCTACAAGTTGGGTCCTTACTATTGATGGAACAGTCATCCATAGTGAACACTACAGCAGGAAAAAGCCTTCTGTCTCCCCAAGTTTGTTCTTCCATTTAACCACCTCAATTCCATGTTCCTGCCCCAGTATCATTTTCCTTTGATTACCTAGATGCTAAAGCATTGTCAATCTCAACCTTGACTGAACTCAATGACAAAACATCTGCAGCTTTGAGAGTTAGACAGAGGTGCACAACTCACTATGTAACCTCAGTGATAAATGTCCAGCCTGTTTTCCTGAGATTGGCTTAAGAGTCTAAAACTACAGGGCACAAAGGGTGTAACGTATTAGTGTTATATCTGTCGTCCTTCAGACTCCTCTGTTTTAAACTCCAGAGTTTTTCTATTTCAGTTGGCATGTGTTTTTCCAAATTGACTGCCTATACCAGGGGTCCCCAACCTTTCTCGCACTGTGGACTGGTTTCATATTGACAATATTCTTGCAGACCGGCCGAGCGGGGAGGTGTTGCCAACGGACAAGAGTAGCAGTTAAATACGCTGGGTTTACCCCAAGAAAGACTACAATGACCATGAAGCCTTGCACAGGCACCAACGCGCATGCGTAACTTGCGCATGCGTGTACAACTTTTTTCCACAAATCATTTTTGGCGATTCTTTTCGGACGGTGGGGGGGGGTGGGTGTTAATCACGACCGGAATACAGATGATAACTAGCTAATGCATTCAATTTCGTTTCTAAAAGGGTTTATTTAACGAATTTAATATTAAACACACAGCGCATATTTTCCTCGCATGAGTATAGTGATAAGTCAATTATCAGGGGAGCTTGAAGTAAATGTTGAACGAACTTCCAGTAGAAGTGGTAGAAGCAGGTTCGATATTATCATTTAACGAAAAATTGGATAGGTACATGGACGGGAAAGGAATGGAGGGTTATGGGCTGAGTGCAGGTCGGTGGGACTAGGTGAGAGTAGCGTTAAGCATGGACTAGAAGGGCAGAGATGGCCTGTTTCCATGCTGTAATTGTTATATAGTTATATAAGTCAATGGCATCATAACATTTTAAGTATCGTTTGGATATTAAACACGCAGCACATATTTTCCCCGTATGAACATATAAAATCATTGCAACACACCAATATCGCTGAAACAGTCGGAGCCCTGGGCTTGTTTTCCTGCAACAAGACGGTCCTATCGAGGGGTGATGGGAGACAGCGAGACTCGAAGGGGGTTCCTTATGTCCAGTCTATTCTGCAATTTAGTTTTCATTGCATTCATTGCAGAGATACGTTGGAAATGGAAGCAACGTTTTCAGTGCTTCCGTGGCTATCTCAGGATATTCAGCCTTGACTTTGATCCGGAATGCCGACAGAGATGTTATGTCAAACATACTTTTCAGCCCACTGTCATTTGCAAGCCCGAGGAGTTGATCTTCCCGCGCTGAAATGGATGACATGCGTGTAATGACCTCGCATGCGTAATGGCTCAACAGTGGGCGTGACAGGGAATGAGGAAAGGTGCAGCTGACTCCTATCGCCAAATCACATCGTTTCCTTGCGGCCCGGTAGCGCATGCTTTGCGGCCCAGTACCGGTCCGTGGCCCAGTGATTGGGGACCACTGGCCTATACTAATTCAATGAACCTGCATATAGACTTTAAGCTTTATATGCAAAATTTTCTGAACAATTATTAGTTTTTCAGTTGAGAAAAATCTTCATTTAACTATATTTCATACCAAAGTGAGTAACTTGCCATTTTCTTACATTACTACTCCATTGGCACCTTCTTGTCCAATGGTACCTAATTAGCCCCAGCTTTATATGGTCAGCAAACTTTGATATAGTATGTTTAAGCTCATTTAAATCGTTAATATTGTTTCTAAATAACGGATATCAAAACACTGATCCTTGCGGTATGCCACTAATTACAGTCGACACATTTGAAAATGTTCCCATAATTATACATTGTTTTTTTCTGGTCATCAGTGCGTAATAAAATGCTGCTCCGAACCCCACAAGCTCCTGTCTCATTTATCAACTTTGGTCAAATGTTTTTATGAAAATCCAAAATCACAGAAGTACGGCTTAGAAACAGGCCCTTTGGTTCAACTGGCCCACAGCAACCAGGGTGCCCAGCTAAGCTGGTCCCATTTGCCTGCATTTTACCGGCATCCCTCTTTAAACCTTTCCTATTCATGCACTTATCCAAATGTCTTTTAAATTACACCTAACTATGTTCTCTGACAGCTTGTTCTATGTATGCACCAGTGTCTGTATGACAAAGTTGTCTCTTGGGTCCTTTTAAATCTTTCACCTCTCACCTTAAACCCATGTCCCCTAGTTTTAGTTCCCTTTCCTCAGGTTAAAGACTGTGTGTGTTCACACTATCTGTCTCCCTAATAATTTTATACAAGAATCTTTTAAGGAATAAAGTTCTAGCTTGTCCATCCTGTCTCTATAGCTCAGGCACTCGTGTCTTGGCAACCTTCTGATAAACTCTCGTAAATCTGAGCATACTACATTGTGTCATTCCAATCAGTCAGTTCACTTCCTGTCAAGCCTCTTCGTTTGCAAGTGTAGATGCTGGTATGAGGTGAGGGATCAAGATTTTTTCTAATCTTAATAGTTCTCCAGCAAGTATTCTTTACTGGTTGATTATTTTAGACTCATTATTCTTATTAACCTGTTAATTCCCAGCTGGAATGCTTTTCTGCTATTTGCAATAAGACATACAAGATATGTGTAATATCTCAGCAATTTTGTTATTCTCATCACATTATTTCCTGTTTCAGTACACAACTACCATTCATTGTGTGTTTACAACTTGCTGGTTTAGTTTCCAACTTGTCAATTTTCATATTCAGTTATTTACTTTTTATCACTGTTTTTGTCATCCATTATTTTTAAATGACCCTGAATCCTTGGTTTTCCTGCTTGACACCACTGTGTAAGCATCCTTGAATCTATAATGTTACCCTTAACTTTTTAATAAGTCACCAATAACAAACTTTTCCTGTGGAAAGTTTGTCTCAATGGAAAGCAACTTTAAGAATTTTCAAATACGACTTCAGACTTTTTAGAGGGATACAGCACAGTAACAAACCTGTGCCGCCCCATTACACCCAAGTGACCAGTTAACCTACTAACCTGTACACCTTTGGAATGTGGGAGGACACCGGAGCATCTGGAGAAAACACATGCAGTCACGGTGGGGAGTACAAACTCCATGTGTCCAGCATCCAGAATTGAACCTGGGCTACTGATAGTGTTACACTAACCACAATGCCACTATACTGCCCGCTTTGTGTTGCATCTCTCATTTATTAATTAACTATTACCTTTTCATCTTGGCCATTATTTACTTCCTATGTATGTAAATGATTTAAAATTGAAAGACTTGTCAAGAGTATATGAGTATCATTATCAGTCAAAAGATGACTACTTTCATATTGCAATCTTTCACTATGAGAATGTTAATTAATCCTGAATTATTATACAAGAAGGGGTCTAAGATAGCTAACTCACAGGTTAGTGACTTGAAATGTTGAATGTGTTCTATACATGTCTACTAGTGTATTCTACTGGTCTGATTTGTCTAGGTGTGAAAATTAACCTGGTAGAACAGTACAGTACAGGGGCTGGCTCATTGGATTTAGACTAATCCCATCTGGCTGCATGTGCCCTATATTCCTCAGTTCCATGCCTGTTCATGTGCCACTCTAAATACTACTTCTGCTTTCACCACTTCCCTGATAGCACATTCCAAGAACCTACCAAGTGTTATCTCTTTCAAACTGCCCACCCATCTTAAAACTATGACTTCTAGTGTTTAACATTTCTACCGTGTGAAATAATACTGACAGTCTACTCTGTCTATGCTTCTGTCAGGCCAGTCCTCATCTTCCATTGCTTTAGAGAAAGCATTTGAAACTTTTCCAACCTCGCCTGAAAGCTAATATCCTTTGACAAAGACATGCATGTACTACATTTACTATAGTACTATTATTATTTTTTTGGTTGATGCCTACTCCTTTGTAGGAAAGATGTAAACAGTGGCCACCACTGTTATCTGTCTTGTTTTTCACCCCTTCCTAACCTGATTCTTTATGAACCTCCACAACTTAAATCGCAACTGACTACTGTCATTTTATCATCCTTTAATTTCAGCTCTTTTCTTCATCTCACCCTATCCATTTTCTCTGCCTTTTCAAAATGTCTTGAACCTTTTACTTTACTTTATTGTCGCCAAACAATTGATACTAGAGCGTACAATCATTTGATTCTGTGCTTCGCGCTCCCTGGAGTACAAATCGATAGTAAATAGTAAAAATTTAAATTATAAATCATAAATAGAAAATAGAGAAGGGAAAGTAAGGTAGTGCAAAAAAAACCGAGAGGCAGATCCGGATATTTGGAGGGTACAGCCCAGATCCGGGTCAGGATCCGTTCAGCAGTCTTATCACAGTTAGAAAGAAGTTGTTCCCAAATCTGGCCGTACGAGTCTTCAAGCTCCTGAGCCTTCTCCCGGAGGGAAGAGGGACAAAAAGTGTGTTGGCTGGATGGGTCGTGTCCTTGATTATCCTGGCAGCACTGCTTCGACAGCGTGCAGTGTAAAGTGAGTCCAAGGACGGAAGATTGATTTGTGTGATGTGCTGCGCCGTGTTCACAATCTTCTGCAGCTTCTTCTGGTCTTGGACAGGACAACTTCCATACCAGGTTGTGATGCACCCTAGAAGAATGCTTTCTACAGTGCATCTATAAAAATTAGTGAGGGTTTTAGGGGACAGGGCAAATTTCTTTAGCTTTCTCAGGAAGTAAAGGTGCTGGTGGGCCTTCTTGGCAATGGACTGTGCTTGGTTGGACCAAGTCAGGTCATTTGTGATATTGGGCACAGTGTAAGCTCACTCGCAACCATGAAACTCCTTTTAATTTATTGAGAGGACAGCATGGAATAAGCCAGCCCAACACTTTTAGCCATGTCGCCAAGCAATCCCCTGATTTGATCCTAGCCTAATCGCAGGACAATTTTACAATGACCAATTAACCTACCAACCGGTACGTCTTTGAGCTGTAGGAGGAAACCAGAGCACCCGGAGGAAACTTGCTTGGTCACGGGGAGAATGTGCTAACTGCTTCCAGGCAGTGTCAGGAATTGGACCTGCGTTGCCTGTATTGTAAAATGACGTGCTAACCACTACACAACTGCGCTGCCCCAATCTTATGTTCTCTGTATTTTCTCCACCAAGGGAAGGAAACTTCTTAACCATTTACATATTGCCTTTTACCATTTTTACCTGTTTGGACTTTTTTTTTGCTGAAGCATTATTTTTAAATTGCCTCTTCTGATGTAATGTGCTAATCCCTAACTTGCACATAACAACTAATTGCATTTTGAACTACCAGTGGTATAGAATCAAAATTTGCAAATACTAAAATTGGAGATGTGATTGATTCTCTTGATGTGAAAGGGAATTACAGAGGGACATGGGACAAAGTGGGCCTGATGTCAGATGGAATACAATGTAGGTAACATATTTTGGAAATGAAAATGGGAATAATTATATTCCAACATAACAATGCTGTCAAATGTGAGTCATTATTTTAGTGGCATATTTCATTAGAGATTTCACATTTAGAAGTTAAGATATAAATAGATCACTGTGATGCTACAGCATAGCGGTATTAGATGTAATGAAATCAGAAAAACTCAGTAAGTCGGCAGAAAGAGAAACAGTTAACAAAGATGCTTCATCAAAGCTCACTGATCCCTTAACTATTGATCATTCCACAGATACTGCATGACCTGCTGAGTGTTTCCAGCTTTTCTGTTTTTATTCCAGACAGTATTTGCAGACTGTTCGATTTTTTTTGTGAAGTGAAGGATATAAGCTGGTTGTGTGTTCTGTATGCTTTTAGCTGGAGGAGGGTGATAAAGAGGAGAGTGATTTGTTTACAAAATATTTAACATGATTTAAAAAAACTCAGGAATTAAAGAAAATATTGTTGAGGAAAATAAAATGTTTCTAGAATTATCTTGTATTTTCTTTGGATTTGTGCTCGTAGTTACCTTATTTATGTACAGAGTAAATAAGGATGTTCCAGTATTAAAGGAATGTCAAGAGTATGTACAATATGTTTTAATGAACAAGTTAGAGGAAAAGGTTGTGAGATTTGATAGGAGCGGTAGTTAAAGGTGGAAAGAGCTTTGGAAGAGTTGGGTCTAATGGGATAAGGTTTGATGAAAGAATTATGGTCAGTGAGCTCTGGGATACAAATACTGAGAGTTTTGATTTGAAGACTTAGTTTGTAAGTTGTATGGCCTTTGAGAAAAGTTGCAATAGTGGTGGTGAGCTTTGGAGAAGTTGAGTTGCTAGTAAAGTTGAGCAGGTTAGAGTATTGCAGAATGAGAACTTTGAGAAAGTTGGTGCACAACAACAGTAAACACTTGGAGGTTGTTTGCTACAAAAAAGCTCTGAGTGAGGGGAAAGGGATTTGAAGAATGAGATTGGGTGTAAGATAAACAAGCTTTTCCAGGTGAATATGCTGTCAGAGGGATGGGAATAATGAATCTTGTATGCTCATTTATTTCAGAAGCAATTCTTGCTGTGTTTCAGGTGAACCGGTGGTGGAACAGTCTTACCGAGGGGCAACGGGCTGTCACAGGTTTGTGTTAAATGCAGTGAACACACATGGGAAGGCTGAGAAAGTGTTAAATATTGAGAAGGTAGTTTTTCTACCACAGGACAGCTGTCCACTTTAGCACTAGAATAAAGATGCCAAAACATGCTTTAAACGTTTTCCTTCCTCTGTATAAGCTGAAAAGCTTGAACATATAGACATTAAGAAAGAGGATGTGCTGGAGCTTCTGGAGAGCATCAAGTTGGATAAGCCACTGGGACCGGACCAGATATACCCCAGGCTACTGTGGGAGGTGAGGGCAGAGATTGCTGTTTGGTAATGATCTTTGTATCATCGAGGACAGGAGAGGTTCCAGTGGATTAGAGGGTTGCAGATGTTGTTCCCTTATTCAAGAAAGGGAGTAGAGATAGCCCAGGAAATTGTAGATCAGTGAGTGTTACTTCAGTGGTTAGTAAGTTCATGGAGAAGATCCTGAGAGGCAGGATTTATGAACATTTAGAGAGGCATAATATGATTAGGAGTAGTCAGCATGGCTTTGTCAAAGGCAGGCCGTGCCTTACAAGCCTGATTGAATTTTTTGAGGATGTGACTAAACATATTGAAGGTAGAGCAATAGATGTAGTGTATATGGATTTTAGCAAGGCATTTGATAAGGTACCCCATGCAAGGCTTATTGAGAAAGTAGGGAGGCATGGGATCCAAGGGGACTTTGCTTTGTGGATCCAGACTTGGCTTGCCCATAGAAGGCAAAGAGTGGTTGTAAACAGGTCATATTCTGCATGGAGGTTGGTGACCAGTGGTGTGCCTCAGGGATCTGTTCTGGGGTCCCTTGTCTTCCTGATTTTTATAAATGACCTGGATGAGGAAGTGGAGGGATGGGTTAGTAAATTTGCTGATGATACAAAGGTTGGGGGTGTTGTGGATAGTGTGGAGGGCTGTCAGAGGTTACAGCGGGACATTGATAGGATGCAAAACTGGGCTGAGAAGTGGCAGATGGAGTTCAACCCAGATAAGTGTGAGGTGGTTCATTTTGGTAGGTCAAATATGATGGCAGAATATAGTATTAATGGTAAGACTTTTGACAGTGTGGAGGATCAGAGAGATCTTGAGGTCCAAGTCCATAGGACACGCAAAGCTGCTGTGCAGGTTGACTATGGTAAGAAGGCATACAGTGCATTGGCCTTCATCGACCGTGGGATTGAGTTTAAGAGCCGAGAGATAATGTTACAGCTGTATGGAACCCTGGTCAGACCCCGCTTGGAGTACTGTGCTCAGTTTTGGTCACCTCACTACAGGAAGATTGTGGAAACTAGAAAGGGTGTAGAGGAGATTTACAAGGATGTTGCCTGGATTGGGGAGCATGCCTTATGAAAATAAGTGGCAGAGGATGAGAGGTGACCTGATAGAGGTGTATAAGATGATAAGAGGTATTGATCGTGTGGATAGTCAGAGGCTTTTCCCCAGGGCTGAAATGGCTAACACGAGAGGGCACAGTTTTAAGGTCTTTGGAAGTAGGTTCAAAGGGGATGTTGGGTTAAGTTTTTTATGTAGAGAGTGCTGAGTGTGTGGAATGGGCTGCCGGAGACTGTGGTGGAGGCGGATACAATCGGCTCTTTTAAGAGGCTCCTGGATAGGTACATGGAGCTCAGAAAAATAGAGGGCTATGGGTAGCCCTAGGTAATTTCTAAAGTAAGTACATGTTCGGCACAGCTTTGTGGGCCGAAGGGCCTATATTGTGCTGTAGGTTTTCTTTGTTTCTGTATATCATACAACAGCACCATTTTGAGATTTTTTTCTAATTTGTTTAGAATTCCATTCAAGCATGATAATATCCCTTTAATTCAAGGACTTTGCAGGTAAAGTATAAGATTGCTCTAAAAAGATGTTCCTAAGTCTGTAATCCTGACATTTTACATAGAAACACCGAATCAAAGAAATCTACAGCACATTATAGGCCCTTGGAACCACAATGTTGTGCCGACCATGCAACCTGCTCTAAAAGCTGCCTAGAATTTCCCTAACGCATAGCCCTCTATTTTTCTAAGCCCCATGTACCTATCTAAGAGTCTCGTCAAAAACCCTATTGGATCCGCCTCTACCACCGTCGCTGGCAGTGTATTCCATGCACCTACCACTGTGTGTGGAAAAAATTGCCTCTGACCTCCCCTTTGTACCTACTTCCAAGCACCTTAAAACTATGCCCCCACACATTAGCCATTTCAACCCTGGGAAAAAGCCTCTGGCTATCCACATGATCAATGCCTCATCATCTTATACACCTTTATCAAGTCACCTCTCATCCTCTATTGTTCCAAAGGAAAAAAGACCAAGTTCACTCAACCTATTCTCTTAAGGCATGCTCTCCAATTCAGGTAACATCCTTGTAAATCTCCTCTGCACTCTCTTTTTGCAATATGATGAGATTTGGTTGTTGTAGCAAGGTATCTGCAACATTTGTCATTGCTACCACAAGATGGCGCGGTACGACAGTAAACGGCAGATGTACTGTATCTCAATAGGCCTGAATTCATCCTGTGAAGCTCCAATTTTGGCCTTCTCTGCATGAGCAGATGAGAAGTATTAGAATATCTGTTTCTTCATTTTTTGGGGCAGGGAGAGGGTACAACAACATTGCAATTCTTGCTGTGATTCCCAGCCATTATTTTAGAGAGTTTGTACAGAGAACTTGTGACAGGTAGGATTGAAATCTTCATTGATTTAAGTAGGAATTATAGAAATGAACATTGGAAGGCAAAGGGGATTTTAGGTAAAGTTTATTAGGAATTAGGGCCAATGCCTCTTGAATTATGCCATTTGAGACCTTGTTGCTTGACTTGAACATGCAGAGAAGCAATGAACTCAGTCGTAATTCTGGGATCCTGGACCATAGGAAACATTTGGGGATAATTTTAATTTGGGTGATATTTTATCTATCAGGTGACATTTTGGACATCTTTCATAGTGCCATAAAGCTGCACAACCCCCTTGGCCTACCATGTCCATGCTGACCTTTTGGCTCAACTACACTTATCCCATTTCTCTATGCCTTGCCTATTTAAGTACCTGTCTAAAAGCCTCTTAAACATAGTAATTATCTGATTCACCACTTCATCAGGCAGAATATTGCAAATATCAACCACTCTCTGTAGGAAAAAGACCTCATGATTCCTTTAAATCTCCTACTACCTACCTCTGACCTTAAACCTATGTTTTTTTGTTTTTGATACCCCTACCGTGAGGGAAAAGGATTCTAGATATCAACTGTATCTATACCCCTCATAATTTCATCTGATTATCAGCCTCCCTATCAATCCACCTTTTGGTTGCCTTCACTTAAAGAAAACAAGCACAGCCTCTTCAATCTTTCCTCATAACTAAAATCCTCCTTTCCAGAAAATATCTGGGGTGAATCTCCTCTGCACTATCTCCAGCACAATCACATACTTCCTATATGGTAATAAGAATTGCACAAACTATTCCAAGTGTAGCCTAACTGGTTTGTGTGCTCCTGGTGCATGAGAGTGAGGTTTCCAATAATTACCTGAAAGCATCTTTTCCATTTAAAGTGGTCATGGGCCAGAAGTTTCCAGGAGCCAGTGGGGATGTTGCATTACTTCCAGGAAGTTTCGAATACATCCTTGAACCACTTTCTTTCCACTTACTAATCTTTTCCCTTGGTTGATCTCAAAATAGGGTGTCTGGTTGAGGAGATTTTCTGGTGGTAGTATGTAAACTATGTAGTCTGCCTACCATAGACTACTGTTTGCACTCGGTAGGTTATGTTGGATAGGTCGAGGAAGGTTGGACTGAGAGAGGATGCTGACAGTTCTCTAATCCTTCCAGTAATATTTTTCCAATCTCTTGGGAAGTCTGCTGTAGGTCTCAGAAGTATGTAGGAGGGCAGGGTCACTGCTCCCCAAGACTATTAGCTGTGTGCTTGGTCTGAGAATTTGATCTTCCAATTCTTTTGCTGAATCTACCAAGAACTTGTGGGCACAGAAGATGATGGCAAACTTAATCACCAATCTGAGAGGTGGTTTCTTTGATATAGGAAATGGTTCACACTTTCACTGTCCTGCTATGAATCCTTATTGTTGGACTGGAGTGAGATGCAACAGGGACTGGTTGCAGATATTGGTTGTAAAACCTTTCCTCTCGCATGCTCTGGCAAAACACAGCATTATAAATAACAAAGTTTCTCTCCCCGTGAGCTGTGTCTTTTATGCTCCCTTTGACCTACAGAACATAGAGGCACTTGTAATAACTTCCACAGCCCCTGACGACCCTGTGATCTTGGTCTCTGTGGCTGACGTGACAGCATCCTTCAGGAGCGTGAGCACTTCGAAAGCCTCTGGCCCAGATGGTGTACCTTGCCAGCTACTGAAGACTTGTGCTAATCAATTGGTTGGAGTGTTTACTGGCATGTTCAAACTCTCCCTCAGCAGTCTGAGGTACCCACCTGCTTCAAGCAGGCTTCAATCATACCAGTGTCTAAGAAAAGCTTGGTAACCTATGTCAATGACTATTGTTCAGTAGCATTTATATCCACTGTGATGAAGTGCTTTGAAAGGTTGATTATGAAGCGTATCAACTCCTGCCTAAGGAGTGATGTGGACCCACTGCTATTTGCCTGCCATATCAACAAGTCCACAACAAATGCTATTTGTTCAGCTCTTCACTCAGCTCTGCAACATCTGGATGATGAAGGTGCATACATCAGGATGTTCTTCATTGACTACAGCTCAGCATTCAACACTTCCATCTCTTTTGAACGAATCACTAAACTCTTAGACCTAGTCTTCGATACCTCTATGCAATTGGATCCTCTATTTCCTCACTTGTAGATCGCTGTCAGTACGGACTGGCAGCATCTGCTTCACAATCACTATCAGCATTGGTGCACCACAAGACAATGTGCCTAGCCCCCTGCTCTCCTTGCTTCATTACCTGTTATTGTGTGCCTAAGCACAACTGCACTGCCATATTTAAGTTTGCTGATGTCACTATTGTTGGCAGAATCAAAGGTGGTGACGACTCGGGATATAGAAGGGAAATTAAAAATCTGGTTGAATAACAACAGCTCTCTCAATGTCAGCAAGATCAAAGAGCTGATTTTTGACTCCAGGAGCAAGAAGTCAGAAGTCATGAGCCAGTCCTCATTAGGGGATTGGAGGTGGAGAGGGTCAGTAACTTTAAATTCCTTGGTGTCATCATATCAGAGGATCTGTCCTGGGACCAGCATGCAAGTGCCATCACAAAAGAAGGCATTATAGCACCTCTACTTTCTTAGAAGTTTGTGTAGATCCAGCATGATTTTATGGAGAGTATCCTGATTGTTTGCATCACAGCCTGGTATGGATCACCAATGCCCGGGAATGGGAAAGTTCTACAAAAAATGGTAGATAGAGCTAAGTCCATCGGAAGCAAAGCCCTCCACGTTATTGAGCACATTTACAGGCGTACTGCTACAAGAAAGTACCATCCAACATCCAGGCCATGCTATTACCATCAAGCTCTTGAACCGCCATGGGTAACTTCACACACATCAACCCTGAACTGACTCTACAACCTGTAGTCTCACTTTCAAAGACTCGATAACTGGCATTTTCAGTATGATTTACCTACTTATTTGCATGATTTGGCTTTCTTTTTGTACATTGGATGTTTGCCAGTCTATTATTCTATAGTTTTTTCCCCATAAATTCTATTGTATTTCTTTATTTTCCTGTAAATGCCTATAAGAAAATGAATCCCAAGGTTTGGCGTTTGCCTCTGCACATGCGCAGATTGTAAGCATTATCAGTGTAGCCCACCTCCTGAGGGCAGGGTGTCCTTGATTCTGGCGAGTAATTTCCATAGTTTGAATAATTTATCATCATTTCTGATGATTTGCTCCAGTTCAACAGAAAGTATACTGGAAGTGAGGCGCAACATAATTGAGTGAAGTGTTGGTGGACTGACGCCATCCTGTTTAACACTGGTTTTGAATAAGATACAGTGTTCAGAGTAAGTTTGTTATCAGTATAATATAGGTCACCTGCGATTTGTTTGCTTGTGGGCATGCTCAGTACATCTAAGAAGCATGACCAAATCAGTGAAAGGCCGTACGTAACAGAACAGACAAACAACCAATGTGCAAAAGACAACAAACTGCAAATACAAAAGGGGAAAAAGGTAATAACATTAATAAATGAATATGCAATAAATATTGAGAACATGAAATGAAGAGTCCTTGAAAGTGAGTCCATAAGTTGTGGGAACAATTTAGTGATGGGGTGAGTGAAGTTGAGTAACGTTAGCTAGTTCAAGATGGTTGAGAGGTTTTAACTGTTCTCGAAGCTGATGGTGTGGGTCTTGAGGTTCCTGTACCACCTTCCTGATGGCAGCAGTAAGAAGAGACCATGGCCTGGATGATGGTGGTCCTCGACGATGGGTGCTGCTTTCCTGTGACAGTGCTCCGTGTACACGTGCTCAGTGGTGGGGAGGGCTTTACTTGAATGGTTTAATGTCTGGGACTCACCAGACAATTTGTGTAACTTTGTTCTTAGAGTCATAAAGTCATAGAGTACTGCAGCACAGAAACAGACCCTTCAGCCCATCTAGTCCATGCCAACCTGATCTTCTACCTAGTCTTAACTACCTACACTGGGACCATAGCCCTCCAAATCCTTCCCATCCATGTATATACTTACCCAAATTTCTCTTAAATGTTACAATTGAATCCTCATCTACAACTGGTACCATATTTGCACCACCCTGTGAGTGATGAAATTGTGGTTATTTGTTCTGTCTTAACCAAATTGGCAACTGCTTACTAGTGAATCCTTATCGTAGAGCTTTAGCTACCCCAGTTAATTTAATGCTGATTGAACAGGGGCTCTTAGTTAGTGAAGCCACTGAGAACAGGAATACCTAAGTCACAATCCAGAAATGCCATTGGTAGTAAATTTAAAATTAGCGAGTATTTTCTCCTTTGTAAGGCCAGAAGGAATCCAACAAAGATACATCTGTATTTATAATGGAATATAGATGTATTTAAATTGAGGCTTAATGCTTTCCTTGAGCACCCTAAACTGCAGGCTACTCTTGAAGTGACCAATGTTAAATTTAGTTGTGGCAGGTTTCACAGCAGTAAATAGTTTAAAATGTTGGAAATACATAGACTAGGTCATTATACACCTGTAGAGAGCATAGTCATGCTGGTAATCCTTCAGCTGTGAGGTGTCAAATGTAATCATTCACAGTCATAGAATTATATCGCACAGAAACAGGCTGTTTGACCGAACTCATTTCTGCCAACAAAGGGGTTTTCCTAAGTTAGTCCCATTTCCTTGCATTTGGTCCATATCCATCCTGTCCAAATATATTTTTTAAATATTGCAATTGTACCAGCTTCTACCACTTACTCTGGCCACTCATTACATATACACTCTGCAGTCTGGAAGAAAAAATTTGCCTCTCAGGTTCCCCCATATATCTTTCTCCTCTCACCTTAAAGCTGTACTCTAGTTTTAGACTTTCCTACCCTGGGAAAAAGGCCATCTAACTCATCTGTGCCCTTCATGATCTTATAGACCTCTACAAGATTACCCCTTCAGCTTTCACTCCCAGATGACATCAATGCATTTTATGCTTGCTTTGACCAGAAAAACATGGAGGTATCTTCATTAGCTCCCACAGCTCCCAATGAGCCTGTGATTTTAGTCTCTGGGGGCCAATGTGAGAGTATCCTTCAGGAGGGTGAATTCATGGGAAGCATCTGGCCCAGACAGGGTACCTGACCAAGTACTAAAGACCTGTGCTGATCAACTGGCTGGATTATTCACCAATATCCTTACTGTTGCTTTGACAGTCTGTGGTACTCACCTGCTTCAAAATTTGAAGCATATCAGCTCCTGCCTGAGAAGCGACTTGGATCCGCTGCAATTTGCGTACCATCACAACAGGCATTTCGTTGGCTGTTCAGTCAAAGGTGGTGAATAATCAGCCTATAGGAGGGAAATTGAAAATCCGGCTGAGTGTTGATACATCAGCAACTTCTCACTCAATGTCAGCAAGACCAAGGAGATGATTATTGACTTCGGAAGAAAACCAGACCTCATTGGGGATCAGAGACGGAGTGGGTCGGCAACTTTAAATTGTTTAGTGTTATCATTTCAGGTAATCTCTCCTGGGTCTAGTACGTAAGTGCCAGTTCGAAGAAAGCACAGCAGCGCCTCTGCTTCCTTAGAAGTTTATGGAGATTTGGCATGTTATCTAAAACTTTGACAAACTTCTATGAACGTGTGGTAGTATATTAATAGGTTGTATCACAGCCTGGTATGGAAACATCAATGTCCTTGTATGGAAAAACCTACAAAAAGTAGTGGATATGGCCCAGTGAATCACAGGTAAAGCCCTCCCCACCCTTGAGCACATCTACACGGAGCGCTGTTGTAGGAAAGCAGCATCAGTCATGAAGAACCCCCACTCACCATCCAGGCCATGCTCTCTTTTTTGCTGCTGCCATTAGGAAGAAGGTGCAGGAACCTCAAGACTGTACTGTCGTGTTCGGAAACAGTTATTATCTCCTCAACCATTGGGGATAACTTCACTCAACCCATCACTGAACTATTCCCACAACCTATGGACTCACTTTCAAGGACTCTATCTTGTGTTCTTGATATTTATTGCTTATTTATTATTTCATTTTTTCCCTTTCTTTTTGCATTTGCACAGTTTTTTTTTTACACATGGTTGTTCATATTCACACTTATTCATTGATTCTATTGTGTTTCTTGTAATTACTGTGGTTGCCCGTAAGAATATGAATCTCGGTTGTACGTTTGTGATGACACATATATACTTTTACTTTGAAGTTTGAACTATTAGGGGAACACGTTGGATTTTGTGATCATAATTCCAGTAGTTTCAAGATAATGATGGAGAATAGAATTGGCCTTTGGATTGAGGTTCTAAATTGGAGAAAGGCCAATTTTGATGACATCAGAAGGGGTATGGCAGGTGTAGATTGGGGTAGATTGTTTTCTGGCAAAGTGAGACCTTCAGAAGTGAAATATTGAGAGTACGGAGTTTATACTGTATGTTCCTATTAGGATACAAGGCAAGGCCAATAGGTTTAGGGAACCTCAGTTTGCGAGGGGCATTGAGGCCTTGGAGTAGAAGAAGTAGAAAGTACGTAGCAGGTATAGGCAGCAAGGAACAAATGAGGGCTTGAGAAGTATAAGAAATGCAAGAAAAGACTTAAAGGGGATATCAGAAGATCTAAAAGAAGACAAGAAGTTGTTCAGGCAGATGAGGTGACAGGCTTCTACAGATATATTAAAAGCAAAAGGATGGCAAGGAACAAAATTGGTGCACTTGCAGATCAACGTGGTCATGTATGTATGGAGCCTAAAGAGATGCGGGAGATCTTAAATAGATTTTTTGCATCTGTATTTACTTGGAAGACTGATAAGGAGTCTAGAACTGAGGCAAAGTAACACTGAGGTCCAGATTACGCAAGAGGAAGAGCTTTCTGTTAAGGCAGATTACGGTGGATGAGTCCCCAGGGCCTGACAAGGTGTCCCCTTGGCCTTGTGAGAGGTTAGTACAGAATCTACAGGGACCCTGATAGAGGTACTTAAAACATCCTTGACCATGGGTGTGGTGCCGGAGGAATGGAGGATAACTAATGTTCTGTTGTTGATGAAAAAGCTGGGGAATTATCTTCAAATGAGTCTGACATCTGTAGTGGGTAAATTATTGGAAGGTATTCTAGGGGACAGGATATGTAAATATTTGGATAGATAGGGTTTCATTAGGAATAATCAAATGGCTTTGTGCATGATGGAGTGTGTCTATGCATTTTTATGGAGTTTTTCGATGAAGTTACCAGGAAAGTTGAGTGAAGGAAGGGCAGTGGACATTGTTTACATGGACTTTAGCAAGGCCTTTGACAAAGTCTCGCGTGGATGTCTGGTCCAAAAGGTTCAGTCACTTGGCATTCAGGATGAAGTAATAAATTGGACTTAACATAGATTTAGCAGGAGAAGCCAGAGAGTGGTAGTGGGTGGTTGCTTCTCTGACTGAAGACCTGTGACCCTTGATGTTTGCACCAATCAGTGCTGTTTGTCATCTGTTATTGGTATGGTTGATAATGTGGTAAACTGCATCAGCAAGTTTGGGGATTTAGAGGACAGCAAGGAATGCTGTCAAAGGCTTACAGCAGGATCTGGATTAGCTGAATAAATGGCAGATGGAATTTAATGCAAACAAATATGAGGTTTTGCAGTTTGGATTGACAAACAAGAGTAAACAATGCATACAGTGAACTAAGGGCACAGGGCACTAAGGAATCCGGTAGAGCAGAGAGCTCTGGGAATGCAGATTCATAAATCCTTGAAAGTGGCACCATGAGTAGGTAGAGTCATAAAGAGACCTTTTGCACATTGACCTTCATAAATCAAGGTATTGAGTACAGGAGATGAAGTATATTGTTGAAGTTTTTTTAAGACATTGGTGACTCCATATTTGGAGTCTTGTGTGTAGTTTTGGTCACCTACCTACTGGAAAGATGTCAAAAAGATTAAAACAGTGCAGAGAAAGGATGTTTTGAACTTGAGGACCTGAGTTATGGGGAAAGGTTGAAAGGGTTTGGACTTTATTCCTTGGAGTGTAGGAGAATGGGTGGAGATCTGGTAGAGGTCTACAAGATTATGAGGGGTGTAGATAGGATAAATGCAAGTGGGGGTTTTTCCACTGAGATTGGGTGAGACTAGAAAGAATTAGAGATCATGGGTTAAGGTGACAGGCGAAAGAGTTAAGGGGAACCTGAGAGAAACTTCTTCACTTAGAGGGTGGTGTGAGTGTGGAATGAGCTGCCAGCGGAAGTAGTGGATGTAGGTTTGATTGCAACATTTAAGACAAGTTTGGATAAATACATTTATGCGAGGGGTATGGTGGGTTATGGTCTAGGTGTGGGTCAATGGGACTAGGCAGAATAACAGTTTGGCATGGACTAAATGGGTGAAGGGCCTTTTTTTTTGTTGTACTGCTCTATGACTATGATTCTATATAGTCTTTCTTTATAACGGAAGTTTTCTGTTCATGGAACCATCCTTGTGAATCTTTTCTCCGCTCTCTCTAGTTTAATCACATCCTTCTTATTGTATGGTGACCAGAACTGTGTACAATATTCCAAATAGTTTCTTACCTATATCTTGTACATGATGTTTGATCTTTTGTACTCAGTTCCCTGTCTGAATCAAGTGTGTCATTTGTCTTCTTCACTACCCTGTCTTATCTGTATCACCACTTTCAGGGAGCTATGCATTTGTATTGTGTATTCATTGTGTTCTGGTCCTATCATTGTGGTTCTAACAATCCTGCATACCAGTCCAGTCACTGGCATTCATTTCCTGTTGTGAATATGCTGTTCAGTCACCCTGACATTTTGTTCTTTTTGCTGTCTTTTGTAAATTTATTGCTGTGGAACTAATTGAGCTTGTCCTTTGGCTTCACAGGTTGATTGCTTTGTTCCTGAATACCTGGCCATCCTTTGAGCTGATTTGTGGATTTAATCACTAACCATCCCTGGCATTGCAATGTTTCCTGTTATGCCTGCTCAGTTTGGATGTGCATGTGATAATAGTGTTAAGAAATATGACGTTGCAAAATTCGTTAAACAGTGCTGTGGAACCTTGCTGTGGTGCCGCTCCCGTAATTGGACAGATACGCCTGGTATAGTGTGTATGTGCCAAATGTACAACAAATTTTCCAATTGAGCCCTAGAATGGGGAAAAAAAAGAACTCCCATCTACCAGATACTTTATAGATCTGCTGTTACCTTAGTCCTATTTGTTTGTACTTTAGTGTGCTTCTTGTCTGATGTACTTTTATTGAATGTCAAGTGAAGGTTGTAAACTTTTCAAAACAGAGCCCTAAGTTCCTGAAAAGTACAAATTTCCTCATATTTTTGGAAAATTTTAAAACCAGAACCAAAACTCAGATTCTGTGTACAGTTTGTTATACTCGTCAACTAATTCATTTCAGAGTATTAAAAGATTCCGTTCTTTTGCAGGGATTATAGCGGTCAATGCATTAGTGTTTTGTCTGTGGAGAATTCCCTCAATGCAGTGGACTATGGTCAGGTACTTCACCTCAAATCCTGCTTCCAGTAAGTTTGACAAATCACCTTTGGGGTTTTTGATACAATCCATATGGATTAATCAGCATTTTTTCTGTACTTTACAAGCATCCTTCTTGTATCCCTTGCATGTCTTAGAATTCTCCTCGTACCTTTTAAAATAAGCATTTCAGTCATATATTACATCGTACCTAAATATTTATGTCAAATTTTGACGAAGAGATCCAGCTTTAACTGTGGAGTTACTATCTCTTAGACCTTGGCTGTATGTTCCAAATGAAATAAATCTGAAGCAATTTTAAGCAGCTTCTCACTCAGTGATGGTTAATTATGACATTTTCACTTGAAGAACCATGTATTGTACCCTTGCTATACCTAATCTAGTGACATTTGATGGAACCAGAGCTGTGTGAGCTTTACTTTGGATTTGAACTAGGGCTGGGTAAAGAGCCTTATAGTGTATATAACGTATGTTTAACTGTCCTGGGAGTATTTGAGGGGAGATTAAAGTGAGCTTTGTTGTCTAACCTATTTATTCTAAATTATTTATCCTGTTCCTTTATCGGAATTGGGAGTGTGTTGAGGGAAGTTAATTATGCTCTCTTAAAGGAAGTACTTGATAGGTAGCTGTGGAAACATTTTACTCTTTTCTACAGCTGATTTGGGAGGCCTGAATACAAATCCATAGAATTTGGTGTTCTGTTAATATATGTAAACTTGCATTTAAAATGGTAGAATTCAATCACAGTGCTGTATGTCCTTTACAGCCTAGCATGTGGCATTTTCACACACCAAGTTTAGGTATCTGTTCCAGATTCCATTGCTTTTCTTTCCATTTAGAGGAATTCATCTAATTTATTTGTGTACATTCATATCAATTTCCAAGAAGAGAAAGAATAATGGTGACTATCACAGAAAAGCAAATTTAAAAAGTTATAGTTTCACAATTCTGAACAATAATTCAAAGTTAATAAAGTAACTGTTTTAAAGAAGTTCCATGGTCGTATTAAGACAACAGTTTAAACATTTCACACATTTGAGTAGGCAAGCCCTCACTTTGTTTAGTGGCTCTCTGAATTGTGCACAATAGGCCGTTCAGGTATCAACTTGGTGCTGGCTATTTTGAAGAATAATCCATTTAATCTTGTTCTACTCCTGTATTTCCCTATGATTTTGTTTTTTTCCAAATGCTTATGCCACTACCTATAGAAGGTCGCCATACTTTCTAAGGCTAGTACTTCACACTGATTGCACAATTTTGTACCACCCAACTCCCCTTTAACTCTTACTGATTATCTTAAATTTGCAGATCTTGATTAATTACGTCGCAGCTAATGGAAAGTTATTATATCTACAGTATATAGAGCTCACAATTTTACACAGATCTCTTCTAACTTTCTATCTCTAACTTCCTATGGGTTTTCTATTCTTTTAAAAAAAACACATCACATCTTTATCTGTCCAGTATAGAGTCTCTCATTCATGGAACCATTGTAATGAAAATTTTCTCCAAAACTTTAGTGTACTTGGTAAAATATAGCTCAAAAAGTTGAATTCAGTAATTCAGCTGGATTTGAACTGCATTTTACATTATTAGTGCAGTGGAACTTTGTGAATTATCTTGGTCCTGCCTGAAGACCAAACTCTCAAATCGCCTATTTACTATCTGGTTAACATGAACTTCCACCACCTTCAGGTATTTGTAGATAAACATCTCTAGGTTCCTCTCCCTTTGCTTAGTCTTTAAAATTAAAACATCTAACATGTTTTATCTCTGATTCTTTCCATGTAATTACATAACCTGAGTCCTTTTTATATTTAACTCCTTCTACCATTATGCCAGTCATTGCACTGACCTCTAGGCGGTTAGATGATTTGTGGATGGATATACATTACACATGATTACAAATTGTGGAGTTTTATTTCTTGCTTTCAGAGTCGCTGTGCCTACCTATGGTCCTGTCCGTGTTCAGTCACTACTCGTTCTTCCACATGGCAGCAAACATGTATGTGTTATGGAGTTTCTCCTCTAGCATTGTATCACTTCTTGGACAGGAGCAATTCATGGCAGTTTACCTGTCAGCAGGTAATGTACTTCTAATCAGTAGAAAAAGCTTTTTATTATACTCCATCTTTATTATTTATATTTTTGAGTATCATCATTTGGCCTTGTGTAAAAATAAATAAATAAATAAATCTATTGGATGAGGTGATAAATTTTATTCACACTGTTAGATTAGATAGGAAGGTGAAAGAATATGTACAACAATATGTACAGATAATATTGAAAGAGACCAAAGCTGCTTTTTTGGGAAGGTAACATACTAGAAGAGCTTCCCAGGGATGAGAGCTGGGTCCTTGCTTTGGATTAATAACAGAATTGTATTTTGTACAGTATAAAAGGTAGAATCAGACTTTGACACACATCAGGAGCTTGAAGGCATGTTAATCAATCTAAAGGCTCTGGAGGTGGAGCTAACAGGTGAAATGAAGCAGATGGGAGGGATAAAAGGTTATTTATATATATATATATATATAAAAAAAAGAACATAGAAAACCTACAGCACAATACAGGCCCTTTGGCCCACAAAGCTGTGCTGAACATGTCCTTACCTTAGAAGTTACCTGGGAAACCCATAGCCCTCTATTTTTCTAAGCTCTATGTACCTATCCAGGAGTCTCTTAAAAGACCCTATTATATCTCCTCCACCACCGTTGCCAGCAGCCCATTCCACACACCACTCTCTGCATAAAAAAAACTTACCCCTGATATCTCCTCTGTACCTGCTTCCAAGCACCTTAAAAATGTGCCTTCTCGTTCTAGCCATCTCAGCCCTGGGAAAAAGCCTCTGACTATCCACACGATCAATGTCTCTCATCATTTTGTACACCTATCAGGTCACCTCTCATCCTCCGCCACTCCAAGGAGAAAAGGCCAAGTTCACTCAACCTGTTCTCATAAGGCATCCTCCCCAATCCAGGCAATATCCTTGTAAATCTCCTCTGCACCCTTTCTGTGGTTTCCACGTCCTTCCTATAGTGAGGTGACCAGAACTGAGCACAGTACTCCAAGTGGGGTCTGACCAGGGTCCTATATAGCTGCAACATTTAAAAAAAATATTATAGTTATTTAGAATTACATAGTGGCTGATCCTTGAAAGGAAACTAATGACATTCAAGTCAATGACTGGTAAACAATTGGGATTAATAATATGGTTTGGCTTCACTATTGCTGTCCTACCTGGGATTGAAGGTACTAGTACAATAAAGATTTTTGGCCTATATCTCATCTCCTTATTATTTATTCCCTCAATTAGAGGTAGGGCTCAGTTAAAATCAGCTTCTGCCTGGTATGTTTCCTTAGTCCAGTCTGATCCAATTTTCTTTTCCTTTCTTATTTAACTGACATCCTCTGTGCATTAACTACTTCATAATTTTGTCTTTTTTGCCTTTCTAGGGGTTATTTCTACATTTACTAGCTATTTATATAAAACGACCACTGGCCGTTTGGGAGCATCACTTGGAGCTGTGAGTGTCCTATTAATTTTTATTAATTAAGCTATTTGTTGTCCGTCAAGATATTTGTGCAATTTGACCCTGAAAAATAGAACCTTTTGCCTCTGCAGTTTTCCTTGACAAACTAGTCCGAGAAAAAGACACAGCTCTCATAAAAGTAACTCCTCATGTGTCCTGCTGGTTACTTTAATCATTTAGTTTTTCAGTCCCTTCCATTATTTATCTATCTTTCAAAGTAATTAGACTTGACTGGTTCTTTACTTATTAATCCAATTACATTAACTATGTTATTCTTTCCTTCCCCTCAGTTTAACATCTCTAATGTTCCAGTTCCACGAAGCTGTAACCCATTGTCACTGGTACACTTATTAAACTTGCGAATTTTGTTTGCACCAGCTTCATGTGAGATTTCAAATGTGTGCTGTCCTCCAGATACAGTAATGCCCAGCGGTCTCCTTGGTGTCAGTAAATATTCCAAAGATTCAGACTCTTTTCTTCTGTACTCTGAATTTTGTTGTTCTTAGATAATGGCGTTAAATTTTCTAGTAGGTGAGTCACCACAGAGAATGATCGACCTATCTGCTTAATTCATTTATTATTGAGCAGATTTCCCAGCAAGTATTTTCATGTCAGGATGTCCTGCTCATTGTTATAAGGGTGCTGCGTAAATCTTACCATTGGCTGGTACCAGAATACATCCCCCCTACAGAAATACAGTGAATGTTTTTGACAGTGTCTTAGCCAAGCTCCCTTGCTTAGCTGTCAAATCTTATAAGAGGAATGTTATAGGATGTTTTTGACATTCAAAGACTTTGAAAATAAATCATTTAATATGAAATTGATGTTGAGGGAAATAAAATTTATTTTTGTAAAAAGTAAAATTTAATCATATCACCTAAGTTAATCAAAACAAATTAGCTTAAAATCATCTCTGTCTCTCTAAGCCATTCTTCTTTATACAAATGAATAGTTTCACATGCTGATCAGCAGTACAGTGTGGTTTGGGAAATAATGAACACTGTAACCTTGACCTATTTTGATGAGGTGATTTTGATCAATCCAGCAGTCAACAATTCAAGTTGTGTGTGGTTGGCATTATCTTGCAGTAAAGTATCTTGGACTTCCATTCTCTCAAATCATTCGTCCATTTATCAGCTCCATACACTTTTAGGAGTTGGGAGGATTGCGCCCCTCCAGTCCCATGTATTTAATCTCAAATAAATCGGCTGTTGACAAACAGATCAAATAAAATTTCTTTGGCTGTGTGGTGCAGAGTATATTGACTGTTTGCATCATGGCCTGGTATGGAAACCCCAACACCCTTGTTTAGAAAGGCCTAAAAAAAGTCGCGGAAAGGAAGCTATCAGTCCTTTCATTATTGATCCAGGATTTATCAAGATAATGGTTGATTTCCTATCTTAGTGACATTTTCAGAAATGTCAGTCCCATAAAGTCTTTTTAAAAATAGGAACTATTGATCTCCCTTTTGATAAAACACAGTGACAGAGCCTGCACAGGCGGTTCTGGAAAAGAATCCCTATGAGTAAAGCTTTTGCTGAAGGGCATGGCCATACACCCAGTCTGTATTCTTCTGCTGCTAGATAATCTTCATTGCTAGTATTGCTTATTATGCTGTCTCATCATTAACAATGTGGATCAAATGTTTTTTTTTGTCTTCTCCTTTCTCCAGTCTGGTGCAATAATGGCTGTACTTGCTGCAGTCTGCTCCAAAATGCCCGAAGCAAAACTCGCCATCATCCTACTGCCAATGTTCACCTTCACAGCCAGCAGTGTAAGTGTTAGCTGTAGTCTAGTTGCAGTGTACTTTCTGTTTGGCATTTTATTCATATTGATTGCTTCCTATACACTTGAGTATAAGGGAATTATGTGATTGACTTGAGGAATGTGAATGAAACTGGAAGGAGCATTCATGGCCTAGTGGCGGAGGTTAGATCAGAGCTATACCAGATGGGATTAAAGGTTTTCTTTCTCTGAAGGACATAATTGAAGCTGTGGCATAGTTATAGTAATCTGGCAGATATTTCTATTTTAATTATTCACTATCTTGACATAGCAATTCAAAATCAAGTTATTCATCACAAACCATTACAATTTGACGGGTATATCATGCAGCATATCTATACAGTAAACATAATTTTATGTATTGTAGCAGTATAAGGCACAGTAGAGCCTCTACTTCCTTAGAAGTTCGCAAAGATATGGCATAACAGCTAATACTTAGAATAACTTTTATAGATGTGTAGTTGAGAGTTTGACTGGTTGCATCACAGCGTGGTATGGAAACATCAATGCCCTTGAATAGAGACTCCTACAAAAAGTAGTGGATTCGGCCCACAGGTAAATCTCTCCTCTCCATTGAGCATATCTATGTGGAGTGCTGTTGCAAGAAAGCAGCATCCATCATCAGGGACCCCAACATCCAGGCCATGCTCTTTTCTTGCTGCCATCATCAGGAAGAAGATACAGGAGTCTCAGGACCTACACTGCCATGTTCAGGAACAGTTATTGCCCCTCAACCATCAGACTCTTAAACCAAAGGGGGTGACTTCACTCCACTTCACTTGTGCCATCACTGAAATGTTCCCACAGCCTGTGGACTCACTGTCAAAGGCTCTTCATCTCATTTTCTCAATATTTACTTCATATGATTTTTTAATTTTCTTTCGCTTTTGTAATTGCACAGTTTGTTGTCTTATGCACATTGGTTGTTTGTCTTTTAATCAGCCCCTGATAATGTGCTGCTGACGTTGCACTTTTTATTCGGCTGTAAAAAGATGTGCTAAAAGGGTTAACTTGACTCATCACTGATTTTGCAAACATAAATTCTGTTTAATAACAAAATCACATCTTGTGCAGTTACAACTATGGACAGTTGTGGTAACATTTTGTAGGTACGTTTTCAACTGTTTTCAACTTTTTTCCCCCTGTTGCAGGCTCTGAAAGCTATCATTGCCATGGATACAGCAGGCTTAATTCTGGGATGGAGATTTTTTGACCATGCAGCTCACTTGGGTGGTGCACTTTTTGGAATGTAAGTCACACAAATGGTTTTATTTTAATTTGTTTTAAATCCACTTGGCAGATTCCTTCCTGTCATGATGATATCAGCAAAATACACTCTTTTGTCATGTGTCCAGAAAATAATGCTTGTAAAAAGAAAACTTATTGGTTTGCCAATCTGCAACATAATAGACTAACCTAGTAAAGGTAATCGGTGTTAGTGAATCTTTAATCAATTAGAAATTACTTCTGGAATGCTGCAACTATTCCACCAGTGGTCAGAGAAAAGATGCTAACCAAAGGAAGGATGAGGAATGAATGCAAGAACAAGAACTGGGAGAATTATAGAAACAAAACTAAAAAAAAAAAGACATTGGTGGTTGTGCAATTGATTCAGGATATCGTTGGTAATGTAGAGTGAGAAATATTTTAAAATAAGTATATTTAGCCTACAGAGAATTTGTGTATCAAAGAAATGTTTAATCTGCACTGTTGATAGTTTAAGTGGCAGAATTTGGAAGTAGTTGATGGAAATGAGGAGGGAAAAAGGGTTAGCAACCCTCTCAATGGGTTGTATACCAATTTGGCTTGTTAGCTAACTTTGCTAACAGCCATGTGACTCAGTGGTGAGAAGGTCACCTTTCATAAGCAACATGCATCTAGCTTTGATGGTTTGGGGTTCAACCAAACAGGAAAGTTGGAATGTCCAATTAAGGAACATTGATTGTAGTGAATGCTGTGTAAATACTGCTTCATGCAAAGGTATCATTCACCAGAAAATTAACAGATCGTACACTGGCATAAAATTACAAAGGAAATGTATTTATTAAATTTTCAATGCTAACAGTTACAGAAAAAGAAAAGAAAAATAAAAGGCCCATTACAGTTAAACTAGTCCAATGTGCACATAAACATTGGAGCTCATCTCTGGACTAGTCGGGTGTATTGCTTTACTCCCATGCTGAAACCATGGTCTGCACCAGCCACAGTTTGAACTTGCCTCAAAGACCATCTTCTGAGCTGGGTCTCTCAGGAGTATTGACACTTCCCCCTTGGAGCTATTTATCTGCACAAAACATCTCCTACAATGGGGTGTCTCCTTCAAACAGCATTCTGTGGCATCTTCTCTTGTACCCCGCTCAGCAGCTCCTGCCCAAAAGACTCCAAACCAAACCACTGTCCTTCAGAAATCTGATCCTGCTCAGCTCTCCTGAATCTTCCACTGGGCAGAAAGTTACAATTAGCTGACACAACATTCCTAAGTTGGACAACATGGCTCCCTATCTTTAGTCAAAGCCAAAACGCTCTTAACAGCAGGACATACTGCTTTTACAGAAAACTGCTAAAATAAAAAACCTCTGAGCATAGTGGTAGAAATCTTAACCAAGGCATTATATGTAAAATTGGGTTCTTGAAGGTTGATATGCACTCAATGGGACAAAGTGTAGTACCTCTCTGAGTTGGTTGCAGTTAGAATTTAGATTTGTCAAAATATTCATGGAGTATAAAATGCCACCTCAAACAGGTCAATCTGTTATTGTGAAATACAGTAATTAGTTTTGTCTTTCACATTTGGAAGGACATACTGCTCTTGAAGAAATTGCAACTCGGTCACTCTGTTGATAACTGCACCCTTGAACGCATTTAGCAGAGATGCAGTATAGGATGAATACAAAGCATATTTTCCTCTATATGTCTTTGCCCAGTCACACACAAGCTCTCTGTACTGCAAATGTGGAATTTTACTACTTCCCACAACTGCAAGAGAGACGTTGTCAGTTTAATGCTGAATTAGAACTGGTTTTTGTAAGGTGGCAAGGCAACTGGGATCTAAATGGAAGTCCTGGGTTCATCCATGTCAGGTTGGATTTTGAACTGCAGTAACACAATTCAGCTACCCTACCATCTGAGAAGAACCCCTATATCCCCTACACCAGCATTGATGCATTTTATAATGTAGTGTTTCATTTGCTACTCAATGGGAAGATGTTACATCATTAACTCCCATTATAGTCAGTTTGCTTTCAAATCATTATCAACAAAAAATTACGATTGAAATTACTATGATAAATGCGACAAGATATAATATTCCAAAGAAAAATAAAATATTTCTTAACAAAACATAACATTTGTAAAATATATTTCTCATGTTTAAAAGTATAACCAATGTGGTTTAATTGCATGTCTTTGTACATCCCCTCAAGTGGATGCTGAAATCAATCAGTAAATGAAATTAATCTGTTTAAAAAAGGTATTTAAAATAATAAACAGATGCTGCAGCTGCTGAAATCTAGAGTAGCACACACAAAATGAGGAATTCGGTAGGTCAGGCTGTGTCCATGGAAAGCAATAAACAGTCAACAATTTGGGCCGAGACCCTTCACTGGGACTGTTTATTCCTTTCCATTGATGTTGCTGAGTTCCTCCAGCAATTTGCATGGACTTAAAGAACCTGGCCTTAAAAGGTTTATTTAAAATTAAATCTATTTGACTTGCTTAAAACTCAGAAGTACTTCTGGGTAGCTGAAGAAATCTTAATTCCTGAAGACAGAATAAAACGATGCAGGATAGATGTTTTTCAACTTAGTAAAAGTGTTTGAATTGAGTAATGTGTTTGAAGTGGCATTCTCATTTGTATAATAGGTACTTGCTTCATTAAAATTGACTTTTTCTTCCAGTTGGTACATCTTTCATGGCTACGAGCTGATATGGAAGAACAGAGAGCCTCTGGTGAAGGTGTGGCATAACCTAAGGACTAAGGGTCCTGGGAGTGGAGGAAATGGCCCCTCCTAGGGAAGAAGCTGCATTTTTAAAATATGATTCTTGAATGGATTGAGAAGAACACTGGACAGAAATGAAAACTGGGAGGAAGAATTTACAGCAAGATCTGAACTCAGCTGCAAACTGCTGCAAATTTTAACTGATATTGAACTAAATACAGAACTGCACAGTGAGAAATAAACACATGTATTTTGAAGAAGCAGTCTTGGGCAGACATTTACCAACCTCAAAATTTTAAACCTAAATTTTTAAGCTGTTTGAAACAGATTCATTATTAGTCATAATGCAGATAGTCTCTGTTAAGATTTATGCCATAATGGTAAGTTGTGTAAACTCATCCACTTTTCACCCCTCTTCTGTCAAGTGGATGAATTACTAAAAAAAAATCATGTCAGGCAAATGTATCCGTTGTGTTTAAAATCTGTTATCATGGGATAGTCTTAAAAATGTACGCAGTCCAGTAATGGTTTGCCTAATACTGAGCACGTATTTTCAGAGTTACTCAAACCTGAAACTACTGCCATGACTTGCAGCAAGCTCAAAGTACGTGCAGTGGAGATTATTAGCAGGGCCATGACCTCTCTGTACTGTTTTTCCAGCCAGGTGCTATCGCTTGCTGTTAGACCATTGGCTGGCACAATTCTCTGGAGCCAAAAGGGAATGTTTTTAGTCACTGGTGTACTTTGTACTTTGAACTTTAATTCATAATCTCAAAATTTAACTGCGATGAAACCAAGTTGTTCACTTCAGTCAAGTCCTGAGAAGATATTATGTGAGAATTATGGCTTATAGTTTGCCATCACATTACATAGAGGTTTCAGCTTTCTGATATACTGCTCAGTAAATGGGCTTCTCCCTGCCAAAGCCCAGCCATGCTGCCTAGATGACAGTACAAGTCAAAAACACCTACCTAATTTTTTTTGGGTCATAAAGCTTTGGTGAATTGTATGTATTACTCAATGACAAGTGTGCATCATCAGGAAACTTTACAGTCATTGCTGTTTTATTTGGCATATCTTGTGCCTGAAAAGAAAGCAAAAAAAAGTGTTTTTTTTTTTTTGCTTCCTTTTCAGGCACAAGATAAAAAAGTTTAGACGAAGGGTCTCGGCCTGAAACGTTGACTGTGCTTCTTCCTATGGATGCTGTCTGGCCTGCTGCGTCCACCAGCATTTTGTGTGTGTGTGGTTTGTACAGCCTCAACATATTTTCCCAACTCTTGTTGCAGTGCCATAGCCTATAGAGGCGAGCATAATTGCCGCCTTCTCTACACTTTGCACCTCTATCACTACTTTCAGTGAGCTGTGTGTTCTTGTCACTTCATTGAATTTACACAATATATTTCCACTAGTTGCATCTGAGGTTACTGTATGCACTGCATGTTTACACAGGTTGTTTGGAGGGCAAGGACACATCCAATCTAAAGTAGTCAAAATAAAAACTGCAGCATTTGTCTTTAATGTTTTAAGTAAGAAGAATGGAATTGGGAACTGAATGGAATAGAATGAAAATTTAGATACAGCGACAGGATAATTACCTTATCTAAGCATGTACTCAGAGGACACACTGGAGGGATCCACAGAGACAGTTTGGGTGGAGTGATGAAATAAGTAAGAAAGATGCAGTAATGCTGAAGGGATTATACTACAGCCCACTTCCCCAATAGCCAATGAGGTGAAGGAACAGATATGTAGACAGATCATAGAAAAGTGCAGAAACAGTTTTGACTGAAATGTTGTCAGTAAAAGAGGCTTGGATAGGCCAGGATTTCTTCAGTACATCCAAGAGGGGTTCTTGTAACAGTCTGTGGAGAGTCCAAGCGGAGGAGATGACATACTGGGTCCGGTTTTGGGAAATGAGCCAGACCAGGTGATAAAGCTGATAGACAAAACATTTTGGAAATGGTGACCACAATGCTTTGTGCTTTAAGACAGTTATGAGTAAGGATAAAATCAGATCTTGCGAGAAGTTACAAAATTGGGGGAGGGCAAATTTTGGTAGCATCAGACGGGCTAAGGGGCAATGATTAGGAGTAGCTGCTGTCAGACTAGTCCACGTCTGAAATATGGGTCCAGCTGATCAGAGTTTAGAATCGACAAGGTCCAGTGAGTAAGGATAAGGTTGGTAAGGTAAGTGAACCTTGGGTGACCCAAGAGGTTTTTAATTTAGTCAGGAAGAATAAGGAAGCATACACAAGGTTAGAAAGCTAAAATCAGACTGGGCCCTTGTAGAGTATAAAGGTAGCAGGAAAGTGCTCAGGCAGGTGATTAGGAAAGCCAATATTGACCATGCATGACCTTGATGAGTAGGATCATGAAGAATACCAAGGCATTTTATACTTGTATTAAGAAAAAGAGGATAACTAGGGTGAGGGTAGGTTCATTCAAGGATAAAGGAGGGAATTTGTGCATGCAGTCAGCAAATGGCTGAGGTACTGAATGAGTACTACTTGTCAGTGTTTACCAAGTAGAGGAGAAGGATTTGGAGAATAGTGAAGGCAGAGTGGGCCTTTTGAGATGGAGTTGGAGAATAGTGCTTTGTCTTCTGGAATGTGTTAGGTGGATATGTCCCCAGAACCTGATGGGATATATCCCAGGATATTTAAAGATGCAAGTGAGGAGATTGCTGGAGCTTTGCAAAAGATCTTTGTGTCATTGCAAGTAACGTACAAGGTCTCAAAACTGGAGAATAGTAAATAATGTTTTTTTTCAAGAAGGGTAATTGTAGTCAAGTGGCCTTGCATAAGTGGTAGGGAAGCTGTTGGAGAGAATACTGAGCAATAAGATTTCTACACATTTATCAAGTTGTAGCTTTTTACAGAGTAGGTCATGCCTTATAATTTTGATCAAAGTTTTTCAGGAGATAATCAAGGATTTTGATAAGAGTAAGATGGTTGATGTTATCTACATGGACTTTACTAAGGCATTTGATAAGGTACCCCATTGTCAGCTGATTGAAAAGATAAAGATGTGTGGAATGTTTTGATTCTGAACTGGCTTGCCCATTGAAAACAAAGTGTAGAGCTGTTATTCTGGCTGGAAGTCCTTGACCTGTGGTGTTCTACAAGGATCACTGCTGGGACCCCTGTTTGTGATATATATTTGTGATGCAGATGAAAATGTAAGTAGGGTAGATTAGCAAACTTGTGAATGGGACCAAACTCAGTGGAGTTGTAGACGGGGTAAAGGACTTTCAAAGAATATAAAATGATATAGATCAGTTACAAAAATGGGCAGAGAGGTGGCAGATGGAGTTTAATCCAGGCAAATGTGAGATGTTTTTTGGGAGGTCAAATGAAAGGAAAAATGATACAGTAAATGGTAGGCCCCAACTTGCTTTGAAATATTGAGAGATCATGGGATCCAGGTCCATAGTTCATTGTTAGTGGCTAGATAAGGGGATAAAGAAGGCTTGCCTTCATTGGTAGGAATATTGACTATAATGGTAAGCAAGTCATGCTGCAGCTATAGCAAACTTTAGACCACGGGTGAAATATTGTGTGTGATTCTGGTAGTCCCATTACAGGAAGGATGTGAATACTGTAGAGGTGATGCCAAAAAGGTTTACCAAGATGCTGCCTTGATTAGATGGTATGACCTATAATGAAAACTTTGACAAACTTCTGGTTGTCCTCTTTAGGATGTTGAAAGGCTGAGGGGAGACTTGATAGATACTCTTAAAATTATGTGGCTTGGATGGGGACTTTGAGATAGGGTCAACAGACAGAATCTTTTCCTTAAAGTAGGGATGTTAAACATCAGAAGTCTTGCTTTTGAGGTTGGGGGAAGTTTTTTTTTAAAATACTGAGTGGTAGGTGTCTACAATTGGTCAGTAGGGGTATTAGTGGAAGCAGGCACTTTGAGGTTAAGGCATTTATAGACACATGAATATGGGTGATATCCTGGAGGAGGACGTTTAATATAAATTGGCCTCATGATAGGCGTCCAAAATCCACAGGAACTGAAAGTGAAATGGGAAAACAGCAGATATGCAAGACTGCACTTCTCTTAAATGTATTTTTGTTCTTACTCCAATTCTCTCCCCTTCTGCTGATTCTAGCTGGGTTTAGCACTGCAATCACACATCAAGAAACAAGTAGGCCTTGTGACTCCATAAACATGCTCTACCAGTCAATGAATTCATGGACCCTCTGGTGTCTCTCCCACCTTTGTTTTCCTTTATCCCTCTGGCCCCTTAATCACTTTTCTTTCCAGCCTCACCTTCATAACCTACCCATCACCGACATCTTCCTTCCTTTTGTTCCCCACCTCCTTCCCTTTGCTCCATAGTGTACTGTCTTCTCAGATTCCATTTTGTTTAGTCCTTTGCCTCTTCCACCTATCACCTCCCAGTTTCTCTCATAATTCCCACTTCTCACCCAACCCCTCCTACCTACCTTCCCCCTCACCTAGCTTCACCCATTATCTATTAGCTCATGCTCTTGCCCTTTTATTTTGGCTTCTGCTTTCTTTCATGCCCTGAAGATGAGTCTCACCCAGCAACGTCAGCTCCATAGATGCTGTCTGACCCATTGAGTTCCTCCAGCATTTGTGTGTGTTGCTCTAGAATTTGTAATTCCCATTGACATTGTGGTTCCCGCAGTTTATGCTCTAGCTGGAGAAGTTTGGCTCTTAAAATGATGCTGGTTGTTGTGTGCCTTTCTCACAAAGAAACAATTGGCAAGAGGCAAGAATCAGTTGATATTTAGATAGCACTTTATTATGTCCTGCGGCTCTCTGCTTACTACATTGCATATGATAAACACAACAGATTCTACAGATGTGAAAAGGTTCCTCCAACGTTTTGTGTGTATGTGACCTATCACCTTCTAGCTTGTCCTGCTTCCCTTCTCCACCCCCCCCAACATTTTTATTCTGGTGCCTCCCCCCGCCCCCCCCCCCCACCTTCCTTTTCAGTCCTGAAGAAGCATCTTGGTCCAAAATATTGACTGTTTATTCATTTCCATGACACTGCCAGACCTGCTGAGTTCCTCCAGCAATTTGTGTGTGACTTTGCATACAACACAGTTCAATAAAGAGTACACAAATGATTAAACAGATTTTTGATCTGAGGGAGGAACTGGGAGAACTTTTCAAAGGTTGTGCCATTAGATACTTTGCATCCACTGGAATAGGCTGCCATATTCTCGGTTTAATGTTCTGAATCACTGTACATCCAATTTTGCTGGATTCAAGTCCCAGTCAATATTATATGAAGAAGAATACAGTACTATTTGAACCCAAAAGCATCTGATCGGTTGCTAGTGTGCTTGCTTGTCACTGGGACATGGCAAGGACCTGGTGCAGTGAATACAATCTATTAATGAAGAAGGCTGAGATTAGCGGCATTTGAGTAGGTTTTCTCCATCACAGAGATCCCATGGAGCTGCTTTGTTTGCACCCTGTGTTCCCGTATAAAAGAAATTTCATGAGATTTTAGTAAAGTTGTATTGCCATGTGTAATTTATATTGATATGGCATTATGAAACGATGATTTCTTGTTTTTTTTAAAAAAGAAAGTGATCATTTGACCACTTCTCAGTCCAATCCGTTACCTCATCAAGGTCAGTTGAAGTTCGCAGTACAGATTAAATGCAATAACATTAGACAGTTTTAAATGAAAATTCTTAGCTTGATTATCTGTAAATATGAAACAAAGTAGATAGCTAGTTGCTGCAGAAAGAAGCAGAAGACAGACAAACATTCTATTGTACTTGACTGAGAATTTCAATTAAAGTGGGATTAAATTGTCATTCCCAATGTATGACTCAATTATTTTTTTTTATTTAGTTTATGGTTAACACAGTACACCTTTTGCCAGCGACCTCCACATGAAATGGGTCACTGCTGATTTTTACTTGTTACATAGTGAAAGTTCGGTGCATTGATGTATGCTGACTCATAAAGAAACCCCATTTCCATGACAGCCATTTATTCCTGTAACCTATCTTCCCACCTATTACCATCCTTTTGATTCTCCCACCAACCGCATACACTAGGGGTGGTAGCAGACATCTTTGGGATCAAGTCTTAGAGCTCAGTCCCTATCAGCCCTCTATATCTATGCGAACTGTCAGGTACCCATCTATTCTGATCCCATTTATTGCCATGTGATTCGTACTTGCTTATGCCTTGGCAATTAAAATGATTGTTTAAATATTTAGAGCATAGAAAACCAACAGCACAATACAGGCCCTTCAGTCCACAAAGCTGTGTCAAACATGTCCCTACCTTTGAAATTACCTCAGAAAACACATAGCCCTCTATTTTTCTAAGCTCCATGTACCTATCCAGGAATCTCTTAAAAGACCCTATTATATCTCCTCCACCACCGTTGCCGGCAGCCCATTCCACGCACTCATGACTCTCTGCATAAAAAAATATACCCCTGACATCTCCTCTATACCTACTTCCAAGCACCTTAAAAATGTGCCCTCTCATGCTAGCCATCTCAGCCCTGGGAAAAAGCCTCCGACTATCCACACGATCAATGTCCCTCATCATTTTGTACACCTCTATCAGGTCACCTCTCATCCTCTGCTGCCCTAAGGAGAAAAGGCCAAGTTCCCTCAAGCTTTTCTCATAAGGCATGCTCCTCAATCCAGGCAACATCCTTTCTATGGTTTCTACATCGTTCCTGTAGTGAGGTGACCAGAACTGAGCACAGTACTGCAAATGGGGTCTGACCAGGGTCCTATCTAGCTGCAACATTACCTCTTGGCTCTTAAACTGAATCCCACGATTGATGAGGGCCAGTGCACTGTATGCCTTCTTAACCACAGAGTCAAACTGCAGAGCAGCTTTGAGTGTTCTATGGACTCTGACCGCAAGATCCCTCTGATCCTCCACAATGCCAAGAGTCTTACCTAATACTATATTCTGACAACATATTTAACCTACCAAAATGAACCACCTCACACTTATCTGGGTTGAACTCCATCTGCCACTTCTCAGCCCAGTTTCACATCCAATCAATGTCCCGCTGTAACCTCTGACAATCCTCCACACTATCGACAACACCCCCAACCTTTGTGTCATTGGCAAATTTACTAACCCATCCCTCCACTTATTCATCCAAGTCATTTATAAAAATTCATGAAGAATAGGGGTCCCAGAACAGATCCCTGAGGCACACCACTGGTCACTGACCTCTATGCAGAATATGACCCGTCGACATCCACACTTTGCCTTTTGTGGGCAAGCCAATTCTGGATCCACAAAGCAATGTCCCCTTGGATTCCATGCCTCCTTACTTTCTCAATAAGCCTTGCATGGGGTACTTTATCAAATGCCTTCCTGAAATCTATAGACACTACATCTACTGCTCTACTTTCATCAATGTGTTTAGTCACATCCTTAAAAAATTCAATCAGGCTCATAAGGTATGACCTGCCTTTGACAAAGCCATGCTGACTATTCCTAATCATATTATGCCTCCCCAAGGGAGAGCCAGTGGATGTAGTGTACCTGGACTTTCAGAAAGCCTTTGATAAAGTCCCACATAGGAGATTAGTGAGCAAAGTTAGGGCACATGGTACTGGGAGCAAAGTACTGACATGGACTGAAAATTGGCTGGCTGACAGAAAATAAAGAGTAGCAATTCACGGGTCTCTTTTGGAATGGCAGGCGATGACCAGTGGGGTTCTGTAGGGTTCAGTGCTGGGACCGCAGCTGTTTACAATATATATTAATGATTTAGCTGAGGGAATTAAAGTAACATTAGAAAATTTGCTGATGACACAAAGCTGGGTGGCAGTGTGAAATGTGAGGAGGATGTTATGAGAATGCAGGGTGACTTGGACAGGCTGGGTGAGTGGGCAGATGCATGGCAGATGCAGTTTAATGTGGATAAATGTGTGGTTATCCACTTTTGTGGTAAGAACAGGAAGGCAGATTATTATCTAAATGGAGTCAAGTTAGGAAAAGGGGAAGTACCACGAGATCTAGGTGTTCTTGTACATCAGTCACTGAAAACAAGTATGCAAGTACAGCAGGCAGTAAAGAAAGCTAATGGCATACTGGCCTTCATAACAAGTGGAATTGAGTATAAGAGCAAAGACTTCCTTCTGCAGCTGTACAGGGCCCTGGTGAGACGACACCTGGAGTACTGTGTGCAGTTTTGGTCTCCAAATTTGAGGAAGGACATTCTTGCTATTGAGGGAGTGCAGCGTAGGTTCACAAGGTTAATTCCTGGGATGGCGGGACTGTCATATATCAAAAGATTGGAGTGACTGGGCTTGTATACTCTGGAATTTAGAAGGCTGAGAGGGGATCTTATTGAAACATATAAGATTATTAATGGATTGGACATACTGGAGGCAGGAAGCATGTTCCCGCTGATGGGTGAGTCTAGAACCAAAGGCCACAGTTTAAGAATAAGGGGTAAGCCATTTAGAACAGAGTTGAGAGAAAACTTTTTCACTCAGAGAGTGGTGGATATATGGAATGCTCTGCCCCAGAAGGCTGTGGAGGCTAAGTCTCTGGATGCTTTCAAGAAAGAGTTAGATAGAGCTCTTAAAGATAGCGGAATCAAAGGTTATGGAGATAAGGCAGGATCTGGATACTGATTGTGGATGATCAGCCATGATCACAGTGAATGGCGGTGTTGGCTCAAAGGGCCGAATGGCCTACTCCTGCACCTATTGCCTAGTGTCTATTGTCTATTGTCAAATGTTCGTAAGTCATGCCTCTTCTCTATCAACTTACCAACCACTGAAGTAAGACTCACTGGTCTATAATTTCCTGGGCTATCTCTACTCCCTTTCTTGAATAAAGGAACAACATCCACAACCCTCCAATCCTCCGGAACCTCTCCCATCCCCATTGATGATGCAAAGATCATTGCCAGAGGCTCAGCAATCTCCTTCCTCGCCTCCCACAGTAGCCTGGGGTACATCACATCCGGTCCCAGCGACTTATCCAAATTGATGCTTTCTAAAAGCTCCAGCACATCCTCTTTCTTAATATCTATGTTCTCAAGCTGTTCAGCCCACTGTAAGCCATCCCTACAATCACCAAGGTCCTTTTCTGTGTGGTGAATATTGAAGCAAAGCATTCATTAAGTACTTCTGTTGTCTCCTCTGGTTCCATCCACACTTTTCCACTGTTACACTTGATTGGTCCTATTCTTTCACGTCTTTCCTCTTGCTCTTCACATACTTGTAGAATGCCTTGGGGTTTTCCTTAATCCTCTCCACCAAGGCCTTCTCATGGCCCCTTCTGGCTCTCCTGATTTCATTCTTAAGTTCCTTCCTGCTAGCCTTATAATCTTTTAGATCTCTATCATTACCTAGTTTTTTTGAATCTTTCTCTTCTTTTCTTCTTGACCAGATTTACAATTGTCTTTGTACACCACTGTTCCTATACCCTACCACCCTTTCCCTGTCTCATTGGAACATACCTATGCAGAACTCCACACAAATATCCCCTGAACATTTGCCACATTTCTTCTGTACATTTCCCTGAGAATATTTGTTTCCAGTCTATGCATCCAAGTTCCTGCCTGATAGTCTCATATTTCCCCTTACTCCAATTAAACACTTTCCTAACTTATTTGTTCCTATCCCTCTCCAATGCTATAGTAAAGCGGAGAAAATTGTGATCACTATCTCCAAAATGCTCTCCCTCTGAGAGATCTGACACCTGACCAGGTTCATTTCCCAATATCAGATCAAGTACAGGCTGTCCTCTTGTAAGCTTATCTACATATTGTTTCAAAAAACCTTTCCATACACACCTAACAAACTCCATCTCACCTAAACCCCTTGCTCTAGGGAGATGCCAATCAATATTTGGTAAATTAAAATCTCCCACCACAACAAACCTGTTATTATTACACTTTTCCAGAATCTGTCTCCCTATCTGCTCCTCGATGTCCCTGTTACTATTGGGTGGTCTATAATAAACACCCAGTAGAGTTATTGCCCCTTCCTGCTCCGGTTCCAGAGACTCCATAGACAATCCCTCAATGGCTTCCTCCTTTTCTGCAGCCATGACACTCTCTCTGATCAACAGTGCCACACCCCACCTCTTTTGCCTCCCTTCCTGTCCTTTCTGAAACATCTAAAGCCTGACACTCGAAGTAACCATTCCTGCCCCTGAGCTATCAAAGTCTCTGTAATGGCCAAAATATCATAGCTCCATCATAACATTTCTAAAATGTTATCAGCGTGTCTGCTCAGACATAGCTCTCCAGGTTACAGCCAGCCTCTGGGTGAAAGTATTTTCCCTTAGTTCTCCCCTGACCTTACTCCTCACCTTGAACCTGTGCCCTCTGGTTTTAGATGTCTCCATTATGGGAGAAGCATTTTCTCTACCCACCTTATCTTTGAACCTTATTATTTATTATACCTGTATCAGGTCTTTCCACAGCCTCCTCCAGTCCAAAGAAAACAAACTCGGCTTATATAGCCTCTCTTTGTAATTAAAATGCAACAATCTGGTAAACCTCTTCTACAACCTCTCCAGTGTAAGCATGTCCTTCACATAGAGTCAAAGAAAATGGTCCTTCGGCCCATCTAGTCCATACCGAACAATTTAAACTGCCTATTTCCATAGACCATACCCCTCCATACCCTTACCATCCATGTACCTATCCCAACTTGCCTTAAACATTGAAATCAAGCTTGCATGCACCACTTGTGCTCGCAGCTCATTCCACACTCTCACGGCTCTCTGAGTGAAGAAATTTCCCCTCATGTTCCCCTTAAACTATTCACCCTTCCCCCTTAACCTCTGGTTGTAGTCAGACCCAACCTCAGTGGAAAAAGCCTGTCTGCATTTACCCTATCTATAGCCCTCATAATTTTGTATACCTTTATCAAATCTCCTCTCAATATTCTACATTCTAAGCAATAAATTCCTGACCTATTCAATCTTTCCTCTTAACTCAAGTCCTCCTCGGTACATTATTACCATCTTTCTTGTAGGTAGGTGAACCAAACTGCGCCCAATACTCCCAATGAAGCCTCACCAATGTCTTATACAACTTCAATGTAACATCCCATCTCCTGTGCTCAGTATTTTGATTCATGAAGGCCAATGTGCCAAAAGCTTTCTTCAGAATCCTGTCAACTTGATACACCACTTTCAATGAATTATGGACATGTGTGGTGACCACAACTGCACACGACACTCCACTTTGTGATCTAACCATAGTTTCTTACAGTTATATCATGATCCCCATGCCCTGGCTAACGAAGGGACCAGCATACTGCACACCTTCATCACCTCATTTACTTTGCTGCGACCTTTAGGGATCAATGTCAGCAGAAACTCACACAGACAGTCACGGGAGAGACATGTAACATTTAAAGGGGAGATCAGAATTAAACTTGGGTCAGAGGAACTATGAGAACTATGAGAACACAGCACTATCTGCAGCCACTGTGCCTCTTCAAAACATTAACCCTAACAGCAACAGTTGCTCGGGTATTTGCTCATGGTTGGAATATACTGAGAACCAGTATATACAGAATATACTGAGAACTGAGCGACATGAATATAGTCCGTCACCGGATGTAGGCTGATGTGGGCAGCATGTTAAATAGGGAAGAATTGTGTTTTCTCCATCACAGAAATAATGGAACTGTTTTGTTTTATTGTGCTCCCTACAATGGTCAAATATATTTCCTCATTACACAAGCCCTGTGATTGCACAGTGTTACTGTATGAAATAAGTTTTGTAAGATTTCAGTGAATTGCTGCATAGTCATAGTGTATCATTTATATTGATACATTGTAACATAAATATGCCACTATGTTCCAATGTCAATTTCCTGTAAATAACTCTTTTATTTGATCATTCTGATAGTTTGACTGCACCTCAATCCAAACATTTACCTAATCAAGGCTATTTGGAGTTTGCAATACAAGATTAAATGCAAAACTTTTCAAGGTAACATAAAAAAAATCCTAGTTTGACCATTTGTAAATATAAAACAAGATTAGTCCCCAGGTTGCATGTCTCCAGACACCACTTTATGGATCATTTTAATCTATTAATAGATAAATTACTAACCAAGTTAAATAACTTCTAATCACTTTTCAGACTCCTGTGATTTTGTTTTTGTTTCTTTACTTTGACTCCCTACCTAATCCCTTACCTTAACGTATTTATAAACCCAAGCAAGAAAATGTTTTAATATTTTCCAGATGTTTACTGCAGTGGAGATAGATGAAGAAATTTCTCAATGAAAATAAAGGAAATCAACCTTTGTTTTGTCTGTAGTTTTCTGTGGGATAGATTTGTATATCCAATGTAACCAGTCCTCTGGATAATGTACAGCTGTTACCTTCAATCCAAAAGCTACTTAAATCTTCTTCATCCTTGGGTTGCCTATCTCATATAGCTAGAGTGCCTGAGCCTTTTCCACTGTACTGTATTTGTCAATGTGGAGCAAAGAGTAAGTTTGTAAATCTGACAGGAACATAAGATGTTGGGAATGGCGGGAGTGGAATGCTGCGGGAGGGGTGGGCAACAGATGGCAGAGGAGTGCCGGGGAGTTGGAATGGAGGGCCGGGTGGGGGGGTGGGGGGTGGGTGCAGACACACTCAGCCCAGACACATCAGGCAAAATCATTTGCTTCTAAACAATCGATCTATTGATCATTACAGAATGGTTGTCCAGTGCTTCCCATTTCCCAACCATGATTCCCCTCTCCCTTGCCCGTTTTCCACTCCCAGTCCACAATAGAGACCCATATCAGAATCATGTTCATAATCACTCATTAGGACAACTGCTCTGATCCAGAGAGCTCTATATGAGGTCATTCTTACCCTCAGCCATTATACTCTATAATGAGTCAATCCATAGCCAGGGAAGTGATGACCCCCTCCTGTTAGACTGTTTGAGATAACTTATTTTTTATTCTTTCTTACTTCTCTTCTAATATTTGTATATCTGTGAACTTGTAATGCTACTGTGACATTGTAATTTCCTTTGGGATCAATAAAGTATCTATCTACGTCAAGAAATTTGTGTTTTTTTGGTAGCAGTTCAGTGCAGTACATAATACTATGCAAAGTCTTAGGCACACTAGCTACATGTATGTGCCCTAAGATTTTTGCACAGTACTGTACTGTTGATACTGCAATGAACAGTTGCTTGCATGGATATGGCTAAATTATCTTCTGATATGGAATTTAAATCGATTGAAATTTTAGCAGGATCTTTCTCACAAAATGGCCTTCTCCAAAGTGGTGCAAGTAACTACACTGGTACCAGAGAAATTGCTGAAAATCACCTGCCATTAGCCGGAGGTATGGTAGCAAAGTGGTTAAGTTGCAATGGATAAGAGATATGAATCTGAATCCCAGCAAAGCAATTCAACTAATTCAAAGAATTTGAATTGAATTGATTTTATTTCTTACAGCCTTCACAAACATGAGGAGTAAAAATCTTTGCGTTATGCCTCCGTACAAATGTGCAATGTGCAATTTATAGTAATTTGTAATAAATAGTATGCACAACAGGATATTCAATATAACATAGAAATACAATTGTGTCAGCATGAATTAATCAGTCTGATGGTCTGGTAGAAGAAGCTGTCCTGGAGCCTGTTGGTCCTGGCTTTTATGCACCTGCCTCTGTAAATGTCCTGAATAGTGGGAAGTTCACATCTACAGATGCGCTGGGCTGTCTGTACCACTCTCTGCAGAGTCCTGCGATTGAGCGAAGTACAGTTCCCATACCAGGCAGTGACGTAGCCAATCAGGATGCCCTGTAGAAAGTCTTTAGGATTAGGGGACTCATACCAGACTTCTGCAACCGTTTGAGGTGAAAGAGGCGTTGTTGTGCCTTTTTCACCACACAGCCGGTATGTACAGACCTCGTGAAATCCTCTGTGATGTGTATGCTGAGGAACCTTAAACTGTTCACCTTCTCAACCCCAGATCCATTGATATCAATAGGGATGAACCTGTCTCCATTCCTCCTGTAGTCCACAACCAGCTCCTTTGTTTTTGCAACATTGAGGGAGAGGTTGTCTTCTTGACACCATTGTGTCAATGTCAGTGTCAAGACGTTGACACCACTAAGTTGGAATCAAAACTTAGTCTCAGTAAATTGATCATGAATAAAGCAAATAGATAGGTAAAAAATTATTTATTTTATTTCAAGATACAGCACAGTAAGAGGCCCTTCTGGCCCAGTGAGTCTGTGCTGCCAAATTACACCCACGTGACAAATTAACCCACTAACCTGTACATCCTTGGAATGTGGGAGGAAACTGGAGCACTCGGAGAAAACCCACATGGTCACAGGGAGAATGTGCAAAATGCTTACAGATTGTGGCAGGAATTGAACCCAGGTTACCAGTGCTGTCATAGCGTAATGCTAACCACTACGCTACCGTGCTGCCCTAGGGAATTCAGGGAATTGTTAACCAGTCTGGCTGAGAAGTAACTCAATTCGTTGACTCTTAATGACCTCTGAAAATAGTTTGAAAGCCATGATTCAAGTAATGTATCAAAAATGCTGATCTTGAGATTAATATTTAGTGAAAAGCAAAGGAAGTCTACCTATTCTAAGGAAGACCAAACTATAAGGAAATAGAGTCATTAGGCAGTCAGTTTCAGGAAGGTCACACAGCTGAATCTGTACTCCTAAGTTGTAACACAATGTGTCATCAAATGTGCATTTCATTTTGGTGTCGTGATAAAGAATGTCCCCTACATCGCTTAACTTCAAGTGAAGCAAAATCTGATCAGTTTCCAGATTCCTGTAACAGGGTTTTTTTTTGTTGGTAAGATGGGATAATGGATAGAGACCACAATGTCTTAAGGAATTATGTTGATGGCTATTACAGAACACAGAGTATCTCCGGAAGGTTAGCTGGAATAGTGGCTATCAGAGAGCATGGTTTCTTCTCAGGATGTTAGGCAGAATGATGCATATTACAGTGTCTGGCGTTCCTCCAACAAACCCTCCCCAACCCATTCTAAGAGGTTAGATGTGCTGACTTCTGGATCAACAATGATCCTCTCATGAAGACATAGGTATGAGAATATCTGGTGCTCGCACAGGTGGTAGGGTGAATTGAATGACATCTGTGTGACTCTTTGCTAGAGTTTTTCAGTAAATGCTCATTAGCTGGACAATTCCCACTGTGCAACGAGTGGCTATAAGATGGGTCTGGCAGGAAGGGTTGGAGAAAATTCTAAAAGGTTCTATGGCTATATTAAAAGTGTGGCTACTGAGAGAGTAAGACCCTTTAGAGATTAGCAGGGCCGTCTATGTCTTGAGCCACCAGAGATGGGTGGCATTTTAATTAATATTTTTCCTTTGTGTTTATTGAGGAGAAAATCATGGTTGCTCAGGAGATAAGGAAAACAACTGGAGATGTTTTGGAGAACATTCCTAGTACCAGAGAGGAGATATTTCCAGAGTTACAGTGTACTAGGTTGAATAAGTACTCAGAGAAAGTTGTAGAGGTCCTGGTCGAGATATTTCCTTCATTGCTAACCACTGCTGATGTTCTTGAACACTGAAAAGTTTCTAAATTTGTTCCATTGTTTGAAAAGGTTAATGAAGAAGAAGAAGAAGAAGAAGAATATCTTTACTGTCATTGTTGTGGAGCAATGAAACACAGTTTAGCAGCTCAACGTTTTGCAGCATGACAAAGAATATATACATAAAATAAACTCTAAAACCTCAAGAGTGCAGTCCAAAATTAATAATATATGGATGGGGGGTGGGGTAGGACTATTGCACACCTGCCATTCCTGGAAGTGTGATGCATTTAGCTGCCGCCATCTTAGGAGGGGGACAAGAGAAGGGAAGGGGGTGTTATACATTTCACTGCTTGTGGGTAGAAGCTGTTAAGGAGTTTCTTTATTTTCATCCTTAATGCTCTGTATCTCTTCCCAGAAGGTAGAGGGGAAAACAGGTGATGTCCAGGATGAGTGGGATCCTTTGAAATACAATCCAGTCTTTTAAAGACAATCCAGTGAATTATAGGCTGGTCAGTCTGAAAGCAGAAGTGGAGAAGTTACTGGAGAGAATTTTGAGGAGGAGGATCTACCAGTATTTGGATAAACATTGAGTAATTAGGAGGAGTCAGCATGGTTTTGTGCATGGGATGTCGTGTTTGATGACATAACTGAAGAGGTAACTGAAAAGGTAGATGAGAGTAGGACGGTGAATGTTTGGATTTCAACAAAACCTTTGACAAGGTCCTTCATGCTAGGTTGGCCTGGAAGATTAGACCCAATGGATTTCAAATTCAGAATTGTCTGGGAGGTAGAAAATAGAGGATCATGGATGAAGATTGATTCTCAGAATGGTGACCAGTAGTGTTCTGCAGGGGTTGGTGTTAAGAACCTTGTCATTTGTATAAATTATACAGATGCAAATGCACAAGGTTTGATCTTTATGTTTGCAGATGAGACAAATTAAAAGGGGTTGTTCATAGTGAAGAAGGCTATTGTAGGTTACAGGGGGATCCTGATCACTTTGGGAAGTGGGCCAAGGAGTGGAAAATGGATTTCAGTACAGGTAAGTGTCAGGTGATGCATTTTGTAAAGTTAGACCAGTGTAGGACTGGTCTCTGTATTGGGAGTGTCATTGACCAGAGTTACTTAGGAGTACAGGTTCATATTGAAAGTGGCATCACAGACAGGGTGGTGAAAAAGCCATTCAGCATTATGTTGCAATTAGTATAAATCATTGGTGAGGCCACGCTTGGGGTTCTGTGTACAGTTCTTGTCACCCTGTTATAGGGAAGATATTGTTAAACTGGAAAGAGTGCAAAAATGATTTACAAGGATATTGCCGGGATGAGAGGGCCCGAGTTATAGGGAGAGATTTGCCAGGCTAGGTGTCTATTCTTTGGAACCTTGGAGGATGAGAAGTGACTTTATAGAAATGCTTAAATAATGAGAGAATTAGACAAGATGGATGGAAACAGTTTTTCCCAGGGTAGGGGAGACCAAAACTAGGGGCATTAATTTAGGTTGAGAGGATGCAGACTTAAAAGAGACCCAAGGGGAAACTTTTCCATGTAGAGGGTGGTGAGTAGCTGCCAGAAGAGGTGGTTGAGGCAGGTACAATGTTATCATTCAAGAAGCACTTGGACAGGTGCATAGTGGGGTGGGGCTCAAAGAAGTATGGGCAGAATGCAGGAAATTGTAACGAGCTGGATGTGTGTCATGGACTCGTTGAGCCCAAGGGCCCGTAAACCTGTTGTATTGCTCTGTGATTCTAATGCTGATTTACTTCAACTGCAATGTAGAGTTATTTTATTTCCTGCATTTTTAAAGTAGACCGCAAGCCCTTTCTACTTAAAAGTCAAAACTCTGTGACCGAAGCTATTCATTCAGTTGAGTAATGAATAGCAAGGTGTGACTTTCTTGTACCTGGATATGAGGTCAATTGAGGTATCCTCTACTTGGAACAGATAAGAAATGGCACCAAGCTAGCTGAGATTTTCCCGTAGAATGCTCAAGAATAACATGCCACTGAAAAGTGAACAATTGCTGAGCATCATCTGGTAATTGAATAATTTCAAAGACTTTCTGTGCATGGACATTAGCTTCATGTGGTATTGACAAAGAACCAAACAGCAATCAGTCCCTTAAACTCACGACCATCCTGCTAGGAGCTTTGAAAAACCGACACTATATTGCAAAGTATATAATTAAAGAATGAAAATCTTTAAAATGTTAAATGTGAAACTAATGATATGGGTTTTAAAATTTAATCTGCAGGTAAAATGAACAAATACAAAATGCTGGAGGAATTCAGCAGGTCAGGCAGCATCTATGGAGATGAATAAACAGCCGACATTTCAGGCTGAGACCCTTCTTCAGGACTGAAAAGGAAGTGGGTAGGGGGTGACACCAGAATAAAAAGGTGGGGTGGGGGAGAGGAATGAGGCTAGCTGGAAGGTGATATGTGAAGCCAGGTGGGTTGGAAAGACAAAGGGCTTGAGAAGAAGGAATCTGATAGGAGAAGAGAGTGGATCATAGGAGCGGGAAGGAGAAGGGGACCTGAGGTGGAGTGATACGCAGGTGAGGAAAGGTAAGAGGCTAGAGTAGGAAATAGAAAAAGAGGGGAGGGATGGGGAAATTATTTTTACCAGGAGAAATTAATATTCTTGCAATCAGATTGGAGGCTACCCAGATGTAATATAAGATATTGTTCTGGCATCTTCCCCCTTCCTTTTCAGTCTTGAAGAAGGGTCGCAGCCTGAAATGTCGACTGCTTATTCATTTCCATAGGTGCTGCCTGATCTGCCGATTCCCACAGCAGTTTGTATGAGTTGCTTTGGATTTCCAGTATCTGCAGACTTTCTTGTGTTTATAATGAACAATCAGTCATCTTTATGAGACTTAAATAAAACAAAAACTTAAAGAGCTAAATGTTGAAGGGGACAAAATCAGAAATGCAATTCCATAGAAATCCAAAGGAACGTACCAATTGTTGCAAAGGAATGCAACAAGTGCCTAAGAAGATTAATGTGGGCTGCCTTAATGACTATTGCCTGGTAGCACTCATCGACAGTGATGAAATGCTTTGAGAGGTTGGTCATGACTAGACTGAACTCCTGCCTCAGCAAGGACCTGGACCCATTGCAATTTGCCTATCGCCACAGTAGGTCAATGGCAGACACAATCTCAATGGCTTTTCACATGGCTTTAGACCACCTGGACAACACAAACACCTATGTCAGGATGCTGTTCGTCAACTATAGTTCAGCATGTAATACTATCTTTCCCACAATCCTGATTGAAAAGTTGCAGAACCTGGGCCTCTGTACCTCCCTCTGCAATTAGATACTTGACTTCCTAACCAGAAGACCACAATCTGTGTGGATTGGTGATAACATATCCTCCTTGCTGACGATCAACACTGGTGCATCTCAGGGGTATGTGCTTAGCCCACTGCTCTACTCTCTATATACACGTGTGGCTAGGCATAAATCAAATGCCATCTATAAATTTGCTGACAATACAACCATTGTTGGTAGAATCTCAGGTGGTTACAAGAGGGCATACAAGAGTGAGATATGCCAACTAGTGGAATGGTGCCGCAGCAACAACCTGGCACTCAATATCAGTAAGACCAAAGAGCTGATTGTGGACTTCAGGAAGGGTAAGACGAAGGAACACATACCAATCGTCATAAAGGGATCAGAAGTGGAGAGAGTGAGCAGCTTCAAGTTCCTGGGTGTCAAGATCTCTGTGGATCTAACCTGGTCCCAACATATGATGTCGTTATAAAGAAGGCAAGACAGCAGCTATACCTTATTAGGAGTTTGAAGAGGTTTGGCATGTCAACAAATACACTCAAAAACTTCTATAGATGTACCGTGGAGAGCATGCAGACAGGCTGTGTCACTGTCTGGTATTGGGGGAGAGGCTACAGCACAGGACTGAAAGAAGCTGCAGAGGGTTGTAAATTTAGTCAGCTGGCATCTTGGGTACTAGCCTACCAAGTACCCAGGACATCTTTAGGGAGCAGTGTCTCAGAAAGGCAGTGTCCATTATTAAGGACCTCCAGCACCCAGGGCATGCCCTTTTCTCACTGTTAGCATCAGGTAGGAGGTACAGAAGCCTGAAGACACACACTCAACGATTCAGGAACAGCTCCTTCCCCTCTGCCATCCGATCCCTAAGTGGACATTGAATCTTTGGATGGTACCTCACTTTTTTTTTAATATACAGTATTTCTGTTTTTAACCTTTTTTAAAAATCTATTCAACATATGTAATTGATTTACTTGTGTATTTTTTTTCTCTGTTAGACTATGTATTATGTATTGAACTGCTGCTGTTAAGTTAACAAATTGCACGTCACATGTGGTGATAATTAACCTGATTCTGATTCTGATTTTACTTTAAATTATATATTTACTGATTAAGTACTTAAACACTTTACAACTGATTTTTTTTTAAAACACTAAAATAAAGGTAAGGGAGGTTTGCATGTAGGGGCTGGAGGGGTAATGAGTAATCATAAAATCACTGGATGTGTCAAGATACAAGTGTATGCTTTTATTTGTAACAGTCCAATGGGATCATCACATAGTCCAGTGTTAACTGAAATAGTTACTGTCCCAGATCCATTGCCCTCTGACTTCAGACAGTCAGCACTTTCCATTCCCGGTTACAGAGCACTGAAATCCATCCATCTCCTCACGCTTTCCAAGTCATTCTTCTAGTTCTAACTGGCACTCTTTTCTATTTTAATTTAAATTGCCACTCCTATAATTCAAACTCAAAATCATCAGATGTCCACCAATTCCAAAATCACCCAATCGCCTTTCCCTTTAAGTCTGTTTCCAGTGATGCCCCTCTTCTCCGTAGCACCACTACCAACTTCTGTCTCTTTCACTTCCTCCGTTAATCCATCCATTCCTGGTCTCCTGTATTCTTCCTTCTGGTTTGTTTCTACTTGCCCTTCTTACAGCATTTCTTTGTCATCCAATTCTCTGCCTGTTCCCCAACAGCCTCTACAGAATCTCCTTTATTGTCCATGTTTTACTTTTTTGTGTCCTATTCTGGTAGCCTAATTTTACGATGGATGTGGAAGCTTTAGAGAGGGAATAAAGGAGATCTACAGGATGCTGCCTGGATTAGAGAGCATATTTTATGAGGAGAGGTTGAACGAGGTAGGACTTCTCTCTTTGGAGTGAAGGAGGTGACTTGACAGAGCTGCATACAATGATAAGACCGGCTGGTGGCATAGTGGATAGTGGCATCATGCTGGACTTCTGGGCGAGAGGTCCTAAGTTCGAATCCAGCCGGCTCCTGTGCACGCTCTCCATCCGTGGGTTGAATGTCGAGCTAACAACTCAAACTTGTAAAAAAAAACCTGGAGAGGGATGGGCTCCACCAGGTTTCAGATGCCCAAGACACGCCGTACCAAAAAAGCTTGTCATGACAGCGCCCCGATGACTCCACCAGGAGTTAAGGGCACGCGCGCGTGCGCGCGCGCACACACACACACACACACACACACACACACAATGATAAGAGGAATAGATAGAGTGGATGGCTAGTGCTTTTTTCCAAGGTGGAAATGATTACATGAGAGGGCGTGATTTTAAGGTGACTGGTGATAGGGGCGATGTCAGAGATGGGTTTTATACACAGAGAATGGAGGGGTGTGGGGCAGATATATTAGGGATATTTAAGAAGCTTTTAGATATGCACATGGATGAAAGGAAAATGGAAGGCTATGCAGAAGGGAAGTGTTAGATTCATCTTGGAGCAGGTTCAAAGGTCGGCATGCCATCACGGGCCAAAGTGCTGTGCTGTTTCATGTACCTTGTTCTTGTCCTCTCATTCCTTTTCAGTGGTTTTATTCCCCTTGCCTTGGTCCATGTAGTCCATGTAGTGAATTTAACTTCAAAACGTTGTTGAGAAACATAAAGCCTTACATTTTGGTACAAATAATGAGGGGAAGCAAATATAAATTGTAAGGAATAATTCTAAAAAAGAAAGAAGTACAAATAAATCTGTATAGTTTGTTGAAAGTGGATGGTGGGCTGGGAGACTGATCTGATGATAAGTTGTGAGATGGATGCAAAGAGGCTTCAAGGCAATTCAGAGAAGTTGAGGCAGCAGGCAAATAGCATCAATAAATGAGAAGTTATCCACTTCTGTAAGAAAAATAGAAAGTAAAGTGAATTTAAAAGATAATAAAATGGAAAATACTGATATATAAAGGGAGTATATCATGTACACCAAAAACCAAAAGCAGGCAGTAAAGAAATGGTATACGGCCAGTTTGCAAGAGGTTTTGGGAGTATAGGAGTAAAGGTGTCTTTCTAGAGGAACTTCGTGAAACCATGTATACTTTGTTCAGTTTTCACCTTTTTTAAGTACAACTGGGGTGATGGGATCACTGAGGGGAAATAAGGTTAATCAGACCTGTATTCATTTTACTTTTGAAAAATGCGAGGAGATCTCAAAGGCTTGTTTTTCTGCTGCTGTTATGTTGCTTGTTGTGTTCTGTGTTGTTCTGCCAAGCATTTTGCGCATGCTATATTAGAACCGGTCTGTGTGGGACACCTGCAGACTACCCTCAGTTCATCCCTTGGTGTGCTCGTTGTTAATACAAATGACACATTTCACTATATGTTTCAATGTACGTGTGACAAACAAATCTTAATCTGAATCTACCAGAAAATTATTATTCCCTTTTTCACTATTCAAGATGTATTGTCAGAGAAGGATTGTTTGGCCTTGAACAGACTGCAAACAGGTATTTGATGGCTTGTTCCCATAACTGTGCTGAACATTGCAATTGCTCCTTTTCAGTATTCAGTGATGTCATGTATATGTTATTACTGCTCAGATTTGCCAGAAGATGAATTAAAAAACAAATTAAAACAACTTTCTGACTTGGCACTGGAGAAATGACAGCCTAAAGTCCGTTGTCCATGCCATCTCTGAACTACTTCGGGATGTCCTTGCTACTTAAAGTGAAAATTTCAGTACAGCCAACTTGGGTTTATTGTTAAAGTATGGGAAATAAAATTGCTTTTGACTAATTGTTCTTTAAGGATGTTGAAAGTAGTGAATGAATGGCTTTAGTTTTGTTTTGGTTAGCATAGCAACAGGTTAGCCTTTCCTCCCTGTGTATACATTATTACTAAATTGTACTTTGTTTATAGTCAGCCTATTTTGATTAAAGTTTCAACTGAAAAAGTAAGGGAAAATGATCTCGCAACACACCACGGTAGCGTAGCAGTTAGCACGCTATTACAGCTCAGGGCGTTGGAATTTGGAGCTCAATTCCAGTGTCCTCTGTAAGGAGTTTGTACATCCTCCCAGTGGAATGCATGGATCCCATTCGAATACTCTGGTTTCCTCCCACAGGCCAAAGACACACCCGTTGGTAGGTTAATTGGCCATTGTAAGTTGTCCCATGATTGGGCTAGTGAGATGCTGGCAGTGCAACTCAAAGGGCCGGAAGGATCTGTATCTCTAAATAAAAAATAAATATGGAATACGGAGGAACATCTGGAAAACTTCTGAAATGCCTGCTTCCCTGCCACTGCTACTGTGTGGTAACTGGAATCTCCGGAGCAGAAGGCCCCGAAATCCTCGGCTTTGTGTGTTTCAGCGGCCGGGGAGAGGTCGGAGACACTCGGGAGGCTGTATTGGAGAGGCTGGTCGGAAGCTCGAAGTTTTCGGATGGATGGACTCAGTGTCGGCTGTGGTCAGCTGCTTCCAAGGCATCAGCAAGTTGACGGTGCCTGGAGGTTTATGGCAGGGAGTTTCTCCCTTTTGCTGCCTGCTATCGGGGACCCGGGGACTTTTGAGACTTTATTTACCATGCCCATGGTTTGTTCTTCATCAAATTATGGTATTGCTTTGCACTGCTGTAACTATATGTTATAATTATGTGGTTCTGTCAGTGTTAGTCTTTGGTTTGTCCTGTTTTCTGTGATATCACTCTGGAGAAACGTTGTATCATTTCTTAGTGCATGCATGCATTTCTAACTGACAATAAAAGAGGACTGAGTGTTCTCATAATCTAAAAAAAAAACCATTTCATTTACGTAACTATAGTCTAACCTAAGAATTTACGGCTATTTTGCTCTCCACTAGATTCCTCAAAGATCTTTTAACCAGACATTGATGATTGTAATTGAAGAAACATCAGTCAAGACACTTAGAAAACATCTACCATCCACTCAATGGTCTGAAGGAGTCTTTGAAGTCTGAAGTTGCAGATGGTGTCTGGCTTTGATTATTAGAGGACTGTAATTATATAACTGCTTTTGACTAAAATTTTTGTATTGGTTTCAAATGTCTTTGGTTTAGTATCAGTGCTCTTACTTTGATTAGCTAATCAAGATCCTACCTCTGCTGTAATATTGTGGGATGATTTCTGGGGCAGTGCTACACTTTGGAATCATTGATGGCATTTGGCTTTTAGATCAGACAAGTTGACACAAAAAATGCTGTAGGACTTTTTGAAGAAGAGCACAAGAGCTGTCCTTCAAATACAAAATAAATCATCACTATCTGATGAGAATGATACAGGCCCTACCAAGACCAAATCTGTTGTGATTTATATCATTACTATTAGTGATACTTTTGTATATAAGTTCATTGTTATATCTTTACATTACAATATAAGAAAAAGGGATAGTCAGTCTTTCCTTTCAGGCCTGTTCTGCCACTTATTAAGATCATAACCTCCTATCTTGGTGTCTTTTTAAAGCACCATCACCATATCCCTTGAGTTCCTTAACATCCACAAATCAATCGATTTCTGTTTTTCTCAATTTCCCAACAGCTCTATGGGGTAGAGAATTTCAAAGGTTCTTCAACCAATGGGGTGAAGAAGTTTCTCCTTATTTCAAAATAACCTATCCATTTTAAAACTCTGCCCTCACGTCCTAGTGTCCTGAGCCAGCTATTTAAGTTTTTTAAAGCTTTGATGGGATTTGCTTTCATTTTCTAAATTCCACTCAATCTCTTCTCATACAGCTGCATACCATCCACAGAACCAGTCTACTAAATCTTCAGTGCACCTCTTTGGCAAGTACATTTTCTTTCTCAACTAAAAAGACCAAAACTGTATACGGTACTCCAAGCATCATGTCACCAAGACCCTCTATCAGGATTAATATCACTGGCATATGTCGTGTAATTTGTTGTCTTGGCGGCAGCAGCATAATAGACAAAAAAAATCTGTGAATTACAGTAAGTATATATTCTGTCTATATTAAATAGTTAAATAAGTAGTGTAAAAATAAAAATTAAAAAAAAAGCAGTGAGGTAGCGTTTATGGGTTCAATGTCCATTCAGAAATCTGATGGCAGAGGGGAAGAAGCTGTCCCTGAATCGTTGAGTGTGTGCTTTCAGGTTCCTGTACCTCCTCCATGATGGTAGCATTGAGAACAGAGGATGTCCTGGGTGATGGGGGTCCTTAATGATGGATACCACCTTTGTGAGGCATCGCTCCTTGAAGGTGTCCTGGATATTATGGAGGCTAATGCCCACGATAGAGGTGACTAAGCTTACAACTCTCTGCAGCTTACTCTGATCCTGTGCAGTAGCCACCCCCTCACTCAAACCAGACAGTGAAACAGCCAGTTAGAATGCTCTCTGCGGTACATCTGTAGAAACTTGCCAGTGTCTTTGATGACATACCAAATCTCCTCAAACCCCTAATGGAATTTAGCTGTTGTTATGCCTTCTTTGTAACTGCATCGATACGTTAGGCCCAGGATAAATCCTCAGCGATGTTGACACCAGGGATCTTGAAATTGCTACTCATTTCACTTCTGATCCCTTTAATGAGGACTCGTGTGTGTTCCCTCCTCTTACCATTCCTGAAGTCCACCATCAGTTCTTCGGTCTTATTGACATTAAGTACAAGGTTTTTGCAGGTAAAATGGCAGAGATGTTGTATGCTTAAGGGAAACCATAAGAACTCCTTTATTGTCTTCCAAATACAAAATATAAAATACAGTAAAAAACTTCACATAATTAAGTCATCACGTCAGACCAGCCTCTTAAGGTGAACCCCAACTCAACGTTGGTGGTTGTGAATTATGTATATGTTTCTACCCCTACAATACCCCACAGAGGCCCCCTGAAGCTCACTAAAACTAGCACTGTGAGCCTGTCCGAAGATCAGATGAGCTGCCTGGCTCGGATCCAATGTTCAGCAAGGGCCTCTGGCTCATCCATTGGTGTGCTGACATGCTGATGGTCATGTTGTGATGCCACGGCATGGTAGTGGAATCCTCCTGATCTTTATTGGCTGGTTTAAGGTGCTCTACTGAAATACATTCAGGTTTCCCCCTCCTATCTATGATAAAAGCCTTTTCTCTCCGTTCCAAAACACAGAATGGGCCATCATAAGGAGGTCTAATGTGCTGTTGGTGTGTATCATGGTGGAGGAAAACAAACGAGGTGGAAGGGAGGTCAACAGGAACCCAAGGGTGCTGTATGCCATGATGGGAGGTAGGAAAAGGTGCAAATGAATTGGGTTTACTGAGGAGGGCGGAATGCTGTCCACAGGCCGACCAGGTGGTCGTGGTACCAGGAATAAAATCACCTGGCATTTGTAATGGTTGCCTGTATGCCAACTCAGTCATGGATGACTGCAGGTGCTCTTTTGGAGCTGTCCTGAGCCCCTGCAGGACCCACAGGAGACCATCATGTCAACACTCATCTTTCAGGGAAGCCCTCAGAGCAGCTTTTAAGGAGCAGTGAAACCACTCACATAGGCCATTGGAGTGTGGGTGATACGCTGTGGTGTGATATAGCTTAACACTGAGGTTCTGGGCTATCGCAGCCCTTAGGTCTGATGTGAATTGGGGACCACGGTCAGAGGAAATATCAGATGGGGTGCCAAACTGAGCAACACCTGCGGCCATCATCGATGCAAGATAGACGACCTCTGGCCACATGGTGATGTAGTCCACCATGGTAAAGGGTGCATGAGACCGCCGGGGGGGAGGGGGTGGAGAAGAGAATCGAACAGGTCCACGTTGACATGGTCAAACTGTCACTCAGGGACCTCAAAAGTGCCAATGGCACCTGAACATGACAGTTAATTTTTGCCGCCAGGCACTCAGCACAGCTGCACTCCAATCACGCATGTCCTTACTAAGGCTGTGCCGCACAAACTTCGGTGCAGCCAGTTTCTGTAAGGCCTTCCAGCCTGCACGCAAGAGGCCGAGAACAGTTTGCAGGCACTATGGAGTGAGGGAGACCGCCTGAGACATCGAACAGGAGAGAAACTGCAGCTTTCCCGAACTCAATGTCAGCCAACCGCAGACCCGTGACTGCTGTTCGGTAACATCCCCCTATGTGTATGGCCTCAACCGTTGACCATAAGAGGCAATCAGCCATGGCGTTCTTTCTCCCCTTGATGTGTCGTTTGTCAGTTGTGAACTTGGATATGTAGGCCAGGTGGTGTTGCTGCCATGCAGACCAAGGGTCTGATATTTTGGCCATTGTGTGTATCCCTTAGGTTTAACTTAATAAACCCATTCTGTAACTTATTTTAGTTTTCACCATTGTTCCTTGTCTTTCTTTTGTCAGGATCAAGGATAGATTTTACCTTTTTGTTAGCTTCACTGCCCACCCCACCCCCCAGGATTGTGTTGCTCTTAGTTTATTCTTTTGGTATCAATTAGAACCCTTACGCATAGAAACTTATTTTTGTTTTCCCATCGTATATGTTCTTAACATACTCAGTGAGTGTGCTTATTGAATGAAAGTTACACATAATTAATAGTATATAAATTTCTACAGCTATCCTCTGATAGCTCACCTGTTAAAAACAGCATGGTGGTGATAACAATCTAGTTGCACCTTCTTTGGACACTTGATCACAGGGAGAATTATTGTTGTCAGTTTGAAAAACTTGTACACAAAGAAATCAGATTATTATTATGAGGCTCTTGGTCTTTCAAATGTGTTAACAATCACTGTTTACTAGTCTTTATGATTTCAAATTAGTTACTGTGCCTCCGCCAAGACTATAGTAATTTCGTTGATAATCCAGGTGAATGGGTCAGTTTTCATGGGGATACACCGCACAGCATAAAGCAATCGTAAATTATTTTGTTCAGATCATCAGGGCAGAAAGCTAAATATGTTTCAGGATGCCACTACCACATCCGCATTAGAACATGAGTCGAGGTATTAATCATACATTCTGCCTAGTTTTATAGTGGCATCTGATCTTCTGAAGAAATATTAATAGTCAGAGACTTCAAATCCCTGGCTATTAATATGGTGAAAGAGCTGATTGTGGACTTCAGGAAGGGTAAGATGAAGGAACACGGACCAGTCTTCATAGAGGGATCAGAAGTGGAGAGAGTGAGCAGTTTCTGGGTGTCAAGATCTCTGCGGATCTAACCTGGTCCCAACATATCAATGTAGTTATAAAGAAGGTAAGACAGTGGCTATATTTCATTAGGAGTTTGAAGAGATTTGGCATGTCAACAAATACACTCAAAAACTTCTATAGTTGTATTGTGGAGAACGTGCAGACAGACTGCAGCAATGTTTGATATGGGGCGGGGGGTAGAGCTACTGCACAGGACTGAAAGAAGCTGCAGAGGGTTGTAAATCTAGTCAGCTCCATCTTGGATACTAGCCTACAAAGTACCCAGGGCATCTTCAGAGAGCTGTGTCTCAGAAAGGCAGCATCCATTACTAAGGACCTCCAGCACCCAGGACATGCCCTTTTCTCACTGTTACCATCAGGAACACCCAGCGATTCAGGAACAGCTTCTTCCCCTCTGCCATCTGATTTCTAAATGGACATTGAACCCTTGGACACTCCCTCACTTCTTTTAGTATACAGTATTTGTTTTTTTGTACTTTTTTTTGATCTATTCAATATATGTATACTGTAATTGATTTACTTGTTTATTATTACATTTTTTCTCTTCTAGATTATGTATTGCAATGAACTGCTGCTGCTAAGTTAACAAATTTCACGTCACATGCCGGTGATAATAAACCTGATTCTGAAATCCCTACTAGTGAATACTGACTACCGAAAATTAGTCTTTGAGGATGCACAGCAGTATAATTCCATCCCAGTGAACCCTGACCATAGGAAGATGTGCTCTGACCGTTCATACTCTGATTAGAAAGTAAGAGTTATGTCACATTTTCAATATATCTGAATTATTTTAATATACTACCAATGATATATGAAGAACGATTTAACATCAAAATTGTCCCAGTAGTATATTTTTACTGAAAGGCACAGGATTATATGACAAATCTTGACTGCTCCAATAGATGGTACATTTATCATCTGCTAAGTGAAGCAAAATTGGAGAGATTTTGCTGGGCCTATGTTGCAGAATTTAGAACTGTGGTCAATGACAGAAAGGTGAAAACACTAAAAGAATTTATCATATTTGTTCTAAATAAACTTTCTTCCTTCAAATCCATAACAATCATTAAGAATATTCATTTTAAGCGTCTTTGACAGCTGCAATTATGTGTCAATGAGATAATATGCTGCAAAAATCACTGTACATTCTTAAGAAATCTTGAATGTGCTATGCTTTTCAAACGGGCATATCATGTGGGACTGCCAAAGCAATGGCTTGCCACTAAAGATTACAACTGGCTATATGTCTCCAAGTCTGATTTAGCTGGACAAATCCTCAGAAGACTTGACATTTCTAAGACAGGAACATTCAAATACAAATGGATTAAATAAATTTGAAGTCAAGGGGGCGAGTTGAGGCATACATCTTCTTACCTAGAGCATGAATCTCTGGAAAATCCTGCAAATAAGGAGCACTCAATTTAAGTTCCCACTGTCACCCTTAACTCCAGTATTGAAGCAGTCAGTTGCCTAGCAACCACTGACACCAGCTACCAATATGTCCACATTAGTATACACAGAGAAGTACAAGTTGTTGTCATTTGTGGTATTGTTACCAAACTGACAAGATTTGTCAACATTTTCTCATAAATAAAAATCAAACTATTTCCTTCTGAACAAGTCAGTTTTTCTCCTTTGAGAGAAAAAAAATGAATTCACCATGTTTTATTTGAATTTCAGCCTTTATTAATAAACATGTTTAGACTGAAACCACGATAAATACTTTGAGGAATTTTAAATTGTGGTTTATCAAGAAATAATATTTCAGTCACACAGCTGTTGTAAACTCAGTTATGAAAATAATCTCTTCTGAACCATTTTTTGGGATCAATGATGCAAAAAAAATCTAAAAACACAAATATTGTCAAATACCAGCAAAGTTCAAAAATGAAAGCCCTAATGTATCCTGCTGAAGTCCAGTACTCTTCCAGATTTACTTTTATGTTTCTCAGTGTTGTAAAAATCTGTATGTACATATTTCGAGTAGGTTGATTTTTCTCAGAACTGCCAACAGCTCTTTACTCCATAGTTACCATGTTAATATTCTTCAGTATTCTCAAATCAAAACAGCCTCCTTCTAGTGCAAAGTAGCCACATAAAAATCTGCCAACCTCTTTATAAGGGCTCCTAGCTCTTAGGGAGTCTCAGAGAAATTCTCTGTACAGGATACAGTTTTCATATATGGAATTTCACAAAAGTTTAAGTATATTTATAGCTAACAGGTTATTTGATTATTCTAGCAGTCATATGAATTTTCTGTACTAATATCCAAGTACAAGACATGCAGGTGGCCCTCACATTTATCTCAGAATTTATTGAAATTCTACCAATTTGCTTCTTCCAAAATCCTTTACTAATTCAATGCCACTTTCATCCAAATAGTTTCACTGACTGCATACTTACAGGTCTTTTAGACGGTATAGTGATATCTGACAACTCTGGTCAGCAATGAGCATTGTTTCAGAACCCTTTATATCCACAGCTGAAATCCAATTCACTTTTTCTCCATGATCAACACTGAGCTTCAGCAAAACATCATTACTTTTATTTTTTTGGCTGCCTTTTGCACCACTGGCTGTTCCTTTACATTTACGTACTTTCTTAGTAGTGAAGCCAACTTTTGATTTTTGCCTCAATGATTTTGAAGGTCGTTTGTCATCTGTCAAGACTTGTTCTCCAAGGTCCCACAACAGGACTTTAGCATCATTCCCTCCAGAAATCAACCAATAAGGATGGGATGCAGAGTTCAGAAAATGGACCTGAGAAACACCCAAACTATGACCGCGGAATCCATTTTCTAACTCAAATCTTGTTCCTGTTACTCTGAACAAACGTATTTTGCCATCTTCAGCCCCACAGGCAAATATATTACCACAACTGGCAACTGATGTGAAATGAGCCAATGGTGGATTAAAAAGTTGGCACCCAGCTATCTGCTCATTTTTTTCTTCCTCTTGTGCCAGATCCTGAAGGTTCACAGTCCAGATGGGTTGAGATTTCTGCAAGTTCCACAGGATAACCTTCCCAGAGAAAACAAAATCAACTCAAAATGGTTGAAATGCAGATTTTCAATAGGTTTCAATAAGTACATTTAGTACAATAAGTACATTCAGAGAAATGTATACAATACATCCTGAAATTCTTTTTCTTTGCTTCATAACTTATCGAGCAGAAAGGACTTTCAACACAATATGTTGGTTAACACTTACCCATTATTCTCATAAACTGAATATTCATCTTTTTCCCCCTCTAACTACAAGTGTATGAGCAATGCAGGACATTTTTATGTCTGGATTATCTTCTTAGATGTTATCAAGTAGCACAGTTAATAGATTACTGGATGAATCACTTTCCGGTGGCAATTTGGAATTTCCCATCGTAGGTTCAGATTTTGCAATTGTGTAATACCCTATACAGAGACATGGGAAAAGCCAGATATGATTCCTAAACCTTGTCATATCTAGAAATACAGGTTATAAAATCTGCTTAGGTTCAATACTTCTTTTTCAGTATTTGGCTCACACCCGGCCATTTAAGGCAGTTCCTAGGGAGCATTTATGTCTGGAATTCAATGAAGAAAATGGAATTTAAAAAGATTCCAATGTCCAATGCACAGAGTCTAAAATTAGTTTAGTAACAAAGTGGTGGAATCTTATAGTACCAAGTCTCCCAGGTTTAAGGTTCATTAAAGAAATATTATACAGATATATTGGACTGTGAGATATGCAGCCTGTCTGATTAATTTAAACGGTTTATATCATGTGCAATGCTCAAATCAAGATTGTGATGGAATACTCTTCCTTTGCCTTGATGAGTGCAGCTTCAATATTGCAGATCACTTGATAGGAACCTCATCCAAAATTTACCACCTAAAAGGGTAAGGGGAGAAAATGTACAGGAATACCACCAATTAGAAGTTGTCTTCTATGCCACACGCTATCCTGACTTGGAAATACATATCCATTCTTTTAATGTCGCCGGTCAAAATCCTGAAACTTCCTACTCTACAGCATTGTGGGTAGAACCAAGTGTCAAGGTGTGTAGTTATTCAAGAAAGCAGTTCACCACCACCTTTCAAGTCCAACAGCATGGAATAAGTTTTGAAGTTTGTTCTTAAGTAGATTTACTACATGTGATTACCTTAAAATATTCAGAAAGAAGTTCTAATAAAACATTTAATAGTTATGATCAGTAATCATCTTTTTTACTCAATATTTTTGTAAATCAGAAGCAGTTTATGATGTAAAAAATAGCAACTAGAACATACAGATTTAAGGTAATTGACAAAAGATCAGAAATTACATAGTAATTTTTAAACCACTGCTTACAAAGATTGTGCAATCAGATTCAACCAGAACTTTCAAAAATGATATTGACACACACATTCAGTGGCCACTTTATTAGGCACAGCTGCTCATTAATATTTAATTCACCAATCACTTGGCAGTAACTCAGTGCATAAAAGCATGCAGACATGGTCAAGAGGTTCAGTTGCTGCTCAGACCAAACATCAGAATGGAAAAGAAAATGATCTAAGTGACTTTGACTGTGCAATGATTGCTGGTGCCAGACGGGGAGGTTTGAGTATCTCAGACACGGCAATTTTCATACTCGTGAGTCTCTAGTTTATAGAGATGGGTGTGAAAACAAACAAAAAAATCCAGTAAATGGCAGTTCTGTTGGCCAATATACCTTAATAATGAGAGAGGCTAGAGGAGAATGACCAGACTGGTTCAAGCCGACAAAAAGGCAACAGCATTACAACAGTGGTGTGCAGCACAGCATCTTTGAACGTTAAAGTGGATGGGGTACAGAATCCAAAAACCACAGCGGGTTCCACTCCTGTACCTATTAAAGTGGGCACTGAGTGTATGCTTTAGTAGGGCGAATGGGAAAAGGCAAGGAAGGACGTGGGGCTAATTCGATAGATCTTTCAAATTTTTGGAGAACGATAGGCTGGATAGCCTCCATTTGTGTTACATTGTAATACAAGTTCACTACAAAGTAGAAATATAACACACTTTTCTCGTTTCTGTAATAGCCTTTCTATTTCGATTGATAATCATAGTTTATATTTAAAATATCATTTTGCTTTACCAAAACCTTCAGGTATTCTTTTACCTTTAACTCCATTAACATCTTAATACAGAAATTCTCTCTCTCTCATCTCCTTGCCAATACTGAAAACACTGAACAATAATACATTGAACATTCAGGTGACATAAAACATCACTGGCAGAGATCAAATATGAATCTGAAGCTAAATATTTTCAAAGTTTGACTTTTGAAAACGTATGGCTGGCCACATTTTACAAACAGTACAATGTTGCACATTGTGCATGCCACTGTACTAATATCAAATTCAACCCAATTTTTAACAAATGTCACCTGATCAAAAACAGAATTGATTGTATGATAATTTTGAAAAGAAAACTTTACAAGTAACAATATTTTAAAAAGCACAGATTGAAATATTTCTTTCCATCAGTCTAATACCCCTTACTGTGCAGCCCAAATAAACATTACCATTTTACATGTACAATGTTGACCCAAGCTCCCAGCTTCAACTTCGGCAATGCTAAAACTAAATGTATTTACTAATGTGTACACAAAGTGCAGGGAAATTCCATTTTTTGTTTAAATTGTAATTAGCTTTAAGAAACCCTTTTGGTGATGAAATAATCTTCAATGCAAGGCTCAATAAGAACTTGTATGGTTATTGCAAAGAAATGCAAAGATATCAGTTTCCTCAAGATTTCTAGCACCATTATCTTCCGATATACAACAGGAAAAATATTAAGCAAACATTTTTATACCTCCCCTTTAACACTAGTAAAATTGAAAAAGTTGTTTTATTGATGAGCAAATACATCCTAATACCAAGGTATATACATGGTTTAAATTTCGTACATAGCTCATCAGTATTCACATATAGTAAGGAAGGCAAAAGCTTTTGTTTAAAGGTAACTTGTGCTTAAGTGTGTCCTGGATGACAGGAAAGAGAAAATAGGATGGATGGTAGTGGGCTGAAACATTGACCAGTATACTAGACCGATTACATGATACGAGTTTAGAACCTGAACCAAAGATAAATGTAACATTCCGTTACTATAATATTTAACTGCCAAGTCAGACCTACCTCCTCAAGGTCTTGGATTAGGATTTTAGCCTTTAAAGAATGGACTTGGCAGTGAAAAAATTAGCACCAAGACTGGCAACTAATACAAGTCTTTTTGGAAAAGGTCTATTTACTGGATTGTTCTATGTGTTTTGTTTTAAATGCTTCATGAAACACGGCTGCCCTTACAAGATCTGCATTTATTAACCACATTGATTTGCTCCTGTGATCATGGCGATGAGTCACTTCATTGAACCATTTGTCCTTTGTTTAAAGAACCATATAGTGATTAGTAACTAAGAGTTCCAGTATTTAGACACAATGCTGATGAAGGAACAGCATGTTCCCCAGCAAGTCAGGATTACTTGAGAGGGTGGCGTTGCCATGTACTTTCTGATGGTAGATTTTACGGGTTTGAGAGATGCTGAAGAAAGTACAGTATGGAGACATATTGCAGTGCATTTTAGATATTGATGCCTGCTGTAACCAATGAGTGCTGGTGAATGGAAATATGCTCATTGTCGTCAATTATCTGCCAAGCAAAAGATAGCTTTGGCAATGAATAAATGTTATTAGAACTGCAATCATTTATATGTAAATAGAGCATTTCATATCTGGCTTGTGGCTTGCAGATGTTGAAAAGGCTTCTCAGAGAGTTAAGAATCAAGTCATGCCCTGCAAAACACAGAGGCTATAATCTGCTCCTTCTGGAGTTGGTCTAGTTACTGTTCTAATTAATGGTGACTCTTTGGATATTAGAATACGGGTTACTCAGAGAAATCAATGGTATTGGATGGCACGGAGGAGATGATTAGAGATATTCTTATTGCAAAAGCCAGTGCCATGTGAGGAGCTGGATATAGAATGGAACACTTTCCATTCATCAGAGAACATCTCCACTTTTGATGTGATAATGAAAAGGCCTGCAAGCAGAAGCAGCAAAAATAAAGCTGGTTGGTGCCATGACATAGCTTCAAGGACTTCTGCAGGCAATATCCCTGAAGTGAGTTGATTAACTTCTAACAAACACATTCCTTGTATACTCCCCTTGTAAATTGAAGTCTAAAAGAGGTAGAGGCATAAAGGGATCCGTAACATGTATAAGAACTGAGGTTTATAGTATTTCTAGAGGAATTCAATTCATAACAGGTATTATGTTAAATGTGGTTGGAATCTTGTAAAGGGTTTACAGTAGATTTTAGTTCTAAAAACCTGCTTGGATAAACATAAGCAATAACCTCTCATTTGGTTCCTTGAATCTGGATCAAAGATCTGATCTATTGCTGGTGAACGCAGCAGGCCAGGCAGCGTCTCTAGGAAGAGGTGCAGTCGACGTTTCAGGCTGAGACCCTTTGTCAGGACTAACTGAAAGTAGAGATAGTAAGAGATTTGAAAGTGGGAGGGGGAGGGGGAGGGGGAGATCTGAAATGATAGGAGAAAGCAGGAGGGGGAGGGATGGAGCTATGAGTTGGAAAGTTGATTGGCAAAAGGGATATGAGAGGATCATGGGACGGGAGGCCTAGGGAGAAAAAAAGGGAGGGGGGGGAAGCCCAGAGGATGGGCAAGGAGTATAGATAGAGGGACAGAGGGAGAAAAAGAGAGAGAAAAAGTTAATAAAAAAATAAATAAATAACAGATGGGGTAGGTAGGGGAGGTGGGGCATTAACAGAAGTTAGAGAAGTCAATGTTCATGTCATCAGCTTGGAGGCTACCCAGACAGAATATAAGGTGTTGTTCCTCCAACCTGAGTGTGGCTTCATCTTGACAGTAGAGGAGGCCGTGGATACACATGTCAGAATGGGAATTAAAACGTGTAGCCACTGGGAGATCCGGAGGCTGGCGGGATGGTAGGTGAGGACAAGGGGAACCCTATTCCTAGTGGGGTGGCAGGAGGATGGAGTGAGAGCAGATGTGCGTGAAATGGGCAAGATGCGTTTGAGAGCAGAGTTGATCATGGAGGAAGGGAAGCCCCTTTCTTTAAAAAAGGACATCTCCCTCATCCTGGAATGAAAAGCCTCATTCGCCCTGTCCTCACCTCCCACCCCACCAGCCTCCGGGTCCAACATATTATTCTCCGTAACTTCCGCCACCTCCAATGGGATCCCACCACTAAGCACATCTTTCCCTCCCCCCCCCCCCCGCTTTCCGCAGGATCGCTCCCTACGTGACTTCCTTGTCCATTCGTCCCCCCCCATCCCTTCCCACCGATCTCCCTCCTGGCACTTATCCTTGTAAGCGGAACAAGTGCTACACATGCCCTTACACTTCCTCCCTTATCACCATTCGGGGCCCCAGTCCTTCCAGGTGAGGCGACACTTCACCTGTGAGTCAGCTGGGGTGATATACTGTGTCCGGTGCTCCCGATGTGGCCTTCTATAAATTGGCGAGACCCGACGCAGACTGGGAGATCGTTTTGCTGAACACCTACGCTCTGTCCGCCAGAGAAAGCAGGATCTCCCAATGGCCACCCATTTTAATTCCACGTCTCATTCTCATTCTGATATGTCTATCCACGGCCTCCTCTACTGTCAAGATGAAGCCACACTCAGGTTGGAGGAACAACACCTTATATTCCGTCTGGGTAGCCTCCAACCTGATGGCATGAACATTGACTTCTCTAACTGCCAATAATGCCCCACCTCCCCTTCATACCCCGTCTGTTATTTATTTTTTTTTCTCTCCCTTTTTCTCCCTCTGTCCCTCTCCCTATACTCCTTGCCCATCCTCTGGGCTTCCCCCCCCCTCCCTTTTCTTTCTCTCTGGGCCTCCTGTCCCATGATCCTCTCATATCCCTTTTGCCAATCACCTGTCCAGCTCTTGGCTCCATCCCTCCCCCTTCTGTCTTCTCATATCATTTCAGATCTCCCCCTCCCCTCCCACTTTCAAATCTCTCACTAGCTCTTCTTTCAGTTAGTCTTGGCGAAGGGTCTCGGCCCGAAACATCGACTGTACCTCTTCCTATAGATGCTGCCTGGCCTGCTGTATTCGCCAGCAATTTTTACGTGTGTTGCTTGAAATTTCGCGCATCTGCAGATTTCCTCGTGTCTGATCTATTGCTGATGCGTTGTGCCTCTCAGCTCAGGGCCAATGAACAATGAGATTGATACCCATAAGAAGTTTCTTTACTGTATACATCAAACAATAAATGTTGCAACATGAAACTATTTCAGCTGAAAAAATCTCTCCTTAAATAAAGATATTTTTTCCTTTCAGAACAAACTGCAACTCTGTATATTCTCAAACAATGGTGCTTCCAAACTGATAAAAGTTGGCTGATTTTCAGCTGGAATCATGTATAGTTACCTTTGGATGCAGGTCATATTCTTCTCAACTTTGTTTGACCCTAAATAATCTTAAGTAAATGATTTCATCTTATTACAGCACCATTGCTTATAGAGCTATTTTAAGCACCTCCTGATTCCCTTTGATACTCAATTATGTTACAATGCACAAAACAATACCATACATACCTGCATATCTAAACCACAGGAAAGCAGACTCTGTGGCCGCTGAGGTCGAAAAGTTACACAGGAACAAATATTTGAGTGTTTTTGTAGACTGCGGGTGACTTGCTTGCTAGCCATGTCTATGATCTTAATTGATCCAGAATCATCTGCAGCTGCAAGATAACTGTCTGTTTCATTTAGAGAAATGCAATTTATTTCATCCTCATTCACACGGAAGCACTCAATGGGCTCCTTGAGAGATCGAATATCTAATGCACTTATTGCTTCACCATGAGATGCATAGACTATGTTTTCACATGTGTGTGAGAATGATATACAAGTGACATCGTCGCCCTCTAGATTCAGATGGCCAACGGTGGAACCTTCGATATTCCAGACTGCAAAGGATCCTTCCTCAGCTCCTGATGCCACAAGACCTTCACGGTTGACATCCAGGCATAGCACTGGAGAATCCCCTGCTGTCCACTTAGTGGCCATAATATCTATTTTAAAAAAAAGGCCAAAATAACATAGTACTACAGTTTCCCCCACATTAACTGTTCAATAACATTAAGGATAATTAGTGATGGCAGAGGGGTAACCTGCCATATGGTTAATTCACAATAACACAATGTTCTTGCTCATTATTACCAGCACCTTTCTTCTCTGCTCACACGACCCAATTCCTTCATTCCATCACTTAAAAATCTCTACAATCACAGCCCCTCTTCATTCTTTCTCTATCTTAGACTCCATTCCCACCTCCACTGTTCTCATTCCTTTGTTTTTACCTTTCTCACTCAATCTTTCCATTCCCCTATCTCCACCAAACCCCATCCAGCTCCTTCTCTCAACCCCACAGTTAAAAGCTTACCTGCACAACCCTCTACTGCTTGCTTCCCTTCACTTCATCCACTCGCCAACTTCCTCCCATCCACTCCAATCAATCTTCTCAATGTTCCCTCTCTCAAGCCAGTGTTCACCAGCCTCACTCACCCATTTGATCCCTTGAATCTGGATCAAACAAGGACTAAGAGATCTGATCTATGGATGATGTGTCGTGCCTCTGAGCTCTAGGCCAATGAATAATGAGACTGATACCCATAAGAAGTTTTTTTCCTGTCTACATCGAACAATAAATGGTGCAGCATGAAATTATTTCAGCCGAGTAACATCTATCCTTAAATAAATCTATTTCCCCTTCAGAACAACCTGCAACTCTGTCAAAAAAAACATGATGGTGTTTCCAAACTGATAAAAGTTGGCTGATTTTCACCTGGAATCGTGTACCTTTGGATGTGGGATGTATTCTTCTCAACTTTGTTTGGCTCAGAATAACCTGAAGCAAGACACACAGAATGTTGGAGGAACTCAGGAGGCCCTACCTGCTGAGCTCCTCCAGCATTTTGTGTGTTTTGCTTGGATATCCAGCATCTGCAGATTTTCTTTTGTTTATAATCTGAAGCAAATGGTTTCCTTTTATTACACCACCATTGCTTTCAGAGCCATTTTAAACGCCCACTTGATTCCTCAGTTACGTTACCAAAGCCATCATCCACAACTGCCTCACCTTACAACACATCCATATATATCATATTAACATCATCCTCAATTTGCTCCCCCACCCATACCAGCCGCTGTGTCCTCTCCCTCCCCACCCCCACCGGTCGTGCTGCTCCATCGAACGACTCTTTCCTCACCTCCGCTTATTCCGCCCCCGGGAATACGTCAAGCTTTGCGTCACGCGTTCCCAGCTGCCCGGCGCCGGGCGGCGTACGCGATCCTGACGTCTTCACGCCGACGTGCGGGTGCACGTGCAGCCCTACGCCTGGCCTCTTCCCACCTCGAGCGGAGCCGGTGTTTGATATTGGTGGTTCAGCTCCTAGTTTTGTCCACTATCCCCTTAAAATTCTACCGTAAAAATAATTAAACGGAAAGTTACCGGCTATTAATCCATTCCAGCTAGGAATGTTAACCACGTTTTGCCAGGTGTAAGATTTGGAGATGCTCTATTTCCCTGGTATTGGAATCTGAGATGCAGTCACCCAGTGGTGGGAACTGCCCGAACAGAACTTTGCAAAGGGTATGGGGAAAGAGCAAAGCTTTTCACTAGGACACGGACTTTATTCGTTCCTGGTAATATCAATGGAAGATGTGGAGAATGAGAATGGGGAATTTTAGTAACATGAAGAGAGTGGATACTCCGATTAGGGCGGGGAAGTAAGATGGTGTTGTGGGTGCTATTATGTTTTGTAAGTCAAAACAAAAAATAATCAAAAGATAAAACAAGGGAGCTGAGAGATACGTGTAAACTTCGTTTTCGCTTTCAGCGAGTCTCATATGACATGTACGTTTACATATAACCCGCAATGAATTATAGAAGCAAGAAAGAATGCTTAATCGAGAAATATATTTACAATATTCAAATATTAAATACACAACAGATGGGCTGAGGAGATTGAGAGTGAAGAGTCTCCACTGAAAAGTTGACTGTTAATTATAGTGATCATAGAGTGTGTTATACAGAAAGTGCATAGCTGACTAGCTAAGATCTCCCAGCATATTGTTTGTTGCCTCACATTTCAGCATCTGCGTTCTATATCTGCAGAAGATTGCGGTGTTGTATTAATCTCTCATTGCTGAGGAAGACTGATAAATCAATTAAGTATTTTATTCACTAAGATCTTCCATATTGCTACTGTGAAGTTACCAATTTCTCCTGAAAATGCTCTGTGAATATACACAGGCAAAATGTGATTCAAAATTGGTACTAAATAGAGAACATAAGAATATGGAACAGGAATAGACCATCTGTCACTTTGAATCTGATCTGCCATTCGTCAGAAGACTGGCTGGCTTTCTAAATCGGCTCCAATTTCCTGCACTAATCCTGTAATCTATCCCTTAATATCCACAAATCTACTGATCTATGTTTGAGTGAGCTGAGCATTCACAGTTCCCTGGTTCGAAAATTCCAAAAATTCTCCATGTCCTGAAGAGTTTTTTGTTTCTGCACCCAGGTCTCAGCTAACCTTCTTTAATTCAGGGACTGTGAGCCCAGGTTCTAGTCTCATCGGCAGGGGAACGAGCCCCCCAGCAGCCAACTATCAAGCATTCTATGGGTTTCAGACATCGTGTTCATTCATGTAGGCTCTGGAGAATACTGAAGTAACAAAAAATCTGGGAAAGACTCAACAGGTCCGGCTTTGTCTCTGGGAAGGGCCTTTGATGTGAAATGTTAGCTCTGTTTTTTCCCCCACAGGTGTGGTCTGACCTGCTGAGTATGTAACACTATTTTAACGTTTTTATATCCAGTATCTGCAGGTTTTTAAAAAAAATTTCGCTTACCTGGAGAATAAAGGCCAAATTGACTCAATTTCTCTGTATACAGCAAATCTACCATACAAGGAACCAGTCAGATGAAGCTTTATCTCACCTCTTCTATGGCAAATATGAGAGCTGGGTTCAAATTTTCCTTTGCTTTAATATATTTCTCAAGTCATACGCAAAGTATTCTCTTTTATTGTTGTTTGAAAATACATGCTTTGGACAATTTCTGTAGGAAGAGGTGCAGTCGACGTTTCAGGCCGAGACCCTTCGTCAGGACTAACTGAAGGAAGAGTGAGTAAGGGATTTGAAAGTTGGAGGGGGAGGGGGAGATCCAAAATGATAGGAGAAGACAGGAGGGGGAGGGATAGAGCCAAGAGCTGGACAGGTGATAAGCAAAAGGGGATACGAGAAGATCATGGGACAGGAGGTCCAGGAAGAAAGACAAGGGGGGGGGACCCAGAGGATGGGCAAGGGGTATATTCAGAGGGACAGAGGGAGAAAAAGGAGAGTGAGAGAAAGAATGTGTGCATAAAAATGAGTAACAGATGGGGTACGAAGGGGAGGTGGGGCCTTAGCGGAAGTTAGAGAAGTCGATGTTCAGATGTCTGGGTAGCCTCCAACCTGATGGCATGAACATCGACTTCTCTAACTTCCGCTAAGGCCCCACCTCCCCCTCGTACCCCATCTGTTACTCATTTTTATGCACACATTCTTTCTCTCACTCTCCTTTTTCTCCCTCTGTCCCTCTGAATCTCTGAATATACCTCTTGCCCATCCTCTGGGTCCCCTCCCCTTGTCTTTCTTCCCAGACCTTCTGTCCCATGATCCTCTCGTATCCCCTTTTGCCAATCACCTGTCCAGCTCTTGGCTCTATCCCTCCCCCTCCTGTCTTCTCCTATCATTTTGGATCTCCCCCTCCCCCTCCAACTTTCAAATCCCTTACTCACTCTTCCTTCAGTTAGTCCTGACGAAGGGTTTTTGCCTGAAACGTCGACTGTACCTCTTCCTAGAGATGCTGCCTGGCCTGCTGCGTTCACCAGCAACTTTGATGTGTGTTGCTTGAATTTCCAGCATCTGCAGAATTCCTGTTGTTTGGACAATTTCGTCAGTTCTGCCATGAATGGAGAAAGACTTTCATCATTTATTTGCTTCCTCCAGTTAAACATAAACTTGAGTCATTTTGTGATAATAAATAACTTCAAGTTCAAATAATCCTTGGTCATTTTGACTAACTGCATATATATTAGATTGAGCAGAAATGATATTATTCTTATTTGATGCTTCCTTTTCAGGATTTTACATAATAATAGTTACATTTTTGGTTCTGCTGTAACTTAAATTTCTTCTAAAATATACAAAGTGTAAATTAAGTGCTTAGGCAGTGCAATACAATTCTGGGGCCTTGGAAAAATCTTAGCAACTAGTTTAAGTATCTTTAACAAATACATTAAATAGTTAATCTTGGTGTTTTCCTTGCCACTAACTGTTATGTCCAGTAAATGGTCAAATCTTAGTTTAAAATGAGTGTACAACCGTACCAGTGTATTGTACCCAGGAAATACTTCCAAATATGGAAAGAGTTGTAATAGCTCTGAATTTCATTTGGTTGCTAGCAACTTGGTGTAATAGAAAGGCATCTACCTTTAAACTAGAAACAAGAGAAAATCTGCAGATGCTGGAAATCCGAGCAACACACACAAAATGCTGGAGGAATTCAGCAGGCCTGGCGGCATCTATGGAAAAAAGTACAGTCGACGTTTTGGCCCATTGTTACAGCACTACTCAGATTGGACAGACTGGTGAGCTCGTCTACTGAGGCTAAATGGGTGGAACTGAGGAATAAGAAAGGTATGACCATGTTAATGGGAGTATATCATAGATCACCCACCAGTCCATGGGATCTAGAGGAGCAAATGTGTAGAGTGATCACGGGCTATTGCAAGAAACATAAGGTTGTGAAAGGAGGGGATTTTAATTTTTCACATATTGACTTGGACTTCCATCCTTAGAGGTCCCAACTAGGGAGAATGTGAAACTTGATCTCTATTAGGGAATGAGACAGGGCAGGTGACAGAGGTTTTTGTAGGAGAATACTTTGCATCTAGTGATCGTAATGTCATTAGTTTTGAGATAATTATGGAGAAGGATAGGTCTGCTTCTCGGGTAGAGATCCTGAATTGGAGAAAGTCCAATTTTCATGGTATCAGAAAGGATCTGGCAAGTATGGTTTGGAACAGGTTGTTTTCTGGCAAAGGTGTACTTAGTAAATGGGAGGCCTTCGAAAGAGAAATTTTGAGAGTACAAGAGTTTGAATGTTCCTATCAGAATAATAGGCAAGGATAACAGATTTAGGGAAACTTGGTTTTTGAAAGATATTTGAGGTCCTAGTTAAGAAGAAGGAGGTACATTGCAGGTATTGGCAGAAAGGAGCAAATGAGGTACTTGAGGAGTGTAAGAAAATCAGGAGGACAAATAAAAGGCCTGAGGTTGCTGTAGCAGACAAGGTGAAGGAGAATCCTAAGGGCTCCTACAGGTATACTTAGAGCAACAGGATAGCAAGGGACACAATTGGCCATCAGGAAGATCAGAGTGTTTATCTATGCATGGAGTCGAAAGAGATAGGGGAGATCTGAAATGGATTTTTTTGCACCAGTATTTACTTTGGAGTTGGGTACAGAATCTACGGAATTGAGATAAAGTGAGGTCACGGACCCGATACAGATTACAGAGGAGGAGGTCTTTGCTGTGTTGAGGAAAATTAAAGTGGCTAACTCCCCAGAGCCTGACAAGATGTTCCCTCAGACCCTGTGGAAGGCTAGTGCAAAAGTTGCAGAGGCCCTAGCACAGGTATTTAAAAGATCCTTAACCACAGATGAAGTGCTGGGGGATTGGAGGATAGCTAATGTTGTTTCATTATTTAAGAAAGGCTCTAAGAATAAACCAGGAAATTGTAAGCCTCATATCTGTAAGTGGAAAAGTTATTGGAAGGTTTTCTAAGGGATTGGATAAATAAGTATTTGGATAGACAGGGACAGATTAGGGATAATAAACGTGGCTTTGTAGGTTATGTCTAAACAATTTTGTAGGGTTTTTCGAGGAAGTCACCAAGAAGCTTGATGAAGGCAAGGCTGTGGATGTTGTCTATGTGGATTTTAGCAAGGCCTTTGACAACCTCTGCTCAGGAGGTTAGTTAAAAGGGTTCAGGCGCTTGGCATTCAAGATGAGGTAGTAAATTAGATTAGACAGTGGCTTCGCGGGAGAAGCTAGTGAGCGGTGGTAGAAGGTTGCCTCTCTGACTGGAGGCCTGTGTCTAGTGGTGTGCCACAGGGATTCATGCTTGGATGATAATGTGGTAAACTAAATCAGCAAATTTGTGGTTGAGACTAAGATTGGTGGTGTAGTGGTCAGTGAAAGAGACTATTGAAGCCTGCAACAGGATCAGGGCCTGCTGAGAAAATGGGCTGAGAAAGGGTAAATGGAATTTAATGCAGACAAGTATGAGGTGTTGCACTTAGGGAGGATAAACCAGGCAGGACTTATGCAGTGAGCAGTAGGGCACTGAGGAGTGTGTTAGAAGTCTAGGAATACAGATCCATAATTCCTTGAAAGCGGTGTCACAGTTAGATAGGGTCATAAAGAAAGCTTATGGCACATTGGTGTTCATGGTATTGAATACAGGAGTTGTGCTAAGATGTTGGTGAGGCCTAACTTGGAGTATTTTTCACTGAGGTTAAATGAGAGAGCTATAGTTCAATAGTTAAGGGTGAAACATGAGATGGTTAAGGAGAACATGAGGGGGAACTCCTTCACTCAGAGAGTGGTGAAGATGTGGAACGAGCTGCTAGTGGAAGTCATGGATGCAGGTTTGATTTCAACATTTCAAAGAAATTTGGATAGTTACATGGATGAGGGAGGTAATGGAGGGCTATGGTCCAGGTGCAGGTAAATGAATCTAGGCAGATTAATAGTTGGGCATGGACTCAGTGGGTCAAAGGGCCTGTTTCTCTGCTGTAGTGTTCCATGACTGACTTGATGACTCTATAAGGTGTTCTCTGATAGCAGTAACATGCATACTGGCTGTCAGGCAGGCTGAGCAGAAAGGGGAAAAGGGATGGAGGCTGGAAGAAGTGATGATGAAAGGAGTGGGGAGAGCAGAATAAGGGAAGATCTAGGAAGGAAAAGAGAGAAGAGGGATGGAGTTGAGGGAGATATTGGGAATTAGAGAAAGGGGGAAATAAAATAGAAGGAAAAGAAAGGGGACAGGAAGAGGGGAAATGAAAAGTGGAAAAAAAGTGGATAGCTGGAGGAGAAAGGAAGGGAGGTGATTAGGAATCTAATGGAAGAGGAGGTTGAGAGGGCAAGAGGAAGGAATTTGGCAAGGAGCTGGTTAGACTATGGGGTCAGGGTGGGATACAATGGATGGGTTGGAGAAAAAGTTATTTTCAGTTTATAGGGAGTTGACAACCGTGAGCAGATTGCTCAGGAACAGAGATTATCCATTTATGACATTGTGTCCTGACCCAGAATGGAAAGCCCCAGAAGGTCAGACGCTTTGATATCAGGGCAGGGTGCTGCTGAGAGCTGGTTTCATGGAAACCTGAATAAAACAGGAGAAGGCAGTTCTGATATGGAATGTGTTAATCTGGATGAGGAAATAATAGGGGTGCATCTTGGGTCATGAAATTAGAATATCATTGTTGATCCAGTATCAGAAAGGTCCTCAGGCTGGGTGGAGCCTAACCCTGGGAGTCTTTACAGGAGGTCAGTCTTTCTCTTCTCTCCTCTACCTCTGTGCTGATATTATGGCATTTTACTTCTTCAAAATTAAATTTGAACAATGTGAACAGAATGAAGGGGGAAGAATTTCTGAAATTTGTTCAGAACTCTCTTGACTGGTATGTTCTCAGCCCAGCTAGGAAGGATGCTGGTCTGCTGCTGGAAAGTGAGGTGTCTGTTGGAAAATATTTGGGTATGAGTGATAATCGTACCTTAAAGTTTCATGTTAGTGATAGAGAAGAGGAAGCAACAATATGCAACTTAAACTGAAAGAATGTTAACTTCATTGTGGTGAGAAGGTATCAGTCTGGATAAAATGGACCCAAAGCTGAGATTGAGAAGAAAAACTGTTATGTTTCTGGGACTGTCAGGCAACATGTTAACATTTACTACACCACTGGCTATCCCAGACTGAGGCTTCACATAGCATGAGTCCAAACCTGTATTCATCCTCCTGTCCTCCCTTTATACACCCAACTATTGCTGAGTCATCAGGGAATTTCTGCAGATGACATAACTTAGTGTTGTATCTAGAGTCTGAGGTATACAGGGTAAACAGGAAGGGAGCCAATACAGTGCCCTGTAGGACCCCAGTACTGCTTATAACCATGTCTGATACACAGCTCTGAAGCTGCTCAAACAGTGGTCTGCAAGTCAGGTCATCCATTTTCTCCCATTTAATGCAGGTTGGCACTTCCATTGTATCCTGGATAATGGGCTACTCATTAATATGTTCATATTTATTTGAACATACCAGTTCTTTTTTAATTTACTGCTTGCCCATGAAATGATAATTGAAAAAAAAAACAAAGCCTTTATGGTCTTGCTGCTGGTATTCCACAGTAGAAGATACTGTGCAGTTGTTTTGGATTATTCCATGTTAGAATGAAGGATATAAAATTGCATACATAATGACAAATGACACATTCAAACAACATAATCTCTTTTATTGAATGCACCACTGATACACTTCAGTTTCTGTGTTGCTGTTGTTTATTCTGGACTCATTAACTCCATTTATGTCCATTTATACTGCAGGTAGGTACTGATGAACAAACCTGCAGTAATTGCTGAATACTAACCTATTCTTTAGCAAGCAATATCACATTTAAAATACATTAATTCCTAAATGTCACTGGTGAAATTGGTAAATTAGTTTATTATTTTCATATGTACCAAAGTACAGTGAGTGTGGCGCATGGCCAAGTGGTTAAGGCGTTGGACTAGCGATCTGAAGGTCATGAGTTCAAACCCTAGCCGAGCAGCGTGTTGTATCCTTAGCAAGGCACTTAACCACACACTGCTCCAGTTCACCCAGCTGAAAATGGGTACCAGCAAAATGCTGGGGGTTAACCTCGGGTTAGACTGGCGTTCTATCCGGCGGGGGAGGTCTCGTACTCTCAGTCACTTCACGCCACAGAAACCGGCATAAGCACCGGCCTGATGAGCCTATAAGGCTCGAGACAGACTTTAACAAAGTACAGTGAAAATCTTGTCTTGCATGCAGATCAATTCATTACAGCGCTATATTGAGGTTGTACAAGGTAAGATCAATAACGGAATGGAGAATAAAGTGCTACTGTTACAGAGAGAGCGTAGTGCAAGTAGACAATAAGGTGCAAAGCAATAATGAAGTATGTTGTGAAGTCAAGAGTCTATCTTCATTGACATAAGGAACTGTTCAATAGTCTTTTAACAGAACACTAGAAGCTGGTGGTACATACTTGCAGGATTTTGTATCTACAGCCTATGGGAGGTGGGAGACAAGAGGATGTTCACAGTGGGTTGGGTTTTTGACTGCTGACTACTTTACTAGGGCAGTGAGAATTGTAGACAGAGCCTGTGAAGAAGAGGCCGGTGTCCCCGGTGTGCTGAGCTTTATCTACAACCCTCTGTATTTTTGTTGTGGCCACAGGCAACACAGTTGCCCTACCAAGCTGCGAAGCATCCAGTTAGGATGCTGTCTATAGTGCATTAATTAAAAATTGGTGTGTGTCAAAGGGGCCAAACGAAATTTCTTTAGCTTGAGAATGTAGAGGTACTGATGATTTTTCTTGGCCAAGACATCTGCATGGTTGTATCAATTGAACGGTTCATTCCTAGGAACTTGAAGCCCTCAGCCCTCTTGACCTCAGCAATATTGGTGTAGACAGGAGCATGTGCACTGCCTCCTTCCTGAAGTCAATGACCAGCTCTTTTGTTTTACTGATGTTGAGGAAAAGTAGTCATGAGCATTGAGCTGTGGACTATGATACAAATCAGTGACAACAACTGAAATGATTTTCAGGCCAGAAAAATGGATGCGATCTTGACCTCCACACTGGATCTCTGCATATAGAATAGCAGACATCTCAATGACTACAAGTAGAAGAACCCTGACATAAACTACATTGTGGTGTCCAGTCTGGGGGCTGAGGTATAGCAAGAACTGCAATTCTTTGGACAGTATGTGTTGATGACTGCTGGAGAAGCAGTAAGTGTAAATTGTAGTTGATACCTAGATTCCTAGACAAGTAAATGATAAGTGAGATACAGAGGGAAAATCAAAAGTCGCTGTTCACTAACCTGCAATGGAAAGTCATCACCTGTGTACAGAATCCATGTTCATTTTGGCTTGTACAGTGACACAAATTGTATATGATCACTGTCAACAGCTGACATTCGATCAGAAGATGTAGAATCTTTTCGGGTAGAGTTAAGAAACTGCAAGGGTAAAAAGACCCTAATACGAGTTACTGTATGTAAAGGCCTCTGAACAGTAGCCAGGATGTGGGCTAGAAATTAAAATGGGAGATAGAAAAGGCATGTAAAAAGGGCAATGTTATGACAGTCATGGAGGATTTCAATATACAGGTAAATTGGGAAAATCAGGTTGGTGGTGATCTTGGATCTCAAGAGAAAAAAAAGTTGTAGAATGCTTTTTAGAGCATCCTGCGGCCGAGCCCACTAGGGGAAAGGCTGTTCTGGATTGGGTATTGTGCAGTGAACATAAATTGTTTAGGGAGCTTAAGGTAAAGGTACCCTTAGGAGACAGTGATCATAATATGATAGAATTCACCCTGCAGTTTGAGAGGAAGTCAGATGTTTCAGTACTACAGTGGATTAAAGGGTATTATAGAGGCAAGAGAGAGGAGTTGGCCAAAGCTGATTGGAAGGGACACTTACTTCAGTGAAAAGCATCAGCACCCTCCACCCACCAAGCAAGCAATAGCAAAGCCCCCAAGAAAGACGAAGATCTTCAGTACACCAAAAATTGTTCATCCGACAATTCGACATACTACAGGCTCTCTCTCTCCTTAATAAAGGGGCAGAGAGGTATCACTCAGTGAGAGGGGAGACATAAACTTGCTGATTTGTGATGATAAAATGTGCTGTGAGGCTTTTTTTTCCTGAGTTCTCTGATTGGAGAATTGGCAACAAGCTCTCCCCCACCAACGTGAGAGAGAGACCAACTGAGACCATGTATGATTCACCGAGTACTGAGCCTCTGACAGCTGATCCACTGTTCCCGACATTCCATTTTCTCCTGCAACACTTCATTGGTGACACTGGTATAGACTCGACTTGTCCACAGGGCTGCAAAGCTTCAGAACCCCAATGATGTGCTTGTTTTCTAGGCTACGTCCTTGAGATGTCAAAAAGTGGCTGGTTGTGAATCCTCAGGAGCAAGTTCTACCACTGTAAAGAACTGAAGTCTGAGTGTAACTCCATGTCAGGGTCTCCAACAGAACTCCATCCACCATGAAAAGGAAAAAGGGAGACATCAAAGTTAGAAATTAAAGCTGTTTCCACAAATGAACTTGAAGGAGTTGTTGTCATGTACAATTGTAGCTCTGCCCCAGAAGGACTACACCACAGGGCTCTGAAAGGAGTAGCTGGAGAGATTGTGGGGCATTAGTAATGACCTTCCAAAAATCACTGGTTCCGGAGAACTGGAAGATTGCAGGTGTCACTCTACTCTTCAAGAAGGGAGGGAGGCAAAATAGAAGAAATTATAGGCCAGTTAGCATGACCAACATGGAAAGATGTTGGAGTCGATTATTAGGGATGATGTCTCATGGTGCTTGGAGGCATATGATAAAATAGGCCTAAGTCAGACCATAAGATAAAGGAGCAGAAGTAGGCCATTCGGCCCATGGAGTCTGCTCCGCCATTTTATCATGAGCTGATCCATTTTATCCTATTTAGTCCCACTGCCCCGCCTTCTCACCATAACCTTTGATGCCCTGGCTACTCAGATACCTATCAATCTCTGCCTTAAATACACCCAATGACCTGGCCACCACTGCTGCCCGTGGCAACAAATTCCATAGATTTATCACCCTCTGACTAAAAAATTTTTTTCGCATTTCTGTTCTGAAAGGGTGCCCTTCAATCCTGAAGTCATGCCCTTTCATACTAGACTGCCCCATCATGGGAAACAACTTTGCCACATCCACTCTGTCCATGCCTTTTACATTCGAAATGTTTCTATGAGGTCTCCCCTCATTCTTCTAAACTCCAAGGAATACAGTCCAAGAGTGGACAAACGTTCCTCATATGTTAACCCTCTCATTCCCGGAATCATTCTCGTGAATCTTCTCTGTACCCTCTCCAATGTCAGCACATCCTTTCTTAAATAAGAAGACCAAAACTGCCCACAGTACTCCAAGTGAGGTCTCACCAGCGGCTTATAGAGCTTCAACATCACATCCCTGCTCCTATACTCTATTCCTCTAGAAATGAATGCCAACATTGCATTCGCCTTCTTCACTACTGACTCAACCTGGAGGTTAACTTTAAGGGAATCCTGTACGAGGACTCCCAAGTCCCGTTGCATCTCAGAACTTTGAATTCTTTCCCCATTTAAATAATAGTCTGCCCGTTTATTTTTTCTGCCAAAGTGCATAACCATACACTTTCCAACATTGTACTTCATTTGTCACTTCTTTGCCCATTCTTCCAATCTATCCAAGTCTCCCTGCAGACTCTCCGTTTCCTCAGCACTACCAGCCCCTCCACCTATCTTCGTATCGTCAGCAAACTTAGCCACAAAGCCATCTATTCCATAATCCAGATTGTTGATGTACAATGTAAAAAGAAGCCGCCCCAACACTGATCCCTGTGGAAAAACACTGGTAACCGGCAGCCAACCAGAATAGGATCCCTTTATTCCCACTCTCTGTTTCCTGCCAATCAGCCAATGCTCTATCCACGTATGTACCTTCCCTGTAATTCCATGGGCTCTTATCTTGTTAAGTAGCCTCATGTGTGGCACCTTGTCAAAGGCCTTCTGAAAATTCCAAATATACAACATCCACTGCATCTCCCTTGTCTAGCCTACCGGTAATTTCCTCAAAAAATTGTAATAGGTTTGTCAGGCAGGATTTTCCTTTAAGGAATCTATGCTGAGTTCTGCCTATCTTGTCATATGCCTCCAGGTACTCTGTAACCTCATCCTTGACAATCGATTCCAACAACTTCCCAACCACCGACGTCAAGCTAACAGGTCTATAATTTCCTTTTTGCTTCCTTGCCCCCTTCTTAAATAGCGGAGTGACATTTGCAATCTTCCAGTCTTCCGGAACCATGCCAGAATCTATCGACTTTTGAAAGATCATCGCTAATGCCTCCGCAATCTCCACAGCTACTTCCTTCAGAACACGAGGGTGCATTCCATCTGGTCCAGGAGATTTATCGACCTTTAGCCTATTCAGCTTCCTGAGTACTTGCTCTGTCGTAATTGTGACTGCGCACACTTCTCTTCCCTGCCACCCTTGAGTGTCCGGTATCCTGCTGCCTTCCTCAGTGAAGACTGATGCAAAATACTTGTTCAGTTCCTCTGCCATCTCCTCATCTCTCATTACAATTTCTCCAGTATCGTTTTCTATCGGTCCTATATCTACTCTCACCTGTCTTTTACTCTTTATATACTTGAAAAAGCTTTTAGTATCCTCTTTGATATTATTTGCTAGTTTCCTTTCATAGTTAATCTTTTCTCTCTTAATGACCTTCTTGGTTTCCTTTTGTAAGGTTTTAAAAACTTCCCAATCCTCTGTCTTCCCACTAATTTTTGCTTCCTTGTATGCCCTCTCCTTTGCTTTAACTTTGGCTTTGACTTCTCTTGTCAACCACGATTGCATCCTTTTTCCACTCGAAAATTTCTTCTTTTTTGGAATATACCTGTCTTGCACATTCCTCATTTTTCACATAAACTCCAGCCACTGCTGCTCTGCCGTCTTTCCCACCAGTGTCTCTTTCCAGTCAGCTTTGGCCAGTTCCTCTCTCATGCCGCTGTAATTTCCTTTACTCCACTGAAATACCGACACATCAAATTTCGGCTTCTCTTTTTCTAATTTCACAGTGAACTCAATCATGTTATGATCACTGCCTCCTAAGGGTTCCTTCACCTCAATCTCTCCAATCACCTCCGGTTCATGACACAATACCCAATCCAGTACAGCCGATCCCCTAGTGGGCTCAACAACAAGCTGTTCTAAAAAGCCATCTCGCAGACATTCTACAAATTCTCTCTCTTGAGATCCAGTGCCGACCTGATTTTTCCAATCTACTCGCATGTTAAAATCCCCCACGATTATCATAACACTGCCCTTCTGACAAGCCTTTTCTATTTCCAGTTGTAATTTGTAGTCCACATCCCTGCAGCTGTTTGGAGGCCTATAAATAACTGCCATCAGGGTCCTTTTACCCCTGCTATTCCTTAGCTCAACCCATAAAGGTTCTGCACCTTCCGATCCTATATCACCTCTTTCTAATGATTTAATATCATTTCTTACCAATAAAGCCACGCCTCCCCCTCTGCCTACCTTCTTATCCTTTCGATACACCGTGTATCCTTGGACGTTCAGCTCCCAGAGACATGCATCCTTTAGCCAGGTTTCAGTGATGGCCACAATATCATACCTGCCAATCTGTAGCTGTACAACAAGATCATCCACCTTATTCCTTATGCTGCGTGCATTTAAGTACAACACCTTAAGACCAGTATTTGATACTTCTTGCTTTGATTTCACTGCAACTTTATTGCACTTCAACTCATCCCAATGGCTACACATTTGCCCCATCACCTGCCTGTCTTTCCTGACACCTTTACTGCTCACTATCTTAGATTTATTTCTGTTTTCCCCTTCCTCCATTATATCATCCCGGTTCCCATCCCCCTGCCAAATTAGTTTAAACCCTCCCTAACAGCTCTATTAAACTTTCCCGCCAGGATATTGGTCCCCTTCGGGTTCAGGTGTAACCTGTCCTTTTTGAACAGGTCATACTTTCCCCAGAAGAGGTCCCAATTATCCAAGAATCTGAAGCCAGCATCGTTTCCTTATGGGAAAATCTTGCCTGACAAATCTGTTGGGATCTTTTGAGGAAATAACAAGTGGGATAGACAAAGGAGAATCAGTGGATGTTGTGTATATGAATTTTCAGAAGGCCTTTGATAAGGTACCACAAGAGGCTTCTTAAGATAAGAGCCTATGGTATTACAGGAACAATACTAGCATGGAAAGAGGATTGGCTGATTGGCAGGAGGCAAAGGCTGGGAATAAATGGAAGCTTATCTGGTCGGCCTCCGGTGATAAGTGGTGTTCAAAGGTTTATCTTAGTGTCAAAGTATGCATGTACAATACAACCCTGATATTTGTCTTCTCTAGATAGCCAATAAATACAGAAAGACAATGGGTGTTGATGAAAGAAAAGACATCAACTCTCCCATCGTACGATAAAGAAAAGAAACAAAACTTGCAGACCCCAAAATTCCCCCCTCCCCACAGCAAAAAAACAGCCACAATAATAATTACCGACCCCCTACACATAATAATCCCCAATCCCCGACACCCTCACTCTCAGAAAAGAACAACAGTAGCAACAAATGCCCAAACCCCACTCTTACGCACAAAAATTAACAGATCATCCACCCGCCATTGGCCACAAGAAGGGAAAGACTGTAGATGTTCTGCAGCAGTCGGCGTTGGGACCGCTTCTTTTAAGGTTATATATCAGTGATTTGGATGATAGAATTGATGGCTCTGTGGCCAAGTTTGTGGATGATATGAAGATAGGTGGAGGGGCAGGTAGTGTTGAGGAAGCTGGGAGGCTGCAGAAAGACTTAGACAAATTACGAAAATGGGCAAAGTAACAAATGGAATACAGTGTTGGAAAGTAAATGGTCCTGCACTTTGGTGGAAGGAATAAAAGCGTAGACTATTTTCTAAATGGGGAGAAGATTCAAAAATCCAAGGTACAAAGGGATTTGGGAGTCCTTATGCAGGATTCCCTCAAGGTTAACTTGTAGGTTGAGTTGGTGGTGAGGAAGGCAAATGCAATGTTAACACTCTTTTCAAGAGGACTAGAATATAAAAGCAAGTCTGTAGTACTGAGGCTTTATAAGGCACTGGTAAGACCTCATTTGGAGTATTGTGAGCAAAACTGGGTCCCTTATCTAAGAAAGGATAAACTGACATTGGGCAGGGTTCAGAGGAGGTTTACGAGAATGATTCCGGGAAAAAAGGTTATTGTATGATGAGCATTTGATGGCTCTGGGCCTGTACTCATTAGAATTTAGAAAAATGAGGGGGCATCTCATTGAAACCTTTCAAATTTTGAAAGGCCTAGATAGAGTGGATGTGGAGAGGATGTTTTCTGTGGTGGGGGAGTCTAGGACCAGAGGGCACAGCCTCAGAATAGAGGGACATCCATTTAGAATGCAGGTGAGGAGGAATTTTTTTTGCCAGAGGGTGGTGAATCTGTGGAATTCATTACTATAGGCAGCTATGGAGGACAGGTCATTGAGTGTATTTAAGGTGGAGGTTGATAGGTTCTTGATAGTCAGGACATGAAAGATTACAGGAAAAAGGCAGGAGAATGGGGTTGAGAGGAAAAACGGATCAGCCATAATGGGCCAGATGGTTTAATCCTGGTCCAATATCTTATGGTTAACTGAAATGTGTACAAATTATAAAAAGTAAATCTTAAAAGGATCATACGGTCCTTACTGAAATATTATGAAGAATACTCAAATGATAAACTAAATTTAGTTAACACCACATTATTAGTGTTCTTCCCCATGAACATCTCAGAATCCCAATGGTTTTCAATTTATTTGTTTAATTTTGCTAAATGGGGTAATCTTATACATTGTTTCATTTGCATGACAGTGCCATTCACGTAGGTTTCGGTCATCTCATGATTATATCAATAAAATTCAAGAAGGCTGTATGGCCAGTTGAATCTGTTCCACTATTCACAAAATGCTGGAGGAACTCAACAGATCTGCCAGCATTTATTGTTGTTCCTCTCCACGCCTTGTGGCACATCAGGGGGCAACCTTGCCATTTCTTTTTCATTTGTCTGTTTTTTACAAAGCTGAGTTGCTTGCTCGACACTCAGCCCAGCACGGATGGAAAATATGCAAGGAGCCAGTCAGATTCGAACCCGGGACTCAGGACCATTCGCCTTGAAGTCTGGTGCAGATGCTACTGCGCCACTAGCTTGCAATACCAGCATCTATGGAAATGAATAAACAGTTGATGTTTTGGTCCAAGACCCTTCATCAGGACCGGAAAGGAAAGGAGAAGATGCCAGGATAAGAAGGTGGGGGGAGTAGAATGAGGTCAAACTGGAAGGTGACAGGTAAAGTCACGTGAGTGGGGAATGGGCCGTTTTGCTAGTATCTACCTGTTGGGATCTTGCAGGTGATCAGACCAAGTGAAAGAACAATGGTTACAGAGATATATTAGAATACAAAAGTGATTATGAAGAGAAATTTAATCTAAGAATTAGATGGGAACTGAAAACCGGGTAGTGGGTTTGCATTTTCAGTGCATTTTGTTTAATTGGGCCAATGATTAATAGAGGAAGCCACTTATTTGTGACAACTGAAAAACAATTTGAGAAAATAGCCAGGATTCCCTTCATTTATTTGGGACATTGTGCCACTTAATTGGTTCAGGAGACTGTTGCCGAACAGTTTCTAACTAGCATCAGTTGCGTGCACTTGTGTAGCTGTTAGACACTACAACCAGGCTTAGAGAAAAGTCTTTAAATAGCATCAGTTATATGTGTTTGTGTTCAAATCCCATGACTTTTGTCTCTAAGAGTTGGTGAGAAATAAGCAGTAAGACAATTCCAAACTGTTTTTCTCTGCGGTTTCAAATATTCAGGCTTGGAGCTAGAGGGGTGGCCAGGAGTGAAAATCATATGATTTCATTACTTCAAGAAGTTAGAAACTACGAAGAATTTGAATGTGTAATTCTAAATGTTACAATGAAAATGAACATTTGGGAGGTTTAATTGTCAAAAGCATTGTATGAAGACAATCTATTGTCTACACTAGGTGTCTATGCTGATTTTGTTCATTTGCAGTTAATCAAAAGAACACAGCTGCGTACACTGTATAAATTCACCTGCCTATAATTATTAGGAACTATAGTTTTATAGTACTGTAGCTGTATTGTCAATATTTTCACTCATTCTGTATTTCATTTAGATACATAACCTGTTACTCAGTTTAATGGTAGTTTGTCTTTTTTATACCCTTTTAACCATTTCCATGAAATTTTGGCTAATTGGGGCAGCCACTTAAATGGGCCAAAATGTACTGGTCACAATTAACCGGAATTAATCCACTGTACTTGAATTTGTTTCTGGATCTGGATTCCATCATTTTGCTAGTCCAGATGTGCTAACTCAGATTAACGTTGCTAATTAAGTCTATCCACTTAAGGACCAAAACTTTCTGCTGGGACATTGAGCTCTGTGGATAAGGAACTCTTGAAAATGCCAGCAGGCTATTATAAGGTATGCTCCATTATTCCCCTGACAAATCAAGATAACATCACTCCTCTTTGCTGCTCTGGAAAGAAATGGTCTTCAGCTTTGAGACGAAGGGTCCTGACGTCCTGACGAAGGGTCTCGGCCCGAAACGTCGACTGTACCTCTTCCTATAGATGCTGCCTGGCCTGCTGCGCTCACCAGCATTTTGTGTGTTCAGCTTTGAGAGTTTGTTTACTTCTTCTGCCTGAATCCTCAAACTTACATGCTACAACTTGCGTTAAGTTGTTATTCAAGAGATGTGGAGTAGTATAGCCACTGAGGCAGCCTTGGGGAATAGTAATTGTTTTATATTTTAAACAGAAAGCTAAGTAGTAGTAGGAAATGACTCTGAACACTTTACAGAAAGCATGGACAGAGCCTTTGGGCATGTTTGAAGGTCACCTGGGATTCCAGTTATTAGTTGTCTTACTCGTTAATGGAACCCAGAGCAGTATGGAAAACTGCACTTTCTGCGGATATCAAAATGACATTCGTTTGCTAGAACTGGGCACTTCAATTTATTTAAGAACTCTGGTTAGACCATATTTGGAGTATTAAGTTCATTTCTGGTCACCTCAGCATGGAAGGATGTGTAAGGTTCAGAGAGGGCATGGAGGAGATTTGCCGGGGAGCTGCCAGGATTGGAGGGCATGTCTTATGAGGAAACGATAAGCGACACAGGGCTATTCTCTTTGGAGTGATGGAGGATGAAGCTTGACTTGATAGAGGTGTGTGAGATGATGAGACGCATTGATAGTGTGGATGGCCAGCACCTTTTTCCCCAGGGTGCAAATGCCTAATATTAGAGGGCATATTTTAAGGCTATTGGAGGAAAGTAAAGGAGGATATCAGAGGTATTTTTTTACACAAGAGTGGTGTCTGCATGGAATGTACTGCTAGGAGTGGTATTAGAAGCAGACACATTAGGATATTTAAGAGACTCAGATATACGTACAGACAAAAAATAGAGAGTTATTCAGAAAGGAAGCGTAGATTGATCTTGGAGTAGGTTAAAAGGTCGGCACAGCATCATGGGTTGAAGGGCTTGCACTTCTATGATCTACCGAAAAATTAAGTTGCATAATGTGTTTCATTATTAAGTGTGTATCTGATGTTGAGAACATGTCAAATATGCTAGCTTGGATCCTAACGAAAAGTGCAGAGGCAAATTTCACGATTGATATAAAATAATCCAGAACAAATTACTTAAAAAAAACTGTTCAGTGTAATTTCTAGCCAGCTTGCTTTCTTGGGTCTCCTATGCCATTCAAAAAGATCATGGCTGATCTTCAGTCTCAAAGGTGATATTCCTGTGCTATCCTCATATTTCCACCGATAAACAAGTGACACCCCTTTTGCAATTTTGGACAGGAAACATTGCTAAATCTCAAGTGGAAAGATAACATATCTGCAGGCCTCCAAAGGTTGTCTTACAATAAACTGTGAGCTAAAAGACGAGTATGGGATGAACGAGTTGAATATCCAGAACTAGCTGATAACCATCACATTTGTGAACTTTTCAAAAAATCCAAAGTAATCCATGGTCAAAACATTCCACTAAACTAAGAATAGGGGGAGAGGTTAAGTCAGAGAGACAATCAACATCCTCAGGAAAGAGCACTTCAAAATTTCCTCAGAGAGACACCTCCCTTTGAGGCCATTGTTGACTCAATTCCTTTGCACATAATTCACCACTTTTTCAGCAGTACTCCAGTCATCAAAGGATTGAAAATTCTATACAGCATATTTAAATCAACAATGCTTCTGGGACTGACAAAATTCCACTTGTAGCTGCAAACAAGGTGGAAAAATGTCTCTATCATGAATTATTAACTTCATCTGGGAAGAGGAGTCCATGCCAGAGAATCTATAATGACTATCTGTAAGATAGGACACACCATTGCAATAATTATAGAGGGTTTTCCTTGATATCTATAAGAGATAAATCACTGCAGTTCCTCTGTGTGTAGACTAAATGACCTGAAGTCACAATGAGGATTCTGCCCATTGAGGAATAATGGACATGATCTTAGCTGCTCAACAAATCCAAGTGACTGGAATTTTCAAAGATTTCAGACCAAATCACCTTTCAGAAATCATCCTACATGCAGCATTTGTAGTAGAAGGGAAATGTAAGTGCAGAGCTTACTGTGGATATTTCTGTGCTGCTCAGAGTAAACAATCATGATCATCATATTGATCATGATCGTTGATTTTCCTCTGTAACGCGATGATACGGCAGTTTTGTTTGTTCCCAATACTTAGCAGATCTTGGGTAAGTCTTATTTTCCTTCCAAGCGTGATCTATGTTAGGATGTTGCAGTGGACCTTTTACCTGAAAAAGCAGAGATATACAGTATGTTAAGATAGTATGTATTTTATAGCAACACACTAATTAATTAAAGTATTGGGCCTTGAAGATGTTGAACTTCATTAGTGGCTGCATTAATAATTCATATCAGACATATGGAAATTATTCAGTCACATTTCTGATTTTATTCTTGTGCCCGGTGAATAAAGTCATGAGACTTTATTTAAAAGGTACCCTGCTTTAGCTCTACATTTGTAGCCATGGTGTTGATATGGCTAATGTATTAGCAATTTGTCTACTACTGATGGATTTAGTGGTGTCATTAGATGTTGCCATTGGTAATAAGACCTTTTCTTATTGGGGGAGGGTTTTTTGTCTGTATCCTGTACTGCCACCTCCTATTATATTTTTGTAGATCTAACAAAGAGTTGGTCATTATACCAAGCGAATGCAGATGAAAGTCTTGGAGAAAAATTTTATACCATTTGTACTTCTCATGCCCCTATGATGTTAAACATCAGGTCAACAATTTGACATGTATGACATTGGAGACAGTACTATGGCACACTTCTATTTAACATCACTTTCAATAGAAGGTGCCTTCAGTGGCTAACCACTCCTTCAGTATTGGACTAAAGCATCAATCCTAAGTTTGGTGCTTTTGTCTCTGAACTTGAAATCATAACCTTCTAACAATTATTAGATGTTTCTTAGGATAGTGACCTTGATTCAACAATACGTAGCTGTTTCATCAATAACCTGCCATCATAAATTCACTACAAGTGTTTGCTCAGGATAGCAAAGGACAAAACTGGTCCATTTGAAGATCAGCATGGTCACCTGGGCATGGAGACAAAAGAGATGGGGGAAGGTCTTAAAAGGACTTTGTGCTTCTATACTTACTTCGGAAACAGACACAGAGTATATAGAATTGAGGCAAACAGCAGTGAGGTCATGGACCATATATGGATTACAGAAGACGAACTGCATGCTGTCTTGAGACAGACTAGGGTAGATAAATCCCAAGAGTCTGACAAGGTGTCCCATTGTACCTTGTGCAAGGCTAGTGCTGAAATTGCAGAAGCACCAGTACGGGTATTTAAAAGGTATTTAGCCATGGGTAAGGTGCTGGAGGACTGGAGGATAGCTGATATTCGATTGTTCAAAATTTGTTGTCATCTATATCAATGATCTGGATGATAATGTGGTAAATTGGATCATCAAATTTTTGGATGACACCTGGGGACATTGTGGACAGTGAGGAAGGCTATCAAAGCAGAGTCCTGATGAAGGATCTCACCCAGAGACTTCAACTGTTTACTCTCTTCCATAGATGCTGCTTGACTTGCTGAATTCTTCCAGCATTTTGTGTGTGTTGCTTTGGATATCCAGCATCTACGGATCTTCTCGTGTTTGTCAGACTATCAAAGCACTTTCTTAAGGGTTCCTTTACCTTAAGCTCCCTAATTAAATCCGGTTCATTGCACAACACCCATTCCATATTTGCACTTTTACTAGTGGGTTCAACCACAAGCTGCTCTAAAAGCAAACTCCTAGTGTTCTATAAATTCCTTCTCTTGGGATCCAGTACTAACCTGATTTTTCCAATCTACCTACATATTGAATTTCCCATGACCATCGTAACATTGCACTTTTTACTTGCCTTTTCTATCTCCCATTGTAACTTGTACCCTACATACTGGCTACTGTTCAGAGGCCTGTATATAACTCCCACCAGGGTCTTTTTCCCCTTGTGGGTCTTAATTCTACCCACAAGGATACCATATCTTCTGATCCTATGTCACCTTTTTATAAGGATGTCATTTCATTTGTTATCAATAAGGTTATCCCTCCCCCCTTCCACCTACCTGTCTTTTCAATACAGTGCATATCCTTGGATGTTAAGCTCACAACTACGATTATTTTTCAGACATGACTCAGTGATGCCCGATGCAAGGACAACAAAGAGGCGGTCGTGGGAGACAGAGGAGTGGAATCGGGGTTGCTTTGAGTTGGCGGACTAAGCCATGTTCAAGGAATCATCAGAGCATCTGAAAGGATATCTGAAAGTTGTCATGGACTTTATAAAACAGTTGTGGACGAGTGTGTCTTCACAAAATCATTCAGTCTTCCCCAACAAGAAGCCCTGAGTGAACCAAGGGAAACACAACCTGCTGAGAGCCAGATTAGTGACATTCATGTCTGGAGATCAAGTAAAGGACAAAAGATCCAGGTAAGAACTCCAGGAATCCATCTTGCCTGCAAAGTGGCAGTTTTGAATCAAACTTGAATCACAGAAGGATGCTCGACAGCTTTAGCAGGACTTGAATGCTATCACTTCCTAGAAAGTGAAGCTAAGCCGTATAACAATACGTGCCAGCAATGTTTCGGTCCCTGATGACTGCAAAGCCTTTATGCTCGTTTTGACTGATGCACCTGCACAAGCTCCTACAGCACCTGACACACTGTGATTTCAGTCTCTGAGGCCAAGGTGAGAATATCCTTCAAGAGGGAGGACTTACGGAAAGCATCTGGCCCAGACAAGGTATCTGGCTGAGTACTGAAGTCCTGTGCTATTCATCTGGCTGAAGTGTTTACCGATATCTTTAGCATCTCACTTTGGCAGTCTGAGGTACCCTCCTGCTTCAAGCAGGCTTCAATTATACTGGTGCATAAAAAGGATTTTTTGCCCTTTTATCACTATTTATTTAATTTTATTTTTAAACTATAGTTCTTATTGTAACTTACATATTTTTATAATTATGTATTGCAATTACATATTGTAATTTATAGATATTTTTATTATTAAGTATAGAAATGCACTGCTGTCATAAAACACAAACAACAGGAATTCTGCAGATGCTGGAAATTCAAGCAACACACATCAAAGTTCACCAGCAACTTTGTGTGTTGCTGTCATAAAACAACTAATTTAACAACATGTGCCAGTGATATTGAACCTGGTTCTGATTCCGTCGCTTCATCTGCTAGGATTTCCCAGCAATCTTCTCTAGGTTGCCACTAATAGCTATGTTCTAACTTTCACAACTTCTAGATTACTTATTTACTCTTTTTTTGTTTTTCCTTCTCTGACATCTCCTCCAGACAGATTCTCTACTATTAGCAAACCTCTCTCTCAGCCATTGCCAATCTGTCATTCATTGAGACACAAGAGAGTGCTGGAATCTGGAGTACCAGCCAATTCAGCTGGAGGAACTCAGAATAACGTAAATAAAATGCTGGATGAACTCAATGGGCTAGGCAGCATCTATTGAGAGGAATAAATAATTTCTGTTTTGGGCTACGACCCTTCAGCTGGAGGAACTCACCAGGTTGAGCAGTAACTGTAGGGGAATTGGGTATTGGCAATGTTTCAGGGCAAAATCTTGCTTCTGGACTAGTAATATGAGGAATGCAATGATCCTCCCACAGATGCTGTTTGACCTGCTGAGTTCCTTCAACAGTGTATTTGTTGCTCTGTCATTCATTGTCTTTTGGTCTCCATCATATCAGAGACATTCCCTTTGCTAGTCCTGCCTTCTCCGCGCTACTCCCCCCCACCCCCCGACCCTCATTCCTTCACCTGTCGTGGTGCTTTCACCAGCTGGGTTTTTATTTCAGATCTGCACCAGCTACATTATTTTTTGCTTTTTGACAGCTATCAATATCATTGTTTTAGGGTTTCATTAGTTTACTTAATGAGGATGCTGGTTGACCTTTATTGAAACTGATTACAGTGGAAGTTTTATCGTAAAGTATGTCATTAATGAGATGCTCAGTTGATGATCCCATGAAATAAGCAACTGTCTTTAATACAGTGAGAAGGATTGTTGGATTAGATGACAAAAAAAACATAAAGTATTGTGGCAAGTATTGGGAAAACAGATATGCAGTATGTTAAGAATAACAGTCCAGTTGAACTGCTCGTTGCCTGTCACACCTCAAGTTCTCAACACATCAGAAGTCCAACACAATGGGCAAAGTAAAGTGCTAATCTTGTGATTTATAAAATGGTTGTTTTCTTTAATAAAGTAAACTTTATTCACAATAAAAAACTATTTACAAGAATGAAACCATTTCTTGACTTTCATTCCTGACATACACGATCAATAGTTTTCACACTGTTCTAACAAAGTCACCATTCATAAGGTGCTCTAGGTTTTTATATGAAATACTACAATAATTTGAGAGGCTTCCTCCCCCCACCCAGCTCCTCCCTCCCCAGCAGGAGAAGAACCCTATTTTGTGATCCTTCCACAGGAAGCTGTTCCAGTGACTGCACCAAACTTCAGTGCACCCCTCAGCATGTAATCCTGCAGCCTGGAATGAGCCAGTCTGCAGTATTCTTCCACGGACATCTCCATGTGCTGGCAGACCAACAAGCTTCGGGCCAACTGAAGAGCGTAGTGTTGCTAAAGAAATCATAGTGTTGAGAACTGGCTAAAACTATGCTAGACGGAGGCCATAACCGGGAAATATAAAAGTCTTCACCACACGACAAACCTTCAGGAGAGAGTCCAAGAGAATCTCACTCTCCTGACACAATTTTTTTACACTTCTTCAAAACGAATATAATAATAAATGATTAATGGCTCTAATCGCCTTCTTAACTTTAGCATTTGGAATCCAGTCAGGTAAGTTTCCAGAATTACATATCTACAATGGCAACACACCCCAACTAGCAGAACTGCTTTTAATATTCAATACTGATGTACGTTCCAAAAGCCTACAGACGCACAAAATACATCTTTTTTTTACAGTGTTGAAGGATGTGTCTACGAATATACAACTAACCAGGAGGTTGCGTGACAAAATAGACCTGTCTTGAACTGTGCATCAGGTGGCAGGAATTCATCTTTAACAACATTTAATGGGACTGAAGCAGAATGATTGCTTTCACTAGCCACAAGGTATCAGATGGAAGCTAAATTGTGTGCGGGTTTTATTTCCTGAAGGCTAGTTCTCAGTTTAGTTAATCCATAATTATGCTCTCCATAATTTCATAGCCTCAGGATGATCCTTATTACATAGGATGAATAAATTCAGCTAATGATTGAACAGATTTGAGGAGCTCTTGTATCTTTTGCATTAGAATATTGTAGGAAAAAGTTTCAGAATAGTCAAATGCAATTTCAGGGTTTGCTGTCACAGAGTCCTTTGTATAGACAATCATTAATGGATCTGACTTCCAGGAAAAGGAGACAATTGCCAAGCTTTTGATGAACCAACGATCAGTACTGATGCTATTTCTGTAATTATGAAATTCCAACCATCTGTATGTAGATCTGGCCACCACAGAGTCCTGATAAAGGGTCTCGGCCCGAAAGGTCAACTGTTTTCTCATTTTCATAGATGCTGCCTGTCCTGCTGAGTTCCTCCAGTATTTTCTGTGTGATACTATAGGAAGCATCTATGGAAAAGGCACAGAGGCAATTTACCAGGAAGCTGCCTGTGATGGGGGAAAGACTGGAGAGGCTGATACGTTTTACTTGGAGTGAAGGAAGTGCAAGAATGACTTGATAGAAGTATACAACGTAACTCAGATCATAGGTAGGGTAGATAGTGAGAAATACTCCCTTATTAGAGATGTTAAAAATCAGAGACCATAGGTTTAAAGTGAGGAGTGTAAATTAGAGAGGGTATAAGGGAGAAAAAAAATGATTAGTTGTAATCTGGAAAGCATCTGCATGAAAATATGGCAGAGGAATATTTTATATTCCTCACAACAGTTAAATAGTACATGAACCACCAAGGCATAAAAGCTGGACACTAAATGCTGGTAAATATGATCAGCATGGATACAATAGGCCAAAGGATTTGATTCGATATTGTATGATTCTGTGACTGTGACTCGAATCACACAATATTGAATCAAATTATACACTTTGAGTCACAGATTATTAAATAATAAATGTGGCTTCAATTTATTTATATCTTTGGGACTTCAATTATGAGCCTATAACATGAAGAAGCAACACTTTTCAGTCAATGGAAATGAATGTTTGGGTTGGGTGTTCAGGTGAATCCTGAAGAAGGGTCTCAGTCTGAAATGTTGACTGTTTATTCATTTCTACAGATGCTGTCTGACCTGCTGAGTTCCTCCTGCATTGTGTGTGTTTTGCCCAGAATGAATAGACCGTAACTTGCAGCACAAAACTGTTACCAAATCAGAAGTCTTACAATGTAGATAGGTACCCTGATTTTGGAAATAGAAAGATCACAAGAGGGTATTATTATAATAATAAAATGTATTACAAAATGAACTGCTGTTGGTCAGAGTGGAAGGCTTTCATACTTAGTGAGCTCATTTGTTACAAGATAAAAAAGGAGAATGCCAGAAACACTGTAGTCAGGCAGTGTTTGTGGAAAGAGAAACTGATTTAATATTTCAGGTCATTACTGTTTTGTGTTTAATATTGTAATATTGTAAATATAGTGTCTTATTAAGCATTCTTTGTTTAAGTAATTCATTGCGGGTTATATGTAAAAGTATGTGAATGGCATACGTCATCACGCCACCACATCGTAAGTGTGTGCCTGGCTATATTAAAACTAAATCTACACAGTTATTCCCGGCTCCGTGTTTTTCTTTTGATTAGTTTTATGTTCTGGAGTGACAAAACATAATTACAACCAAGAAAGAAAGTAGTTTTTCTTCTAGTTTGTTTTTAGTCTTTCCCGGTTGCGATGAAAAGTCTTCATCCAGCAACATTAACTCTGTTTTGCTTTCCACAGATGCTGCCTGGCTTGCTGGATATTTCTAGAATTTTCTTCTTATATTTATATTTCAGATTTCTAGCCTCTCTAGTCTTTTGATTTTTAAGGACTTGTTGGGTGAGTTTGGAAAGAACTCCATATATTGCTGTACCTAATCTAGAACTTCCCGTCAAGTGTAATTGAGCTTCCGTCTCCATAGAGGTCGTGGCTTAGATTATGTTGTTTCTGAAGTTCAAAAGGATGGTTTTGGAGACAGGGAGGTGTGTTAGAGGTCAGATTAGAATTTAGGGACAGGGATGTATAGGAATTAGAGATCTGGGCAGAGTCTCAGCCTCTGTCTTTGAAGGCCAGCAACATAGATGAGTGACAAAGGACATCTGGAGTCCAGGCTCCTGCTCTGTGCTTGAAAGCCAGTGATGTGGTCAGGGATCAAAGGACATCCGGAGTCTTAGCTGCCATTCTGTGCACAAAGGCCAGCAACACGGCTGGCAAAGGGTATCTGTGGATGTCGAGCTGGAAAGTGTTGTGGGCGGGGGCCTTTGAGGATGTGGGCAGGTGGTTAGCAAATTCCCCTAGGTCAGTGGGTCCTGGGGTGGCATGTCCATGTGAGCTGGAGGCACGAGAGACAGTGATCCCTTAAGAATGTGAATCGGCAAGCCCAGAGTCCAAGGCGTAGAGTTCAGGGTCCATTCATCAGCTAGACCTGGAGTTGATACTGAAGATCGAAGGCAAAAGTTTCATAGGAAGTTGAGAAGTTGAAACCCTGGATCTTCCAGTTTGAAGTTCTCCAGGGAAGTCGGTGGTCCATTGTCCGTGAATCTGATGGAGGCCCAAGGGCCTGCATTGGGTGGAAGGAGGAAAGGGGGTTATTTTGTTGCTTGTTGTGTTCTGTGTTGCTCTGCTGAGCAGTGTGGGCTTGCTATGTTGGTGCTGGAATGTTTGCCCCCGGCACATCCTTAAATTGTGCTGATTGCTAATGCAAACAGCACATTTCATTATGTTTCTATGCACATATGATAAATAAATGAATGAATCTGAACTGACTACCTAAATTAGTGAAATTTGAGAGACACTTTAGATTACATCTCTCAACATAAAGATGCTTACTGTGGAGCAGCAGAGAGCTTGTTCAGAATTTAGTACATGTATATGTGAACTGTGATTACCTGATGCTAACCCTCATATCTAATATTGACCTTTTCCAATTAATAGTATTTAAAATGTTCTTGCAACAATGAGGAAGCAAATAGTTAACATGACTGTGATAAGTCTTGCAAAAGAATTTCAAGAATGAGAAAGAGAAATCCAGAAGCTTTTATCACAGGTTGTTGCAACTTTGCAGTTGTCGCAAGGTCAATAAATCTCGATAAATATTGCAAAACCAGAAAGCATGAAATCTGCAATGCATCAGTAAATATTTGATACTCAGTATAAACTATGATTCACCCTGCACATTGATTAAGACATCAGGATTTTTTTTTTGCAAGCCACATTCTTTTATATTACTTTTTTTATGGTGGAAGGTGACTTAAAGGAACAGTGTGTTTTTCTCATTTTTTGTTCTGAAATAAGTTTCCAGATCAAACTGGCCTGATTTCATAAACAAGAGATGTAATTTTGTAATTGCTTGGAACTGCAGACGGAGATTTGTGTTTTTCTATTCTGTTAATGTTATTTATATAAACTCTAATTTCTGATACGGAGATTTTCTGGCTGTGGTTGGTGAGAGATTTGTGAATATATTAAAAATGTGACATTATAAATACACCTAAAACTTTATTGTTGTACCTCTTGACTAATAACACTTTGGGTTCATGGTTATTAAATGCAAAGCTCTTTAAATTTAGATTCATGATGAGGACATTCTTGGGAATCCTAATGATGGAGAAGACTCACGCTTTTTGGGAGCTAACATACTACCTAATCTCCCAAGAAAGTTACTTGGCTAGCAAAAAAAATATCCTAAACTAAATAGAAATTTTACCTTGACTCCTGAGCCCTTCAACGTCAAGGGGAAAAGTTGGAGATTAAAGCCCACAGATGGTCTTTAAATCTGCAGACTAGAAAAATGAATAACATTTTCGCGTACGATAAGTGCTTTTGGTGTCCCATGTAGTGCCAGGAAATGTAGAGGAAGCTTGACCCAAAAGCAGAACAGTGGAGATGATTTAGTGGTGAGTAGTAAGTTTAATCATCAACTGCAAAGGCCACAGGACAAGAGAGACGGGATACTAAACTCACAGGGAACTAGGTCACTGAGGGCTAGGAGCAGCTGGTTGAGGCTGGCTAGTTTGAAAGGTGAACCAGGACTATGGATGAGAGGTGGGTTTAAATAGGCTGACGTTGGTGAGTTGGAAATAAATGGCAAGTGATTCCTGTTAGCTGGGCGGAGACTGGGAGGTACCTGGTTTTGCGGGCTTGACAGTCAGAAGAGTTTGTAGAAGTATGAGGAGAAACTGTGTCAAGTTCCCTAGCATACTCAGAGTGATCAAATGGCAGCACCTTGTGTCAACCTCATCCTGAATGAGTATCTGTAAAATAATGAAAAAGGACCTAGTACTTTCCCAGCATATATGACAAATAAACTCTTCTTGGGCTTCCAGCTGGGTACAGGTATCAATTTTAACTGCCATTTCGATGACAAATTCTGCCATCTTCATCAGGGATGATGCCTGGGTGTGTCTAGTCCGGTGGTATATATACTCCCGTCATCCGTCCCTCCTGATTGGTTAGTTCTCATCCAATCAGGTTTCTGCTGTCCCACCTTCAATTGGTAAATCAATTAAAAACAAGGTGGGACAGCGGAAACATGATTGGATGAGGACTAACAAATCACGAGGCACAGATGATGGGGGTACAAATACCACCGGATTAGACATGCCCAGGCACCATCCCTGATGAAGATGGCAGAGTTTGTCATCGAAATATCAGTTAAAATTGATACCTGTACCTGGCTGGAAGCCCGAGAAGAGTTTAATCTGTAGGATAATGCCTGAATCATTTTAAGCGTCCTCACCATTTGAAAAAGCGAAAGCCCAGGAAATTTGGCACAGAATGGAGAAACACTGAGATGGCAACAAAAGGAATCAAAGTGAAGAGACTGAGGAAAATTTAAAAAAATGTTTTTGTGACAGAAATCTTTTTCAACAGAATAATGAAAATGATGAAGATTAAAAGAAAAATTGGGATGGCACAGTAGTGTAGAGGCTTGCACAGCGCTTTACAGTACAGGTGATCTAGTTTCAATTCCTGCTGCTGCCTGTAAGGAGTTTCTTCGTTCTCCCCGTGATCGTGTGGGTTTCCCCCGGGTGCTCCAGTTTTCTCCCACAGTCCAAAGGCCTACCAGTTGGTAGGTTAATTGGTCATTGTCTCATGATTGGGTTCGCATTAAATTGGGGGATTGCCGGATGGCATGGCTTGAAGGGAAGAAGGGCCTATTCAGCACTGCATCACAATAAATAAATAAATAAACAAACAAACAAATAACTAGATAAATAAATAAATAAATGCTGAGAAGGCAAATTTGAGCCACATGAGCTCATCTGAAGAATATAACCCCAACAATATAGAATAGAAAGACCTTCTTTATGTGGGATATTTCAAAAACATTCTCCCATCTCAATACAAAGCATCAGAGTACAGAAATTATATTACTTTTCTATGTGTTAGTGGACCAATGATGTCTATTTTACAGAACGCTTATTTCAGAAGATAAAGCAGATACAAAATAGAGAGGTTGCAAGAATGTGCCTTGTGTTTACCCTTCTGTTCTAAATGCAAGATTGAGTAAATATTTAACTTAAATTATTAAAGAAAGATGAAAATAAGGAAACCTATAATTTAGAAAACAGCTGATTAAATTAAACAAATGAGTATTATGATGGATGTTCCAGGGCCTGATGAGATTTACCCAAGGTTATTGAAGGAGGCAAGAGTCTGGAGGCTTGACCAGTCTTCTCCAGGCACAGGAGAGGTCCTGGGTGACTGGAAAGTGGCTAATGTACCTCTATTTAAGAAGAGAACAAGGGAAAATTCTGGGAACTATAGACCGGTGAGTCTCACGTCAGTTGTAGGGAATTGCTGGAGAAAATTCTTAGGGATGGGATATATGCGCATTTGGAAACACACACCCTCATTAGGGAGAGCCAGCATGGCTCTTTGTAAGTCGTATTTTACCAACTTGACTGAGTTTTTTGACAAGCTGACAAGAGAGATTGATGGCGGTAGGGCAGTGAATGGTGTCTACATGGATTTTAGTAAGGCGTTTGACAAAGTTCCTCATGGGAGGCTAATCCAGAAGAGTAAGATGCGTGGGGTCCACAGCGAATTGGCTGTTTGGATTCAGAACTGGCTTGCCCATAGAAGACAGAGGGCAGTGGTTGAAGGGATTTATTCGAGCTGGAGATCTGTAATTAGCGGTGTTCCGCCGGGATCTGTGCTGGGACCTCTACTGTTTAAAATGTATAAAAATGACTAGGATGAAAATGTAGATGGGTAGGTTAGTAAGTTTATGGATGATACCAAGATTGGTGGAGTTGTGGGTAGTGTAGAAGACCGGTAAAGAATGCAGAACAATATAGATCAGTTACAGATATGGACAGAAAAATGGCAGATGGAGCTTAACCCACATAATTCTGAGATGTTACACCTTGGTAGGGCAAATGCAAGAAGACAGCTAACTGTTAAGGGCAATATCCTTAACTGTTTTGGTCACCCCACTGTAAGAAGGACATTGAGGCTTTGGAGAGGGTGCAGAAGAGGTTTACCAGGATGCTGCCTGGCTTAGAAGGGGGTTCTATTATAAGAGGCTGGGCAAACTTGGGTTGTTTTCTTTGGAGCGACAGAGACTGAAGGGAGATCTGATGGTGGTTTATAAGATTATGAGGCGCATAGACAGAGTAGACAAGGAGTAGTACCTTGTTCCCAGGGCAGACATGTCTAATATCAGGGGGCATGCATTGAAGGTGAGAGGGGGAAGGTTCAAAGAAAAATATCTGGGTAAAGTTTTACTTAGAGAATGGCGCAGGCCTGGAGTGTACTGCCTGGTACAGTGGTAGAGACAAATACATTAGAGATTTTTAAAGAGTTGTTTAGATACACATGAATATGAGGAAGATGGAGGGATATGGATATTGTGTAGGTTGGAGGGATTTGTTTTGTTTTTAATTTACTTTTTAGCTGGTTCAGCACAGCATTGTGGGCTGAAGGGCCTGTTCCTGTGCTGTATTTTTCTATGTTCTATATAAACTTCTCCATCATGAAAAGAGTTCATACTGTGGTTCGTCTATTGTTGTCAATGAGGACCTCGACACAGAAAGGAGCAATCCAAATGTTGTAAAGTAATTTCTCTGATTTGCTAGACTCTACTATTTTTATATGTCATCTATCCCTGCTGCTATCAAGAGGAGGGAAAATATTTCTTAGGCTTCTCTATATTTGTACTCTGCTCCCATTCTGCAATCATTCTGGATCAAACAAAGATTAGATGATTGTATTAGATGTGGGGATGAGTCCAGATAGGTCCACTGGTGAAATATAATACAAACAAGTCAACATGAGTCTTATCTCTTGTTCTGCTAACATAGCAATTTCCCAGTAGTATAAAAGCAGGGAAAGAGCACGGAAATCTTGTCTCAAACTGCTAGCGCAGGTTTGTGACAAGCTAACGTGACCTCTCTATTCTGTCAATCTACACCGTGGCAGGATGAATTTGCTTTTCACCATTCTAATTTCTGGAGCTATTTGTGAGTATTAACATTGGTTTTGAAGGAATTTATCTGAAAGTATTTCTTCAATTATATTATTCATTGTTAACATGTTTATTTAAATATTTGCTTTTTAAATTAACAAAACAAAATTTTGTTTCCAGCAGCATAGAACAAATAATATGTTAGGATTTTCTTTTGACTACAAAAGATTCGGAGAAAAATTTCTGGGAATTTTAGAAGTAACATTTGATATAAATGGACAGATCATAACTGCCTCTGAAAGAATAATGATGGAAAAGAATAATTAAATCATGGCCTTTTCTCCAAATAGGTGTAAAATAGACTTTATTCCCTTTTCTCAGTTTCTTTGCCTCTGCCACATCTGTTCCCAGGACACAGCTTTCCGTTCCAGGACATCAGAGATGTCCTCCTTCCTCAAAGAATGGGGTTTCCCTCCCTCCACTACTGATGCTACCCTCACCCACATCTCCTCCATTTCCCGAACATCAGCGCTCACCCCATCTTCCCACCTCCTTAACAGCGATGGAGTTCCTCTTGTCCTTCCCTACAACCCCATCAACCTCCACATCCAACACATCATCCTTGGTAAATTCGGCCATCTCCAAAGGGATCCTATCACTAAACACATCTTTACCTCTCCCCTCTGATTTCCACAGGGATCACTTCCTCCCCGATTCCCCTGTCTATTTGTCCCTTCCTTCTAATCTCCCTCCTGGCACTTATCCCTGCAAACAGCTTAAGTGCCACACCTGCCCATACACCTCCTCCCTCAACTCCATTCAGGTCCCCAAACAGCCCTTCTAGGTGAGGCAACATTTCACCTGCAAGTCTGCTGGGGACGTCTATTGTGTCGGGTACTCCGGATGAACTCCTCTACATTGGTGAGATCTGTTGTAAATTGAGGGATCACTTCGTTGAGCACCTCTGCTCCATCCGGCAAAAGTGGAACTTCCTAGTGGCCAAACATTTTAATTCTGATTCCCATTCTCATTCCGATATGTCATTCCATGGCCTCCTCTAGTGCCAAGATGAGGCCACCCTCAAAATGGAGGAGCAGCGCCTTATATAGCATCTGGATCACCTCCGACCTGTTGGCATGAATATCGATTTATTCTTCTGGTAAAAAAAATGCTCATCTCCCTCCCCTCTTCCCCTATTCCCCACTCTGGGCTTTTACCTCTATCACCCATCTATTACTTCCCCCTGGGTCCTCCTTCCTATTCTCCTATTGTCCACCCTTCACTCTCCACTCCTATCAGATTCCTTCTTCACCAGCTCTTTACCTTTTCCACTCATCTGGCTTCACCTATCACATTTCAGCTAGCCTCCTTCCCCTCCTCCCAGCTTTTTATTCTTGCATCTGCCTCCTTCCTTTTCAGTCCTGAAAAAGGGTCTTGACCTGAAATGTCGACTGTTTATTCATTTCCATAGATGCTGCCTGACCTGCTGAGTTCCCGCAGCAATTTGTGTGTGTTTCTTTGGATTTCTAGCATTTATGTACTTTCTTCTGTTTACGACTTGTGCTCTTATAGTTATCTTTTTCTAAATTATAGGAAAACGTACTTGGAGAATAATCAAATTTGTAAAGCACATAACTTTGAATGACAGCATTAAATTTGTTGCAGTGACAAACTCAGAAATTGATGTTTCTTCAGTACCGGTCTCTTCTCATGCTCAGCAAAAACTCAAGTTGAATACAGCAATGGTTTATTCTAAATTGTCCTACAAAGATATGCATATGCAGACAGAGAGAAATGCAGTTAGACGGAGAGAATTGCCAAAACGTACAGACTTAGATCAGAGACATCATTGGTTGTGTTGCATAGACCCCCATGTGTCGTGGTCTGCTGATGAAAATTATGCACATCCATATATGAGAAAAGCTTTCTCTTTGACAATATTTTCATAAAATTAAATACAAATTTTAATTAGTACTGAAGTGGCAAGCAATAACTCATCATAATCTAACAACAAAATCATTACCCATTTCTTGTCAGTTTTCAGTTATACTTTCCGCATCTAGAAATTGCTGTGACTGGTGACAAAAGTACATTGTATTTATGTGTGGGTGTTCTATTTAACAACCACTAATCTGTACTTTAAATGGGTTAGCAGCTCTGAAATTATATAGAGGTCATGAAATTGTCTTTAATGCCTGCTCAAGTTTCTGGACTTAGGTTTAAAAATTGATAATCGATAAATTGACAAAACTGATCAGGTAGCATTCAAGATAAATGAAATCACAGTTCGATTGCAATTGCTATCACAGGAGTCTTTCTGCTGCCACAGTTTGCTATGACATACCTCCATTTGCCATCTCATAGCTTTAGGCTGATGACCTTTGAAGCTAGAGTGAAAAAGGTTAGTGGGAGCATTTGGTGCTCCCTCATTTAGACCCCAACAAATAATTAATGGTTTGAAGTTGGTTAGGTAATGGAACCTGCAATAATTAGTAGTTGAGGCAAAGAAACAGATACTTTTAAAGGAATATTAGGAGATCTATGAGGAAACATGGTATGGCAGGCCTCGAAGTGAGAGGTGAGGAGGCTGGAGAAAGATCGTGTGAAGCATAAACACCGACTGAGGCTGGTAGAACTGAATGAATATTTTCAGTAATTTTTGACCAACCACAGTTTTCTACAGCTTTTCTTTTAAAGGAATGGACTACAAACCCCATGTACCAAAATTATTTTTTTTCTCTGAGGAGTTATACTTTTAAATAGTCTCAATTTCAGAAGGAGCTTATCCAATTTGTGGTACAAGAATCCTAGCCACTAATTGATGCCGAGCAATTGAGTAAGTTTACATTATAACATAATATTTACTGCGTTGGAGATGGATAAAGGAAACCCTTAGGTGAGGCACTAAGGGACACTAGACTCTGGATGGACAATAGGAGTTTTCAGTTGACAGCCTAATCCAGAAATGACATTGAAAGCTCATCATTTCTGCCAAACACCAACAAGATTTGTTTGATGAAATGAGAATAGTACCTGCTAAATGTGATACTCCCTTTATATTGTCCTTGATTTAAAATATGATGGGTTAACAAAGTCAGTACCTGTCATTTTTGAATGTTCAGAACAAAGCTTTCTAATCACAAATTAACACCTTAGCTCATGATTAACCTGATTATTCTCAGAAGTACCAGAGCAGCTTCATACTGACTTAATTCCTAGAAAGCTTATCTTGTCTACAATTGGCAAGCTGCAGGTGCAGCACCGCACTCACCCATGTGTTCCCAATCCAACATGTCAAGTCAATTGCCTTTATGTACAATTGAATTATGACAACCTTCCATTCTTCCTTCCAGCTCTTTCATGTGCCACGCAAGATCCCATAAGGTGGTGTGTAATTAGCAATGCAGAATATGCAAAATGCGATGATTTGAAAAAGAACATGAAAGGAGATTCATTCCAATGTGTAAAGAAGAAGGATGTTAGAGAATGTTTGCATGCCATCAAGGTGGGCTTTATTTTGTTCTGCCATAGACATGGCCATTATGATCAATTATTTTACAGCCGAGTTATCAAGCTGTCATGAACTAATAAGAAGACTCACATAAGTAAATAGAAATAGTAGTCATCATTGGATATTCAATGCAAGTGTTCCAGTAAATGTTGTTGTGAACGTCCCCCTTTCTAATTTGACAGGACCACTAGCATGGGCTCAGTTTTCTCATAGACCAGGTCGGTAAGACATTTGCTGGAGGGCAGTAGAATTCATATACTTTTCATACTGGCACTGCTGTGGCACAAGGTCAACATTGCCGACTTTGATCTTGAGGACATTCAGACTGAAGCCAATGGAGATGAATTTTAGAACCACAGCATATCACTAGGGCTGTTCACATGCCATTAACTGAGGAAAATTTTCTATGGCAATATCTTGTACATACACAGTATCTGTAAAACACAAGTTCCAAAGTATTAAGCATATGCAAAGAGGTTGCCAAAAACTTGGCCAAAGACATGAGAACAGTACCAACTGGATTTCCTGGAATGCTACCATGAATTCTTGTCAAATAACATGACCATTTTCGCAAAAGTTCTACTCCTTCCTTGAAAAATAATATAGCAGATTTTGAAGACAGTGAATGCTTAAAAGTAAGGGAAAAAAACTCCTCCAACAGCTGCCTATATTTGAAAGTGACTTGGACAAAGGAAATCTCTTAAGAATATCGTGAGATGGCAGCAGGATCATAAAATAGTCTTGACAAATAAAGGTTTGAATGGGGAGCAACTAAAGGAAAAAAAGTAAAATTAAAATAGAAGGTAACGGATGTATGATGAGAATAGAAAAAAAATTACCATGGCATGTTAACGTAAAACCCTCCTCCTTTCTCACCAACCAGGATTGGTTGAAATAGAAATTACATTTTGATCTGGAGGCTTAGTAAAATTTTGTGGCCTAAGATAAGAGTACGAAAGAGCTCAAAGAGGCAGTTGATAGCAAGGTGACAATGATCAATTTGTAGAAATTATTTAAACTGATCAATCTGTGGAAATTATTTAAATTCTAATAGAGCTGAGAGTGAACTATTGGGATGAGAAGGGGTAACCCTGTACCACTTACTGGGAGATAAGAGCAGACAGAAGACCAGGAAGGGTATTTGAAGGGTTATGTGCAGGAAAGATAGTAAAAAAAAAGGTGAGAACATCTGGTGCACAATATGAACAATTGGAATATAGGAAGAAGTGTGTTAATACATAGAGACAGAGAATCAGAATAAATGGATTCTTTACAGACTGGAAAGATATAATTAATGGAGTTCCCCAAGATACTTGGTCCTGAATTATTTACTACCTACATGAAAATAAGTGGGAGAACATACAAGAATAATGATATTTGGACTCTGACAGGACTTAGATTTTGCAACCTCAAATTTCAATTCTAAATTTTGGCCCCTTTTATCTGAGGTCATGCATCTTTGATAGAAAATGTGAATTGTTATCTAAGAGGATAATCTGCCTATAAGTGGAGTACTGAGGAATATAGCTGGTGCATGAAACACAAAGAAGTAAATATCCTGGTATATAAATAATTCAGAAGGGAATGGCAGATTGGACTTCATCGCCGGGGGTTGGAGTTCAAAAATGAAAATGATTGTTCTTATTATATCGGTCTGGTAAGGGACAGATATATTAAGTAAGGGCCCAGATATATATCTAATGGACTGAGTATATTAGTATTTGAATAGACAGGGTCTGATCAGGGGTAGTTAACATGGCTTTGTGCATTCAATCTTAGAGTTTTACAAGGAATTTTCCAGAAATATTGATGAAGGAAAAACAGTGCATATTGTCTACTCAGACCTTAGCAAAGCCTTTGATAAAGTTCTGCATGGGAGGCGGGTCCAGGGGGTGCAGTCATTTGGCATTTAGGATGAGGTAATTGGACTTGACATTGGCTCTTCCATTAAAAGTTCTGGAGGGAGAATGGATCAGAAATTGGCTTAAAGGCAGAACCAGTGGTGAATGGTTATTTTCCAGACTGAAGGATGGCGATATTAATATTCTCTGAGGATCAGATCTGGGGCTAATGTTTTTTTAATGTACATTTGGTGAGATATATGTGTGCAAGGTATGCAAATGACACAAGCTTGAGTCGGTGGTAAACATTGAGAAGAACTTGAGTGCATGGGAACGTAGATAGGTTGGAAAAAGGGGCAGACAAATACCCATTGAAAATAAAATATGAAGAAATGTACTTTAATAAAAAATGTGAAGAGGACAGTATAGCCAAAGTGGCACAGGGGATAAAATCAGAGAGAAAAACTGATGCCCGAGTAAATCTTAAAATTGAAAAGAAGGAATGAGCTCTCTAATAAATAATACATGCTTCTTTTTTTTGCAGGAGAACACAGTGGATGCTATAACTGTGGATGGCGGAGATATATATGAGGGAGGCCTTTTATCTCAAGGACGCCTAAAGCCACTTGCAGCTGAACAAGTTACAGGTAAGTACTTACAAAACACTTACATAATTAATCAAAATACAAAAAAAGGAACGCAATCACTTTAGGTAAGATGCTGATAATCTATCATCTAATAATGATTTGCACTTGGCTCACAAGTAATGTTTGCCATGTTCCTCGCTACTCCCCGGCCCTGATTCTGGTACTCCTTTTCACTATTACAGCCCGAGGGCACCGGTTCATTGGGCCCCAATTTCCTCTTACCCGGGTCTCAGTTACCATGCTGCATTCCAACTTCCCAGAGCTCCACTTCCCAGTCTAACATTCAACGTACTGGAGCTCTAGTTTTTGTGCTTTCAACTTCCCACACTTCCTTTAAATTCACCTTGTTCAATAGGAAATGTAACAAAATACCATGTAACATTTATAAATAAAAAGTGAAGTAAGTAAACTCAACTACCTCCAAGACTAATCATGGAAGGTGTTCTGGAGACACAAGAGGCTGCCTCCTGCCTCCTGCCTCCTGCCTTCCCTCACCCCACCTGGCTCCTCATGCCCCTGTTTTGCTCTCTCCTTATCAGCCCCTACTTATCACAATGAACTTCCAGCCATCAGTTTTTTTTTTTTTTCTTCTTCACATCATCGTGTCTGTGGTCACTTGTGTCTCCCAACACAAAATATATACTTGTAACTTCCTGGTAGTAATCAAACAGTGGCTAGCTTAAAATATTGCAGCTATTGGCTACCTAAGAGATTTGCTTGGAAACTGACAAGGTATTCTCTTAAGCACCACCTGACCCCTCACCATGAACCAAGTAAACATCTACTGACTCTCCTTTATCTATCTTATTGGCTACATCCTCAAAGAATTCCAACCAATTTATCAGCAAAGATCTCCTCTTAAAGAACCCATGCTGCCTTTTGCCTATTTTATCACATGCTTCCAAGCACCCTGTAAGTCATCCTGAATAATGGACTCAAAAATCTTACCAACCACTGAATTCAGACTAATTGGCCTATAGCTTCCTGTCTTTCTTTCTGGGCTAATTTTTAAAAACACCGGCTGAAAAGATCACAAAGAACGTGGCAGAGCAAATATTTTTTAGATTGCTTACCTGCCAGCCAGTTGAGTTTAAGATGCTGATATTCGTTAATTGCGTAAATCTTAAGCGGTTAATTAAAAGTTCTATTTTATGGAACTGTTTTAACTCCAGAAAAAAAAAAGAATAAACTATGATTAATTGCACAAATTGCTAAAATTGTGCATATAAAGTAACATATTTTATAAGCTCAAACAACAGGAATTCTGCAGATGCTGGAAATTCAAGCAACACACATAAAAGTTGCTGGTGAATGCAGCAGGCCAGGCAGCATCTCTAGGAAGCGGTGCAGTCGACGTTTCAGACCGAGACCCTTCGTCAGACGAAGGGTCTCGGCCTGAAACGTCAACTGCACCTCTTCCTAGAGATGCTGCCTGGCCTGCTGCGTTCACCAGCAACTTTTATGTATATTTTATAAGCTAATGGATTCACTGAAGGATGTATTTTCAAGGAATTTGAAGTTAACAGCCATAACCATCCTTCCCACCACCCTGAACATGAAGGGTGCTTTTTAGAGTAAACATTCAAATTTGATCATTTTCCATCAAAACAACAGTTAGCTTCTTTGAGCACATAACTGATGCATGTTAGGATTTTACTAATAATTTTTATTTTAATTCGGAACTGTGTGAGTATCACCAACAAGACCAATACTTGTTGCAATGCTAATTACTGTTTAGAAAATAGTGATGAATCACTTTCTTGAACCACTGCAGGCTTTCTGCTGAGGACACTGCAAGAGTGCTTTGGTTAGGAGTTTCTAGATTTAGATACAGTAATAATAAATATACAAGAATACATTTCCAAGTCAAGATGTTAATTTTTTTATGACAGTCCCCACACTGCATCAATCTCAAGACACTGGAAAGCTCAGCAATTTTTAGACTAGAATCAGAATCAGGTTTAATATCACTGGTATATGTCGTGAATTTTGCTAACTTTGTGGCAGCAGTATAACGCAGTACATGATAAATATAGAAAAAACTGAATTACAGTAAGTAGATATATGTATATTAAATAGTTAAATTAAGTTAAGTACTGCAGAAACAGAAATTTAAGAAAAAAATAATGGATAGCATTCATGGGTTCAATGTCCATTTAGAAATCAGATGGCAGGCGGGAAGAAGCTGTTCCTCAATCGCTGAGTGTGTGCTTTCAGACTTCTGTACCTCCTTCCTGATGGTAACAATGAGAAGAGGGCATGTCTTGGGTGGTGGGGGTCTCTGATGATTGAAGTTGCTTTTCTGAGGCCCCATTCCTTGAAGATGTCTTGGATACTACAGAGACTAGTACCCATCATGGAGCTGACTAATTTTACACAACAGTCTGGAGATGGTGGAATCTGGAGAAACAAACAAGATGCTGGACGATTTCATTAGGTCAGGCAGCATCTGCATCAACCGAAAGTATCAACTGTCCATTTCCTCAACAGATGCTGCCTGACCTGCTGATTTCTTCCAGCATTTTGTTTGTAACTTCAATATTGCAATTATCCTCTTTCTACAAAATAACTCAATACCTATGATAGATCTCAGTTCACAGTTCTTTCAACAATTCACTTTGTACTTTATTTTCTGCTGCTTAAGACATATATGAAGCATAATTACTTGTGTATTCAGAGCATTCTGCAGAAGTCATAACATATTTTAACCTCTTTCCATGTCAGAATAGATTTAGGTGGATTGAAATGTATTTGTTGCATATGAATGAGATTACTGTCTGTTTTAATGCCTCTGATAATGCTCTGTATTGTATTGTTACAGGAGAGACATGCTACTACGCTGTAGCAGTTGTAAAAGCAGGCAGCAGCTTTTCGTACGAACAGTTGGAAGGCAAGAAATCATGCCACACTGGTCTAAAAAAATCCAGTGGCTGGATCATTCCAGTAGGAACTCTTCTGAATAAGTATCCAGAAAAATGGAATAGAGAGGACAGAATTGAAAAATGTAAGTTGTTTTCTTCAGTCAGAAACTCCTCAATGCTTGTGTCGATGAAAGAATTTACATGGACTACCTTCAGAACAAGTTTTCTGTTTATTCCAAGCTGATGAGCAACATGGGAGTCACTCATTCTGGAATGAATGTGCACCAATCCAAAGTTTCAATTATTCTTATGCTATTTCTTACCTACTTCCTCCTCATTATCTCTACCCTCCATTTGCTGTGGGCACACAGAGCAGGTCAGCCTTCTGCAGTGTCAAGCATCAGTGCCTATGCACTACATGAGGTGTCGAGATCAAGTACATTGTGCACTACATGAGCTGTGTACAGTTCTGTCTTTATCTTATATCTACAACAGCAAGCTTCTGTCCTGGTGGAATTTATGGGATTGTTGTTAGACTGTAACCAAGCATGAGTTTGCTATCATTTCTTTTAGCCTATAATTTGCCTTTTGGGTTGGTTTGAGTCAATTCCAGTCTTCATCTGCCTAGTACCAATCCTACAGAATCCCTCTTTCACTATTCTCTACCTCACTTGTACTATTGTAGAGAAACTTGAAAGCAGCAATGAGGTTAACTTAAAAAAGACTGAACCCACTTGGTGAATCCATTCCATCTGCTGGCCAGTAGTGGAGTTGACTGGAATGGAGGGGGCGGTGGTTGGATGGTGAGGGCAGGGATGTGTGAATGGATTGACAGTGGGCTGGAATATGTCTGATAACGGGACTCAAATCCTAATTCTCTTATTCCTTTTGCTATATCTAAATTGTTAATGGTTTGGCCAAAGTCCATTACTGAATAAATTAAAATTTACAACTGTGATACTTGATGAAACAAACTCTGAAGCTGATGAAAAACAAATTTTTCTAACCCCATCACGGTAGTGTAGTGGTTAGCACAATGCTACACGGTACTAGAGATCTGGGTTCAACTCCCGCCACTCTCGGTAAGGAACACACATAAAAGTTGCTGGTGAACGCAGCAGGCCAGGCAGCATCTCTAGGAAGAGGTGCAGTCGACGTTTCAGGCCGAGACCCTTCGTCAGGACTAACTGAAGGAAGAGTGAGTAAGGGATTTGAAAGTTGGAGGAGGAGGGGGAGATCCAAAATGATAGGAGAAGACAGGAGGGGGAGGGATGGAGCCAAGAGCTGGACAGGTGATAGGCAAAAGGGATAAGAGAGGATCATGGGACAGGAGGTCCGGGAAGAAAGACAAGGGGGGGGGACTCCCATCGATGACCCCTTCTCCCGTCTTCAACCCTCCTCTTCTTCATGGACACCCCGCTCTGGTCTTCTGCCTGCTCTGGATCTCTTTATCGCTAACTGCTGACGGGACATCAACCGTCTCGACTTCACCACACCTTGTCCCCATTCCAACCTCACTCCTTCGGAACGCTCTGCTCTCCACTCCCTCCGCACTAATCCTAACCTTATTATTAAACCCGCTGATAAGGGGGGTGCTGTTGTAGTCTGGCGTACTGACCTCTACCTTGCCGAGGCACAGCGACAACTCGCGGATACCTCTTATTTACCCCTCGATCGTGACCCCACTAAGGAGCACCAGGCCATTGTCTCCCACACCATCACCGACTTTATCCGCTCAGGGGACCTCCCATCCACTGCTACCAACCTTATAGTTCCCACACCTCGCACTTTCTGTTTCTACCTCCTACCCAAGATCCACAAACCTGCCTGTCCTGGCAGACCTATTGTCTCAGCTTGCTCCTGCCCCACCGAACTCATTTCTGCATACCTCGACACGGTTTTATCCCCCCTTGTTCAATCCCTTCCGACCTATGCTCGTGACACTTCTCACGCTCTTAAACTTTTCGACGATTTTAAGTTCCCTGGCCCCCACCGCTTTATTTTCACCATGGATATCCAGTCCCTATATACTTCCATCCCCCATCAGGAAGGTCTCAAAGCTCTCCGCTTCTTATTGGATTCCAGACCTAATCAGTTCCCCTCTACCACCCCTCTGCTCCGTCTAGCGGAATTAGTCCTTACTCTTAATAATTTCTCCTTTGGCTCCTCCCACTTCCTCCAAACTAAAGGTGTAGCTATGGGCACCCGTATGGGTCCTAGCTATGCCTGCCTTTTTGTTGGCTTTGTGGAACAATCTATGTTTCGTGCCTATTCTGGTATCTGTCCCCCACTTTTCCTTCGCTACATTGATGACTGCATTGGCGCTGCTTCCTGCACGCATGCAGAGCTTGTTGACTTCATTAACTTTGCCTCCAACTTTCACCCTGCCCTCAAGTTTACCTGGTCCATTTCTGACACCTCCCTCCACTTTCTAGATCTTTCTGTCTCTGTCTCTGGAGACAGCTTATCCACTGATGTCTACTATAAGCCTACTGACTCTCACAGCTATCTGGACTATTCCTCTTCTCACCCTGTCTCTTGCAAAAACGCCATCCCCTTCTCGCAATTCCTCCCTCTCTGCCGCATCTGCTCTCAGGATGAGGCCTTTCATTCTAGGACGAGGGAGATGTCTTCCTTTTTTAAAGAAAGGGGCTTCCCTTCCTCCACTATCAACTCTGCTCTTAAACGCATCTCCCCCATTTCATGTACATCTGCTCTCACTCCATCCTCCCGCCACCCAACTAGGAATAGGGTTCCCCTGGTCCTCACCTACCACCCCACCAGCCTCCGGGTCCAACATATTATTCTCCGCCACCTCCAATGGGATCCCACCACTAAGCACATCTTTCCCTCCCCGCCTCTCTCTGCATTCCGCAGAGATCGCTCCCTACGCAACTCCCTTGTCCATTCGTCCCCTCCACCCCTCCCTCCTGGCACTTATCCGTGTAAGCGGAACAAGTGCTAAACATGCTCTTACACTTCCTCCCTTACCACCATTCAGGGCCCTAAACAGTCCTTCCAGGTGAGGCAACACTTCACCTGTGATTCGGCTGGGGTGATATACTGCGTCCGGTGCTCCCGATGTGGCCTTTTATATATTGGTGAGACCCGACGCAGACTGGGAGACCACTTTGCTGAACATCTACGCTCTGTCCACCAGAGAAAGCAGGATCTCCCAGTGGCCACACATTTTAATTCCACATCCCATTCCCATTCTGACATGTCTATCCACGGCCTCCTCTACTGTAAAGATGAAGCCACACTCAGGTTGGAGGAACAACACCTTATATTCCATCTGGGTAGCCTCCAACCTGATGGCATGAACATCGACTTCTCTAACTTCTGCCAATGCCCCACCTCCCCCTCGTACCCCATCTTTTACTTATTTTTATACACACATTCATTCTCTCACTCTCTTTTTTCTCCCTCTGTCCCTCTGAATATACCCCTTGCCCATCCTCTGGGTCCCCCCCCTTGTCTTTCTTCCCGGACCTCCTGTCCCATGATCCCCTCTTATCCCTTTTTCCTATCACCTGTCCAGCTCTTGGCTCCATCCCTCCCCCTCCTGTCTTCTCCTATCATTTTGGATCTCCCCCTCCCCCTCCAACTTTCAAATCCCTTACTCACTCTTCCTTTGGTTAGTCCTGACGAAGGGTCTCGGCCTGAAACGTCGACTGCACCTCTTCCTAGAGATGCTGCCTGGCCTGCTGCATTCACCAGCAACTTTGATGTGTGTTGCTTGAATTTCCAGCATCTGCAGAATTCCTGTTGTTTGTGTTTAAACTCTCGGTAAGGAGTTTGTACGTTCTCCCCATGATGGTGGGGGCTTCCTCCTGGTGCTCTGGTTTCCTCCCACAGTCCAAAGACCTACTAGTTGACAGGATAATTGCTCATTGCAATTGTCCTGTGATTAGGCTAGGATTAAATTGAGGATTGCTGGCCAGCATGGCTGGAAGAGCTGGAAGGGCCGGAAGAGCCGATTCCATAGTGTAGCTCAATAAATAAATTAATAAATCACAACTATTGTCATGTACTGTCAAATTCCTTTCCAGCCGTATGAAACTAACCAGACTAGTTGTAGCCTGTCCCCAAATGGAACATTGAATATCACATCTAAGGCATTTCAATGTCCAATTCCACCTTAAAAGCTTTGCCTAACTGCAAGTCCTTTGGCTCCATCTCTGCTGCTGAAACCCATAACTAACTTATGTTACCAATTGATTTGGTTACTTCACTGCATTATATGGCCATCTTTCACATTCAACTTCCCTTTGAATAAATTATCCTACGTTTTGCCCTTGTATCTTGTATTTCCCTGTGTTTGCTGAACTTCACAGGATATCTATTACATTATCTTAATTTTTCAATTCATATCCTTTTTTAAAATTCCCAAATAGTTGCGTGCTCCTTTATTATTATAATCATCTCTAGTCCTAAATCTTTCGAGAAATTTTTGTGAAACCAAATCTGGCTCGTTAAAGACCATTGGATTAGATTAGATTAGATTATGAGGACACACAGTCCTCTTTTATTGTCATTTAGTAATGCATGCATTAAGAAATGATACAATTTGTTCCTCCAGAATGATATCGCAGAAACACAAGACAAACCAAGACTAAAAAAAAAAATTATCCCACCAGTAACTATAATGACTTTAGCAACACACAGAAAATGCTGGAGGAACTCAGCATCTATGAAGAAGACGAACGATCAATGTTTCAGGCTGAGACCCTTCACCAGGAGAGCAGACTTTCTTGCATTTGTGACTATAATGACTTCAGCTGCTAGGACCCCCCCCCTTAAATATCTCTAGTTCACTACCTCTTCTAAAGTAATGTATATCTTTCTGATCAATCATTTGGTCCTCTGTTCTAATGAGGTAGATCTGCATCTCTAATGCCAGTGCTCTTTCTGGGACTTACCTGGTTTCCAAAACCGCTAAGAGCCTAAGGTGGAGGCCACTGCCATCTTGCATTCTGTATAGAGCCTCGTGCACAGGCTTTCCCATTCTCAGGCTAAGAAGCCTGCTTATTGAGACTGTAGGGAATAGGCCTGGTACAAGCATGACAGTGTCATTCAAGTGATTGGGGGAAGTCAGCCGCTAGGAGAGAGGTAGGACATTTTTATCTGTTATTTAACTAAGCTTCAAATGATTTATAGTAGGTCATGGTGTTTTGTAGTAGTTTAAGTGTAAAACTACTTTTAAATGTTTTAGCAGTACTTTTATTTTTTAAAACTTTTCAAATGTTATTGAATGTTTTTGAATGTCAAGCAAACTCAGTGACCCCAGTCAAACTGACAGCTTTGACTGTCAAAGTCATTCTGTGAGTAAAGCATAGAGGACTCTGAAGCTTCACTCTCTGTGCTGGGAGCTGGACATCCAAGTGAAGACAGTGCAGTCGGTGGGGTTTCACAATCTGCATACAGGATTGAATGTACCATAAATATTTCGCTGTTACAGTCTCGTTGCTAACATTGCTGATTTTGTACCGATCACATTTCACCCATTCCTTTTAAAGGAAAATATATTTCTGTAGTTGAGCTCCTTCACGTATGTGGTCTGAATAGGCATAGGTTTTATTTGGCATTCACTCTGGTAATGCTCATATATTATGAGCTTTGGGAATGTTCTCTTATGGAATTATATTCTTAACACTGCTAATTAATTTCAACTTTCTTTTCTAGTTGTGTCAGAGTTTTTCTCTGCCTCTTGCGTCCCTGGTGCAGATAAAAACCTATTTCCAAAGCTGTGTAGGCTGTGCAAATCTAAATGCCAGCGATCACATGATGAGCCCTATTATGATTACAGAGGAGCATTCAAGTGGGTATTCATTTTTCTTTCTTTTTAAATCTTTCTATTAATTTTCCAAAATTATAAACAGAATAACAATATTGATAGAGAGATTGGAATAATCTCATTGTTGATAACCATATACAAAAAGATTTCAAATAATACAGGTGTAATAGAATTCCAAACTCTTAATATAGTTAATCATAGAGAAAGAAGAAATAAAAAGAAAAAAATACAAAGAACCCCCCCCAAAAACCCCCAAAATAATGAAACTAAATACCAAACCCCAAAAAAAAGCAAATAGAGCAAAACAAGGCTGGACCATTATCTTAAATCGAACACGTTCAATAACGTCATCAACTCCGCTCCTCTATTCATATATTTTAAGTTAATAAGAAGGATTCGGAAAGGTCAAATTACATCATATGAAAATGTTGAATAAATGTTTTCCAAGTCTCTTCAAATTTAACCGAAGGATCAAAAATGTCACTTCTGATTTTTTCTAAATTTAAACATGATATAGTTTGGGAAAACCATTGAAATGTGGTAGGAGGGTTGGTCTCCTTCCAGTTCAATAAAATGGATCTTCTGGCCACCAAAGTAACAAATGTGATCATCCGACAGGCTGAAGAGGATAAAAATCTATGTTCTGTCACTGGCAAATGAAAATTGCCGTAATAGGATGGGGTTGTAAGTCAAAATGCAAAACTGTTGAGATAATATCAAAAATATCTTTCCAGAATTGTTCCAAAAGAGGGCAGGACCTAAACATATGAGTTAAGGAAGCCACCTCAGAGTAACTTCTGTCACAAATAGGGTTTATATGGGAATAAAAATGGGCTAATTTATCTTTAGACATATGGGCCCTATGCACTACTTTAAATTGTATTAGCATATGTTTGGCACATATAGAGGAAGAATTAATTAATTGAAAAAATTTATCCAATTTCTCTATAGGTAAGCAAAGTTGAAGTTCCCTTTCCCATTCATTTTTAATTTTATCAGATATACCTGGCTGTAATTTCATAATTATATCATAATAGATGCTATTAATCCGTTCTGAAAGGGACTTAAACCTAAAATCTTATCGATGATATCAGTAGGGTGTGAAATCGGGAAGGTAGGTAGTGTGGTATTTAAAAAGTTTCTTATTTGTAAATATCTTTAAAAAATAGGATCTGGGCAAATTAAGTTTATTAGATAACTGTTCAAAAGACATGAACCAGTTATCTAGAAATAAGTCACGGAAACATGTTATACCTTTCATTTTCCATATCAAAAAGGCTTGGTCCATAACCAAGGGTTGAAAAAAAATTAGATATAATAGGGCTTGATAATATAAATTTGTTCAAACCAAAAAATTTACGAAATTGAAACCATATTCGTAATGTATGTTTAATTATTGGATTAACCATTTATTTATTCAATTTAATTAATACAAAAGGAAGTGAAGTTCCTGAAATGGAAGCCAAAGAGAACCCTTGTACAGAGTAACCTTCAAGGTTTACTCAATGTGGACTTGGAATTATATTCCAATCTTGTGTCCAAAATATTAAATATCAAATATTAATTGCTCAATAATAGAATATTAGATTAGGCAATGCTAAGCCACCATCTTTCTTGGATTTCTGTAAATATTTTTTATTTAACCTGGGATTTTTATTCTGCCATATATAAGAGGAAATTTTAGAATCGATAGTATCAAAAAAAGATTTAGGAATAAAAATTGGTATCGCTTGGAATAGATATAAAAATTTAGGTAAGATAATCATTTTAATAGCATTAATTCGATCAATCACTGATAGAGACAATGGGGACCACTTAGTAATCAGTTGTTTAACCTGACTAATTAATGGTAAAAGGTTGAGCTTGAATAAGTCCTTATATCTCATAGCGATTTTAATTCCCAAATAAGTAAAATAATCAGTAATCACTCTGAATGGTGAACATCTATAAATGGGAACCTGCATATTTAATGGAAATAGTTCACTCTTACCTAGATTCAATTTATAATCAGAAAAACTACTGAACTGAGCAGTTAATACTGCCGGAATGGATTTCCCCGGGTTAGAAATATATAATAGTAGATCATCTGCATACAGTGATAATTTATGGATCTCATTTCCACGGGTAATACCAAATATATTAGGGGAGTCACGAATAGCAATAGCTAGCGGTTCCAAGGCAATGTCGAATAGTAGTGGACTAAGAGGGCAACCCTGCCTAGTACCACGGAATAGATGAAAGAAGGAAGATCTTTGATTGTTAGTAAATACCGAAGCCAAAGGAGTAAGATATATCCATTTAATCCAAGATATAAATATCGGACTAAAATTAAATTTCTCAAGCGTACTAAACAAATATGTCCATTCGACTCTATCAAAGGCTTTCTCAGCGTCCAATGAAATGACACATTCTGGAGTTCTGGGTGAAGGAGTATAAACAATATTCATTAATCTCATAATATTAAAGAAAGAGTAACGATTTTTAATAAATTCAGTTTGATCAGCAGAAATAATTTGGGGTAATACATTCTCCAATCTCGTTGCCAATATTTTAGATAAAATCTTAGAATCCACATTCAACAAAGATATAGGCCTATAAGATGGACATTCAGTAGGATCCTCACCTTTTTTGAGAATTAGGGAAATAGAAGCTCGATAAAAAGATTGTGGTAATTTACCTATAGATACTGCATCTCTAAAAATTCTGCATAGCCAAGGAATCAGTATAGTAGCGAAAAATTTAAAAAATTCTACTGTATATCCGTCTGGGCCAGGAGCTTTACCTGAGTGCATCGAAGAAATAGCATTTTTTTATTTCTTCTACTGTAATAGGTACATCTAGTTTTAAACGTTCATTGGATGATAATTTTGGAATATTCAATTTTTTTAAAAATTCATCCATTATAGTGGAGTCATCAGGAAATTCTGGTTGATATAGGGAGGTATAAAATTCTTGAAAGGAATTATTTATCTCATCATGGTCAACTGTCAGAGTACTGTCTTTTTTACGAATCTTAACAATCTGGCGCTTAACCGAAGCCGATTTCAATTAATTAGCCAATAGTTTTCCAGTTTTATCACCATGTATATAGAATTGACTCTTAGTTTTATTTAATTGGCTTTCAATCGAAGATAATAGTAATAAACTATGTTCCATTTGAAGTTCAACTCTGTCTTTGTAAAATTCCTGATTAGGAGCTATAGAATTTTTCTTGTCAATTTCTTTGATCTTGTCAACCAGTTTAAGTATTTCATTATTAGTTCGCTTTTTTAATCCAGCAGTATATGAAATAATTTGTCCACGAATATATGCTTTAAAAGTATCCCACAGTGTCCCACTGGAAATTCCCGCTGTAAAATTCATTGTAAAGAAAAAATTAATCTGTTCCTCAATAAACTTAACAATATCCGAATCCTGAAGCAAAGTGGTATTAAATCGCCATTGTCTAGAACTAGCAGATGTATCCCTTGACTTAATAGATAGTTTCAACAGCGCATGATCAGGGACAGCAATGGAATCATATTTGCAGTCAATAACAAGTGGAATTAATCGAGAGTCAATAAGAAAATAATCGATTCTTGAATAATGATGATATATATGTGAAAAAAATGAGAACTCTTTCTCATTGGGGTGCAAGAATCTCCAAATTTCTGAGATTCCAGAGTCAATCATAAAAGTGTTAGTAAGAGTAGCCGATTTATTCGGAAGTACTTAATTGGGCATGGATCTATCCATCAAAGGATTTAAACAGCAGTTAAAATCTCTGCCCATAATCAACATATAATCATTTAAATTAGGAAGAGATGTAAAAAGATTCTTAAAAAATTCAGGACAATCAACATTTGGAGCGTAAACATTAAGCATAACAACTTTTTTGTTAAATAACAAACCAGTAATTAACAAAAATCTACCATTCAGATCTGAAACTGTATCATGATGCAAAAATGAAATTGACGGAGCTATAAAAATAGAAACCCCTTTTTACTTTGGCCTGTGAATTCAAGTGGTACTGTTAATTCTTCCAGAACCTAAAAAAATGCTGATTATCCTCTTTCTGGACATGAGTTTCTTGTACAAAGATAATGTGAGCATTCATCCTATGGAATACTCTAAAAGTTTTCTTCCATTTAATCGGGTGGTCTAAACCATTTGTATTCCAAGAAACCAAATCAATAATCTTATCCATAGCACTAAAATCGAGCATAAGGTATGTAAAGGGTTAATCAGAATACAAACTCATGACCGCGGAAGAGGAAAGAAGGTCCAAAGAGGAACCGAAAGTCATGACATTTTGGACACTTTGGTAGTTTCAGGTCAGTCCGTTTAAGGAGAAAAACTAAATTGAAAATAGAAACAAAAATGGGTATTCATTTTTTTTCTGCAGTTTGAAATGATCGAGATTGATACTGAATAAAATACTACTCATCAGATAATTTTAAACCATTTAGCAAGAGGAATGATGTAACAATTTGTACAGAACTTTATATGACTTCTGAAAGTCTCGAAGTATATCATAACTGATCTTAAAGCATATTTATGATTTGAATATTGACAGATAATGTACATGACAAAATCCTATAAATGTTTCAGTGGTTCAATTTAACATCAGAGAATGCATACGGTATACAACCAGAAATCTTTACTCTTCACGGACATCCATGAAACAGAAAAAAACCCAAAGAATGAATGACAGAAATATCAGAACCCCAAAGCTCCCCCTCTGCCTCCCACACACAAGCACTGGCAAAAGCACCGATACCCCCTTCCTCCACCATGCAAGGAATAGCACAACCCCCAAAGAGACATCGATCTAGAGTCCATCAAGAACTACAGTCCATCCCAACACTAAAGTACCTCAGCAGGTTCTCTCTCTCTCTCTCTCACCCTTCCCAAGTAATTTGTTTTTACTACTGTTAGTTGTTAACTGAGTATTGATCAGGAAAATGAAAAGGAATCTGCTCTATTAAATAGGTTTTTTGTGATCTTTGATACTTATCTGAGAGGACAATTAGGAGCTTGGTTTAAATGTTTCAGCTACTAAAGGGGACTTCTGCCATTTCAGAACTTCAACACTGCACCACATCTTAGTAAGGTGACAAGACATTCAATCCTTTCAGTCTGTTTTACCATTAATACACAGCTCTTTTGTAACTCCTTTTCACCATTTTAGTTCCCTGGAGGAGTGAGGTGGCACTGGAAAATGTTTGCAGGAAAAGCTGGTAAATAGTGCCAATAGCAGTTGCAGGCTGGTGAGGTCAGGCTAAGATGCATTGGCTAGAGGAGCCACAACTGAATAGACTGTGTCAGTTTGTGAGGAGCTGCAGAAAAGAACTGGTATATTTCTATACAATCTACTGTACCTTCCCACGTTCTACACTCTGCCCCTTATTTTATAATTTGTTCCAATACATAATGGCAACAATTCCCAGTTCATCAGATCCCTGGTACTGCATAGCAAGAGGCCCAAGGATATAACACATAGAACCATCAGCTTGGATGCTGACACTCCACTTTACTCTAGACATCCATCATGCTTACTGCAGTGCGGGCTCATTGATGAACTAATGGTTCCAGATTTCAACATTCAAATTGGCTCTGGAGGTACAGAAATACATTCTTCAGTGTGTTTATTCCGTGTGCATTGAGACATCTAGTTTTACTTCAGCAAAGTCACCCTTCATTCCTCCTTAAAGAAACCCAAGCTTCTATTTTTTGACACCCTATTTTAAGAGAACCAAAACATTTGTCCAAGTAGTCATGGATCCCATTTCCTCCCACTTCCTCATTGTTTTCAAAGCACCTCCTTATCTCTGATATCCTCCAGGTTTGTAGCCCTCCAAGACAACTGAATTGATTCTCATTCTTGTAAAATTCCTCATTTTTTCTACTCTCCTCCCACTATATAACACATCAAAATAACTGCATTTCTCCAGCTATGGTCTCTTGACTATCCTGGAATCTAATTATTAAGCCATAGCTTTAGGAGGTACTGGAGCCTTAGGTCCCACAGCAGCAGGTTCAGGAACAGTTAAACCCTTCAACTATCAGGTCCCTGAACCCCAACTTTGAACTGACTCCACAACCTATGGAGTCACTTTCGAGGATCCTATAACACATGCTTTCAATACTATTTACACCCAGTGGCTTATTACAGGAGGTACCTAATAAATTGGCCACTGAGTGTATGTTCATGGTCTGCTGCTGTAGCCCACCCACTTCGAGGTTCAATGTGTTATACATTCTGCACCCCACTGTTGTAAAACATGCTTATAATTTAATTTTTAAATTTGGAGATAGGGCACTGAAATGGGCCCTTTTGGTCCAATGAGCTGGCGCTGCCCAGTTATCCCCATGTGACCAATCAAGTTACTAACCCATACATCTTTAGACTGTAGGAGGAAACCGGAGCACTTGGAGGAAATCTACACAGTCACAGGGAGAACGTACAAATTCCTTACAGACATCTGTGGGAATTGAAGCCAGATCACTGGCGAAGTAATAGCATTATGCTAACCCCAATGCTACTGTGCCACCCAAAGGGATTTTTTTTAGTGACGCTGGTGGGAGTTGAACCCCGAATGCTGCTGCTATAATAGTATTATGCCAGCCACTACATTACATTACTGCCTCAATTTACAGCTTATTTGAGTTACTGTCACTTTCCTGTCAATTTGAACCAGTCTGGCCATTCTCCTCTGACCTCTTGCATTAACAAGGCGTTTTCACCCACTGAAGTGCTGCTCACTGGATTTTTTTTGTTTCTCACACCATTCTCTGTAAACTCTAGTGATTGTTGTATGTGAAAATCCCAGGAGATCAGCAGTTTCCGAGTTACTTAAACCACCCCATCTGGCACCAACAATCATTCCATGGTCAAATCACTTAGATCACATTTCTTCCCCACTCTGATGTTTGGTCTGAACAACAACTGAACCTGTTGACCATGCCTGCACATTTTTACGCATTGAGTTGCTGCCACATGATTGGCTGATTAGATATTGGCATTAATGAGCAGCTGTACTTAATAAAGTGGCCGTTCTTACTTACTAACACTAGAAATTCTGCAGATGCTGAAAATCCAAAGCAATGTATTCAAAGTGCTGGAGGAACTCAACAGGTTGGGCAGCATGCGTGGAAATAAATAAATAATATGCTTTGGGCCAAGACCTTTCTTCAGGATTGGAGAAGGGTCTCAGCCCGAAATGTACCGTTTATTCATTTCCACAAATGCTGCCTGACCTGCGAGTTCTTCCAGCATTTTGTCTGTATTATTGATTGATTATTGGTGCACAGCTTGTCTCCCTTTGCACAGTGGTTGTTTGTCAGTCTTTGCGTGCAGTTTTTCATTGATTCTATTCTGTTTCCTTTTTCTGCTGTGAATGCCTGCAAGAAAATGAATCTCAGGGAAGTATATGGTGACATATACATACTTTGATAATAAATGTACTTTGAACTTTGAAGGTAAGTTTGTACGCTGATGCATACCTTGGCACTGGGCTTCTGTGTGGTTTCAATGCCTGATCTGGATGTTCTTTCGGTGATCATGCTCAGAGACATCCTAAACTTATGGGACTTTGCACCTCAAGGGTATGTCATCGTTCAGTTATCCATTGCTCCATGCCAACCAGACTGGTTTCATTTAGTGGGTGATAAATGTCCAATGACATCTTAGATTGGCAATGAAATTGTTTCATGAAAACTAACCAGACTCTTTTTTTTTTAAAGCTGTTTGAAAGAAGGTACTGGAGATGTGGCCTTTGTGAAACACACCACAGTCCCAGGTAGCTAAGTATATTAAAACCATATTACATCCTATTAAAATCTGAGTTATGCAAATCTTACTGTCTACAAAACTCTGCTTACATGTGCAACATTTTGTTAGATTTCTGAGACGTCTTTGACCACATTTGTAATGGTTTGTACTTATCACCATTTCTTTGAGAGTCCGCGGCAAAGCTGCGGCACGCATGCCCAAGGTGTCACGCGCAAAAATTGTGTTCGCACACGGCATGCAGTGCTGCCCCTCCATTCTTTAAACCCACTCACAATAAAGAGATACATGATTATATTTGTTCTCAAATGTGGCAACTAATGATTTTGTACAACCCAAGCACAGTGAAATACAAGCCAGATATGAAATATTCGTCATTGTTAGTGAAACAACAAAAGACACACTGAGAGCTGTGTATTTATTGTCCTTGTTTTGATTTTTTATGAATATGCACTAAAGCTTATAATTTCATTCATAATTCTTGTTACATATGTATGAGCTTTGCTAACAATACTATTTAGAAATGAAGATATTTTTCAATTGTCTTTTAAAAATTAATATTAATAATTTTGGACAGGTTTTCTAAAATAACTCAATTATTTCAATCTGTCTGTTACACTTTTATTGATAGTAAAACAATGAATGCATACAAATAAGCTACAGGGATAATCCTTTTTCCTTAAAGTCCATAATTATTGTTATTAATTCATTAATCAATGATAATATCTGCTCAAAATTTCAATGCACGAGTGAGAATCTTTTGGAAAATTATTGCCAATTTGGGCACACATTCTCAAAACAGTTCACCACCTACAGTCTAGGCATTGTCCCTTTTTTTCTGAAAGCTTATCAACTAAGCTATCATTTTTTTCTAGCAGTAATTTCAAATATCCAAAATAACATTTAAATAATTGCTTTTCAAAATTTTTAAGAGTATGCTTTTTACATAGCAATGTTTTATGTGACTTTCATCAAAAGATTTTGCTTGAAATCCTTGATCTGAATCTGTGCCGGATCTGTGACCTTGTGAACCGAATAGGGATTGTACAATGTGCCTCATCTTTCCATGGAATCTTAGTTAGATGTATTGATGAAGTTTTTCTCTTCAACTACCAGTGACGTTTAGATGAAAAACAGTAAGGCAGATCCCAATGCATATGCTAAGGCTAAATTCACGTTGATTATATTTTTAACAAGAGGGGTGTGTGTGTGTGTGTGTGTGTGTGTGTGTGTGTGTGTGTGTGTGTGTGTGTGTGTGTGTGTGTGTGTGTATATATAAAATGAGAGATTATTTTTTGTATGAGATATCCAGTTTAGACATGTGTCATAATTTAGAAATTATATCATCACCATACTTTCAAAGCACTATCCTATCAGTACTATCAGTTTAGTCCTAATTCTCCACTTGGTCACCAGTTTGGACTCCTGTAGAAGAAGCTACTCTGATTTACCGTAAAAGAATCTCATTGCCAATCACTATGAGAGACTTTACTCTGTTAAGGAACAGAAATATGCTCTGGTTTCCTCCCACGATCCAATTAGTACCAGTTTGTAGGTTAATTAGTTATCGTAAATTGTTCCGTGATTATGCTAAGGTTAAATAGGTGGGTTACTGGGCAGTGTGGCTCGTTGGGCCAGCAGGGCCTGTTCTGTGCTGTAGCTCTAAATAAATAAAGACACAGACCTCGGTATACGGTTAAACTTTTATTACGTGATCACAGGAACCTGTTGTCTTACGACTCTGACAATGTCAGATTACATCTCAGATTTATACAGTGAATTTTGGGCAATAGCCAACAGCTAAACATACCTTGTCAGCGATTTCCAAAGCATTTGTTAGGTATTTGCAAGTTTATTAATATTCCACACAATGCACAAAATCATACATACATGTGTACAGTTAGTTCCTCTATTTGTTACTTGCTAGACAATCTCGGAAAAAGCTTAACGATACCTCATCACTGGCATGATCTATGTCTGGCTACTGTTAGGTCGCACAAACAGGGCAGCGTCTGCCTCTTATCCCATCACCCTCATGATCCAGGTCTTGAGCAATATCCAGCTAGTCAAGCTCGACAACAACATTTAATTTCAAAATTCATCTTAACGTTATAATTTTCTTCCACAATTCCTTATCCAGTAAAATTAGCCATATCTTGTCATATCTTCATTTGTCCTGCAACTCCTTCTCTGTGGTTTCTCCACCTTAAGTGTGCCAAAGGGCCTACCAGTACTGTTACTTCTGTAATTTTTTAATCTTTGAAGTACATTCCGTGGAATTGTTAACATTATGACTATATGCTCAAAATCGCTCAGCACATAACCTTTATTATATAAACTGGGACTGGGTGAAGGGGTTGGGAGTACAAAAACCCTTCCTGTAAAAATGTTTCTGTATGATATTTTGTAGCTGATCTGAAGAATGATTACAGACTTCTTTGTAAGGATGGTACCAGAAAGAGCATTGATGAATACAAGAATTGTAACTGGGCAAGAGTCCCTGCCCATGCAGTAGTGGTGAGAAGTCATCCAGATGATGATGCCAAGAATAACCGGATCTGGGATTTCCTCTCAAGAGCTCAGGTACATGAAATGCACCTTGGGGTTAAATCACTACAGTGAACATCTGTAGTGATTTAACCCCAAGGCTGCAGCTTCCAAATGGGGTCTATCTAACACACAACATCAGATATGCATGCACCAGTTAAGGTCTGTGCCATGAAAAGCCTTTTGTTGGATGCTTTGGTACTGGCATGACACCAGTGTGTAGTTGTACCCCTGGCATTCCTTTTAGCTTGCAGTGTCAATACTCAGGTCTGTTATGTTTTGTAACTTCAAAACATTACACCAATTCAAAGAAGACACAGAGATCAAAAATATGGGAGTAACTTAGAGTTTGCTTTTAGCACGAATCACCTGGTAGCATGATGACATATCCAATTAATGTATTTTTACATATTGTATAACCCACAATTAATTATTTAAACAAGAATTCTTAATCAACCAACATATATACAAGATTACTCAAATAGCACTCCTCCCTGCTTAGCTATAAACTCCAGCTCAATACAGATTGCATCTCAATAATATACACAGTTTAATATACAACTACTATATAATGACATCCACAGCATAGTAAATTTAAATTGTCGCATTCAGGCCTAAAGAGTTAATCATTGTGGAGGTTTTCTTATTCTTGTGGTATAATGACTTTCCTGACAAGGAGATCACTCTGCTTCTCTGCTGAGACTTGTGGCTATGAAACAATCTCAGGTTCTGGGGCCTCCTCCGTGGTGTTTGTAGCAGTTGACTCTGAGACTGCAGGAACTGGTTCTGACAGCTCTGGGCACCTTTCTTCTCCTTTTCTCTCACGGGATCTACTTCAATCAGTTTCTTCTTCTTTCTCATGTTCCTCCTCTCTTTCATACCATTCTTCTTCTCGTTCACATTCTTTCTCTCCATCTCTTCCCTCCTTTTTCTTCTTCTAGTCTGTGCATCTTAATCTTGGGAAGGTCCATTTGGTTCTCTGGAGCATTCTCTTATTAATCCTTCTATTGCTCCCTTCATGATTTGATCACTCCTCTTGGTTTCCACATCCTCAACATCATCTGATGAATCCTGTGTCTTTGTATCTCCATAGACTCCTTTCCTATCAGCCTTCCATTCGTCCAGCTGAGCTTTGATCTTTGTACCTATTTTTACAAGCAGCTTTTTGTCTTTCACTTAAAGTTCATGCAATAACCTTAATGCATGTAGAGTAGATTCTGGTTCTTTATACTCACAAAAGCTGAATGCTTGCAACTTTACTGAAGCTCCTTGAACTCTCTCCCAGCTTAAAACCAAGCCACATTTCACAAGTAATTTCCTAATTAATATATCAGAAGCTTTCTCAGATATGTTGATTACAAAAGTAGTCAGATCACTACTTTTGTCACATTTACACTTCCTCTGAGCAGCATAATCCTTCTTTGGTCCAATATGCGTTCCAACCAGGGGCACGGAAGTTGGCTCCAACACCTGTTTCTCTAGGAAGAGGTGCAGTCGACTTTTTAGGCCGAGACCCTTCATCCTGACGAAGGGTCTCGGCCTGAAATGTTGACTGTACCTCTTCCTAGAGACGCTGCTTGGCCTGTTGCATTCACCAGCAACTTTGATGTGTGTTGCTTGAATTTCCAGCATCTGCAGAATTCCTGTTGTTTGTGTCCAACACCTGTTTCTTCTGTTGGGCAGTGACTTGTGGTGTACAGCATCAAGACAGTTGTGGTGTCGTCCAGTATTGTTGTTAGTTCACCAGATCCTAGTTACCATGTTTTTTAACACACCAGAAACCCAGTAACTATCTTCCCTTTAAATTTGGAAATTTATTACATCATTCTGAAAAATAAGAGAATTGGAGATATCGCAAACACGAGGAAACTTTGATGTGTGTTGCTAGAATTGGAGATATTTTGGGGTATCTATTGGAACGACATCCAATAGTACAGTTTGCACTACTGAAGTGTTATTGACTTGAGTGATCTGTGTTAACAGAGTTTTCCTGAAAGTGATGCTTTTATTATAAAAGGTAACAGCTCGGAATTTATATAAATAGCACTGAGTTTCTAAATATTTTGTTTTATAGGAAAAATATGGGGAAACTAGTACTGCAGATTTTAAGCTCTTCCAGTCAACAAAGTATCAGCAAAAGAATCTGATGTTTAAAGACTCAGTAGAAAAACTAGTTCGCCTCCCTGATGGAATGGACTACCTACATTATCTCGGCCCGAATTATGTATCGGCTCTAAAGGCCATGAGGAGAGGTAGGATACAATCTGTTGAGAAGTTAAAGTACTTTGGTCATGATCCTTTATCTGACTGGAAGGAAGGAGGTGATGCACAAAGTATAAGAAGGCAGGGGGAAAGTCTAAGAAGGCCCATTTTCCTCCGTTGAATCTGCCTGACCTGCTGAGTTCCTCCAGTGCCTTGTATGCTGCAGTGGATGTTGGTTGTCTGATGAATGGAGTTAGGTTATACCTTGGCAACATGCAGTAAACAAAATACAAGGAGAAGAGTAATGCATATATTTATTGAACAAAGGTTACCTCTATGATTTAAAGGAAATCCACTGGTAATCTAATTCTGTAATGCAAGTAATGGTTAGAAATTACTTCTAGCTGAATACACTAGATTAGGGTGACACCTGCGATCACATCTGGGTACCTGTTAAGCCCCTTTAACTAATTTACTTTACTTAATGGTCGCCAAACAATTGATACTAGAGTGTAAATCATCACAGCGATATTTGATTCTGTGCTTCGCGCTCCCTGGAGTACAAATTAGTATGAAGCTTTCATCCACCATCTCCTGTCAATACATCTCTCTGAAAGATTATACTGGAAACAATTAATTCAACAGCCTCATAATTTATCTTCTTAATGTAAGGCTTGAAGAAGTTTATCCTTGGGGTGATTTCAGGGTGTTCAGTGGGTAAGATGATTTTCATTCCAATGGTTAAAGATGAGAATCTGATTTTTGACATACCCATGTGCTGATGTCATTTTACTGTGTGCATCATCACTGGTTCACTTTCTGTAGTCAGGGGATCTTCTACACTGTGTAACTATTTTTACAATGGCCTTTACCACTAGGGTCTTTGGGAGGAAATGTAGTTCTTGTTGCTTTGTTATGCCTTTTGATTCTTGAACTTCTGAGTTTGCTAACTTGCATCCTTAGAACATAGAATAATACAGCACAGAAACAGGGCCTTCAGACCACAGTGTCTGTATTGAACACAATGCCAAATTAAACAAAATCTCTTCTGCCTGCAAATGAACTACAAGACCATAAAACACAGGAGCAGAATTAGGGCATCTGGCCCATTGAATCTGCTCTGCCATTCAATCATGGCTGATCCTTTTTTTCCTACCCCTCCTCAAACCCAGTTCCTGGCCTCCTCCCTGTAACCTTTGATATCCCACCATTCCCTGCATACTAATGTATCTGTCTAAATGCCTCTATCATATATGCAGCTGCCATTGTCCCTGGTGGCCATTCCAGGCACTTGCCACTCTCCACGTAAAAAACAAATATGCATGTCCTTTAAACTTTCCCTGTTTCAGCTTAAATGAATGTCTTCTGGTGCTTGAGATTTCTACCCTGGGGAAGAAGATAGACTGTCTATCCAATCTATGTCCTTCATTATTTTATAAACATCTATCAGCTCTCGACTCAGCCTCTGATGCCTCAGAGAAAACAACCCAAGTTTGTCCAACCTCTCCTTCTGGTTCAGGTAGCATCCTGGTAAACCTCTTCTGTATACTTTCCAAAGCTTCAGCATCCTTCCCGTAATGGGGCAACCAGGACTGCACACAGTACTCTAATTGCAGTCTACCTAATGTTTTATTAGATCCAGTAAAATCTTCTTGACTGATATTTGATGCTCAACAGTGAAGGCAAGAATGCCATAAGCATTCTATACCATTCTATATAACAGTGTGCCCACTTTCATGGGGCTATTGACTTGCACCGAAGATCCCTGTATACATCTATTCTGTTAGAGATCCGGTCATTAATTGTATAATTTCCACTTTCTCATTACCTCACATTTCCCCAGATTAAACTCCATTTTTATACTTGCATCTGAAATTTACATATAGTCCCCTGTACCCTTTGACAACCTATTATTACTGTCCAAGTTCCAACAATCTTTGTGTCATCTACAAAGTTACAAACACCAACCTTGAGGCTCTCTGTTTCTCAAGGTTTACCATGGGTGTTGCATCCTGGCTGTCTTCTTTGTGGCAGTCAGTTGATACGCAAGCCAGGGCAGTACGATGTGGAGAGCAAACTGTTGCCCAAGAGCAGGCTACCCTTCTCCAAGCAGCTGATGAATCCAAAAGAGTAGCAGAAACCTGTAATCTGCCTTTGCCCCTTCTCCTGTCAGTAGAACTGGTTCCACCGGGCTTAGTAGCTAAACCGCACATGAAGGCCAGAAGCTGGACTTGCTTGTCAGAGGCTATTTGAGATGATTCACCATTGGGTGAGTAGTGGGACCTTATCTCCACTACCTCACCCCAGCACCAGAGGTCCCAGCGTTAATACCTGTCTGTTCATAATGTAGCTGTATTATAGTTACTGAAAAAGATCGATGGCCTTATCAATTGTTTGTATTACAGAGACCAGTGTTTCAGATGGTGTCAAATTACGCTGGTGTACCATTGGCGAAGCGGAGAAAAGCAAATGTGATAACTGGGCTTCAGCAGTTGACTGTGTGTCAGGTACCAATGCTGAGCACTGCATCAAACAAATCATGGTAATGGAGCAAAGTTCTACAAAGCATTTGCAACATTTATTTAAATGACCAATTAGATTTATAGAGTTATACATCACGGAAACAGGTCCAACCTAGTCCAACTTGCCCACATTTGGCTCATATCCTTCTAAACTTTTCTTATTCATGTACTGTCCAACTGTCTTTTGGAAGTTGTTATTTTACCTGTCCCAATTACTTTCTCTGGCAACGCATTCCATATACGTTCTACCCGCTGTGTAAAAACATTTACCCTGATGTTCCTATTAAATCTTCATCCCTCCCATCTTAAGTCTCTAGTTCTTGATTCCCCAACCCTGGGGAAAAAGATTGTGCATCGGCCCTATCTATGCCCCTCATGATTTTATACAGTTCTGTACAATCAGCTCAATTTCCTATGCTCCAAGGAATAAAGTCCAGCAAGTCCTCAGTCCACCTGAATCAGAACATTTTTCCATTTTCCCCATGTTCTCCAGAAGTACAGAACAACTTACCTCCTTATTGCCCCATTAAGACAGTTCCAAGTTAATCATCAGAGTTTAAATGGAGCAGCTGAATCTCTATTTAAAATAATAACAATTTATTCATTATTTTTTCTAGAATTGCAAGGTTTTAATGACTAGTAAAGGTTGGACTATTGCTCTACTCTCTGGAACCTGCTGGATTTTGAAAAGTTTAGATAGAATTCTGCAGAGGCTCCACTAATCTGTTAAGCATTAATATCCATAAGTTCCAGCACGTAATGTTTAATACTGTAAATATTTCTATTTCTTTCTCCCTTCTTTGTTTGCTCAACTTCCACTATCTATGATTAATGTTTGAAGTATTAACAATCATATTTTATTTGAAGAATCCAAAAAGGGGAAACAAATCAAATGAAAAATCAGAACTTAAAAAATACTTGAAGCAAGCTTTAGGTAGACTTTTGCTGGCTTCTTAACAGCACTCCCGCAGTATGGCAGACCAATCTCCGACACTAACTTCCTTCTCTGAGTTAAGTTCGTTTACAAGACCTTTGCCAAAGATACGCACACTCTCAATAAGAGATGTAGTAAAGTGCACAGCTCATCATCATTCAGTTTGCGTTTTTCAAGACTCATAAGAAACTTCTTGCTCATTTTACGTAACTACCAAGGAGAATGATCAGATTATTATACCTAAACACAGCAGAATCTATCTAAAGAAATAGTATATCTCTCACTAGAATGCATTAATTACCCAAACAATAGAAATAAAAATGCTGTAGAAATTTGAAGTAAATTATGCAAATTAGCCACAAGTCAGGGGGTAAATATGGTGAAAAACATAAAACTAACATTTGAAATTAATTGAATTTATTTACAAGATCTACAGCTAACAATCAATGCATTTTGAAAGTTAAAAGACAGAAACAATCCAATTAGGGTAGTGTTCCAACTGCAGGAAAAGAGCGGGCAAAGAACTGCACAACGTCTTTGTGTGATCTCAGTGTAGATACAGAAGTTTAGAATTTAATTCCCTTATTGGGTGGGGAAAGTGCTTGGGAAAGGTTTAAAATTCTGTTTGTTAACTGAGCCGAGGCAACACCATCCCCAGAATGGCATCTTTCTTTACTCCACCTTGAAGATGATATTTCTCCCTACAATTAAAGCATTAGATCAGTAGTGCAGCCCTTTGTGATATCCCTGATACAAGTCTTGTCTTTTTAAGTTTTCTTGACATAGCTGATTGCATGACTTAAATTTTCATACAGCCTCTGTAAGTAATGTTCACAGGGTTTCTTTTCTTCACAGGATTTCAAATTCCTTCAAAATGATCTCTCATAAATTTCATTGGTTTAATCTTTCCATATTACTTCCCACTTTTGGGGCTTCTTGATTTGCTCCTTTAACAGAGTTTTTAATGATTAGTGCATCAACTTTGTCACCTACAGTTTCTAAGGCAAACCTTTCGTTCTTTCTGAAAATACATGCATGCTTGCAGTCTATCACCCTGACACAACATCAATTTCCCAGCAGGATCGTACCCTCCATTTTTCTAAAATCCAATTGTCTGTCTAGGAGTCCCTTAAATATTGTAAGGTATCCATCTCTGCCATCACCTCTAGCATTGCATTCCTCACACTTACCACTCTCCATTTAAAAATTCTGCCTCTGACTCATAGTACCCCCTATACTTTTCTCCCATCACCTAAAAATTATGCTCTCTTGTATTAGCTATTTCCACTCTGGGGAGAAAAAAGCACTGGCTTTTGGCTCTATCTGTGCCTCTTATCATCTTACACAGCTCTATCACGTCATCCCACATCCTCCTTTTGCTTAGCTAATTATTTTCTCATTTTATTTATCTCCTGTGATTTCTTTGGGTACCCCCAGTAAATATTGGAAATGGAATGAGAAATCAGCTGATGTGCTGAGCATTTCTAGAATTTTAATTTTAGATATCTAGCATCTGCAGCTTGGTATTATTTTCTCAGTAAAGCTCCTTGTATTACCTGATTCTCCGTTTGTCTTTCTGAATGGTTTCCCTTTACATCTCTTCTTGTTCTTTAATCACTGAACAGATATTCTGCCTGATTTCCGATGCTCTGACCTCATACATGGGTCAATGAGAACCTTATAAGAATGTTTTGGAATCGTAGATAGATTACATTTACTATATAACCATTGCCGACTCTCCCTACAACTATACATAAATCAGTGATGTTGGTCAGGCAGTAGTTTTTTCTTCTGCATATCATAATGAATTGTTTTTATGTTTTGGTATCTTTGTTTTCTTTTAATTTTCCCAGACTCAGATGATCTTTCCCATCACCGGTACTAATCGATGGGTTAATACTAATTTGAGTATCTTCTGAGTTCCTTCTTAAATGGATGTGTACATTAGTTACTACTAATCCTCCTGTGTACATAACAAGATTCTAAATATGTGTTATATTGCCTCTGCTAAATCTTTCCTCGCTTGTTATAAAATGTAACAATCTAATTTATCTAACACCTCTTCTTTATTTTAAATGTGATTATTGCATTTCTGAAATCATCTCCCGAAGTTCTCTGCCCACAGACACAGCCAAATTTACTACTTCCAATATTTTCTGCTTTTATTCCAGTTTTCCAGCATCTGCCTTTTTTTTTAAACTTTTCCACTTTTATTCCTTGTTTAACTCTACATTGTTTGCATTGCTTCCATTTATTTAAGTTGGTGTACTGTTCAGTGATATAATTTTTTAAATTATTCTCTAATTCCTACAATGTACAGTGGATTCTGGTTAATAGGGACACATCTAGATCAGTACATTTTGGTAATTTGACCAGTACAATTAAGCACAATTAGCCAAACCTTCATGGAAATAGTTAAAAAAGGTATAAAAAAGACAAACTACTGTTTAAATGAATACAAATTATGTATTTAATTGAAATACAGAACAAATTAGATCACTACCAAAACTACTAGAGTACTGATAGCTATCGCTAGAGGAATTCATCCCTGTATGGGGTTTCCAGGGAGGGGTAGTACCTCTGGTAAGGGATAGTTAACAGTGTTTAAAAATAGTTCACTCTAAGCACAGCGTAGTGCCTAATGGCCACACAAGTTCATGCAACTGCTACGAGTTGGAAACCATTTAACAGCAGTCTCCTGTCCCAATTAAGCAATATAGTGTCCTAATTAACGAACGGAATCCCAGCTATTTTCTCGATTTTTTTTGTTCTTTAAGAATTTTCCCAAATAAGCAGCTGCCCCGATTAACTGATGGCCCAATTTAACCAGAATTCACTGTATGTATTTTTAAAAAATCAGTGTGTGTTGGTCTTTTAACATCCTTCCCATTCCAGCCCCATTATCTGTATTCTCGTTCTAAAGTTTTAACAAAGTACAGTACTTCTTCCAATCTGATATCAGTTTTAGTTATGGTACAGATATGATCTCCAAGACAATATCTAACCTTAACTTGTTCAATTATTTTTTGTATCTTATATATAAGTCATGTGCTCCTGAACAATCTCTTCTTTGGAGAGTTTATAGAAGTCCCAAAAACTAATAACTAAAATCAGCAGGCCACTTGGCAAATCCAAAAAATTTGTTATTGGTGGTCAGTGACAGAGCATTAATACATGAGGGACATAGCTGGACTTTCTCAATACTGTCTATAATGAATGACTGGCTTTATGTACCAAGTACAAATATGGAAGTTTATGGTCTGGGGGGGAGGGGAGGAGGGTGGTGTGTGGATGGAGGTGGGAGGTAGTGTTTAGAGAGAGAGAGAGGGAGAGATAGGGAGAGTGAATGAAGAGAAGGTCAGTAAGTAAAGGAGAGAGAGGAGAAAGAAAGACCTGCAGACAAACTAAGTATCCCTTTGGTTGCAGTTTGGCAATGCTGATGCAGTGACCCTTGATGGTGGCCAGATTTACCTTGCAGAAAAGTGTGGTCTTGTTGCAGTTATGGCAGAGTACTACGACAAAAGTAAGTTTTCTGCATGAAATTTTAAATCATTAACTTCTCCCGGGCTCAAATAACTTGTGGCATGATTTGACTCCTTGTGTGGAGGATCTCTAATCCTCAGTTTACACAATCCAAGCTCATTTTCTTTGAAAACCTAGTGTCAAAAAGGAGAAACTTTTGCAAGGATGTTACTGCTTTGGACGGATAAGCTTCATGAAAGGATTTTCATGTGTCATGTTATTGTGAGCCTAGGCACAGTTGTCTAAAACCTTCTATAGGGACCTCTACCTGCTAAAGAACTTCATTCCCTTATTGTCTGTTGTTGATTAGGTGCTGTAAATGTTAGATATTCATAGAATTGGCACGAAGTTATGTTAGTTCTCCTACAGCCTACCGTATGTACAAAGAAAAATATTTAATGCTTTGGGTCTCAGACCCCTCTTCATAACCGGCAAATGTATATATGAACATTTATGTGTTCCAGGCCATTATTTGTCAATCATTTAAAATTACACTACTTCTTTCCTTCTAACAGAAAATCATGCCCCATGCAGAAATGTGGCAACTGCAGGAAATCCACGTAAGTATTAAACATTTACTTCCCTGGCACTTCTCATTCATTTTCATAGAGACTGGGTTTGGTCAGCATTGAAAAAATGCTACTCTGCCATCTATTAAGGACATCAATGTCTACAGATATAGAGCAGGACAGCGTTACTGAGGAAAATGATCAGTAATGATCTTATTGAATGAGAGAGCAGGCATCCGGGATCAGGAATCATCCCTGTTGAAGATGGCAGAGTTAGACATTGAAACATCAGTTAAATCAATACCTGTATCTGGCTGGAAGCTCGAGAAGAGTTCATTCGTTACTGTACCAAGTTTTGTTGCTACCTTAAAATCTCACACTTACCTTTGACCCGATTAGTCCTACCTCACATACTGCACCATACATACTACTCTGTATAAAACCCCTGGTCTTACTCGCAGTCCTTTGAAGGCCAACTTCTTGACCTACTGATACACTAGACCTCATCCACCTTGAGCCTCCTTTCATCCTCTCAGCCAACAAAGCTCCAGGTTTATACTGGAGTGGACTCCCAAGTCTTGCTGATACAAACCTGATTACCATCTGTCATCTTTGGCCTTCTACAATTACTCTATCTTTACGAACTCATCATAAACTATGACCATTCCTTTACCCCACAAACACCCAACTCTTGACCCTGGTATACACATTGATCTAAACCCATCACCTTCCTCCCGAAACCTCAGTACGATCATAGATCATTCCTACTGCACTCTTCTCTGCTTCCCTCAGTACAGAAACCAGTCAAACTGCTGCCTTCCACTTGTCTAAATTCTTCCAAAACATGTTCTTGGTCCAAATCTGCCTTGGGTGGTTTCAAGCCCAGCTGCAAAAGGTGGAGGGTTGGATTTAGAGCTAGCACCCCATCCTATAAATAACCAGTGCTACAGAATCACCAGCAGAAGCTCTAAAGACCTCATTCTTGAGAGAGAAAGGATACAGCAAGAAGGTGGGCTACACCTGGAGACAACGTGAAAGACTGGCACAGGACTGAGGACTCTAGTGAGCTCCTGTTGGTGGCCTTTGCCCCAGGAAGGGGTGATGGGTTTTAGAAGAAGATGTTCTTGGTACAAACCAATACACTCATGTTCTGAAAATATGCAAACGATATCTGCAATATCATGCTCACAATTGAATCAGATGCACTATATTTCCTTTATATATGCCACAAAAGTTAACACCACAGAAGAAAATTGTCCAGCACATCAATACTCGTTCTGCTCTTTGCTGGAACAATCCAAATCCAATTCCAGTGCCTTGCCCACAAAGCTGACACATTGCTCTACTTTAAATATGTATATTTGTTTCTCATTGAGACTAATACAAATTATTAATCTTTTAATAGCCTCTTACTATGCTGTGGCTGTTGTGAAAGATCAAAGCCTGACTTGGGAAAAACTGAAGGGGAAAAAGTCCTGTCACACAGCTATTGGCCGCACTGCAGGGTGGAACGTTCCCATAGGAACCTTGGTTAAACAGGGAAAAATCAAAGCCTGTGACATTTATAATTGTAAGTATGATTCAATTCTTTTTCTCCCTTGGAAAACTTTAGATCGATTGAAATAATGTTTTTTTTTCTAATATTGCAGGGCATAATAAATAAATCTTCTTCCTGCCACTTGCTTTCTTGTCCATTGATGGTACTTTCTGGTTCTTATTTATTTTTCACTTCTATGCGCTTCTTGCACACTCTGTCCTTCCAACTTTTGAACATTGTTTTTGTTTCTAATGCTTCTAAAAACTTCTGCTTCATGTCTGTTTCCTACTGTCACCATTTCATTCATCCTTCTTTACAACCTCAAAACACCAAGCCACAGGTCTCCTTGTCATAGATGTGATTCCGGACTTGCCAGACCATAGCTAGTAGAAGAACAGTTTATTTCACTGGTGCTAGACATCTCTTCTGCTAAGCAAACTTAGGGTTTGTATACAGGATGAAGGACTTCAATCCTGTGTAGAACTACACTGAAAGTTCCATGCTAGAGATTTCATGAAGGTTGAGTCATACCAACTACTGAGACCATAGAAGCTGTTTGATCATAATGTAATTGCTGACCTTAATGTTGTCGGAGTGGGGATGCAGTGGGGATAAGCTCCCACTACCTATTAAATGCTTCCATTGGCCTGTGTCTCAAAAAGCCTCTGACAACCAAGTCACCTCCTAGCTTTCCCTTGTGGCTTAGCTACTAAGCCCGGCAGAACCATTTCTACTCACAGGTGAATGGGCAAAGCTGAGTTACTCGTGCCTCATTGCGGGCGGATGGGGCTTGCCAGCTCATCTAGGAGAAGGAAAACTCTGTTGTCAAACAGCCACTGCCTTGTGGCTGTACCTACTTACGGGGAAAGCTTTGGGAGTAAAAGTTCAAGGAAAAATCCGGATCTGGAGTTCCTACGTTCAGCTGAATGTTAACTGGCAACTTCAACAATGCCTCTGGTGCCAAACTGTATCAGTCTCTGCCGATCCTTTGGATTCATCAGCTGCGTGGAGAGGGGGAGCCTGCTGCATGGGCAACAGCTTGCTTTCCATATCATACTACCCTGGCTTGTAAGCTGGATTGTGTATTGACTTCAATGCAGACAGCTAGGATGTAACATTCATGGCTGACCCAGACTAATGGAGGGCCTTAAATTCCAAACTCCATACTAGCATGTTCAGTTCTTCAAAAAGGGACATTTCTACCTCCACCACCCTTTCGGGCAATGATTTCTAGATAACCCATTGTTCATTATGTTTTTCTTTCCTCTCAAATCCCTTTCTAACAATTGCTTTAAATCTATGCTATTTCCTAGCTTTTGTCCTCTCTGCTATGGTCCTGTGTGTTCACGCCATCTAGGCCTCTTGTAACTTTATGCCCCTCCAGTTTCGCCTACCTTAAAGAAAACAGTCTTTCTTGCAATCTGTCCTCATAACTATAGTATTCTGATGCCAGCAAGTGCTATGAACTGAACAGAACTACATAGAGAACTCTGGCCGTGCTCTAATATACACAGTTCGGGAATAAATCCTGTGTCCTTGTACTTATGCTTTGACTAAAAGTAGCAGACATCTTCTATGCATTTCAGAATAACTCCATCCACCTGTTTTGACTCATCTTCAGGGCAAAGAACATAAACTCCAGGTTTCCTCCATTTCTTTACACTTAGTATCCTCCGTTTATCAAGCAAACTCTTCCCTAGATTTCCTTCCCATAATGCTTTACCTCACTTTAAATTGAATTCTATTTTATGCTCACCTAACTAATCCATTGATATCTTCAATACAGAACATTTTTGCTCACTACTAACCATACTAGTTGCTACCATGCAACCATACCAAACTTCTTAATTGCCATCCCCGCATTTAAATCAAAAATATGTACATTGATACAACTACAAGCATGGGGAAAGCAATAAATGCTCAACACGTCATGGCATCCCACCCTCCAGTCTTTGAATCTCACATTAACCAATACCTGTTGCTTTCTCTATTGAAGCTAACTTTTAAACTAACTTGTAACACAAGGGATTCTACCTTCTTCATCAATCTGCCTTGTGGGTATTTGTCAAATGCATTACGATCAATTGTTTTTTAAACAATGAGATAGTGCTGAGTATTCAATGCTTGGAAATTAACATTACATTCTGAGTTTAGACACAGAATGATGTGCTTAGGTTGACAACATGAAGTTGAAGAAGGTTCACAAATTTAGTAATATTATCAGCTACTCTGCCTACCTTGAAATTTACAATCTAGCTGCCTGATTTGATATTTTTTCCAACACTTGTTTCAATACATGCCATATCTATAATTTGATTCATTTGGTATGCTGCTCAACCCTTACCCTTGAGCACACTAGTGTAGTCAGCTATGTACTGATATTGGAAGATGAATGCAGCACGTAGCAAATGTTAGGTTCTGGGGCATAGGCACACCCCTAGAAAGGAGCTAGGAAGTTCAAAGTTTAAAGTAAAATTTCTTATCAGAGTACATACATGTCACCACATACAACCCTGACACTTTTTTCCTGCAGTGACACTGTATTTAGCAAACCTATAGAACAGTATCTATAAATGCCTTGAATAGAAAATTATTGGGGTTACCAAATCTTACATGATGACTGAAATCAAAAGTTGGAACTTTTACCCTGAAAAGGATTTGCTCTTGGTATTGGTATGATCAAGTGTTAAGATCAGATTGGGCAACAGTACCCATGTGACCTTATAGATCAATCAGCAATATTAGAAGTTGCCGACAAATTACTTTCAAGATTATGTTTCAGATGACGGTTAGTTTTAAAAATATTAAAATTCATCAGAAAAGATTGCTTGCCAAAGGAAGCGGTAAAGACAGGTGAACAACATTTAGAAGACACGTGGACTGGCACAATGGATAGGAAGGGATTTACAGGCAAATAGGACTGGCATTGCTGGGCATCTTGGTCAGCATTGACAAGTTGGGCTGAAAGGACTGTTTTTCTGCTGTATGTTTTGATGACTCTATTGCTCCTGAGCAGAGTGCTTTGGGTCAAGATTCTTGAGATCATTATTCCACAGTAGGAGCAGAATCATTTTCCAGCCAGGCATGCAGTCTTTACCTGATTATATTGAGTGATTTTCTCTCGGAGAAAAGGAAACAATGAAACTATCCATAAACACATGAGATTCTGCAGATGCTGGAAATCCAGAATCCACACACATACAAACACACACACACACACACACACACACACACACACACACACACACACACACACACACAAAGCTGGAGGAACTCAGCAGGTCAGGAGGGGAATAAAGAGTTGACTGACATTTTGGGCCAAGAACCTACATTAGGACTGGGAAGGAAGGGGCAAGAAGCCAGAATAAGAATGGAGAGGGGAAGGAGTACAATCTAGAAGCTGATAGGTGAAGCCAGGTGAGTGGAAGGTAGGTAGGTGGGTGGGGAGGGGAGGGATGAAGTGAGAAGCTGGGAGGTGATAGGTTGAAAACATAAAGGGCTGACGAAGAAATCTGATAGGAAAGGAGAGGGAAGGAGGAGGGGCATTAGTGGGAGGTGATCGGCAGGTGAGGAGAAGGGAAGGGGTAAGACGGGAGCCAGAATAGGGAATGGGAAAAGAGAAGGAGAATGGAGGAGAAATTATCGAAAGTTAGAGAAATTACTGGAAGTTAGAGAAATCAATGTCCATGCCATCAGGTTAGAGTCTACGCAGCCGAACATGAGGTGTTGCTCCTCCAGCCTGAGAGAGACATCATTGTGGCAGCAAAGGAGGCCATGGACCAGCATGTCAGAATGTGAATGAGAAGTGGAATTAAAATGGTTGACCACTGGGAAACCCTGCTTGTTGTGGACTAAGCAAAGGTGCTCAGCTTTCAGGTGTTGGAGCTCAGAATGACATGTTGCTACACCATGGCCCAAAAGGATCCAGTAAGGAAGCCATGTGAACTTTCAACGGGTGTATGCTCACCAGCCTTTCCGTGCATGCATCTTGTTAGATTCCTCAAGAAGCCCTTGGCACTATTGCAGTAGGGAGGTGAAATTTTGTTTCAAGCTGGTTGGTTTGCATTCCTCTCCAAATTGTGTTTCCAACTGGAATTGGGCTCCCCTCTTTGTGAAATCCACTAAAAATAAGAACTTCAGATTGCTTTCCCTCTCAGCTGAACGCAACTGCTTATTAACAGCAAAGTACACAAATAGGATTGTCAGTGATAGACAAATGAATAGTTTTAAAATCATTTTATTGACTGGGAAAATTAACCCATTTTCTTTTTGACCAAAGCTTCATATTTCAGTGCAAGCTGTGCTCCAGGGGCAGCTAAGATTAATCCCAGACTGTGTTCCCTGTGTGTCGGTTTGAAAGACAAATTAGATAAGGAAAATAAATGTGCTGCTAACAGCAATGAGCGCTACTTCGGCTACAGTGGAGCCTTCAGGTATAGTACTAAATTTTCACCTATTTGATATGCAGTTGTGTTAAAATTAACAATCGTCAATTATTCTATTACTTAAATTTCCTTTGTAGTTATCAAACATGCTCATAGTTTTAACTCAATTAGGGACCAAAGAGCTGAATTTTGGAACAATACGCACAAAATGCTGGAGAACATTGGTAGGCCAGGCAGCATCTATGGAAAAGAATAAACATTTGACGTTTCAGGCAACACCTTTCATCAGGTCCTGATGAAGGGTCTCGGCTGGAAACGTTGACAATTTTCTCTTTTCCATGGATGCTGCCTGGCCTGCTGAGTTCCTCCAGCATTTTGTGTGGGTTGCTCGGATTTCCAGCATCTGCAGATTTTCGGAAGTGCAGTGTGAGTGGCAAACCTTGACATCATGGCAACATTTTACTAAGTGTGTCATCAAGGACATTTGTTAATCTGAAATCAGTGGGTACAATGAAGGAAGACTCCAATGGCTGGAGTTATGCCTCATGCAGTTATAGTTATTGGAGATTGATAATCTCAGTCCTGTGATTTCAGAGTAAGAGGTCCTCGTGACAGTGCCCTAGGCTCAACCATTTTTCTTCATCTACTTCATCAATGACTTTCCTTCCATCGTGTAGTTAGAGTGGGAATGTTTGCTGATAATTGCACAATACTGAACTACATTTGCAAATCTTCAGCAATGGCAGAAATTCATGCCTGCAAGCAGCAAGATCTTGACAATGTTTGGACGTGAAATGATATGTGGCGAGTAAGGTTCGTAACATCGACTTGCCAAGCAATGGCCATCTTGAACAAAGAAAGGGTATTAGCACTTACACTTGGCATTTAATGGAATTAACATCACCAAGATCCCCACCAATACATCCCGAGAGTTCACCATTGATCACGGTTTCAATTGGACCAGTCAGATAGATTGGCTTACAAAAATGGAAAGGACACAGGAATCATTTTGTATTTTCCCTCTCCAGTTTTTTTCTACCTGCTTCTGCTAGTGTTGATTGTCAATCCGTAGCCATTGACAGTCAATGCCTTCAGAAGTGGGCATGGAAAATATTAAGACAGCTCTTTTCTTTGTAGATAAATTGTGGTATATCAAAAGAGGGAATTATTTATTTGCAAATCAGAACACTTAAACAATATTCACACTAGGCTAGACACTAATGACTACAGTTCAGCGATATGCTTTGATCATTTTGCATTGTTTTTGTTCAAATTGTGTTCTTTCTTGGCTATAATTTTTGAGAATAATGTCTATTAACAATTTGCAAAAGTTGTTTATCTTGTGAATGCTGCTTATCTGATGCTATGTGCCCCTGATGCTGCAGCAGATAAATTCTTCATTGCACCTGTGCATACTTTGTATTTTGACTTTGTTTACTTACAAGCTTTTACTCCAGACAACATATTTAACTCAGACTCCCTTACCACCTAATAATCATATCCAACAGATTCACTGTATGTCCAAATATATTAATTATTTGTTTAAATCTCTTTCAGGTGCCTTGTGGAGGCAGGTGATGTTGCTTTTGTTAAACACACAACTGTGCCGGAGAATACTGATGGTACGTGTGACTTCATGTGCAACATGAACATAACAAAATAGTGGGATTAGTAACTGAGAATCCTGGAGTAGCAATCCAGGGGCCTGAGTTCAAATCCCACCATGACACTTCTGAAATTTAAATTTAACTTATGGAATTTTTAAAGGCAAGTCACGATGACCACTAACATGGCTGATTCTTAAATAACCCAACAATGGCAATTAGGAATGGGAAATGAATGTTGGTCTTTCCAGTGATGCACAGATCCTAAATATTGCAACCCTTTGTTAACGTTTTTTCCATATTAAGTAAGTTAAATCCCTTACACATTTTCTATATAGTCTTCATGTTACTGCCTTATTCTATCATTAGCAAACGTTGATGCAATATGTTCAGTCTCATTTTTAATACATTTTTTGCACTACCAGAATCTGTCATATAACCCACCTCTACCTGAGATTTAAAATTTCAAAGCCTATTTCATAATGACCACTGTAATTTTCTAAAGATTCCCATTTGGAGGAAGAACAGAAGATACACAATTGCATTAGATTGTGCTGCTGAATATTATTATGTCAAATTATGCTGGCTTCATTACTCACATCTGTACCTCACTCAGGAAGGATACGTTGTACTGCTCATGGCTATAAAATTAAAATCCTTAGCAATAGCTAGGTGGTCATGAAAGCTTTTTGAATGGTTGAGAACCATACAGTTTTTGACAGCTGTTAAATCATAGATACTTAATCAGTCCTAGTTGCTTTAATGAACAAGAAAGGTGCCTTGCTACTTCCTTGTGTTCCTACCATGCTTGAGAACAATTGCCTGGAATCAGAATCAGAATCAGGTTTATTATCACCGTCATGTGGCGTGAAATTTGTTAACTTAGCAGCAGCAGTTCAATACAATACATAATCTAGAAGAGAAAAAAAACAAATAATAATAAATGAATAAGTAAATCAATTACAGTATACATATACTGAATAGATTAAGAAATGTGCAAAAAACAGAAATACTGTATATTAAAAAAAGTGAGGTAGTGTCCAAGGGTTCAATGTGCATTTAGGAATCAGATGGCAGAGGGGAAGAAGCTGTTCCTGAATCACTGACTCTGTGCCTTCAGGCTTCTGTACCTCCTACCTGATGGTAACAGTGAGAAAAGGGCATGCCCTGGGTGCTGGAGGTCTTTAATAATGGACGCTGCCTTTCTGAGACACTGCTCCCTGAAGATATCCTGGGTACTATGTTGGTTAGTGCCCAAGATGGAGCTGACTAGATTTACAACCCTTTGCAGCTTCTTTCGGTCCTGTGCAGTAGTCCCCTCATACCAGACAGCGATGCAGCCTGTCAGAATGTTCTCCACAGTACATCTATAGAAGCTTTTGAGTGTATTTGTTGACATACCTTATCTCTTCAAACTCCTAATGAAGTATAGCCACTGTCTTGCCTTCTTTATAACTACATAGATATGTTAGGATCAGTTTAGATCCTCAGAGATCTTGACAGCCAGCAACTTGAAACTGCTCACTCTCTCTACTTCTGATCTCTCTATGAGAATTGGTATGTGTTCCTTCATCTTACCCTTCCTGAAATCTGCAATCAGCTGTTTCATCTTACCGATGTTGAGTGCCAGGTTTTTGCTGCGGCACCACTCCACTAGTTGCATATCTGACTCCTGTACACTCTCTCGTCTCCACCTGAGATTCTACCAACAACAGTTGTATCATGAGCAAATTTATAGGTGGTATTTGAGCTATGCTTAGCCACAAAGTCATGTGTATACAGAGAGTAGAGTAGTGGGCTAAGCACACACCCCTGGGGTGCACCAGTGTTGATCATCAGCGAGGAGAATATGTTATCACCAATCCACACAGATTGTGGTCTTCCGGTTAGGAAGTCGAGAATCCAATTGCAGAAGGAGGTACAGAGGCCCAGGTTCTGCAACTTCTCAATCAGGATTGTGGGAATGATGGTATTAAATGCTGAGCTATAGTTGACGAACAGCATCCTGACATAGGTGTTTGTGTTGTCCAGGTGGTCTAAAGCCACATGAAGAGCCATTGAGATTGCATCTGTCGTTGACCTACTGTGGTGACAGGCAAATTGCAATGGGTCCAGGTCCTTGCTGAGGCAGGAGTTCAGTCTAGTCATGACCAACCTCCTGAAGTATTTCATCACGGTCGATGAAGTTAGTTTGCTCGATTAAAGTAGCATTTGGTGCCACCATCCTTTTCAACCAAAATGTCTTTTGGTTTTATTTCTATTAGAAAATGTAGCTATGATATTTGATGGAATTGTTTTCTTACTTAGGGAATGGACAACTTGATTGGAATAAGAACCTACTTTCTTCCAATTATTTCCTGCTGTGCACAAATAATACTGTGGTCAACGTCAATCAGTACAAGAAGTGCCACTTGGCTAAAGTCCCAGCGCACGCTGTTGTGACTCGATTGGAGAAAAGGAAAGAAGTTGTCCGACTTCTGAAAACAGAACAGGTAAGTGTAAATATTTCCTACTTGTCTACATGGAGCAGAAGGTTTTCACGGGTGAATTGTACCAAGCTACAAACTGATTCTTCCTAACAATGAATTATGGGTCAGCCAGAAAGGTATGCATTGAACTCTGATTTGGTATTCCTTTCTAGAACTTAACATCTGAGCACTGAAAATCCAGCTCACCATTAGCTAAAAATGCAATTTAGTTGAATTGTTCAGCTCATATGATCAAATCTATGCCCTTGCATTCTGTTCTAGAACATGTTAAAAAGAGTTCATCTTAACAAAACTATGGATGTGTGCTTTCTGCAATTTCTTGTGTACACATTTGCAATATTGCACTGTGAATTTAAAATCCATCTTTTCAGAATAGTATGCTTGCTTTTCTACTTAATCCTTATAAATCCATTTATTTATGAAAACAATAGCTAGTCTTGGACCCAGGTCAGATCATTGCTCACACTTCTCTAAAAATTGGAAAGCACCATTTCTGCTAATGTGTTATTAAGTCTCATGGCAACTAATGAATCACAGCAGTTGCCTTTTATTATATAAACCAATTACCGTCGAAACACATTCATGAACATTTTCCTTTCTCTTCAGAGAGTGCTCAGGTATGATAATTGAAACTTATAAGTGGTGATTGATAAGTTTGTGGCCTAAGGTAGAAGGAGTCAATTTTAGGAAACCTAGCACATTTATTTTTCAACATAGTCCCCTCCTACATGTACACACTTAGTCCAGCGGTCATGGAGCATACAGATCCCTTCTTTATAGAAGTGGTCCACAGCAGGGGTGATTGATAAGTTTGTGGCCTAAGGTAGAAGGACATGAGTTATTAACTTCAAACTTTCTGCATTATCACTCAAAGAGTTGAACTGCACATGCGTGTAACGAGAGCGTCTTGGTGGTCCACAGCAGGGGTGATTGATAAGCCTAAGGTAGAAGGAGATGAGTTATACAGCTCTCGTTACATGTATGTGCAGTTCAATTTTTTGAGTGAAAATGCAGAAAGTTTGAAGTTAATAACTCATCTCCTTCTACCTCAGGCCACAAACTTATCAATCACCTCTGCTGTGGACCACTACTGGAGGTCCAAGATGGCGACTTCTGCAAAGAAGGGGTCTGTATGCTCCACGACCGCTGGACCAAGTGTGTACATGTAGGAAAAATAAATGTGCTAGTTTTCTAAAATTGACTCCTTCTACCTTAGGCCACGAACTTATCAATCACCCCTAATATACTGAACAGCTAACATTTACTTACTATGTAATTTGAATGTTCAGAATGATTTTCCAGTCATATGTATCTAACATTTATAAGTCCAAGTGTAATTGAGGATAGTACACCTTAGTCCGCATGAATAGAGATGGGCTTCGTCACATGCACAAGCATAGGTAAATACTCACTGTGAAAAGAGGAGTGTCAAATGCTAACCTCGTGTCCTATCCCTTATGTTGAGATCATACTCATTAAGTCCACAATTTTGAATGAGAACCCTCTTATAATGCCTGGTAAGCTAAGTCCTCCAAGATTGTTGAATGAAAGCCCATTAAAAATAATGTTTACTCTGGAGAAAATTTCAATTGCACTAGTTTGATGTCCCTTTACCCTGCCATATATTCAATGATCAGGTACTAGGAGGGACTTCATGTTCCTAGCCTGCCCAACACAGTATTTCTTTGGTGAATTTACAATAACTTTGGTGACCAGATTTCATCTACTGTTTTCTTAAGAACCAGTTAGGTTTCTTTCATTAAAGAATTGTATATACCTGAATGCACAAAATTCGTATTTATATTTATTATTAATAATTTGTAAATATGACCTTTTCTGTGCATGTTTTGGATATAAATCTTACTGTTATCAAATTACTCTACTTCCCCAATTTGCTCTTTTGAATGATTCTAAACTGTCCAGCTATGTGGCTAGATGGAAGTGATCCCATCATCTGGTTCGCCATCTCATTCCACCAGTTTTTATTTTATTCCTTTTTGATATTCTGTTCTTTATTTTCTCCTGTCAAATTTAAAAAACGCTATGTTTACACCCATTTTTCTTAATTACCTTTCAGCTAAATATCAGTTTCTTAAAACTTCTTCCCCTTTTTAAATCAATTTAAACACTTTATCCTTTTACTGTAATTTATTCTATTTTCTTTCCTTATCCTTAAAATATTTCTTAACTCTGATTGTGTGCCAAATTGAATGTGTTTTATTTCATCCTGAACTTGATCTATTTCAATGAAACATAACTCTTTCATAAAAACAAAAGAAATAATAGTAGGCAAGCTCCACAGCCTCTCAAACTTGTTGCGCCTTTCACGGATATCATAGTTCAACAGTTTCTCCCTGATCTCCAAAGCTCTTGATGCTCCCGTAGGCCAGCAATCAAAATGCCTTAGCTCTAAATGTACTTATTGCTCAACCTCCATGGCTCTTCAGATTGGATAATGCCAATTTGAATCACAACCCCTATGTAATGCCCGCCATACTTAATGAGCATTTTCCCTCTGTTTTTACTGTGGAGAAAGACATGAAGCCTTTAATTTAGGAAAACTAAATGGGGAGGTCTTGGAGTTAGCATTACAGCAAAGGAGGCACTGAATATCTTTATAGGTATAAAGGTAGAAAAATCTCCGAGGCCTGACCATGTATATCCAAGAACACTAGAGAAGGCTGGAGAAGGAATTGCAGGAGACCTGGCAGAGATATTTCCATTATCATTCACCACAGGTGAGGTGCTGGTAGACTGGAGAGCAGCAAATGTAGTACCTTTATTTAAGAAGGTTGGCAAAGCAAAACCTTGAAACTATAGACCAGCAAGTTTAGCATTTGTGGTAGGTAAGTTACTGGAGAGGATTCTGAGGGGTAAGATAGACAGGCATCTGGAAGGACAGGGGTTGATTGGGGATAGTCAGTATAGCTTTGTTTATGGAAGATCATGTCTTATACACTTGACTGAGTTTTTTTGATAATATGACCAAGCAAGTTAATGAGGCAGGGCAGCAGACATGGTTTTGTATGGCCTCCAGTAAGGCTTTTGATAACATTCCACTTTGCAGACTTCTCAGGAAGGTTAGAGAGCATAGAATCTAAGGAGAGCTGGCTAATTGGATACATAATTGGCTTGATGTTAGAAGGCAGAGGGTGATGGTGGAAGGTTGTTTCTTGGATTGGAGGTCCATGACTAGTGGAGTACCTCGTGATGCAGTGTTAGTCTTATTGTTGTTTGTCATCTATATCAATGACTTGAGAAAGTTTTCTTTTCTCCCTCCGGCCATCTGGCAAAAGGCACCAAAGCATTCAGGCTCTCATGATCAGACTAGGTAACAGTTTCTTCCCCAAGCCATCAGTCTCCTCAATACCCAGAGCCTGGACTGACACCAACCTGCTGCCCTCTACTGTGCCTATTGTCTTGTTTATTATTTATGGTAATACCTTCACTGTTGTCTGCACTTTATGCAGTCCTGGGTAGGTCTGTAGTCTAGCTAGTTTTTGTGTTGTCTTATGTAGTTCAGTGTAGTTTTTGTATTGTTTCATGTAGCACCTTGGTCCTGAAAAACATTGTCTCGTTTTTACTGTGTACTGTACCAGCAGTTATGGTCGAAATGACAATAAAAAGTGACTTGACTTGACTTGATGATACTAATATAAGTGATACAGTGGACAATGAAGATGTTCAATAAAATTTACATGGAGGGATCTTAATCAGCTGAGTAAGTGGGTTGAAGAATAAGAAATGGAATTTAATTTGGTTAGGAGCAAGGTGTTTCATTTTGGCAAGTCAAATCCCGATAAGATTTCCACAGTGGAGAGCAGGGCCCTGTGGAGTGTTGTAGAACAGAGGGACCTTGGAGTACAAGTACGTGGTTCACTGAAAGTGAGATTACAGCTGGTGAAGAAGACTTCTCGCATGGGTGACCTTCATAAATCAGAGCATTAAGTATAAAATTTGGGAGGTCATGATATAGCTGTACAGAACAGTGGTGGGGCTGCACTTGGTGTATCATGTTAGCTTTTGGCAGTCCTGCTATAGGAAAGATGTTATTAAACTGGAAAAAGTACAAAAAAGATATACAAGGATGTTGCCTGGACTTAGATATAGGGAGAGATTGGACAGTCTAGAATTTTATTCCTTAGTGCATTGGAGTCTGAGAGGTGATCTTATGGAGTTGTGTAAAATCACAAAGGGCATAGGTAGGGTGAAGGCAATCAGTATTTCTTTCCAGATTTGGGAATCAAAAGTAAAAGGCATTAGTTTAAGGTAAGAGGGGAAGGATCTAATAGGAATTTGAGGGTCATCGTTTTTTACAGAAATGGAGGTATCTTTGTGGAATGAGCTGTCAGAGGAAGTGGTTGAGGCAGGTACAATAATAACTTCTAGAAGACAGTTGGATAGGTACTTATATGAGAAAGGCTTAGGAGGTTATGGGCAAATAATGACAAATGGGGGGACTAGCTTAGATAGGCTTCTTCGTCGGCATTGACCAGTTGGGCTGGAGAGGCTGCTTCTGTGCTGTATAACTCTCTGAATCTCTCCCAGCACTTGGCCAGTCTTAGTCTAAAATTATGCCCCTAATTCTAGACTTCAACTGATACCCTTGCATCATTTATCCTTCGGAATCTTATTTATTTCAATTAGATCTTATCTTGTTGCCTTAAACCTAAAGTTTAGACCTAACTTGCTCAGACTTCCCCTGTAAGGCAGCTCCATCATCCAAGAATCAGATTGGCAGCCCCTGCTGCATCTCTCCTCTAAAAGGCGACTAAAGATGCACAAAGTATCCAGGTACAGCAAGGCTTCCTTATTTTTCAGCTTCATTCCTTTTGCAATATGAACTCACATTCTCTTTACTATCTCTCAGAGAGCAAACATGAAACATTCTTGCCTTATTGAAATAACAGTCTACTTTTCAGTACTTCCTACCAATGATTATAATGTCTTCCCTTGGCAGACATCTTCTCCTCAAAATTTCGCACTTATGCCAGTGCCATCAGGAAACTTGTATGCATTATTTTCAGTCCCTCAACTAAATCATTTTTATTGTCGTCTTTCTTATCTGCATCGTAGATATCTGAGTGCCTAGCTCATAACCTTGAGCCAACCCATTCGCTTTCAATTACCAAACTGAACATGACCCATTCAACACTCCCCATTCCCTCCCTTACTGGCTCTATCTGCCTGTTGTACTCCCAAATATGTATTTTTGTCTTTCTCTTCCAAACTTCTGTCTCATTTTTTTCTTCCTATTTCCGTATGTTGGCTAGTTTCCCTCTATTCTCTCTTGACTTGAAACTACAATTGTCCCTTTGTTTCTATTATTTCCACTTGATCCAGTGAGTTCTTCCAGCATTTTATTTTTGCTGCATTTATTGTACCTCATTATTCTGTTAATTAATACTTGAACATCGTGATATATTCCCTACAATGCCACTATTTGTCATAATTCTGTCAAACTCCCATACATATTTTCTATTTTTCAATGAGATCTCACTGGCAGCTTTGATTTTGATAGAAATTCTGGATCCCAGCACTGGATTTTTGAGATGTGTTTGGTACTGGCAGACCATATTTATAGTCTGTTTATAGTTGCCTTCAAAAAACTTGTTGACATCAGTAACAAATTTGCTTCTTATTGCAGGTGAAACATGGTATTAACGGGACACAGAAAAGCACATTTGAGATGTTCAGCTCCAAGAAATTGGGGAAGGACCTACTTTTTAAGGATTCCACTCAGTGCCTCATTGAAATTACCAGGACGAATGATAACACTTTCCTGGATAGAAACTATGTGTTATCATTGGAATCACTCAATAGCTGTAAACATCCTGGTAAATACTGATGAAATAGGAGTAGTCAGAATAGTCCTTCTTTAATACCTTCTTTTGCGTATTGAATGTGTTCCAAGCAGGAAGTATCAGGATACACATCAAGTACCTGCAGATCATGCTCACTCTGCCAGAACAGCAGCGATGCTTGGGTTGACAGCTGGGTCTTGGATCATGATTTCATCTTAAGTGAGCAGCATGGTATCCAAAAGGATGTGCTTTGGTTCTGTATAACTCTGATTCTGAGACTCTGTGACCCTTGCTTAATGTGTGGATTCAGCTGAGGACACCAGAGCCAGGAATGCCCTCATGAATGCAGAGCTAGAGCTCAAAGAAGAACCATTAAGATCACCAGAAGTGTAGAGCACAGGGATGTCCCTTTCACCTCAATCTGTCCTCACCAAGCTCCTTTCTCCAATTACCGTTATTCTGAAAAAGGATCTAGTGCTTTCCCAGTGTATATGATGAATAGACTTTTCTCTGGCTTCCAGCCCGGTACATGAAGATGGCAGAGTTTGTCATCAAAATGTCGGAAGTCCGAAAAGAGTGTATTTGTACTCTAATCCTATTTGCCATTTCCTTGAATACCTTGCCCATTTAAGTGCCAGTCTGAATGCCTCTTAAACGTAGCATTGCATGTTAAGATTCTGGGGCACCATCTTTTGCTTCCAATGCTTTTGAACTGAGTACAAGCCTTTATATCTCCGTATATTATTATACCAAACTAAAAAGAGCCAGTGCACTTTGATAATGTTGGTGGAGTTCAGCTGGGCATTGCCGTTAGAACACAACTCATATCTTCCACCCCCAACGCTTCATCCTTGAACTCTATTACTTTCCCCCAGCCTCCAACTCTATTGTCATCTGTGTAAATGATTGAATCTTTGTGTCACAAACAAGAGAGAATCTGCAGATGCTGGGAATCCAAGCAACACACACAAAATGCTGGAGGAACTCAGCAGGCCAAACAGCATCTAAGGAAAAAAAATACAGTTGACGTTTTGGGCCGAGACCCTTCGGCAGGACAGGAGAAAAAAAGATGAGGAGTAGATTTAAAAGGTGGGGGAGGGGAGAGAGAAACACAAAGTGATAGGTGAAACCTTGGTGGGGGGAAGGGCTGAAGTATATAGCTGGGAAGCTGATTGGTGAAAGAGATACAGGGCAGAAAAGGGGGAGTCTGATACAAGAGGACAGAAGGCCATGGAAGAAAGAAAAGGGGAAAGAAGCACTAGAGGGAGGTGATGGGTAGGCAAGGAGATAAGGTGAGAGAGGGAAAAGGGCATGGAGAATGGTGAAGGAGAGGGCAGGGGGCCCATTACCAGAAGTTCGAGAAATCAATGTTCAAGCCATCACTTTGGAGGCTACCCAGGTGGAATACAAGGTGTTGTTGTGCTTTCCCAATATGCCACCTACCCAAACAAATTACTCTCTTCCTCTCATCCTGGTTATTCAGTTTCCTAATTCTCCTCTGCCTCTTGCTATTCCTCGCACATTTTCTCTATTGGAGTTCTGTTTTCTCAGCCTCTAAGCCCAATTTTACTTGCATGACGAGGCAAGCATTTGGTCCATGTTGACAAACGGGAGAAGCTCGTTTAGCTGAACTGACCGTTTTATTGCAACAAGCACAAAACCGGACCCGGGGAGAGAACCCACAGTCACATACAGATGGGGGAGGTGATGATCACACATCCCTGTTACAGTCAGGGTGACCCACAAACATGGATAACATGTGGATAACTGTATAACCCGAGTTACAATACATTTCTAGGTCTGTAACTCTGGTTTTTCTTCCTCTTCCCCCCTCTCAGCTTTCTCCTTGCCTCTTTTATCCCCCACTCTCCTTCATCAGTGTCTAACCTTCCGGCTGACCTCTAGACTTGTTCTTCCTTCACCTGACCAGCTGACAACTCCTATCTCTATAGTACCTCTTAATGGATAATCCCAAGGTATTTCATAATAAAAGAAACAAGGATCAACCTTAATTCCAATATATGTCTACATGTATTAGGAATTTGCTGTGGTGTGTTGGCGAGGGCGTGACATGAAACAAAGGTCAAAATTCAGCAATTATAAAGTCTAAAGAATTATATAAAAATAAAATTATGAAGTACATATGGAATAAAGCATAAGTACTTAAATACCAATTTACAATATTGCAGCATTATAGCAAGAGGTTTAAGGTGTTTACAGAGCAGGGAAGGGGACAACAGCCTTAATTAATTGAAGTAAATACTTCTAAAGTTAACAACCATTTTAGTCTAGGAGTACATTAGCCAACCCATGCAGGGCAAGATATCACAAACAGCAATATGAAAATAAGCAGAAAATCCATTTTTAGTGTTATTCAATCATAGATAATTTTGTATAGGCCACTGGTGAGAAATATTGCACGAGAACTCATATTTTCTAGAGTTTACATATTTCATTTTATAGTAAATTAAACAATGCCAACACTCCCTCAATGTTGCAATGAAGTATCACTAGATTTTCAAACTCCCTTAAAATGGGACATGACCTCACAAAATTCTGATCCAGAGTAAAGGATGCCATCATCGAAGTCATGGCTCGCCCCTGGTTCAGTGTAACCTTTCATCCACCATTCCTCTTGCCTCACTGGGCTTTCTTCACTCACCCTGTTGCACAGTTTGCACTTCCTCAGCCTCAGCCTGCTTACTGCCAGTTCTCTGTTCCTAATGAATTTACAAAGAAAGTGCCCCTGTACCTGTGTATAATGCCGTGGTTGGTTTATTGCTGCTTGGTATATTCAATACTACGTTCTAATTATTTGCTCATTTCTATTACAGAGCTCCTGGATATATGTTCCTTTGAAAAGTGCTGAACCATGCAGGTCTGACCTGCCAGGATTTGGGCCAGCAAGTAATCCCAAATCCTTCCATCAGTCTGAAAACAATGACATCAACATAATGCAGACCAACATACAGTACCTTAAATACATTTAAGTCACCTATTGATAGAATAAGCAAAGTGTCCCATGGAAGTAATGGGGGAATTACTTTTCATTGTGATTCTGTAATAAAATCATTTTTTGCTTCTTCAATATTTTATTAGCTTATTTCTAAATAAAATCTGTAAGATCAATGATTCAGCCATTACAATGGAAAGTTCATCTTTTATATGTAGTGTTGTTAAGGTGAATAGGGAAAATGATCTACAAGAATTATTCTGTGTGATATGAACAGAATATTGTTAAAGCAGTAACATTGGAATTGAATTATTATTGTCATATGTACCAAGAGACAGTGAAAAGCTTCCACCATTGAATAATGTAGTCATAGATTGAAGTGGAAAAAAATCAGAAACACCTGAGACAACAAAGGAGGATGCACTTGCCTGCAATGGTCTTGCCATTAATGATAAAAAAAAAGTCGCAGAAGGAATTTGTTAGGTGGAAGATCCAGGGTAAGGTCAGGCCTTTTAATGAATACAAAATGAGCCTCAATCCTCCATTGAAGACCTTAAGGCCCTGTACTTGTATATGCATTCATATGCCACACCTGCACAAAAAAAATGAGAAGGTGGGTGTTGGCAGACTAATTCCGTCATGTTTAGCTGTGGGGGGGATTTTTTAAAGATTCTATATGATATATTTCTGAGCCAGTTTCCTCTAGATACAATTTAGATCAATTCAAACTGCTCTTTAAACTAGTGAGTGCGTCTAGGACTAGGAGACATGGCCTCAAGATAAAGGGAGAATAGGCTTAGGATGGAGACGCAGAGAAACTGCTTTTCTCAGAGTGGTGAATTTGTGGAATTCTTTCCTCAGAGAAGTGATAAGGGCTACCTCATTAAATATATTCAAGTCATGGTTAGATAATTTTTTGCATTGCTGGGAATCAAGGGTTCTGGGGAAAAGGCAGGTAGTTGGAGCTGAGTCCTCAGCCAGATCAGTTATGAACATATTGACTGGTGGAGCAGGCCCGATGGGTCAGATGGCCTTTTCCTGCTCCTATGTCTTATGTTCTTATGTAAACAGTTATGAAATGAATAGCTCTTAATTTGAGGCACTTTCCATAACATGGAACACTGTGCTACAGGGAATAGTTGGGGGATAAACATAATTGCATCTCCTCAGACAAGTGTAAAGGTTGCTTTAGTAAGCACAGAGCCTTGGAAAGAAAGTATGAGAATAGAATTAATATTAGTCTAAGACCATTGAAGATATAAGAGACCAAAAACTTGCTGCACTGTAAACTTCTCTGTGTGCAAACAGTTTAGAAAACATTGAATTTTGACAGCTTTGCAGAATAGCTTTTATATTTTTTTTATGACATATGGCTGTTGCTGGCAACAGAGGCATCTGTTACCTTATCCCAAGGAGACTGGAAAGCAATTGTCTCTGATCAGTGCCACAGTGTTGGTTAGTGGAGAGTTCTAGTAATGAAGGAGCAGCTTCATTTCTCCAGGTCACGTTGGCAGATGGTTTCGAAATAGTGGTATTTCCATTAACCTATTCCCCTTATCTAAACTCAGTGGCTGCTTTATTAAGTACACCTTTACACTGCTTGTTAATGCAAATATCTAATCTGCCAATACTGCGACAGCAACTCGCTGCTTAGGGAGTGGCAGAAGGCAAAGAGTGGGAATAAAGGGAGCCTTTACTGGTTGGCTGCTGGTAAATAATGGTGTTTCACAGGGATTTGTGTCGGGACTGCTTCTTTTTATATTATGTGTCAATGACTTGCATGATGAAATTAATGACTTTATTGTGAAGTTTGTGGATGATGGATGAAGGAGTGGCTACTTCTTTTGAAGAAGTACTGAGGCTACAGAAGGACTTAGATTAGGAGAATGGGCAAAGAAATGGCAGATGGAATATAATGTTGGGAAGTGTATGGTCATGCACTTTGGTAGAAGGAATAATAGTAGAGTAGACTATTTTCTAAATGGAGGGAAAATACAAAATTCTGAGGTGCAAGGGGACTTGGGTGTCCTTGTGCAGGATTCCCTAAATGTTAATTTGCAGGTTGAGTCTGTGGTGGGGCACACTTGATGGGTCAAATGGGCAAATTCTGCTTCTATATCTTGTAATCTTATGGTCTTAAAAGTAAACAGACATTGCCAAGTGATTCAGTTGTTCAGATCAAATATCAGAATGGGGAAGAAATCTGATCCAGGTGATACTGACTGTGGAATGATTGTTGTGCCAGATGGGGTAGATTGAGTATCTGAGAAACTGATGTCCTACTGCAAATTTCATGCACAACTGTGCAGTGTGTTGAAACTCTGACTAAACACCAAGTTCAACTGGAGCCAATGAAGACAATGAAGGCAGAGTCGTAGTAAGGTTCACACATTTACTGTTCACACTTCCACATTAACATCGTATGGTGAAAATTGTTGATTAAAAAATACAAACATATACAGTAAACAACAGGAATTCTGCAGATGCTGGAAATTCAAGCAACACACATCAAAGTTGCTGGTGAACGCAGCAGGCCAGGCAGCATCTGTAGGAAGAGGTGCAGTCGACGTTTCAGGCCGAGACCCTTCGTCAGGACTAACTGAAGGAAGAGTGAGTAAGGGATTTGAAAGTTGGAGGGGGAGGGGGAGATCCAAAATGATAGGAGAAGACAGGAGGGGGAGGGATAGAGCCAAGAGCTGGACAGGTGATAGGCAAAAGGGGATATGAGAGGATCATGGGACAGGAGGTCCGGGAAGAAAGACGGCGGGGGGGACCCAGAGGATGGGCAAGAGGTATATTCAGAGGGACAGAGGGAGAAAAAGGAGAGTGAGAGAAAGAATGTGTGCATAAAAATGAGTAACAGATGGGGTACGAGGGGGAGGTGGGGCCTTAGCAGAAGTTAGAGAAGTCGATGTTCATGCCATCAGGTTGGAGGCTACCCAGATGGAATATAAGGTGTTGTTCCTCAACCTGAGTGTGGCTTCATCTTTACAGTAGAGGAGGCCGTGGATAGACATGTCAGAATGGGAATGGGATGTGGAATTAAAATGTGTGGCCACTGGGAGATCCTGCTTTCTCTGGCGGACAGAGCGTAGATGTTCAGCAAAGCCCACCTCCCCCTCGTACCCCATCTGTTACTCATTTTTATGCACACATTCTTTCTCTCACTCTCCTTTTTCTCCCTCTGTCCCTCTGAATATACCTCTTGCCCATCCTCTGGGTCCCCCCCCCCCGTCTTTCTTCCCGGACCTCCTGTCCCATGATCCTCTCATATCCCCTTTTGCCTATCACCTGTCCAGCTCTTGGCTCTATCCCTCCCCCTCCTGTCTTCTCCTATCATTTTGGATCTCCCCCTCCCCCTCCAACTTTCAAATCCCTTACTCATTCTTCCTTCAGTTAGTCCTGACAAAGGGTCTCGGCCTGAAACGTCGACTGCACCTCTTCCTACAGATGCTGCCTGGCCTGCTGCGTTCACCAGCAAATTTGAAACATATACAGTGTCTGTTTCATTCTGGAGACCACGCGCGCTCTCTTCCTTTAGCGAGAGTCTCCAGCTGCCCCGAGTAGGGAGCGAGGGGGGTCCCATAAAACCACCGCCGGGCCCGAGCCCACCCCGCGTTTGAAATTGAAAAGCCGACACGTGTGACACCCGAACCGTCGCTTCCTTAACAGAAACCACATTACTTCAAATACTTTCATAGGAACTTACACGTTGCTTCTATAACGTTTCTTTGTGGGTTGACACGGAGCTCTTCACAATCGTGCTGCACACATGGCACCCACCTTTACACCTTCCCGAACCGGAGGTTACACATAAGACGCGGCGAAACTGGAGGTGATGTCATCACATGCCGCAATATACCGTAGATAATGAATTTACCTTTGTTATACTGTAACTTAATCATCAACCTTCAACTTTAACTAGAAAATAGTTACAAACAAATCATTTAAAGTGTAGACCCAACAAAGTCAAAAAAATGCCTTAAGGGCAACACAACAACAATCCCTGAAGTTTACAGAGAATGATCCAGTAAATGCCAATTCTGTGGGCAGAATGCCTTGGTAATGAGAGAAGTCAGAGGCAAAAACCAGACTCTTTCGAGCTGATGCAAAGGTGACAGTAACTCAATTAACCAGGTGTCACAACAGAGGCATGCAGAAAAGCATTTCTGAATGCACAACATGTTAAACCTTGAAGCAGCAGAAGCCCATGGGCATACACTCTGCAGCCACTTTACTAACTACAGGAGGTGCCTAATGAAGTGGTCTCAGGGTGAAGATGGGCAACGGTACGTGGGATTGTGCTAAAGATTTTCAGCTCATTGCATTCAGGTCAATGCATTCTGTAGGTACACTCAGCATACACCATAGATATACTCTGATGTCGGTGGATAGGGTTGGGGTGGGGTGGGGTATATTTAAACTACCACATGAGTAGTTGATCAGTTCAATTGCTTTGCTCTAATAGTGTCCAGCTTCTTGACTAGCCATCAGATAAATTTGAGCATTGTTAGGAATCAGTCAAATGAAACCCAGGATTGGGTATATACTTCACCTGCTGGAGATGGAGGAATACTTTTCCTAAAAGAGATTAGGGAGTCAGTTTGCATTCTGGTTGCTATTATTGAAACTAACTTTATACTCCAGGTTTATTTAATTCATTAAATCAAATCCCCTGGGTGCAATTCTGGAATTTGAACACTGACTACAGATTATTAGTCCATGTCTTTGAGATTATTGACCCAACAATGCAGCATCCTTGCCATCCCATGTCTGAACTATACCCTCTGCATTGAATAAAAGAGCATTGTACAGGCCTTTGGCTCACAATATTGTGCCTTTTAACCTACTCTGAGATCAATCTAAATCTTCCTCCTTTTTCCCTATTATCCATAAGCCTATCTAAGAAGTTCTTAAATCTCCCTAATGTATTTGCCTCCACTACCACCCTGGCAGGATGTTCCATTCACCCACCGCTCTCCGTGAAAGGAATTTACCTCTTACATTCTCCCTATATTTTCCTCCAATCACCTTAAAATTATGCTCTCTTGTGTTAGTCATTTCCACCCTGTAAACAAGACTGGCTATCCATTCTAATCACAAACAAGAGAAACTCTGCAGATGCTGGAAATTCGAGCAACACACACAATACTGGAGGAACTCAGCAGGCCAGGCTGAGTACAGTCGACGTTTTAGGCCGAGACTCTTCGGCTGGACCGGAGAAAAATAGATGAGGAGTCAAAGTTAGAAGGTGGGGGGAGGGGAAGGAGAAACACAAGGTGATAGGTGAACAACACACACAAAAAATGGTGGTGAACGCAGCAGGCCAGGCAGCATCTATAGGATGCTTCGTCACGAAAGGTCCCAGCCCAAAATGTCGACTGTATTTCTTCCTATAGATGCTGCCTGGCCTGTTGCATTCACCAGCATTTGTTGTGTGTGTTGCTTGAATTTCCAGCATCTGCAGATTTCCTCGTGATAGGTGAAACTGGGAGATGGGGGAGGGGTGAAGTTAAGAGTTGGGAAGTTGATTGGTGAAAGGGATACAGGGCTGGAAAAGGGGGAATCTAATAGGAGAGGACAGAAAGCCAATGAAGAAAGAAGAGGAGGGAGGATCATCAAAGTGGGGCGATGGGTAGGTAAGGAGATAAGATGAGAGAGAAATGGGAAATGGTGAAGGAGAGGGGTGGGGGCATTACCGGAAGCTTGAGAAATCAATGTTCACGCCATCAGGTCCAAGGCTACCCAGACGGAATATAAGGTGTTGTTTCTCCAACCTGAGTGTGGCCTCATTGCGACAGTAGAGGAGACCATAGATTGACAGTCGGAATGGGAATGGGAAGTGGAATTAAAATGGGTGGCCACTGGGAGATCCCACTTTTTCTGGCGGATGGAGTGTAAGTGCTCAACGAAGCAGTCTCTCAATGTACGTCAGGTCTCACCTAAACACAGGAGGCCACACTGGGAGCACTGGATATAGTAGATGACCCTTAACAGACTCCCAGGTGAAGTGTCATCTCATCTGGAAGGACTGTTTGGGGGCCTGAATGGTAGTGAGGGAGGAGGTGTAGGGGCAGGCCCAGCACTTGATCCGCTTGCAAGGATAAGTACCGGGAGGGACAAATGGACAAGGGAGTCGTGCAGAGAGTGATCTTTGTGGAAAGCAGAAAGTGGGGAGGGGAGAACGATGTGCTTGGTGGTGGGATCTCATTGGAGATGGCGGAAATTATGGATGATTATGTGCTGGACGCGGACACTGGTGGGGCGGTAAGTGAGGACAAGAGGAGCCCTATCCCTGGTGGGGTGGCAGGAAGAAGGGGTGAGAGCAGACATACGCATGTAGCCCCCCTGGCCAGCCTCAGGGTCGCTCGGCTCGCTGTCGTCTAGGGAAACAGCCCTTGGCCCTGCCAAACTGGGAAATTAGTTTGTGTGGATGCTGTGTGATGTACCCCACCCCACTCAAATAACAGACAATACACCAGATACAATTAAATGATTTACAGTTTATAGATATTACTGGAACTATATAATTAATAGAGAATAAAATATAAAAGGAAAATAAAGGGTCCCACACTTATCAAAGTTCAATCGCTTTGTGCACAAACAGTTGGAGCTCAGGACCCTTCTTCTTCACCCTGCGACCCCTCGGACCACCTCAACCAGCTGCCTGGGACCAACAACGGTGGTCGACCAGACATTCCACATGAGTCGTCTCCGTCTCCTCGCTGAACGTCCCGCTCGGGGTCCGACCCCGTTAGCGGACTCACAGCACCTGGTCCATCCTCTGTCTCTCTCTCTCCTGCCTTCTGCCCCAAAACCCCGTGCATACAATATATTACAGACACACCAAAAGCAAAACAACTATCGAAATTGGTTCATTTGTCCTCTTATCAATAGATAATCCAAAACAAACTACTAGCGGGAAGGACTTTTTCAGCAGTTAACATAACAAAGAAGCCCTTTCAATTATAACATAACAAAGAAGCCATTTTAATTAGACTACGCAATGACATAAAAAAAAGAAACCCTTTACACGCAAAATGGAAGAGATGCGGTTGAGGGCAGTGTTGATGATGGAGGAAGGGAAGCCCCTTTCTTTGAAGAAGGAGGATATATCTTAAGCTTTGGAATGAAAACTCTCATCCTGAGAGCAGATGTGGTGGAGATGGAGGAATTGCGAGAAGGGGATGACATTTTTACAAGTAACAGGGTGGGAAGAGGTATAGTCCAGATAGCTGTGACAGTCAGTGGGTTTATAATAGCCATCAGTAGATAAACTGTCTCCAGAGACAGAGACAGAGAGGTAGAGAAAGGGAAGGGAAGTGTTGGAAATGGACTAGGTAAATTTGATGGCAGTTTGGAAGTTGGAGGCAAAGTTGATGAAGTTGATGAGCTCCTGGTGGGTGCAGGAAGCAATACCAATGCAGCTGTTGATGTAGCGTAGGAAAAGTAGTGGAATGACACCAGTGTAGGCTTGAAACATAGACTGTTCCACAACGCTGACAAAAAGGCAGGCATAACTGGGATCCATGCGAGTGCCCATGGCTACAACTTATTTTTGAAGGAAGTAGGAGGAGCCAAAGGAGAAATTGTTGAGAGTGAGGACGGATGGAGGAGAGTGGTGTAGAGGGGAACTGGTTGGATCTGGTGTCCAGAAAGAAACAGAGAGCTTTGTGGCCTTCCTGGCAGAGGATGGAGGTGTATAGAGACTGAACATCCACAGTGAAAATAAGATGCTCAGGACCAGGGAAATTGAAAGCATTGAAAGGATCAAGTGTGTGTGAAGTTGGTGGGTAGGGACTGAACCAGGGGGGATAAAACTGAGTCGAGGTATGCAGATGTGAGTTCAGTGGGCAGGAACAAGCTGAAACAATGGGTCTACCTGGACAGGCAGCTTTGCGGATCTTGGGTAGGAGGTAGAAATGGGAGGGGTGGGGTGAGGAAACTATGAGTTTGATGGCAGTGGATGGGAGATCCCCAGAACTAATAAGGTCAGTGATGGTGTGGGAGACAATGGCCTGGTGCTCCTTTGTGGGATCCTGTTCACGGGGTAAGCAGGAGGAGGTGTCTGACAGTTGTCGCCGGGCATCAGCAAGGTAGAGGTCCGTCCGCCAGACTACTACAGCACCCCCCTCACCTGCAGGTTTGATGGTGAGGTTAGGATTGGAGAGGGAGTGGAGAGCAGAGCAGAGCGTTTAGAAGGAGTAAGGTTGGAATTGTAGACCTGAGTGGTGAAGTTGAGACGGAAGAAGTCCTGTCGGCAGTTGGCAATGAAGAGATCCAGAGCAGGCCAAAGACCAGAATGGGGTGTCCAGGAAGAGGAGGATGGCTGAAGATGGGAGAAGGGGTCATTGGTGCGGGGTGGAGAGTCCTTGCCAAAGAAGTAGGTCAGGAGATGGAGGTAGCGGAAGAAGAGCTCAACGTCGTGGCGGGCAGGAGCTCACTGTGCCGTGGGTGCTGGGGACAAAGGTGAGGCCCTTACTGAGCACAGAACATTCTGTCTCAGGGAGGGGAATGTGAAGATCTGGTACGGATGACAGCTGTGATTGGTGGGAGAGACGGGGGTTGGTAGTGTCAGAGGAGAGGGGAGAGTTGGGATGTTCAGGGAAGGTGGGGTGAGAGGAAAATGGAGTCTCCAAGGACCCAAGAGCTGGCGGTAGGGCCTGAGGGACATTGGACTGCAGAGTGGTGGTGGGGGAAGGGGAGACAGTGGCTGTACGTAAAGTCCCGGAATGGACGTGCTATCCGATTCGGAGTTGGAGGTCGCACTATCGACACTTGGAAGGTGTCTGAGGTAATTGGAAACTGCATTAATGGTGGTGGTGTGCAGGTTCTGAATCTGTTCAGGATTATTGGGCTATCCACTCTACCTCTGCCTCTCATCATCTGTTCACCTCTGTTAGGTCACCACTCCTCTTCTTTCACTCCAAACAGAAAAGCCCTCGCTCGCTCAACCTATCTTAATAATGGTGCATACAGATCCCGATAAATCCCGTCTAAATCATCTCTGAAGCTTCTATATCCTTGGTATAATGAGGTGCCCAGAACAAGATCACAATATTCCAAGTGTGGTCTAACCCGTATTTCATAGAGCTTCAACATTACCTCTTGGATCTTAAACTCAGTCCCCTGATTAATGAAGGCCAACACACCATATTCCTTCTCAACAAATCTATCAACCTGTGTGGCACTTCGAGGGATCTATGGACATGGGCCCCAAAATCCTTCTGTTCCTCCACACTACCAATCATCCTGCCATTAACTTTGTTTACTACCTTCAAATTAGACCTTCCAAAATGTATCACTTCCCACTTTTCTGAGTTGAATTCCATCTGCCACTTCTCAGTCCAGTCAATGGCCCATTGCAACCTACAATAATCTTCCACAGTATGTACAACTTCACCAACCTTTATGTAATTTTACATTTACACTTACTCATCTAAGGCATTTATAAAAATCACAAAGTGTAGGGATCCCAGAACAGATCCCTGTGGAACACCAACCTCCAGGCAAAATACTCTCTATCTATTACTACCTCCTGCCTCCTTGCTCGATTTGGAAAGTTTCCTATCTGCTGTGATTGCTCTATTTTGTTATGTAGTAATGTGGTAAACTACCTCAACGACTACCATCCAGTAACATTTACATCCACAATGATGAAGTGCTTTGAGAGTTTGGTGATGAAACATATAAACCCCTGCCTGAGAAGCAAATTAGATCTGTTCCAATTAGCCTACAGGCAAAACAGATTCACAGCAGATGCCATTTCATTGGCTCTTCACTCAACCCTGGAACATCTGGACAGCAAAGATGCCGATGTCAGGATGTTCTTTACCAACTACAGCTGAGCATTCAATACCATCATCCCCTCAAAACTAATCAATAAGCTTCTTTCCTAGTGTAAGACTCCCAGAAGGTTAATTTGCAGGTTAAGTCTGTGGTAGTGAAGGCAAATGCAATATTTGCATTTATTTCAAGGGGAATAGAATATAAAAGCAAGGAGAAAATGCTGCGGATTCATAAGAAACCAGTCAGGCCGCACTTGGAGTATCATCAACAGTTTTGGGCCCCATATCTCAGAAAGAATGTGCTGTCATTGGAGAGAGTCCAGAGAAGGTTCATGAAGATGATTCTGGGACCGAAGCGGTTAACACATGAGGAGCGTTTGACAGCTTTGGGCCTGTACTCACTGGAATTTAGAAGAATGCGGAGGAATCTCATCGAAACCTACTGAATGTAGGAAGGACTTGACGGGGATGTGGAGAGGATGTTCGCTGTGGTGGGGGTATTCAGAACTAGAGGGCAGAGCCTCAAAACTGAGGGGTGACCTTTTAGAATAGAGGCAAGGTGTTTTTTTTTGCCAGGGAGTAGTAGATCTGTGGAATGCTCTACCACAGACAGCGGTGGAGGCCAAGTCTGTGGGTATATTTAAGGTGGAAGTTAAGCTGATCGGTCAGGGCATCGAAGGATATGGCGAGAAGGCAGGTGTATGGGATTGGGACAGTGATGGACTGCATGGCCTAATTCTGTTGTTATGTTTTATGGCCTTATGGTCTAAGACCTTGGCCTTAATACCTCCTTGTGCAATTGGACCTGAATTGCAGATCCCAGTCAGTTCGGATTGACAACAACATCGCCTCATCAGCACAGGTCCACCATAAGGCTGTGCTTAGTCCCCGGCTCTTCTCGCTTTGTACTTATGACTGTATGGCTAGGCACAGCTCCAGTGCCAGATTTAAGTTTGCTGATGGCAACCACTGTCGTAGGCCGAATCACAGGCGGTGATGAGTCAGCATACATTTGGGAGATTGAAAATCTGGCTGAGTGGTGCCATAACAACAACCTCTTACTCAATATCAGTGTAACTCAGGTTAATTAAACCCAAAAGATGTAGTGTTAGAAAGCTCCACCTGTGGAAGGATAAAAACGAGGTTTACTGCATTAAACAGAAACTTGGGAAAAAAACCTATACGAGAATGAGGCGTGGTTGACGCAGCGTGAGAAAACGAGAGAAACGCAGCAAACTATTAGAAAGTAAAGATATAAACTGTTAAAAGTGGAATTAATAGTGAGTATCTCTACTCTACTCTCTTGAAAACCTCAGGGTGAAACCCCTGGAGGAGAGAAGATAGTGATAAAAGATCGATTGAAGCTACAGCTATAACAAGACAATACGGCTGTAATGAGACAATGTTGGCAGAGACGAGTGTGCAAGAGCTCTACCGGGTAACCAGGAATTAGTTTTGTGAAACCACACCAAGGGATTTAGTGAGTTAAAACTTTTACTGTTCCGAGCGTATAAATTTGTGTGTGAGATGTGTTCAGTAGTGTTGTAACTGAAAATGTTTGGAAGTGACAGTGTGATATTGAGTTAATTTGAAATAGAAAATAGAATGTGTGTAAAAACTTACTGTTGTATACTGGCCAGAATTTTTTTTTTTGTGCAAGTGTTGTGAATCGACTTTTTGTGGATGATCAACTATTTCATCCAATGAAACAAGAAACAAGATGATGAGCCACACAAGATGAAAGATCCAGTGCGGGAACGAAATGTTTCATGATGTGGAGGACTTAATATGGTTGGATGTACAAGTTTATTTTCATTCATAGGATCTGAATTTGATTTTCTGCAAGAACTGACTATTTTTGCAAAGACTTTGAAAAGTTACTGAATGAGATTTACTTTGCTTAAAAGTTGTGATGTGGAGAATTGTCGTGAGGAGTTAAGCTGTAGAGATATACAAGTTTTGAATTTATAGACATACTGACTAGAACTGAAACTGAAGTTAACCATGATAGTTAAGAATAGGAATTCAATTAGTTTTCTAGGTGAACCAGGGATAAATAAAATAAAAGGTTAGTCTGTAAACCTTTAAATAGGGAATACCACTAGATCGAATTAGTCAGAGAAAATGGAGTAATAAAGGTTATTCTAATGAATATCACTGATTCTAACTAAACAGAAATTTGGAACCTAACAGAATGTTGGAATTTTGAATTGTTCTTACTCCTGTAAGTATTTTGTAGATTTTGTGTTTTTTAAAAATATAAACAAAACTTACCTCTAGAAGTGTATGTTTTCTATTCACTGCCTCCTTCGATACCTAGAGCTTCTGATGACCTTCTAGCACCTAGTGTAGTACCACATAATTTGATTTTCTCATAAAGAGTGTGGCACCAGTCGCAGAAGATAAGACCAGTGCTACACAGGTGTTACATCAGCAAGACCAAGGAGGCTGTTGAACAAAAAGGGATAACTTTACTCAACTTCACTTGCCCAATCACTGAAATGTCCCTACAACTTATGGACTCACTTTCAAGGACTTTTCATCTCACGTTCTCGATATTTATTGCTTAGTTATTTATTTATCATTATTATTCATTTCTTTTTGTATTTGCAGTTTGTTGTCTATTGCACACTGATTGAACACCCAAGTTGGTGTGTTATAGTTATTATTCTATTATGAATTTATTATGCCCACAAGAAAATGAATCTCAGGGTTGTATATGGTGACATATGTGTACTTTGAAAATAAATTTACTTTGAACTTTGATGGTATATTGACTGGCTGCATCACAGACTGGTATTGAAACACCAATTCCCTTGAACGGAAAAGGCTACATAAAGTAGTGAACATGGTTCTGTCCATCACGGGTAAAGCCCTCACCAACCATTGAGCACATCTATACAGAGCATTGTCCCAGGGAAAGCATCATCAGGGACACCCACCCCCCAGGTTATGCTTTCTTTTTGCTGCTGCCATCTGGAAGAAGGTACAGGAGCCTCAGGACTCACACCTCCAGGTTTAGGGACAGTTATTAACCCTCAACCATCAGGGTCCTCAACTTCACTTGCTCCATCACTGAAATGTTTCCACAACCCATGTACTCACTTTTAAGGATTTTTCATCTCATGGTCTTGATATTTAATGTTTATTTATTTATTATTATTTGTTATCTTTTTGAATGTGCACACTGGTATTTCATTGAATCTGTTATAGTTATTATTCTACAATAAATTTATTGAGTATGTCTGCAAATAAATGAATCCCAGGATTGTACATGGTGACATATATGTAACTTGATAATAAATTTACTTAGAACATTAAACTTTGTTCATTAATAAACATGTGAAAGTAATTTGTCCCTGAGGTGCTGCTTTGGGACTGAAAAGACTGTCCTCCATATCCACAACAGTGTTCCTCTAAGGCAGCCATAAATCAACAAGCTGGAGTCCTGACGAAGGGTCTCAGCCTGAAATGTCAACTGTACCTCTTCCTAGAGATGCTGCCTGGCCTGCTGCGTTCGCCAGCAACTTTGATATGTGTAGCTGGAGTTTTATGCTCATTCTCAATGGCATCTATTTTAAAGGTTCCTTTTTGCCAAAAGTCCTTGATGTCAAAATCAGATGCTTTCACTTCTCTCCTGTAAGCCAGGACAGTAATGGAGTCTGGAGGCAGATTTGCAGCACCAGTCCCTTTCCTAAACTCACTCATCATTGAGGCAGCTCATTATTCGGGTCCGTAGTCTTTTCAGTCCCCCCATTATTAATTGCATCACCAACACCCCTCCCCATTTCCAAACATTCCTACTTGTTACATCATTGACTACACCACTGGCATTTTCCCACTCTACTAATCTTCCCCACCGACAATCTCCAAGTCCTAATTAGTTTTCTTTCAGTGTCACTCTGTGATATTACAAAGCGAAGTCTTTGTGTAGAATTACGCATATAGAACCTATTGTACCGCACACAGCATCCGGTGCATCCTTGACAGTAGGATGATGGAGTGTCAGGCCCTCAAACCATGCTGGCATAGGCTCCCACGTAACATCACCTCAAAGCATAAGTTTTGTTCTCTTGATGTATTTTGGTATGGAGCCATAAAGAGAGAGCTTTCAGATGAATCAAGGTCCAAACACTGAGCCAAGTGGATAATATTGCACTTTTTGAGGCATCGGCCATCCTCTAATAAAGTGGTGTTTATTATCTGAAACTTGAGCAGGAAGGCAAGTATCAATTCTAATCAAACACGCACAATTCTTTGTGTCACAAGTTGGCAGGAGATTGTACGATAGGTTAAGGTAATGCACTTTCAGCCAGAGTTTGTAACATTGATTTGGAGACGTGAATTTGAATCAAAGCTAGGGAACTGAAGTGCAAGTAGCAGAATAATTTACAGAAACTAAAGCTTGTCCTGTTAACAGTAGCCAGTAGCTTACCAAATGGTATTACACTCACTGAGTTCAGCAAAAGAAACCTTCCTTCCTTACCCAGTCTGGCCTATATCTGCCTCTAGTCCCATCAATGTGGTCGACTCATAACTGTCTCCTGAATTCAAAGGCAATTGGAGATTGATAATAAATTCCAGAAATGTAAATGATGTTGGACCAACAAATAAATAGGTAACTAAGTAAGTCTAGCCATGGCCTAAATGAAGGTTTAAAATCAAACTGCATCATCCAGACTTCCAACCTCTAATTTCCAGGAAGGGTAAGTGCGTCAAATGAATGAATAGAATATATTTTTAAGAATATACGCAGTGTGTGAAAGATGTGTAGCTAACTGGAAGTAAGTAGGACCCCAGCGCTGGAGATGCTGGCCTGGGAGGGCATAATGTTGTGACTTGCTTTCCTTTCCAATGAACTTGGAAGAAGTGCTGGAGACAGTATTGGTGGTAACCCGAATACATTCATAACTCAGTTCTGACACAGTGAGTAGGTTACTCAACAGCATCCAAATAGCCACTCATTAAGCACAAAGCTAGAGGTGCTGTAAACCTACAATAAAAGTAGAAAATCTGAGCAAAGTTTAGCTGGTCAGGGAACAGGTGGGGATAATGGCCTGAAATAATTCTGCTTCTCTCTCTAATGAGGTGTTACCATGCCTGTGGAGAATTTCCACAATTCCCTGTTTTTAAATAAGCCAATTTTTAAACCAGGACTAGGCAAATTAAGACTGTGATTGTAATCCAGAAGGTTATAGTAACTACCCCTCTGGACTTGATCCACCTGTCCTTGGGAGATGAAATTCCCTTCTTTATTTTCCATAAGACCATAAAACATAGGAGCAGAATTGGGCCATTAAGCCCATCAAGTCTACCCCTCCGTTCTATGAAGGCTGATTTATGATCCCCCTCAGGCCCATTCCCCTGCCTTCTCCCCGTAACCTTTCACACTCTTACTAATCAAGATCCTATCAACTCCTGCTTTAACTGTACGAATGACTTGGCCTCCACAGCCATCTGTGGCAATGAATTCCACAGATTCTCCACTCTTTGGCTCAAGAAATTTGTCCTCATCTCTGTTTTCAAGGGCGTCCTTGTATTTTGAGGCTGTGCCCTCTGGTCTGAGACTCTCCCACAATAGCAAACATCCTCTTCATGTCCACTCTATCTAGGCTTTGTAATATTCGATGGGTTTCAATGAGACCCTCTTCATTCTTCTAAACTCTAGTGAGTACAGGCCCAGAACCATCAAACATTCCTCATACATTAGCCCTTTCATTCCCAAGATCATCCTTGGGAACCTCCTCTGGACCCTCTCCAATGGCGGCACATCCTTCCTTAGTTAAGGGACCCAAAACTGATTACCATATTCAAAGTATGGTCTTACCAATATCTTATAAAGCCTCAGAATTATGCCTTTTATATTCTAGTCCACTCGAAGTGAACACTAACCTTTAGAGAATCATGCACTAGGACTTCCAAGTCCCTTTGCACCTCTGATTTCTGAATTGGCTTCCCATTTAGAAAATAATGTATGCCTTTATTCCTTCTCCCAAAGTGCATGACCATACACTTCCCTACACCGTACTCCATCTGCCACTTGTTTGCCCATTCTCCTAATCTGTCCAAGACCTTCTGCAAATTCCCTGCTTCCTCAACGTTTCCTTCTCCTCCACCTATTTTTGTATTGTCTGCAAACCTGGCCACAAAGTCATCAATTCCATCATCCGGATCATTACCATTCTCAAACACATTACATAACTATGATTTGCTCAATAAAGTACAATCATGTTCACAGGGCAAATTTCGCTCTTTGCCATCTGACCAAATGGTTATCTCGTCACATCTGATTATAAAATAAAACTGAGCAGGAAATGAAAACTCAGGTAATATGGAGGCTGATGGAATATCTGGCCTTTTGCACTGTAACTTATAATGTCTACAGCTACAACACATGAGTCCTTGTTATGTTATTTACTGACAGATGTGTGGGAGAATGGTAGAATCTGAAACAGGTTGACAAGGATGTTCTTAGTGTTTATACTCTATACCTTTCACAAGACTCCTTGGAGCTATCTAGGCTAGATAGGTATGGTGCAGTACTTGCAAGAACTGACAGTTTTTTCTCTGAAACAATGTTAAATTGAGCCTATTCATGGATAGATAAAGTTCTTTCATACAACAGCACACACAAAATGGAGGAACTCAAGATTGGCTGCATGTGTATGCACATGGACGAGAACTAGCTCATGTATAGAAAGAGTTATATTTCGATAAACTACCTCATGAATAGAAGGAGTTATACTTCCGCACTGAGGTGAACCTATAGCAGTTTGTCACAGGCAAAATTTTGCAAGGCAGTCAGGATGATCTCTTTATCAGCACAAAAAGTGCTGTGTGGAATCCAAGCATTTTGAAGGAAGAACTGAAGTGATGTCACCATCACAGCATGAAATTGCAATGGTTTCATTGCACCCATGTGCTGAGATGGAATATTGTGGTCTAAATGCTAGTGGACTAAAACCTGTCAAAGGCAGGGTTGATGCTGACTTGCAATGCAAACATTACATGGAGTGCTGGCACAATGAAGCAGCATCCCCTCACCAGCCAGGCCATGCCCTCTTCGCGCTACTACCATCGGGAAGGGGTACAGAACCCTTAAGTCCCATACCACCAGGTTCAGGAACAGTTATTACCATAAACCATCAGGCTCCTTAACTGTCATAGATAACTTTATTCACCACTATTCTGAACTGATTCTATGACCTACGGAGTCACTTTCAAAAACTCTTTGCAACTCACGTTCTCAGAATTATTTTTGTTTGCACTGTTTGTTTTCTTTTGCACATTGATAGTTTGTCAGTCTTTGTCTGTTTGTGTATAGTTTTTTGTGAAGCCTATTGTATTTCTTTTTCCCGGTAAATGCCTATAAGAAAGTTATCCCATGGTAGACTAAGATAACATACGTACTTCAATCATAAACTTACTTTGAATTTTGAGGTTTTTTGAATGTACACAGAGTACTGTTCCTGTCTGAGAATAAATCAGTACTTCTTGTACCTTCCTGTCAGACTTAGTTATGGTGATTACACCATTAGCTATAGTGATTGCACTTCATAAGAACAATAATTTGAAAGTGGATTGATGTGCAACACAAAGTGATTTGATAGCAAATATTTTCTACTTCACTATAAAGTGGTGACATCTCCAGAGCCAACTTGAGATTCAAGTTGTAGCAAAGGTGCTGCCATCAATCATGATGGATAACAGGCAGGAACAGCCAATATTGTTTTGTTTGCATTTCTTAATAAAAGCAAATGTAACTACATTCAAATCAAGCTGAAGCATTATTTTCATTGGGAAGATGTTCCATCCATTGCTACTGGGAAAGGCTTATGCTCACATTGCAGATTCTAAGATTTGTGATGCGGATTCTAAAGCAGCAATTAGAATGAAGGCATTTTTCAGGATACAAAGGTGCCACAGTAACACTCCTAGTAGAGCTACTGCCTTACAGTGCCAGCGACCCAGATTCATTCCTGAACTTGGCACTCTCTGTGCGGAGTTTGCATGTTCTTCCTGAGACCATGTGTGTTTCCACCAGGAGCCCTGGTTTCCTCCCACGTCACAAAGATGGGCAAACTAGAAGGTTGATTGGCCATTGTAAGTTCTCCCTAGTGTGTTGGTAAGTGGTTGAATCTAGGAAATGTCAGTAAAATTACAAACATAGCAGTGGGAAGAGCTGAAGATGGCACCAGAGGTTTTTGCAGACCTGGTCCACTTTTTCCAGTTTGTCTGTGAAACAGTTTAATTTCTTCTCTTCTCATGTTTCTTTTTTCCTTTTCAAGGTGGCTAGGGTCCTGTCGGAGTCCATGGTCTACAGCTGCACTCTAAGTATGGTTCTTCACGGGTGGTGGGCTCTTGCACTTGGAACTTGCTGTGCAGCCCGGCATTTCAATATCTCCAGGAAGACACGAGCCTTTGGGTTGAGGCCCTGTGGATGGCCTACTTCCTTTCCGATGTCACTGACTGAAGCGTCACCGGGAGATAGCAACATTGAGACAGCAGTGTACGCTGCTGCCGAAAGAAGGCCATTGCACTCGAGTGATCTCTCTCTCTCTCTCCCCCGTGATGGTGCGTGAGAATCTGCGGGCCCTCGAGTTGGGAGAACTCGAATAAGTGACGCTGCAGATTGTAACATCAAAACAACGACCTGTTGGATTCTCTTCTTGTTTGGAGCAGGAGCGATATCTCTTTCTTCCTCGCTAGGAGACAGAGAGACTGTCTGAGATGTCAAAGTGTTGGGATGGGCAATGGTTTTTGAGTGACTCTAAATCACTGCCTCTGGGGGTTTTGTTATTTGCTTGCATGGTGGGTGGTAGGTGTTGATGCTTTTGCTGGAGAAAGTGGGATGGGGGAGGGCTGATTCTTATGCTGCTGCTTATGCAAGGGGGCGAGGAGGGCCTTGGGGTTCTAATGTTTTCTGTCATTCATTCTTTGTTTTTTTTCCTGTTTTGCGGATGTCTGCAAAGAGTAGGAATTTCATGTTGTATACTGTATCCATTCTCTGATATTAAACTGAACCATTGAATGGTCAATGTAGGATTTATCTAAAGGCTGATGGTCAGCACAGGTTTGATGGGCCAAATGGTCTGTTTCTGCTGTATCTGTCTCTGACTCTATGATTGTGAGTAATTTCATTTTTATAGTAAGATTATTTTATTGGACATTGCTCATCAAATTGAAGTATTATTGTTGAACTGTGATACAGATATCAAATAAAGGCATGATTTTGACATGGGATTTTCCTTACTTCAACCTGAAGCAAGTCTCCAACACACTCTGAGAGGGTAGACCAGTCAGGACAATAGGCCAAATAATTAAGCTTTAAAGAGACAACGAAGCAATGGTAATCACCTGAGAAAAAGAAAATCAATTCAGCAGAATGTTGAGGAATAATCAGTTATAAAGAAGGCAAGACAGTGATTATACTTCATCAGGAGTTTGAAGACATTTAGATTGTCAACAAATACACTCAAAAGCTTCTATAGTTGTACTGTGGAGAGCATTCTGACAGGCTGCATCACTGTCTGGTGTGGAGAGGCTACTGAACAAGACCGAAAGAAGCTGCAGAGAGCTGTAAATTTAGTCGGATCTTGGTTACTAGGCTACAAAGTACCCAGAACATCTTCAAGGAGTGGTGTCTCAGAAAGGCAGCGGCCATTATTAAGGACCCCCAGCGTGCAGGGCATGCCCTTTTCTCACTGTTACCATCAGGTAGGAGGTACAGAAGCCTGAAGTCACACACTCAGCAATTCAGGAACAGCTTCTTCCCCTCTGCCATCCAATTCCTGAATGGACTTTGAACCCGTTAGCACTACCTCACTTCTTTAATATACAATTATTTCTGGGTTTTGCGTGATTTTAATCTATTTAATATATATTATCTGTAAATTTATTTATTTATTTATTTATTTATTTATTTATTATTTTTCTCTTTCTTCTATATTATGTATTCCATTTAACTGCTGCTGCTAAGTCAACGAATTTCACAACACATGCCAGTGATAATAAACCTGACTCTGATACTGATACTCACTGATGGGACTACAGAGAAGAAATCCAAGTCTGTGATCCAGAAATTATTGCATAAAAGGTAGGAATAATCATGTGGATCAGATAGTCAGAGCAAGAGCCATGTCTGAGTCCACAGAGGCACAGTGTGATTTGAATCTGTTTGCTGGGGGTACGGGGTAATACAGGATGACACTGTGGCGGAGTGCCACAGAGCAGCATGGAGCCAAGCCAAAAGGTTATGCCATTCCATGAACTAAAACATAGCTGAGGGAGTCAAACCAATGAAGAATACCATTCAACAGAATGTGCAAATACAGTGGACAACACGAAAAAAATGCTGACAGTATTGTTTTCAAAGAGCAAATGTGTGGTGCATTTATGTAAGTACTGTATGTAACACGCTATAATGTTCCACTGTTAAGGTAATGGTCATGGTCATCCACTACCACCAAGGAAGACTCCAGTGTGGGATGTTTGCTTGTACCACTGGACCCAGACTTCTGAGGTCGAGAGTGTAGAACTGCCCCAATGCGATGGCTTTCGCACTTTAAAAACTGTCCCGCACAGGTTTCTCGTCATCATTGGACAAGATGGACAAACCACCACATTAACCCATTACTTGTCCATTAACATTGAGCAGAAAATGTCTGACTGAGTGGGAATTTATACCTTCCACGCAGTGATTTCCAGCACCGATTTCAGACCTTGGGAAGTCAGGCACACTCTTCCATTCATGGTGGACGTCCTGTACAGGTTTTGGCAGATAACAAGGGAAATAACACCCAGAAACCACATTTGTCAGAACAGTCCTGAGAATTCAAAGCTGAACTGTTACTTGAGCTTAGTTCCTGGTTTGGAGATGCACAGCTGGTGTTTTGTTGCTTTGCCAGGTTGAAAGATGTTGCTTTATTAGGAGAGGACTGTGTGACCTATTGAGTGAAAACAATATCCATTGTGCTCATTGACCTAGATTGTCAAGTCAAGTCAAATTTATTGTCATTTAACTATATACATGGATACCACCAAACGAGACAGCGTTTCTCCAGACCGGGGAGTAAAGCGCTGTAGTACACATTAACACACAGTAACTTAGGAAAATAAGAATTAAATCTACAAATGAATTGTGTGTAAATAAACAAACTAAAGTAACTGATTTAGTTCTCTCACGAGTTACTTCTTTTGAACCAATTGTCAAAGATGTCATCTGTACTGACTTTGATTTTGTACATTTAGCCAAGGCGAGTTTAGCCTGCCAGAAGCAAATAAAATGAAAAACCATGGAGGGAGGAAATAATGCAATGTGGCTACAAGATAAAAGATGGCCATAAAGGATGATAGATGTTGGCTCTTGTACGCAAGAATATATTGGTAGCTTGACCATTCAGGTGATGAGTGACTCCTGTGAGTTTGTGGTTCTGGTCTATTTCCAACTTCAACCAGATGGTCAGTATCCAACCTGGCCTCCTGTCAGATTCAGAAGGTATCTGAGCTAAGGGAAGGGCTTGTGTTTGGTATGGGTGTGACCACTGCCCAAGCAGCATATCAGACCATCTGTGTGGGCTTTGCTGGAACTCAGATTGGTGGTTGATGTAGGAGGACAATGCAGATTGGTAAGCAGAAGTCAGACTTTGGTAGGACAGGAGAAACACACAAGCCCAGGGTGTGCCATGCACTGTCAAGTGAGTAGGTGAGGGGTAGAATTTGAGGAGAATTGACAGGAATGTGGGGAGAATAAAACAGGATTACTGTAAATGCATGGTTGATGGCTGGTGCGCACTCAAATAGGCCGAAGAACCTGTTTCAACGCGACATGACTCTTGAGGGTGATGGGTATACTGAGCAAGCTGCCAGATGAAGTAGTGGAGATGAGTACATTTACAGTGTTAAAAGGATATTTAGACAGATACATTACATAGATGTGAAAGATTGAGAGGGAAATGATCCATGCATCCTGTAGATAAACATAGCTAGCTTCGATAGTCATCTTGGTCAGCAAGGACGAATTGGGTCATAGGGCCCGTTTCTCCAATGTATAACTCTATGACTCCATTAGTGAAATACGATTTAGCCAGGCATCTAATGAACAGCAAAGGCTCAGAGGAGGTAAATAAAATTTCATCCCTTGATTTCACCTTCACAGTCACCAGCACAGTGTGGGCAATTCAGAGGACAGCAGTACAGGGCATATAGCTTGCAGTCATTGGGTATTGGTACATAAGGTTCATTGTCTGTGGTGATGCACCCAGTGGATGCTGGGGAAATAGAATTCTTATCAATTCAGTGACAGGGCCACAATGGCAAAGCATAGAAACAATGACATCGCGCACTGTGGGAAGTCTACATTCCAGCAGCTTGACTCATCAGCAAGAGTGCTGACATGATTCCCTGGGAGGCTTTGACAGGGTAGACTTAGAGAGGATGTTTCCTCTTGTGGGAGAATCAAGAACAAATAATGTTTAAAAAGAAAGATTTGCCCATTTAAGATGCAGATGAAGTGAACCTTTATCTCTTGGTGATCGTGTGTCTATGGAATGCTTCCTCAAAGGTTGATGGAAAGAGAAAAAGTAGTTTCTTAGTAAGTGTAAGATGCACACTGCTCCTTTTCTCTGTATATTAATTTCAGGTAAGCAAGAACAAAAAGTACACTTCTCTATTAATAAGAGTCCTTAGAGAGCGCCCTTATACAAGGGATGATTAAATTGCAAGACACTGTAAATATCTCCAGCTTAAATGGAAGGAGCCCAATACATAAATGTTATCGTCCTCCAAGTGTGGTCTCACCAACATTCTAGATGAATGTGGCAAAACCTTCCTGTTCTTAAACTCCAGATGCTTGCCAAACCACCCTGTTGAACATCTCTGAGCTAAAGCAATGACTGTAGATTTATGACCTTGTATATCCAGTTCAGTCTGCCTCAGGGCTGACGATCAGTTCTCACTGCCAAGCTGATCAGTTCTCTCTGCGAGACCATAGACATGCCGTCAAGCTTCACTGTACCCAGTTAGCTCTCCATTTTGTAACATGTCTACATTTGCATTTCTACTTGTCTAACTTCTGCCATGCTGTTTTTGTCCTGGGCATCTCTAACACATCCTTAACTTATTCACATTCCTGGCCACAAAAGTCAATTAACCCTGAAGCTTATTCGGCTGTCTCTAATTACCTCCTCACAACAAAGTGATACTCACGTAAAGTAAGTTTCCCTTCCTATCATATTTTGAGATATTTTCTGCTCACCACTGAGCCAATAGGTCCCACTATTAGCTTGAACAAGGGAGTGCATCCTTGCAGAAGAGCGGGCACGTTGTGCGTTGTTCCACAGTGAGAATTGGATGGCCTCCAACAAGATCAGAACCTCATTGTAGGGTTTGGAGACTTGTGTGCGCAATGACCCAAGGAGCCAGGGCTTTGTGCTTTAGCTCTTGGTAAGGTCACCCATGCCAAGCAGGTCAAAGGGTAGAGGTGTGGCCACAGGTCTTCCAATTTCGGGGGTTCAGCTCAGGGCTAACAACCCTGACTGAGAAAACAAAATTGTTACAGAAACAGCAATGAAGAATTCTTCTATATCTGTGTGCGACAGTAGGGACAGACTGATGGAGGGCCTTCATTGCTGCCCTAAACGCCAGTGGCGTAATGGGCAGTAAGAATGATAAGAAGGGAATCAGATGGGTGAGACACTCCTCATTTTCAGTAGTTTATCCAGTTAAATGCGACCTCTTTTCCTTCACCCGGTGTGCTGTTGTCCAAGGAAATGTTTAACAAACCACTCGTTTCTGAGCTGGCTAGGTTTTGCACAAGCCTTGGCTGGCAAGGCATCTTTCATCACTTGCCACAACATTCCCTGTGGACTTTTACAGTCGGAGACAACAAATGCCAAAAAGGCAAAGTCTTTGAAAATTTGTACCGATGTTAAGAAGAAAACAACTAGTGATTAACCTGAAGGTTATTGATGACTGCTCTAATAGACTCCAAAGAGCCACCCTGAACATTTAGCATGCAAAGTTAAGACAGGTGGTCAGTCGCAGAATGATCTAACCAGGTCATATCTAGATAATTGCTAATTGTTTGTTGATATTTTTCGACCAATAACTTGCATTGCTGGCATTAATCATTGTATTCTGCTTGCTTTGCATACTTGGGGTGGACATATACTGCAAGCTTGCCATTACCATTTTGGTGTCCAAAATTAATTTGCTCATGTTTGTTCTAGATGTCATTTTGGAGCTAAAAGACTGATAATAACGCTCAGAAATTTATGCCACTGAGTCCAATATCTCATCCAGAAGTTTCCCATTATAAAGACTGGTACACTCTCTCCTTGGTTTTGGTAAATTAGCATGAAATAGGAGAACTAAACAAAGGTTGAAAGGTTGTCTGAGGTGTTAGCATTGGGAAATAGTGGAAAAAATTATATTATGAAATAAACAGTGTAAGGAAGGCTAGTACAATGGAAAGAACTTTAGAAAATCATTCAACAGCTTCTGATTATCACAACCAACGAAGTGTAAATACCTGACAAGTTAAAGATAGATAGAGGGATAGATAAAATGATAAAAAGAACATTGTTGAGTGGCCATGGAACTGACAAAGCCAAAGCAGAGAGATTGTTTCTACAACTATGTAAAGAATATGTGAAGCCTTTTTTAAAAAAATCTGCTTTCACCTCTGCACAGAACACCAGAAATATCATCACTTTGATCATTTAAGTAATATTTCTCATATTGAAATCATGCACAGAATGTTCTGGCATTGGAGTGTAATGAGATTGCATACCAGTGACACGGATGAACAGTTCTAAACAGAGTTTAGTCAAAAAATGTGAATAGAGGAATGGCTGAATACAATAAACAAATAAAACTTTTAACACAGTGCTGGATAACAAGAAGACAAGGTTGAAATGAAGTAACCAAAATGAATGCTCAAATAATATTTTTATATCTTAATTAATGGCTAGTATTAACAGGAAATCCCCTTCTTGTTCCCTGGGAGATTATACACTGTTCCGTCAATGCGCACTTTGATGCTTTAAACAATGGTTTATTTTTAGGTAGCACAGGTGGGTTGAGTTTCAGTGAATTTACCTATGAAATATAACTTAAGTAAATCAATGTCAGTGTGTGTCACTCTTGCCAACTTTGTAACCCTGTACTTTATAAAGGAGGCAGGAATGCAAAGATCCTGCCACAAACCACTGCACAGCAGGGCTGCAACAAAACTAGCCAGCCTCTGGATTCTGTTGATACATGGTTTGATGCAATGATGTATTTCCACAGTGTTATACTCGCTGCAATTACTTGTGAGTATGATGTTTGTTTTGCTGGAATTTTAATTAAGGCTATAATTTCCACATAGACCTTTCATTGCCAGATAAAAATATGCATCTTAATTTTTTAATTCTACTAATGAACAAGGATCCGATTTGCTGCAATAGTCCAGAATCATCATTGTACATGGAGACTGTAGCAAGGCTATTCACCTGGGTGTCTGAGCATTATTTGAAGAATAGCAATGGATACATTCTTGGGATCTTGTTCAAAGTTCTTACTATTTTCATTGCTATTTATCAGGACTAGCTACACATATTTTTGCCCGGTGAATCTATTACACTATAGCATCGTTGCAAACATAATTTATTGTTTGCAAAGCTCTTTGGAGAATCACCTGTTTGTTAAGATGAAGTCTAAATATGTTCTCTATATTTCTCTCCATTACTTTCCCTCTGTTCAGTCCTTCTAGCCCTCTTCCTCTTTCTCTCCCTCTCTCTCCACATCCCTCTCTTTTTCTATCTCTTTTGTAATAGCATGGCCTGATAAAGTAGACTGTATATTCTTGGAGCGGAATTTTAAATATGGTCATGTATTTACAAATTATGTTAGACTGTAAAAGTGTGAAGAAGAGGTAAGGGTTTCCTAGAAATTGCTTTTGTCAATATTACAGAAATTCATGCAGTTTAATTCCAACAAATGTGTTTAAAATTAGAGAAAGTACATCAGGCAATTATCTATCAAGAAATATGCTTTACATATCTGAGACAGACATATATTACAAGCTTGTCATTACATTTATGGTGTCCAAAAGTAATTTACCCATGTATGTCCTAGATGTCATTTTGGAGCTAAAAGACTCCAGAAAGCTAATACACTCAGAAATTTATGCCACTGAGTCCAATATCTCAACCAGAAGTTCCCATCATAAAGACTGTTATTGCCTTTTTTGTGGAACTATAAACTTCTATATGTGATTCTTCCTACATATACCCCCACCTTTCTGCGTGATTACGTCTTCTTAAATCTGTATGTTGCATATGTATCCCCTCTCCCATTTTTACCAATCTACTGTCATTGTTTTCTGCAACATTTTGTCTAGCTGTCTGTCCATCAGATAAAAGTTCTAAAGACTTAAGCACAAGACCTATGCTGTTCTTCCAAAGCAAAGCAGGAGCTGTGGTGCAGTTTTTAGCATAACAACTTTCACAGAAGACTTCTGACTTTCTCCTCTGGAGAGAGCTGTCCCATGCACTATATAGAACATCATAGCTCTTTGAGTGATGTCCAATTCAACACCTATCCATGGACAAAACTGTAGATGATCTGGCCACATACTTAATGACACTTTGCAGTGCGCCGTTTAGCTAATGTGCTTCCATGTATTGGAGAAGCTTAAACATTTCTATTTGCTCTAATCTTTGCTCGGGGAATATAGGCAATATTTGCTTCATAATTAGCCACTGGTGAAATTCCTGAAGACTGGTAGGTGGCTAATGCTGTTCCATTGTTTACGAAGGGTAGCAAGGTCAAGCCAAGGAACTACAGTCCGTTCAGCCTGACATCAGTAGTGGGATGTTAGCGGAACAAATTCTGAGGAAGAGGATCTACCAGCATTTGGATAGACAGAGTCTAATTAGGAGGAGTCAACGTGGCTTTGCATGTGCAGTCATGATTAATGAACCTTTTTGACTTTTTTGAAGAGGTAGCCAAAAAGGTAGTTGAGGGGATGGCAGTGGATGTTTTCTATTGGACTTTGAGGCCTTCAGCATGGTCCCACATGGTAGGCTGGTCTGTAAAGTTAGGTCCCTAGGAATCCAATGAGAACTGAACTCTGTTTTCCAGGTTAGAAATGTCATACACCAGAGGGCAAAAGTTTCAGAGGGGGTAAGTTTAAAGGGAACATGAGGGGCAAGTTCATTACTCAGAATATGGTAGCTACCTGGAATGAGTTACCACGAGTATTAATGGAATCAGGCAGTTTGGTGACACTTAAGAGATTTTTAGATTAGCACATGAATATGAAGGGAATAGGGGGATAGGAGTGATAACTAGAAGGAGGACAAACTTTAGGATAAATTGCATTGAAGGTTGGTACAACATCGTAGGCCAAATATCCTGTCCTGTGCTGTATGTTCATGTTCTATAACTAGTTAGGTGGATTCAAGACGGGTTCAGAGTTAGGAAGCAGAGGGTGATGGTTGAAGGCTATTTCTCAGATTGGAGGCCAGTAACTCGTGGTGTGCCTCAGTGTCTGGTACTGGAACCCTTGTAAGTTGTTATTTATATACAGTAATTGACCTGGACGTGAACGCACAAGGCTCGATCATTATGTTTGAAGATGACATGAAGTTAGGAGGTATTGTTGATAATGAATATGGTCATCATTGATTACAGAGGGACCTTGATCAGTTAGGAAAGTGGGCTGAGGAGAACCAAATGGATTTCAGTGCAATTAAGTATAACTGATGCACTTTAGAAAGTCAAACCAGCACAGAACTTATACTACGAATGGTAGAGCACTTGGGAAGTGTAATAGAACAGAGGTATTTAAGAGTACAAGTGCAGAGTGTATTGAAAGTGGTATTAATGGTAGACACGGAGGTGAAAAAGGCATTTAGGAAGCTGACCTTCATCAGTCAGAGTATTGAGTATATATGTTGCTGTTGTATAAATCATTGGTGAGGCTGTATCATTTGAGAAGCACTTGTTTAGGAATATGAAGGGGTGGGGCTTAGAGGGATATGAGTGGAACACAGGAAATTGGGACTAGCTGGGAGGGCACTGTGGTTGTCAAGGACTTGTTGGAGTGAAAGGCTTGTATCTATGCTGTATCACTCTATTGTATTCTGACTTTCTGTAAGGTGCCATGGAAAAATAAATTATTTATTTTGTTGATGTGATCTCTATAATTCTCTGCATTTCTGTCTTCAAAGTTCAACGATCAAAGTAAATTTATTATCTAAGTACATACAATATATGTCACCATATACAACCCTGAGATTTATTTTCTTACATGCATACACAGTAAGTTCAAGAAACAATGAAAGACCATATCCAACAGAATGAACAAGCAACCATTGTGCAGAGGACAACAAACTATGCAAATACGAAAGAGAAAATAATTGTAGTAGTGATAATAATAACAGAGCACAACCCAGGAGAATGAAGAAATTATCACTGCTGAAAAAAAAGTTACCCAATGGAAGATCATGACTCTTCAAGAAAAAGAATTTCAGGATGTATATTGCATACATTTCTCTGACATTAAATGTACCTTTGAAAGAAGGGTGAGAGGCAGAAGAAAGGAAACTATAAGCCAGTTAGTCTGACCTCAGTGATTGGGAAAATGTTGGAGTCGATTTTTACAGATGAGGTCTCTGGGTACGTGGAGGCACATGATAAAATTGGCCATAGTCAACATGGTTTTCTCAAGGCAAAATCTTCCCTGACAAATCTGTTGGTATTCTTTGAAGAAATAACAATCAGGATAGACAAAGGAGAATCGGTGGATGTTGTGTATTTGGATTTTCAGAAGGCGTTTGACAAGGTGCCACACATGAGGCTGTTTAACAAGCTGAGAGTCTATGGCATTACAGGAAAGATTCTAGCATGGGTTCATTGGCAGGAGGCAAAGAGTGAGAGTAAATTGAGCCTTTTCTGACTGGCTGTCAGTGACTAATGGTGTTCCACAGGGAGTCTGTGTTGGGACAGCTTTTTTATGTTATATGCCAATGATTTGAATGATGGAATTGATGACCTTTGAAAGTTTGCAGACAATATGAATACAGGTGGAGGGGCAGGTAGTTTTGAGGAAATAGAGATGCTACAGAAGGACAGACAGATTAGGAGAATGGGCAAAGAAATGGCAGGTGTGCATGGTCACGTACTTTGGTAGAAGAAATTAAAGAGTTGAGTATTTTCTAAATGGAGAGAAAATACAAAAAATCTCAGGTGCAAAGGAACTTAGGAGTCATTGTGCAGGATTCCCTAATGGCTAATTTGCAGGTTGAGTCTGTCGTGAGGAAAGCAAATGCAATGTTAGCATTCATTTCAAGAGGATTGGAATATAAAAACAAGGATGTAATGTTAAGACTTTATAAAACTCTGGTGGGGCCTCACTTGGAGTATTGTGAGCAGATTTTGGGCCCTTATATTAGAAAGGATGTGCTGAGACTGGAAAGGGTTCAAAGGAGGTTCACAAAAATGATTTCAGGATTAAACAGCCTAATTCTGCTCCTATATCTTATGGTCTTATGGACCTTCATGGAAGACATCCACATCATCAGAGCAGACTTGATGTCAACAAGAAACCGAGAAAAGCTTGGCTTGAAGTTGGAGACATCTTCCCAGAAATAGAAAGGGTCCTTGTGGCAATACAGGACCAGGTGGTTAACACAAAAAAAAATGATAAAAATACATAATAAAAGACCAACACATTCAAGATGATAAATGTAGAAAATGCCAAGAAAATCCAGAAACAATCTGTATCAGTTTAACTCAATCTGATTACTTACACAGGCACAATCAAGTGTCAAACACCATTCACCAAAATCTTGCTTTAAAATACAAACTTATAAAAAATTATACCTTACTATAAATACAAATCTGATTCTGTTTTAGAGTTAGAATCCCACAAATTATATTCTGACCGATTCGTAATTACAGACAGGATAATCCATAATAACTATTCGGATATAATAATACAGGATAAACAAGCAAGAACAACTTACTTAATAGATATAGCTATCCCAAATGTACATAACTTATAGAATTCAGTAAGTGAACAACACTAAAAATATGCTGAATTAAAAGAGGAAATTGAAAGACTTTGGAACATGAACAGGGTATACATTATCCTAATAGTAGTATCTACAACTGGTAATATCTCAAAGGCACTATTTAATAGCAGTAAACAATTAGGGCTACACGGCAATATCTTTGTAAATCTTCAGAAAGCGACAATACTAAACACCACTAGAATCGTCCAAATGTTCCCAGCAAGTGAGAGATGAGCATGCTTGGTTATGTCCGCACCTCAGGTTTTACAGCTTGAGCTGAGAAAAAATTAAAATAATAATAAATAAATAAGAGATGAATATCAAGAACATGAGATGAAGAGTCTTTAAAAGTAATTCCATAGGTAGTGGGATCACAGCCTATCTGAAGCAACGCACACAAAATGCTGGAGGAACCTAGTAGGCCAGAGGGCCTCTATGGAAAAGAGTAAACAGTCGACATTTCAGGTCAAGACCCTTGATCAAGATTTTCTCATGTGTGTCACAACCTACTTGTTTTGCTTTTGTATATGCTGTTTGCCCTTCCTCTGCATTCATAATCCTTTCCTTTCCATGTCATCAATGTGTTTTCTCTCTCCCATTTGAGTCATAGAGTCATAGACCTGTACAGATTGAAAACCAGCCCATCAGCCCCATTTGTTCATGTTAACCACATTGTCTAACTGAACAATTGCCTATATTTGGTCCATATTTCTCTAAACCAAGGGCTCCCAACCTTTTTTATGCCATGGATCAATACGATTAAGCACAGGGTCTGTGGGCCCCAGGTTGGGAATTGCTGCTCTAAACCTATATGCCTCCAAAGCTCTTCAAAAAACTCTAAATGTGTGAAAATATTGCCCCCTCGAGTTCTTTTTAAATCTGCTCATAAGGTAACGAAACATTTGTGAAAGGCTTTCCAAGATCGGAGAAAAGCTCAACCCAACCATGTTCCAGTGTGGCTGCAGAAGGTTCTCAGGAAGGGGGTTGAGCAGCCAGGGGCCACGGTGGACATTGACACTAATGACATAAGTAGAAAGGGGGAAGAGGTCCTGTACAGTGAGTACAGGCAGATAGGGAAGAGGCTGAAGAGCAAAACCTCGAAGGTAGTAATCTCTGGATTACTTCCTGTACCAGTGCTGGCCAGGTCAGAAATAGGATAATAGTGCAAACAATAAGTGGCAATCAAACTTAGTAAGTACTTTGGATCAGTCTTCACTGTGGAAGTAGTAGTACTTTACTATGGAAGACTGTGCAATATGCCAGAAATTTCAAAGGTTCAAAGATCAAATTTAACGTCAGAGAAATGTATACAATATACATCCTGAAATGCTTTTTTCTTTGCAAACATCCACAAAAACAGAGAAGTGCCCCAAATAATGAAAGACAGTTAAATGTGAGAACCCCAAAGTGCCCCCCAGCTCCCCCCTCCCGCGTGTAAGCGGCGGCGAGCAACAATCTGCCCCCCCAACTGGCAAAAGAAAGCAAGCATCAGCACCGTCAGCGAACACAGGCGTGAGCTAGGTGACTTCACAGACCAAAGTTACCCCAAAGGTTTCATATTTCATCCGAAATTCGACAACCCACAGATTCTCTCTCTCTCCCTGGCAAGGGAGAGGGAGGTGTCCCTCATTTTCATAGTGAGCAGAAGACATAACAACAACCCACTGGTTTACAATATTAAAAGTCCGTATTGTTGCTTTTTTCGAGCTCCGTGTCCAAAGATCGCAAAGACCTTGGGTCTTTGGTCACACAGCGAAAGATTTTTCGGCTTCCCTGACGACACATGAGTCTCCCGCTGTGACACCAACCCTCGATCCACCTGTCTCCAGAGCTCTGAGATCGTAGGCTTCCGAGCACGATTGAGATTCTCAGGCCAAGCCCTTGGCGTGTCAAATAGCAGTCAGTTGTGGAACCCTGAGAATGGGTCCCACTTCTGCAAAGAACCGAAGCCTGCGTATAACTCCAGGTCAGGGTCTTCAAAAGATCCCTGAAAGGGAAAAATAAAGACATTAAAATTTGAGAGTATTGGTGCAGAAGTGAGTGTAGTTGCCATTACTATGGAGAACGTGTTTGGGAAGCTGAAAGATCAGAAGGTAGATAAATCATCTGGACCAGATGGACTACACCCCGAGGTTCTGAAAGAGGTAGTGAATAGATTGTAGAGACATTAGTAATGATCTTTCATGAACCACTTGATTCTGAAATGGTTCCAGAGGACTGCAAAATTGCAAATGTCACTCCATTCTTTAAGAAGGGAAGGAGGCAAAGGAAAGGAAATTGAATTGAATTGAATTGACTTTATTGCTTACATACTTCATATACATGAGGAGTAAAAATCTTTACGTTACGTCTCCATCTAAATGTGCAATGTGCAATTTATAGTAATTTATAATAAATAGCATGTACAACAGGACAGTCAATATAACGTAGAAACACAATTGTATCAGCATGAATTAATTAGTCTGATGGCCTAGTGGAAGAAGCTGTCCTGGAGCCTATTGGTCCTGGCTTTTATGCCACGGTACCGTTTCCGAGATGGTAGCAGCTGGAACAGTTTGTGGTTGGGGTGTCTTGGGTCCCCAATGATCTTTCAGGGCCTTTTTATGCACCTGTCTCTGTAAATGTCCTGAATAGTGGGAATTCACAACTACAGATGCGCTGGGCTGTCTGCACCGCTCTCTGCAGAGTCCTGCAATTAAGGGAGGTACAGTTCCCATACCAAGCAGTGATGCAGCCTGTCAGGATGCTCTCAATTGTGTCCCTGTAGAAAGTTCTTAGGATCTGGGGACTCATACCAAACTTCTTCAACCCTCTGAAGTGAAAGAGGCACTGTTGTGCTTTTTTCACCATACAGCCGGAATGTACAGACCATGTGAGATCCTAGGTGATTTTATGCTGAGGAACTTAAAGCTGTTCACCCCCTCAACCCCAGATCCATTGATGTCAATAGGGGTGAGCCTGTCTCCATTCCTCCTGTAGTTCACAACCAGCTCCTTTGTTTTTGCGACATTGAGGGAGAGGTTGTTTTCTTGACTCCACTGTGTCAGGGTGAAGACTTCTTCTCTGTAGGCTGCCTCATTATTATTTGAGATTAGGCCAATCATCGTAGTGTTGTCAGCAAATTTAATTAGCAGATTGGAGCTGTGGGTGGTGACACAGTCATGGGTATACAGAGACTAAAGGAGGGGGCTTAGGACACAGCTCTGAGGGGCACCTGTGTTGAGGGTCAGAGGGGCAGAGGTGATGGAGCCCACTCTTACCACCTGCTGGAGATCTGACAGGAAGTCTAGGATCCAGCTACACAAGGCAGGATGAAGGCCGGTTAACCTGACTTCAGTGGTTGGGAAGATGTTGGAGTCAGTTGTTAAGTATAAGGTATTGGGGAACTTGGAGACACAAAACAAAATGGGCCAGTCAGCATGGGAAAGCTTGCTTGGCAAATCTGTTAGAATTCTTGGAGGAAATCTTGCTTGACAAATCTATGGGAATTCCTTGAAGAAGTAACAGACAGGATAGACAAAGGAGAGTCTGTAGATATTGGTTACATGGATTTTCAGAAGGCCTTTGACTTGGTGCCACCAATCAGGCTGCTTAACAAGATAAGAGCCCATTGTATTACAGGAAACATACTGGCATGGATAGAAGTTTGGCTGACTGGCAAGAGGCAGTCGGGGCCCTATTCTGGTTTGCTGCTGGTGATTAGTGGCGTTTCACAGTGGCCAGTTTTGGGAATGCTTCTTTTTACATTATATGCCAATGATATGGCCAAGTTTGCAGATGATTCGAAGATAGGTGAAGAGTCAGGTAGTGTTGAAAAGCTTGGAATCTGCAGAAGGACTTAGACAGATGGGGAGAATGGGTAAAGAAGTGACAGATAGATTATAGTGTAAGGAAATGTATGGTCTTGCACTTTGGTAGAAAGAATAAAGGTGTAGACCATTTTCTAAATGGGGAGACAATTCAGAGGTGCAAAGTAACTTGGGAGTCTTTGTGTAGGATTCCCTAAAGGTTAAGCTTGCAGGTTGAGCAGTGTAAGGAAGGGAAATGCAATATTAGCATTAATTTCAAGAGGACTGGAATATACTAAAAGCAAAGATGTGATGTTGAGGCATTATAAGGAAATGGTTAGAGCACACTTGAAGAATTAAAGAGCAGTTTTCCTGGCATTGGAGAGGGCCCGGAGGGGATTCACAAGAATTATTCTGGGAATGAAAGGGTTAATGCACTGTATGAGTAGCTTCTCATGATTTTGGGCCTGTACTCGCCAGAGTTTAGAAGGATGAGGGGGAACCTCATTGAAACCTATTGAATATTGAAAGGCCTAGAAAGAGTGGTTGTGGAGAGGTTGTTTCCTATAGTGGATGAGATTAGGACCAGAGAGCACAGCATCAAAATAGAGGAATATCCATTTAGAACAGAGATGAGAGAAGGTGATGAATCTATGGAATTCATTGGCAGAGATGGCTGTGTATGCCAAGTTTTGGAGTATATTTAATGTGCAAGTTGATAGGTTCTTGGTTAGTCAGAGCATCAAAGGTTATGGGGAGAAGACAGGAACATGGAGTTGAAAGGGATAATAAATCAGCCGTGATGGAATGGCGGAGCAGAGTCGATGGGCCGAGTGGCCTACTTCTGCTCCGCTGTCTTACGATGTTATGGTTTTAATTCATTACTCTTGTTCAACCTCCACCCCCTTTCCTTTCACCATACATTCACTCACTTCTCTATTGTTGAGAATTCTCCCTCCACCGCTCCCATTTCCAAAGACGGGTTGTTGGATCTTACCTTTACTCTGCTGAAGTTGGCTGCTGAATATCCAGTACACTTAAAATGGCATTTTGGCAAAAATGTTCAAGTGATTCGCCATGAAAGGTGATATGTACCTCACAAAACTAATGCACAAAGCAGTCCTTTATATAATCATTGTTCTTCTCTACCCATGAATTTATTGGTTATTTTCACTTCTGTATAATTTTGTACTTTAACTTGTGCAGTGTTACTTTCCCTTTAACCTGTACAACTGCTATACACCTTCCTGTCTCCCAATGAAACCCTTGTGTTTTGCTATTCCCTCAAAACCATTGTGGTTCTTGTCCTATCTCATCACCATATCTTTCATTCTGAACTTCATATAATTTCCCCTTTGCTAATTGTTCTCTGATGGCCCTTTTTTTTATCATTTGCAGCACTTTCATTTGCAGCTGACCCGAATATTACCTGGTGTACAATCTCAGTAGCAGAGTTATCAAAATGCAAGGATTTGAAGGATGCAATGTCAAATTATTACTTCAATTTCGAATGTATTAGAGAAGACTCGGCTGCAGCTTGTTTGACTGCTATCAAGGTAAGGAATTATTTGGACTTGGCAGAAGTTTGTAGTCAAAACATTTGATTATTTGAGTTGCAGTAATCTTGGAACTGCAGAAGGCAGTACTTCAATATAATTCTAAACTGTGTCTCCCTACTGGCAATCGAACAGGAATCTCAGTTGCTGCTAATCCCTCCCTCTAACTGAATGGGCCATTGGAGTTTACATTCTGCCCATGGAGTGTACATTTCCAGCAGGTATCAGCTCCTGGAATAATGGCATGCAGCGATGATGTTGGGAAAAGAGACTCTCTATTTTGGGTGTTCAATGATAAGTATTCTGAATATCTTTGAGTTTCAACAATCTGCATCCTTTCTGTTATGGGTTCCATGGGGATAATATAAGCACGTTTGTCACCCACATGCTGTGTATGTGTTTTGTGCTTTGATCCCTCTTCATATCTACACCACAACCCTCCTTCACAACTTTTCCAACCCATCCCAACTCATCTGATATAAGATACTGTAAAATACTTGAGCCCAAAATTAACTTAAGTTGCCTTAACATAATCATCATCCTGGAACATTGCTGTTTTGTTACATGCTGGCCAGAATCACACACGCTGCTGCAAAGTGGCTAGTAACTCCTTGATGACCCTGTAATGATGCTGCAGTCACCTGGAACTGTATACTACCTAATCAACCCCGGTAACGTGTTTGGGATAGGTATGCCGAAGTCCCAAGACTGCAAGCTGTACTACTTCCCAGCATAGTATCCCTCCAACGTGAATAAGGAGTAACACACATGGGTACCAAAATTCCTCATGTGACACAGAAGGCCATTTAGACCATCAAATCTATTTTGGCTTTGAAAACACGCCTTTTGTCCCATTTCTCCACTTTTTTTTCCTGCTAGCTACTTTCTTACATGTAAATCATCAACTCTCTGCCATGCTCTGCCATTAAGGCAAATGACCGACCAGTTGTCACACCTCCAACTGCAGCCAAGTAAAGCACCACCCCTCGCATCTCTGGGGTGTGGGAAGAAGTGGGAGAAGCCAGAGGAAGCCAACATGATCACAGGAAGAACATGCTAACTCCTCGTAGTTAGCACCAGAGGTCAGGATCAAACCCAGATATCCAGACCATGAAGTAGCAACATCATTGTGATGCCTAACAGCATTCAATTATTTTCATCTGTCATGTTAGTCCCCCAAGATTATGCTGACTCCTAGTCCAACCCCTTTGATTCCTTTCCTCCACTTGGTTCTCAGTAAACTGTTCTCTAAGGTAGTGAATGATGGCAAAGTAGACTTCTATATTGGAACACTAGGTCTGAGAATATTTGTCTTGTAAATTAAGCCCGGTGTTATGCTTCTTAGACAAAAGGGAACATACAGCAGAGGGAGATAGAGTGGCTTTGCTTTGGTTAGAGATGCTCTGATCTGATGTTATTAAAGCGAAAAGTTTAAAAGCATCACATGAAGTATGTCAAGTACTCAACAAATCTAAAAAATAAATAAAATAATTTGCTGCAAGAATGGAGAAAAGTCTGCATGTAAAAGTAGAATACATTTGTAACAGTAATTATAAGATACTCAGGCAATAAACTGGTGATAGAATAGTTTAGATATCAGGTAGATTACTATAAATGGAATGACACATGAGCAATCTGTTTACAGAAAGTATAAGGAAGGCACTTATCCAAGTAAATCGTACCAGGTGTCAGTTAGAACTCCTGGGAAACGCTGTCTCATTCTGCCCTGCAGAGCTGATGTACGGTTAGAATGACAATAAAGTTTTTTGAATCTTTGAAGGAAGTGAACCCACTGTTAGCAAGGGTAGGCTAATTGGCATAGATTGGGAGACTGCTTCACCGAGCATCTATGCTCCGTCCACCAGAACAAGCGAGATCTCTCAGTTGCCACCCATTTTAATTCCACTTCCCATTCCATAGGTGCAACCATGGCCTCCTCCACTGCTATGGAAAGGCCACACACAGGTTGAAGGAACAACACCTTACATTCCGTTTGGGTAGCCTCCAACCTGATGGCATGAACATCAATTTCTCAAACTTTCAGTAATGCCTCCCCACCCCTTCACCATTTCCCATCCTATTTTCCCTCTCTCATGTTATCTCCTTGCCTACTCATCACCTCTCTCTGGTGCTCCTCCCCTCCCTTTCTTCCATGGTCTTCTGTCTCTTTCACCAATCAACTTCCCAGCTCTTTGCTTCATCCCTCCCCCTCCAGGTTTTATCTCTTACCTTGTGTTTCTCTCCCCCCTACCCCAGCCTTTCAAATCTACTCCTCAGCTTTTTTCCTCCAGTCCTGATGAAGAAGGGTTTCTGCCCGAAATTGTGACTGTGCTTTTCACCCCCATAGATGCTGTCTGGCCTGCTGACTTCCTCCAGCATTTTGTGTGTGTTGCCCACCTTTAGGAAGTGTAGATTGCACAATGTTGAACTAGATTTTATGAACACAAAAAAGGGACAAATATGGGGAAGAACAATGTTCTTAAAAAGAGTCCTGAAAGTACAGGAAACACTCAGCAGGACAAGCAGCATCTGTGCAAAGAAAAGCAGAGTTAAAAAAAGAACTCTTTTTGTCCTAAGTATTGGCGGATTAGAAGGAAGGACGAGGCAGCCCATTTAACCACATTCTTATTTCTGATTCTCAGGCTGGAAACGCAGATGCCGTAACTGTGGATGGGGGAGATATATATGTGGGAGGTCTCTTGCCTGAACCACAGCTTAAACCAATTGCAGCTGAAAGGACTGAAGGTAATCTCTTATCAAGTACTCAAGGAAAAATCATGCCTGAAAATGTGTGTGTGAGAGAGTCACGACATTTATAATATCTTCCCAGAAGAAAACCTGCTGCCTTACCTCCTTCTGGCTGCTTGTGACCAGAGCACAGAACTGTTTTTGGCACTGAAGCAGTCCAGGAACTAATTCAATTGGATCAAAACTTCTATTTTAAGATACAATGAATAAATCCAGGAGTTAAGCCAATATAACTCATAAACAGAACATCGAACACTTTACAAACCATACATCAGAATGGTTGGCATAAAACACTGAACACAAAACCATATAGGTCAGCCCATGATGTTGTGCCGACCCTTTTCACCTGCTCCAATTTCAACCTATCCCTTCCCTCCTGCTTAGCCCTCCATTTTCCTAATGTATCTGCCTCTACCATCACCCCAGCAGTGTGTCACATGCTCCTACCACTCTGTGTACATTTGACATCTCCCCTACACTTCCCTCCAATCATTTAAAAATTATGCCCCCTTCTATTTCCCTAGGAAGAAGATGTTGGCTGTCCACTGTATCTACGTCTCTTATAATTTTTTTACATTCCTGAATAAAACTGAACAGACTACTTAAAATCACAAACACAAGAAAATCTGCAGATGCTGGAAATCCAAAGTAATACCCACAAAGTGCTGGAGGAACTCAGCAGGTCAGGCAACATCTAAGGAAAAGAGTAAAGAGCTGATTTTTCGGGCCGAGACCCTTTGGAGACACACTCAGCCTTTGCAAAACCCTCTTTATGAACATCTGAGTTGAGTGAGATGTTCCACAGATAAGGAACAACCTGTCATCGATGTAATAAAAGAATTATACCTTAGAATCAATAAACTACAATACTCTATTATAATTTCTCAGTATATCCTGTATTGCTGGCAGGGCAGACTAGTGATGTTATCATTGTAACATGCAGTTGGGAAAGAAACCTGATAAAGCACCCCTTCCCCCCATCCCACCCCATCTACCTCCAACGTTCTCTATAACCAATGGCAGACCCCTCTCGAGTCATCTCTGTAATTTGAGACAGAACCCAGATCAGAGCCCTCTATAACCTGAAGAAGACCCCTCTCTAGTCATTGTCAGAGCCACTAATAGAATCTTCTCCAGAGACATTTCTATAATCTAAAGAACTCTCTGTGTAATCTGTGGTAGACCCTGCTAGAGTCATTTCATTAACCTATGAATGGTCAAACATATGGAGATCTTTATGACATCTGATACCCCAATCCAAAAAAAACTCTACAACAATCATAAATCCATGTTAATAATTATTCCATTAATGTACATTTAATCCCCCACCCTCTGCTGCTCTTACTATGACTCTTACAATCCTTCCACAGCACTCATGAAATAAATCTCTATTACCTTACCTTAAGGCATTTGACCTTCAAATTAGTGTCTGTGGCCTTCATTAGAGATTTGACAAGCATCTTATTTCATGAGCAATACAAGTAGAATGTCAGCACTATGCTTAAGTGCAGTTGGCATTATCTATGGTTCTAATCGTTGCTGTGTTAACTCTCCCCCTCACAGTCATCCTGTTATTGCCACCTTCGCATTTCATTTTGCAGTAATTCAGTGTGCACTGCAGTCTTTGCACTACTTTGCCGTTTTAGTGCCATCTCTGCATTTATTGTTTTATTTACACTGCCACACTGTGCTCTGCTAACTCTGTGAACTTCATGTGAGGAGAAATGACCAGGATCTGAATATAATTGATGGTATATTTTATATTGCTACAGGGGAATCCTGTTACTACGCTGTCGCAGTGGTAAAGCGAGGAAGCAAATTTCAGTTCCAGGATCTAAAGGGCAAAAAATCCTGCCACACTGGCCTTGGTAAATCTGCCGGCTGGAATATTCCAATAGGAACGATTTTGAAATACAACCTAACATCTTGGAATGGAGTTGATCCCATTGAAGAAGGTAAGATTTTGTACTTCTTTATATTCTCATAAACATCTCAATGTCTCAAGCATACAAGATAGAGGAACTTCACACTGAGATGTCATCAAGATCAGGAGCAGATACAATGCATTGGACTAAGATTTGCTGCTGTTATAGAGTGAATGAAAAAGGATGAGCAGAGAGATATGTAGAAACATACCCGGAGGTGACAGGACACTAGTCACATTATGGGAAAGCAATAATGGCCCTAAGAACATCATGGAGTAATAATGAGATCTATAATTCTGCAGAATTGTGTGAATTGTTTAGTACCTTATCATGGACAGAGATTTAGTGAGCCAGATTTTGCTGTCGTGAGGCTCTCAAAAATATACCGTACTCTTTAGTGAAAAGATTTTTCACTTCCTTTCTTCCTCCTTCGTCTTTCAGACTGACAGTTCTCTTCTTCCATTTTCACCCACCCATTTGTCCGTCGCCTTTCTGTTGCACTCTCCCTTCAGATCTTATATTTTTATTCTCTCCCTCTCTGCTATTATTTCCTTCTCCCTCATTGTCCCTACCTTCTACTGGTGACCACCAGCTGTGTTACCTTTGTTGATTCACTCCCTCTGTTTTTGCCTCTCTTTCTCTCCTCTTTCGCCTCTGTTTCCTCTCTGCTCTTCTTTTACCTCCTCCTTTTGGTGCTGATTTGCGCGAAGAGAACAGGAACAGAAGTTCTGGCTCATAGACAGGTCTGATGGTCATTTGTGAATCTGTTGACTACAGGCAGCAGACAGTTGTCTGGAACAATATTGCTGTGTCTAGCACTCTCACTGTTCTGTTGCTGTGGCAGAGTTAGCTAAGGTCAGGCCTGTAGCAGCCATATTGAGAGTTCTGAGGGATGAGCTTCTGCTCTGTTTGACCACAGTGGGAATAATGAGCTGTATTTTAGACTGCTATAGCCATAGTGGAGCTGAGGTGCGCTTCAAGGAGGGGAGAGCTATCACAGCAGCAGTGACAGTGTAAACATTCATACCACAAAAATCTAGTGCAATTCAGCAAATCTCTTACTAGCTCTTTTTTCAGTTAGTCCTGACGAAGGGTCTCGGCCCGAAATGTCGACTGTACCTCTTCCTAGAGATGCTGCCTGGCCTGCTGAAATCACCAGCAACTTTGATGTGTTTTGCTTGAATTTCCAGCAGCTGCAGATTTCCCGTGTTTGCAATTCGGCAAGGTCTTTTTGCTTGCTTTACTGAAATTACTTTGGCCTTCCACATTTTTGAACTCTTCTTCCTATGACTGGAATCCAATCTTCACTTACTTTATCTTCTCTGTTGTTTTCAGTTGTGGAAAATTTCTTCTCCTCCAGCTGTGTTCCAGGTGCTAAGGCGACTTTCCCTAAGCTCTGTCAACTGTGTAAAGGAACAGCTGAGAACCACTGCAAACGATCGCATGAAGAACCTTACTACGATTACTCAGGAGCATTCTTGTAGGTACTCTTTGTTATTACATAGTTATTTTTTTCTGCAGGACAGCAAGTTAGATTTCTCTACTAATTGCACATGTTTTAGTCTAAACAGTTCAAATCTCACCTTCTTTTCTCTAGCTAATATTAAGCATGCATTGAATAATTTGACTCCGCTAACAAAAAGGTTAAAATTACTTCAAACCTCTGCAGTCAGTGATTTTGTTTTTGACCCACTTCAAAAATGCCGCAAAACAGCCAACAGTTAATATTTAGGGTGAACAGTCTTAATCAGAACTGGAGGAAATTATCGTAAGAACAGCTTTGAAGAAATTATAATAATGAGCAAAGGGCATGTGTGTGTGCGTGTGTACACTAATGGAAGAGATGGAGGCACTACAATGTGCAGGAGTGGAAAAGAAATGTTTAAATGGTGGATTATTCATCATGGATTTTAGGGCAATTTCTAAATTGTTTGGGCTACACCTTCTGCTTTAGGAGTATTTTGAGGATCAAAGACAACATTGACAAAAGCTAAACCTAGTGCTACAAGAGAGGTCTGTGGTTGCAGACGGCCACTAGTGCTGCAGGAATTGGTCAGAGTAAGGTGATCGACCTGACTATCCACTACAGCTTGATTCAGTGCCTCTGTCATCAAGTTTTCAGGGGAAATCATCTGGTAAAATGTCAATGAAATAATTCACTTCAATTCTTCAGCTGCTCTTATAGGTTGGTTTCCATTTGAAACAGGTCACTCATCTTCAGATGTCCCTGGAGGCCATTTGTTACCTACAAGCCATGTGAGGAGTGTGATGTAATACCTCACAATCACATGAAAACCTCAGTTCAATCCAGGTCAAAACAATCTGCTTGATTATCACCTTGTACACATACTGAAATATTCACACCCTTCACCCCGTATTCTCAGCCAGACTGAACTCTGCAATGCATTCTCACCTCTTTGCAACTCACCCTTTGTCTACAGTAGCACCTCCCATACACACAAACTCCACTGCTTAGGTCTTCAGGGATGTCAGCTCCATAGGATCACCATCAGCTCCAAGCCATGAACTGATTTAATTTGGATATTTCTTGCTGTTTCTTCATCACGTTGGATAAAGCTCACAGAACTGCCTGTGAGTGAGAATCATATCACAAGTGGACAACAGTGGGCCAATCAGCACCACTTCAAAGGTACCTCAGGCTGTGCGATAAGGTTTTTTAAGAACTGTCATTGTGACTGGCCTGACGTTACTTGCCAATTGAGAGGAGGTCATCCCCTTGTTTGGTCTTCTGTCCAGCTCACCTACTCTTCTCTTTCTCCCATTTCTTGGCAGGACTTTTTGAATAAAAGTGGTAAGATGGTCCTGTTTGTGAATACAAAGAACAGTGTTTATGGTATGGTGGAAATTTGTCTGTGCCATAGGACGAATTTGTTCCTTCTTCATTGGACTTGTTGATGACATCACAGGTTTCTACAGTATATATTTTGCCTTTTTTCATCGAGATGAAAGCATTTCGCATAAACTATCTGTTCATTGCATTGTATTTGCATTTAATCCCGTTGGAGACTTGTGGAAATAATTTACTATTTTATAGATATTCTAGGTGGAGATATGACTGTCTCTTTACAGAATCTGATTTATCTGGTTATTTCTTTCCAGATGTTTAAAGGAAGGTGTTGGAGATGTCGCCTTTATGAAACACACTACAGTGCCACGTAGGTGAATCTGTGAGGATTACCCTTAATTCTGCTTTTCTTGGACAAAGAGTGCTTCACATTTGGTGGTCAAACATCAGATTGGGTGTTGAGCTGGAAGTCAGGAGGGATGGAGGGAGACCACTTACAGGAAAGAACATAACCTAATAAGGAAGAGCAGAGCAGACTAGTCTGCCTTCTGATGTTGCTCTACCATTAGATAAAATTATGCTGATCCAGCTTTAGCCACAATACCATTTCCCTAAACTCTCCCCATACCCTTTGACTGCCTTGTAATTAAAAATCAGTTAATATCTACCTTCAAAGAAAGCAAGAACATAAGAAAATGGGAGTAGGAGAAGGCCTCTGGCCCCTCAAGCCTCCACCACAATTCAATACAATCACAGCTGATTTATGCAGGCCTCAATTCAACTTCTGACAGTCCCCTTTAACCGTCAAGTCCTCAATCTTTCACATATTTATCTAGTTCACCTTATCTAATGATCTGGCCTTAACCACCCTCAGGGGCAGAGAATTCCAGGTAGTCACTACCTTCTGAGAGAAGGAATTTCTATGCACCTCTGTTTTACAGGACTGACCCAATATGATATATCTATGTACACTTGTTTGTGACTCTCCAAATGGTAAAAACACCTTAACACATTATCTTGACAAATACCTATACGTCTGAATACAGTCTTCTTCAAAATTCTGAGGAGTATTCTAGGAAATCCCAAGTGTCTAGACTTTCTTCGTAGGACAACTCTCTCATGCTTGGAATTAGCCTAGTAAATTTCCTTTGGATTTCTTCCATTGAGACAACATCATTTTGTTTTTAGGTAAGAAGACCTTCTGTAGCTTCACCAATGTAACAAAACCTCCCTAGTGTTAAACTCTATCTCTACCGCAATGAAGACCCAAATGCCATTTGCCCTCCTACCTGCCTGTTGGACCTGCCTGCTAACCCTTCATGACTCATGCTCCAGGACACATAGATCCCCCTGAACAACTCTCATTGACAGTATCATTTTCCATTTAGATGATCATCTGCTTTTGATTCTCCTTAATAATGTGTATGAACTCATGCTTCCCCATATTAAATCCCAATTGCCAGGTTTCCATCCAATCATTCAGTTTACATACCTATATCCTGCTGCAGATTCACACTATCATAATCACAGCGTGCTCATTGACAAACCTGGAAACCTTACTGTTTGTTTCGTCTGTCAGGTCATTCATGTAAAATGCAAACTATTGATGAACAAGAACCAATCCCTGGATCCCTTTGTTTGTAGGTAACAGCCAGATTTTAATCCATGCCAACACATTTTCCATACACATACTCAGAACATGTGCATCAGCCTCAATATTGCATCAGTCAAATATCATTTGGAAATCTAAATGCACTACATCTACAGGCCCCTCATGCTCCCCTCCATGAATTCTCCTTGTCACATCGTCAAAAAATTTTAACTAATTTATCAAATATATTCATTTTTCCTAAATAATTTCTTATTTCCTCTTTGATTATTGACCCCAGCACATTGCCAACAACAGATATTAAACTAACTGGCCTAGAGTTACCCGCCTTCTTTGTTCCTCACTTTTTGCACAGGGGAGTCATTTTGGCTATTTTCCAATCTTCTGTTATCCCCCAGGAATTTGTGAGCTTTGAAACAAAAAAAAAATCAATGTGTCCAATGCCTCTGCAGCCACCTCCTTTAAAACCCTTGAGTGAACACCATCAGTTCCCGGCAACTTCACTACCTTCCATCCCATGAGTTTTTCCAATATTTTATCCCTTGTGATTGGGATATTCACAGCTTCCTCCTTGTTATTTGAGATTAGCCCATTGGTTACTTCAGGGATACCTGCAGCGTTTTCCACGATGAAGGTTGTTGCAAAATAACTGATCTAGCATACTGTATCTGCCATTTCTTTCTTTTGTGTAATCAAGTCATAAAGGTACCACACTTAACTTAGTCATTTTTCCCATTGATATATCCAAGATTCTTTCAAAGATATGTACAGATTCCTGTCTCCACACACTCTTCTAGTCATACAATTCTAAAGATCCATGGATCTCTCAGAGAAGAAATTCCTCTTTGTTATCTGAAATGGTGAGCCTTGTTGTGAAACTAAGCTTCCTAATTTTAGATATTTCCACAAGGAGAGAAGTCCACCCTATCAAAATCCCTTGGAATTTTCTGTATTTGCAAGGAGTTGACCTCGCATTCTCCGATCATCGATCGACCTTTCTTCATATCCAGTATCTCAGGCAGCAGCCTTGTGAATATTCTCTGAACAGAGTGCATTGGAAGCCTTTGAAGTGGGATCAGGAAGGCATGGTCATGAATAGGGATCATAGAAATATTATCCATTGATAATAACATTGAAACGTGTATTTATCAAATCCTGATATTCACATTTAATACCTGAACCTGGGAGGTGTGCTCAAACCCATCTGATGACATTCACTTCTTGCATTGTTTTTGATCCAGCTGCTGAGAGGGAAGATTATGAGCTCCTGTGTGTCGATGGCACCAGAAAGCCCATTGAAGCTTACCATGAATGTCACTGGGCTAGAGTGCCAGCTCACGCTGTGGTGGTAAGAAGTGGTGCTGCAGAGGAAGCAAAGAACGAGGCCATCTGGAGGTTCCTTTCAAGTGCTCAGGTATGAAGGAGCAGTAAATGTTAGGAGTGTTTCGCTTCCCCATCTCCAAAGCCGGTGCCCAAAACTCTGACAAGAAAGCACAACTTCTGCTCGCCATCAGCTGGGCTATCGAAAGATCCTTCCAGCAGTGAACACAATTATGATCATTTCAGCCCCATTGGGTCCGAGTTGTCTCAAGGCAATGTGATCCACTCTTTTCCCACATTTGAGAATATTTTTGCAATACTTATCTAATTCTTTCACAAATGTACGTAAATAATTTGACTTTTTCTCTTTGGCAATTTGACTGGGTATGTTTAAAAGGAGGCAAGGGGTAGAAAGTTAGAAGACCTTAGACAGAGCATTAACATGTATGGGAACAAGCAAGATCAAGAATGCACCAACACAAGTATAATGGTACAAGGCCAAAGCTGGCCAGAGGTGGAAGAGTTGGGTTGTTGTTGAGAAAGCAACATTCCCTTTGTACCAGTGGTTTTGGATTTTCGAAATCAATGAGATGGAAATGGCAATAACATGGACATATATAAGTGAATGGGATATGCTGGAAGTGTGATGGGCTGCAAGAGTTGTTAAAGACTGGAAGTGCTGTGATGGAGTCGAAGTGTTGTGATGGGCTGGAAGTGCTGTGATGGACTAGAAGAGTTGTGATAGACAAGAAGAGTGGTGATGGACTAGAGAGTTGTGATAGACTGGAAGAGTTGTGAAGGGCTGGAAGTGTTGTGATGGGCTGGAAGTGTTGTGATGGACTAGAAGAGTTGTGAGCTGGAAGTGTTATGATGGACATGAAGAGTTGTGATAGACTGGAAGAGTTGTGATGGACTAGAATAAGGGTGATAGCACATTGGATGAGTTGCTTTGTGGAAGAGTTTACAAGGAATAACTTGAGATACTGGAATATACTTTCCTCATAGTAGACATGTAGTCTGATAAAGGGCCAGTGCCTGACTCATTCTGAATGTTCTACTGAATCTTTTGAGCATTTCCTGTTCCTTTGCTTTAGTTTTCCATACTGAATTTTTTAATATAAGTTGGGAGTCGTTGCTATCAGCTAGGAATTCTTAGTATTGGGAATAGTCTGCTGAAGAGATAAAAAAAAACTACTTCATAAAGATGTGAAGTTACATAGTTAAACATTTAGAAGGGTATAATGTTCCTGCTACATTTCAATGGCAATTTACTGTCTGTTTTAACAGACTTTATACAGTATAATAATGATTTAGTTATGTTTTCCAGGATGTATATGGGAAGTTGAATAATTCAACATTCAGCCTCTTCAGCTCCACAAAATATGGACGCCAAGATTTATTGTTCAAAGACTCAACGCAGATTCTGATTCGCCTTCCGCACGGAATGGATCACCTTCTTTATCTTGGCAGTGAATACGCAAACGCTCTACGGATTCTGAAAAGCAGTAAGTGTTTGCTTTGGATAAGAGATCCTGCTGATCGGGAATGCAAGGGGCAATCCCATGTGGCCATAGGCAACCTCTGCATGAGAGGTAGTCAGATGGACATTCTCCAGTGTGACAGAGCCTGCAGCTCTGGAATCACAGTGGGGCAGAGCGTGCCTACACACAGAACATGCCTGTACACTTGTGCAACTGCCTATCACACCATTTGTCCCATTCACTGCCCCAAGGTTATGGGGCATAGGAACCACGTTAATTGTATTCCCATATCTTTATGCAGGCACCAAAGGGTTGTTTCCTGTAAATAAGACCACCACCATTGCCATGTGCTGTCTCTACAACGATTTTTCATGTATCGCTATATTATCTAGGACCATTCTCATCTGTCAGCCCGTTGTCCGACCTCACCTCGATAGTCACTTAGCTTATCCACCACCGCCCATTTCAATGCCAGGAACTGTGACTTGTGTGTGGGGTCATTTCACTCAGAGAGTGACAGACTCTGGCTGACAAATGCGACAGGTCTCAACCCTGTGCTCTGATCCTGATACAGAACACCACCTCTCTGCTGGCATCTGTATGCAGTACATATGGCAATCAGGGGTTTGCAAAAACCAGCACAGGCACTTTCATCAGCAGCTTCTTCAGCAACTGAAAGGCCTCTCCACATTTTGCATCCCATCTCAGTTCAAAAGGCTCTGAAGGGCTAAGATAATCTTTACCATCCTCTCCTTTCATCCTCCCTTTCTTCCCTAAGGGAGGGTAACCGCACAGAAGCTGAATTCAAGGGTGACTCACTTTGGAGGAGTCCTTCATGAACCACTGATAGTACCCACAGAATCAAAGGAACGAGCGTGAGGTGCACACAGTCTGGGGCCTTGGCCACGTGGTCACTGCCTCTATCTTAGTTGGATCAATAACTACTCCATTCCACGAGACTATGTGCCCAACATAGTTGAAAGACGTCTTGGAGAACTGGCATTTGTCCAGGGAAAGTTTTAATCGTTCGGCTTTCAGTAGGCTCGCTTCGTGTTCCACCAAGGTGGACCCGAACACTATGAGATCATCCAGATACATCAATACCTCAAGCAAGTTCATATCCCCCACTATTTTCTCTATGATATGCTGGAAAGTTGCTGGGGCATCCTTACAAACTGTAAGAATCCCACTGGACATATGAATGCCATCTTCTCTCTGTCAGCCTCACTCGTGAGTATCCAGTAATACTCACTCCTCAAATCCAGTACTTTGAACCACTTCACACCACTCAGGCAGGTCGGGGACTGTGCGCCGGTTCAGAGTCTGATAGTCCACACATATTCGTACCTTCCCATTCTTCTTCCTGGCCACCACTACTGGAGATGCAAAGGGACTTCCAGACTCAGTGATGATCCCAGCTTCCTTCAGCTTCCACAGATGCTGCCGAACGTCCTCCACCTCTGCAGGGGCCAGTCGCCGCGACCTTTCTCTGAACGGAGTGTCCTCGGGCACCCGGATGGTGTGGCAAGTGCTCTTCGAACAACCCACATCGAACTTGGCAGTAGAAAGGACATCTTCCAGCTTCAACATTTTCTCTATCAACCTCTTCTTCCAAACTGCAGGTACCGGGGAGTCCCAAGAGTTGAATGACCCGGCTGTCAACTTCCGCTTTTTCGGAGGTACTTTCTCCCCGACTTGTCTCACAGGGACACTTGACATTACTGTCACCAGAAAAGGGTGTGCCATTGGTGGCCCACCACCTGCAGGCTCTCACTAGCCTCCTCACAATAGGAGTATTTGTCCCCACGAGAATTGAAGTTTCACCCTTCTCGACCGGGTTCAGACAAACCAACACTAATGTGTCAAGGACCTCAGCTACTCTCATATCTGCCTCCACAAACTCCAACTTCAATGACAAGTATCCATCGTACAGATAGTCATCGGTACTAAGACCCCAGATCTCTAGCACACTGAGTGGTGTCACTGGTAAATGCATCAAATACGGCACAGCAGAGTAACCTGAGAGCCTGAGTCTAGCATGGCTCTAGCATAAATACCTTCAATCCATAGTAACACACTGGAGCTTGGCCCCACTAAACCTTCAGGAATATGGCTTTGGGCTTTTGCTTTAGGGTGTTCCTTGCCAGGAACGTGCTCCCCCGAGAAGCCAAGTGTTCGTTACCAGTAACCCCGTGGATTTGCACCACCGCTCAACCCCTGCAGCATCCATAAGCATGTATCTTAATCACTCTACTGGACAATAGTTTAACACAGGATTAAACACACTGCCCACTCCATCATTGCTCAGGGCAATTGCACAGCTTCCAACGAAATTGATCCGGAATGATACCTACACAAATGAAACCTCCCTGGTTTCCTTGGCTGTGCAAATCTAGGGAATACACACTCGGGTCCCACCAAACCCGAGTGAGACTGAGACGCCTCTCTCACCCCAGTCCCTGGCTTGTGTGGATGCTGTGTAATTTGCTACCCTGTTACAACTCAGTGACAAGAAATAACAGACAGCACACAGCATACCATTAAAGGAATTATATTTATGAATCTTAACTTAACTAAAAGTTAGTAAAGAAAAGAAAGAAAAAAAAACAAAAAGGGTTCATTATAATTAAACAGTCAAATGCACGGAGGACTGTGTGTCTTGCAAGAGGATCCGGGTATTCCCTAACCGGAAACCTTGGATGAATTATGAGGCCAAGTCCCTTTTAAAGGCTAGAGCTGCGGCTTTTAGGTCCGGGGATACCAGTCGCTACACGGAATCCAGGCGTGAACTCCGGAAAGCCATTAAGGGTGCCAAGAGGCAATATCGAGCCAAGTTGGAAGCCCAGGCTAACCAGAGGGATGCCAGTAGACTATGGCATGGTCTAAATGAGATCGCTGGGCGCAAAGAAAAGGCTGGGTATATCAATAACTGTGGCGCTTCTCTTCCTGATGAGTTTCACGTATTCTACGCAAGATTCGAACAGAAGAGGAGCATCCCGCTCCCTATGGATGAACTGGACCTGGTGGCATCGAGATTCATCGTCACTGAGGAGGACGTTAGAAGGGCCTTCCTGAAGATAAATGCAAGGAAGGTGACGGGCCCAGATGGCGTCCCAGGATGGGTTTTCCGGGCCTGTGCAAGCCAGCTAGCTGGAGTGTTTGCTCAGTGCAAATTGCACTTCATGCTTTGTATGCTTGAAGCATATTGTCAACTAGCCGCATGTAGTTTGGTGCTCTGTAGATGCCAAGAAAATTTTCAACAACATCCTTGAATGCCTTCCATGTGATTTATTGCGGCCCCACTAGAAATTCTTCGAGTTGCTGGTCATTGATGACCTGCTTGGTTTGTGGACCAACAAAAATGCCTTACTTAATCTTGTCATCAGTTATTCTGTCTTGAATTATAAATTGAAATAACAAATATAGGAGATTAAAAAATGGTGTGTGATAGGGAAATTTCATGCTGATTTTCATGATCAACAGCCTAAAATCTATAAGATACACCTGAAAGTATCCAGGAAGCAATATCTTTGTTGTTTAGTGATATCTATTCACCCTAACACTACCCATTATGAAACATATACTGAATACAATTGTTAAAACTTTTGTTAATTTGTTCTTTTACATGATATTATAGAAATATTTTAATATTATTTGTTAAGCATTTAAGGGAGAATTTGTGTAAAGTTTGATTTCCTTAAGTCAGATCTTCAATAACCTGGAGGGCCTGCATATAATTGAGATTGATTACTGCAATTAGCAACAAGCAGAATGGTAAGGGGTAAACTACAGGTGACTTTGCTTTTGCCTGGAATTATCAATGCCCCTAACGTCACATTGTGAAACTTGGGATCCTCTACTCTGTATGCAGAGTCTGAGAGTGAGCTTCACCAACAGGACCTTTGGGAGGAATGCTGACTCGTCAGTTACAATAGCCAGGGGACCAGGTAGCATCCACAGAGAAGAAAGACTGAGCTGATGTTAAACCAAATTCACATCTTGTAGGGGTTTTGAGGCCAATAAGTGTCTATCGATCTAGGGGTTCAGTACTTGAATTGCTGTACCAGTTGGTAAGTACAATCTGTTAAAAAGAATAATAATTATTTCATAATGACTGTTATAGATGATATCAGTGTTTTGAATCCTGGAAAGATCCGCTGGTGCACCGTTGGCGATCTTGAATTTCAGAAATGTAACGCCTGGAAGGCAGTAAGTTGTGTTAAAGGCAGAAGTACTGAAGACTGCATCAGAAAGATTAAGGTAATGGCAGCAATGTTAATCAAACATTTTAAGTGCTTACTTGCTTACTTGAGCCCTTACCTCCCAAGTGGGGAATAGGCCATTGGTGACCTCCCATCTCCATTGCCCTCTGAAATGGATGGTGTGGTTGGAGTTCATCAAAGCTTCTGCAATCCATTGCATCCACTGCACAGGAGATCGGCCTATACAGCTTCACCAGAGCCCTGTTGGCCGGCCTTACCCGTTTGCACCTCTCACGATGGGATGTAGGGTTGGACTTTGAGAGGCAAACATCTTAAGTGATTGACTGAATTTAATATAAAGGAAAACCAACAAAAATTGGAAATACATAGCAAGTCAGACAGCATATTGTGGAGAGAAAAACAGTTAATATTTAAGGTTAATGACCTTTCATCTGAACCAGAGAAGTGAAAAAACAAACATGTTTTATGTTGTATAGAGGGAAGGAGTTGAGGTTAACAAAGGTTATATGCGTGATAGGGTAGAGGTTAATTCTGTGACATGATTGCTTTTAGTGCTATCAAAGAAAGGGAAGGAAAGGCTTGTTAATCATGCCTAGTAATTCCTGGGAAACATCAGTTAATGGAGATGACTGAGGACATTAGAGATAAAGAAAATTAACATGCTGGAGCCAAGATACAGAATGCAGCAGTTGCTGGAAATCTGAAATAAAAGAGAAACTGGAAAAAAACAGGGGACTGGGTAGCATCCACAGAGAAGAAAGACTGAGCTGATGTTAAAACAGATTCACATCTTGCAGGTTAACAGACATATTCTGCTAAAAGATCACCAAATTTCCATTTGTTATATTAATTGTACAGCTCACACAGTGAGCACTGAGGATAACACACTAGATTGGAAGCAGTTCAAATGGACCCTTGATTCACCCAGACAGATATTTAAGGTCCCTGGATGATGAGAAGAGAAAGGGTAAAATGTCAGGTTTTCCTTTCCAGTTCAAGTGAAATGAGGAGTGGCTGGAGATAGGACAGCCGACTAGATGATCCTGGAGGGACTGGCCCAGTCAGAATGCTGGCAGGGAAGGGGAGATGCATGTATGTTGGATTTATTTCAGATTTTCAGGATCTGCAGTTTCCAATTTTCAATGACTGGTTATAATGTTCAGCAAGTTAACATTAGCATATGGAACGTTCTTACGTCAGCTGAAGATTACGTTGGAGAAGAGCTCAGTTTGGACACTCAGGTTAAACTCCATTTGCATAGTCCCACAATCACATCATGCTGGAAATCTGAAATAAACTGGGCAGTTTAGGGCATATGAATGGACAGAGGCGTGGATAACATTTCAGGCTCTGCCACTAGTTCAGACAGAGTGGCTTAATGATGTAGTCACATTAAGGATAGGTGCTCTGCATTGACTGTGTCATCTCCAGGCCCTTCAATTCCTCATTCAAAATCTGGCAAGAGACTCGCTGTTCTAGTAAAGAATGTGCCACGAACATGACTCAAGGAGTTCTGTACTATCCAGGAAATGCACTTTATTTGTGTGTCCTCCACCAATGACATGATGCTTTGGCAGCATCATCTCCACTCCAAGCACAGAAAAAATAACCCAAAAGGTAAATTTACTTCCAATCCTCACACTTAAAGTATTCCGTTCCTACAACCTTTGTCCTTTGAATAATCTATATCACCATGGCTCAATGCAACGTCTCTCTCAAACCGCCTGTGCAAAATTAACCACTTCACATCATAGTCTCCCTATCCACGATCAGACAGAAAACAAACTCAGTTATATTATTATCAGATTTTCTAAGTGAATCCCTAATCTGCTCAGTTTTCACTTGTTTGTGACGCAAGGACCTACGCAGTACCGATTAAAGCTACCTGTCTGGATAGTGGAGAACAGACCTAGTGAATGAAAGTAGTTACATAAGAACATGGGAAATAGGAGTGGGCGTGCATCATTTGGCCATTCAGTTCCGCTCCACTATTCAGCAAGCAGGCTGATCTTCGATTTTATTTATTCCTTATACACTTAGATTCCCTAATGTCCAGAAGCCCATTGAGTTCAGTTTTGAATGCGCTCCATGACAAAGCCTCCACAGCCCTCTGGAGTAGAAGGAGTCTTCACCATCTGCATGATGAGGTTTTCTTTCATCTTAGTCCCATATGGTTTCTCTCCCTTTCGGAGATCGTGGGACCTGGATCTAGGCTTCTCAGTCAGGACGACCATTATCTCTGCACTCATATTGTTGACCTTATGAGAATTATTTATGATTCAATAAAGGCACTTTTCATTCTTCAACTTTCTGGACAACACAGCCCCACTCCACCCAATCTCTCCTAATATAACAAATCCTTTATTGCAGGAACCAGGTGGACATATCTTCATTGCAGTCCCCTTGTAGCAAACAAGGAGTGCTCTGTACTCCAGAACACCTCACTAAGACCCTATAATACTGCAGTATGACTCTTTCACTTCCATATTTAAATACTCTCTTAATAAAGGTTGATACTGGAGCTGGGAAGGCAAAGTAAGAATAAAAAGTAAACCCTCTTGCAAATTCTAGTTTATCCATCCCTGCATCTGGAGCAGGAGGAGCAGAACTGAATCTGTTTCTACTGAATGGCTCTAGGTACAGAGAGAAATCAATGGGTTTAAGCTGCAGAGAAAAAGGAAGGCCAGGCATGTGCAAGAACTAAATAAATTGTGTGGTTACAGTTTGGAGATGCTGATGCAGTAGATCTTGATGGAGGAGAAGTCTACATTGGAGGAAACTGTGGCCTTGTTCCAGTTATGGCAGAGTATTATGATGAAAGTAAGTGACCTGTACAGTATTTTGAATTTTTATCATTATTTAATTCTTTTGTGGTTTAACCAAATCTTCATATTAAGAATTAACTTGAAGATTAAAGAGAATTCTTTGGGTTTAGGTTTCAGAGAAATGGAAACAGAGACCTTTTCTCAGTTCTCAGTCTGCAACTTTTTCTTCGGTTGTTCCATCTGCACATTTGCACATGAGACTTTATGTATGTGTGTTGAATTGCAGTTTGAATTTCTTGTGATAGCACAACATTGATCTATTCTAGCTTCATAGAAAAGTTAGTCTAGCTTTGGTCCTCAATATATACTCTTTGCAATATGGCTGAACATTTGCATAGTTTGCATTTTAGAAGACTATAGGACCATAAAATATAGGAGCAGAATTAGGCCATTTGGCCCAACAGGTCTGCACCACCATTTCATCATGGCTTATCCAATTTTCCTCTCAGCCACAATCTCTTGCCTTCACCCTGAATCCCTTCATGCCATGACCAATCAGGAGTCTATCATCCTCTGCCTTAAATATACATAAAGACTTGGCTTCCACAGTTGACTGTGGCAAAGAACTCCACAGATTGATCACTCTCTGGCCAAAGAAATTCCTCCTCATCTCCATTCTTAAAGGACGCCACTCTATTCTGAGGTTGTGTCCCCTGGTCATAAGCTCTCCTATCACAGGAAACATCCTCTCCACGTTTACTCTGTCAAGCCCTTCACCATTCAATAGGTAGGTTTCAACGAGATCACCCCTCATTCTTCGGAATTCTAATGACTACAGGCCCAGAGCCATCAAACCCTCTTCATATGACAAGCCATTCAATCATTTTCGTGAACCTCCTTTGAACCCTCTCCCATTTCAGCACATACTTTCTAACTTAAGGGGTCCAAAACTACTCACAATAAATATTCCAAGTGAGGCTTCACCAGTGCTTTATAAACAGCAGATAATATTACATCCTTGCTTTTATTTTCTAGTCTTAAAATGAATGATAATATTGCATTTGCTTTCCTCACCACAGACTCAACCTGCAAATTAACCTTTAGTAAATCCTGCACAAGGACTCCCAAGTCCCTTTGAGCCACAGTTTTTTATATTTTCTCTCCATTTAGAAAATAGTCAACCCTTCCATTTCTTCTACCAAACTGCATGACCATACATTTCCCGACACTGTATTCCATCTGCTGTTTCTTTGCCCATTCTCCTAATCTGTCTAAGTCCTTCTGTAGCCTCTCTTCTTCCTCAAAATTACCTGCCCTTCCAGCTATCCTCATATCATCTGCAAACTTTGCAACAAGGCTATCAATTCCATCATCCAAATCATTGACATATAACATGAAAGGAATCAGTCCCAACACAGATCTCTGTGGAACACCACTGGTCACTTGCAGTCAATCAGAAAAGACTCCCTTTCTTCCTAGTCTTTGCCTCCTGCCAATCATCCACTGCTTTATCCATGCTAGAATCTTTCATGTAATGCCATGGGTTCATAGCTTGTTAGGCAGCCTTATGTGTGGCACCTTGTTAAAAGCCTTCTGAAAATCCAAGTACATAACATCAACTGATTTTCTTTTGTCTGTCCTGCTTATTTCTTCAAAGAGTTCCAACAGATTTGTCAGGAAAGATTTTCCCTTGAGGAAACCATGCTGACTACTGCTTATTTTATCATGTTCTTCCAAGTACTTGGAGACCTCATCCATAATAATCAACTCCACATTTTCCCAACCACTGAGGTCAGACTAACTGGCTTATAGTTTCTTTTCTTCTGCCTCTCTCCCTTCATGAAGAGTGGAGTGACATTTTCAATTTTGCACTCTTCCAGAACCATTCTAGAATCGAGTGATTCTTGAAAGATCATTACAAATGCCTTCCCAATCTCTTCAGCCACCTCTTTCAGAACCCTGGGGTGTACAACATCTGGCTCAGGTGACTTATCTACCTTCAGACCTATCAGTTTCCCAAGAACCTTCTCTCTAGTAATGGTAACTTCACACACTTCATAGCCCCTGACACCTGGAACTTCCACCGTACTGCTAGTGTCTTCCACAGTGAAGACTGATGCAAAATACTTGTTCAGTTCATCCACCATTTTCTTGGTCCCCATTAATGCCTCTCCAGCATCATATTCCAGTGGTCCAATATCCACTCTTGCCTCTTTTACACTTCATATTTCTGAAGAGACTCTTGGTATCCTTTTTAATATTATTGGGTAGCTTACTTTTGTATTCCATCATTACCTCCTTGATGACATTTTAGTTGCTTTCTTTTGGTTTTTAAAAGCTTCCCAATCCTCTAACTTCCTAGTAATTTTTGCTCTATTATATGCCCTGTCTTTGGCTTTTATGTTGGCTTTGACTTCTCTTGTTAGCCACCGTTGTGTCATCTTGCCTTTAGAATACTTCTTCCTATTTGGGATGTATTTATCTTGTGCCTTCTGAATTGCTTCTTGAAACTCTAGTCATTGCTGCTCTGTTGTCATCCCTGCCAGTGTTCCTTTCCAATCAATTCTGGTCAACTCTTCTCTCATGCCTCTGTAATTCCCTTTACTCCACTGTAATACTGTACATCTGACTTTAGCTTCTCTCTCTAATTTCAGGGTGAATTGGATAATATTATGATCACTTTCCCCATAGGGTTCTTTTGCCTTAAGCTCTCAAATCAATTTCGGGTCATTGCACAACACCCAATCCAGTTTAGCTGATCCCCTAGTGGGCTTAACCACGAGCTGCTGTAAAAAGCTATCTTAAAGGCACTTTCGGAATAACACCGCACCACCCCCCTCCCCGGAATCCTGCACCAACCTGATTTTCCCAATCGACCTGCATATTGAAGTCCCTATTGTAACATTGTCCCTTCAGCATGCATCTTCTAGCTCACATTGTAATTTGTAGGGCACATCCTACTACAGTTTGGGGGTCTGTATTCAGCTCCTATCAGGGTCTTTTTACCCTTGTAGTTCCTTAACTCTACCCACAATGATTCAACACCTTCTAACCCTATGTCACCTCTTTCTAATGATTTGGTTTCAATTTTTTTTCTAATGGAGCAACACCACTCCCTCTGCCTTCCTGCCTGTCCTTTTGATATAATGTTCTTTCAGCCATGATTCAGTGATGTCTACAACATCATACACGCCAATCTGCAACTGTGCTGCAAGTTCATCTACCTTATTCCGTATACTGCATGCTTTCAAATATAACACCCAGTCCTTTATTCACTCTTTTTGATTTTGTCTGCCTTTACATTGCAACTCACCCTGTTGACTGCAATTTTGCCCTATCAACAGCCTCTCCTCACTACACATTGCCTCTGTTTGTAAACCAGCTACCTCATCTTCAGCACTATCATCTGCTTTTCCTACGATACTTCTTGCATTGAAATATATGCATCTCAAAACACTACTCGCACCATGCTCAACCTTTTGATTCCTGACTTTGTCCGAGCTCTTACCAATACTTACCTCCACAACCTCTCCACTAACTGTTCTGGCACTCTAGTTCCCATCCCCCTGCAACTCTAGTTTAAACCCCACTGTGCTGCATTAGCAAAACTTTATGCTAGGATACTAATCCCCCTTCAGTTCAGGTGCAAACCGTCCCTTCTGTATAACTTCCCTGGAAGAGAGCCCAGCGATCCAAAAATCTTATGCCCTCCCTCCTACACCAACTCCTTAGCCACATATTAAACTGTATAATCTTCCTAGTTCTGGCCTCACTAGCACATGGCATGTGAGATCACAACCCTGGAGGTCCTGCCCTTTAACTTAGCTCCTAACTCCCTGAACTCTCTATGCATAACCCATCACTCGTCCTATCCACGTCATTGACACCTACATGGACAATGATTTCTGGCTGTTCACCCTCCCACTTAAGGTGCTATGGACTCGATCCGAGATATCCCAGCCCTGGCAGCCGGGAGGCAACATACCATCCAGGAATTTTGTTTTAGCCCGCAGAACCTCCTGTCCATTCCTCTAACTAATGAATCCCCTATCACCATAGTGTGCCTCTTCTCCCCTCTTCTCTTCATGAGTCACAAGGCCAGACTCAGTGCCAGAGACCCGACAACCGTGACTTGCCTCTGTAGATCAGCCCCCCTCCCCCAACAGTATCCAAAGTGGTACACCTTTTATTGAGGGGGATGTCCACAGGTGTACTCTGCACTGGCTCCTTAACCTCATTCCTTTTGCTGACTGCCACCCCAGTTTCCTGCGTCCTGCACATTGGGTGTAACTACCTCTGTATATGTCCTATCGATCTCCTCCTCAGCCTCCTGAATGATCCAGAATTAATCCAGTTCCAGCTCCAACTCCTTAACGTGGTTTGTTAGAAACTGCAGCTGGAAGCACTTCTCGCAGTTGTAGTTGTTGAGTTCATTAATTTCATAAGTGTTCTGGGAAATCTGGAAAGTTATGATCATTTCACCAAAGCGTTCCCTGTGAACTTCTGTGAAATAGTACACCATGCAGCTTCATGACCCTTCACATTATTCAGCGCTGCAATCTGTATAAAATTGGGAAAAAAATTCTCCAAGGTTTATTTTCTGAATGTGAATATGTCAGGAAACTTTCTAGAGAAAGAATTTCCCTAATTATGAGGCAGGCAATGGAGATTTATAGGGATAAGTAGATATTGGATGACAGATATTGTGAGGCAGGTATTTGAGATTTATCGGGGTGAGCAGATATTGGATGTTAGGCAGGGTAGAAACATTTTTTAACCTCAGCCTAAAATCACATTTTTCCTTTTACTTTGCAGCTAATCTTGATCTATGCAAAAATTCTTCTGTAATCACTAGACAATGTAAGTATTAAAATGCTTAATGACCAGACAATTCTCACTGACTCTGTAATGACTGATAAACTCCACTCTCTGCACTTCAAACATGTATGCACTTACTGGTCAATGAGCCCCATATACATTGCTGCATTAAAACAACAAGATCCTTTAATACTTCACAGGCTTAGTCCAATTCAGAAATGCAATTCAATTGAGCATTACAGGAAAAGTTAGATCATTCTCCCAAGGGTGAACCTTCATCAAGAAGTTTGGATGCAAGGGCTGAAGGTGGTTTAAGGTTTCAGAGACCTTTCTCAGGACAGAATTAGTCGAAAATTAGAGCTTAAAGTAAACAGTAGTCAACATCTGCTGACATGGAGGTGCCACAGTATTTCTCGATGAAGATGGAAGGGGAATAATAGCCACACTCTGGATAGAGCCAACTTGGTTGTGACACCAATATCCCTGTCTGTCTGTAGAGCTGTTTGATAACACCATAAAGAGCAAAGAGTGATCATTTGGTGCACTGGTAGCGTACAGCATTACCTCCAAACTGTAGTGGAACATTGACCTCAAAGTATATCACCGCGTTCCCGAAATGTTTACAAAACATGCTGCAACATATTAATTATGTTAGTGACTTAGTCTAATCGAATGGATCTATTACGTGAGTTCAAATTCCACCAATACACCTTGGGTAATTTAAATTAAGTTGATTAAATAAGCCTAGATTTAAAAAAAATCTAAAGTGTATTAGTACCCAATAGTAAACTCTGGACTTGTTAGAAACACATCATTTTCACTAATGTCCTTAGTACTTGGTCATAATGTTTTTCAGTAATGAAGGGGACCTGCATCATCTTCAAATAAGTTGTTATTGGCCCACTTCTCGCTCCACAAATATTGCCTGCCTGTGGAGTGTTTTCAGCAATGTCTGTTTGTATTTCATATTTACAGCATCTGCAGCTTTTTGCTTTAAGATGGAGGCTGGTTTGTTTAATTTTATTTATTTAGCTTGACAGCATAGGCCCTTCCAGCCCTTCGAGCTGCACTGCCCCAGAGACCCCTGACAACTCCGACTTAACCCTAACCTAATCACGGGACAACTTACAATGACCAATTAGCCGAGGAGCCGGTACACGTTTGGACTGTGGGAGAAACTGGAGCAGCCAAGGAAGACCCATGCAGTCCACAGAGTGGACACTTAGACTCCTTACAGAGGACACTCCAATGCCTGAGGTGTAACAGAGCTACACGAACTGTTACACTACCGTGACACCCCAATCTATCATGGAACTCACATACTCCACAAGATTCCAGTGGGGAGGAGGAGGAGAAAATATTTTGCCCTGAAATTCTGGAATGGGGTTTGAAACTTCAACCTTTTGTTTCAGGAGACCATTGGGTGTGCCAGAGCTATACAAGGTCATTCCATTGTTTTTTTTCCCAGAAAGTGGATCGCTGTTGAAAGGGCTGCCCATTCAAGACAGAAGTGAGGTGACATAGAGGGTCGTGAGTCGTTGAAACTCCATTTCTCAAATGGAAGTTTGGCTCCTACATCTCCTCCCTCAGCACCACCCAAGGCCCTAAAGAGCCCTTCCAGTCTTTCACATGTAGCAGTCTTTAAGACAGTCTTTCATCTGTAATTCCATCGGTGTTATTGAAGACCTGCTGTGATGGAGGTATTTTTGAGGAAGAGAAAGGTCCTTAATGAGCAAAGGAGTGAAAGGTTAGCTGGGGCAGATGGGAATGTAAAGTTGAAGTCAGAATCAGATCAGACGTGCAATGGTGCAGCAAGATTGATTAGGTCTACCTAGCTCCAATTTCAAATAATTGAATGCTTCTGCAGAGAATTCCCGTGGACCTGCATCCAGCTGTGCCTCAGGTCTGTGTCACACCGAAACTATCATATTGTTTGTGCTCCTAATACAGCCTCTTACTATGCTGTGGCTGTCGTGAAAGATCCAAGCATGACTTGGGAGAAATTGAAGGGGAGGAAATCCTGTCACACAGCTGTTGGCCGCACTGCAGGGTGGAACATTCCCATGGGCACCCTGATTGAAATGGGAAAAATCAACGCCTGTGAAATCTATAACTGTAAGTAGGGCAATAATATCTCTCTTCTTGTAATCTTTTCTTTAATAGCCTGAAATAATCTTCATCTTACCATGATGTTGGTGAGGGCACATTTGTAGTTCTGGTCACTCAGCTAAAGGATGGATGCTATTGATCTGGAAAAGGTGCAGGAAAGGTTAACAACAACGTTATCATGACTCAAGGGCTCCAGCTAAAAGGAAAGGCTGGAGAGACTGAGTCTGTTTTCCCTGGAGCAAAGGAGGCTGCAGGTTGACCTTATAGATGTATATAAGATCACAAAGGGCACAGAGAAGATGAATGGTTAATATTTTCACCCATGGTATGGCGAGTCTAAAACTAGAAGGCACTGGGATAAGTTTTTCCACACTGAACAAAATGACAGGTATACTCGCAACTTTGACAAGTCGTGTAGACAGTTACATGGACAGGAACAATTTAGAAGGATATGGGTCAAACACAAACAAATGGGACTGGGTCTGTAGGCAACTCAATCCGCATGGGTGAGTTGAAGGGCCTCTTTGTGCCAAATAAATCTGTGATCCGATGGCTCTATCTGGTCTCCCGATAGAGGTGATTGGTAGTATCAACAAGTGGCACTGCCTCACAAAATTAAATCCCTCATCAAAGACATGGCATCTTCATGCAGCTACTAATGGGCAGGAGATAGAGAATCCCCAAGTTCCACATCACCAGGTTCAAGAATAGTTATCTTCCTTCAACCATTCAATTCTTGAACCAATCCGCCTAATCGTAACCATTATACTTTAGCAACCTGATCCCTATGATGACTTTGATCACTTTGCACTAAAATGGACTTGTCAATGTCATAATTGTGTCCTTTCTTGTAAAGATTGTGCATAATTTGTATTTTTCTTGTGAATGCTGCTTATATGATGTTTCATTGCACCTGTGAATGTATATGCATTTGACAATAAATTTGATTTTGTTTTTGACTTTGACCTGCTTCAGAAGGTTAACTGAGCTGGTACTGAGGCAAAGGCAGAAATACTGGGAACTTTCAGGGACGCTGCTGAATTGGTTGAATATCCACAGCAGTTTCTACTTTTATTTCAGATTTCTAGTATCTGAAGTGCTTTACCTGTCTATAGAGACGAGACCTCCCCATGGCAGTTTTTGACAGCAGGCAAACTCCCTGTGGGCAGTTCTTTGGCCCTGCTCAAAGCCAGCCCAAATCTTTCCCAGAGCCATTTCAGAAACATGAAAGTAAAGTAAACTTGAAATGAAGATGTCAGTGCAAAGGAAGTTAACTAAAGGCACAAGTCAATAAAAAATACAAAACTTAAGTTATATATTTGAGAAAAAGCCTAACCTTCTCCATTCTCCTGGCTGAGAATCAGTCACTCCGTAAGTTTCAGCTGTGTAGTCCTTGCATATTGAAGAATGAAGACCAGCATTTCCCTTTGCAACAGCCTATCAGTGAGGTTCAATGTTCTTTCCCTTGTAATCACCTGTCCGCTGCTGTCCTGTTCTCATCTCAGCCTTACCAATTGTGTGCCTTTCACATACTTACTTATCATATCGTTCTTGTCTCTGATTCTTCCTCCAAAATGGTGAATGACTTTATGCTTTGCTGCATCCTCTTGCTCAAGGACGTTACAATCTGTATTTCCTCTATAGTAACTACACCTGGGAGACAAAAAGTTTCAAGGGGAGCAGCAAAAGTACCTAGGATAGATGGGAGAGCGTAAGAGACAAGAATCCAAAAGCCAAAAGTGTGAGAAAGGCAGGAGCAGGGAAGGGAGCCATTAACACGGAGAGCGTAAGAGACAAGAATCCAAAAGCCAAAAGTGTGAGAAAGGCAGGAGCAGGGAAGGGAGCCATTAACACGGAGAGCGTAAGAGACAAGAATCCAAAAGCCAAAAGTGTGAGAAAGGCAGGAGCAGGGAAGGGAGCCATTAACACGTAGATTTGTTTGTGTCCAGAGATCTAGATAAACCTCTATGCAGAAGCAGATAGTTCAAGTTCGAGTTTAATCATACACAACGTATACTGCTGCACAAAGCATTCCTCTGGGACCAGGGTACACAATACAGTACGTACTATCACATACAGCACATAACATAATATTAACATAATAATAGTAATGGATAATAAAAAATCCTACAGATGTACAAGTTGATATAAAGTGCATATACGACAAAGTTAAATGCAAACAGTATAATGCCACTGGCTGTCATAAATAATGTGTACTGGGGGTAGCAGGGTGTTCAGACATCCCACAGCTGTTACCCAGCTTAGCAGTCCTCGTTCTTCTGTTGCGGTATGTTCTGTTTGCTGGTAAGAGGTCAGAGGGATCCTGGGATCTTAAGGATATAAGGGGGTTCACAAGGCCATTTAACATTGACAACATCTGACTTCCTAACTTGCAATCTTGGCAGTCTGCATTAGTACTTACCACACTGTGGGGGAGGTCGCAGTATGTGCATTTGACCTGGAACTTGATTCCTGGTCTGGGAAAAGTGCAGGAAAAAAGACTGTGGGAGTTCTGTGCTATGGTGCAGGTGGTAAGCAGAGTGGATTAAACAGTGGACCAACAGAAAATAAGATTCTGCTGATAATGGACAGTACTTTTCTTCCTAACTATCTGTGTTACCAGTGCACTTGTTGGCATCTTGGTCAGCATGGACAATTTGGGATGAAAGGCCTGCTTCTGAGCTTTATGTTTCTGTGATTCACTGATTAACACAGACAAACTGTTGTTGGATTCAGGTGGTCTAAAGTCACTGTGTGACCTTATAGACAGCTCATGAATGATATAGACAGACTGGCTCTGGAGACTTGCTAATATTTGTTTTATTTTTGGATAAAGCTACATTTTTCAGTGAGAGTTGTGCCCCTGGAGCAGATGCTACCCTGCATCCTAATCTGTGCTCCCTGTGCATCGGCAGTGAATCATCAACAGACAGGTGTGAAGCCAATGCCAACGAGAGGTACTTCGGCTACAGTGGAGCCTTCAGGTAAATAAACACGAGCTTTCACAGTACGTCTTTCATAACCATGATACGCACTCTGCATCAGAGAAAAGAGCCTTAATACTTTTCTGCTCTTGAAATTCTGCAGCCAGGTTCAACACAATAAAATCCTAAGAGCTTAGAACATAGAGAATAGAACAATACAGCACAGCACAGGAACGTGCCCTTCAGCCCACAATGTTGTGCCAAACCAAGCAAATTAGTAATGACACAGATAAAAAATGCTGGTGAACGCAGCAGGCCAGGCAGCATCTATAGGAAGTGGCACAGTTCGGGCCGAGACCCTTCCACCCCCACCGATGACCCCTTCTCCCGTCTTCAACCCTCCTCCTCTTCATGGACACCCCGCTCGGGTCCTCTGTCTGCTCTGGATCTCTTTATTGCTAACTGCCAACAGGACATCAACCGTCTCGACTTCACCGCATCTTGTTCCCATTCCAACCTCTCTCCTTCCGAACGCTCTGCTCTCCACTCCCTTCGCACTATTCCTAACCTTACCATAAAACTCGCTGCTAAGGGGAGTGCTTTTGTAGTCTGGTGTACTGACTGCTACCTTGCCGAGGCACAGCGACAACTCGCGGATACCTCCTCTTATTTACCCCTCGATCATGACCCCACTAAGGAGCACCAGGCCATTATCTCCCACACCATCACCAACTTTATCAGGAAGGGTCTCGGCCCGAAATGTCGACTGTACTTCTTCTTATAGATGCTGCCTGGCCTGCTGCGTTCACCAGCATTTTTTTGTGTGTGTTGCCTGAATTTCCAGCATCTGCAGATTTCCTCGTGTTTGCGTTTTTAAATTAGTAATGAAATGGCCAACTAAATAATCCCCTCTACCTGCACCAGGTCCATATCTTTCCATTTTCTTCACAGTCACGCACTTATCTGAATGACTCTTAATAGTCTCCAGTGTCCCTGCCTCTCCCACCATCCCAAGCAGACATTCCAGGCACCCATCAATCTCTGTGTAAAAAAAAACACTTGCCTCTTACATTTCCTTTGAACATATTCCCTTTTGCCTTAAATACATGCCCTCCGATATTAGATATTTCAACCCTGGGAAAGTGATATTGTCTGTCTTCTCTATCTATGCTTCTCATAATCTTATAAACCTCTTTCAAATCTCTGCTCAGCCTCCGCTGCTCCAGAGCAAACAACTCGAGATTGTGGCCAAACTCTTATTGTAGCACGTGCCCCCTAAACCAGGCAGCATCCTGGTGAACCTCCTCTGTATTCTCTCCAAAGCCTCAACATCCTTCCTATAACTGACTGACAAGAACTATATGTAAAACTCCAGATGTAGACTAACTAAAGTTTTATAAAGCTGCACATAACTTCCTGACTTTTGTACCTAAGAACTAGACTAATAAGAGCAATTATGCCATATGCCTTCTTAACCACCAAATCAACCTGTGTAGCCACTATGAACATTGACCCCAAGATCCTTCAGCTCTTCAACACTGTTAAGAGTCTTGCCGATAACAGAGTACTGTCTCTTTACATTTGACCTATATAGATGCAACACTTCCCATTTGGCCATGTTAAACTCTGTCTGTCATTTCTCCATCCATATCTCTGTCTGATCTATATTTTGTTTTATTCTTTGTCAGTCTCCTATGCTATCTACAATGCCACAACTTTTTGTGTCATCTGAAATCTTACTAACTTGCCCATCTACATTTTCATCCAGGTCAATTATAGCCATCACAAAAAGCAGAGGCCCCAGCACAGATCTCCGAGGAAGATCGCTAATCAGAGACCTCCAGCTAGAATAAGTCTCTATGACCACTGCCTTCTATGGGCAGGCCAGTTCTGAATTCAAATCATGGACTCTAGATCAGCCTCCCTTGTCAAACACCTTATTAAAATTCATGTTAAAAAACATCCACAGCTCTACCTTCATCGATCACCCTTATCAACTTGTCAAAAAACTCAATCAAGTTAGTAGAACACAATTTGCCCCACACAAAGCCATTCTGGTTCTTCTTAATTAGGCCACGGTTTTCCAAATGCTCATGAATCCTATCCCTAAGAGTCCTCTGCCCATAACAGAGTAAATAACCTGATAAACTGGGCACAGTACAATTATACACCAAGTAGTGTCACTGCTTCACAACTTCAGCAGCCCAAGCTTGATACTCACCTTGGGTTTGTCTGAGTGAATTTTGCATGTCCTCCTCATAACTCCCTGAGGGGTTCCTTCAGGTGCTCCAATTTAATTTCACATCCCAAAGACATTGCAGGCATTTCAGGAAAGAGACTAGCATGGATAAAGCAGTGACTGATTGGCAGAAGGCAAAGAGTCGGAATAAAGGGAGCCTTTTCTGGTTGGCTGCGGGTGACTAGTGGGGTTTCACTGGAGTTAGTGTTGGGACCACTTCTTCTACATTATATGCCAATGACTTGGATGATGGAATTGATGGCTTTGTGGCAAGGGTTGCAGATGATACAAAGATAGGTGGAGGGGCACATAGTTTTGAGGAAGTAAAGAGGCTGCAGAATAGGAGAATAGAGAGTTAAGAAAGAAGTTGAGAAGCAGGACCTCAAAGGTAGTAATCTCAGGATTACTGCCTGTGCCACGTGACAGTGAGTATAGGAATAGAGTGAGGTGGAGGATAAATGTGTGGCTAATGGATTAGAGCAGGGGGCAGGGATTCAGATTTTTGGATCATTGGGACCTCTTCTGGGGCAGGTGTGACCTGTACAAAAAGGATGGGTTGCACTTGAATCCGAGGGGGACCAATATCCTGGCAGGAAGGTTTGCTAAGGCTGTTGGGGAGAGTTTAAACTAGAATTGCTAGGGGGTGGGAACTGAACTGAAGAGACGGAGGAAAGGGAGGTTGGCTCACAAATAGAGAAAGCTTGGAGACCGTGTGAAAGGGAGGATAGGCAGATGATAGAGAAGGGATGCGCTCAGTCTGATAGTTTGAGACGAGTCTATTTTAACGCAATGAGTATCATGAATAAAGCGGATGAGCTTAAAGCGTGGATCAGCACTTGGAGCTATGATGCTGTGGCCATTACAGAGACTTGGATGGTGCAGGGGCAGGAATGGCTACTTCAATTGGCAGGGTTTAGATGTTTCAGAAAGGATCAGGAGGGAGGCAAAAGTGATGGGGACATGGCACTGTTGACAAGAAATAGTGTCACGGCTGCAGATTGCGCTGATTTGAGCATATTCGATATTACATTGACCGTTCTATTTATTATAAATAACTATGATTGCACATTGCACATTTAGACGGAGATGTAACGTAAAGATTTTTACTCCTCATGTATGTGAAGGATTTAAGAAATAAAATCAATTCAATGCCAGCTATCCATACTGCAGAAAACTGGAGTGTCTAAACCCCTGGAACTGGTGAGGTTGGGTGCATACCGTAACACTTAATTTAACACCTCACTTGGAAGAGCTGCACGTCTGACTGTGCAACAGTCCTACAGCACCACTCTGATGTGTCAGCCTGGAATTTTGTACTGTCAAGTACCTCACTCAGAGACTGAACGTTGACATCTGCAAAGAGGAGAATTTTTCTCTGAACATTTATGGCGACTTTACTCCCTCCTCCTCCTTCTCTGCATAACTTGTCCTGCTGTGTTCATTCTCCCAGTTAAAGCATCACCTGGTTTGTTCGGAGGACATCGTCCATCCTTGTCAGTTAGACTATGTGAAGTAGAAACAACTCTACAGATGGCAACCAACAAACAGTTGCCGACATCTAGCAGCAGCCAGGAGAAGTTAATGTGCAAGTAGCCAATGATCCTTTTAAGTTTTGCTGTTTGGGTAGTAGAAGTACCTTGTGTTGCTGTCTGTATGATCAGCTAAGTGAGGTTGAAGGATGGAGTTAGCAGCACTCGCAAATGCCAGATAGTCCTCACTACACGATAATTGACATCATTATCTGCCTGGTCTGTCTATTCCAGCACATGCTAACTCCATCATCAATATGGCATCTGGCATGGCATACCCATTTCCTTCCTATGTAGAAGGACACCATTCAACCTATCAACTCTGTGCTGGCTCACAGCAATCTCAGCCCACCACTAATTTTCCTGTACCTTGTTCTCCCTAACTTCCCATCAACTTCTGCCCAGAATATAGTTTTAAATGCTTTCATACAAAGGCACTATTTTGAATCCCCAATAAATGGGCAGTAGTAATCTTAACTTGTCAAACTTACAGTCCAGACTAACAATAAATTTGCCTATGTCTCTTACAGGTGCCTGGTTGAAAAGGGTGATGTTGCTTTCATTAGGCACACCACTGTGTCTGAGAACACTGATGGTATGTGGATCTCTTGGGATGTGTTTGCTTTGTGTGCCAGAAGTTCTGCCATGACTTTCTACTTTGTCCAGAGCTGGACTGGTCAATCTCCAGGCTAAAGATTATGATCAGAGGACAGCATGGTAGTGTAGTGTTTAGTTCATCCCTTTACAAATCCAGTGACCCAGGTTCAATTCCCACCGCTGTCTGTAAGGAGTTTGTATGTTCTCCCCACGACTGAATGAGTTTCCTTTCAAAAACTTACCGATTAGTAAGTTAATTGGCCATTGTAAATTGTCCCATGATTAGGCTAGAGTTAAATAAAGGGTTGCTGGGCGACTCAGCTGGAAGGGCCTATTCAGTGCTGTATATGAACAAACAAATACATATATACATACATACATACATACATAAATAAAGTGAAAATGATCTGCAGGTAGAGAAAAGTAGTTCAGAAGGGCTGGAGAGAAGGTAGGTAGAGGATGGCAGATAACAATGTTGGTGGCTCAAGCCTTCATAAGCATTTAAAAAGCAGAAGGTAGAGGATGGCCTAGGAGTGAATAGGGTTAATTACAGAGATTGGAGGTTTAATGCTATCTCCACTAATGTGGATGATGGTGAGAGTGTACAGTAACTATACTGACGGAGGAGATCAAATAATGTAAAACCAGTAGAAAGGCACTTGTCTGAATTTATAAGGCATAACCAATCTGGGTTCATTAACACCACACATGCTGTGTAGTCAAACCAGAATGAATCAGAATTATAGTAATAATGCATCTGCAGATTTAATTCTATTCAGATGTTACTCGGTCTCTTGATGGCATCAACCATTAACAGTTAAATTGGAGATGATTTTACAAAGTCTGTCACCATAACTTTTCACATACTGTAAACCAGTTGTCCCATGGATGCATGGTAGTTTCTTCTCTGGAGAAGGTAGGATACACAGAGACCAATTGGTCCAAGATCACCAGCCAGAAATTAAGGATGATTAAAATTAGGCAAGTATTTAGAATTCCATAACTGATGAATCTGATGAATTATAGTTAACATTGATGTATTAAACACAGAAATTTACATCCCATTGGTAGGAAAATAAAATTGCACTCTCTCTCCAAAATTCATTCCATTGGCCTCAAAACAGCTTCAAGCAGTTTCAAACAGCTCACAAAGTCACCAGTGTTCCATTCACCTCAAGGAACATTTGAAATAAATGACCACTTGGATGTTTAAAAGGATAGAAAATATGCAGTTTAGGAAAGTGTTTGAGTTAAAGACTGCCAAATATATAAGAAGTTTGTTATTTGAATCATTTTTGCTCTTAGGGAATGGAACGTTGGACTGGAACCAGCACTTGTCTTCTGATAATTATTACCTGCTGTGCAAAGATGGGAGCACAACTTCAGTTGATCAGTTCCTGAACTGCCACTTAGCGGAAGCCCCAGCACATGCTGTTATGACACGACCAGATAAGAGGGATGAGTTGCTCAAACTGCTGAAACATGAACAGGTGAGAGGGCATGAACCATTTTATTATCTAGTTTTATGCACTTGGAACTTTGTTGGAAACGGGACAGGGAAGAAACCACCAAAAGTTGACAGCAGTGAATTAGACTGACATCAAGTATCTAACTGGTGGGAAGTTGTAAGATTCAGTCAGACTGGTTAACTCTGGGTCTATGTCACGAAATTGGATGCTTAACTCAATAAAGCATATTATTGAATGAGAAGTTTAGCATGGGTCTGTTGCTCATTGGTTCTTTCCACATAAATCCTAGGGAGCAACAGGGTTAACAGGGGACAGACAGGGTACAAGTGTAAAGCATCTTATTGTCCAGCATTAAAAGTTGTTAGGTTTATTGAGGAGGTACAGCAAGATGAAATCTATTGGAGGTCTGCCACCAACCAACGATTCACAGATCACTCAGGGCCACAAAAAGAAAATGGAGTTCATCTTTGGACTTCGAACTTTGAATCTTTTCAATAGAAAATTAGTTGGCACTGGCCAGAGCATTCTGGATCTACGCACAATCACCTGTAGCCTAAAATGCCAGACAAATTCCTATTTTCATCAAAGGAAGCATGCCCTCTCAATAGGTATATTGAATGGGTAATGAGTAATGAGTTTTGCCTCATTCCATGGCAACAGGGTGATATTACATCAACCACAATTTTCAGGTCTGTACTGATACTGAGGAAGGGAAAATTCAAAGTTCAAAGTAAATTTATTATCAAAGTACATATATGTCACAACATACAACCCTGAGATTAAATTGTCAAGGGTGGTGATACCATTTCAGTTCCATTTATTCTTGTAAAGCATGAAAGAAACACCAAAATATGTGAGACTTCTTTCAGCTACAAACTGAGACAGCTGAAAGCCATCACGCCTCAAAGGCGTTGCTTGCTCATTATTCAAGTTCATGGGGGAGACATGTTTGAATGTGCCTTGGAAATACATCAAAATTGACAAGATGCTTTATTAGTGCTGTGGAGTCGGGGATTCTCAAGGAACTGAACATTTTAGCTACTGTGTCAATAAATGTCAGTTACACATGTTTACTATGAACATCCAATCCCTTTGCATCTCCTTACCACAACAAGATAGTATGAAGGATTTTCACTTCTTTCTTGAACATGCATCTGATCAGTCCGCCACCAAACTAATTTGTCTGGATAAACTCACTCTTACATTGAACAATTCTCCTTCAACTTTACTGATGATCAATGTCAAAGGTATAGTTTGTTGTTGCCTAACACTCCACCATCCATCATAATCATCTTCAACAGGATTCCTCCATCAGTTACATCACTTTCGCTTTTCGCCTTTCTGATGGGACTGTTCTCTCAGTTTTTCCATCATTTTTCCATCTCTGACAACCACTTCCCTTCTCACTGCATTTTCCCATGTAATGGTTAAAGATATACACACTCATTTTAAACCCTTCACTCCCCAACATCTAAGGGACCAATGCTCCTTCCAGGTGGAGAGGTGAATCACTTGTGCTTCTTCCAGTTAAATGCATAGTGTTCAGTGTTGACTTTGTGGTCTCCTCTAGCTCGGAGAAACCAAATGTAGATTGGGGAGTCACATTGCAGAGTACTTCCATTCACAGGGATGATCCCAAGCTTTTACTCAACAGTCACTTTAATTCTCTTCATCATGTCCATTCTAATTCTCTGCCTTTTTCCTCTTGCGTTGCTGCAATGATACTCAACCTAAGCTTGAGGAACAGAACTCCTCCTCCACCTGTTAAAGTCTGTCCCGAGCATTTGTGGCCCATCAGGCTGGGGCTTATGCCGGTTTCTGTGGCGTGAAGCGACTGAGAGTACGAGACTCCCCCACACCCCCACACCCCCCCCGCCCCCCCCGCCGGATAGGACGCCAGTCTAGCGTGAGGTTAACCATTTTCAGCTGGGTGGACTGGAGCAGTGTGTGGTTAAGTGCCCTGCTCAAAGGCACAACATGCTGCCTTGGCCAAGATTTGAACACATGACCTTCAGATCGTGAGCCCAACGTCCTAACCACTTGGCCACGCACCTGAGCAGGTAGCAACCCTCAAAACTCAACACTGAATCTTGCAGTTCCAAGTTAACTTTGTTTTCTTTCTGTAAATGTGGCAAAATATTTCCATTTCAATTTAGTTTTCTTTTCTCTCTCTCTCTGTTTTGTCTCCACCTTCTAGTACTTTACTGTAAGTAAATTTTACTTTGGCAGCCTCACAGGACACACCCTTCAGTCTCCATGCTTTCCCTTCTTTGACGTAACACACTGGTTTTCTCAGCTTTTTGTCTTTGGAAGGGTCCCTAACTAGAAGCATTAACTCAGTTTCTCTTTCTACAGAAGCTGCCTGACTTGCTGACTATTGCCATTTCCCCAGTTATATCCTTTGTAGGTTTCCTAAATAGTTGGAGTGAAGGAAAGCTGTAAGGATGCTTGCATGGTATAGTAAAAGGCTACCTTATCATGGCATTAAATAATGGACACCATCTGAGAGAACACGGCTGGAATGGTGTAAGATATGTGATATGTTAGACCATAAGATCATAAGTCATTGGAGTAGAATTATCCATTCAGGCTATCAAGTTTGCTCTGCCATTCCATCATGATTGATTTATTATCTCTCTCTTGGCTTCTTCCCATAACCTTTTGACACCCAGATTAATCAAGAACCCATCAACATCTGCTTTAAATATACCCAATTACTTGGCTTCCACAGTCACCTGTGGCAATGAATTCTACAGATTCTCTATCCCCTGGCTAAAGAAATTCTTCCTCACCTCTGTTCTAAATGGATATCCCTCTATTCAGAAGCTGTGTCCTCTGGTCCTAGACTCCCTCAAAATAGGAAATATCCTCTCCTCATTACTCTGTCTAGGCCTTCCAATATTCAATAGGCTTCAAGTAGATCTTGCCCTCATTTTTCTAAACTCCAGCAAGAACAGGCCCTGAGCCATCAAATGCTTCTCATATATTAACCTTTTCATTCATGGAATCGTTCTTGTGAACCTCATCTGAACTCCGTGCAGTCTGACCAATATCTTAGAAAGCCTCAGTTTTGCATCCTTGCTTTTATATTCTAGTCCTCTTGAAATAAATACTGACATTGCATTTTCCTCTCTCACCACCAACTCAACCTGCAAGTTCACCTTTAAGGAAACCTGCAAGAGGACTCCTAAGTCCCTTTGCACCTTTGAAATTTGAATTTTCTTCCTGTTTAGAAAATAGTGTATGTTTTTATTTCTTCTACCAAGAAGAATGACTATGCAGTTCTGTGTTGGCGCATGGCCAAGTGGTTAAGGCATCGGTCTAGTGATCTGAAGGTTGCTAATTCGAGCCTTAGCTGAAGCAGCATGTTGTGTCCTTGAGCAAGGCACTTAACCACACATTGCTCTGTGATGACACCGGTGCCAAGCTGTATCGGCCCTAGTGCCCATCCCTTGGACGACATCGGTGGTGTGGAGAGGGGATACTTGCAGCATGGGCAACTGCCGGTCTTCCATACAACCTTGCCCAGGCCTGCACCCTGGAAACCTTCCAAGGCGCAAATCCATGTTCTCATGGGACTAATGGAGGCCTAAACACTATATTCCATCTACCAATTATTTGCCCATTCTCCCAATATGTCTAAATCCTTCCTCAAATTCCCTACTTCCTCAACACCACCTGGCCTGTAAGTTTGGCACAGTTGTTAAAGCATACCACTCAGGAGCACAGTCAATATTCCCTCCTCCAAAAGGTTCTTGGGAAGAGATGGACAGTTCAGTTGGGGTTATTTAGAGATTTGGAGCATGTTTAGGTAACTTTTCTGATCTGTACTTGAAAGCCTAAACTTCCATCACTGAATATTCATTTCAAATATAGATAATTCGCACAGACACCTTGTGTGTAATTGTTATCAAAGTCGTGTTCCTTTATTCCAGCTGAAACATGGCCGTAATGGAACCATGCAAGACACCTTTCAGATGTTCAGTTCAAAATCATTCTCAGGGAAGGATCTCCTTTTTAAGGATTCAACTCAATGCCTCATTGAAGTTCAAAATTCTGATTACAAAAGATACCTGACTGAAAATTATATCAAGATATTGGATGGAATTCATGCTTGTGAACCTCCTGGTAAGTGGTAGTGAAGTATGCATTTAGTCCATTTGTTTTGTCCACAGATTGTATGATTCTACTGTGCACTTAAACCTGTTGAGATATGATTTCTCATTTCAAGTTTTCCAGAGTCTTGGTACAGACTTGATATGGTAGTATTGGTACTTGTTAATGTAGGAGTTGGAGAGGGTTATCACCCTCACAAGTAGGACAACTGAACGTGCAGATATGTTAAATGTCACACTTCTGTGCATTACCTGTTCCTCTAACTCTAGCACAGACGTGCTGTTGAAACAGAGTCAAAGGAGGAATATTACTCCTTTATCTGACTCGGTGGATAACGTTTTATTGGTTGATGGTGTGGGGTGGAGAAGATGAAGGAAGTGGGATCCTCTTATTCTCTGTCTAACATGTAGTTTGCCTGACCTGGAAGTTTTAATATTGAAAATGTCAGTGCCCTATTCTTTACCACTAATTTTTTTCATCTAGAAAAGAGCAAAAGTTGAGCAAAGAGATTATATTAATTTATTGCTACTGGTGGCAATTACATGGAGAATATTGCTATGACGTTCTAGGTACCTGTTGTTCTATTTTACAGAAATTCTGGAAGCATGTGCCTTTAAAAATTGCTGAACTCCATAGTGATGATCTGACTGGGAGTTTCACCTCATGTCCTGGACATCTCCTAACTACAATGACATCCATTTTACATCTAACGAATCAGTTTTTAGCATTTCACAGATGCTCTGTAGGTATGGTGAGCTATATATCACCCTGCTTTATATCTCTTTCTGCAAAACATAATAAACTATAATTAACACATTCAGACTTGGTGTGATGTGTTTTATAACAGTGATGGTGTCTTTGTGAATAATTAGTTTTACTTTTCCAAAGAAGTTCTTTCCTAGACTTCTTACTACTGTAACTCTGCTCTAATGATACAGATGTCATGTTTCCTTCCTCAAGTGATAGAAATCAATTTCATTCAATAAAAACGGACAAAGAATATTTTATAATAAGGAAGTGTTTCAAGTGAGATACCATGCAAGTCTTCAGTGAGTGGAATAAATGATCCCCTGAGACGTCAGCTGAAAATGAAAACACATTCTCCTCCTTCAGGTATCCCTCACCAACGCTGAGAATACAAACCAGACCATGCAAGAAAGGCATCTGTGAATTGCCTGATATTTTAAGAGCATCTGGCTACATACACTTTAGCAAGCTTGAAAGATTTCTGAATTGAGATTGAGTGTCCTGGTCCAGAGTTATTCACCAGGTTCAAAAAGACAATATATTTTTTCTTTAGGAGGCTGTCATTGAATACGATAGTAAATCTACTGACATACCAGTTTTCCAATGTGTACCACTTCCTGCAAACTCCATGATTAGGGTATAGTTTCCTGACAGCTGCTCCCCTGTTAACAGCCCATCTCTTGCATACAGCTTCAGGTTGGTCAGCGTGGCTTCATTGCTGCTGGTCCTAACGCTCCTTTGGTTATCCAACAGCTTTATTCCTGGGTCTCTCATCACTAGTGCTTGATCACAATTCAGATATTGTACAAACTGCTGAAAATGTGTGGAGTGAAAATAAATCAGGAGTAGGCACTTACTCCCCACTGACTTCCCTCCTGGCACTTATCTCGGTAAGAAAGCCAAGTGCAATGCCTGCGCCTGCCCCTGCACCTTCTCCCTCACCCCGCGCCAGTCAGGCCCAAGCAGACCTTCCAGGTGAGGCAACTCTTCACCTGTGGGTCCACTGGGGTCATTTGTTCTACCTATGCTCTCAGGATGACCTCCTTTACATCAGTGAGATATGATATAGATTGGAGGGCAGCTTTGTCAAGCACCTTCATTCTATTCACCTCAAAAGGTGAGATTTCCCAGTGCCCACCCATTTCAATTCCACTTCACATTCCGACTCCGACATGTTGGTCCATGACCTCCCCTACTGCCACAATGAGGCAACACTCAGGTTGGAAGAGCAACACCTCATATTCCACCAGTGTAGCCTCCAACCCAATGGCATGAATAGTGATTTCTCAAACTTCCAGCAATTTCTCCTCCCGCCTTTCTTTTTTCATACCCAGATCTGCTACCTCTCTCACCCTTTCTCATCTCCTCACCTGCCCATCACCTCCCTCCTCCCTCCCTTTCTTCCATAGTCCATCCTATTGGTTTCTTTCTGCTTCAGTCCTTTATCTCTTCCACCTATCACCTCCCAGCTTCTCACTTCATTCCCCCCCCCCCATGACCTTTCCCTCACTTGGCTCCACCTATCATTTTCTTGTTTGTACTTTTCCCCCTCCCCCACCTTATTCTGGCTTCTCCCCCTTTCCTTTTCCGTCTTGATAAAGGGTCTTGGCCCATATTGCCCATTGCTCATTTCCTACCGTAGGTGGTACCAGATTTGCTGAGTTCTTCCAATAGTTTGTGTGTCTTACTCTGAAGTGCTAAAATTCAACACAATTCTATAAAACACATTGTTGAGGTACTTCCACAGAGGCAGCAATGATAACGATGCAGTATCTAATAAAGTGGCCACTGAACGCATGTTTGTGGTCTTCTGCTGCTGTCGTCCATCCACTTCATTGTCTAACGTGCTGTGCATTCAGAGATGCACCACTGATGTAATGTGTGGCTATTTGAGTTACTGTTGCCTTCCTGTCAGTCTGGCCATTTTCCTCTGAACTCTCTCATTAACAAGACAATTTTGCCCACAAAAATGCTGCTCACTGGTTTTCTTTTTTTGTTTTTGTTTTTTGCACCATTCTCTGTGAACCCTAGAAGCTGTTGTGAGTGAAAATCCCAGATCAGCAGTTTCTGAGATACTCAAACCATTCTTTCTGATACCAAGAACCATTTCCCAATCAAGTCACTTACATTGCATTTTTTCCTCATTGTGAAGTTTGGTCTGAACATCTTGACTATGTCTGCATGCTTCAAAGCATTGAGTTGCTGCCTCATGTTTAGTTGGTTAGAAATTTGCATTAACAAGCAGGTGTACAAGTGTACCTAATAAAATAGACATTGAGTGTATAATTGAAGTAAATTGTCATCTTGATTCCCATAATGCTATCATGTCTAAACTCTATATGGTTTAGCAATCTGTGTCTGGAGTTAAATTTAAAAGCCCCTATTAAACTTAGTATTAATGAACAATTAACAAATTGCGGTTAGAGTCCACTTTCCTGAATGGTCTAAAATCCCTGCCTGTCACAAGTTGAGTCATACCTTCCCACTGCAATGGGACACAGCAAATGAAGATGCAATGAAGTGGAATTTATTTGCAAAGAAGCTCACAAACTGCCTACACATGGAGACTCCTAAGTTCTCAGTGTAAACCTGAATGTCTGTGAAGCCATCACATTTTTTGGGATGTTGACAAAACATACATATGCCTCTATTTTCCAAAGGAATTACAATATTAACAGCTATATAGATGCACAAGAAGCAATGCCTTCTAAATTTAGAGATACATTGCTTAAGAGTTTATTTTAAACTGGAAACCACAATTGTCTTGGTCTCTTTTATCAAATGTGAAGAAATTAAGAAACCTTGGGTACAATTTAAATCAATAATTATTAAGCAATAATATTGTAAAAAACACATTTGAATAGTTCAATGCTCTTTAACAATTCTCATCAAATCACTCCAGCCACTCATCCTCCCCACTCCCTTCCCTCTGTAATTTCCTCATAACTACAGCCCTCAGGATTCTGTGTTCTCTGAATTGCAACCTTCATTAATTTTCTTCATCTCACCAGTCATAATTATTACACTTAGTATCAGGTATCTTTGCTACACTGACTAATTGGGCTTCCAATCCATTGTCCCGAGCTCCAATAACACATCCTTATACTGTAACCATTAATGAAATCCTGCATTCAGAAAATGGGTGAGACTAGTTTGGCTGCAAGCCTTGTTAACAATGGTGCTGTACATATGGACACTAGAATCGTATTCATTCCTCCAATTTAACTGGGTCACCACGGAGGTTCTGGCGCTGGCAAACATGAAGCAGGCATGAAAGTTTTTAGAAGCATGATTCTTTTTTGTTAACTCTGTCAACAAACATGTAGAAATAGACTCTGTCTATATACATATCCCTCAGAGCCAAAGAAATGTAAGCTAATAAAATCCAAAGGTCAACTGAAGCGTTAGGATTGAGGCAAGTGAATGGGGTGGGGGTGGAGTGGGGGGGGGGTGCGATATAAACGTGAGTACTCCCTGAGAGAAACACCAACAACTGTGTACTGAGGATGTCACCTTGACTGGGGATGAAACGCCTGCAAGCTAATTGCCATTCTCAGTGATCACCACATCAGCGAATGAACTCCTCTCGGGCTTCCAGCTGGGTATGGGTATCAATTTTAACTGATATTTTGAGGACAAGATCCGCCATCTTCATCAGGGATGATGCCTAGCCTCGTCTAGTCCAGTGGTAAATATATCCCATTGTCTGTCTGTCCTGATTGGTTAGTCCTCAACCAATCAGGTTTTTGCTGTACCACTTTGTTTACAATTATATCCCAGTTCTTACTTAAAATGAGACCATCGTCTTTGTTAAAATTCTTGTTCTGTAGTCTTATTTCAATGGCTTCCTTCACCAGGTAGTCCCAGAAGCCATTGGCATGGCACAGTAATTTAGTGCCATTGAAGTCAATCTTATGGCCATTGTGAATGCAACATACTGCTACTGCCATTTCTCCAGGTAACCTTGGATACACCTCCTATGCTCCTCAATGCAGGTTTCCACCATGCACCCCATTTGGCCGATATATGTTGTTCTGTATTCACAGGGAATCCTGTAAGCGACAGCCGTCCTGAGTCCCAGGTCATCTTTGATCTGCATAAGCTCAAATTTCCGGTAAACAGTGTTTGGAAAATCAGTCTGACATTCTGGTAGATTCTTGCCAGTTTTGCCTCCATGGGTAAAGAACTTGAGGTTGTTCTGTTAGAGGCAAAAAAAGGCTGAGAGGGGAACTGAAACACATGCAAGATTCATGTATATATAACAAAATTTCTCGGATGCAGAGAATCACACATCAGGCAATGATCTAAAGGTGATATAGAGAAAAGCCTTTATTTAGCAATGTGTTGTTATGAACTGGAGTATGGGGTCTGTAGGTGTGGTGAATGCAGATCTAAATGTGAATGTTATGAAATAAATGTACAACATTTTAAGGTTAAAAAATTGCAATATAATGCAGAAAGACAAGAGTAGTGCTTGATAATTTCCCCACCAACAAACTCATGGGTTATACTTTGTCTGGCCTGGTCTTTCATCTCTTTATGAATAAAGGTGTTATATTTCCTATTCTATCATCTTCTAGCACCTCCTCTTGATCAAGAACAATAGAAGATGATGCTCAGTTCTTCAATTTTATTCCCATTTCCTTCAGGAACTCAGGGTTCATCCCAAATAAACAGGAAGATTTGTTTAATTTAGGCAGAGCTAGCCTTTCCAATGCAATCCTTGCAATCAAGTTGAAAATAACATGCAGGCACATCATGTTCTAGAGCAAAAGGCAGCCTTCAGAGGGGCATTTAATGTAGTTCAAGTTAATTCCCACAAGAATGGCAGGAGAAACAAAGCAAAAGGAGAATACAATCAAACAAATAAAAGAGTATATAATGCATGTAGTGTAGATGAATAGATCAAGGAAGAACGAAGCTTATCACAATAAGAAAGAAGGAGGATGCAGCCTGCCTTCGAAGCAACACAGTGAAGACAATGCTTTGAATTCTGAGGGAAAATTGAGTGGAATAGGGTTGTATACATGAGTACAGAAGAATGAGAAGTGAACTTATTGAAATGTTTAAGGTTTTGGGGCCTTCAACAAGTAAATTCCATGAGAATGTTTTGCCTGGAGAAGAAGAGTAGGATGAGGGGCATGTTGACATTTGTGAATCTTAGGAATTCAATAGAGGGCGATGGTCGCATCAAAGCTCAGGTGGAAGAATGACAGGGAATCAAGAACTGTGGAAAATGGGCAGAAGAGAATTGTTAAGACAAAGTACAGATTAGCCACGATGCCATTAAAGACCCAATTATAACAATGTGTGGTAGTCTCAGATCAAGGAACTGAGTTTACAAAAGTCACATTTCCCGGCATCATGGAGAGTGGTGCAAAGTAGCCTGTAAGGAAGATTGATGAGTTAAGTATGTGGAAAAGAGATTAATATATGATTTATAATATGGGAAACTGTGAGGCTAGTAATTGGTTTATTATTGTCACACAGACTGGGATAAAGAAAAACTTTGTTCTGCATACTATCCATGCAGATCAATTTATGAAAACAGCACATTGTGGTAGTAGGAGGTAAAACTGTAACAGAAGGCAAAGCAGATTGCTTACAGTACAAAGAAAGTACAGTGCAAGTAGACAGTAACACACAAGGTCACAAGGTATAGTGTGAGAGCTAGATCCAACTTACTGTACTAAGAAACCATTTAACAGTCCTACAACAGCAGAACTGAAGCTGTCTTTGAGCCTGGTGGTACGTGGTTTCAGGCTTTTGTATCTTTTGTCTGATGGAAGTAGGGAGAAGAGAGAATATCTGGGTAGTTGGATTATGCTTTGATTAAGAGGCTACCTACTTCAGTTGGAAGAATAGCAAAGGATCCTGTTTCAGAACATTCTGTTGCAGTGATCTTAATGCTCAAACAAAAAGCAGGCAAACAAGAATGATGTGTAATGAAAAAGGTAAATGAACGCTGGTCTTTTTTTAAAGGGGGGGAGGGTTGGTGTGCTGCCTACTTACAGGGCAGTGACCAGATGAACTCTCAGTTATATGCTTTCTTGCCTAATTTCCTGAATAAACATTTTAGCAGGTAACTTGAGTCACACTCTTTACTGTGCTGTCTGTGTGTACTTTAGGTCAATGATAAAAATGCCCATTCCATTTCCCTCTCTCTTCTCTGTCAGGTCTCTGTGACCTCACTCTTCACCGCACCAATACCCACATTTAATGATTAACCTCTTAATTTCTGCCACTGTCCATATGATTTCATCATCATACACATCATAGGACTTGGTGGGACTGGTCCACAAGTTAAAGGGTAGTCTAATGGTTAGCTCTATGAAAATGGCACTCCAGGTAGACAGGGTGGTACAGAAGGCATGGGCCATACTGGCCTTCATCAGCCAGGGAATTTAGCAAGGAAGTTAGGTAGCAGATATACCTACTTAAGGCAACGTTCAGGGTTTGGTAACCTTGTTAGAGAAAACATGTTGTTAAACCGGTGAAGATGATTTACAAGAATGCTGCCAAGACTTGAGTGTCTGAGTTATAGGGAGAGATCGGGAAGGCTAGGACTTTATTCCTCGGTGTGTAGGAGACTGGGGGTGACTCTTGAAGGGCATAGACAGGATGAATGCACACAGTCACTTTTTGGGAGGCTGTAGGTCTAAGGTGACTGGGGGAAGAATTAAAAGGGACCAGAGGGGTAATTTCTTCACAAAGAGGGCAGTGTATTTATAGAATAGACAGCCAAAGAAAGTGTTTGCTGCAGGTACAATAACAAACTTCCATAACCTCTTTGATATACGGGCAAATGTTAGGGTCTAGGTTCATAGATCACTGAAAGTGGTTACTCAAGTGGATAAGGTGTTTCCTTTCCTTGGTCGGAGTATTAAGTATTTCATGAAGGAAGTCACTCTTTCAAGAGACTGCAGGTGTTGGAAGTCCAGAGCAACACACACAAAATGCTGGAGGAACTCTTCAGGTCAGGCAGTACCTATGGAGAGGAATAAACACCCGATGTTTTCAGCTGAGAATCCTTCCTCAAGGCCTGAGCTTCCTGTTGGCTTTCACTTTAAATCTCTTCTACGCTCATTTGGACCTCTCTGACTATGGCTGTTCGCTCTGTTCCAGAAAAGCCCAATATTAGCTCATCTCATCTTCCATTATTCTAAACTGAATGATGAATAATAGCTTCAACAATGTCAGATAAACTGCCTTTCCTCTTTATGTTAGACCTGGACAATTCTGAGGTATGCAACCAAATGTTAACATGAACTTCTTTTATCTCTCTGCCTGAACTCTTGGATAGTTCCCAAATTCACAAAGTTTAGCTTATTGTTATATGCACAAGTGCAATGAAAGACTCACTTGCAGCAGCAACAGAGGCACAAACCATTAGAGATAGAACAGTCACAAGGAAAACACAAATTATATGAAATGATACAAGAAAGAACACAATTCAAACAGAACTGATATTTGTTGAGGTGCAAGGTGGACATATTGTTTCTAGGAGTTCTAAGTATAATAGAAAGGAAAACTCATAAAGCAATAATTAAGGTCATGCAGGTAGGTTCTAAAACTGAATCGTTGAAGAGATGTAACTTTTGAACTTGGTTGCGTGGGACTTCGGAGACAGATGCTAGTTTCTTGAAGGAATACCTCATGGTTGGGAGGGATATGCCTGTGAAGTACTGAGCTGGTCCATTGCTCCAGGACTAGATAAAGTGGACATGGAAAGGTATTTCCTTTGGTGGAGGTATCCATAATTGGAGGGCACAGCCTCAAAATTCAGGGGCAACCCTTTAGAACAGAAGTAAGGAGGAATTTTTTTAGTCAAAGAGTGGCGAATCTGTGGAATGCTGTGCCACAGACTGCAGTGGAGGGCAAGTCCATGGATATATTCAAAGTGGAAGTTGATAGTTTCCTATTTAGTAGGGGCATCAAGGAATATGGTGAGGGGGCAGGTGCATGGGGTTGAACGGGATCTCGGATCAGCTATGATGAAATGGTGGAGCGGACCTGATGGGCCAAATGGCCTAATTCTGCTCCTCTATCTTATGGCCTTTCGGTCTCTTTGCAGCTTCTTATTTTCCTGTGCATTTGAGTTGCTGTACCATTCTCTGTTATTTCGAGCTTTCAGCAACTAGTGTTTTCTGTCTGAATGATTCAGTGCTCTGTGTGTGTGTGTGTGTGTGTGTGACTGTCTGTCTGTCTGTCTCTGTCTCTCTCTTTCTCTCTCCTTCCTCAAGCTCCTAGCCACCAGAGTCTGTCAGCCACCACCACACCTTGTGTTGTTTGGCTTCATCTGCTCTCTAACAATAGACAATAGACAATAGGTGCAGGAGTAGGCTATTCAGCCCTTTGAGCCAGCACCACCATTCACTGTGATCATGGCTGATTATCCACAATCAGTACCCTTTTCCTGCCTTCTCCCCATATCCCTTCACTCCCCTATCTTTAAGAGCTCTATCTAACTCTTTCTTGAAAGAATCCAGAAAATTGGCCTCCACTGCCTTCTGAGCCACAGAACCACAACCCTCTGTGTGAAAAAGTTTTTCCTCAACTCCGTTCTAAATTGCCTACCCCTTATTCTTAAACTGTGGCCTTTGGTTCCGGACTTTCCCAATGTCAGGAACATGTTTCTTGCCTCTAGCAAGTCCAATCCCTTAATAATCTCATATGTTTCAATCAGATCCCCTCTCATCCTTCTAAATTCCAGTGTATACAAGCCCAGTCGCTCCAATCTTTCAACATATGACAGTCCCTATCACAGACATCTCTCTTGTCCCCTCCATCCACCTTCTTTCTCTGCAGTTTAAAAATTTAAATTACATTTGATGTCTAACTTTTTGTGGTTCTGACGAACGGTCTCCAACCTGAAAGTTAACTCCGTTTCCCTCATCACAGACCTACAGGGTATTTCTGGCATCTTCAACTTTTATTCCTGCCTCCCTAATTGCTTCACATAACTGAATTACTTCATCACTGATGTCATTCCTGCTATCCTCATTGCATTCTCCCCAAGGTTTCACATTCTGCCTGAAGCACGTTGCCCCAAATTAACACATTGCTCTGACTGAGGCCAAGCCAGGGAGACCGCAAGAGGTTTCAATCGACCAGGTGCAATTCTGAGTCAGAAGAAACCTATGAGGAAGCTGCAGGAGGATAAAGATGAACAACATAATTGGGAGAGAACATAGCGGATATAATATAATGTGGAAAAACGTGGGGTCATAAACTTAACTGTGCGATACAGAAAAACAGTATTTTTGAAACGCAGAGGATTTGGAAAAATGTTAATGTTAAAAGAGATATAGGTGTCTGTACCAATCATTAAAGTTGACATGTCAATGTAGCAAAGAATTAGGAAAAAAAAATGGTATGTTGCTATTTATTACAAAAGGGTTGGTGTGCAGAAGTAAAGATGTCTTTCAGCAATCTATTTGGCCATGGAAAGAGTAAGTAGTACTAAGTGTACAGATTTGGTCTCTTTAACTATAAACTTGACCATAGACGGAGTGCGGTGAAGATTCACTAGACTGGTTGCACAGATAGCAGGTGTGCCATATGAAAAAGGGTTATGTTGTCTCTAAAGTTTAGAAGAATGGCATGTTACCACTAAAACTTAAAATTTCTTTCAAGGCCCGTTGGCTGGATGCAAGGAAATTTTGCCCTGGCTAAAGAGTCCAGAGTCATGGGTCATAATCCCAGAGTAAGGCACAGGACATTTAAAAACGAACTGAGGAGAAACATCTTTACTTAAAGGATGGTGAATTTTCCTTCAGGTAAGGTCTGTGGATGTTCAAAATATAATCCTGGGCATTAAAGGATTCAAGAAATATGGAAGTTCAGGAAAATAGAGCTCAGACCAAAGATCAATCAAGATGCTGAAGATAAACAAAACATTAATGAAGGAGCATACGGCCTACTTTTGCTCCCAATTCTTAAGTTCTTGTGTTATGTTCAAGCCACTGGTTAGGAAGCCAAGTACCTTGTGCATGTTCACAACTGTTTAACCAACATTCTTCTGACCTGCTAACTTGATCTACCTCCAGTCCTCTCAGAGTGATATCCTATAGAAAGGCCTTGGTTAGACTGCTCAGATCATTGCTGTTTGTGAGGTCCCTTAAAGGCCAATCTCGAGTCTCTAGGGCCATATTTCTGAAATTAACAACATTAAACAATAAGAAGAACAAGGTTAATTGATTAAGTATGGATGTTGAGAGGTTTATAAAACAAAGTGAAATATATATTTTTTTTCCGTAGGCTGTCACTTCACAAAGTTTGTGCATGTTACCAAGAGACCCAGTGGTAAAGTAGGGAAGATAGCATTCGGTCTGCACACAGCAGGGAACAACAGTGAGAGAAATGGGAGTGCCCATGAAGAGCACCAGTAAACTTGGAAATTAATGTGAGACCTGCAGTTTGAGAGGGAGAAGATAAAGTCAGATATATCAGTATTACTCTAGAGTAAAGGGAATTACAGAGGCATGAGAGAGGAGCTGGCAAAAGTTGATGAAAAAGATATATTAGCAGAGATTACAGCAGAGCAGCAATGGCTGGAGTTTCTGGGAGTTCTTGGGAAGGTGCTGGACGGTTACATCCCAAAGATGAAGTAGTATTCTAATGGGAGGATGAGGCAACCATGGCTGCCAAAAGAGAGGGCATATGATACAGCAAAATTTAGTGGAAAGTTAGAGGATTGGGAAGCTTCTCAGGAAAACCAACAGAAGGCAATTTCAAAAACCATAAGGAGAGAAAGGATGAAATATGAAGGTAACCTACCCAACAATATCAAGGAGGATATCAAAAGTCTTTTTTCCCCTATATAAAGAGTGGTGAGACTGGATATTGGAACACTGGAAAATGATGTTGGAGAGGTAGCAATGAGGAATCAAGAAGTGGTGGATAAGCCTAATAAGCATTTTGTTTTAGGCTTCACTTTGGAAGCCACCATGGCAGAAATTTAGTAGTGTTTGGGGTAGTTACTATTACTAAAGATAAGATGCCTGGGGAGTTCAAAGGCTTGAAGGTAGATAAGTCATCTGGAACAGATGGACTACACCCCAGGCTTCTGAAAGAGGTAGCTGAAAAGATTTTGGAGGCATTAGTAATGATATTTCAAGAATCACTAAATTCTGGATTGGTTCTGGAGGATTGGAAAATCGCAAATGCCACTCCACTCTTTAAGAAGGGAGGGAGGCAGACAAAAGGAAATAATGGGCTAATTAGTTTGTCCTCAATGGTTGGGAAGATCTTGGAGTTCATTATTAAGGATAAGGTTTCGGGGTACTTGGAGGTGCGTGTTAAAATAGACCAAAGACAGCATTATTTCCTGAAGGGGAAATCTCGCTTGACAATCTGTTGGAATTCTTTGAGGAAATAACAAGCACGATAGACAAAGGTGAGTCAGTGAATGTTGTTTACTTGGAGTTTCAGAAAGCTTTTAGCAAGCTGCTTAACTAGATAAGAACTAATGGTATTTCAAGAAAGATACTACCATGGATAGAAGATTGGCTGATTGGCAGGAGGCAAAGTGTAACAATAAAAGGGGTCTATTCTGATTGGCTGCCAGTGACTAGTAGTGTTTCTCAGGGGTCAGTATCAGGTCCACTTCTTTTTACATTATATGATAATGATTTTGATAATGGAATAGATGGTGTATGGTCACACACTTTTGTAGAAGGAATAAAAGCATAGACTATTTTCCAAATGGGGAAAAAAATTAAAAAATCAGAGGTGCAAAGAATTTGGGAATCCTCGTGCAGGATTCGCTAAAAGTTAACTTACAGATTAAGTCAGTGGTAAGGAAAACACATGCAATGTTAGTATTCATTTCGAGAGGACTAGAATATAGGAGCAAGGATGTGATACTGGGGACTTATAAGGCATTGGTCAGATTGCACTTGGAGTACTGTGAGCAGTTTTGGGCCTGTTGTGCTGGCATTGGAAAGGATTCAGAGGAGGTTCATGAGAGTGATTCTGGGAATGAGATGAGGAGTGTTTGATGGCTCTGGGCCTCTGTTCACTGGGATTTAGAAGAATGAGGGGAAATATCATTGAACCCCACCAAATATAGAAAGGTCTAGGTAGAGTGAATGTGGGAAGGATGTTTCCTATGGTGGGTGAGTGCAGGACCAGAGGCATAAAGGAGGTTGAGAGGCATCTTGATAGATGTGTAGAAGATAATAAGGGACATAGATCAAGTGGACAGTTAGAGACTTTTTCCTGGGCGGAAATAGCTAATACCAGTGGGCATAATTTTCAGGTGACTGGAGGAAAGTATAGAGGGATGTCAGGGATAGGATTTTTACACAGGGAGTGGGAGATGCATGGAACACCCTGCCAGGGGTAGTGGTAGGGGCAGATAAATTAGGGACGTTAAAGGAAGTCTTATATAGGAAGATAGGTGATAGAAAAATGGAGGGCTATGTAGGAGGAAAGGGTTGGTTTGACCATAGAGTAAGTTAAGAGGTTGGGCTACATCATGGTCCAAAGGCCCTGTACTATATTCTGTTATTCTATGGCATTCTTACTGCGTCAGGAGAAAGAGTAGGTGATGCATGTTCAAACAGGCACCTCACCTCCAGACCACAATTTCAACATCAGCAAACATGAGCACATCTGGGTTGCATGGAGTTGCAGAGCAACATTACTCAGTCAGCAGTGGACTGAATCTGAAGCCGATTGGATAACACATGCAACTTTGTCAAGATTATAAATGAGTTCATTGTGAATTGTGAAAAGAGAATGTTTACTGGCAAAGATTTCAGTCATTAAAGTAATATTGAATGAAGTCATTACAGCCCCTGCTACAAATTTCAATCTGTCACCACAAACTTTATTTCCATACAATCACAATCTTAATTAAACTTGTGAACCCATTGCAAGAGTAACCCATTCCATTCCAAGAGTAACACCTTGACCCCTGTAAATAACCATATTTGTGTCTCTTCTTAGGATAAATAGTGGGACAAGTAGGGGTCACGTAGTTGATTGGGCCAAATCTCCTGCATCTCAAGTCAAGTTTATTGTCATTTGATTATATACATGTATATAATGTGTATAACCATATAATGTATATAGAACTGAGACAATGTTTCTCTGAACCAGGGTGTAAAGCACAGTAGTACACATAACACGCGATAACTTATGAAAGGAAGGATAAAATCTACAGATGAATCACGCAAAAATAACAAACTAAAGTGCATTAATATTAAATATTGTAAGGTATGGAACTGATTAATCAGTGGCACTTTGAATACGATGTGCCAGGGAGTCCAGGAGTCTAATGGCCTAGGGGAAGAAACTGATTCTCATGCTGACAGTTCTTATTTTTATGCATCAGAGTCTCCTGCCTGATGGTAGAAAGTCAAAGAGGATGATGGATAGATGGGTGGGATCCTTAAATAAACAAGGACTCTGTGTATGTAGCACTCCTGATAAATGTCCTCGATGGATGGTAGGGAGATCCCTGTGATCCTCTCAGCTCTTCTCACAGTCCTTTGTAGAGACTTCTGGTCTGATGCTCAGCTGCTTCCATACCAGATGGAGATACAAGTTGTTAGAAAGTTCTCAAAGGTGCTTTTGGAAAATGCAGTTAAGATGGGGGTGGGAGGGGGGATCCTTACCTGTTTCAATCTTCTTAGGAAGAAGGGGCACTGCTGTGCTTTCTTGATCACAGAGATGATATTAAGGGACAGGTGAGGTCATCCGTGATGTGAACTCGCAGAAACTTGGTGCTCTTAGCTCTCTCTACGGAGGAGCTGTGTATTTGTAGAAGGGGATGGTTTGTCTGCACAATGATTTCTTTTGTCTTCTCCACATTCAGGCTTAAGTAGCTGTTCTCACACCAATCCACCAGATGTTCTATGTCCCCTCTGTACTCCATCTCGGCATCATTCTTGATAAGGCCAACCACTGTTGCGTCATCCGCAAACTTGATGACATGGTTTAAGTTGCATTCTGCGACACAGTCATGTGTCAGCAGTGTGAACAGCAGTGGGCTGTATATACAGCCTAGGGGAGTGTCAGTGCTCAGCATAATGGGACAAGAGACGTTGCTGCCCATACGGACTGACAGTGAGTGGCCTTACGATTAAGTCCAATATCCAATTGCTGAGGGAGATGTTGAGACCCAGTGAGGACAGTTTCCCCACCAGTGTCTGGAATATGATGGTGCTGAATGTGGAACTGAAGCCTTTAAACAGTAATCTGGCATCTGAGACCCCGTTTTCCAGGTGGGACAGGAATAAGTGGAGGGCAGAGGCTACTTCATCGTCGGTGGCTCTAGTTGTGCAATAAGCAAACTGGAAAGAGGGAGACAGCCAGGAGAGATACTTTAATCTGCTCCATGACCAACCACTCAAAGCATTTTATAATGGTTGATGTTAATGCCACCAGACAGTAGTCATTTAGGCAGGTTACTGTTACCTTATTTGGCACTGGAGTGATGGTTCCTGCCTTGAAAACTGAGGAGACAATCAACTGTTCCAGAGAGATATTGAATATATCCGTCAGCACCTCAGTCAGCTGGGTTGCATAGTCTTTCAGAACCCAACCTGGTACGTTATCGGGCCTCGCATCTACGTCGGTTGACCCTGGCCAGGGTCTTCCTCATCTCAGCTTCAGCCAGATGTGGTGTCTGCTCCCCTGGGGGGAGGGGTGCCTTTCTCACCTGCACTTTGTTATATGCATCAAACTGGGCAAAGAAGACATTTAGCCTCACAGGGAGTGAAGCACCCTGGTCACTGGTGCACACGATAGACTTGTAGTCTGTAATCCTCTGAATTCCCTGCTATATCAACCTTGTGTCTCTGGTATTACAGAACTGGCTGTAAATTCTCTGCAAATGCTCCGACTTTGTCTTTCTGATGGAACGGGAAAGCACAGTTCTTGTTTCCTTGAGAGCTGTCGGATCCCCGATCTAAAGGCAGCATCATGAACCCTCCGCCTGGGACGGATCTCCCTGCCTCCCTGAACATTCTCCTGTTCATGTTAGCAAAGCAGTCCTGCCGTGCTGAGATTGCACCCTCAGGCCAGGTTTTCACCACCTTTACAACTAGTTTGACCAATTCGGTCACTAACTTTTTTCTAATAGATTATGAGACACTCAGTCCTCGTTTATTTTCATTTAGAAATGCATGCATTAAAAAATGATACAATGTTCCTCCAGAATGATATCACAAAAAAAAGGACAAACCAAGACTAAAACTGACAAAACCACATATTATAACATATACAGCTTTCCCCCGCCATCCAAAGGTAGAGTGTTCCTATGAAACGGTTCGTAAACCGAAATGTCGTAAAGCAAAGAAGCAATTACCATTTATTTATATGGGAAAATTTTGTGAGCGTTCGCAGACCCAAAAATAACCTACCAAATCATGCCAAATAACACATTAAACCTAAAATAACAGTAACATGTAGTAAAAACAGGAATGATATGATAAATACACAGCCTATATAAAGTAGAAATACTTCTCTACAACAATTGCCTGCACAGATCTCAGTAGCGAAAATCTCGCGCAAGCGCTCTCGGCAGAAAATCTCACGCAAGCGCTGTTGGCGTAAACATGCTCTCCAGTAACCTTTAAACTATGAAGCTACCAAATCTACCAAATAACACGTAAAAATACACAGCCTATATAAAGTAGAAATGATGTATGTACAGTGTAGTATCACTTACCGGAATTGGGAAGACATCGAGCACACTGATGATAGTGTGTTAGACTGAGTTGTCGCAGGCTGGGTGGTGCAGTGGCCCCCACCCTCCAGGCTGCCGACTGATACATTGCCGCGAAGCACGCAGGGGTAGCCGGGAGGCACACAGCACATCTTTAAGAAAAAAGCCGAAATAAACATGCTAATTAATTAGGTGCTGTCCGGCACGTAAATGTCGGTGCAGATCAGAGCCGATTGCTGATTGCATCGGCACTGATCTGGGCCGACAATTACGTGCTAGGTGGCACCTAATTAATTAGCATGTTTATTTTGGCTTTTTTCTTAAAGATGTGCTGTGTGCGTCCAGGCTACCATTGCATTTTCCGCGAATCGGTATCTGTTCGTGGCCTGGGGGTTGGGGTGGTGGAACACTGGGGTGTCATCTCATCGTCGATCAGGGCAGGCAGCTCATATTCTCCTATGACTGCCCGCCTCGATGTCGAAGGTCGAGGTTCGTCGTCTGCTGTGGCTGATGTGGAAGGCTTGCTTGACTGCTGAGCCTCGAGCATTTTTCTATCATACAGTTCTTTAATAAGGACTCAAACCATCCTGCAAATATCTCCTAAACCGACGTACCCTTTCAAAATTAAAGTTGTACTTTATCATTACTCATTAGGTTTTGATTGTTATCCTTTTTTCTTCCAATTGCATCAGCTCTTCATCTGTCAATTCTTGGTGATGGGATGCCAAAACCTCTTCAACATCATGTTCGACAGCTTCCACAAGCCAAACTCATGTTGTCCTTACTTGGTTCACCATGATCAAAACGCTTAATTATGTTTAGTTTTACCGTAAGTGTAACACCCTTACGAGTTCTTTCAGGCTTTTCCGATACCATAGAACTCATCTTGCAAACGACTGCTCACAGGCTCGTGTTAAAGCAAAGCCGTTCCCAATCCGGGGGAGAGAGGCTGCTCGGGGCGCACGTTGTCTTTTATCGCGCGCTGAATTTTTTTTCATAACAGTGAAAACACCTTCTGAAAGCGAAAACAGGGGACTAACGTTGGTCTTTCGTAACAGTGAGGTTTTGTAAAGCGAACGTTCGAAAAGCAGGGGACACCTGTAGTTACAACAGTGCAAAGCAATGCCATAATTTGATAAAGAACAGACCACGGGCACAGTAAAAAAAGTCTCAAAGTCCCGATCGACCCATTATCTAACGCAGGCAGCAGAAGGGAGAAACTCTCCCTGCCATGAACCTCCAAGCGCCGACAACTTGCCGATGTATTGGAAGCACCCGACCGCAGTCGACTCTTAAGTCCGTCTGAAAACTTCGAGCCTCTGACCAGCCCCTCCGATACAGCCTCGTCGAGCACCATCCTCTGCCAAGCGCTTCGACTCCACCCCAGCTGCTGAGCAACAAGCAAAGCCGAGGACTTGGGGCCTTCTCCTCCAGAGAGTCTGGACCACACAGTAGCAGCAGCAGTGAAGCAGGCATTTCAGAAGTTTCTCCAGATTTTCCTCCGTGCTCTCACGTCCGTCTCCATCAAATCAGGATTGTGCACGGCACCCTACTTGACAAATAACAGACATCAGCACCGGAGTGGCTGCTGCGAGCTGCGTCGCGCCACCATCTTCTCCTCCCATCTTGGAATTAACATTACAGATAAGTGACCTGAGAGTCAAATGTGGGGTTGAGGGACAGCTTTTTAGGTACCTGGTATGTTAGTGTAAGCCAGGTCTCGTGTATGTTTACCTCTGGTCACTGGTGATCACCTCTATGATCAGATACCAATTGCGGTAATGTATCTAATCCTGCAGGGTACTTGGCCAGCTGTTAGCTCCTGGACTCTTAACAGCACTTATTCCAAACAGTCATTCTTGCTTTTACTACCTACCTTCAAGTTTTCACCTTCCTGCCTTTCCACCTTCAGGATTTCCATTCGGACAACTGTATTTCCTATCCCCTACTCTGGCAGTTCTGTTTACACCTGCCAATTCTGCACCCTAACATTTCTCGTCATAATCCTCGGGCTTTCTATCCTCAACGTTAATATTTTATTAAACTTCCCCCTATTTGACTGAAGAAGGCCTGAGGAGCAACCAAATCTTTCATTCCAGAAGACTATTTATGCAGTAGGTGTCTGCACTGATTTCATTCATTTACAGTTAATGAAAAGAACATAGCAGTGTACATTGGATGAATTCCTCCATCAATAACTATTAGAAACTATTACACAGTTTTATGGTACTGTAGCAGAACTGGTAGTGTTCTAATTTGTTCTATATTTCACTTAAATACTTAAGTTGTTAATCAATTAAACAGTAGTTTTCCTTTTTAATTATCACTATGAAACTTTGAGGCAGCCACTTAATTGGGCCAAAACATACTGGTCTTGATGTCGTCCCAATTAACTGGAATCCACTGTATTTCTAAGATTGGAATGCACGTAGTTCAGGAGGATTGACGATACACAAGGGAGCAGGGAGGCCAAGGATGGTGGAGTGGGATGGTTTGGACAGTTTGTATCAGTGGAGAAGGTTCCAGAAGCAAGGAGAGAGGCAAGGATTTCAACACAGTGAGGAGAATATTAAACAAGGAGCCACTCAAGTTTAACAAGCGCAGATGTGATGTGTAAGTGATATGGTGTGGGAGCAGTAGGGACAGTAGATTGTTAAGCTGAGCTTTACATCGGCCAAGAATTAATTGAACTCCTCGAACATCAATAACTGATGGTCATAATTAGGCATAAAACAGCGCAAAGGAAAATGTACTTCTCTATTGGAAAATGTACAGCCCTGCCTCCCACCAATTTTCATAATCCTTCTTCTGGCTGCAATCTTCTTAGTGAAATCCTTCTACCAGGAAAGTATTTCTCAAATGGAAGCTGCATTATCAATATCGGAAGGGAATCAAAGTTCTAAGTTCAAAATTTTCTTACATTTTGACTGCACAGAGAAGCACGCACCAGGAAGGTGAACGTAGTTAATTCTGACTGAGTCCAGCATTGTTGTTTGAGAGGTGGGTTAAGTCAGGCAAGGAATTGAAGCGCCTTCAATAGTTCCAAAAGACTGAAGTAGGGTAAATACTGAAAGGCTTTTATTCGCAGTAAAACGTGATCTCCATGCTGAATGTCTGCCCCTGGTCTGAGGGGGAGGAGCAGGGCGAAATTGCCTTTATTTAGGGGTCTGTGGGAGGAGCCACAGGGGCAGTCAGCAGAGGGGCGTGTCCAGACAGTTAACCCAGTTTGAACATATATATATGGATTACCACAGGAATGTACTCAGAGAGCAACCATTCCAAGGCACAATCATAGGGAGTCAAAATTATAGTTCTACTCCTCACCAGCTCTGTGCTAGTAATTCTGGCGTCTCTAATATCAGGTGGTCTGGGCCTGCATGAGCTAGGGGAGGATTAAAGGGGAAAGGCAAAGAAAACTTTCATCACTTGAGGGAAGATTGTGAAAAGCAAAGATCTGGGAAGTTGTTTCTGAGGACAAACATTACACAATTGTTCTACATTTACTACTGTTAAAGTGTTGTCTCTTTTGGAAACAGGAAATCTGCAAAATTAAAACAACTCCCGAAATTGCAAAATTAAGGGTTTACTTGAATTGCAACTGTTGGTTTATTTCCGATAACAACTTGTGAAACACTCAGTAAACAGGAAGGGGTGTTACCTATCACGTCTCTGCCAGCTGGAAATCTAGGCAAGCTAGAGCATTGGTAATGCCCCAAGCCTGCTCAGCAAATGACTGATTCTCTCCTTTACCAGCCTCTGAAAATGCCTGCCAGCATGAGGTTGCTCCTCGCAGTACTGCTCTCAGGAATTATTTGTAAGTCACAAGATTTTATCTATCTTTGTGCATAGTTTGGATTTTCTCAATATGTACAGTTCTTGTTCTGCTGCAGTGCCTGAAACTTAGGCAACTATTGCTCACATATCAAAAGTACACATAGAGAAGTAGGTTTAATGTGCAAATCAACGATTGCCCAGGTACAGATGGAGAGTAGACTTTTCTCTCCCTCTTTCTTCGCAAAGAAAACTATTAAAGATTGACCAAAATATTTAAAGGTATTTTTGGTTTGAACTGCATTCTGCTTGTGCACCGTTGCACTCCACTATGTAAATATTTGTTGACACAGTAGAATGGAGATGCTGGAATCTGAAGCAACAGGCTATCTGCTGGAGGAACCCAGCAGGTCGAACAACATCTGTGGAAGAATTATCATTCTGTCAGGTCAAACCCTGCATCAAATATTTGTCCTACGTCAGAATAGACATACTTTCTATATCTTTGTACCGCACTTCGAGCAAGTTGGCTGCTCTTTATTTTTTCTATCTTTGCACCCCAGTGCAGTTATATTTAGCCCATCCTTGCAGCTCAGTAGAGCTATATTACTGTTCCCCAAGTACATGAGCACAATCCCAGCATCTTCATTCAATTCCTAAATATAATTATAATTAAATTGTTTATCTATCAACCTATTCTCATTGCTTATTGAATGGATATTGTGGTCTCAGTAGCTGCTTTACACTTACTTACACCCATTACACAACTGGCGTTTAGGGCAGCAATGAAGGTCCTCCATCTCTCTCCGTACTTGACCATCTTCTCTATTGTGCCGCAGGTGTTGTTCAGGGTCCTCATTCCATACTGTCACACACAGATATAGAAGGACTCTTCACTGTTGTTTCCATAACTGTTTTGTTTTCAGCCCTGAGTTGAACCCCCGAACCTAGAGGGCTGGTGGACCACTCTTAGTCTGGCCTCTGTCCTTTGACCTGTTTGGCATGGGTGACCCTACCAGGAAACAAAGCATAAGGCTCTGACTCGAGCCAGAATGGCTCTCCCAGTCACTGAGGCATGTAAGCCTCCAAACCCTATGACGAGGATGTGGTCTTCTTGGAGGAGCTACCCTGTGCCGCTCCTTTATCTGCACCTGGATGGGATGTAAAATGTATTTTGTGTCACTAGGGATCACATGGCATTATTCAAAGCTAAGAAACAAGTGTCTAGTGTCCTGGCCCACATTTAATCCTCAGCTAAAACTAAGCCCACATGAACTTGTCTTTCATTTCATTATTCCTCGTCCCACCTTCTTGCCAAGAGCAAAATGAATGCAATCTAAAAAGGTTAAAAAGAAATATGAGAGGGTTGTTTACAAAAATGTCAGACTTTGAACTATGGAGAATCATCACATTCATTGACGGTCATGCTGATGGAACAGGTCTTATTTATGAAGGTCAAAAGCAAGTTTACTTAGGAACATAACAAGAAGCGGAGTTAGATGCTGTGATTCCTCATGCCTCCTCTACTATTCAATAAGATGATGGCAGATCTGTTACCTCAATGTCACTGTCCTGCACTCTCATATCCTTGAGTAACTTAATATCCAAAGTTTAGTGTATCGCGACTCCTTCTTCAGTCTCAGCACTGACAGGAAGAAACTTGTTCTGCACAATTCTGCCGAGGGGAGAGCGCCAGGGGAAAATGGAGCCGAAGGTTGGCAAAAGAAACTGTGACAGGACACTGAAAGATTCTGAAGGACGAGATTTTCAGGATGCTCCAGGTAGAGAGACTGGTACAGTTACAACACTAGCATCTACCAGTGTGGAAACTTGCATCAGCGTGTTCCATTCACAATAAGCAGAACAAATCCAGTCTGATTAATTATCCCTCAGTCAGTCTACGCTCAATCAGCAGCAAAATTATGGAATCTCCTGCTTTCATCACTGCCTTCAAACAACTCTTGCCCTCTCATCAATACCCATCTTTGGGTTTCAGAGACCACTCAGCTCCAGATGTGATCAGAGCTATGATCCAAACATGAGGCAATGACTTGAATTATAGGGAAAATAAATTTAAAAATGTAAAGATGCTAGGATCCTAAAACAAAAAGAAACACAGAAAAGCCGTGAAATATTCAGCAGATCAAGCCAAATCTGTGGGAACAAAAAGTGTTGATGTTTCAAGTTGAGCCAATATGTGTAAAAGGCTATTTGATGATGCATCAGAGAGACTTGATGAAGAGATTGGAATGAAAGTAGTCCATAGCATTTTAAGAAAGTATTTAACAAAATGAACAAGAAGTCTTGTTGACAAACATAAGACTTATGGAAAAGGAGGATTGATTTCAATGGATAAAATATTGGCTTAAGTACAGACAATGGAGAGTTGTAAATGATAACTGTTTTTCAGACTGAAGTAACCAGTGCTGGGCAAACACCCTTTTAAAAAGATTATAACTTTGATATTGAAATACAGAACAAAATTTCAAAATTTGCCAGTAGGATCAAACTTGGGGTTGTGACTAACAGTGAGGATGTTAATTCCATATATTAATTAGATGGACATGTAGCAGATAGAATGAAACGCAAGTACAAAGCAATGCATTTTGACAGAAGAGATGAAGAGGGAAACAAAAAGCTAAAGGGTGTAGAGGAAGAGAAGGACCAGCAAATTCACGTGCATAGATCTTTGAAGAATGGTTAGCCAAGTCAAAGAGACATTGAGCTTCATAAATAGAAATATTGAGCATAAAAAGCAGAAAAGTTGTACTAAATCTTTATAAAGCTTTCATTAAGCATTAAGAATTGTGTCCAGTACTAACGTCTTTTTTTGATAGATGACTTTAAAAAGGCATGGATGACATTTACCAGAAGGGTTTTAAGGATTTAAGATTTTGGGTACAAGATCAGGGGAATTTGAGAATTTTGGCTTGTCATCATGAAACAACGGACATAGAGAGAAAATACATTGGAACGGTCCTAGGTTATGGTAGGTTTAGAAAGGGCAAGGAAAGACAAAAAAAACTGCTTCCTCAGAGGGAGGCATTTTAGTGCAGGAGAATCACAGCTTCAAGATCAACTTGATGTCAGGCATTGTCTATGCAAAGCTCATGTGGTGCACAAGTTTCCTTCCACATCACAATTGTGCACTAACAGGTAAGTGACACTACGTATAGGTTAGTGGGATACAGAAGGGAGCTTATGTGTTTGTCTGAGAGCCAGAAAGTTGCAAAGGCACAGCAAAATAACAGGACAGAGAGGAGACTTATGGGATAACACCCCTGGGGCTTCTTCAGTTTATCATAAGGCTGGCTGATGAAACTTGAACCAGCAGACACAGATTCAGGAGATTGGGTAGATGTGAGGAAGTGAGTAGTAAAGACCTGATCTTACTGTCCATGAGAGTGTTGATAGTGGAGATGTTGAATGAGTTGAAAGTTAATTTGTATAGCTGATAGAAACTCTCAGGCAAAGGGGGAGAATTGGAATAAAGGGGCTTACAGCTAGCATCAAGGAATGTATGACTTCCTTCAGTACTGCAATGACCTTGTAATTCAATGACAATGATTCAGTCTCACTTCGGAGCTAGAAAGCCTCAAGCTCGAGGACACAATGTGTCTCTTCCAAGTGATAAAGTCCCAGCTTTACCTGGACAGAGAGTTCACACATTCATATTTGTTTGTTGGTGCTTATGCCATGAAAGGCACAAATCAAAATGGGTGTGTTTTGCTTCTTGTGGCCAACTCTTCCCTGGAGCAGACAATCAATTCCCCCTGCTGGAATCACAAAGATGGAGGCATGCTAAAAAAAAATGAGGACTAAGTCACTCTGCAGCGAACTCAGGTAAGAATTCTCTGTGCAAAGTGGACCTGGAAGTTGAAATGTTCACTCCTCCGAAAGGCTGTTGATGTAGATATACATGTTGGCATAAAGTTGATGTTATATTTTCAAATTTGATATGTTATTGCAAGCTCTGTCATTAGACCAAGTTTTAGTGAGTAGAATGACAGCTTTCCTACACTAAAAAAAGAGGTAAAGCAAGTTGCTACCTGTGAAAAGGTTTCCACAAACCTTACTGTAAACTTTTCAAGTCACTGGCATGGTGATGGGCCAAAGATCTCATTTATAAACAGTGAGGAATAAAGTGACAGAAGATGCTAATCTACTCCTGTTTCCTAGGTGCAGCCACTGTTTCCCCTATTAAGCGGCTGCGTTGGTGTACAACCTCCGATCTTGAACAAAGTAAGTGCAACAACTGGACATCTGTTGATTGCGTCCAAGCTACTGGCATGGAAGATTGCGTCTGGAAGATTAAGGTACACGTCAGCTACACTTTGAGTAACAAGTCATAAAATGGGCACTGCATGGAGCTGCCAAGCTGATTTCCTGACCTTCCCCGGATCATTCTAGTTCACTGAAGGGAAGTAGACAGGAAGTGATAGAAGTAGGGGAGGGAAGGCTTGTAGTGGGAGGAAAATTTTTGAACGTTTGCAAAGAAGCATGCAACCCCTTGAAATCATGCATTGCCTGAATGATGACAGAGAAGGGCTTTAGCCAGGGCCAGAAGCAAAGATCTTGCTTCTCCTCACACAGAAAATGTAATTATTTACTTGATTTCAATATGGAGAGTATTATACCCTAATCCTTGCCTACCCAAATGTTGTTTTAATAAAATGAATTAACTTCTTCATTGCATTAGTTCTGTTCTCCAGTCATTTTGTTCATAGAGTCAATTGCTGGAGTGAATGCTTCATGATCAGATGATAACTTGGCAGGCCATGGAGATGAAATCAATCTCTTTTTTAAAATCTATTCACTCTGTTCTTTCTTGCATATCTTAGTTCCTGCATCCTTTGTTTTAAATAGAATGGAAACTGCCACATTTGTTGCGTCATATTGTAATTACAAGTTGCTACAGGGTGATGTGGAATTCTTTCTCTGGTGGATACATGTAATTGTAAAATAATGTAGAAGTTCACAGGAGGTTCTGAGCTATTGGCTGAACCATTTACTTTCCATGAAAAAAAATCCAAATCGGATTTACCATCCCATCTCTTTTGTTACATTTATCTTCTCCGCCCTCTGCTGGTTGATGCATTTTTTAACTTTGGAAGTGAATTTCACACTCAGGGGTTTCTGTACAAATGTTACTCGAAATAGAAGCTGGAGTGGACTACTTGGCTCCTGAACATCCAGGCATAGCTAGAATAATGCCATATCCCTTGATCCCTATCTAAAAACAATACGGTGCACACTGACAGACACTGAACCAAGGTGCAGGGAATCGACAGACTCCCCTGTTGAGACAGAAACAAAAGTTTATTTATCGGAATTCCAACTGTACATCAATGACTTGGCCAAGCGGCACTGCGAGACAAATCATTTTCAGAACACACAAGGACCCCACAATAAGTGCTAATTGAGAGTCCACTTTAAATAATCACTGTACGCTGACAACCCGTGCCAGTCAAAATAAACTTGACAAGATTAAACAGAAAGCACAAGGGATTAACAACTTGAGATAAAACAGTTCATGACACATCTGTCTTGAATATATTCAGCAAAAGAAATGTCCTCTTGGATTCACCACCATCTAGTTGAAAAAAAAATCTGCTCACCTCTGATCTGAGTGGCTGATCCTTTATTTTGAGAACCTTAAGTTGCTAATGTGGGCTCCTGCTCAAGGTTCCCTATTTATGGGTGGAAATTATCTCCGCTCATCCTGGCCAAATAGTTCCTCATGGGGTAGAAATACAGGACCAATTATTCTACAGTAACTCCCCGTCAATGAGGATCAATGAAAGAGGAACATACAGGAAGGTTCACAGAGTGTTTCTGGCTGAGGAAAGACCACCATTGTATTTTCAGGTTAGTTTCTTATTCAGGTCATTTTCAAGAGGATGATCTGTTACAACAGTGTCTTGATTTACAGAGGGAAGAAGCTGATGCCACTATTCTTCATAGTTCGGTACTGATGGCTGCAGGGAAGTGTGGGCTGGTGCCAGTTATGACTGAATATTACAACAAAGGTCTGTGCATGTCCTTTTCTTTGCCATCTGCTTTGGCGCCATGTTTTTGCAAATCTCTTCCCGATTTTTGCACATGTCACAATGAATTCCCATTGCAACTCCATCTGTTTCTTCATCTTGTGGGACCTGTGGAGATAATCTGAATTGTCCCAGGGATTCGCATCACTTGTTTATCTGAGTACATATATTAATGTCTGTATTATATTAATATGCAGCAACCATCAATTAATTTTTGCTTAAAAAGAAAACAATTGCACAGATACATGGCAATAAATTCTTCTCAAGCCCATGTACTGTTACACTATGTTAGTTCCAGGTTCTATTCTTCTTTAACTCTACAACATCTTCTGATGTTTTTAACATCTGTTGCACAAATGATCCAACAGAATCATTGGTTGCTGTCCAAAGCTATAATTGGCTGATTGGTTATCCTCCATTGCTAGCAATGGGCTGATTGGTTGCTCACTAATGCTAATAGCTTGAATCATGCCTTCTAAGGCTAGCAATAGGCTGATGCTTGCCAAAGCTGCCAAAGGACTGACTGGCTGTCCACTTAAGCTAGACTGATTGTTTGCCCTCTAATGGTAGCAGCAGACTAGTTGGTTGCCTTCTGAAGCTAGCAATGAGCTGACGGTTTGTCTTCTACTGCTATCAATGAGATGATTGGTTGCCTTCTGATGCTAGCAACAGGCTGATCGGTTGCCTTCCCATGGTTGCACCAGGCTGATTAGTTATTCTCTAAAGCTAGCAACTTCAGAGTTTGCTTGGAGATGTAGAAAAAAGGTAGCACAACACAGTCACAGAACTTGTTTCTATTGTGGCCATCTTATTACCTGGAGGCCTGCATGTCTTGGGCTGTTACCAGTAGAAGGTATCAAGCAGGAACTGTGGAGACAGAGAGATTAGAGAGCAATGTTGGAAGTTCATTCTGTCTTTACACACCTCTGGACAACTTCATCCCTCAATAACCTTCGCTGGGATTTTCCCACAAAAAGGGTTTTAGGCCAATTTGCATATGTTCAGTTCCATCACTTATTATTTGGTCAAGAAAGGGAGATGTTTGGATTCATAGGTCCATTCTCGACAATATTAAACCTCTACATTTTCTATGTTTGTACCCACAGAAAATCTTGAACCCTGCCATGATCCAAGAGCCCTTACGGAACCATGTGAGTTTCACATTTTTGGCATAAGTACTTAGAAGAACTTTAAAAGGCTTTATGTTGACTTCTGAACTGAAGACCCCTTTGGTACATGGAAGGAGGATGGGAAGGAGGTGTACTTCTTTGCCCTGCTGAGAACAGATCAAGGTCCTTTCCCTCACGCAGCATGAGACCAAGCAGTTCCTCCTCACCGGGAGTGGGTTTGCATCTACACTGTGATTGGGACTGGTCCGTGTCCCTGGTGAAATGGAGCTGGGATGGGGCTGCAATTCCAAACCGCAGCTGGATCATTAACGGAAGCCAGCAAAGTCCAAATAAGTGAAAATGAAATGTGTTACCCTTGTGTCACACAGAATAAGCCATCACAACGCAAATACTGATATTCCTGTTCCTACCCGACTGTATATTGCCGAGCCTAACTTCAGCACTACCCTCTTCCCACTTAGTTATCCATTCAAGTCCTTAATTGCTTTGCATCGTAACTCCCTGCACTCCCCTCTGTTTCACATATTGACTTTACCTAACAGCAATCTATCAGTCTCAGTTCAGTGGTGTCCAATTGTTCCTGGCTAAGACAGATTTTAGGACAGAGTTCAGATTTCTACTACTCCCAGTGAATATTTCCTGATTCTACCCTCCAAACTGTGAGAAGGGAGGAAAAATTATTTAAGGTTGGCAACTCTCCTGCAAAGTCTCTTTGAGGTATCCCAACTTTAAGTTTCCCTCCTTACTCCTCTATCTCCTAACTGCCTGGTCTGATGATTTCAACATTTATCCTCTTATTTGGCATTACCCACTACAGGAAATATTTTTTCTCTGTCTACCTGATCAGACCACCTTAACAGTTGCCAGCAGCACCACTGAATTGCCGGGCAATTTTCTGTGCTAAAACAACCAGAAACTTGGTCTCAATAATTCATCATTGTAATTTTATTTAGAGATAGAGTACAGAGTAGACACTGCTGGGTCTTTGAGCTCTGACAACATTGATTGAACCCCAACCCAATCACGGGACAACTTACAATGACCTACCCACTGTGTCTTTGGATGGTGATGGAAAACTGGACCACCGGGGGAAAAACACACGTATTGTACGGGGATTGTAATTTAACCCTTAAGGGTTACAGTTAACAGTTAATGTTCACTCTGTGTTGTGACTTAATCTGGGAGCTTCTCCAATATTTCATGCAGTTGTCCTTTGCTGCAGATGTGTATATAGTAGCTGTTGTGAAGGATAAAACTTTGACCTGGGATAGCCTGAGAGGCAAGAAGTCATGCCATACTGCCATGCACCGAACTGGTTGGATGATCCCAATGGGCCTGCTGATTGCACAGGGAAAAATTAAAAACTGCACCATTTACAACTGTAAGTTATATCTTTCTGATTGACGGTGTGCGATAAACTGGATAATGCTGAAAAATTAGTAAATTTTTGTCACATGCACTGAGGTACACTGAAAAAATTGTTTTCCATGCCATCTACACACAACAATTCATTGCAACAGTGTATTGAGGTAGTACAGTGACAGGGTACAAAATAGAGTTACATTACAGTATAGAGAAAGTGCAGTGCAAATAGGCAATAAGGTGCCAGTTCCCAACGAGTTAGATCGCACTGGAGTATTCAATACACCCGTAACAGCACCCGTAACAGCAGGCTGGAATCTGTCCTTGAGCCTGGTGATATGTGTTTTCATGCCTTTGGTATCTTCTGCCCAATGGGTGGAGGAGGGAGGGAGGAGGGAATGTCGACTCAGACCATGAGAGGCCTGCGTCAGACATTTTCATGCCTTACAAGGCGCAGATTGGAAGTCTGTGTGGAGCACCACTCCTCACACAGACTAGAGCAATGTGTGGTTAAGTGCCTTGCTCAGGGACACAAACATGCTGCCACAGCTGAGGCTGGAACTAGCGACCTTCAGATCACTAGACGAACACCTTAACCACTTGGCCACGTGCCCAACACAATGTGGAGGTTGATGGGAAACTGTCCCTGGTGGGTGGGTCTTCGATTATATTTGCTTCTTTATTGAGGCAGCAAGAAGTGTAGGCAGAGCCCATGGAGGGGAGGTTGGTTTGCAAAGTGTGCTGAGCTGTGTCAACAGCTCTCTGCAGTTTCTTGCAGTCACGGGCAGAACACTTGCCATACCAAGTCGTAATGCATCCAGGTGAAATTTTTCTACGATGCATCAATAAAAAAATTGGTGATGGTCGAAGAGGACATGCTAAATTTCTTTAGCCTCCTGAGGAAGTAGAGGCACTGGTGAGCTTCCTTGGTTGTGGATGAGAAGCTTTCCTTGAAGGATACTGAAATACATTTTGATTTAAAGCAGTCACTACTTACACCCTTCTGTCTGTCTGCACTGCTCTTACTCTGTCACTGTAACGCTATTTTCTGCATTCTGTTATTACTTTACTTTTGTATAACCTTGATGTGTGATGGCATGTAAGAGAAATTTTTTCACTGTACCTCACTACATGAGACAACAACAAACCGATTTACCAAATTAAGTGAATAGTTAGTGGTGCTCTGACCATTTTGTCTGTTAAATAGGGTACTGACCAACAGATGGCAGTACAGCCCACACTTTGGTCAAACAGCCCACCATTTTGTGGAAACTATAGAGAGAGTGCAGCGAGATTTACAAGGATGTTGCCTGAATTGGAGAGTATGCCTTTTGAGAATAGGTTGAGTGAACTTGGCCTTTTCTCCTTGGAGAGACAGAGAATGAGAGGTGACCTGATAGAGGTGTACAAGATGATGAGAAAGATTGATCGTGTGGATAGCCAGAGGCGTTTCCCAGGGCTGAAATGGCTAACACAAGGGAGCATAGTTTTAAGGTGCTTGGAAGTAAGTAAACAGGGATGTCAGAGGTAGGTTTTTCACACTAAGAGTGGTAGGTATATGGAATGCACTGCCAGCAAAGGTGGTAGAGGCGGATACAATAGGGTCTTTTAAGAGACTCTTAAATAGGTACATGGAGCTTAGAAAAATAGAGGGAAATTCTAAGCAGTTTCTAGAGTAGGTTACATGTTCGGCACAACATTGTGGATCGAAAGGCCTGTAATGTGCTGTAGATTTCTATGTTTCAAGGTCCTTACCAACCATTGAAAGCTGATCTATGGCAGTCCTCATTCCCATTAACCCCCTGCAGATTCTTGCAGTGCTTTGACCAGCGAGCAAACCGCGTTTGGGATTGATTAGCAAGAGAAAATTAAAGGAGGACAGGGGCAAGCACAGCATCCGTTTTCTGAGTAGAAAGAGTCAGGGTGGTGATATTGAGGTTTTAGCTCTTTGAGGCGTCAACAAAGAGGGGCTTCAGTCAGGGAAAGCAAAAAAAGAAAAGCTTAACGTTAAGCTTTTTTTCTTCAGACTAGGCAGGATAGTGGAATGCTCTTCTTGCAGGATTTGGGAAGGCACGGAGACCTCCAGTGTCTCTGACTACTGCAGCTGCAAGAAGTGCATCCAGTTGCAGCTTCTACCAATCCACATTAAGGATTTGGAGCTGGAACTGGATGAACTCGGGATCATTTGAGAGGCTGAAGGGTGATAAATAGGACATGAAGAGAGGTAGTTACACCCAAGGTGCAGGGTACAGGAAATTGGGGTGATTGTCAAGAAAGGAGCCAATGCAGAGTACCCCTGTGGCCATCCCCATCACCAACGGGTATATCACTTTGGATACTGTTGGGGGGGCGGTGTGGTGGTTGGGTCTCTGTCATTTGAGTCCAGCTCTGAGACTTGGAAGGGAAGGCGGGAGAAAAGGCACATTGTGGTGATTGGGGATTCATTAGTTAGAGGAACAGACAGGAGGTGCTGTGGGTGAGAGTGAGATTCCCGGATGGTACGTTGCCTCCCGGATGCCAGGGTCCAAGATATCTCAGATTGAGTCCTCGGCATTAAGTGGGAGGGTGAACAGCTAGACGTTGTGGTCCATGTAGGTACCAATGACATGAGTAGGACGAGTGACAAGGTTCTGCGTAGGGAGTTCAGGGAGTTAGGTGCTAAGTTAAAGAGCAGGACCTCCAGGGTTGTGATCTCAGGATTGCTACCCATGCCACGAGCTAGTGAGACCAGAACAAGGAAGATTATACAGTTTAATACATGGCTAAGGAGTTGGTGTAGGTGGGAGGGGATAAGATTTTTGGATTATTGGGCTCTCTTCCTACAAAAGTGGGACCTGTACAGAAGGGACGGTTTGCACCTGAACTGAACAGAGCAATTATCCTAGCGATAATAGTGGTTTGTTAATGCTGCATGGTGGGGATTCAACCAGAGTTGCAGGGGGATGGGAATCAGAGTGCCAGAAAAATCAGTGGAGAGGTTGTGGAGGCAGATGTTGGTAAGACCTCAGACAATTTTAGGAATCAAAAAGATTGAGCATGGTCCAACGAGTGTCCTGAGCTGTGTATATTTCAATGTGTATCTTAGGAAAGGCAATGATGGGGTTGAAGATGAAGTGGCTGGTTTACAAACAGAGGCAATGTATAGTGAGGAGAGACTGCAGATAGGGAAAAATTGCAGTCAACAGGATGAGTTGCAATGCAAAAGGGGGACAAAATTGAAAAGAGTGAATATAGGACTAAGGCTGTTATATCTGAATGCACACAGTATATGGAATAAGGTAGATGAACTTGTAGCACAGTTGCACATTGGCATTTATAATCTTTCAGGCAACTCTGAATCATGGTTGGAGCTTAATGTCCAAGGATATACATTGTATTGAAAGGACAGGCAAAAAGGAGAATGAGGTTCCATTGCTCTATTGGTAAAAACTGAAATCATATCATTAGAAAGAAGCGACATAGCGTTAGGTGTTGAATCATTGTGGATAGAGCTAAGGAACTGCAAGGGTAAAAGGACTCCCAAACAGTAGTAAGGATGTGGCCTACAAATTACAATGGGGGAAAAAGAAAATGCATGCCAAAAGGTTAATGTTACAATAGTCATGGGGAATTTCAATATGCAGGTAGATTGGGAAAATCAGGTTGCTGCTGGGTTCCAAGAGGGGTAGTTTCTGGAGTGCCTATGAGACAGCTTTTCAGAGCAGCTCGTGGTTGAGCCCACTTAGGGATCAGCTATTCTGGATTGAATGTTGTACAATGAACCAGAATTGACTAGACATCTGAAGGTAAAAGAATTCTTAAGGGAAAGTGATCAGAATATGATCAAATTCACCCTGAAATTTGAGAAGAAGAAGCTAAAGTCAGCTGTATCAATATTCCAGTGGAGTAAAGGGAATTACAGAGGCATGAGAGGGGAGATAGCTGGAACTGATTGGAAAAGAACACAGGCAGGGATAAAAGCCAAAGGCGGTGGGGGGTGGGGTGGTAATATTATAGAGCAAGAATTAGTGGAAAGTTACAGGACAGGGAAGTTTTTAAAAACCAACAGAAGGCAACTAAAAATACATCAATAAAGTAACAATGGAATAAGAAAGCAAGCTAGCCAATAATATTAAAGAGGACACCAAAAGTTTCTTCAGATACATAAAGCATAACAGAGAGGTGAGAGTGGATATCTGTCAGCTGGAAAACAATGATGGAGAGGTAGTAATGGGGGAGCAAGGAAATGGCAGATGAACTGAGTAAGTATTTTGTATCAGTTTTCACTGTGGAAGAAACTAGCAGTATGGTGGAAGTTCCAGGTGTCAGGGCTCATTTAGTGTCTGAATTTACCATTACCAGAGAGAAGATTCTTCGGAAACTGAAAGGTCTGAAGGTAGATAAGTCACATGGACTAGATAGGTCACACCCCAGGGTGCTGAAAGAGGTTGCTGAAGAGATTGGGAAGCCATTAGTCATGATCTTTCAAGAATCACTAGATTCTGGAATGTTTCCAGAAGACTGGAGAATAACAAATGTCACTCCTTTCTTCAAGAAGGGAGGGAGGCAGAAGAAAGGAAGCTATAGGCCAGTTAGTCTGACCTCAGTGGTCGGGAGTAGCTTGGAGTCGATTATTAAGGATGAGGTCTCAGGGTGCTTGGAGGCACATGATAAAATAGGCCCTAGTCAGCATGGTCTCCCCAAGGGAAAATCTTGTTCGACAAATCTGTTAGAATTCTTTGAAAAAACAACAAGCTGGATTGACAAAGCAGAATCGGTTGATGTTGAGTACTTGGATCTTCAGAAGACCTTTGACATGGTACCACACACAAGGCTGCTCTATAAGCTATGAGCCCATGGTATTACAGTAAAGATTCTAACATGGATAAAGCAGTAGTTGATTGACAGGAAGTAAAAGTGGGAATAAAGGGAGACTTTTCTGGCTGACTGCCAGTGGCTAGTGGTGTCCCACAGGGTCTATGTTGGGACTGATTCCTTTACGTATATGTCAATGATTTGGATGATGGAATTGAAGACTTTGTTGCAAAGTTTGCAGACAATATTAAGATAGGTGGACAATAGGTACTTTTGAGGAAGTAGACTACAGAGGATCTTAGATGGTCTAGGAGAATGAACAAAGAAGTGACAGATGGAACATAGTGTCAAGAAGTGTATAGTCATGCACTTTGGTAGAAGAAATCAAAAGGTTGACTGTTTTCTAAGTGGAGAGAAAATACAATCAATTGAGGACTTAGGAGTCCTTGTACAGGTTTTCCTAAATGTTAATTTGCAGGTTGAGTCTGTGGTGAGTGAGACAAATGTGATGTTAACATTCATTTCAACTAGAAAATGCCCCCTTTATTCCCTCTCTTTTTCTCCTGCCAGTCAGCCAATCTTCCATCCATGTGAGTATCTTTCATGTACAGGTCCACAATCCCTTATCCAAAATCCTTGGGGCCAGTTGCATTTTGGAATCCAGAAATTTTCAGATTTCAAAAAAATTATAATTATATTGATAATAAACCTGTCTCAATATGGGTGGACTTTAGGACCCGGGGCACCTCCGGAACTACTCACATCCTCCCATACACTTTAAATCATCTCTAGATTACTTATAGTACCTAATACAATGTAAATGCTCTGTAAGTAGTTGTTATACTGTATTGTTTAGGGAATAATGACATGAATAAAAGTCTGTACATGCTCAAACAACAAGTTCTGGAGGGAGAACTTCTGTGTTTTCCTGATCTGCACTTTTTTTGACATTTTCACAGTGAAATTAAACGAAGTCAACAGTGAACACAAAACTTATAGTTAAGTGGGATAAATAAAGACTACAAATACTATTACAGTTTATTTATAGAGTAATATACTGATTAAATGAAATAGTGGGATAGTTATAGACCATAAATACACTAGTACATTTTATTTCCAAAAAAATATTCAATAAAACATAAAAATATACAGCTTCAAACTAACGTTTCATTAGTTTATGGTCATCACTGTCACTATAAAACTTCACTAACTTGTCTTTCTGTTTATTTAAATCATATACAGTGGTAGTTCCAACACCATATTCTTCAGTTAGACGCCGCACAGATACACCATGATCAAGCTTCTGCAATAACTCCACTTTCTGTGTTATTGATAATGATAGATGCTTCCTTCTCTTTTGTCATTGTTACCCATAGGGGTATCTGCAGCTCTCTTTGACATTTTCACAGTGAAATTAAACACAAAGTCAACAGTGAACACAAAATATCAGCGAACAGCAAATGCACATGTAACCAGTACGAGCGCTGAGCCACAACTGACGTCTGGTGGCCTCTGCTAGTGCGCCACATCACACCTGAGTGACGTCAGCTGTTGGCGCGCCAAACAAGCCTTGTTACAACGCGCTCCACATTCCACGAAAGAAACTTTGGTTTTCAGAGCTTTTTGGATTTCAGAATTTTGGATAAGGGATTGTGGACCTGTAATACCAAAGACCTTCTGCAAATCCATGTAAACAACATCGCTGACTTTCCTTTGTCTATCCTGCCTGTCATTTCCTCAAAGAATTCCAAAAGATAAGTCATGCAAGATTTCCCCTTAAAGAAACCATGCTGTCATTAGTTTAGTTTATCAAGTACCCCAAAACCTCATAATTAATAACAGATCCTAACATCTTTCTAACCATTGAAGTCAGGCTACCTGGCTTATAATTTCCTTTCTTTTTCTTTCCTCCTTTCATAAACAGTAGAATGACTTTTCCAATTTTCCAGTCTTCCAGACCATTCCATAACCTAGTGAGTCTCTACTAGTGCCTCCACTGTCCCATCAGGTACCTCTTTCTGAACCCTGGGCTGTAGTCCATCCAGTGCAGGTTACTTATTTATGTTCCTTCAGACCTTTCAACTTCCCAAGCATCTTCTCCTTAGTAAAAGCAACTAATCTCAATTCTACTCCATGACATTCTCAAATTTCTGGCACGCTGCTAGTGTCTTCCACAATGAAAACTGACTCAACATACTTATTAAGTTCATCCGCTATTTCTTTGCACCCATTACCACCTGTACAGCATCATTTTCCAACAGTCTGATACCCACTCTTGCCTCTCTTTTACTGTTTGTATATCTGAAAAAAACAAAAAAAACAGCTTTTGGGTATACTTCTGTATATTATTGGCAAGCTTTCCTTCAGATTTCATCTTTTCTCTCCTTGTTTATTTTTAGTTGCCTTCTGTTTGATTTTAAAAGCTTCCCAATCCTCTAACTTCCCACTAATTTTTGCTATGTTACAGTATATGCCCTTTCTTTTGCTCTTATGCTGTCTTTGACCTTTCTTGTCAGCCACAATGGCCTTATCCTCCATATAACCATATAACAATTAGAGCACAGAAACAGGCCACCTCAGTCCTTCTAGTCCATGCTGAACTCTTACTCTCACCAAGTCCCACCGACCTGCACCCAGCCCATAACCCTCCATTCCTTTCCTGTCCATATAGCTGTCTAATTTAACTTTAAACGACAACATCGAACCTGCCTCAACCACTTCTGCTGGAAGCTCATTCCACACAGCCACCACTCTCTGAGTAAAGAAGTTCCCCCTCATGTTACCCCTAAACTTTTGCCCTTTAACTCTCAACTTATGTCCTCTTGTTTGAATCTCCCCCACTCTCAATGGAAAAAGTCTATCCACGTCAACTCTATCTATCCCCTTCATAATTTTAAACACCTCTATCAAGTCTCCCCTCAACCTTCTATGTTCCAAAGAATAAAGACCCAACTTGTTCAACCTTTCTCTGTAACTTAGGTGATGAAACCCAGGTAACATTCTAGTAAATCTTCTCTGTACTCTCTCTATATTGTTGACATCTTTCCTATAATTCGGTCACCAAAACTGTACCCAACACTCCAAATTTGGCCTCACTATTGCCTTGTACAATTTCAACATTACATCCCAACTCCTATACTCAATGCTCTGATTTATAAAGGCCAGCATACCAAAAGCTTTCTTCACCACCCTATCCACATGAGCTTCCACCTTCAGGGAACTATGCACCATTATTCCTAGATCCCTCTGTTCTACTGCATTCTTCAATGCCCTACCATTTACCATGTATGTCCTATTTTGATTAGTCCTACCAAAATGTTACACCTCACATTTATCAACATTAAACTCCATCTGCCATCTTTCAGCCTATTCTTCTAACCGGCCTAAATGCCTCTGCAAGCTTTGAAAACCTACTTCGTTATCCACAACTCCACCTATCTTAGTATCATTTGCATACTTACCCATCCAATTTACCACACTATCATCCAGACGATTAATGTATATAACAAATAACATTGGACCCAGTGCAGATCCCTGAGGCATACCACTAGTCACCGGCCTTCAATCTGACAAACAGTTTCCACCACCACTCTCTGGCGTCTCCCATCCAGCCACTGCTGAATCCATTTTACTACTTCAATATTAATACCTAATGATTGAACCTTCCTAACCAATCTTCCATATGGGACATTGTCAAAGGCCTTACTGAAGTCCATATGGACAACATCCACTGCTTTACCCTCGTCAACTTTCCTAGTAACCTCATCAAAAAATTCAATAAGATTTGTGAAACGTGACCTTCCACGCACAAATCCATGTTGACTGTTCCTAATCAGACCCTGTCTATCCAGATAATAACAAATGTTTGTATATATACCATCCCTAAGAATACTTTCCATCAATTTACCCTCCACTGACTTCAAACTCACAGGCTAATAATTGCTTTGTTTACTCTTAGAAACCTTCTTAAACAACGGAACAACATGAGCAATATGCCAATCCTCCGGCACCATCCCTGTTTCTAATGACATTTGAAATATTTCTGTCAGAGCCCCTGCTATTTCCACAATAACTTCCCTCAAGGTCCTAGGGAATATCCTGTCAGGACCCAGAGACTTATCCACTTTTATATTCCTTAAAAGCTCCAGTACTTCCTCTTCTTTAATCATCATAGTTTCCATAACTTCCCTACCTGTTTGCCTTATCTTACCCAATTCAATATCCTTCTCCTTAGTGAATACCGAAGAAAAGAAATTGTTCAGAATCTCCCCCATCTCTTTTGACTCCACACATAACTGTCCACTCTGATTCTCTAAGGGACCAATTTTATCCCTCACTATCCTATTAATATAATAGTAGAAACCCTTGGGATTTATTTTCACCTTATTTGCCAAAGCAACCTCACATCTTCTTTTAGCTTTTCTAATTTGTTTCTAAAGATACTTTTTGCATTCTTTATATTCCTCAAGCACCTCATATACTTCATGCTGCCTATATTTATTGCAGTGGTTGCGTCTCTGGCACCGAGATGGGACCCTCAACTCAGAAGGGAAGGAGGGAAAAGAGGAGAGCAGTAGTGATAGGGGATTCGATAGTTAGGGGGACAGATAAGAGGTTCTGTGGAAGAGATCGAGAATCCCGAATGGTCTGTTGCCTCCCTGGTGCCAAGGTCCGCGATATCTCGGATCGAATTCTTGGTATTCTCGAGAGGGAGAATTTATTTATTTTCTGAACCAAGTTTCCAAATATCCCTGGAAAACCATGGCTCTCTCAAATTTTTAACCCTTCCTGTCAACCTAACAGGAACATAAAGTTTCTATACTCTCAAAATTTCACCTTTAAATGACCTCCATTTCTCTATTACATTCTTCTCATAAAACAAATTGTCCCAATCCACTCCTTCTAAATCCTTTTGCATCTCCTCAAAGTTAGTCTTTCTCCAATCAAAAATCTCAACCCGGGGTCCAGACCTATCCTTCTCCATAATTATATTGAAACTAATAGCTTTGTGATCACTGGACCCGAAGTGCTCCCCAACACAAACCTCAGTCACCTGACCTATCTCATTCCCTAACAGGAGATTCAACACTGTCCCTTCTCTAGTTGGTACCTCTATGTATTGCTACAAAAAAACTATCTTACACACATTTTACAAACTCCAAACCACCCAGCCCTTATACAGCATGGGCTTCTCAGTCTATGTGTGAAAAATTAAAATCTCCCACAATCACGGCCTTCTGCTTACTACAAATATCTGCTATCTTCTTAGAAATTTGCTCATCGAATTCTCGCTTCCCATTTGGTGGTCTATAATACACCCCCATAAGAGTTACTACACCTTTCCCATTCCTCAATTCCACCCAAATAGCCTCCCTAGACGAACCCTCTAATCTATCCTGCCAGAGCCCCGCTGTAATATTTTTTCTGACAAGCAATACAACACCTTCCCCTCTTGTCCCTCCGATTCTATCACACCTGAAGCAATTAAATTCAGGAATATTTAGTTGCCAATCACACCCCTCCTGTAACCATGTTTCACTAATAGCTACCACATTATACTTCCAGGTATCAATCCATGCTTTAAGCTACTCCACCTTTCTTATAATGCTCCTAGCATTAAAATAAATGCATTTAAGAAATTTTCCACCTCACTCTCTGTTTATCACTAACAGTGCAAACAACTTTACTATTTTCATTTTCTTCCTTCTTCCCTACATCTGTTCCTATACTCTGGTTCCCCTTCCACCCATATCTAGTTAAAATCCACCGGAGCCTCTCTAGCAAACCTACCTGCAAGAATATTTGTCCCCCTCCAGTTCAGACATAGACCGTCCTGCCGGAAAAGGTCCCACCTTCCCTGGAAAACTGCCCAATTATCTATAAATCTGAAGCCCTCCCTCCTGCTCCATGTCTTCAGCCACATGTTGATCTGCGCTATCTTACTATTTCTAAACCCGCCTGCACGTGGCACTGCTAGCAATCCTGAGATTGCTATCCTGGAGGTCCTGTCCTTTAACTTGGTGCCTAACTCCCTAAACTCTCCTTTCAGGAGCTCCACATTCTTCCTACCCACGTCATTGGTCCTTACATGGACCACGACATCCGGCTGCTCACCCTCCCTCTTGAGAATACCAAGAATTTGATCCGAGATAACGCAGACCTTGGCACCAGGGAGGCAACAGACCATCCAGGATTCTCCATCTCTTCCACAGAACCTCTTATCTGTCCCCCTAACTATCGAATCCCCTATCACTACTGCTCTCCTCTTTTCCCTCCTTCCCTTCTGAGTTGAGGGTCCAGTCTCGGTGCCAGAGACACAACCACTGCAACTTGTCCCTGGTAGGTCGTCCCCATCAACAGTATCCAAAACGATGTATTTATTATTGGTGGGAATGGCCACGGGGGTGCTCTGCTCATTCTGTCTATTCCCCTTCCCTCTCCTGACAGTCACCCAGCTACCTGTCTCCTGACACTTAGGGGTGATTATCTCCCTGTAACTCCTTTCTATTTCTGCCTCTGCCTCCCGAATGATCCAAAGTTCATCCAGCTCCAGCTCCAGTTCCCTAACTCGGTTTGTCAGGAGCTGCAGCTGGATCCCTTTAGAATACTTCCTTACCTTTGGGATGTATCTATCCTGGGCCTTCCAGATTTCTCCCAGAAACTCCAGTCTTTCTGCTGCCATCCCTGCTAGTGTTCCCTTCCAATCAACTCTGGTCAACTCTTCTCTTATGCCTCTGTAATTTCCTTTACTCCACTGTAATACTGATACATCTGACTTTAGCTTCTCCCTCTCGGCCTGAGGTTGTTCAGAGGAGCACTGAAACAGAACAACTTCCTTACTCTTTCAATCATTCTAGTTTCCACTCCTGGATATCCTTTGCATTTTCATTCTGACTGCTCCCACCCAAATCACCATTTGCTCATTTCCCTTCCCATTGCCTGTCCCCTTCTGATTGTCCTCTTTGCTCCTTTGTTTCTCTTGCTGCACCACCTTCCACATCCCTTCTCCTTGTCCCCACCAAACTTTCTCTGCTTTACTCTCTTGACAGTCATTCCATTCAATTTATAAGCCCATATTATTTCATTTGATATCCATATGATACACATATCTATGTCATTTAATGCATGTATTCATTCCATTTAGTCAACAGAACTTCATGTTCCACTCCACTTGGACCATAAGAGAGTTCCCCTTACAATTGGAATGTGTATGTGTTCCATTTTGTTCAGTGCTCCTGGATGTTTCTACCTCCGTTCCCCCCCCCCCCACCCCCGCCCTCTCACAACTTTTTCTGGAGCCCGTTCCTGCTCCATTCAGTACATTTGCCTGCTTCAGGTCATGTCGCAAACAGTGAATGTGCTAGAATTTGGTTCTCCTCAAAAATGAAAACAATTTTAACAGGATTTCCTGGTGGCCAACCGTTTTAATTCCAATCTCTATTCCCATGTTAGTTCATGGCTTCCTCTGCTACCACAATGAGGCCACACTCAGGTTAGGAGCAACGCCTCATATTCTGCCTGGGTGGCCTCTAACTTGATGGCATGAACATAATTTTTTCTAAATTCCAGTAATTTCTCCCCTCTTCCTTCCCTCTTCCTTTCGCGACTCTGGCTTTCCCCTTACCTTTTCTCTTCTCTTCACCTACCTATCACCTACACCATGTCTCTTCTCCCTGCTTTTCTTCCATGGTCCACTCTCCTCTCCTATTAGATTCCTTCTTCAGCCTTTTTCACCTGTCACCTTTCAGCTTCTCACTTCTTCCTCTCCCCACCGTCCCTAGCCACCTGGCTTCATCTATCATCTTTATGCTTGTACTCCTTTCCCTCCCTCCACCTTCTTCTTCGTGCTTCTCCCCCAACCCCTTGCTTTCCAGTCCTGGAGAAGGGTTTTGGCCCAAAACGTTGACTATTTACTCATTTCCGTAGACGCTGCCTGACTTGCTGAGTTCCTCCAGCGTTTTGTGCCTGTTATGCTGGATTTCTTCTGTTTACATTTTCTGTTTTCTTTTCGAATGAAGCAACATATTTCAGTGAAAGCTGTGCCCCAGGGGGAGATCCTGAATCTAAGCTATGCTCGTTGTGTGCTGGTCGGGCCAGTTCAACTGACCCAGGAAGAGACAAGTGCGCCTTCGGCATTAATGAACAATACTTCGGTTACAAAGGTGCCTTCAGGTACGGGTTGCATTACATTGCAGTTTTACTCTTGTTATGTTTTATAATGCAGAAACATTGGAATAGTTGAAAGGAAAAGGCAGCAGTCTGAAATGTGAGTCTCACTTCATTTTTTACTTTAAGAGAAGCACACACTCATCAACCCATCAGGTAGGAGTGTGATGATGTATACTGTTTACATAATTTTACAGATAACCCATAATGCATTATGTAAACAACAAAGAATGCTTAATCAACAGCATACTTCAATATTACTCAATTATCATTGAAATATTAAATACACAACACTCCTCCCTGCTTTGCTACGAACTCCAACTCAATATAGCATGCATCTTAACTATATACACAGTATACTATATAATGCAACTACCATTTAGACATCCATAGTACAGTAAATTTTAAATTGTCCCATTCAGGCCTACAGATTTAATCGCTGTGGAGGGTTTCTTACCCTTGTGTGATAACACCTTTCTTGACAAGGTGGTCAATCTGCTTGGTATCTTTAAAACGCCATTCAAACTAATTTTGTGAAATGACTGAAACAGCCGAGCCAGTACCTATTCCATTTTAGTTAATTTGCTGTTCACTTCAGGTGTGAGTCATGTTGCTTGCCTCTTGTTAGTTTTCACATTGTAAATGTCATGGCTAACGAGTCCCATGTCACCCTCATAATTATCAGATTTTTCATCAGCTGTGTGCGTATTAGTGCTCTGTTTGAAACTGCAACTTGCCTTTTATAGCTTTTTCTCATCCCTGTGCATTTGATTTATTTTTGTTTGCTTGACATGCTCTTTGTCTATGCTCTACTTTGTTGCATTTCTGCAAGTTTCACCTTTAAACCTGCTTTGGTCTGGTGTATGTGAGCCCCTGCTACAATGGTAACACTATTTATTCGGCCAGGCAGGTTCCATCTAGGCCAGGGGCTCCCAACCTCGATTCTACAGATGGCTTGCTTAATAGTGGATGCATTAGTGATAACTTTTCAAAATTCTTTAGATTCTGGACTGGTTCCTGAGGATTGGGGGGTGGCTAATGTAACCCCGCTTTTTAAAAAAGGAGGGAGAGAGAAACCGGGGAATTATAGACCGGTTAACCTAACATCAGTTGTGGGGAAACTGCTAGAGTCAGTTATCAAAGATGTGATAACAGCACATTTGGAAAGCGGTGAAATGATCGGACAAAGTCAGCATGGATTTGTGAAAGGAAAATCATGTCTGACGAATCTCATAGAATTTTTTGAGGATGTAACTAGTAGAGTGGATAGAGGAGAACCAGTGGATGTGGTATATTTGGATTTTCAAAAGGATTTTGACAGGGTTCCACACAGGAGATTAGTGTGCAAACTTAAAGCACACGGTATTGGGGGTAAGGTATTGATGTGGATAGAGAATTATTTGGCAGACAGGAAGCAAAGAGTGGGAATAAACGGGACCTTTTCAGAATGGCAGGCAGTGACTAGTGGGGTACCGCAAGGCTCAGTGCTGGGACCCCAGTTGTTTAAAATATATATTAATGACATAGACGAAGGAATTAAATGCAGCATCTCCAAGTTTGAGGATGACCCGAAGCTGGGCGGCAGTGTTAGCTGTGAGGAGGATGCTAAGAAGATGTAGGGTGACTTGGATAGTTTGGGTGAGTGGGCAAATTCATGGCAGATGCAATTTAATGTGGATAAATGTGAGCTTATCCACTTTGATGGCAAAAACAGGAAAACAGATTATTATCTGAATGGTGGCCGATTAGGAAAAGGGGAGGTGCAACGAGACCTGGGTGTCATTGTACACCAGTCATTAAAAGTGGGCATGCAGGTACAGTAGGCGGTGAAAAAGGCGAATGGTATGCTGGCATTTATAGCGAGAGGATTCAAGTACAGGAGCAGGGAGGTACTACTACAGTTGTACAAGGCTTTGGTGAGACCACACCTGGAGTATTGTGTGCAGTTTTGGTCCCCTAATCTGAGGAAAGACATTCTTGCCATAGAGGGACTACAAAGAAGGTTCACCAGATTGACTCCTGGGATGGCAGTACTTTCATATGATGAAAGATTAGATCGGCTGGGCTTATACTCGTTGGAATTTAGAAGATTGAGGGGGTATCTTATTGAAACGTATAAAATCCTAAAGTGATTGGACAGGCTAGATGCAGGAAGATTGTTCCCGATGTTGGGGAAGTCCAGAATGAGGGGTCACAGTTTGAGGATAAAGGGGAAGCCTTTTAGGACCAAGATTAGGAAAAACTTCTTCACACAGAGAATGATGAATCCGTGGAATTCTCTGCCACAGGAAACAGCTGAGGCCAGTTCATTGGCTATATTTAAGAGGGAGTTAGATATGGCCCTTGTGGCTAAAGGGATCAGGGGGTATGGAGGGAAGGCAGGTACAGGGTTCTGAGTTAGATGATCAGCCATGATCATACTGAATGGCAGTGCAGGCTCGAATGGCCTACTCCTGCACCTATTTTCTATGTTTCTATGTTTCTATGTTTCTAGAATACAGTCTCAGGGATGGGTTTTCCAGTTTGACAAAGATGGCTTCTTTAACCCTTCTTTTGGGCAGGGAGAACAGGTGGTTTGAAAAAGGAGTTAAAGAGGCCATCTTTGTCAAACTGGAAAACCCATCTCTGAACAGAGGGAGTGAAGTATGACACCAACTATTAGATACTTACAATGCAATCCTAATATCTCTACCCCGGCATCACCACAACAGTTCACACCTACATTCATGCAAAGATAGTACTAATGACCCTTTCATTATCTCTACGACTCTTAACGACACCCAGGTGATTGCCAAACCTGTAAATAAATCACAGAGTTTATAAACTGGAAAACTATCCACCATGGATCAGAATCGAAGACCCTTCTTGGCTGAGTGGTGAAATGTCTTCTGGACAACACAGAAAGTCCAGTTGCCTTGATTCACTACTGCTTGAAATACCTTCCAATAATTTTCGAATGTTTCAAAGGTACATTTAATGTCAGAGAAATGAATACAATATACATCCTGAAATGCTTTTTCTTTGCAACCATCGACAAAAAAACAGAGGAGTGTCCCAAGGAATGAACAACAGTCAAATGTAGGAACCCTAAAGCTCCTCCCCGCCCAGCTCCCCCTCTCCTGCGCGTAAGCGGCAGCAAGCAACAATCCCCCCTCCCCCACTGGCAAAAAAATGCATTGACACCCACCACTGAGCACTCAAGCGTGAGCAAAGCAACAGCAAAGACACAGACTTGCAGTTACGAAAAAGACTTTGTGTTACACCCGGTATTCAACATACCACAGGCTCTCTCGCTCTCCCTAATAAAGAGGCATGTTTCACAGCGAGTGGGGAGATATAACAAACAACTCGCTGGTTTATACTGTTAAAAGTCCACAACCTCGCTTTTTTCTTTAGCTCTATGCCCAAAGATCACGAGTCTCTGGGCACACAGCCACAGATATTCTGACTCCCCCGATGACATATGGGTCTCCTCTTGCGACACCGACACTCGATCCGCCTGTTCTCAGAGCCCCGAGATCCTAAGCTTCTGAGGTCAAGCCGAATACTTAGGCCGAGTCTTTGGCATGCCAAACAACAATGGCCAGTTATGAAACCCCGAGAGCAGGCCCCATTCCCGCAACGAACTGTAGTCAGCGTGTAACTCCGGGTCAGGGTTTTCAAAAGAACCCTGAAAGGGAAAAATAAAGATATTAAAAATAGAAATAGAGCTGTTTCTTAAGATGCAAGCAAAGGAGTTGCAGTTTAGTGCCAACATCACTCCACTTCGCCTTCTTTAATGTCACATTGATGTCAGATTCACTGGCCTATAATTTCCTGGTTTCTTTTTAAAGCCTTTTTTAAACAACAGAACAACATTGGTTATCCTCCAATCCTCTGGTACGTCTACTAGGGCCACAGCAGTTACTGCATTTGCCTCCCACAGGGTCCGTGGGATACCTTGTCAGGCCCTGGGGATTTATCCACCCTGATTTGCCTCAGGGTAGCAAACACCTCCTCCTCTGTAATCTGTACAGGGTCCATGATGTTGATGCCACTTTCAGTACTGTGGTAAAGTCTTAGGCATCCTAGCTCTCTATATATGTGCCCAAGACTTTTGCACAATACTGTAGGATGCTGCGGGGTGACCTTCAAGAAGTTTCTAAACTTATGAAGAGCATAGATAGACCAATATCTTTTCCCCAAGAGAGACAGATTGACTTGGTGCACATTTTAAGAGGAGAGACATTTGAAGGAGAAGCAAATGGTATAGTTTTGCCACACAAAGGATAGTAAATATCTGGAATGTGCTGTGCCAGAGGAGGAGGTGAGGCTGACACAACTACAGCATTTCAGAGACATTTGGGTAGGCACTTGGACAGTTAAGATATCGAGGGATATTAGCAAAATGCGGGAAAATGGGACTAGTAGTGATTGGCTTCATGGTTGGCATCAGCTGAAAGGGCTTGTTTCTATGCTGTAAAATTCTTGACCCTGGACCTATATTCAGCATCTCTATTCCTGCAAAATTAGGATTAGCACCTTGCTAATTCACTGCGTTGTATCTACAGTCTTATTGAAAGAGTCAATGAGCAATCTGAAAAAACTATCACTATCACCATCACCTGATTTGCTTGAGGAAAAGTTCTTCTCCCCTGTTCCTTTGGATTCACTATCTCTGCTGGCAATGACCAGGGCTTTTGGAAGAAGAAAGAATGGGTCAGAAGCAGTTATTCCCAAGGTCAAGAGAGTTGGAATGTTGCTGATGTCCACAAATTTTCCATGCCTGGTCACCTGCATATGAATCAAATTTCAAATAGTCAAAACTCAGCTGTGATGGAATGGCAGAGTAGACTTGATGGGATGAATGGCCTAATTCTGCTCCTATGTCTTGTGGTCTTTACCTCACTTCTATCGACTCTGTATCCTTCTCATGAGTAAATACAGATGCAAAGAATGCATTTAAATCTCCCTCATCTCTTTTGGCTCCACACATAGATTACGATTCTGATCCTCCACAGGACCAATTTTGTCCCTTACATTCTGTTTGCTCTTAACATATCTGTAGAATCTCTTGGGACTCTCCTTCACCTTGTTTGCTAGGGCAACCTCATGCCTCCTTTTAGCCCTCCTGGTTTCTTAAGTGTTCTCTTGTGTTTCTTGTACTCTATAAGCATCTCATTTCTTCCTACCTGTCTATACCTGCTATCCACCTCCTTTATGTTTCTTAGCCAGGGCTTCAACATCTCCTGAACCAAGGTTCCCTACACATGTTATCTTCATCTTTTTATTCTGTCAAGCACATAAAAGCTTTGTACTTTCAAAATTATGCATCGGAAGGCCTCCCACTTTTCAAGTTCACTTTTGACAGAAAAGACCTGTTCCAATCCACACTTGCCACATAATTGCTGAAACCATCAAAATTGGCCTTTCTCCAATTTAGAGTCTCAACCCACAGGCCGGACCTACCTTTTTGTATATTTACTTTGAAACTAATGAAATTGTGGTCACTGGATCCAAACTTTTCCCCTACCCAGACTTCTGTCACGTGCCTTGACTCGTGTCCTAATTGCAGATCCAGTAGCACATGCTCTCCCATTGGAACTTCTACGTACTGATCAAGGAAACTTTTCTGAACACATTTGGCAAACTCTATCCCATCTAGTCCTTTTACAGCTATGGGATTCCCAGCTGATGTGTAGAAAGTTAAAATCACCTACTATAATAACTTTGCGACAGTTTGTAATCTCTGGCGTTCCCTGTGTTGCTTTCATGGAAGAGACCAAAAACAATCCCTTGGGTGCCTTTATTGACTCTGATGCAGAAGGGCACTTTTTGGACTTCGGACTGGCCAGAAGATTAAAAATCTCCTTTTAGTGTTTCAACTAGCGGCTTGTTGCCATAGCCCTGGATGGGAGTTCTTGATCTTTGATCCACTCAAGTTCAAGATTGGCCAGCGTGTGAAATCATCCAGCTCCATCTCATTTACTCCCCAGAAATACCACTCGTTCTAGGTCATCCTTGACTGTCATCCCAAAACCTGGGAGTCACTTGGACTACTGGTGTTGTTCTGTGCTGGTCAAACCAGGACAAAAAGAAATACCTCCAAAAGGGGCCTAAGACACCTTCTGAGTTACCTCCGGAAATACCTCCTGAGTTTACTTCTGAGGCAAACTCTGAGGCTACTTCTGACATAGCTCCCAAATTACCTGTTGAATCTTCCACATCTAACCCCCATGCACCTGATTTATTTAGAGTACCTCCAGAACCTTCAGACCTGATGGAAGTCTTCAGCAAGAAAAAGGGCACAACCCTACACCAATGATCTGCTGCTGGGTTCTTGTCCTCCTCCTGGGTTCTCTCTGTCAGCCCCAGAGAGAAAAACCATGGAGGACTACATCCAAGAAGCTCTGGTGTCTGAGTTTATACAACTGTCCACAGGTTTTTCTTCATCACCAAGAAGGATGGTGGAATAAGGGCCTGCATAGACTATAGGAGAGTAAGTACGATCACTGTTAAAAACCGGTTCTCTTGAACGTGGCATTTGAGATTCTCCGGGGAGCTACAATATTTACCAAATTGGACTTTTGATGCACCTGCAACCTAATCAACGCTTGTGAGGGAGATGAATGGAAAATGGGCCACTGCGAATATAGGGTTTTGCCTTTCATGTTCCAGCAGTATTTCAGGCCTTCACCGATGACGTGCTCCAGGAGATGCTACACCACTTTGTCTTGTCTACCTAGACGATATAGTCATTTTCTCCTGATCCACTCAAGAACATGTCCAGCACATTCAATGGGTTCTACAACAGCTTCTCTAGAATCAGTTATTCGTTAAGTTTGAGAAGAGCAAAGTCCATGTATTCACAGTCTCCTTCCTTGGATTTGTTTTATCTAATGGCTCTCTCTCTCTGGATATCCATCCCATAGGATGATGATGGTTTCTTTCAGTCAGTTAGTGGGGTTTGTTGAGGATATACCGCTCCTCAGAAAGGAACAGCGTGTGCATGAATGGATTTTAGGTGAGTAGGGGGTGGCACAGGTCCAGACCCACCCTCTCAACATCCCCTCCTGGATCCAGTGGCATGGTGGGGTCCAAGACGGCTGGGGGATGTTCTGTTGCAGTGAATGGCCAGACCAGGTTTCGATGCAAGGGATGCCCTTTCCGCGCTTCACGGCACGTGTTTGCTAGATGACTGTTGACCCTACGAGAGGGTTCATCTGCCCTTTGACAGGTCTTGTTTTTCATCCTGCAGGGTGTCTAGCCACCCTCCTCACCAGGCAAGCCTGGTGGGGGAGCCAGTTTAGTCGCCAACCACCCAACCATGCGACAGGTAGTGCTGGGTTACATGGTACCAGTAGCACTCAGATGAGTGACCTGACCTGTGGCAACCTACAAATGGATCTCAATAAGCTCCAGACCATGCACAATTGGCCACAACCCAACTCTGCGAAACAATTTGCCCACTTTTACAGGCAGATCATCCTCAATTTCAGTTCAGTGGTAGCACCACTCACCAACCTTACCAAGAAATCTACTGGACCCTTCCGCTGAACTCCAGAAGTCGAGGCGACTTTTGTGGAGTAAAACAAAGGTTCACATCTGCACCTATCCTAGTTCCTCCGGACCTGGACTTGGCTTTCATGGTGAAGATTGATGCATTGGACATGGGAGTAGGGGCCACCTTGTCCCAACAACCTGCCTCGGTCCACAAACCACATTGCTGCACCTTCTACTCATTCTGTCTTTCTTCCACAGAGGCAAAATATGACAATGGGAACTGGTAAATATTTAGCCATTAAAATGGTCGTCAATGAGTGACGGGACAGGTTGGAGGGGTCCAAACATCTGTTTGGTGTATGGACTGACCACAAAAGCCCAGCCTATGTCCAGGATGTAAAGAGGCTGAATTCCAGGCAGGCGTGTTTGTCTCTATTGTTTAGTAGGCTCAACTTCCTTATTACTTAATGCCCAAGATCACAAAATCATAAACCAGGTATCCTGTCTTCACAGTCTGAAGCATCTTACAGGGAGGAGAACTCTTCAACTATAGTTCCAGCTCCAGAGTGGTGGGACCCATCCGCTGGAACGTAGACTTGATAGTGCTCTGACCCCAAGAGCAGCATGGAACAGACCTGAGTACAGGTCCTCCCAGATGTATCTGTGTTCCCCAACCTGTTCGTTCTGAGGTGCTCAACTGGGACACCTCAGAGGTGCTTCAAAACTGGCTGGGCACCAAAGAGTGACTCGTACCCTAGAGTTCAAGTGAAGTTTGAATGGCCAGGCATGACTAAGACATCCAGGAACATCTCTTAGCATCTGCATCAAGGTCTGCTACAGCTTCTCACCATTCCTTTTCACCCTTGGCCCCATATTTCTAAGAACTTTGTCACTCGTCTTCCAGCATCTCAGGGTAATATAGTAATCATGGTGGTCATAAACCGATTCTCCAAGGCCTGCTGCTTCATACCTCTTCCCAAACTATCATCGGTTCAGGGACAACAAAACTGATATAAGATTATAAGACACAGAAGCAGAATTAGGCCATTTGGCCCATCAGGTCTGCTCTATCATTCAATCATGGCTGATCCTTTTTCCCTCTCCTCAGCCCCACTCCCCAGCCTTCTCCCTGTAACCTTTGATGCTGTGTCCAGTCAAGAACCTATCAATCTCTGCCTTAAATACACCCAACGACCTGACCACCACAGCTTCCTGTGGTAATGAATTATACAAATTCACCACCCTCTGGCTAAAGAAATTTCTTCGCATCATTACTTTAGATGGACACTCCTCCGTCCTGAGGATGCGCCCTCTTGTCTTAAGCTCCCCCACCATGGGAAACATCCTTTTCACATCTACTCTGTCTAGCCCTTTCAACATTTGAAAGGTTTCAATGAGAACCCCCTCATTCCTCTAAATTCCAGCGAGTACAGACCCAGAGCTATCAAATGTTCCTCGTATGATAACCCTTTCATTCCTCGAATCATCCTCTGAACCCTCTCCAATGCCAGTTCACCTTTTCTTAGATGAGGAGCCCAAACTGTTCCCAATAGTCAAGGTGAGGCCTCACCAGTGCCTCATAGAGCCTCAGCATCACATCCCTACTCTTGTATTCTAGACCTCTTAAAATGAATGCTAACATTGCATTTGCCTTCCTCTCTACCAACTCATCCTAGTTGTTAACCTTTAGAGTGTTCAGCACAAGGACTTCCAAGTCCCTTTGCACCTCAGATTTTTGGATTTTCTCTCCATTAACAAAATAGTTTGCACATTTATTTCTCCTACCAAAGTACATGACAATGAATTTTCCAACATCGTATTTTATTTGTCACTTTCTTGCCCATTCTCCTAATCTGTGTAGGTCCTTCTGTAGCCTTCCTGTTTCCTCAACACTATCTGCCCCTCCACTAATCTTCATATCATCTGCAAACTTGGCAACAAAAACCATCAATTCCATCATCTAAATCATTGACATACAGTATAAAAAGAAGCAGTCCCAACACCTACTCCTACGGAACACCGCTAGTCACTGGCAGCCAACCAGAAAAGGATTCTTTTAATCCCACTCGCTGCCTTCTACCAATCAGCCAATACTCTAACCATGTTAGTAACTATCCTGTAATACCACAGGCTCTTAACTTGGTAAGCAGCCTCATGTATGGCACCTTGCCAAAGGCATTCTGAAAGTCCAAATATACAATATCCACTACATCCCTGTTATCTAACCTACTTGTAATCTCTTCAAAGGATTCCAGCAGGTTTGTCAGACAAGATTTTCCCTTAAGGAAACCACGTCCTGTCTTGTCCTATGTCACCAAGTACTCCATAAACTCATCTTTAACAATTGATTCCAACATTTTCCCAACCACTGAGGTCAAGCTAACGGGTCTATAGTTTCCTTTCTGCTGTCTTCCTCCTTTCTTAAAGAGTGGAGTGACAATTGCAATTTTCCAGTCCTCTAGCACCTTTAGGTCTTTCAGCATTTTGAGCACTTTCTCCCTTGTGATAGTAACAGAACTTGCTTCTCTCCCCTCACACCCTTCAACATCTGGCACACTGCTAGTGCCTTCCACAGTGAAGTCAGAAGCAAAATACTCATTTAGTTCATCTGCCATCTCCTTATCTCCCATTACAATTTCTCCGGGCTCATTTTCAAACAGTCTTATATCCACTCTCATCTCTTTTATTCTTTACATACTTGAAAAAGCTTTTACTACCCACTTTGATGTTGTTTGCTAGCTTGCTTTCATACTTCATCTTTTCCCTCCTAATGATTCTTATAGTTCTCTGTGAATTTTTAAAAGATTCCCAATCCTCTATCTTCCACCTAATTTTTTCTTTGTTGGATGCCCTCTCTTTTGCTTTTACATTAGCTTTGACTTCCCTTGTCAGCCACAGTTGTACTATTTTGCCATTCGAGTACTTCTTCATTTTTGGAGTATATTTATCCTGCACCTTCCTCATTTTTCCCAGAAGCTCACGTCATTTGCTGTTTTGCTGTCATTCCTGCCACCATCTCCTTCCAATTTACTTTGGCCAGCTCCTCTCTCATACCACTGTAATTTCCTTTACTCCACTGAAATACTGCTGCATCAGACTTTACTTTCTGCCTATCAGATTTTGAGTTGAACTCAGTCAGATTGTGATCACTGGCTCCTAAGAGTTCTGTTACCTTAAGCTCACTATTCAGCTTCGGGTCATTACATAGCATCCAATCCAATAGGTTCAACAACAAACTGCTCTAAGAAGCCATCTCATAGGCATTCAACAAACTCTCTCTCTTGAGGTCCATTACGAGCCTGATTTTCCCAATCGACTTGCATATTGGAATCTCCCATGACTATCATAACATTGCCCTTTTGACACGCCTTTTCTGTTTCTGTTGTAACCTGCAGTCCACATCCCAGCTACTACTGGGAGGCCTGTATATAACTGCCATCAGGTCCTTTTACCCTTGCAGCTTCTTGACTCAACCCACAAGATTTCAACATCTTTTGATCCTATGTCACATCTTTCTAATGATTTGACACCATTCTTTACCAGCAGAGCCGTGCCACCCCCTCTGCCTACCTTCCTATCTTTCCAATACAATGTGTAATCTTGGACATTTAGCTCCCAACTACAACCATCCTTCAGCCACTACTCAGTAATGGCCACAACATCATACCCAACCATCTGTAATAGTGCCGCAAGATCTTATTTCTTATACTCCGTGCAATGAGATATTACAGTTGTATTTGCTACCCTCTTTGATTCTGTATCCCTAATGCACTGATACTTACCCTGCTGGCTGCAATTTTGTCCTGTCATCTGCCTGCCCTTCCTGACAACCCAAATGCATGCTGGTCTTTGCTTTTTTACAATCTATCCCATCCTGAGTCCCTTCATTCCAGTTCCCACTCCCCTGCCAAATTAGTTGAAACCTTCCCCAACAGCTCCACCAAACCTACCCGTGAGAATATTGGTTTCCCTCAGGTTCAGGCGCAACCGGTCACTTTTGTACAGGTCATACCTCCACCAGAAAAGATCCTAGTGATCCAAGAACCTGAAGCCCTGCCCCTGCACCAGTTTCTCAGCACGGGTCATCCTGTTTCTACCCTCACTGGTGCATGGCACAGGTAGCAATCCTTAAATTACTTCCCTAGAGGTCCTGTTTCTCAGTTTTCTACCTAGCTCTCCAAATACTCTTTTCAGGACCTCTTTGCTTCTCGTTCCTATGTCATTCATGCCAATATGTACCAAGACATCGGGCTGCATTCCCCCGCCCCTCAAAAATGCTGTGACCCGTGACCTTGGTACCTGGGAGGAAACATGCCATCCGAGTGTCCCATTCACATCCACAGAATCTCCTGTCTGTTTCCCAGACTGAGTCCCCTATCACTACCATTCCCCTCTTCTCCCTCTTTCCCTTCTGCACCACGGACCCATGCTGAGTTCCAGTAACCCTGTCTCTGTGGCATTCCTCTGGGTGGCGATCCCCCTCAACAGTATCCAAAATGGCATACTTATTATTGAGGAGAATGCTCTGCGCTGACTGCCAACTCACATTTCCATTTCTCCTGGCAGTCACTCAGCTGCCCACCGCTTGCAACTTTGGGGTGACAACTTCCCTGTAACTCTGATTATCTCCTCACTCTCCTGCGCAAACCGAAGGTCATCCAGTTGCTGCCCCAGATCCCTAACACGGTCTTCAAGGAGCTGCAGCCGATGCACTTCACGCAGATGTAGTTCCCCCGGAGACTCTGTGTCTCTCAGGACTCCAGCATTCAGCATGAAGAACACACAACTGCTATTTACTGCACTAGGTACCAGTAAGAGAAAAAAAGGGAAACTTAACAGAAACTTACCCGGAGACACTGCCTCTTTCGAGCCGAAGCCTCCTTATATTAGAGCACTTCTTCAGGATTCACAGTTTCCTCCAAGACCTCATCTCCAATGCAGTCCCCAGGTTGCCTCTAGGCTTTGGAAGGCCTTTTGAGGGCTCACTGGGACCTTTGCCAGTCTGTTATCTGTGTTCCATCCACAGAGCAATGGGCAAATAGAGAGGGTGAACCAGGACCTTGAGAGACGTCTGACCTCAGGGAACTCTACCGCCTGGAGTGACAGCCTGATCTGAGTGGAACTTGTGCACAACACACTTCAGCATTCGTCTATCAGGATGCCTCCTTTCAAATGCCAATTTGGCTACCATCCTCCACTGTTCCCAGAACAAAAAGCAGAGGTTGGGTTTTATCAGCAGACCCACTGGTCCAGAGATGTCACCAAAAATGAGTAAAAGATGAGAGTGGCATTATTGGTTAATTCTCAGCAACAATAAGACCAGGCCAACCACCAGGGAAGACAGGGACCAGCACTTCTTTCCAGTTAGTGGGTCTGGTGCTCAGCTAGAGATCACTTCATGTAAGTTGAGTCCAGAAAATTGGCCTCTTGATACATCAGTCCATTGAAAATCCTGTGACACTTCAACACAGTTGCCTATCGTCTACAAGTCATGGGCACCACGAGGATTCACCACGTATTCACGTATTCTGCCTCAAGCCGTTGCATGCCAGTCCTTTGGCTCCTGTTCCCAAACCTCCTCCACCTCCCCGAATTGTTGAGGAACAATCCACCGGTGCCTTTTGGACACACGCATTGTTTGAGGCAAAAGACAATTACCTCATGGATTAGGAGGGATATGACCCAGAGGAAAGATGCTGGATTCCTTCGTTGGACATCACGGTCCCTACCTTGATATAAGACTTTCACCAGCACCAGCCTGATCATCTTGTGGTTGGGTGGGAGTCTGTCATGGTCCTGACTGAACAGTGGCAGGCATCCAAGTTTTGGTGCTCCAATTCCCTAGAGTATAGTTAGCTGCCGCTCTCCCTTTAAGACTCAGACTGCCAGTTATTGCCAGCCACACTTCTTCATGGAAAGTCTGTACTTAAAGGCCTTGTGCTGAGCACTCTGTGCTCTATTGTAAGAGTTCAATTTCTAGTACGACAGTTTGAGATTTCACCTTTGAATTTCATTTGTGTCGTCTTGTTTATTTTGAGTCTGAGTAAACGCTAGACTTTACTCTGCACTTAGGTTCACGACCATTACACAGTGAAAGATCTTCTACATCAATTCCAGCTTCCTGGAGTTTCCATTAATTCCAAGGTTGCCCAAAAAACTCTCATAATCCCAATCCTGATTAGTGAGCACTACTAATCATCTAGGATAGAGAACTCCAGATTCTCGACTCTCTGGGCGAAGGTGTTTCTCCTGCACAGGTGATCCCCTCATTCTGAGGCAACAGCACTTAGGTTAAGTATTCATTTCATGAAACACCTGCAAACTACCATTGAAAGTGAAAGGGCAATGGTATGTGGCTTTTGATCTGTCATGGCAAAAGGGAGTTCCTTAACGTAGCGTTGGAACAAATAGGAGTCAACCATCTGGGGGAGGCTGCAATTGAAGATGAAATGAGATAAATGTCCTAGCAGAAAGAGTAAAGAGATGGGACAGATTTTAAACTAATAAGATTGTTGGTGGGAATAGAAACAGTGGGTAAGTGGGAAATTATCATTTACAACCATAAATGTGAAAGAAACAGGGGAGAGCTTGAGCAGATTATACAAGGAAAAATATAAATGACCAGAGAGCGATAGAGCAGGCATGTAAAAAGATTACCAAAAGGAAATGGAGGGAACGGCTCCCAAAACTGAGTAAAACTGTGTCTGCAATAAAATAAAAAGAGCTGAAAGCCATAATCATTGTAGATATAAGTCAATATAAGGCAGCAGAAAATATACAGTCATATAGTTATAGAGAAATACAGCAAGGAAACAGGCCCTTCAGCCCAACTGGTCCATGCTGGCCATGCTATCTTCCCTGATAGTTCCATGTGTCTGTGTTTGACCCAGAACCCTCCAAGCACTTCTCTTTCATGCCTCCTATCCAAATGTGTCTTAAATGGTGAAATAGTACCCATCTCGACCACTTCCTCTGGCAGCTCATTCCAGGTAACCGCTACCCTTTACATAAAGAAGTTCTTTCTCAGGTCCCTTTCAAATGCTTCTCCTCTTATGCCTGTGCCCTCTAGTTTTGGACTCCTCAATTCTGGGGAAAAGACTATGACTGTCGAATTTATGATTTTATAAACTTCTATGATGTCAACTCTCATTCTCGTACACTTCAAGGAAAGCCAGAAATTGAAGATTGCAGGGTACAAAATGTAAGCGATGCAAAAGAAAAACAAGAGTTGGGTTAGCAGGAAAGTTATTTTGTAAACCAGTAAGGCAATAGACTCTGTGTGAAAGAAATAAAAGATCATTGGTGGAGGGAGAATACTGACAGAAAAATGCAGACTGGGAAAAATATCATTTAATAACAACAATGGATAATTTTAAGTGCTGCAAAATTAATTGAACAGATAAGTGAGGTCTAAGGGGAAAAGAGTTTCCACTATCTGGACAGGACTCTTTCCTAATCCAATGTGTAGGAATCCCAATGAAGGAATATTGACTATTTGATACAATAATATAAAGTGTACCAGAGCTGATAAGAGCAGGGAAATTTCTCGACAAAATTGATCAAAAAATATGCACTTTGAAATAATGACTGAATGTTCCTGAATTTCACAATGATTGGATACTAAGCTGGAGAAAAGTCCACTCTGAGCCAATGCTGAGGGATTGATATCGGACAGTAATCATTTTTTGACACATTGGGTAAAGACATGGATTTCCTTCCTCATTGGACGTTGGTGAATTAAACCATCCATTAGGCTTATATCAGGTGACACAAGTTTACATCTTAAAAATCCACTGTGTGATTTTAAACTCCTTCCTCTTACAAATCCGGTAAGATAAACATGTCAACAAGCAGAGGTTTAATTATTTAATTTAATTACTTGCTTGAATTTCTTTCAGATGCCTGACTGAGAAGGGTGATGTCACTTTCATCAAAGATACAACTGTCTTTGAGAACACTGATGGTATGTGTGAGTTTCTGCCTGAATTGTTAGTATTCTCAGTGATGGTCTAACTCGTGATGGAAGGGCTGAGAAATTGATTAAATACGGATATGCCGTCTGGTGGTGTAGTGGCATCCGCACGAGACTTCGAGGCAAATGGTCCCAGGTTCAAATTCAGATGGCTCTTTGTACGCTTTCAATCCGTGCTGGGTTCAGTGTCCAGCTAGCAATTTGACCTCATTATAATTCAGACAAATGCTAAAAAAAATGGCAAGGTTGCTGCCTGATGTGCCACAAGGCATAGAGAGAAACATCCACATGGTGATATAATGCACTAATCTTCTACTGGATTTGCTTGCTTTTTTGTTGTAGATGATTGGAGCATGAAGTAGGCCTTCAACCCCTCAGACTGGCTCAACCATCCAATATGCCTTTATTCCATGTCCCTTAAAACTCTGTTACTTAACAACTCTATCATATATGTAGTATTTCAGTTGGTCTATGAAAGGATATTTTGTGAGATGCAACTAGTTCCATTGTGGATACATGGTATGTTTTTGTAGGCCTTAGTTAGGTTCCTGATGACCGTGTCATGAACAGCACAGAGTGAATGGCCTTCCACATTGCAATATAACTCAGGTCACTTGTCACAATGGGTATATATAGCTTATAGATGATTCTTTGCCTATACACACAAGTGTTAACCAGAGGGTTAAAGTATGTTAATATTAATTAAAAGCCCATCCATACCTGAATCAAAGAACTTACCAAGACCTATAATTCTTCTTTATGCTAAGCTCCTGTATCCTTATCAGATCCTTGGTAGTTTCAGCTGCCTCAAACCTAAAGCCCTCAGACCCTCCTCCATTAATCCTCTTTTTGCACCCAGCTGAACAACTCTCTACCTGTTCGCCACTAATTCCCCATCTTTCTTCTTGCCCTTCTGATCTCTCCCACCCCAATCTTCTCCCAGCCGCCAACACCTTCCATGATAATTGGCTCCTTTTCTGAGATTTACTCCTCCCCACCCCACCACACTCCCACCCAACTCCCCGCCCCCACCCTCACCATTCTCCTGTCCCAAGTCCATGCTCTGACATGAAAGAAACGAGCACTGTGGGCTGCCACCATAACTTAATGGACTGTCAGTGAAGGGGCAGAAGCAGTGAGACAGATAGACTCAAGTAGAGCAAATAGAAATGTGAATAAGTGGTGCTCCAGTGAGCACCCACTAAATAAAGGTACAAGTCACTGTAACAGTTTGACTTTTTTAGTCAGAAATTTGCTTCCTGAACCCTTTTACTGACTGTGACTTTATCTTCAAAAGTTTTAATCTGTTTGTTTTGAGATTCCAATGGTTGTTTAAAATAATCAGCACCTTTAAGTATCTTTTTCAATTTTGCTGGAGCCATTGCTATATTTGTAAGTTGTTTCCCACTTGAGTCTTCCAATCGCGAAGGGCGAACACAGAGTCATTGGTGTGTGTGGGGGTGAGGGGGACTGGACCCCGTCCTATCATGGTGGATGTGGAGAGGCTCGGAGTGATTGGCAGGAATTGCTCATCGGACCCAGGCCTTGGGATACCACGCGGGAGAGGGTCCTGCACTACATGAGCCGTCTCATGGGGATGCCTACCGTGCCCTTCCGTGCCACTCCAAAGCAGTTCCTGCACGAGCTGCTCTTGCACACCTTTCACTTCCTTGCCGTTGTCTACTAATCAGGCTCATCTTGGTGATCTGTTTTACCATCTGGCAGTGGAGGAGGTCCCCCGTGGAAATCTCTTCATGCACGGGTCTTTCTCCTGTATTTAGGGGACTTGGGCTGGAAGATGTCGCATAGGGCAGTCCCTTGCAACAAGTTCACTGACACCCCATCCAGCTGTCCATTCTGTGGCCGGGAGGAGTCAGTGTACCACGCTTATGTGGAGTGGGAGAGGTTGCAGACCCTATTTGAGTATCTGAAGGGGCTGCTGCTCAGGTCTGGCTGCACTTCAGCCCCGTGCTCCTCACGTGTGGGCATCCAGTACAGAAGGGGACGGGAAACGAGGAGGATCCACTGGTGGGCTTGCCCCTGGGCCTGGCACAGGTCTCGGTGGCAGAAAGTCAAAGGCTCTGCCAGGGCTGACTGCCTGCCTGCTCCTCTTCCAAGGATATGTTTGTGCCTGGCTGTCCTCAGGCAGGGAGCATGTGGTCCTAATGGGTATTGTAGGGGATTTCCTGGAGCAGTGTGGCCCTCCAGGGAATTGACTGGTTTATAGACAGTAGTAAGCATATTCTAATTTGAATTTATTCACTGTCTTGTTCAGACTTAATGCTTATACTTTGTGTATTTGTTGTGTAAATAAACTTTTATAGTTTTGTAAAATAACAGACTTTTTTGTGTCTGTTGTTGCACTAGGTCTGTGAAATGACTCAGAGGATTGTAATTCTTCATCATTAACCTTATCAGAATTGTCTATAGGCCTAGACCTAGAAACTTCATCTTCCATGTCACATCTTCTCTTCAAAAATTGCCACTGTGGACCATCTTTAGAATGAAAAGTTCCCTCTAATTTTCTATTACTCCAGTGGAGTTTGTTCACTCCCATAAGTCAGTCAGCAGCATGCAAGGGGAAGTTGGGGGAGGTAATTTGGGAGGGAGAGGCTGATGACACAGACCAAGTTGGGCGAGTCTGTTCAATGCTTGGAAAATGCACTTGATGCTCCTCATTAGCCTAGTGTCCTCCTCTCCATGTAATACAGCACTCTTCAGTTATCAGCCTACCATCTTCCCCCCGTGCAATACAGTACTCTACAGTTATCAGCCTACTGTCTTCCCCTCCATGCAATGCACTGCTCACCAATTATCAGCCTAACATCCTTCCCATGGTGTAATACAGCACTCACCATCAGCCTACCGTCTTTCCCTCCATACAATACAGTGCTCACTAATTATCAACCTACCATCCTCCCCTCTGCGCAATATAGCCCTCACTAATTATCAACGGCCTCCCTTATCTCACATTAATAACTAAGAACAAATATGGTCCTACTGTGCACTGCCATACTGGGCTGAGGGACCCCGAATGAGTTTGCTAATGGCACTGCTTGGTCACTAACCACCACAGCGAGTGCTAGCATGGCAGATTGCGTGAAATTCAAAAAATGGTATTTATTTTTTTAACTTCTGACAACAACAGTTACTGTTGTGATCGGCAAATTTATAGGTGGCGGTTTGAGCTGTGCCTTGCCACACAGTCATGGCTTTAGAGAGAGTAAACCAGTGGGCTAGGCATGGATCTTTGGGGTGTGTCAGTGGTGACTGGCAGTGAGGAGGAGATGTTGTTTTCAACCTGCACTGACTGTGGTCTCCTGGTGAGGAAGTGAAAGAACCAGTTGGAGAGGGAGATTCGGAGGCCCAGGCAAATTGCAGCATGTCCAGGTCTTTGCTCAGGTAGGAGTTGATTCTGGCCAAGACCAACCTCTCAAAGCACTTCATCACAGGAAATGTGAGTGCTATTGGGCACTAGTCGATGAGACAGATCTCCCTGCTCTTCGCAGGCAATGGTATAATTGTTGCCCATTTGAAGCAGGTGGGGACCTCTAACTGCAGCAATGAGCAATTGACTCTCGCCAGCTGGTTGGTGCAGGTTTTCAGTGCCCTACCAGGTATACCATTGGGACCTGATGCATTGCAAGGATTCACCCTCCTGAAAGATGTTCTGGCATTAGCCTCTGAGACAGAGATCACAGGGTCACTGGAAACCACAGGTATCCTCATTGCTGTGGTTTTATTCTCCCTTTGAAAGCATGATCATCTGGAAGTGAAGCATTGCAGCCTTTCACGATGTTCGGTTGTGTCTCGTAGGAAGCAACGCCCTGCCAACCCTGCCAGAGCTGGCCTGCAACCGATTTTGTCTCTAACTTCAATTGGAATTGTTTTTCCACTCTTAACATAGCCTCCCATTGGTTGTATCTGGAATTCCTGTATCATTCTGGATCACTGGTCTTGAATGTCACAGATCTAGCCCTCAGCAGACTGCAAATCTCCTGGTTCACCCACTGCATTTCGTTTGGCTGTGCCCGGTTTGTTCTCGAAGGTGCACACTCACCCACAAAGGAGTTGGTGACGACCATGGCATATTCATTCCAATTCGAAGATGAACCCCTGAATATTGTCCAGTCTCCCGATTCAAAGCAGTCCTGTAGACACTTCTCCACCTCCCTTGACAATACCATCATGGTCCTCACCACTGGTGCTGCGGTATGTAGTCTCTGCCTGTATGCTGGGAGTAGAAGTACAGCCAAGTGATCGGACTTGACAAAGTGCGGGTGTGGGATAGAATGATAAGCGTTTTTGATGGTGGTGTAACACTTTAACTAACAGTGGTCAAGTATGTTGGCTGCTCAGGTGATATATTGGTGATAGTTTGTCAGAGACATCAGCTGCATCTTCTCCTGAAGGGAGGTAATCAAACCTGGATAGCAAGAAGGCCGATTGTTTTGGTGTTTTTTAGAATATGTACCCCTTCTTTGTATATTGTAATGGACCTACGTTTTCCTTTCAAGGTAATTTGCAGGAGGATTGGGCTGAAGGTCTCAAGTCCGGTGATTACAGGCTTCTGTGCCTAAATGGCTCCCAGGCTGCTGTGACAGATTACAAGACGTGTCACCTGGCTCAAGTACCTGCTCAAACTGTTGTATCCCGAAGAGATATGAGGGATCGAGTCTTGAGTTTTTTAAAAGAGGAGCAAGTGAGTACTTCTATTTCAGTTGCACTCAACATGAGCCTCTCAAGCCTGTCTTTGTACGTCGCAAGTGTTTAGAACACAATTTGGGGTCCAATCATCTGTATTTCAGGACTTTGAGTTTGACCTATGCCCAGTGGAAGCCATAGTAATGCAGCCCATTGGGTTTGCACCAACCATCATGTATACATTACAATAATTGAACAGTAACCACACTTTTTATTTATGGGTCACATTCCCAAGGAGCTCTTCCCAATCCCCCTACCCAGATTTTACCACTCACCTACACACCAGTGGCAATTTTTAGTGGCCAATTATCCTATTAAATCTCACACCTTTGGGATGAGGGAAGAAAGCGGGGCACCCAGAGGAGAGCCACACAGACACAGGAGAAATCTGCAAATTCTACACAGACCAGAGTTCAGTATCAAAGATGGGTCACCAGAGCTTTGAGGATTCAGCTCGACCAACTGCACCACTGTGTAACAAGTCTCTGCAGCGTTTGATCTGGCAGTGCAAAGGGAACTCTGTCTCTATCTAACTGTGCCACGGCTAGCCTTTAACAATCCTCAACAAGTGGAGCTTATTTTGGCTAAACATTGTTCGGATAAATGTCCCATCTGCCAACCGCAAATAATCTTCAGGAAAGGGACACACCAGCAAGCAGAAAGTTATAGAGGGAAGATCAAATCATTGCAAAGAATCTGAGAATAGTGAATGATATGGACTCGCATGGTTAGTTCAGTGTTGAAACCACTCCGGTTTCCTTGTCTGCATAAGTCTAGGGAAGACAACCCCTGGCCCCACCAAACTCTAAAGACTGAAGCACACTTGATCCCACCCCAGACCTCAGTCTGTGTGGATGCTGTGTCACTTCCTACCCTGTTACAAATTACTGCCAAGAAATAACAGACAGCACACTGCATATGATTAAAGGAATTATATTTATGAATCTTAACTAAAGGGTGAGTAAGGAATAACAAAAAAGAAAAGGGCCCATTCTAATTAAACAGTCAAATGTGCACAAGTTAGAGCTCATCTTGAACTTCTCTGTCACTCACGCGCTGGGCCCTAGGTCAATGTAAAAGCATACACCACCTTCCGAACGTCACTCGCAATCCATCTCAAACAAACGGATCTCCCACAGGATTGTACATTACGACTGGTTCTCCCCAGTGTCTTCTCTCTTCATCTCCCCTCAAACAAAAGCCCAAGCCCAACCTTTATTGTCTCTCATCAAGAAAACCTCCCGCTAATTGGATGGCACACATTCGACGTCATCCCTTATCTTCAACAATAACCCAAACAGTCTGAAAGCAGAACAAACAGCTCTTACAGAGCTGCTAAATGAAATACCTACAGCAAAACAGTAAAGATGTGAACCAGGGCATCACAATGTCAATGCCTCCACGCATTCCGGTGAGTAATTTGTGTACGCCAGCGTATCTTCTACAGGCATTAACTATGTTACCACTCATTACAGAAGAAATACGGCCGCAATGGGACAGAGAAAGAGAGGTTCTCGATGTTCAGTACAAACAATTTGTACTCCTGGGGTATTCTGTTTGCATCCAGCACCCAGTGTCTGGTTGAAGTGTTAACCACAAGTTACAGAGAATTCTTAGGTGAAGGATATGTCAAAGCAATGGAAGGCCTCCACAGCTGTGTCCCACCAGGTAACTTTACTGCTTCACTTCATTGCAAAAGGCTGCACAAAGTAATACCCATGTCTTGAAGGTGTTAAATACCTGAGTCCTGGGAAAGAGACACGCTATTCTCTCTGCTCTGCTCATTGGAGTAGTATCATCATGTAAAAAAAGTGAATGAGAGGGATGTCACAGAAATGAACAAATCGAGTTTGTAGTTAAATCACACCAATCATGTTGCAATATACGCATCACAGGTGCTGATGACGAAAATGGTCGCTAAGCCAGAGAATAGTGGATAAGAAATGATCAGATGGAAGACTTTAACTTGGACAGAGGGGACAGAATGGTTGAAGGTACAGGAAGAGATAGCCAGAGCAAGAATCTTGGCCACTGAGCTTTCCACAGAGTGAAAGCAGATATTGTCCACAATCTGAAGATCTTTTAATTAAATGTATGGGGACAGAAAATAATCATAAATGACTTGCAGAATTCTGAAATTTATACTGAAGAATCAGAATAGAAAAAGTAATACCCATTATGTACTGAGCAGGGTGGAGTCTAACTAGAGTTGTGTTAATGCTTCTAGGTTCCACACATCGAGAAGGATAAATGGGCAGTTCGGTGTAGAATTACTAGAGAGCAATATGGACCTCAAAGTTTAAATGATAAAATGAGATTACACTACCTATGTTTTATTACTTGGAATTTATAAATTTAAGGATGATTTAATTGGAGTTACTGAGGAAATAAGGGGCATTGAATGAGTAGGGGGAAAGTATCAATTTTTATGGCTCGGTAAGGCTACGACCCAGGGAAGTTTGGTTGCTGGTGGTGGGAAGGATTAGTAGCTGGGGGAAATGGTGTTGGTGGGACATAGACAAAATATAACCATCTTTCAGAAGGTTAGGAAATATTTCCACATATAATGAACTATAGAACCTTATCCTCAACATGGTTTGATGCAAGGATGATAAGACCTATGATTTCTTAAGGCAAGATTTGAAGACATATGGGACAGAGAATGACAAGTGAAGTTGGGTTAGAGAACATCCCTGACCTAAAAGCCTGGTGGAACTAGCACGTGGGCTGAATTATATCCACTCTTCCTACATTACTGTAAGTGAACAGTTGGAAGTGCAACACACCAGTAGTTGATGACTTTTTGTAATCTCTGTCTTTGCAGATGGTCCTGCTGCTTCTTGTTTTCAGCAGTAAGTAGGCCCATGGTGAAACCTCACTGAGTTCCCTGTTTGAGACCTACTGGCTCCTGGAAGATGGGCTAATGTTCTCCATTTGCAGCACATCAATGTCCACCCGATTTCCAGCTGAATTGGTTATTTTGTTTTAAAGTCCATTAGTACAATGTAGCATGATCTCATTCTGTCTCTGTAACAATAAATAAACTCCATTAGTAATCTCATTCTTTTAAGTGTGTGGCTGTGAAGATCAACAATTGTAGGAGCATACAGGCCGTCTTCAGGTAACAAACAGGTTCCACTTTTACAGATGTCCATACGTCAGAAAATTAATAAACACTCAACATTGTAAACGTAGTTCCACAACATATTAACAAATGACAACAAAAGCACATGACACTTACAAGAACAATTATAAAAATATGAGCAAGAGAGAGGAAACTAGTTCTGGTATTCAGAGTAATGATAATGAATGTGTGTATGTACATTGGACTTATGAATTCAATATTATATGAACTTGCTCATCTTTACAGATGTCCCTAAGTTGTGTGTTTGTAACCTGGGCATGGTCTGTATACAGCAAATGGCCTGAGGTGGAAGGAAAATGTTGATATATTCTAGTGCTGGATGAATATAATGGATTCTCCTTTTATCTGTTCTGATAAAGTCCATTCCAGTAGTTCTCTCTGCTCTAGTACAGAACCAGCAAAGCCCACTTGAAGAGATGACTCCATAAGAACATAAGCGTAGGAGCAGAATGAGGCTATTTGGCCCATCAAGCCTGCTCCACCATCCAATCATGACTCATCTTTTTTCCCTCTCCTCAGCCCGGCCTTCTCCGTGTAACTTCTGATGCTATGTCCAATCAAGAACCTATCAAGCTCTGCCTTAAATACACTCAATGACCTGGCCTCCACCGCTACCTGTGGTAACAAATTCCACAAATTCACCACCCTCTGGCTAAAGAAAATTCTCCGCATCTCTGTTTTAAATGGATGCCCCTATCCTGAGGTTGTGCCCTCTTGTTCTAGACTCCCCCACCATGGGAAACATCTTTGCCACATCTACTCTGTCTAGGCCTTTCAACATTCGAAATGTTTCAATGAGATGCCCCCTCATCTTTCTAAATTCCAGCGAGTACAGGCCCAGAGCCATCAAACATTATGATAACCCTTTCGTTCCTGGAATCATCCTTGTGAACTTCCTCTGAACCCTCCCTAATGCCAGCATATCTTTTCTTAGATAACAAGCCCAAAACTGTTCACACTACTCAAGGTGAGGCCTCACCAGTGCCTTATATAGCCTCAACATTGCATCCCTGCTCTTATATTCTAAACCTCTTGAAAGGAATGCTAACCTTGCATTTGCCTTCCTCACCACCCACTCAACTCGCAAATTAACCTTTAGGGTGTTCTGCACAAGGACTCTCAAGTCAAAGGTTTCAAAGGTACACCTAATATCAAAGAAATGTATACAATGTACATCCTGAAATGCTTTTTCTTCACAACCATCCACAAAAACAGAGGAGTGCCCCCAAAGAATGAAGGACAGTTTAATGATACAACCTCAAAGTCCCAACCCCAGCTTCCCTCCCTCCCGTGCGTAAGCGGCAGCAAGCAACAATCCTCCCTCCCCCCACCGGCCAGTTGTGAAACCCCGAGATCGGGTCCCATTCCTGCAAGGAACCATAGTCAGCATGTAACTCCAGGTCAGGGTCTTCAAAAGAACCCTGAAAGGGAAAAATAGAGATATTAAAGATAGAAATAGAGCTGTTTCTGAAGATGCCAGCAAAGGAGTCGCTGTTAGGTGCCATTAACCCTCCTAAGCTCTGCTTTCCTTTTGCATCTCAGATTTTGGGATTTTCTCCCATTTAGAAAATAGTCTGCACAATTATTTCTTCTACTAAAGTGCATGACCATGCATTTTCCAACATTGTATTTCACTTGCCACTTTCTTGCTCATTCTCCTAATCTGTCTAAGTTCTTCTGCAGCATTCCTGTTTCCTCAACTCTACTTGCCCCTCCACTAATCTTCATATCATCTGCAAACTTGGCAACAAAGCTATGTATTCCATCATCTAAATCATTAATATACAGCATTAAAAGAAGCGGTTTCATCACCAACCCCTGCTGAACACCACTAATCACTGGCAGCCAACCAGTAAGGGATGCTTTTATTCCCACTCGTTGCCCCTTTCCAATCAACCAATGCTCTAAACATGCCAGTAGCTTTCCTGTAATACCATGGTAAGCAGCCTCATGTGTGACACCTTGACAAAGGCCTTCTGAAAGTCCACACAACAACCACAGTATCCCCTTTATCTACCCTACTTTCTGTGTACATACATCTACTGATGCTTCTGGACACATGTTCAGTGATGTTCCTGTAATCATCGGGTGTTTCGGGTCCTTCAACATCATACAACCTCCTCCAGGTGACCCAGCCGGGGCTGATCAGACCCCAGCTTGTGTCCAGATGACTAGCTACTTATGACTCCATGGCTCCCCTCTTTTGAGCCACAGCCATCTTGAGGCCCTCTCTGCCACATCTGTGGTACTGTGGATGGCTCTCCTCTTCCTCTGTACCTCGATGCCCAAAATGCTGCAGGCCCTAACTAAAGAACGGGCTATGAATCCCCTACAACCAACCTCCACTGGGAGACACCTCGCCCTCCATCCAGCCTGCTGACAGTTGCTGACCAGTCCTGCATACTTCGAGAGCTTCCTTTCAAAGGCCTCCTCCAAGCGATCTTCCCATGGGACTGTCAGCTCCAGCAGCACCACTTGCTTAGTCGACTCAGACACTAGGACAATGTCTGGTCACAGGTGGTGGCTGTGATATGGTTGGGGAACTTCAGCTGCCCTTCGAGGTCCACCAACAGCTGCCAGTGCCTTGCAGAGGTCAGAATGCCTGCAGATGTTCTTTTGGCAGGTATTGGCTGCTCCCCAGCCCTGACAAAGGCAATAGTCTGCTTGGAGGGTCGGGACCGCTTCGCCCACTCAACTCCTGCGCTGACGGCTTCAGCGATGGTCTTCAGGACCTGATCATGCCTCCACCTGTACCGTCCCTCACCAAGTGCCCTTGCACAGCCGCTGAGGATGTGCTCCAGGGTTCCTCGTTTGGATGAGAAATTGGGTGCGGTGTGGTTCGGCTTTCCAAAGATCAGCCCAGGTCACTTTCCTCTCAACCGCATTCTCCCATTTTGTCCAAGCTCCCTGTTGCCTCATTCCCACTGCCTTGCATGCTCTCATCTCCTCCACTACTGCTCTCACCTCCTCCTGAACTAGATGACGTCTTTCCTTCCCTCTGGTGTCCATTTGGGGAGTTGGAAAGGATCCTATCCCAGCTCGGCCTTGTGTGACCACTCCCACTAGCCTCCTGTGACACAGCCTCGCCTCTGCCTCCTGAACAGCTTCCTCTGCCCTCCACTTCCTGCCAGTACTTACTTGGATCCCTGCTCTAGCCATCTTCGGGTCACTTGATTCCCTATACTGTAGCACTTCTCTGGCTCTTGCTACCTTGAATTCTTCCTCCAATCTCCTCAAACAATTCCAACAGGTTCATCAGGCTAGATTTTCCCTTAAGGAAACCATGCTGACCTTGTCCTATCTTGTCCTGTGTCATCAAGTACTCCATAACCTCATCCTTAACGATTGTCTCCAACAATTAATTCTTTTCATTGTTTTCTGTAGGTTTTTAAAAGCTTCCCAATCCTCTATCTTCTTCCTAATTTTTGCTCAGTTGTATGTCCTCTTTTTTGCTTTTATTTTAGCTTTGGCTTCCCTTGTCAGCCATGGTTGTGCTATTTAACATTGAGCATTTCTTTGGTTTTGGAATATATCTATCCTGCACCTCCTTTATTTTTCCCAGAAAATCAAGCGAGTGCTGCTCTGCTATTACCCCTGCCAACATCTCTTTCTACTTTACTTTGGTCAACTCCTCTCTCCTGCCACTGTAATTTCTTTTCTTTCTTTCTTTATTAATCTTTTTATTGATTTAAAAGGAGCATAAATACAATCAAGAGGAAAATTATCTCAAATATATATATCAGTAACAATATAAACTGAGATTAAGATAGACATTGTCAAAATCATAGATATTATTAAACTAGTATAAAATATATAATAAAAAAAATGAAAATAGTAATTCTCCTCTTATCAGCTTATGAAGAGAAAAGAAAAAACATTGAGTTTTAAATGAAGAGAAAAAAAACCCACTACACTATATTTTAGATTTAGATTATGAAGACACGTAGTCCTCTTTTATTGTCATTTAGTAATGCATGCATTAAGAAATGATACAATATTTCCTCCGGTGTGATATCACAAAACACAGGACAGACCAAGACTGAAAAAACTAACAAAACCACATAATTATAACATATAGTTACAACAGTGCAACAATACCATAACTTAATGAAGAGCAGTCCATGGCACAGTAAAAAATTCAAAGTCTCTCAGATATCCCACATCTCACGCAGACGGGAGAAGGAAGAAAACTCTCCATGCCATGCCCGACCACAGTCTGACTCTGAGTTGTCCGAAAACTTCGAGCCTCCGATCAGCTCTCCGACACCGAGTACCAAGCACCATCTCTATCCGAATGATTCGACCTCAATCTTGGTCGCCAGCAGCCGGAAGATTTTCAATCTCCCAGTAACAGCAGCAGCGAACCTGCGTTTCAGAAATTTCTCCAGATGTTCCTCTGTGCTTTCACGTCTGTCTCCATCAAATCAGAATTGTCCACGGCCCCTATTTAATGGATACGATATCATCTTCACCGGAGAGATGTGCGTGCGCGGCGTGCTGCTATCTCCTCCTCCTCTCCAAAAAAAAAGGGACTGGGCAGTCCATTCTGAGGATACGACCAAAAAAAAGAAAAATCAACTTTCTGATCAAACCTAAAACTTCGAAAAAAGAGATTGAAAGGGTAGTAAATCAAATTAAATGAAAACATTGGATAAAAGGTCGCCAGATTTGCTCAAATTTAAAGGGTGTATCAAATGTCCAACTTTTTATTTTTTCTAAACTTAAACAGGACATAATGCAGGAGAGCCAATAAAAGACCGTAGGTGGATTAGAATCCTTCCACTTCAATAAAATGGCTCTCCTAGCCAGTAAGGTCAAAAAGGCTATCATGCATTGAGCGGAAACAGGAATATTTCCTGCTTCCAATGGGATAATCCCAAAAATTGCTGTAAGCAAGTTAGGTTGTAGATCCAGATCCAAAACTTTGGATAATATTTTAAAAACTTCTCTCCGAAAGTTATCCTGCTTTATACAAGACCAATACTCCTGAGTTGAAGTAGCCAGCTCAATATTACATCTGTCACAAATAGGATTGATATTGAAGAAAATATGCGCTAGTTTATCCTTTGACATATGGGCCCGGTGCACTACCTTGAACTGTATCAAGGAATGACGGGCACAAATAGATGAGTTATTAACCAAATGAAATATTTTACTCCATTGATTATCTGAAAATGATTCTTGAAATTCCAATTCCCCAAGCACGTTCAATTTTATCATTAGATATCACTCGTGAGTTCAATAACCACTTATAGATTATAGCCATCAACCCTTTTTGAAATGGTTTAAACTGAAAGAGAGTGTCTGTCATATTAGGTGGATAAGCAGAAGGGTAATTTGGCAACAAACCACGACCACGTAAAAAATTCCTAATCGATAAATATCTAAAAAAGTTAGATATTAGCTAAATCGTATTTATCCACTAACTGAGAAAAAGACCTTAAACAGTCCCCTAAAAACAAATCTGAAAAAGTTATTATTCCTATTATTCCCTTGGTTTTCCAAATTAAAAAGGCGTCATCCAAAATTGATGGTTTGAAAAAAATTGAAACTGAAACCAAAATGTATGTTTAATAATGGGATTAAAATCTTGTCTATTAATCTTAGAAAACCAAAAAGGAAGAGGAGCTCCCAATAAAGAGGCCAAAGAGAATCCTTTCACTGAGTTTACCTCCAAATCCAACCATGAAGAACATTCATGTATATCTGAATAGTGAATCCAAAAAGTAATATATCGAATATTAATTGCCCAATAGTACATTCTAAAATTTGGCAAAGCCATACCACCATCCTTTTCTGCAATAAGGGTTTACTCAATCTAGGATTATTATTGTTCCAAATATAAAATAAGATTATAGCATCTATTCTGTCAAAGAACTTTTTAGGAACGAAGGAAGGAACTGCCTGAAATATATATAAAAATTTTGGTAAAACTATAATTTTAATAGCATTAATTTGACATATTAATGATAATGTCATAGGCGACCATTTAAAAAGCATTTGTTTGGTGTAGCCAATTAATGGAAACAATTGTATGTATAGAGATCCTTAAAATTTTTAGTGATTTTAATACCAAGATAGGTAAAGTAATTTTTAGCAATACTAAAAGGTACTTGATGATTTGGATCTGGGTAATTATTAATAGGAAATAATTCACTTTTATGCAAATTTAATTTAAACCCAGAAAAACTACTGAATTCAGAAAATATTGATAACATAGAAAGAATACATTTCCTAGGATCTGAAATATAAACTAACAGGTCATCTGCATATAACGAAACCTTGTGTATTTTGTCCCCTCTCTTAATACCCTGAACAGTGTTAGAATCTCTAAGAGCAATAGCAAGGGGTTCTAAGGCCAAGTGAAATAATAAAGGGCTAAGAGGGCATCCCTGTCGAGTAATTTCCTTTACTCCACTGAAATACTGCTAAGTCAGACTTTACTTTCTCCCTATCAAATTTCAAGTTGAACTCAATCGTAATCTGATCATTGTCGCTTAAGGTTTCCTTTACCATAAGCTCCCTAATCACCCCCGGTTCATTAAGTAACACCCAATCGAGTACAATTATTCCCGTAGTAGGTTCAATGACAAATTGCTCTAAAATGTTAAAATGTCTGACCTCTCTTCGGCATTCAACAAACTCACTCTCTTGAGATCCTTTACCAACCTAATTTTCCCAATTGACCTGCATGCTAAAATCTCCCATGACTATCATAACATTGCCCTTTTGACATACCTTTTCTATTTCCCATTGTAATCTGTAGTACACATCCCAGCTACTGTTTGGAGGCTTGTGTATAACTGCCGTCAATATCCGTTGACCCTTGCAGTTTCTTAACTCCCTTGCAGTTGAACCCACAAGGATTCAACATCTTCTGATCCTATGTCAAATCCTTCTACTGATTTGATGCCATTCTTTACCAGCAGAGCCGTGTCACCCTCTCTGCCTACCTTCCTATCCCTCCAATACAACCTGTAACCTTGGACATTTAGCTCCCAACTACAAGCATCATTCAGCATGGTAATCTAACACACATCAGCCCATGCCTGAATGCTGTTTAGGACTCCCTGTCTGAAAGCATAGGCTGCTTCATTTTCTGAAGGGTTGCAAACAGAACTGAACACTGTGCAAGCTTCAGTGAATGTCCCCACCACCCCTTCCTGATCTTCTGATAGAAGGAAGGTCATTAACGAAACAGATGTAGGTCCAGGATCCCATCTGAGGAACATCTGCAGTGATATCCTGGGCTAAGTTGATCAACCTGTGACAATCACCAACACTATTCTTTGAGGGAAGTAGATGTCAGTGTTGTAACTGTACTAGCATCAGGATCTTTATAAAGTTATTGGTAAGTTTAATTTGATAGCAGTAACAAGGGCAGCAGCTTCCATACTTTGAAGTTGATTGAGAGTAAGTTAACAAAGGGTATTTAATCAGATTGGATTTGTTCTACTTTTTATGAATGGGACCTACCTGGGCAATTTTTAGTATTGGCAGATGCCAATGGTGTTACCGTACTGACCTCCGTACCAGGGACATCCTGAGACATAGTGCTTCTACTTGAAAATCTCCTCAGAAATCTCCCAGTGAAAGAGAAATTGTTGAGGGTGAGGACCAGTTCTGCCAGACAGAGGAATGTGGTGGTGGAGAGGAACTGGTCGTGTCTTTTTTTTTGAAAGAAGAAGAGAGCTTTAAGGCCTTCTTCATGGGGGATAGTAGTGTATAGTGACATCTATGATGAAAATAAGATGATTAGGGTCAGGGCATTGAAAGTTGTTGAGGAGATCGAGAGCATATGAGGTGTCATGGATGTAGGTGGGAAGGGACTGAACCAAGGAGGAAAGTATAGAGTTGAGGCATGTGGCCAAGTGGTTACGGCGTTGGGCTCACGATCTGAAGGTCGTGGGTTCGAGTCTCGGCCAAGGCAGCGTGTTGTGTCTTTGAGCAAGGCACTTAACCACACACTGCTCCAGTCCACCCAGCTGAAAATGGGTACCGGCAAATGCTGGGGGTTAACCTCAAGGTAGACTGGCGTCCTATCTGGGGGGGTGGGGGGGGGGAATGTCTTGTACTCTCAGTCGCTTCACTCCACAGAAATCAGCATAAGCGCTGGCCTGATGGACCACAAAGCTCGGGACAGACTTTAACTTTAAAAAATGTGAGCACGAGTTCATTAGCCCAGGAGCAGGCAGAGACAATGGGCCTAACCAGACAGTCAGGTTTGTGAAACAAGCAGTACAGGGTAAGGGAACTATGAAGTTGGTGGCATTGGCTGGGTTGGTGATGGTGTGGGACCCTGATGATCCTGAGTGGGATCCATTTCAAGGGGTAAGTAAGAGGATGTGACTGAAAGTTGCTGGTATTCAGCAAGGTAGAGGTCAGTCTGCCACACTACAACAGCACTCCCTTTTCCTGCAGGTTTGATAGTGAGGTTGGGATTGCTGCAGAAAGAATAGAGGGCAGTGTTATCAAAGGGTTTAAGGTTCGAAGAGGAGAGAGAGGTGCTGAAGTCAAGGTGGTTGATTTCTCGTTGCCAGTTAGGGATGAAAAGATCCAGAACAAGCAGAGATTCAGAAAGAGGAGGAGGGTTGGAGAAGGGAGGAGGGGGTCATCGGTACAGAGTGGGAAATCCATGCCAAGAAAATGGACTTGGAGACAGAAGAGGATTTTAGCGTCATGGCGAGCGTGGAGCTCACTGAGGTGTGGGCGAAGTGGTGGGGGGGAACAAAGATATGGCCCTTATTGAGAATTGAACACTCTGCTTCAGAGAGGGGACAGTCAGAAGGAATGGAGAGATGCAGTAGGGAATAGAACAGGAATCAGAGGGGAAAGTGGTGTCAGAGGAGAGGGGACAATTGGGTGGTTAGGGAAGATAGAATAGGAGGAAGATGGACCCATGGACCCAAGTGGTGATGAAGGAACCTGAGAGACCCAAGGTTGGGGAGTAGTGGGAGAAGGGGAAAGCAAGACCCAGTGGCAGGAAGATAGGTCTCAAACTGCAGGCGGAGGGAGCCGGTTTCAGGGCTGGAGCTGGAGCTAGAGGCCAGGTAATACATGGACCGAAGGTGCCCAAATTTATTGGAACCGCAGTTGGTGAAGTGGGATCTACAGTCTGGGCTGGAGTTGGAGACCGTGGGATCTGCTGTCTGGAGTTGACTGATAGACTGAGGTCCAGGCAAGAAGTGGAAGGGACCACAGCCTGGAGAAGGGAAATCTTCTGATCCTTCCTAGACATGAGGAAGGAGAAGAGCTAGCGATTGAAGATATGGATCTGGTGGAGAATGAAATGCCAGAGAGGTCTATGAGAGGCAGTGGGGAATGAGGCCCAGAACTGTGCAAGAGACCGAGACAGGGCCTGCGGGTATCTTCGCAAGGTGGAGAGTGTGACTTGCAGAATTCAGAGGGAGAAGCGACGGGAGAAGCAGTCAATTGAATGCAGGTACCTGGGATCCTCGATGGGTTCACACTGGGAGACCTGAATACAGAGATGGAAGCCACGTGGAACAACATGGATGTGAGGACACATTCCCAGGAAGGAGATGTGGCTGTGGTAGCAAGTTTGGGTGAGTACATGCTCGAAGAGTCAAAGGGCACCAGAGATCACAGAGGGGGAGCAGTGAGAGAAGGTTTCACTGAATTTCTGTCAAAGAGAAGATTTAAACTTCTTCAGGGTAGGCATCCTTCAAAGAGACTTCGCAGTGCAGCAGCAAATCATAAACTTAGAGATTTTGTAGAAGCTGGAAATCTGGAGCAACACACACTAAATGCTGGAGGAATTCAGCAGGTCAGGCAGCATCTATGGAAATGAATAAACCATCGATGGTTCAGGCCAAGACCCTTCTTCAGGACTGGAAAGGGGGAAAACAACAGAATAAGGAAAGGATGACAAGTTAAAACATGATAGATGAAGCCAGGTGTGTGGGGGATGGGTGGATGGACAAGAAGCTGGGAGGTGAGAGGTAAAAAAAAGTAAATCTGTTTTAATACCATGTTATCTAACTGTGGAAAACCAATTAAAGGACACAGCTCGCTCTCTGCTTCATCTTAGGCAATTAGCACCAGCACATTGTTTTGACACCTTTGTGCTACAAAGGAGAAAATTTATCCTTCGCTAGATTGCAAGAGAAATGATTAGGAAATCACACAGCTCAAGAGATTAAATTAGTTTATGTATGGTGGCTGGTGCTTCTCCCTGCTTCTTGCGCTTTGTTTGTCAGCAAGCACCCTGCAAGTACAGCGGACCTCTCGCCTTTCTCTGAAATCCTCTTTTATATCCTCCTGTCCCTAGACATAATTGGTGAGATTTTGATTTGTAACAGAAGGTCTTTACCAGATATTTATAGAATTTCTGTGAAGGTGGCCTCTGATCCTGAGGCTTTGTTTTTTAGAAGTTGGAATATTGTCTTTATGATTTCTCATTGGCAAGAATAATTACAAGTACGGACAAACGGGCTGCCATGGGGCGCAGTCAAGTGAGCTCACATCAACGGAAGAGTCTGAGTTGAAGAGGTCTCCAAGCCGATCTTTTCAGCTTGCACCTACAGCCTCTAGTTCACCCCCTTTTTGGCCCTCCTTGAGGTGGGGCCTTACGCATTTGGACCATTGATAACCTTGACAGTGCTGAAGATCCCACACATTTCATGGTTGGTATTGAGTTGCAGAGCTTCCCGTGTCTTCATACCCACCATCAGTTCTTTAGATCACAAGTTTCTACTAGTAACTGCAGAGCTACTCTTTCCCGATGAGGAATAGTGGCACTCCCAATCCAACAATGGCTTCTCTTTACAGTTAACTAGCCCTTGTTAATGTTATTAACCACGTTTCACAGTGGGGCCCTGGAAAATGTAGACCATTTCTCGTATCTCAGGAGCCAGCTCACAGTTAAGCAGACCTCAGTGTGAGATCCATCCTTGTATCAGATGTACAGCTGAAGCTTTGGATGAATGGGCAAAAGATAAAGACCTCATGGCCGACCAGGCAGCTGTGCTTCTATATGCTTCTGTGACAGGGACTACCTCTACCAGGCACCTCAACGCACTGGGGACACTATTCTCAAATCTACTGGAATGATAGGTCCCCTCCTGGGCATTGGAGTCCTAGTGTGCATCATTTAGCAGGCTACGTCGTTGAGTAGGCTAGGCTTAGCCCAAATACCAACTATAAATTTGCTGATGATACAACCATTGTTGGTAAAATCTCAGATGGAGATGAGAGGGTGTACAGGAGTGAGATATGCCAACTAGTAGAGTGGTGTCGCAGCATCAACCTGGTACTCAACGTCAGTAAGATGAAAGAGTTGATTGTGGACTTCAGGAAGGGTAAGATGAAGGAACACATACCAATCCTCATAGAGGGATCAGAAGTGGAGAGAGTGAGCAGTTTCAAGTTCCTGGCTGTCAAGATCTCTGACGACCTAACCTGGTCCCAACATATTGATATAGACAGCGGCTGTACTTCATTAGGAGTTTGAAGAGATTTGGTATGTCAACAAATACACTCAAAAACTTCTATAGATGTACTGTGGAGAGCATTCTGACAGGCTGCATCACTGTCTGGTATGGGGGGTGGGAGTGCTTTTGCACAGGACCGAAAGAAGCTGCAGAGGGTTGTAAATTTAGTCATCTCCATCTTGAGTACTAGCGTACAAAGTACCCAGGACATCTTCAAGGAGCGGTGTCTCAGAAAGGCAGCGTCCATTATTAAGGACCTCCAGTACCCAGAGCATTCCCTTTTCTCGCTGTTACCATCAGGTAGGAGGTACAGAAGCCTGAAGGCACACACTCAATGATTCAAGAACAGCTTCTTCCCCTCTGCCATCCAATTCCTAAATGGACATTGAATCCTTGGACACTACCCCACTAATAATATACATTATTTCTGTTTTTTGCACAAATTTTAATCTATTCAATATAAGTATACAGTTATTTATTTATTTATTTATGATTTCATTTTGTTTCTTCTTTTATATTATGTATTGCATTGAACTGCTGCTAAGTTAATAAATTTCATGTCACATGCCAGAGATAATAAACCTGATTCTGATCACTCGCATGCCTAATGTCAGTCTATTCTGAACTCTGCCACAGGAAGAGATTACAGGTGGGTTAAGCGGGTGCTCAGAGCCTCTAGACAAAACGTAACGTCCTCACTGACCCCTGGAAATCTGTGCTACATGGTGAACTGGGTACAGAAGGAAACTGAGCATTTCTTTTATGTCTGAAACTGAGTACAGTGTGTGTACCTTTGCACTCCAGTACAGAATTATCTGAACTATTGTATATCCCGAAGACAGTTCATGTATCTTTCTCCCAGAATTTCAGGATGTATGTGTACGTATTTTGTGTTTGTAGCCCACTACAGCTGTACCCAGTGCATCTCTATCACTCACAGTACATTATAGATTACCCAATCATTCAGATTCATGTCCTCTTTCCCAAAGATAATTATAATTTAGTTTATCTAATGTACATAATCAAAGTAATTGCATTTAACTATTTTTGAATTGGGTATTGATAGCTTTAATGTCTCAGTAGCTATTCTGTGCCTCTCCCTTATCTGCATATAGATGTGATGTAAAACCATACTTGATGTTACTAGAGATCCCATACCAAAGTGAAGAACTGTGTGTCTAGCCTCTGGGCCCACATTTGATCCTGAGCTAAAAGCAAGACACAGACTTGTCTTTCATTTCATTATTCCTTACACCCCTTCTTGCCAAGAGCAAAATGAGTGTAATTCAATAATCACCTGAGCAGAAGTGGGTTAACAAGCAATATGAAAGGAGTATTTAACATATGACAGGCTTTGAAATGTAAAGTAGGGAATCATTGGATTCATTAATGGTCATGCTGGTGGGGTAGGTCTCATTTATGAAGGACCAAAGCAAGTTTACATAGGAAAACAAAAAGGAGCTGAGTTAATTTTCATGGCTGAATGGCCTACTTCTGCTCCTTTGTCTTACGGTCTTTGTCTTTGTCTTATGGCTTCTGTACGTGGAACAGTCCATGTTCCAAGCCTTCCCTGATAACGCTCCCCATTTCTGCATTGACGACTGCATTGGTGCTGCTTCATGCACATATGCTGAGCTCGTCAATTTCATCAACTTTGCCTCCAACTTCCACCCTGCCCTTAATTTCACTCGGTCCATTTCTGACTCATCTCCGCCCATTCTCGATTTTTCTGTCTCCATCTCTGGACACAAACTTCTACCAACCTTTTCTAAACCTTCTGAATTCTATGGCTATCCTGACTATATCTCTTCCAACCCTGTCTCCTGTAAATTCCTTTTCCTCGGTTCCTTTGTCTCCAACACATCTGTGCCCAGGATGAAGCTTTCCTTTCCAGGACATTAGAGTACTCCTTCCTCAAAGAACATGGTTTTCCTTCATCCAACATTGATGCTGCCCTCACCCGCATCTCGTCCATTTCCCAGATATTCATATTCACCCCATCTTCCCGCTACCTTACAGGTATAGAGTTCATCTTGTCCTCACCTACCACCCATGAGCCTCTACATCCAACACATTATTCTCCACAACTCCGGCTATCTTCAATGGGATCTTACCATCAAGTACATTTTACACCCCCCCACCTCCACCACGCTCTGCTTTCTGTGGTTCCCTTGCCCACTCACCCCTCCCCACTAATTTCCCTCTTGACACATATCCCAGCAAGCAGCCAAAGTGCTACACCTGCCCATTCACCTCCTTCCTCACCTCCATTTTGGGGGCGCGCTTTGTCGAGCACCTCCACTCCATCCGCAAGAAGCAGAATTTCTCAGAAGCCAGTTGTGTCAATTCCTACCCTCATCCCCATTCCCATTCCAGCATGGCCTCCTCTAGGTATTCCATCTAGGTAGCCTCCAACCTGATGGCATGAACATTGATTGCTCCAATTTCCAGTAATTTTCTCCCTCCCCCCCCATCTTCTTCAATTCTCCACTTAGGCCTCTCACCTCTTCTCCTCACCTGCCTATCACCTTCCCCTGCTGCCCATCCTCCATCCCTTTCTCCCATGGTGCACTCTCCTTTCTGATCAGATTCTTTCCAGCTCTTTAACTTTTCCATCTACCACCTCCCAGTTTCTTACTTCATCCTCCCTTCCCCCGCCCATCTGGCTTCACCTATCACCTTTTAAGTTTGCCCACCTTCCCCTCCCCCTATCTTCTTATTCTGGCATTTTTCCCCATCCTTTCCAGTCCTGATTAAGGGTCCCGGCCTGAAACGCCGACTGTTTGTTTGTTTCCATAAACGTGGCCTGACCTGCTGAGTTCCTTCAGCATTTTGCATGCACCACTATGGATTTCAAGCATCTGCAGAATCTGCGTCCGGTGCTCCCGATATGGCCTTTTATATATTGGCGAGACCCGACGCAGACTGGGAGACCGCTTTGCTGAACACCTACGCTCTGTCCGCCAGAGAGGGCCCCAAACAGTCCTTCCAGGTGAGGCAACAATTCACCTGTGAGTCGGCTGGGGTGATATACTGCGTCCGGTGCTCCCGATGTGGCCTTTTATATATTGGCGAGACCTGACGCAGACTGGAAGACCGCTTTGCTGAACACCTACGCTCTGTCCGCCAGAGAGGGCCCCAAACAGTCCTTCCAGGTGAGGCAACACTTCACCTGTGAGTCGGCTGGGGTGATATACTGCGTCCGGGGCTCCCGATGTGGCCTTTTATATATTGGCGAGACCCGACGCAGACTGGGAGACCGTTTTGCTGAACATCTACGCTCTGTCCGCCAGAGAAAGGAGGATCTCCCAGTGGCCACACATTTTAATTCCACATCCCATTCTCATTCTGACATGTCTATCCACGACTTCCTCTACTGTAAAGATGAAGCCACACTCAGGTTGGAGGAACAACACCTTATATTCCGTCTGGGTAGCCTCCAACCTGATGGCATGAACATCGACTTCTCTAACTTCCGCTAATGCCCCACCTCCCCCTCGTACCCCATCCATTATTTATTTTTATACACACATTCTTTCTCTCACTCTCCTTTATTTCCCTCTGTCCCTCTCACTATACCCCTTGCCCATCCTCTGGGTTCCCCCCCCACTTGTCTTTCTCCCCGGACCTCCTGTCCCATGATCCTCTCGTATCCCTTTTGCCAATCACCTGTCCAGCTCTTGGCTCCATCCCTCCCCCTCCTATCTTCTCCTGTCATTTTGGATCTCACACTCCCCCTCCAACTTTCAAATCTCTTACTCACTCTTCCTTCAGTTAGTCCTGACGAAGGGTCTCGGCCTGAAACATCGACTGCACCTCTTCCTAGAGATGCTGCCTGGCCTGCTGCGTTCACCAGCAACTTTTATGTGTGTTGCTTGAATTTCCAACATCTGCAGAATTCCTGTTATCTGCAGAATCTGTTGTGTTCATTAAAGTTTGGTGTCAACAGTAAGAATTCTGAAAGGGTGGCTGTTATAATTTCTCAAGGGCTTTCAGTGATTACAAGCAGTTAGTGAAATGATGGTTCTACCTATGCCACTGCTAGTTACACAGCAAGAGGTCCAGCTGATGTAGGAGAAGGGTATAAATGGTAAATTTTACATGCAATATAAGTGAGAAGGCTAATTTGGAATTTTTCTAGGGAAGTAATGGATGAGATGTTTGTTCCCAAAACAATGGGAGTTCACAGTTGATATCATTACAGAAAGAGTGTAAACTTGGCTCACAGTCACAAAATTTGCTTCTGTGACCATCTCTCTTATGTCATCTTTTTCTCTCACTGAAGGCAATCCTATTCCTGACTCAGAAAGTTTCAAATACCAGTCTAGAGACAAGCACAGACTTGAGGCCTGGCACCAGATGGCCATGCTGAGGAAGTGCTGCATAATGCTGGCTATCAGATGGGAAAATCAACCAAAGCTAGCTAGAGTCATAGAGCACTACAACACACAAGCAGGTCATTCGGCCCATTGGGGTGGGGTGGCACGGTAGCATAGTGGTTAGCATAATGCTTTATAGTACCAGCGAACCGGGTTCAGCTCCTGCTACTGCCTGTAAGGAATTTGTAGCCTCTGTCCAAAGATCTACTTATCAGTAGGTTAATTGGTCATTGTAAATTCTCCTGTGATTTGGGGGACTGGTGGGTGGAACAGCTCGAAGCGCTGGAAGAGCCTGTTCCATGCAGCGTCAATAAATAATCTGTGCCAAGCCATTACTCTGCCTAGTCCTTGTCAACCTGCACTTGGATCTTCCACCACTTTCACTGGCAGCTCATTCTACCCATGGGTGTAGAAGCTCCTCATCAGATTCACCTTAAATATTTCAACTTTTATTCTTAACAAATGACCTCGAGTTCTAGTCCTACCCAGCCTCGGTAAAATAACATTTACCCTACCTATACCCCTCATAATTTTGTGTACCTCTGTGAAATCTCCCCTCACCTCCTGTGCTCCAGCGAATAAAGTCCCAACCTACTCAACATTCAGGTTCTCAAGTCCTAGAAACATCCTTGTAAATTTTCTCTATACTCTTGCAAACTTATTAATATTTTTCGTATAGGTAAGCGACCAGAGCTGTATTCAATATTCAAAATTAGCCTTGCTAACATCTTATACAACTTTAAGAAAACATCCCATCTCCTGTACTCAATACTATGATTTATGAAGGCCGATATATCAAAAGCTTTCTTTATGACCCTATCTACCTGTGACGCCACTTTCATGGAATTTATGGATCTGTATTCCCAGATCCCTTTGTTCAACTACACTCCCCAGTGCTCTTCTGTCCTACCCTAGTGTGTTTTCCTCACATTTGTATGAATTAAATCCCATCTATCAGTTTTCAACCCATTTTTCCAGCTAGTCCAGATCCAGCTGCAAGCTCTGATAGTCTTCCTCATTGTTCACTACATCCTCAATCTTGGTGTTATCTGCAAATTTGCTGATGCATTTCACCATATTATCATCCAGATCATTTATGTAGATGACTAACACCAACGAACCCAGCACCAATCCTCGCAGTACACTAATAGTCACAGGCCTCTAGTAAGAGAGGCAACTGTCTACTACCACTCTCTGGCTTCTCTCAAGAAGGCAATGTCAAATAAAATTTACTACCACATCCTGAATGCCAAGTGACTGAACCATCTCAACCCTCCTCTGTCGGACTTTGTCTAAGGGCTTGCCAAAGTCTATGTAGATAAAATCCACTGCCTTCCCTTCATCAACTTTTCTGGTAACCTCCTGAAAAAACTCTATACGATTGGATAGACATAATGTACACACAAAGCCATGTTGGATATCCATAATCAGTCCCCACCTATCTAAATATTTACATATATATCCTGTCCCTTACAATATCTTCCAATAATTTATAGGCATCAGTTAGTCTTGCGAGATCATGGATTTGCACCTTGGAAGGTTTCCAGGGCGCAGGCCTGGGCAAGGTTGTACGGAAGACCAGCAGTTGCCCATGCTGCAAGTCTCCCCTCTCCACACCACTGATATTGTCCAAGGGAAGGGCATTAGGACCCATACAGCTTGGCACCGGTGTCATCACAGAGCAATGTGTGGTTAAGTGCCTTGCTCAAGGACACACACGCTGCCTCAGCCAAGGCTCGAACTAGCGATCTTCAAATCACTAGACGAGCGCCTTAACCACTTGGCCACGCACCAACACTCCAATAATTTACCCACTATTAATGTAAGGATCATTCTGACATTAGAGAGAGTCCAGTGGAGGTTCACGAAATTTTAGGAGTGAAAGGGTTATCAGATGAGAAGCATTTGGTGGCTCTGGGCCTATACTCACTGGAATCTAGAAGAATGAGGGGAGGAGGGATCTCATTGAAACCTATTGAGTGTTGAAAGGTCTAGATAGAATGGATGTGGAGAAGATGTTTCCTACAGTGGGGGTGTCTTGGTACAGTGGGGGTGTCTCGGTACAGTGGGCAGAGCCTCAGAGTAGAGGGTCGTCCATTTAGAATAGAGATGAGGAGGAATTTCTTTAGTCAGAGAGTAGTGAATCTGTGGAATTCATTGCCAGATCACTCTGGAAGACAGATCACTGAATGTATTTAAGGTGGAGGTTGATAGGTTCTTGATTAGTCAGGGTATGAAAGGTTACGGGGAGAAGGCAGGAGAATGAGGTTGAGAGGGAAAATGGGTCAGCCATGATAAAACGGTGGAGCAGACTTGATGGACAGAATGGCCTAATATACTTCTATGTCTTATGGTCTTATAATTTCCTGGTTTATTCTTAGAGCCTTTCTTGAACAATGGAACAACATTACCTATCCTTAAGTCCTCTGGCAACCTCACCCTTGATTAAGAACGTCTTAAATACCTCTTCCAGTGCCCCTGAAATTTTTGCACTGGCCTCCCACAAGGTCATTTGGATCACTTTGTCAGGAGCTAAGGATCTGTCCACCCTAATTTGAATCAAGACAGCAAGCAACTCATTTGTAATCTGTATATGGTCAATGACCTCGCTATTATTTCTCCTCTGTTCTATAGATTCTGAGCCTGTCTCCCGAGTAAATACAGATGCAAATATTCCTTTTCAGACTTTCCTCCACCTCTTTCAAGTTCCACTGTAACTATAATCTGTTGTGCCATGGAACAACCACTGAAAAATACAGGAGCATTGGCTCTAAGCATGATGTCACTTTTCAGCTTCCATATAATGCTTTTAATGGATTGCCTCCTGCAAGTTCTCATTTTCATTGTAACATTTAAGATGATTGTCGATACCTTCAAATTTCTCATAGTTCCTAACTTGTTTCATTTTCACTCCCGGCCATTTCTGCCATTCCCAACCTTGAATACTTGAAACTGTCGTGAGCAAAATAGATCTGAATTGTCTTTCTGCTTATTTATCAACAATCAGTGCTTTTTGAACACAAACACATGTAACTGACACTATTTAAAAGCTATTTGCACTAAGCATGGGGTAATGTCTAACAGCCGCACAAAGTTCAGGCAACTGATGCGAGTTTGAAGCTGACTGGCAACAGTCCCTGGTCCCAAGTGGCATTATCATTAAGTGCCATGTCGTATGATATGGGCGATCATGGCCTTTGACCATGATAGTTCTTGGCAATTTTTTCTACAGAAGTCTTTTGCCATTGCCTTCTTTAAGCAGCTTAATGTCCCAAATAATCAAAAGGAATCCCAGCTGTTTTTTTTAATTAGGTTCTTTCCTTCAAGAGTTGTCTCAAATAAGTGGCTGCCCCAATTAATCAATGGCACAATTAACCGGAATCCTCTGAATGTACATATATGATTTTGACCATGCCCCATGTTTGCTGTGGCCTGACTGAATTATTCTGTTTACTGGTGCCTGTTAGTAATTCTTGTTTGTCAGTTCCCTTCTATAATCCTCCATATTAATTCTGCCCTTCCCTAATTGCCCCCATTTCCTGGAGGCTGGAAATAATTGCCTATTTATTCAGGTTTCTCATCAATTCCTCAGTTTAAAGGTGCTTTGTTCCAATGCCCTTCATGGGCTCTCCTATTTCTCTCACTGTTGTTTCCTGCTGTGTGCAGACTGACTGCCATTTTCCCTGCCTTACCACTTGGACTCCATAGCAAGTACAGACACTGTGAAGTCACAGAGGACACTACAGGCTTGTTTGCACGTTGTTTCTTACCCTACCAATATCCACATTCGATGAATTAATCTCTTATTTTTTCATGGTGTTGTTTTACATTGCTAAGTTTGCAATCAGTTCAGAACAGTGAGCCTAGAGATCCAAGGAAACTGACAAACATCAATGATCTGAGCAGCATATGCGAAACCCTTCCCTGGGATACTGCTCTGTGGGAACCAGTGGTCAATGTTAACAAGTTTTTAAGTTAGCATGGTCTGAAAGATGTTGATAGAGCAGTTGCCAGCATGTACAGGACCCTTGGCTTCGATACCAGTGGCTTTGAACATGACATAAGAAGTGTCAGAATGTTTGGATATGGCCCAAGTGCGGAGAGGGACACTGAAGGAGGTCAACAGTTCACTGACTTTAATGAGAACTGTTGCAGAATTTCAAGGAAAAGAAAATCAATAAACACAAGGCAAAAAGGGCGGTTAACTAAAATTCTCAAAATGAATGCTAATACCAATGTTAGAAGCAATAACTAAATACAAATGAATACCATTAACTAAAACGCTCAAAATGAAAGTTAAATATTAACACCACGACTGGAAGCAATGACTAATACCACTTCTTTTCCGGGTCAGTTGAAATGATAGTCCTCTTTCCCAGACAAGGATGTGGGCAAGCAGGGAGCATAAAAGTCGCTGTGCTTTTGGTCAAGACTTGATAAGAGTAGAATGAAAAGAAAGGAGGTAAGTACCACCGTAATGAGCCAGTAATTTGCTGGACTGTGCACGCGCATGAAAGCAATTGCCGAACCAGCTGTGCAGCCCACCTGCTGGGCACATAGGCCCCGCAGCAGAGCCTGTGGTTTTGACAGTGCCCCCCTCCCTAGGCACAGCTCCTGAGGTGCCACAAACCTGTGCTGGCTGGAAGTGCCCTGGATGTCTCCGGCTGGGATACAAGAATGTTCATCAGGGCCATGCCCTTCCCAATCCCATGAGGTACTGGACCTTGCCCTGCACCCAGCGAGATGCCAGGAGGCACCACATAGTATAGGCCAAGGAACCATCCATCAAGCAAGGAGCTGGGGGAGGAGGGGTAACTGGAGACAGAACAAGAGGTGTTAACTGGCTTGAAGTGGGAAATATTAAATACTGGGTGGATCTTCATTGATGATGGTAGGCACAATCTACTCAAGACTCTGTTAATAGTCTTTTCCACTACACATGGTCCCACATACAGTTGGGGCAACTTGTGGCTTTCAAATTTCAGGGGAAGATTCCTTGATGCCAACCAGACTTTCTCTACTGTCGACGGAGAAGATCAGTCTGCCAGGCATACTGTTTCGGAGCATGCAGAAGAGAAGCCCTGTCTCATCTCCACATGCACCTGTAGTGTTGGATCAGCTGTTCAGCAGCAGAAATTCCCAAGTCAATGTCCTGGTCAGGGAAGAGCAGTGGCTGGAATATCTTCTGGCATTGAAATTGGAGGACAACTGGAGGTAATTGTGGGCAATCTTTGCCCAAACCAATTGGGAGCTCCAGGACGTGGTGTTGAGAGAGGTAAGGAAGTGCAGAGTTGATTCCAACTCCATATTCACTCTCTCAGTCTGGCCGTTAGATTGGAGGTGGAAAGCAGATGATTGGCTGGCCATGGCTCCCACAAGAGAACAGGAAGCCTTCCAAGAAAGGGATATGAACAGTGGCCCTTGATCAGACACCATGTCCTGAGGGAAGCCATGCAGCCTGAACTCGTGTTAAACAATCAAGTTCAGTCTCATGAGCCGACGGGAGTTTGGGGAGGGCAATGAAGTGGGCAGCCGTGGAGAATCGATCTACAACGACCAGAATGGCAGTGTTTCCATGAGACAGGGGCAGACCAGTGATGAAATCGACCGAGAGGTGGGACCAGCTGTGGTGGGCACAGGCAGTGGACATAGCAGGGTGCTGGTGTGACATCTTGTTGTGAGCACGTGAGACAGGCAGAGATGAAGTTGTGAACATTGTGGGACATGGGATGGCCACCAAGATCATCTCTTGATAAACTTCCAGACCTGTTGAATTCCCAAATGACCAACCAGATGAGAGGAGTGACCCCATTCCAACACTTTGGAGTACACCATAGCAGGATTAACAGCTGGTTGGGAAGTCCCCCATCTGGGTGTGGATCCAGCCATTTGGAAGCCCTCATCTCCGCCTCGATTCCCCAAATCACTGGAGCAACAATGCACAAGTGAGGAAGGATGGTCTCTGGATTGGCAGTGTCCTCAAACTGCTGGAGGAGAGCGTTGGCCTTGGTTTTTTTTGCTGCCAGAGTGATAGGTGAGGATGAAATTAAACCTGGTGAAAGGGAGAGCCCTACAGGATTGACAGGAGTTGAGTCTCTTGGAGTCTGAAATGTAGGAGAGGTTCTTTTGATCTGACCAAACCAAAAATGAATGTTCTGTCCCCTCCAGCCAGTGTTGCCATTCTTCCAGGGCCCCCTTGGCAACCAGATGCTCTTGGTACACGATATCATAGTTACTCTCGGCTAGACTCAAGCAACAGGAAAAAAACACGCAAGGGTGCAGCCGGTGCCGCAGAAGGACACTGAGAGAGTACAGCTCCAATGCTGACACCTGATGCATTCCTTTTGACAATGAATGGCTGGGATGGGTCTGAGAATACTCCTCTGCTTCCTTTGCCCATAGAATCCTGCAGATGATGAGTGTATTTATGGGGGCGGTGATAGAGCTGAAATTTCCGATAAGGCTGCGATAATAATTTGTTAACCCCATGAAGCGCCACACTTGTTTGACAATAGATGGTTTAGGCCACTCCTGAACTTTACTCTGGTTCATTTGAACCCTGAAAGGGGTAAATATATAGCCCAAAAGTGATACCTGGTGATTATGAAACTCACTTTTCTTCCAACACAGATTCAATCACCTTTAACTTCTTCCCTAGCTGGTCAATGAGTCCCAGGTCCAAGGACAGCAGTTCTCTCTGCTGGTTCCATTTTCATAGTTGAGATTCGCTGTCAACACTTTCAGATATGGCCCAAGTGCAGAGTGAGAGAGACACTGAAGGAGGTCAATAGTTCACTGACTTTAGTGAGAACTGTTGCAGAATTTAAACGAAAAGAAAATCAATAAATGCTAGGCCAACAGGGCCATTAACTAAAACTCTCACAATGAATGTTAATACCAATGCTGGAAGCAATAACTAAGTATCAAATGAATGTCGGTCCTTTACAGCATCTGTCGAGCTGGTAGTCCTCTTTCCCGGACAAGGACAAGGGTAAGCAGAGAGCATAAGCATTGCTGTGCTTTTGATCAAGTCTTGTCACCACTTGAACAAAAAGAAGGGAGTTAAATACCACTATAATGAGACAGAAATTAGCTGGAATGTGCACAATCACCTGTTGCTGATCCTGTTGCGCAGCCCGACTACGAGGACATGTAGACCCCACAGCAGAGTCCATGGTTGTGACAAAAACATAAGAAGTTAGAGCACAAGTTTACCATCTGGTCCTTCAGTCCTATTCTGTTGTTCATCAAGATCTTGTCTGATCTTCTATCTCAGCTCTATTTTCCTGTACCTCCACATTGGCGGAGTCCAGCATTCTGTTTTGAAGGAACTCAATATTAGGACCTCACAGAGAATATTAGAACCTTGGGGAGAGAATTTCAAAAATTCGTCATCCTTTCAGAAAGGGTGTTCTTCCTCATTTCATTCATAATTGGCCAAAGCCTTATTCTGAGACTATGACCCTTGGCTTCCGGACTCTTCAGGCAGGGCATTTGTCATTTCAGCCAAACTGCTGAATTCTGTTAGAATTTGCAGGTTTCAATGTGATATCACTCAATCTTCTAAATCCTGGAGCAGGTTTCCCAACTGTGGTTCCACAAGAGATCCTGATTTAAAAAAAATAAACATTGTTTTTTCAACTTCGCATGATGCACAATGCTAGTGCTCGCAGTGGTGGGCAGTGACCGAGCAGCCCCATTAACAATCTTGTTAGAGATCTCTCAGCCCAGTATGGCAGAACGTGGTAGGACCCTGTTTATTTGGTTGAGTCCATTCTCTGTTTCTGATATGAGATAAGGGAGGCCATTGATATTTGGTGAGCTCTGTACTACATGGAGAGGAGAACGGTAGACTGATGAAGTGTGCTTTCCAACCACTGAATGGACTCGCCCAACCTGGGCTGCGACGTCATTCACTTCCTCCCAAATTACCTCCCCCAACTTTCCCTTACGTGCCACTGACTGCCTTAAGGGAGTGAACAAACTCTAACAATGTAGTAGAAAATTGGAGAGAAATTTTTATGTGTTGCGGCTCAGATGCTGGCCTGCCACTTTGCTGATGTTGTAATCATCCTTGTGTATTGTGAAACTTTCATATTTACAGTTTTCTCATTTAGTTATTTATTATGAAATTACTTTTTATATTTTATTAGCTAGCAAAATTGGAAAGACACTTAACTACAAATCACAGCCATGACATATGACATGTAAAAGTGCTAATTATTTTAAATGACTATTGGAATCACAAAACAAAAAGACTAAAGCTTTTGTTACTAAAGTCACAGTCAGTAAAAAGATTCAGAAATCATGTTACTTAGTACCAGAAAAGGAAAAGTACACTGTTGGTGAGAATCTAATAATACCAGCAAAAGAACAAGCTCAGGTTTCACATGTTTGAAACCTAATCATGATATTTAGTAAGAAAATGTTTTTTCAAAGTTTTGCATAAAATTGTGTCTTTGGCTATATTTTCATTCATATTGCTTTGGCTTATGGTTTTTAGTAACTTTACTATTCAAAATTATCAATAAATATTCATATTTTAAATAGCATTAATTAAAATCATTTTACAACCTTTATTTAAATTAAATTTACTGAGTCTACCTTTAGAAAAAATAAATCCCATTTAGGCTTAAGCCAGATAGTTAACAGAAATTTATCATGTTTGCTTTATGAGTTCTTCCCCGTGGATTGTCACCTTGTCGTGGTGGAGAAACTTGTGTGGTCCTGTGATCCCCAGAGCAATGCTGTCTGGAGCTATGCTCCTGGTAGGGTCACCCATGGCGGTAAGGTCGAGGGTGAGGTACCTGACAAAGAACAATCCAAGTTACTTCGAACTCAACGCCTGTGAAAGTGGATGAAGGCTGAACCAAATCCATCAGCTCCAATCATCGTGGTTTCCATGCCATTAGAAACAGTTGGTTGATTTGTGAAGTACCATGTGCTTCTTGGAGTGCAACATCGAGTACACATTAAATAAATACACGCACACGCGTCTTCACTCTGTGAGCCACTTCTTCAGAATGAAGACCATCATCCTCGACTTCGAGGGATAGCCATGACAACGATGAGTTTTTAATATTGATGGAAGGGAAAGAAGAAGTTTAATTTCATGGAAGGTAATCTAAGCTTAACTACCTGATTTCTTCAACAGTTTGGCTAAAAGTTAATTCCCTACTCAAAAGAGCATTGACAATTATTTTTTTGATTATTATATCTACAACTTACTTTCTTTTCAAATCTTTTATTATTATTATTATTATCCAAAATTAACACAAGTACATTGAAGTAAGTAACAATAAAATGTCTCAAGAAATTAATTTATTAAATGTCTCAAGAAATTAAAATTAATTTTAAGTGCTTTAGAAATTGTCGAAAAAAACTGACTTCCAGGACTATTCCAGTATTATTTTAAAGATTGAAAAACTTTTGGTGATAGTAAAAAAAACCCTACTAAGCAAGAAAAAGTGAGAAAAAAAACCCATTAGGTGTACAATCCCGGAGCCATGTGTCATACAAAATCTTCTAAAGATAAACATCAAACCGCCAGCAAGAAAAAAAAAGTACCAAAAATTTACAATTAGATCATGGAGAAAATCTATCAATTAACTCAAATGATAATAATGAGCAAATGAACTTCATCTTTTCTCAAAATCAAATAAAGGTTCAAAGGTTTGACTTCTAATTTTCTCCAAACTAAGACATAGCATCACTTGAGAGAACCGTTGTGACAAAGTGGGAGCTGATGTATCCTTCCACTTCAACAAAATGGCCCTCCTAGCTATCAATGTAACAAATGCAATAACATGTTGGTCAGACACAGAGATACCGCATATATTTTGAGGAATTATTCCAAAAAGCACAGTTAATTTGTTAAGTTGTAAATTAATTTTAAGTGCTTTAGAAATTGTCAAAAAAAACTGACTTCCAGGACTATTCCAGTATAGAACAAGACCAAAACATCTTTTATTTTTATCTTTTATTTGGAATAATAAAAGACCAAGAATTAGTAAGTGTCACTTACAGAAGTTGAAAGAAGATGGAGGTCTTGCTTTGTCTAATTTAAGAATGTATTACTGGGCTGTTAATGTGCGATACATGTCCTTTTGGTTATATTGAGTTGATAAGAACGATCAGCCAATTTGGCTAGACCTGGAATTGAAAGCTGTGAAACAGTTTTATTTAACCTCGTTATTGGGACTTGCTTTACCTATACAATTAGCTAAAGTTGCTAATTTAAACCTATACCCTGTGATTAAGCATTCTTTATACATTTGGCTGCAGTTCCGCAATTTTTTTAATTTAAAAAATTTAAACTTTGTAGTTTAATTTATCAAAATTACTTTTTTAAGCCTTCTTTGAGTGATCCAATTTTTTTACTTCGGAAAAATAAAGGTATTAATTCTTTTTTGGATTTATTTAAAGAAGGTAGATTGTTGTCTTTTGAACAATTAGTTGATAAATATTCTCTTTCATACTCACACTTTTTACAATATCTTCAAGTTAGACAATTTTTACAAAGATATTTAAATAATTTTCATTACATATTGGATGCTGACCTGTTAGATACTTTTAGATTAGATTAGATTATGAGGACATGCAGTCCTCTTTTATTGTCATTTAGTAATGCATGCATTAAGAAATAATACAATATTCCTCCGGTGTGATATCACAGAAACACAAGACTGACCAAGACTGAAAAACTGACAAAAACCACATAATTATAACATATAGTTACAACAGTGCAACAATACCGTAACTTGATGAAGAACAGGCATGGGCACGGTAAAAAAAGTTCAAAGTCTCCTGAAAGTCCCATCACCTGAGGCAGACAGGAGAAGGAAAAAAACTCTCCCTGCCATGAGCTTCCAGTGCTGCAAACTTGCCGATGCAGCATCCTGGAAGCACCCGACCACAGTCTGACTCTGAGTCGTCTGAAAACTTGGAGCCTCCGACCAGCCCTCCGACACCGAGCACCGAGCACCATCTCTGCCCAGTGCTTCGACCCCAGCCCTGGCCGCCAGCAACAGACAAAGCCGAGGATTTGGGGCCTTAACTCCTGAGATTCTCGATCGCACAGTAGCAGCGGCAGCGAACCGGGCATTTCAGAAGTTTCTCCAGCTGTTCTTCTGTTCTTCTCACATCTGTCTCCATCAAATCAGGATTGTGCACAGCATCCTACTTAACAAATACCGATATCATTTCACCGGAGAGGACGCACGCGCTGCGTCGCGCTGCCATCTTCTCCTCCCACCATCAGTATTATGAGTATGAACCTTTCGATGAAGGGTTCTATTGGAAGAATTTATAATTTATTATTACAATGGGATAAGCGTCCCTTATTTAAGATTAAACAAGATTGGGAAAAGGACCTCAATTTGACTTTTATGACGGAGGATTGGACACGGATTCTGAAGCTGGTTAACTCTTCTTCGATCTGTGCTAGCATTCACTGATTCAATTTAAAATTGTACACCGTTACCATTTGACGAAGGAGAGACTGTCTAAAATATGTCCTAATGTTGATCGTTATTGTGATAGATATCTACAACTTACTGATCACACTAATGTACCGTGAGCTGTAGATACAATCATTTTTACGCTGGGGTTCCCTGAGACCTGAAAATTATTTCAAGAATTCCTCCAGGACAAAAAGGTTGAGAAAAGCTGCTGTAGAGTTGATGAAGAATGATGTGAAAAACAGAAATAAAGTCCAGTGAGTGGCAGCTCTGTGGGCGAAAAAGCCTTACTAATAAGAGAAGTCAGAGGAGAACAGCCGAACTGGTTCAAACTGACAGGAAGGTGATAGTAACTCAGGTAACCAAATAACAGTTTCAAATATATTTCTGGTGTAACAGAAGAGCCTCTCTGAATGCACAACACATCAAACCTTGAAGTGGATGGGCTACAACAGCAGAAAACCACGAATATACACTCAGTGGCCACTTTATTAGGTACAGAAGGTATGTAAAAATGTGGCCACTGAGTTTATGTTCATTTCAACATTAATATTGTCCCATCTTTCAACATTTAAAAACATTCTGTCTTCCTGCTTTGGGCATTGAAGTGGATGACCTCACATTTTTCCACATTATATCCCACCTCCCATGTTCTCTCCCACTCATTCAGCTCATCGTTAGCCCCTTGAAATCTCTTCATGTGTTCCTCCCTCCTCTTAATTGCAAAAACCTTTTGCATTTGCCCTGGCTGGGGATCAGTCAGAATAATCAGAACACTTGAGAAAGCACTTCAGGAAAAATGTGAAGGGTGATCCAGAGGGTACAGTGATGCTGTGGGATTATCTCCTATGGGAACAATTATATCTACCTTTAGCATCTTACTTTAGTCACATCAAAGCTCTCGGAAATGGACAATGAATTCAGCAATTTCCGACAACCAGCCTTTCCACTTTGTGTCTGACCTGGCAGGTTCTGACGGACACTATCAACCTGTAACATTAACTTTTACATCTGCACAGATCCAGCCTGAACTCCCAGATATTTCCAGTGTTCCCTAATATTTCCTGTCTTCAGCAACTACAGTGTTCTGCACAGTTCTACCATTGTGTATGACTCGCTTTCGCTCCTCTCTCCTTATCTATCTATCTCTGTTTCCATCTTGTCCTCACAGAACAATTGCGGTTAACCAGCCTTGACCACTCTCTCTAGCCAGCACCAATGCCTACTGTCCAATCTTTGTCACCTCTACCTGCCCTCTTTTGTAATTTTAAACTTTAAGTCATGCTTGATTTCTAACTTTTCCTAATTCTGATGAATGCTTGTCAATCAGAATGGTATCTCTATTTCACTTAACACATTAGACTTCTTGAGCTAAAATCTTTTACGCCATTATAAAGGGGGCTGTGGATGAGGTATACAGAGGTTCCAGCTGAGCTGTTTTGTAGTTCAGCTCATCTAATATGGTCATAGTCATATATTTATTCTGTCAATCAATACTTTGGAGTTTTTGCCTTAATTATTGATTGACAGAACAAAGCCACCCCTCAGAATACTGTTGTAAAATAAGAATGTTTTGGATGTCTGGGTTTTAGCTTCAGGAGCTTGTGAACTACCTTATTTCAATAGAAGTGTTTTCTGGCTTTGTTAAATAAGACGTACTCCTATGATAAATGTATAATTCTTTAGAGTCACTTATTCACATCCAAGATATTGAAGGAAACCTTGCACAGTAACTGATAAAATTACACTTCACTTGCTATTATATATGTACCTAAGAGTATAAAAACTCAAATAACTTTGAGTTCAGGAAGATAGCCATACCAGGTCTTCTTGCGCAGAATAAACAGTGTAAGTCACTTCAGTTGGCATACTCCTCTGACCCATTACATGGTCAACCTCCCAGCAGACGAGGAGGGGGGGTAGTATTTTTAAATGCAGTGCCCCACTATTAAGTAAGTCTCTGTTCGACAAATGACCATGGGTTCCGGTGTATCAGTAGGCACTAAGCAAAGTGTCTATATTTAATCCCTGCACAATAACTGTTCCCACAGGATAATCCTACAACATCACTGTTCAAATAGGACAGTCCACTGCACTCTCAGGATAACTTTACACCATCACGGACATGTGATTATTAGTCTTTATTCTAAATTGAGTCTTGTTCAACTCAAAGTTACAAGCAGGTTCCCAGATGACTTGTTCATTTTGAGTATCATGTACTTTGGGTGATAGTGATGGTGTCAAGAAAACAACCTCAATGTCGCAAAAACAGAGGAACTGGTTGTGGACTACAGGAGGAAAGGAGACAGGCTAACCCCTATTGATATCAGTGGATCTGAGGTTGAGAGGGTAAACAGCTTCAAGTTCCTTGGTATCCACATCACCGAGGACCTCACGTGGTCTGTACACACCAGCTCTGTAGTGAAAAAGGCACAACAGCACCTCTTTCACCTCAGATGGTTGAGGAAGTTTGGTATGGGCTCCCAAATCCTAAGAACTTTCTACAGGGGCACAATTGAGAGCATCCTGACTGGCTGCATCACTGCCTGGTATGGGAACTGTACTTCCCTTAATAGCAGGATTCTGCAGAGAGTGGTGCGGACAGCCCAGCGCATCTGTAGTTGTGAACTTCCCATGATTCAGGACATTTACAAGGGCAAGTGTGTAAAAAGGACCCGTAGGATCATTGGGGAGCCAAGCCATTCCAATCACAATCTATTCCAGCTGCTACCATCTGGGAAATGGTACTGCAGCATAAAAGCCAGGACTAACAGGCTCCGGGACAGCTTCTTCCACCAGGCCATCAGACTGATGAACTCACGCTGATTTGAGTATACCCTATGTTACATTGACTGTTCTATTTATTATAAATGACTATGATTGCACATTGCACATTTAGATGGAAATGTAACATGAAGATTTTTACTCCTCGTGTATGTGAAGAATGCAAGAAATAAAGTGAATGCAATTCAGTTTGAGTGAGGATATCAGTCAGCTTTCTCCAGTTTTCTGCATCATTCTTGAGCCAGTTGTTAAAAAAAGTAGATTTAATGAGAGTTCTTAAACCTTCACTCAGTCACCAGGTGGCACCAAATACCAACTAATGGAATTCCTTTTCCAGACCAGAGGTTTAACTTTCAATCAGCATCCAGGTAAGTTACTGAAGTTGGAGTAATGGATTCCTCCAGACGTTTAGACTTGCCAAGATGATATATTAATAGGGAACCGCATTAATTATGGCAGAACGTCTGGGTTTGTGACCATTAAGTTTTTCAACAGAGAGGATGGTCAACAAGTATGGAATTTTGGTGAATGTATTTGAGGATGTTGAAGCCCTACATTTGACAGCCAACTCAGCAAGGCAGATGGGTTTAGAACATAAAACAGAGAGCACTACAGCTCAGTACAGGCCCTTCAGCCCACAATGTTCTGCTGACCCTTTAACCCGCTCTAAGATTAATCTAATCCTTCCTACCTACATAGCCCTCCATTTTACTGTTATCCATGTGCCTAATTAAGAGTTTCTTTAAGTGCCCCTAATTGTATTTGCCTCTACCACCACCTGTGCCAGGATGTTCCATGCACTTCCTATTCTCTGTGTAAAAAAAATTACCTCTGACATCTCCTATACTTTCCTCGAGTCACCTTAAAATTATGTCCTCTCATATTATCCATTTCTGCTGCGGAAAAATCTTTCTGGCTATCCATTCAATCTCTTATCATCTCGTACACTTCTATCAAGTCACTGCTCATCATCCTTCTTTCCAAATTTTAGCCACCTAGCATTGATTTGTTCCATTCAGCCTGGCTTACTCTGGCTCACACGTCATGCCCCACATGCAGGATATGCCGAGACTCTCTGCTAAGGGTCTGGACAACATCATCCAGCAATTTGCCACTGTGGGACATGAACAAACCTAGTTCATGATTAATCTGGACACTGACAGCTTGCTGGTGACTACAAATTCTGTCTTGCTGTGAAGTTTCTCTACAATATGTCTACTCTCCCTCCCTCTGGTTCTTCTGCTTCATTATAGTGTTTTTTAATGTATTCATTCATAGGATGGAGTATTGAGTTATTCAACATGGAAAAAGGTCCCTCAGCCCAACTTGTTCATGCTTATCAGAGCTATCCCCATTTCCCTGTGTTTAGCCCCTTCTAAACCTCTCTATCCATGTCCCTGCCCAAATATCTTACAAATTTTGTAATTGTACCCATCTCTATAACTTCCTGTGGTTGCTGGTTCCATACACCCACCACTCTCTCTGGAAAAGTTGCTCCTAAAATTCCTTTAAATCATTCTACCTCTCATCTGAAACTTATCATTCCTAGTTAAGGACTTCCCTACCTTGGGATAAAGACTGTGATTACCTACTTTGTCGTTGCCCATCGTGATTTTAATGAACCCCCACAAGGTCACTCCTCAGTCGCCTTCTCTCCAAGGAAAACACCCTCAGCCCATCCAGTCTCCAGTCCTGCAACATCCTTATGAAACTTTTCTCTACTCCCTCCTGCTTAATCACATACTTGCAGTAGTGCCGTGTTCAGAACTGTATGCAATTCTCCAGCTGTGATCTAACCAACATTTTGCATGACTGTAACACAATGTCCCATCTCTTGTACTCAGTGCCAAAGCTGCTGAAGGCAAGCAGGAATTGTTGGCAAGGCCAGCATGTAATATGGCTCTCTAGGCCCTTCTTGAGAAGATGATGGCGAACTTCCTCCGTGAGGTGCAGTGATACAACAGATTCCTTTCATTCTTTTTCGGGATTTTGAAGGGAGAGCCAAAATATTTGTAAATCAAGACAGTGTGTGATTTAGCTGGTGTGATGATGTATCTTTGTCCTGTTGCTCTTATAATTCCTAGTGATAAGGGTTTGCGACTTGTTGCTGGAGTGGACTGGGGAAGGAACCACAGGTGGTGCACACTGAAGCCACTGTGCTCTGCTGGTGGAGGAAATATGTGTTGAGGGTGGTGGATGGGGTGTCATGTCCTTGATTGTGTTGGGCTTCACCACTCCTATCAATCAGTGGATTGTATTCCATCATGCTCTTGATACACCATACTGCTGGTGGAAAAGCTTGGCACTGTCAAGTGAACCACTCATATCCTTAGCTTCCATATTTATGCTCCTAGCCCCCATTAGGTTGCTGGAAACTTTTGATGCTTACGGTTTGACTCTGTGGTATTCGATAATATTATTACCATTGAATGTCCTGGAGTGGTAAATATTCTCTCTCAACAGAAATATTCAGTGCCTGACATTTGTATGCCCAGATACTACTTGCTGAGTGCAGTCAAAAATGGTTTCATTGTAAGAGGAGTTATCAATGGAATTAAGCACAGTAGTAAGTTGTTCTTTCTTCTGTTAGAGGCTGTGTTATTGATGGTGCGAGTAAAGGTGGCTGCAGCTAGGACTCTGCCTTGAAGATCTCCTAAGGCTTGCCTTGAGCTGAGCCAGCCAGTTTCTTTGATTCCCACTGCTTGAGTTTAGCAAAAAATGTTTAGTGGTTCACTGGGCCAAACGCAAACTGAATGATGGAGGCACAAGATGCTGGAATCTGGAGCAACAAACGAACTGCTGGAGGAACTCCACAGGTCAGGCAGCACGGGTGGAGGGAAATGGATGGTCACCTTTTTGGGTTACGACCCTTCATCTGGGCCGTCCAGATGAAGAGTCTCGACCTGAAGCATCAACTGTCCACACAGACAACATGGCATGGTGTTGACAGAGATCACTTTTACTGGATGCTCAGGGCTTCGATGCTACCAGCGTGGAGTGTGCAGGTGTACAGCCAGAAGTCATGGTCCATGTAGGTACCAATGACATGGGTAGGATGAGTGACGAGGTTCTGCTCAGGGAGATAGTTAAAGGGCAGGACCTCCAGGACTGTGATCTCAGGATAGCTACCATGTGCTAGTGAGGCTAGAACTAGGAAGATTATACAGTTTAATAAGCGCTAAGGAGTTGGTGTAGGAGGGAGGGCATAAAATTTTTGGATCATTGATCTCTCTTCCAGGGAAGGTGGGACATGTACAGAAGGGATGGTTTGTGCCTGAACTGAAGGGGACTAATATCCTGGTGGGAAGGTTTGTTAATGCTGCACAGTGGGGTTTAAACTAGAGTTTCAGGGGGGTGGGAACCAGAGTGCCAGAACAGTTAGTGGAGAGGTTGTGGAGGCAGATGTTGGTAAGACCACATTCAAAGTCAGGAATCAAAAGGTTGAGCATGGTATGACTGGTGTCCTGAGCTGCTTGTATTTCAAAGCAAGAAGTATCATAAGAAAGGCAGATGATAGTGCTGAAGATGAGGGAGCTGGTTTGCAAAGAGAGGCAATGTGTAGTGAGGAGAGGATGTGGATAGGGAAAAATTGCAGTCAGCAGGATGAGTTGCAATGTAAAAGGCAGACAAAATTGAAAAGAGTGAATACAGGATTGAAAGGGTTGTATTCGAATGCGTGCAGTATACAGAATAAGGTAGATGAACTTGCACAACAGTTGCAGATTGGCAATGTATGATGTTGTAGGCATCACTGAATCTCGGCTGAAAGAAGATTATAGCTGGGAGCTTAATGTCCAAGGATATATATTGTATCCTAAGTACAGGCAGGAAGGTGGAAGTGGCGGTGTTGCTCTGTTGGTTAAAAAATGAAACAAATCATTAGAAAGAAGCAATATAGGGTTGGAAGGTGTTGAATAATTGTGAATAGAGCTAAGGGTAAGAAGACCCTGATGGGAACTGTATACAGACCCCCAAACAGTAAGGATGTGGCCTACAAATTTCAAAGGGAGATAGAAAATGCATGCCATAGGGCATTGTTATAATAGTCATGGGGGATTTCAATATGCAGGTAGATTGGGAAAATCAGTTTGGTGCTGGATTCCAGGAGGGAGAATTTCCAGAGTGCCTATGAGATGGCTTTTTAGAGCAGCTTGTGGCTGAACCCACGAGGGGATCAGATATTCTGGATTGGGTGTTGTGTAATAAACCGGAATTGATTAAAGAGCTTAAGGTAAAAGAACCCTCAGGTGAGAGTGATCATAATATCATTGAATTCACACTGAAATGTAAGAAGGAGAAGCTAAAGTTAGATGTATCATATTGCAGTGGAGGCAAGATAGACGAGTTGATCAGAATTGATTGGAAAAGAACACTGACAGGGATGACAGCAGAGCAGCAATGGCTGGAATTTCTGGAAGGCACAGGATATATTTGGAAGGCATAGATAAAGCAATGGTTGATTGGCAGGAGGCAAAGAGTGGGAATAAAGGTAGCATTTTCTGGCTGACTGCCAGCAGATGTTGATAGATTCTTGATTGGTCGGGGCATGAAGGGATATTGAGAGAAACATGAATCTGGAGCTGAGAGGAAATTTGAATCAGCCATAATGAAATGGCGTAGCAGACCCGATTGGCCAAATGGCCTAATTCTGCTCCTATACCTTATGGTCTTATGTCTTCGCTGTAACAGAGTGTCTCTCCTCTGGGTTCTCCAGTTTTCTCTAAAGTTGTATGAGCTAACCAGTAGGTTAACTGACCACCATAAATATTCATTAGTTTGGTGCTGGAAGAAGTGTTGGGGGTGGGGTAGCTGGGGGAGGAGTGGTGGAAGGAGAAAATAAGTTACAGGGAAATAAGTGGGCAATAGGACCAATCTAATAGTTTTGAGAGCTAGCAGAGACATAATGGGCAGATAATCTCCTCCATGTCTTAAATATATGCACTCAGTGGCCACTTTATTAGGTACACCTGTACACTGTACAGCAGCAGCTCAATGCCTAAAAGCATGCAGATGTGGTCAAGAGGTTCAGTTTTTCTTCAGACTAAACATCAAAATGGGGAAGAAATGTGATCTAAGTGACTGTGACCGTGGAATGATTGTTGGTGCCAGAAAGAGTGGTTTGAGTATCTCAGAAACTGCTGATCTCTTGTCATAACAGGCTGCAGAATTTACAGAGAATGGTGTGAAAAACAAAAAAAGACATCCAGTGAGCGGCGGTTCTGTGGACAAAAGTGCCTTGTTAACGAGAAAGGTCAGAGGAGAAGGGCCAGACTGGTTCAAGCTCTCAGGAAGGTAACAGTAAATCTAACCGTGGTGTGCGGAAGAGCAGCGCTGAGCGCACAATGTGTCGAACCTTGAAGTGGATGGGCTACAGCAGCAGAGGACCCCAACCATATACACTCAGTGGCCACTTTATTAGGTACAAGAGGTACTTATAAAGTGTATATAAGGGTGTGTAAGGGGCTGGACATTCCTGCTTTAAGTGCTGTGGGATTTTGAATGTCATACAGGAGTAATGATCTCATGAAGTTAAACCTGAGTGTGGAGAAAGGCCCACAGTTTGTTACAGTGCTGTCACAGGGAAAGAGTTGCCAAAGTAAATGACCTGTGGTGGTTACTGCAATGACTTCACCCAGCCCCAAGCGAGCTGTCTGTGAGCCCCAGCGAACAGCAGGAACAAGGGAAGCAAACGGGGTGTGATGATATGTGGTGAGATTTGACAAGTTATGGACAACAAGCAGAAGTGGCTCAACAAGCCAACCATTTTGTTAACCATTGCTACCATACTCTGAGATTTACCTGGAAATCGGGAACTGCTACATCTCACAAAACTAGCACCTGCTGAATGGAGGGCCACTAGTGCAGGGAATTCCCACACCCATGAACCTCACTGATGAAGCTCCGTATGTCACAGCCATCAACGTTATAGCAAAATGTCAGCCCTCGACGAGCTGGACTTAGAGTGAGAAGTGATCAGCAGTGAGATTACATGCCACATGTATTAGAATGTTTAAAGTGTCACATACAATGCAAGGGCAAAACATACTTCTACTGTTATATATGGCCATCACACAGACTTCCTGAACCAATGTGGATAACCTCACTCACACAGCTCTTAACGATTCCATAAATGACAAACTCATTTTCAAGGACTTTACAACTCTTTTTCTCAGTATTATTTATTTATTGTTTTTTTCATAATTGCACAGTTTTTCTTCTTTAGCTCATTGATTGTTTGTCCATCTTTGTGTGTAGTTTTTCATAGATGCTATTGCATTTCTTTGTTCTATTGTGAATACCTGCAAGAAAATAAATTTCAGGGCAGTATATGGTGACCTATATGTGCATACTTCGATAATAAATTTACTTTGAACTTTGAACCCTGAATTTTGACATTTGGCTCCGCTGGGGTTAAAATCTGGGGGCAGTTGATAGAAATAGGGGGAGAATAAAATGGGATTGCTGTAATGCAGGGGTTCCCAACCATTTTTATGCCATGGACCCCTACCATTAACCAAGGGGCCCGTGGACCCAGGTTGGGAACCCCTGGTATAATGCGTGGTTGACGGTCTGCATGGACTTGATGGGCCAAATGGCCTGTTTGAGTACTCTAGACTCTATGACTATATTATCTGAGAGTATTATAATCGAAAGAACAATTGTATAATAGAACTGCCTCTAGTCAGTGACCTCCCAGAACTACACACTCGGCCACATGTCACTGAGATGCGTTCTGGAACCCTTTCTCCTCAGGCACTAACACTTTGATGCTTGACCAATTTAACCAAGATTCTCAAGGCGTTACGGAAAGCAGTAGGTCACCCTAAGCTGTGCTGTAGCCTTTAGCCTTTACAACTCACCCATCAGCACAGGTCTCCAGGAAGGATCGTGTGTAACAAACAGCCAGACCAGAGCTTCGTTGGATAAATTGCCTTTTACTGTACTGCAGGAGCTGTGGTGGACTCTGCTGGTTTGGGTTGATATCTAAATATCGGAAATGTGACTTTCATTACTTCCCAGCTGTAAATACTGGATGGGGCAACTGACAAATATTTTGACTATTGGATACAAATTTCATCCCCCCCCCCACTATACTGATATCTAAATGCTATGGAGCAGACAGACACTTGGAAGAGCTGAAGTGAACAGCATTGGTACATTTAAGGGGCACTTGGATAGAGAGAGAGAGTAACAAACGGAAAGAATTATTGTTGAACTGAGATGACTACAGTAGGTTTATGACTGCAGGAGATGAGTGCTAGTGTGGGCCAGGTGGGCTGAATGGCCTGTTATACAGTTGTTAAGTTCTGCCTGATTCTATACAACTGGAGCCTGGGAATGGATTGTGCAGTATTGTGTCTTTTAATGTTATCCAGTTTCAATTTCACCCACAGCAAACCACATTAGTGACGGTTTTTGAATGTAAACACCAACCACAAAACTGGAGCAGGTATCAGGACTATGTCAGCTGGTCTGAACTTTACTTGGCATCATGCCCGTTCTTAATGATGTGAGTTTTCATACAATGCCCATTTCTGCCTATAATTTGGAGCTCTACGCTACGCCTGTCATTGTACAGTTTTACTCTGCCAGTTAGTCTGTTGCTTCACATGCTATTTAAAGGGACATTCCGCCAACAGCAGGAGAATAACTGGCCATCATTGACCAGAGTTTGTTCAGCCACTGACCACACAGAGTGTGTCACTGCTAAGAGAGAGTGCTTTCTCTTGCTGAGATACCCATTCCATGGGCACCTCCGTAGTGACACACTGGCATCACTCCAATATAGTGGTAGCCCTTAGACTGCTCCATAATAATGCTTATCTCAGGCTGGTCTGAGTCAGCAGGTGGATGTGGATCATGAAAAAACCTTCAAAGTGAGCGCCATATTTCAGGGGAGTCCTGTACCTCCCTCCCTCCCTCCCTTCATTCTGAAAGTTTCTGCGCAGTTGGACATCACTCAGAAGGATAGATCGTGGGGGTGGGTGGGGGGGAGCAAAGGTAAAAGTTCAAAGTAAATTTATTAACAAGGTACGTATATGTCACTATACATTACCTTGAGATTCATTTTCTTGCTGGCATTCATAGTTGAACCAACAAACACAATAGATCAGTGGAAATCTAGACTGACAGACAAACAAAGTGCAGAAGATGACAAATTGTACAAATAAACAAACAAGTAAATCAATCAATCAATACATTCACAAATAAATAATACTCAGAACATGAGTTGTTGAGTCCTTGAAAGTGAGTCCATAGGTTGTTGAATCAGTTCAGCATTGAGGCGAGTGAAGTTATACGCACTTATGATTGAAGTGTTCCCGAGCCTGGTGGTGTGGGATCTCAGGCTACTCACACCAGTGATATCCCCAACCACAGATACAATAAAAGTCATGAAAACACTAGAGAAAGACAGTGCAATTGAACTGCAAATGATATTTTTCCTTCTGCACCAATTCTGGGATGACCTGTAATGCACTCCGAAAAGGCAAGGAGCTTTCAGTATTGTGCTGTGTACGACACACCTTGCCAATGGAAGACAGTGTCAGAGGAAGAGAAGGGAGCAGCCCCAGAGGCCCATGACTGCAAGGCAGCAGGAGGAAGAGAAAGAAGGGGACTACCAGACCATGTTCACCTCTCACAACCTCATCTTATAGCTGAAAGGAAAAAGACTAACATTCATCATGCAGGTCATTCCTACATACAGTGTTTGTAAGGCTTCAGTGATGAACAATTCTCTGATCCACAACACCAGTGGTTTGATTCAAAGATCATCTGTCTCTTGGTGAGTGGCACTTGCCTAACCAGTTATGACTTCTCCACAAACTCCATCTTCCTCAGATCACCTCCACTTTGTAGTTCTAAACATTGGATGAGGATTTGGACTGATGTACAATACTGATAATGACTATTGCGTTTACGGCCAGAGCAGCTGTGAGCAATACTGACTCACTCAGGGGCCAGGGAAATGCAGAGAGAGGCTAATATTAGAAACGATGAAATCCACAGCTAACCTAAATAATTCATGAGACTCAAACTGAAGATTATTTTAAGCCACTGCTTCAATTCCAGACACAATGAAGCACAACTGATGAAGTTTTAGTTGGGGAAGCTCTGTGTTTTACTCATACTGTCAACGTAGTATCAGGCTTCACCCCACAAGCCATCAGTTTTATCTGGTGCTCTCTATCAAATTCTACAGCTTTCAAACCTCTGTGTAAAGATAGGTGGAGCTATGAGTATTCAGAATACACAGACTTTATTAAAACAGTTGTAGAAGAGTGTATCCCACTAAATCATTCAATTCTATTGCCATATTTAAGTTTGCTGACAACACCACTGTCATTGGCTGAATCAAATTAGGTGACGAATCTGCATACAGGAGGGAGATTGAAAATCTGATTGAGTGGTGCCACAACAACAACCTTTTACTCAATGTCAGCAAGACCCAAGGAGCTGATTCAGGAGGAGGAAGGTAGAGGTCCATGAGCTGGTCCTCATCGGGGAATCAGAGTTGGAGAGGGTCAGTAACTTTAAATTCCTTGGTGTTATCATTTCAGAAGACCTGTCCTGGGCCCAGCAAGTAAGTGAAATTGCAAAGAAAGAATGGCAGCTTCTCTACTTCCATAGGACTTTGAGAAAATTTGGCATGACATCTAAAACTTTGACAAACTGCTGTAGAAGTGTGGTGGAGAGTATATTGACTGGCTGAATCACAGCCTGATATGGAAATATCAATGCCCTTGAACAGAAAATACTACAAAAGGTAATGGACTTGGCCCAGTTCATCATCTGTAAAGCTCTCCTCACCATTGAGCACTTCTACTTGAAGTGTGGTCACCAGAAAGGAGTACCCATCACCAGGGACTCACACCACCCAGGTTATGCTTTCTTCTCGTTACTCCCATCAGGGAGAATATACTCACACGGACCTCATGACTCACACCATGAGGTTCAGGATTGGTTATTACCCCTCAGCCATTAGGCTCTTGAACCAGAGGGGATAACTGAATGCATATTTTGCAACAGTCTTCACAGTGGAAGATGTCTGCAGTATACCGGACATTCAAGAGTGTCAGGGAAGTGAAGTTTGTGCAGTGAGATTATGGCTGAGAAGGTACTCAGGAAGCTTAATGGTCTGAGTGTGGATAAATCTCCTGGACCTGATGGAATGCATCCTTGGGTTCTGAAGGAAGTAGCTGGAGAGATTGCGGAGGCATTAATGGTGACCTTTCAAGAATCAATAGATTCTGGCGTTGTACTGGATGACTAGAAACTTGCAAGTTTTACTCCGCTATTTAAGAAGGGTGGGAGGCAGCAGAAAGGAAACTATAGACTTGTTAGCCTAACATCAGTGCTTGGGAAGTTGTTGGAATGGATTGTTAGGAATGAGATTCGAGTACCTGGAGGCACATGACAAGATAGGCCAAGTCCAGTATGGTTTCCTGAAAGAAAAAACCTGCCTGACAAACTTACTGCAATTCTTTGAGGAAATTACTAGCAGGGTAGACAAAGGAGATGCACTAGACGTGGTGTACTTGGATTTTCAGAAGGCCTTTGATAAGGTGCCACACATGAGACTGCTCAGCAAGATAAGAACACATGGAACTACAGGGAAGTTACTAGCGTGGGTGGAGCATTGGCGGGTCAGCAGAAAACAGAAAGTGGGAATAAAGGAATCCTATTCTGGCTGGCTGCCGGTTACCAGTGGAGTTCCACAGGGATCGGTTTTGGGACCTTTGCTTTTAATGATGTATGTCAATGATTTGGACTACGGTATTAATGGATTTATGGCTAAATTTGCTAATGATACAAAGATAGGTGGAGAATCAGGTAGTGTTCAGGAAAGAGAGAGCCTGCAGAGAGACTTAGATAGTTTAGGGGAATGGGCAAAGAAGTGACAAATGAAATATAATGTTGGAAAGTGTATGGTCATGCACTTTGGTGGAAGAAATAAATGGGCAGACTATTATTTAGATGAGGAGAGAATTCAAAATACAAAAATGCAAAGGGACTTGGGAGTCCTTGTGCAAGATACCCAAAAGTTATCTCCAGATTGAGTCGGTTGTGAAGAAGGCAAATGCAATGTTGGCATTCATTTCTAGAGGTATAGAATTTAAGAGCAGGGATGTGATGCTGAGGCTCTATAAGACACTCGTCAGACCACACTTGGAGTATTGTGTGCAGTTTTGGGTTCCTTATTTTAGAAAGGATATACTGACATTGGAGAGGGTTCAGAGAAGATTCACAATGATTAAAGGAATGAAAGGGTTACCGTATGAAGAACGTCTGGCAGCTTTTGGGCTGTATTCTCTAGAGTTCAGGAGAATGAGGGGGGATCTCATAGAAATATTCCGAATATTAAATGGTCTGAACAGATTAGACATGGCAAAGTTATTTCCCATGGTAGGGGATTCTAGGACAAGAGGGCACAACTTCAGGATTGAAGGATGTCCTTTTAGAACTGAGATGTGGAGAAATTACTTTAGTCAGTGGCTGGTAAATCTGTTGAATTTATTGCCATGAACGGCTGTGGAGGCCATGTCATTTGTGTATTTAAGGCAGAGATCGATAGGTTCTTGATTAGCCGGGACATCAAAGAGTATGGGGTGAAAGCAGAGGAATGGGGATGACTGGAAGAATTGAATCAGCCCTTGACTGAAGGGCGGAGAAGACTCAATGGGCCGAATGGCCTACTTCTGCTCCTTTCTCTTATGGTCTTACGACCTTATGATCTTCACTCAACTTCACTTGCCCCCATCATTGAAATGTTTCCACAAATTATGGACTCACTTTCAAGGACTCTTCATCCTACTTTCTCAATAATTGTTGTTTATTTATTTTTTATTAATATTTCTTTCTTTTTGTATTCAGACAGCTTGTTAGCATTTACCCGCTGATTGGAGGTCAAATTTGGTGCAATCTTTCATTGATTCTACTATGGTTATTATTCTATTATGGATTTATTGGGTATGTTTGCAGGAAAATGAATCTCATGGTTGTGTATGGTGACATATATGTACTTTGATGCTAAATTTACATTGAACTTTGAAGTTTAGAAAGGGCAATATAGAATAAGGTACTTCTCAACTTTAGTCTACCTCATTTCTCTGTGTGGCCATGATAAATAATGATTTAGAAGAAAAAGCAGAGTAGAAAAATCATAAGACATTTATTAAATTCACATCATCATTCACATGCAATCATTGTCAGAGTAACATGAGGACCCTGGTGTGAGACTGGTTATGTTATAATCATCTGTTCTGCAGTAGAGTAGCGTAAAATTTTAAGGGGAAGGCAGTGGTCAACACCCTTCCATAATTAATATTTAGCTTGAGTTTGTTGGCATGACATATCTGACATTAGTGATCATTTTATTTGAGGTGTGGCAGAATTTGCAGCGATGCCAGCAGATGCCACATTAATGTGATTGCTCTCTGCATTATCATGTGCGCCAATAGCCTTGAATCTGAATGCATTTGAACAGTATTACTGCCTTGAAGCTAGTCTATTACAAAACACATCGAGTGATACATTAGCAGAAAATCCGATCACACTGTTTTGCAAAGTTCCAGCATCGCATTTTCCATTTAACAATCTTGCAAGAAGGCTTTGATTTCTTTGCGCCATGTCACATGCCCCTGTGTGGTTGGAGCCTGGCTCTGTTTCATTTCACTCGAAGAATTCCGTGAAGACCAACAGGAAACTCTCATGTTACCCTACAATGCTGAACCAGACTATAGCTCAGGGCCTACAGAAGGAGCAGTGTGAATGGTTGGCTGTGGACCATGGCCAAGTGTGCTGTCTGCAAGATTGTGTTGTGTGAGCTAATGATAAAGGACATGGCTGAACTGAACTTAGGCTCTGGGTGACCTCGTAGGGAACTGGGTCGCAATCCACTGGCAGTCATGATATTCCAAATTCCAGGCCCAGCCAATAAACCAAGGTACTACCACCAAAAAAAAAACAAATTTCACATCCTATAAAGCATCCGTTAGTCTTGCGAGACCATGGATCTGCACCTGGAAAGTCTTCACTCTCCAGGGCGCAGGCCTAGGCAAGGTTGTATGGAAGACCAGCAGTTGCCCATGCTGCAAGTCTCCCCTCTCCACAGCACCAATGTAGTCCAAGGGAAGGGCATTAGGACCCATACAGCTTGGCACCAGTGTCATCGCAGAGCAATGTGTGATTAAGTGCCTTGCTCAAGGACACAACATGTTCCCTCAGCTGGGGCTCGAACTCACGACCTTCAGGTCGCTAGTCCAATGCCTTAACCACTTGACCACACTTACATCCTATAAGACAATGATAATGAACCCGATCCTGTTTCTAGTTCAAGTCACATAACCTGGTCCTTAGTGTCCTTAGTCAGCTCTCTGCACAGTCTGGGCAGGGGAGGTGTCGGTATGGGAGCAGTGCAAGCTCCTGCTCTCATAGGAGACTGATTAGCTCACAAGTGGCCACTCTTTGCTCATGCATGACAGCAGCCTAGGAGCACAACAATCTGTTCAGGGGCATTAACCTGTGCCCACTAATAGCCGTGGTCTTCTCATGGATATACCCCAGTATCCACCTACTTCAACACCTGAGTGTCGTTCCCCTGCTCAGTGAGATCTCAAGCTGCCCTCTGGCAGGATTCTTCAGGGCTACAGCTTGTTGCTGTGTGGCACAGAGTAGATCTCTAGCTGGAATCAGGAACACATTGTACAGCTTCTGCCTGTGGCTACAGCATGGGTCGGAGTGGCTACTGAGCTCTGGTCTATAGGGAGGAGCCAATGGTCCATGATCTCAGGTGACGGCTTGCAAGAGCAGGAGCTGAAGACAGAATTCTCCACACACCCTATCATCCTCTGCATTCAGATGAGCAGGTTTGGAAATTTGCCAAACAGCTCATTGTGCATCTGTATTAACCTAGTCTTTCTGGATGTGGTATTCATCTGGTCCTCTGAGGCAGCACCAATACCCAACACCAGGTTCCTTATCCGTGAGAGTCTAGTATACCTCCTTATCATATAGATGGCCATCAGATTTAAGCTGCTTATCCCACATGCCTGCCTCTCTCTCTGAAGAGCGCTTCGGGGCGCCAGCTTTGACAATGCATTGTTCTTCTTCATCTTCCCCAGTCCCTCCTCCCCTCCTTCCAGAGACCCCTTCTAATGGTCCTATGGAGAAGTTAGTGAAGAAATTCTCCTGACACTGCAAAGTTCACTATAAAACTCTTTTGGCTGCAGCCAAGAGTGTTACTGTGAAAAGGCAGCACAGATGGCAGGGTGGATGTGAGCTGTCGATCGAACTCCCGGCAAGGTGCATCATGAGGGAACAAGTGAGTAAATGTGCAGATTCCATCCAACCTCTGTTCACGAGCTGCATCATGCCAGTGTGATCCACCTGTCCTCGAGAAGAGTGATGGCTTGCTCAACGCTGGTAAAATGCTGTGTATGTGACAGCTCCTCTCCCACAAACGGTCTTCCTCCTGTTCTGCGCTGTTCCTACCTACAGCAGGTGGCATGATGGCAATGCTCATGATGCCAATGACACACATTTGATCCTGAATTCCTGTGCTGCCTGTGTGGAGTTTGCATGTTCTGTAACCACGTGGCTTTCTGGGTGATTGTAAGACCATTATCCTTTGAGGGGAATAAAGCCATTCAGCCCATCATGGCTGATTTATTATCCCTCTCAACCCCATTCTCCTGCCTTCTCTCCATAACACCCTTACTAATCAAGAACCTATCAACCTCCGCTATAAATATTCCCAATGATTTGGCCTCCACAGCCATCTATGACAATGAATTCCTCAGATTTGCCACTCTCTGACGAAAGAAGGTCCTCTTCATCTCTGTCCTAAAGGGACATCTCTAAGTTATTAGGCTGTACTCTCAGATCCAAGACTCTCCCACTGTAGGAAACATCCTTTCCACATCCACTCTATCTAGGCCTTTCAATATTGATAGATTTCATTGAGATGCCCCTCATTCTTATGAACTCCAATGAGTACAGACCCAGAGCCATCAAATGCTCCTCATACATTAACCCTTTCATTCCCAGGATCATTCTCGTGAACCTCCTCTGGACTCTCTCTAATGCCAGCACATCCTTAATTGGATAAGGGGCCCAAAACTACTCATGATACTCCGTGTCTTATAAAGCTTCAGCTTTACATTCTTGCTTTTATATTCTAATCCTCTTTAAATGAATGCTGGCATTGCATTTGCCTTTTTTATCACCATTTCAAACTGTACAACGGAATCCCAAGTACCTTTGCATCTGTGGTTTAAGAAGATTTCTCCTGTTTAGAAAATAGACTATGCTTTTATTCCTTCCACCAACGTGCATGACCACACATTGTATTCCATCTACCACTTCTTTGCTTATTCTCCTAATCTGCAGACTCCCTGATTTCTCAGCACTACCTGCCCCTACACCTACTTTTGTATCACCCACAAACCTGCCATCAATTCTGCCACCCAAATCATTGAAGTATAATCTGAAAAAGAAGTGGTCCCAACACTGACCCCTGCGGAACATCACTAGTCACCAACAGCCAACCAGAGACAGCCCCCTTTATTCCCACTCTTTGCTTCTTGCCTGTCTGCCAAACTTCTATCCACACTAGGACCTTTCCTGTAATACCATGGAATCTTGTCTTGTTTAGCAGCCTCATGCACAGCACCTTGTCAAATGACCTTCTAAAAACCCAAATAAACAACATCCACTGGCTCTCCTTTGTCTATCCTACCCATTATTCCTTCAAACAGATTTGTCAGGCAAGATTTCCCCTTAAGAAAACCAAGTTGTCTTCAGTCTATTTTATTATTTGTCCCCAAGTAGCCAAAACCACATCCTTAAAAATGGATTCCAACATCTTACCAACCACCCAAGTCAGGCTAACTGGCCTATAATATACTTTCTCTTGCCTTCCTCCTTCTTAAAGAGTGAAGTGACATTTGCAATTTTCCAGTCCTCTGGAACCATTCCAGAATCTAGTGATTCTTGAAAGATCTCTACCAATGCCTCCACTATCTCTTCAGCTGCTGCTTTCAGAACCCTGGAGTGTAGTCAATCCAAGTGACTTACTTCCTTCAGACCTTACAGCTTCCCAAGCACTTTCTCCTTAGTAACAGCAACTGCACTCACTTCTGCCCTTTCACCCGCTTAAATTTCTGGCATACTGCTAGTGCATTCCACAGCAGGGTGCTCTAGTTTCCTCTCATACCTCAAAAGTGCGCTGGCTGGCAGGTTAAATGGTCACGATAAATTACATCTAGTGTAAAAGTGGGTGGCAAGAGAAACAGGTGAGTTGATTTGTGTGTATACGAGGGAAAATGGGGTAAGGTAAATCAATGCTTGATGCTTGTTATGGAAATGACGGGCTGGAGGGTCTGTTTCTGTGTTCTCAAGCATTATGAGGGCATTAGGCAACCTTTTCACCAGGCTGCCTTTAGGTAAGCTCTTGGTTTGGGTAAAAGCACAGAGGGTGGGAGTTCTAGGATGTAGGTGCAGTTACAGTTTTTGATAGTGTGTGTACTAACTGATTGAGTGTGCCTGGAGAGGACAGCAGTTCCATTGTAGTGCAGTGCTCTGCTTGACTTCATTAACTTGATTGTGACATTGCTTGGTGGTTTGTGGACTCACACTGGTATACCAGAGCCACCTCTGGATGGCTTGTTCTAATGGTGGCTACGACAGGGCTCCAGCAACTCCTCCGGTGCACAGGAGCCTCCTTCCATACATGCATTTCATGCAGCAGGACCTCTTGGTCCCTTTCGGAAATTGAACTGTTTTCTCATTCTCCTTATGGCAGTCACGATTGAGTACTGCTGCTGTCTGTATGACTATCACAGCGAATGTTAAGGTTCTTTTCTGATCATTGCACAGGTATTATTGGAGGTTGTGCTCAGTTCATCTTGGTCTTATTGGTCTTACACATGTCTTACATAAAGGTATGTTTTTAAATGTAAACCTTCTAATGTTGTTTCTCACATGATCGCCAAGTATGCCTGACTTTTCATTGGATACTTAGCCCGCGTGGAACCCCACTATGCCTAACTTTTTGTTAGCTACATGGAACATTTCACGTTCCAAGCCTTCCCTGGATATGCTCCCAACATTCCTGTGCTATATTTATGAGTGAATTGGTGCTTCTTCAAGCACCCATGCTAGGTTCAGTCAATTTCATCAACTTTACCTTCAACTTCCACCCTGCCCTTAAATTCACACAGTCCATTTCTGACACCTCTCTCTCCTCTTCTTGATATCTCTATCTCCATTACTGGAGACAAAATTCCACTAGCATCTTTTATAAACCTTCCAATTCCAACAGCTATCTTGACTATACCTCTTCTCAACCTGCCTCCTGTAAAAATGCTATTCCATTTTCTCAGTTCCTTTGTCTTACTGCATCTGTTCCCAGGATGAGCCTTTCCTCCTCCTTCAAAGAATGAGTTTCCCTTTCTCCACCATTGATGCTGCCCTCACCCACATCTCCTCTATTTCTCAGATCTGTGCTCACCCCACCTTCCTGCTGCCTTAACAGTGACAGAGTTCCTCCTGTCCTTATCTATCACCCCATGAGTCTCTACATCCAACACATCATTCTTTGCAACTTCCGCCATCTTCACTGGGATCCTACCAGCAAACGCATTTTTACCTGTCCCCACACCCCACCACCCGCCCAACTCTGCTTTCTGCAGGGATTGCTCCCTCTGTGATTCCCTTGTCCATCCGTCCCTCCCCACTAATCTCCCTCCTGACACATGTCTCTGCAAGTGACAGAAATGCTACACCTGCCCATACACTTCCTCCCTTACCTCCATGCAGGACCCATACAGTCCATGCAGATAAGGCAACGGTTCACCTGTGAATATGTTGGGGTCGCCTATTTTATCTGGTGCTCCAGATGCATTGGTGAGAACCAACATAAATTTGTGGACTGCTTCTTTGAGCGTCTCCGCTCCATCCGCCAAAAGCAGAACTTCCCGGTGGCCAAACATTTTCATACTGGTTCCCACTCCCATTTTGACATGTTATTCCATAGCCTCCTCTTATACCACGATAACACCATCTCAAGGTGGAAGAGAAACACCTCACATTCCATCTTGGTAGCCTCTAACCTGATGGCATGAATATTGATTTCTCCTTCCTGTGATGTATTTTTCCATTTTCTTCTATTCCCCACTCTACCCTCTTACTGCTTCCCCTCACCTGCCTATCACATCTGCCTGGTGCTCCTCCTACTTCCATAATCCTCTCCTATCAGATTCCTCTTCTCCAGCCCTTCATCTACCTTGGCTTCATCTATCACCTTCTAGCTTGTCCTTCTCCCCTTCCTCCACTTTTTTATTCTGGTGCCTTCCCCCTTCTTTTCCAGTCCTGAAGAAGAGTCTTATTGTTTTGTGTGCGTTACTCTGGATTTCCAGTATCTGCAGAATTTCTTGTGTTTATAATGCTGTTTCAAATGTCTTTTTGACTCATTTCCTAATCTATGGAAGGAGATCTGATTTGGAGTGGGCATTGCATGCATCAATGTTTTAACATCTCTAGTGATGGTGCTGTCTATATGCCTGCCAACAGCTTTCTACTGTTGGGTCATCTTGTTGAGTGTTTGGGGAGAATTCCTGACAGATCCTTTCTTCAGAATCTAAAGTGGTTCCTCAGAAAGCTTTTGCGTTTTGCCACATGATACTTTTTCTTGACATAAGTCGATGACTTCACTTGAATTTGAGCCCTGGCAGGGCTACACACCTGCTGTCTTTTGCATTGAGAATTATGTTGCTTCTTATCCTTTGCTCCTATCAGCACTTGACATGCATAATGCTTGGTGTCCAAATGCTCATGAGGAATATTTGCTTAGCTGTGACCTCGGATCCAGTGATGCCCACTCCTTGCAATATGTGCAGGAAGTTTTCAGCTTTGGGTTTTGCCCAAGTGTAGGAGGTGCAATGGTTAGCACTGGCACTTCACAGCCCCAAGGACCTGGGTTCATTCCTCACCTCAGATGCTGTCGGTGTGCAACTCTCACATTGTCTCCATGACTATGTGTGTGTTTCCCCAGGGTGTTTGGCTTCCTTCCTCATCCCAAAGAGATGCGGGTTGGTAGGTTGGCTCGCCCTAATGACTAGGTTGGTAACAAGAGAATCAGGATGGAGTTGAAGGACATGTGAGATAGAATAAGTAACAGGGAAATGGAGAACATAGAACAGAATGGCACAGGAATAGTCCCTGTGGCCCAAAATTCCTGTGCTGACTGCAATATCAAACTAAACTACACCAATCTGCCTGCACATGGTCCATATCCTTCCATTCTCTGCAAAACTAATTTGCCTGTCTAAATGCCTGTTAAACATCACTATCGTGTCCTTCCATCACCACTCCTGGGAGCGCATTCCAAGCACCTACCGTCTCTAATTAAAGAACTTGTTTTGCAAATCTTCTTTAATCTTTCACCCCTCACCTTAAAACTTGACGCCCTCTATTTGGCATTTCTACCCTGAGGGAAAAAATTTCTGCCAACCTACCTTATCAATGCCTCTGATAATTTTATAGATTTTCATCAGTGAGGGAATATGAAATAAGTGAGGGAATGGGATAGATGGGATTGCCTGAGACCATCATATTCCTAACAGGATGAATAGGCTTTTATGGTGTGAGAAATATGTAAGCGTTTAGCAGTTTAAAGTTTCAAACTCCCCCCATTAGTCTCAGTAAGCTCTAACTGCTCAGTTTTCTTACCAAGTGTAGTCAAATATTTGTGAACTTTAGACAAGAAGGGTGTCATCAGAACATTTATATTTTAGTTATCAAATATAGAAGAAGTATTACATAGTACCACAAACATTGACACAGACCAAATAGCATATGTTTTATTAAATAAAGGTCTGGATGTATTTCTACATGAAAGATGATGTACAGAATCTAATAAGGAAACAAAAGTCATTTGGCCTCGATATACAGTATGTAGGTTGAAATGTTGTAGAAGGAAATCTTGCTGCAAATGTGCCGGACCTTTATGAAACTGCAGCTGAACTATATGTGCAGATTTGTCTTCCGTGTTCAAGGAAAAACATGCTTCTTATAGAAGTAGTACAGCCATGGCTCGCTGACATTCCTGGGATGAGAGGGATGATACAAAAGGAGAGTGCAAAAAGAATAGGCCTACATTCTCTGGACTTCAGAAGAAAAGAATACATTGAAAATGAGAAATTTCTGAGTGGCTGGCTTCTCCCCATTCTGAAGAGTCCATGGAAACATATAAAACAATTTTTGGACTGTTAGGTATTGAAGTGAAATGAATACCATTCAAGAATGTAGAGTTAAGGTCAAGGAATAGTCATGATCTTGTAAATGATCAAGCAGACAAAATAGACCTTCTATTATTCCTAATATTCTCAACAGACAAGTTTTGGCTGGGACTGATCCTTCTCTTGAACCCTGTATATATTTTACAGGATTAGAAACTGATACACATTAACTCACTCCCCAAAACAGCAACACGTCGCTTGGCTCACTGAAGGGAATCTCTGTTATTCCACCAATGTGATGCACAGGACATCAAGCAAGAGAGAAAAGTCCTTTTCTCTCGATCTTCCCTTCCCACCAGGATGGAAGTAGGAGTGGTTTCTGATTACTGGTTACTGGAGGGAAGGTTCAGAGGGAGAATCATGAGGAAAAGGTGAAGAGAGATTGGAGAATGGTGGGGTTTGAAACTTGCAGCTGAGTTAGAAACATAGAAAAACAAAAGCACAATACAGGCCCTTTGGCTTACAATGCTGTGCCAGACATGTACTTACTTTAGAAATTACCTAGGGTTACCCATAGATCTCTATTTTTCTAAGCTCCATGTACGTATCCGGGAGTCTCTTAAAAGACCCTACCGTATCCGCCTCCGCCTCCGTCACTGCAGACCCTTCTGTACCTACTTCCAAGCACCTTAAAACTGTGCCCTCTCGTGTTAGCCATTTCAGCCCTGGAAAAGTAGCCTCTGACTATCCACATGATCAATGTCACTCAACATTTTATCCACCCCTATCAGGTCACCTCTCATCCTCTGTCTCTCCAAGAAGAAAAGGCCAAGTTCACTCAACCTGTTCCCATAAGGCATGCTCCCCAATCCAGGCAACATGCTCTGCACCCTTTCTATAGTTTCTACATCCTTCCTGTAGTGAGGTGACCAGAATCGAGCACAGTACTCCAAGTGGGGTCTGACCAGGGTCCCATATAGCTGTAACATTACATCTCGGCTCTTAAACTCAATTCCACGGTTAGTGAAGGCCAATGCACCATATGCCTTCTTAACCATACGGTCAACCTGTGCAGCAGCTTTGAGTGTCCTATGGACTCGAACTCCAAGATCCCTCTGATCCTCCACACTGCCAAGAGTCTTCCCATTAATACACTACTCTCCCATCATTTTTGACCTACCAAAAATGAACAACCTCACACTTATCTGGGTTGAACTCCAGCTGCCACGTCTCAGCCCAGTTTTGCATCCTATCAATGTCCCGCTGTAACCTCTGACAGCCTTCCACACTATCCACAACACCCCCGAGCTTTGTATCATCAGCAAATTTACTAACCCATCCCTCCACTTCCTCATTCAGATCATTTATAAAAATCATGAAGAGAAGGGGTCCCAGAACAGATCCCTGAGGCACACCACTGGTCACCAACCTCCATGCAGATTATGACCCGTCTACAGCCACTCTTTGCCTTCTGTGGGCAAGCCAGTTCTGGATCCACAAAGCAATGTCCCCTTGGATCCCATGCCTCCTTACTTTCTCAATAAACCTTGTATGGGGTACCTTATCGAATGCCTTGCTGAAAACAATATACATTACATCTACTGCTCTTCCTTCATCAATGTGTTTAGTCACATCCTCAAAAAATTTAATCAGGCTCGTAAGGTATGACCTGCCTTTGACAAAGCCATGATGACTATTTTGAATCATATTATGCCTCTCCAAATGTTAATAAATCCTGCCTCTCAGGATCTTCTCCATCAACTTACAAACCACTGAAGTAAGACCATAAGACCATAAGACCATAAGACAAAGGAGCGGAGGTCAGCCAATTGGCCCATTGAGTCTGCTCCGCCATTTTATCATGAGCTGATCCATTCTCCCATTTAGTCCCACTCCCCCGCCTTCTCACCATAACCTTTGATGCCCTGGCTACTCAGATACCTATCAATCTCTGCCTTAAATACACCCAATGATTTGGCCTCCACTGCTGCCTGTGGCAACAAATTCCATAGATTCACCACCCTCTGACTAAAAAAATTTCTTCACATTTCTGTTCTGAAGACTCATTGGTCTATAATTTCCTGGGCTATCTCTATTCCCTTTCTTGAATAAGGGAACAACATTTGCAACCCTCCAATCCTCCAGACCTCTCCTGTCCCCATTGATGATGCAAAGATCATTGCCAGAGGCTCAGCAATCTCCTCCCTCACCTCCCACAGCAGCTTGGGGTATATCTCATCCAGTCCCAGTGACTTATCCAACTTGATACTTTCCAAAAGCTCCAGAACATCCTTATTCTTAATGTCCATATGCTCAAGGTTTCAGTCTGCTGTAAGTCATCCCTACAATTGCAAGATCCTTTTTTGTAGCGAATACTGAAACAAAATATTAATTAAGTAGCTCTGCTATCTCCTCTGGTTCCATACACTTTTCCATTCTCACAGTTGATTGGTCCTATTCACTCACATCTTATCCTCTTGCTCTTCCCATATTTGTAGCATGCCTTTGGGTTTTCCTTAATCCTGCTTGCCAAGGCCTTCTCATGGCCCCTTCTGGCTCTCCTAATTTCATTCTTAAGCTTCCTCCTGCTAGCCTTATAATCTTCTAGATCTCTATCATTACCCAGTTTTTTGAACCTTTCGTAAGCTTTTCTTTTCTTCTTGACTAGATTTACAACAGCCTTTGTACACCATGGTTCCTGTACTCTACTATCCTTTCCCTGTCTTATTGGAACGTACCTATGCAGAACTCCATGCAAATATCCCCTGAACATTTGCCACATTTCTGCCGTACATTTCCCTGAGAACATCTGTTCCCAATTTATGCTTCCAAGTTCCTGCCTGATAGCTTCATATTTCCCCTTACTCCAATTAAACGCTTTCCTAACTTGTCTGTTCCTATCCCTCTCCAATGCTGTGGTAAAAGAGATAGAATTGTGATCACTATCTCCAAAATGCTCTCCCACTGAGAGATCTGACACCTGACCAGGTTCATTTCCCAATACCAGATCAAGTACAGCCTCTCCTCTTGTAGGCTTATCTACATATTGGTCTAGGTAGATGCCAATCAATATTGGGGAAATTAAAATCTCCCACCACAACAACCCTGTTACTGTTGCATCTTTCCAGAATCTGTCTCCTTATCTGCTCCTCGATGTCCCTGTTACTAATGAGAGGTCTGTAAAAAACACCCAGTAGAATTATTGACCCCTTCCTGTTCCTAACTTCCACCCACAGAGACTTAATAGACAATCCCTCCATATCTTCCTCCTTTTCTGCATCCGTGACACAATCTCTGATCAACAGTGCCACACCCCTCTTCTCTTGCCTCCCTTCCTGTCCTTTCTGAAGCATCTAAAGCCTGGCACTCGAAGTAACCATTCCTGCCCCTGAGCCATCCAAGTCTCTGTAATAGCCACAATATCATAGCTCCAAGTACTGATCCACGGTCTAAGCTCAACCGCTTTGTTCGTGATACTCCTTATATTAAACTTGACATATCTCAAACCATCAGTCTGAGCATATTCCTTCTCTATCACCTGCCTATCCTCCCTCCCACATTGTCTACAAGCTTTCTTGATTTGTGAGTCAACCGCCCCTTCCTCCGTCTTTTCAATTTGGTTCCCACGCCCCCAGGAATTCTAGCTTAAACTCTCCCCAATAGCCTTAGCAAATCACCCTGCCAGGATATTGATCCCCCTCGGATTCAAGTGCAACCCATCCTTTTTGTACAGGTCACGCGTGCCCCAAAAGAGATCCTAATGATCCAGAAATCTGAATCCCTGTCCCCTGCTTCAATCCCTCAGCCATGCATTTATCCTCCACCTCACTCCATTCCTATACTCTCTGTCACATGGCACAGGCAGTAATCCTGAGATTGCTACCTTTGAGGTCCTGCTTCTCAACTTCCTTCCTAACTCCCTGTAGTCTGTTTTCAGGACCTCCTCCTTTTTCCGGCCTATATTGTTGGTACCAATATGTACCACAACCTTTGTCTGTTCACTTTCCCACTTCAGGATTTCGTAGACATGATCAGGAACATTCCGGACCCTGGCATCTGGGAGGCAAATTACCATCCATGCTTCTTTCCCGCATTCACAGAATCGTCTGTCTGACCCCCTAACTATAGAGTCCCCTATCACTGCTGCCATCCTCTTCCTTTCCCTGCCCTTCTGAGCCACAGGGCCAGACTCTGTGCCAGAGGCACAGCCACTGTTGTTTTCCCCAGTTAGGTCATTCCCCCACCCCAACAGTACTCAAACAGTAGTACTTATTGGTAAGGGGGACAGCCATTGGGGTACTCTCTAGTATCTGACTCTTGCCCTTCTCTCTCCTGACTTATCTGTCTCCTGAGGCCCCAGTGTGACTACTTGTCTGTCACCTCCTCACTTTCCCTGACCAGACGAATGTCATTGAGTTGCATCTCCAGTTCCCTAACACGGTCCCTAACGAGCTGCAGCTCGACACACCTGGCGCAGATGTGGCTATCCGGGAGGCTGGGAGTCTTCCAGACATCCCACATCCGACACCCAGTAAAGAACACCGGCCTCACAGACAGACTTCCTATTCCTATTCTTCACAAGTAACTTACCGCGCCTCAACCCGTTATCGGCTAAGCTCCATTGAGCCAAAGCCCTCCTGCTCTGTCTCCCTCAACTCTGATCCCTGCTCTATAAAGCTGTCTTCTTTTTAAATTATTCCCACTGGTCTAACTCACTGACATCCACGCGCCTACGCAGTCGTGCTTCGATCAAAAAAGTGGTCAATATCAACTGATGGTTAGAAGAGCCAAGGGCATCAACAGAGAGGGAGGAACATTGATCATAGCATAGAGAACATTTCAGCACAGTACAGCCCCTTATCCATGATGTTGTGCTGATCTTTTAACCTACTCCACTATACTTTCCTCCAATCACCTTAAAATTATGCCCCTTTTTATTAGCTATTTCCACCCTGAAAAAAGTCTGTGGCTACCCACTCTATCTACACATACTTCTCACACTAATCATATCTTTACTTTCCCCCCACCTCCGCTTTCTGCAGGGGTTGCTTCCTCCACAATTCCTTTTTCCATTTCTCCCTCCCCACCGATCTCCCTCCAGTTACTTATCCCTACAGGTGACCTGGTGTTGCAGCTGCCCATTCACCTCTATTCGGGGCCCCAAATAGTCCTTCCAGATGAGACATCACTTCACCCACTAATCTGTTGGGACCGCTTATAGTGTCTAGTGCTCCTGATGTGGCCTCCTCTACAATGGTGAAACCCTTCGTAAATTGGGGGACTGCTTCGTTGAGCACCTCTGCAACACCAGCCACAGGCAGAACTTTCTGGTGGCTAAATGCTTTAATTCCAATTCCCATTCCCATTCTGACTTGTGGATCCATGGCCTCCTTTTGTTCCAAGATAAGGCCACCATCAGAGTGGAGGAGCAACATCTTATATTCTGACTGGGTACCCTCCAACCTGATGGTATGAATATCAATTTCTCCTTCCAAAGAACAAAATTTCTCCTCCACTTCCTCCTTTCCCCACTCTGACCTTCTCACCTCCCTATTACTTCCTCCTGGGTTCCCTTATCCTTCCCTTTTTCCAATTGTCCACTCTCCTCTCCTATCAGATATTTTCTTCTCCAGCCCATGACCTTTCCCACCCACCTGGCTTCACCTATCACCTTCCAGCTAACCTCTTTCTCCTCCCCCCACATTTTTGTTCTGGCATCTTCCCCATTTCTTCTCAGTCCTGACTAAGGGTCCTGGACCAAAATGTCTGCTGTTTACTTTTTTTCCATAGATGCTGCCTGACATGCTGAGTACCTCTAGTACCTCTGCTTTAGATTTCCAGAAACGGCAGATTTTCTCATGTTTGTGATTTACCACTTTAGCTATGCCCCTTCTCATGATGCATACCCTCTAGTCCAGGTATATTTCCTATAATGAGGTGATTGGAACTAAACACAATGCGACAAGAGTGGTCTAGCCGGGGTTTTATGGAACTGCAAAATTACCTTACAGCTCGTGAACTAATGAAGGCCAACATGCCATACGTTTTCTTAACAATCTTATCAACTTGTATAGCAACTTTGTGGGATCTCTGGATGTGGATTCCAAGATCCCTCTTTTCCTCCACATTGCCAGGAATCCTACCGTAAACCCTGCATTCCATCTTCAAATTCAACCTCCCAATATGAATCATTCCTCCATCTGCACATCTCATCCCAGCTCTGCAATATCCCATTGCAACCTACAACAGCCCTCCATGCTGTCCACAACCATCTACTACCACATACTGCCTACTCTGAGCAAGCTAATTCTGTATTCACACAGCCAAGTTTCCCATGCCTTCTGACTTTCTGAACGAGGCTACCTTATCAAATGACTTACTAAAATCCATATGCACCACATCTACTGCTTTGCCTTAATCTATGTGCTTTGTCACATCGTCAAAGAATTCAATGAGGCTCATGAGGCTGATCTGCCCCTCACAAAGGTGTGCTGACTATTTCTAATCAGACTCTGCTTCTCCAAATACCTGTGAATCCTGCCTGTAAGAATCATCTCCAATAACTTGACCACCACTGAAGTAAGACTCACTGGTCTATCATTTCCAGCGTTATCCCTACTCCCTTTCTCGAACAAAGGAATAACATTAGCCACCCTCTAAATGTTTGATACTACTCCTGTAGCAAAGATCCTCTCCAAAGGAGCAGTGATCTCTTCCTCACCCCAGGTTTCTGAAGACAGGCTTTCTCAGCAAGATCTAACTGCAGACTCAGTAAGATCTAACTGCTCTCAGTTTTCCTACCAGTGTATTCAGTGTGGCAAGAGGATGTGGTTAATCATAATTCTACATTTCCTTATGACATAAGAGGCTATTTGGCCCATCAGGTTTATGTCAGCTTGCAGAACTAGCCCCATTCCCCACTCATTCTCCTTGCAACCTGCTCTCCACAGATTCCCATTACCACCACTCCCTTACACACTAGGGGCAATTCATAGTGATCGATAAGCCTACCAACCCGCACACCATTAGAGAAACTGGATCACCTGGAGGAAGGCTATGCGGTCAGGTGAGAATGAGCAAACTCCCTCCACCCCACCCCCCCAACACATACTGGAGCTGGAACTGTGAGGCGGCAGCTCTGACTGCCTTACCGTTGTGCTGTGAGGGACAATAGAAAGCCAATGAAGACACCGGGAGGAAAATGGATGATCATCTTCCCAACAGCTTGGTCGGGTGAAGCCCCCTAACTGACACTGAAGTCCATCAGTTGAGCCTGGTGTTCGTTTGCAATGGTAGAACTTTGTGCAGGAGGTATCAAACAAGAATTGTACACTGCCTGGCATCAGTGCTGACCACTGTCACCCCTTGAACCCCCCACCCCCATTCTCCAGGGCTTCAGTATGCCAACTACACAGAGGCAGTAGCAAAAAATACTCCAGCCAAACTGCCTACAGAAGTTTCAGCAGCCAACACTAAACTTTGTATATGGGAGTGAAACACTGCTTTTATCGAATCCGTGCTATACAGAAAGCAAAACGGAGGTGAACAGTAGCTGCAAAGCAGCAGATACAACTGAGTTACTCTTTTAAACCCTGGTGCACAGAGCGCGTAAACAAGACACACTCACCGCGGGGTGGGAATAAAGTGGGCATTTTTTTTGAGGAAGAAGAGAACTGGCAAGGAGCATTGCTGATGAGGACTGTGGCTGTGACAGAGTTAAGTTCTGCAGCCTGGAGTAGGTGTGGAATGAGAAGCAGCCTGTTGTTGTCTGGCAAGGCTGAGGCGGGAACCCGAACATCAGCTTGACAGAAGATCAGATATTTACACAAGAGACAGAGAGAAACCTTTGCACATTCAGCCGAAGGAGATGAAGGCAGAGTATACAAGGACAGCACATGCAGCTAGGGGAAGAGGAGGAGCAGGCTGCAGCTGAAAATCAGGGAACAACTCAGCATCATCTCCCAGAGAAGGTTAATTCTCAGAGTTATGCTCCTTCCGGATTTCATGGATAAAAATTATGAGAGAACTGCATTTTTGCCTGGACTGAGTTTGCAATCGGAGTGCCTCCCCAACGCTCTTCCTTAAGGCAGTGAGGGATCGGGTCTCTCCAAACTTTTTACCTCAAGATCCAGTCAGACCCGGCCCACAAATTGTAGGCAAGGAACAAGCAGTATAGAAAACTGAGTAACACCAAGGGACCTCATCTTCCCGGGGAGACAACTACATCTTTTTGCCAGCCTATGTGACATTGTAGGCTCTGGATCAGAAGCAGCAGCGGCATGTAGTGGGAAGCCTCTGACTGTAGTGTTCAACTAAAAGGAGGTCTTTGCTTCTCTCTGGAGGAAGCTGTAATCCTTGGTGTAAACTGGATCTTCAGCCTCCAGCTCAGAGGAGGTGACGTGAACACAATCCATATTCCCAGAGCAAAGAACGAAACTTAACATTCACAATATTTTATGCTTCCTTATATCTCTCCTGCTGTTGGCAGTAGCACTTACAAATACAGATGGCCGCTTCATTTGCTGAGCTCCTGACCATTACACTGTGTGTTGACTTTGTGCTGTTCAAGTTGGTGCAGACTGATCGGAGTGCTGTGCGAAACATGGGGCGGAAACCTCTGCCAGCCGAGAAAGGTCTGGACCAAATAATCAACGTACCCGACAGCCAGCAGGTAGGTGACCCCCGCAGGTGAGTGAGTGTGCGTGTAACTGAGCGATAAAAAGCACGGGCTGGATGAGTATGTAATATAGCAAAGCCATGGAGTTACTGAGTGAATGAGAAAATGTATAGGGTGCTGGAGTATCAAGTGAGAGAGCCACACACAGGAGAGTGCAGAAAGTTGGATGTTACTAGCTGAGATCCTATTATTCCAACTTTTGGATCTTTTCAGAAACTCAAAGGCATAAAAGAATTGTGTACTTAAAGAATGTATCAAAGATAGTGATGCAATGGATGCTTTGGGACTTCTTTCAGCTAAAAGAACAGAGTACAGTATAAAACTGGGCAAAACTTTCTGGGGTTTCTACATAGAACAATGGATAGGTAGAGAGAGGAAAAGGTGAGCTGCTGGTTGTAAGATCCTGAGTAGAACCTAACCTCTGTCTCTCCTTCACTTCCACTGGCATTTCATCAGTCTCTCTGCTGTTTTGAAAAATCCATCTTACTCACTTTCAACTTGTATAGGTATTGTGTTTGCCTCCTCCCACCCTCAACCTTACATTTCCTCACTGGCCATCCTTTACTGATCGGTCAAGTTCGTATCTGTTACCATCTTTTTAATCTCGCCAGCATTAGCAAATGAGCAGCCACCATATTGGGGGGGGGGGGGGGTGCGGGGGGGGTCTATAGAGAGTGTTTTGGAAGGACACGAGGGCCAGGATTTTGAGGATGGGCAGGGTGGGAGTGTTGGTGGAGATGAGTGGGCAGTGAAGTGGAGGCTGTGAGAAGAGAGAAATCGGAAGACACGGGGTAGAGGAGCGAGAAGCTGGTGGTAGAGATATAGAAACCAGCCAAGAGATGATCTGAGAAGAAGCAGCAGAGAAGACATGGAAAATAATTAACTGCTGATGGTAAAATAAGGAGAGCTTGGTTAATTATATGGTTCGACCAGGAAGAAAAAGGCAGTAAGAGGCTCCATTCTTTAGATATGGCACAAGGACAGTGAGGCTTTTTGACTCTGATTCAGATAGCTTACATGTTCAGTTATGGGTAACCAACAGCCTTATCATAGATTTGGGTGGAGGTCAGGCATGGATATTTAGTTACAGGCTGGGATCCAATCAGTGAAAAACAAGAAGGAGGCCACGAAGATGTGGGGGATGCTGAGGGATAGATTCGGTGATGTTTGTAAATAGTGAGTTGTTTTGACTAGCAAGCTCACGAAAAGCAAACTTTGCCCTCTGCCTGAGGAGATGAAATTGTCCAGCCCTGCAAGCTTTGTGTGCCAAGAAAGCTCAGTGATGATGAACCTGATACTACGCTTCAGTCTGATATCATTTGATTGTCATGGCACGCGATGCATTCCTAAGCATGTAAACGGCACCACTGTCTACTTAAAGGCATATGCAAAAAGCACAGCATGCAATATATTGGGAAGGCTCAAACACTGCCTGATTTAGGACAGAAAAAGCAAGAGGAGCTAAGGAAAAAAGAAGAAGGAAAATAAGGAATACAAAGTTGCTACATTGGAGCGCGGAACTAGAAAATAAATGCACCAGCTAGAAGATTTCCAGGAGAGTTGAGAGTAAAAGGATTGAGTGGCCTTGTTAATGGAAAATAACTCTGCAATCAGAGAAGGGAATATTCTCAATGATGACCATGATTGAAATTCAGAAATATAAATGGGTCAGCTTTCAATTCAGATCAATTAATGATTCCTAGAAAATTAGGTGTTGCTTTGCAGGAAGCAAAAAACTATTGAGAGACTTAAGTGACCCAAACGTTAAGTGGAGGGCTATGTGGGAGGGAAGCATTAGATTAATCTTAAAGTAGGTTAAAAGGTCGACACAATATCATCAATGTGCCAGTACTATGCTGTAATATTCTATGTTCACTGGGATATAACATAAGGAGAGAATTTAGAGGCCAGCACGGTAGCATAGTGGTTAGCATAACACTTTACAGTACAGGCGCCCCAGGTTCAATTCCCACCACTGCCTGAAAGGAGCTTGTACATTCTCCCTGTGACTGCATGGGTTTCCTCCAGGCGCTCCAGTGTCCTCCCACAGTCCAAAGACCTACCAGTTGGTTGGTTAATTGGTCATTGTAAATTGTCCCATGATTAGACTAGGATTAAATCAGGGGTTGCTGGACGGCACAGCTCGACGGACCAGAGGAGCCTATTCCGTACTGTATCTCAATCAATCAATCAATAATCCCTGGTGTCGTTTTCTGCTCACCATTAGGTATGTGTCATTAGCAGCACAAGCACTCATTGCCATTCAAATGGTTGATGGTGAGAAACTTTGCAAGCTGTGTACTGGAAGTTCTTCAATACTGCTGCTGAGTTGGGAGTAATACTATTTAGTAAAGGAATGGCGGCATATGTCCAAATCAGTTGCTTCCTTAATCAGTACGAGATATTTCCATCAGCAAAACTTTGCAGTACTTGATCTATTTTCAGTAAAAATGAATAAGTGACTGAAAAATGTGTGGCAGTGGGGAATACAACACATGGGTGAGTAGAGGTAGAGTATATTCCAACAGAATACTGGCCAAGCTGGTTTAAAATCAGGTAGGTAATAAATAAATAAATACTGAAAGATAAAGAAACATACTGGAAAATACGTAAAGAAAAGAATTGAGACATTAAGGATATTATTTCCACTGAATCGGTGATCTTCTAAACAACCATTGTCGAAGAAGTTTTTTTTTAAATTCTTACGTTTTGGACTATGTTAGCTATCTTGGGACAAGAGTTTGGTGGGTATTGCAGATTTTTGCATGACATGTGATGTAAGGCAACAAAGGACATTATAAGACCATAAGATATACTGTAGGACCAGAATTAGGCCCTTTGGCCCATCAAGTCTGCTCTGCCATTTCATCATGGCTGATCCATTTTCCCTCTTAGCCCTAAACTCATGCCTTCTCCCCTATATCCCTTCATGTTCTGACTAATCAAGGAGCTATTAACCTCTGCCTTAAATATATCTAATGACTTGGCCTCCAGAGCTGCTTGTGGCAATGAATTCCACAGATTCACCACTCTCTGGCTAAAGAAATTCCTCCTCATTTCCATTCTAAAGAAATGCCCTCTATTCTGAGGTTATGTCCTCCGGTCTTAGACTCCCACACTATAGGAAACATCTCCCCATCCACTCTGCCATGGCGTTTCAAGATTAGATAGGTTTCAATGAGGTCATCCCTCACTCTTCAGAATTCCAGTGAGTACAGGCCCACAGCCATCAAACTCTCTTCAAGTGATAAGCCTTTCAATCCTGGCATCATTTTTGTGAACCTCCTTTGAACCCTCTTCAATGTCAGCACATCCTTTCTGAGATAAGGGGCCCAAAACTGCTTGCAATGCTTCAAGTGAAGCTTCACCAGGGTGTTGTGTTCTTTAAACGTACCGTGGGTTACTAAGAACAAACCATATTCTGGGAGAATTAAAACTAGAACATTTATTTACAACAGCAAACAGCAAGCACATCTTTAACATACAGTTTCTAGATCATTCTGTCATTTCTGCGCATGCTCCAAACTCTGTCCAATCATGTTCTTACACGTGACACGTGATATCACCACATCTTCCTTTCCTTAAGAAGAAAAACAATTAGCAACATTAATCAAAACAGATGCATAATCTAACATGTCTCTATCAGTGTCTCTGGGGGTTGAACGAACATGAGTAGACCTTCTAAGTGGTTCACACAGTTCTTGTGTTTCGTTGTTATTTCCTTGTTTCATCTGGTCTGCATCAGTTAACTGAAACTCTGAAGTTGGCTCTTTCTTAAGGTCTTTGCAATTTCTTCTTAAAACTGCTCCTTCTTCTGTTTGGACCATGTATGATGCGGGCTGTACTTCTTCAAGTACAGTAGCTTTCGGAATTCCTTCCACTTCCATTTGTAATGAAATACAAATCTTCTTTTCTTCATCTAATTCATTCATTAACTGTGTAATCTCTTTTTTATGCTGAGACTTCATCATTTCAATAAAACTTCTCAATTCCTTCACTTGTGCTTTCACTTCTTCAATTGGATCCCGATTCTTGTCACTCTTTGGCTTCAGATCAGTATTGTACTGTACTGGCAATACTTTGTCAGATGCTGGTAACAAAGGGATGGGTCTGGGATCTTTCTTTGATTTCTTTTACTTCTACCACATTGCTCTTTTATCAAGTCGCTGTATTCTGACTCTGTGTCACTGTCCAGGACTAACATTCTTTTCACCAAATTCAGTCTCTCACAGGCAGATTAACCAAATATTGATCGTACATTTTTTGGCACTACCACAAATGAAAGTATGTGCTCAATATTTTTGAGTGATACTTTCGTCACATATGTTTCTTTAACTGGAATGTCTGCACCTGAATACTGTCACTTTTATATTTGTCTGATGTAACTTTGGTCTTGGCTTTAATGCATTAAACTCAGATTCTGCAAGAACATTTACTTGTGCTCCAGTTTCCAATTTAAACAGAATAACTTTTTGGTTCACTTGCAAAGGCATAGTCCAGTCATTCTTAATTTGTTTGTTTTCACAAAGGACATCTATATAAAACTCTTCGTGTTCATTTTCAAGTACTGCATTTATGTGTTTTATTTCCTTTCTACTCCTGCAACAGCGTGAAAAATGATTACTCTTACCACAGCTGTTGCACATTTTCCAATACACTGGACATATTTTAGGTCGGTGCTCCCGCCCACAACGATCACAAAGTTTTGATCTTTCAGATGACTTCTTGCTCTCTATCGGTTCCGTTGCCATTTTATTATTTTCTCTAATGTATTCGCGCACAGCGTGTACATTGCAGTTCTCAATAAAAAGCTCTTTATCCTGTGACATCACGGTCTCAGAAGCTTTGCAGAGTGCCACAGCTTTTTCCAAATTCAACTCTTGTTCTAGCAGTCTTTCTCTCAGACCACTATCCAGAATGCCGCAAACAATTCTGTCTTTAATGAAAGAGTCCGTAAGCTCTGCAAACTTGTATCTTTTACTGTGGTTTCTCAACTCTGTAACAAATTGATCAATCGTTTGACCAGGTCTCTGCAGACATTTGAAAAAATTGTAGCGCTTATACGTTGCATTACACTTCCATATACAACATGTGTCAAATTTGTCAATTATCGCTTTTAGATTTAAATTATCTCCATTTTCAAAAGTAAAATGGTTATATACCTCAATTCCGTCATCCCGTATTACATGGAGTAGGATCGCTGCTTTCGTTTTTTTCTGTTTTATTTTCTGCTCCGATCGCCAATAAATAAATTTCAAAATACTGTTTAAATCTTTTCCAGTTTTCAGCTACGTTTCCAGTCAGCTGAAGTGTCGATGGGGTTGCAAAACTTCCATTTTTAAAGTTGTTAGCAAACAACAAAAAAGTCTGCGCTTTTTTTCCGATTATCTTCGCTTCTCCCGAGTTAGGGAAACAAATTATTCTTCCAGACTGACTTCTGACACTATGTTGTGTTCTTTACACGTACCATGGGTTACTAAGAACAAACCATATTCTGGAAGAATTAAAACTAGAACGTTTATTTACAACAGCAAACAGCTAGCACGTCTTTAACATACAGTTTCTAGATCATTCTGTCATTTCTGCGCATGCTCTGAACTCTGTCCAATCACGTCCTTACATGTGACACGTGATATCACCACACAGGGCTTTATAAAGCCTCAACATCCTATCCTTGCTTTTATATTCTAGTCCTTATGAATGTAAGAACAAGACTATGGGGACAGGAAGTTAAAAGAAAAAAAACTTGTGAGGGAACGATAATGCTCTGAAAAGCTGGTGTAAAGTCAATGAGCTGAAGGACTTCCTTCTAAAGAACAATGTGGTAATGATATATGGTGGAATAGTGATTATTTGTCTGTGTAGTTGGAGTGGGTGCAATTGCATTAAGGGAAAGTAGCTGGTATAATCAGTGCCCTTGCCAATGAACCAAATATTCACCCCACCAGCACAGATAGTGGCTGCTATATTAGTATTTACCAGCCACTATCTGTGAATATTAGAAGTACCAGCTTCCTTGGTGGTCTAGTGATTAGGATTCGGCGCTCTCACCACCACAGCCTGGGTCTGATTCCCAGTCAGGGAATTAGAACATTTCCAAGAGTCAGGTCACTCATCTGAGTGCTGCTGGTACCATGTAACCCAGTACTATCTGTCGCATTGTCAGGTGGTTGGCGACTAAACCGGCTCCCCCACCAGGCTTGCCTGGTGAGGAGGGTGGCTAGACACCCTGCAGGACAAAAAATAAGACCTGTCAAAGGGCGGATGGACCCTCTTGTATGGTCACCGGCCACCTAGCAAACACGTGCCGTGAAGCGCGGAAAGGGCATCCCTCACTGAAGCTTGATCTGGCCAATCACTGCAACAGAACTTCCCCCAGCCGTCTTGGACCCCACCATGCCGCTGGATCCGGGAGGGGATGTCGAGAGGGTGGGTCTGGACCTGTGCAACCCCCTACTCACCTAAAATCCATTCACGCACACGCTGTTCCTTTCTGAGGAGTCGGGTATCATCAACCCCACTAACTGACTGAAAGGAGCCATCATCATCCTATGGGATGGATAGCCAGAGAGAGAGAGAGAGAGAGAGAGAGAGAGAGAGAGAGAGAGAGAGAGAGAGAGAGAGTATTTATCTGTTCAGTGTAGCAACTAAGGATGGTTTCTTCAAAATTAGCTTCTTACCCTGCGACCCCAGCTCCCAGGAAGGAGATTGTGAACAAGTAAAGTGGTTCTGTTTCCAGAGGAGGGAACTAAGGCTACATCCACACTACGCCAGATAATTTTGAAAACAAAGCTTTTTCTTTTCATTTTGACCCTCTGTCCACACTAAAATAGCGTTTTCATCCCCCGAAAATGGAGATTTTCAGGAACGGTCTCCAGAGTGAATAAATCTGAAAACACCTAATATCCATTGCAGTGTGTACGGGGTAACCGGAGCTTTTTAAAACCGCTGTCATGACGTGCCGGGACAGATGGCGACAGTGCAGCATTTCATTGTTTTCTTCTTATTATTACTACTTTATTGTTGCCAAACAATTGATACTAGAGCGTACAATCATCACAGTGAGATTTGATTCTGCACTTCACAGAACCTAACAATTTCAGAACAGACAGCAACGAGACTGAAGCCAGAAGAGTTAGAAATGTACTCACCAAATACTTTGACCCATAGCTTACTGAATAAATAAGTATACTCGCTTTGCCCTGTTTTCTGTCCTTGCTTGTATGAAGGTGGTTTACCTATTTATGCAAGTACTTCTCTGACAATAGATGTGTAACAGCCTAATGTAACTTTGTATGGAAATACAAGATAACGCTGATGCAGACATGTTTTATACATTTAACAAGGTGCTTTATTAATGCAACAGAGTTAGTCAGTTTTTCAATGTTTATCGTCAGCCGGATCCTACTGTCCGTGAACTCCCTGTCGGTTGCCTCCATACACTCCAGTATTTGTTTTTTTTATGTTTAGGTCCTGCTGCGCAAGAGCCAAGAGCAATTGCTTTTAAGTTTTTCTACTCTGTAACTAGACAAAGGCGCACTAAGTATATCGTTTCCTCTTCGCTTGTTTTCTGTGTGTCCTGCACATGCCCAGTAGGAGGAGATTCGCCCAAATATCCGTCTAATGTGGACAGAGATATTTTGAAAAATACTTAGTGTGGTCGCCTATTGTTTTTACTCGAAACCGGCATTTTCAAAATTCACCGGCGTCGTGTAGGTGTAGCCTAGTACTGTCTAGACTGTGACATTAATGCCCTAGGGGCATGTTCTTCACCCTCACCCAGGTTAGTTTTTTCTTCAAGCTAAAAGGTAATGTCAGATAGGTTATTGTCCTACCGTAGTGTAGATTATCTGTTCAGATGTAACATTGGAGGATAACAGACTAAAACAATTCAATTTGGAATAATTGACATGACCGTTAAATTCCTTTAATCCACCCATTGCATCTTCTGAGCTTTCTGAATCCGGGATGATGTTCGAACTATCAAATTCCGCTCTTGTGACTCGTAAATATAGAGATGGGTATATTTTTAGTGATGGCAGAAAGAACTACTTGAATTTGGAGCAAAAAACCAAATTGCTGGAGGAGCTCAACAGGTTAGGCAACATTTTTGGAGGAGTATTTTGGGCTTTACTCTGCTTCTGGACCCTCATGTGTTTGTAACGTAGGATTTTTTAAGATGGCCATGAAGTTAGACCTAAACTACTTAAAGATGCTTGGTACTGAAGTAGTAGTTGAGGTAATGCAAGGCAGGCAGCTGGGAGAATATGATAGAATTTGGCTGTTCTTTGCAACATCATTTTACTTACTCTCTATCGACGAGATGGATTAAAAGGCATCATGCAATGAGTGTTTGATGACCTTGGGCCTGTACTTACTGGAATTCAGAAAAATGAGGGTGGATCTCATTGAAACCTATTAAATATTGAAAGGCCTTGATAGAGTGGATGTGAAGAGGATATTTCTATGGTGAGGTAGTCTAAGACTAGAGGACATAGCCTCAGAATAGAGGGACGGTCTTTTAGAATGGAGATGAAGAGAAATTTCTTCAGCTAAAGGGAGTGAATCTCTGGGGTTTGCTGCCACAAGCGGCTGTAGAGGCCAAGTCATTGGGTATATTTAAGGCAGAGGCTGATAGATTCTTGGTTAGTCAGAGCATGAAATGTTACAGGGAGAAGGCAGGAGATTGGGGCTGAGAAGAAAATTGGATCAGCCATGATGAAATGGCAAAGCAGACTCGATGGGTCAGATGGCCTATTTCTGTTCCTATATCTTATGGTCTGAGATGATGGTTCATTTGCTCAAATGATAGACAATGAGGTAAATACATCTGATGGAAGATGGTAATAAATCCAAAGGCTTACAAATACAGTACAGTTTATGGAAAAATAAGAACCCATGAAGCCAACAGCCCTTAATCCTGATCATTCTACTTCTACAGTACAAATTCTATGGACATAATTCAGAGTGGTTTCATCTCAGTAGATTCAACACGTTCAGCGATGGTTGTCTAAACTTCCCTGGTTGTATATATTTTCCTTCAGAGAAGTCCAGTAATCCATTTTCATTTACTTTAAAATACTAGGTTCATGGCAGAATGAAGTTTCCTCTGCACTGTTCAATCAAATACAGAGTGGCTTAGTGATTTCTTTTATATTGTTGTACTAAATTCTGATGCCCTGCATGTTATGGGTTATTTAAGAGTAAAATTACAACTGTATTAATCTAACAAATTCTCCCATGGCAATGAAAGCACAAGTAACTATGTGGTGCTAAACCTCCCTCTACACTATGTTACTAGATGTACCAGGCCTGGTACAGTATGGGGTTGAAACCATGTCAAACTTCCTTAACAATATTTGATCAAAAACTCCCGAGGCAGGATAAAGTGTCCCCTAAACTTAGCCAATACATATTCTGAGGACAGGTACAGTATGGATCAGTTACAGACAAAGCTCCCTTTGCATGGACCTATCAGGCACACAAAGGTCAAATACCATATGGTGTAAGGATAAAGTAAAGCTCCCTCTTCAAGGAGGTGGAAGATGCTTCATAATGAGCTCATCATGGTGCACAGATGTGGCAGATCTGTCTCAGTCCTGCTCACCTGACCTGGAACGTCTAGCTGTCAAATGTTGTCCTTTTTATCTGCCAAGGGAGATTTCCACCGTCATCCTGACAGCAGTGTGCATTCCACCTCAGGCTAGAATTAAGCAGGCACTTGAAGGGCTAAGTTCGGCAATCAGTAGGCATGAAACAGTGCTCCCTGATGCCTTCCCTATCATTGTGGGGCATTTCAACCAGGCCAGCTTGAAGAAGTCTCTGAACAGCTACCATCAATGTATCACCTGTAGAACCAGAGGGAGCCAACTCATCGAGAATGCTTACCATGCCATCCCTCATGCACACTTTGCAAAATACAATCACCTGACTGTACTTCTACACCAAGCATATTAGCAGAGATTAAAGACCATAGCACCAGTAGCTAGCACCAAGAAGTTATGTCCCAGTGAGCTGGAGGAGCATTTTGAGCCGATAGACTGGACAATATTCATGGATTCAGCTTCAAGTCTGTATGAATATGCCACAGTTGTCACTGACTTCATTAAAACATGAGTGAATGAGTATGTACCAGCGAGAAGATACCGGACATAGTCAAATCAAAAGCCATGGATGAACCAGGAGATTCATAGTCTGCTGAGTATTAGATCTATGGCATTCAAGACCAGTGATCCAGAACTATACAAGAAGTCCACGTACAACCTACAAAAGACTATCTTAAGAGCAAAATAAAAACAATTCTGATTGAGGTTAGAAAGAGAATTGGATGCATGTCTGCTCTGGCAGGGTTTGCAGGCCACTACTACCTGCAAACAAAAGCTTAACATCATGAATGTCAGTGAACCTTCACTCCCAGGCAAGCGCGACATCTTTTATGCACACTTTGAAAGGGAGATTAAAACTACATCCCTGCAGCATCTGGTGACCCTGCGATCTCTGTCTTGGAGGCCGACGTCAGAACATCCTTCAAGAGGGTGAACTCTCGCAAGGCAACAGGCCCTGATGGTGTACCTGGTAGAGCTCTGAAATCCTGTGCCAACCAGTTGGCAAAAGTGTTCAAGGACATCTTCAATCTCTCACTGCTGCAGTTGGAGGTTCCCACCTGCTTGAAAAGGGCAACGATTATACCAGTGCTCAAGAAGAACAGGGTGAGCTGCATTAACAGCTATAGTTCAATGGCACTCACATCTACGGTGATGAAGTCTTTGAGTGGTTGATTATAGCCAGAATCTGTCCTTGCCTTAGCAAGAACCTGGACCTGCTGCAATTTGCCTCTCACCACAAAAGGTCTACAGCAGATGCAACCTCACTGGCTCTCCACTCAGCCTTGGATCACCCGGGCAATAGTGATACTTACATCAGGTTGCTGTTTGTTGACTACAACTCAGCATTCAATCAATCGTACCTTCAATTCTAATCAAAAAGTGCCAAAACCTGGGCCTCTGTACCTCACTCTGCAACTGGATCTTTGACTTCCACACTGGGAGTCTACAATATGTGTGAATTGGAAATAACATCTCCACCTCGCTGACAATCAAACTGTGCACCTCCAGGATGTCTGCTTAGCTCACTGTTCTACTCCTAGACCCATGACTGTGTGGCTGGGCACAGCTCAAATGCCATCTATATTGCGAACAACACAATTATTGTTGGCAGAATTTCAGATGGTGACAAGGAGGCATGTAGCATTAAGATAGATCAGCTGGTTGAGTGGTGTCACAGTAACAAACTTGCGCTCAACATCAGTAAGACCAAAGAATTAATTATGGATAAATAATTAAGGGTAAGACAAGGAAACAGACACCAGTCCTCATTGAAGGATCAGAGGTGGAAAGGGTGAACTATTTCAACGTTCCTGGGTGTCAATATCTCTGAGGATCTATCCTGGGTCTAACATATTGATGTAATTACGAAGAAGGCATGACAGCAGTCATTTAATTAAGAGTTTAAGGAGAATTGGCATGTTATCAAAGACACTAGGAAATTTCTACAGGTGTACTGTGAAAAACATTCTAACTGGTTGCATCATCACCTGGTATGGTGGGGCCACTGCACAGCTTTGGAACAACCAGCCGAAACTTGTAAATTCAGTCAACTCCATCATGGGCACTAGCCTCGCAAAACATCCAGGACCCCTTCAAAAAGCGATGCCTCAGAAAGACGGCATCCGTCATTAAGGACTCCCATCACCCAGGACGTGTTCTCTTCCCATCAAGGAGGAGGTACGGGAGCCTGAAGACACACACCCAATGTTTCAAGAACAGCTTCTTACTCTGCCAGTAGATTTCTGAATGAGCAATAAACCCATGATCCTTAGTATTTTCCCCTTTTTTTCTTCTTTTTGCACTACTTAATAATTTCTTAGTATATACTTCTTATTGGAAATTATAGTTTTCATGACTATGCATTGCAATGTACTGCTGCTACAAAACAACAAATTTCATGAAATATGTTGGTGATATTTAATCTGATGCAATATTGCAATAAATGTGTTGAGGACAGATTATAGTAGGTTGTAGTTATAGAGCAAATGTCCTTTTATGCTGGGAGAATTTTCAACCTCCTATACGTTAATACCGTTCATTCTTCTTGTAGCCATTTCTGTTCTGAAAGACTTTATGGTACTCTTAGGATATGGTTGACAGAAGCAAGGTTGAGTTAATCGCCCATTCCTGGTTTACCTGCAGACAACTATGGCAAGCATCACGGTAAAGATGGTCTCACAATGACATTAGGGATGGATGGATGGTGAAAGTCCAAATCATAGTGAATTAGATGGCAGCCTAGGGATGAGGGTGCTCCCACACACCAGAATATTCTGTTCTTCTAACTAATCAAAGCCAATGATAATGGGTACAGGGAAGGTGGATGCTGAAATTACAAAGGCACTGGGTATTAAGTTCAACCTGTGCTGCCTGTGTGCAAGGAGCAACGTGCTGCATCTACAAGTGGAAGCCGATTCTGAAACAAGGTCTTCTAGTCATCAAATAGAGACAAGAAATAAAACACAAGAAAAACAGAAAACTGAATGGGTTTGAGATGAAGGAGAGCTGATGCTCACAAGGCATCATTCCTCTGTTCAGAATATCAGCAGTTAATTCAATGATATTTGTTTAGTTGCATTCAAAAGTGCAACTTTGGAACTATAAAAGCTATTTGGATCTGAAAGGCTCTTCAAGGTGGAATGTTTGAGGGAATATAATGAGAATTTCTTTGTTTGTATAAAATTCACCATATTCCCCCCAAAAAACTCCACCTTGAATCACATCCAGTTCTTTCTGAAGAGAACTAGACTCTTTGCTTCAATGGCCCATTTATGTCGTCTTTTATATTCTCTCTGCATTGCAGTTTTGTTTACTAATTTTACCCTTACCATTAAATCCTCCGGGCAACGTGAACGAATGCCAAAAACAACTTTACCGATCTCCTTCAAAATTTTAAAAACTTTCTTGTGGTCCCCTTAAAGTAACCAAGTGAAACCTTCTCCTCACTAAATGTTAGATTTTAAAGTCTGTCACAATTTCAGTTGTCTTAAGCCATTTTTGGAGACACATGCTTGCATTTCTAATTCATGGTATGACTATTTCTTTACCCAGCTCTTTACATTGAAGGTCACAACAGTTCTTATGAGAAATTTTGCATCTATAAAGAACATGTTTACTTTTGCAAAGAGTGGAATCTGAGCCAGACTATCACTTGCCACTGGACTTCATCTGAATAATCTAGTAGCAAATCACAAGCTACCTGAACTAAAGAAATCATCGTCATTGCAATTGGCATAAAATTGCAAGGCAAGTATTCTTATTTAATTATACAAGGACAGAAACATATAAAGATCCTGCGTAAAAGACAATAAAAATAAAATCAATCTTTATAAAAGGCCACTTATGTCCTGAGTAATTAATTTCTTCAGAACATGCTTCCCACACGTCTTGATGATTGGTAGTACCTTATAAAGGCTACGGTTTATCAGTACATCACAAACATGAGAAAGTCTGCCATGCAGTCCTGAAGAAGGGTCTTGGCCCAAAACGTCAGCTGTTTACACTTTTCCATAGATTCTGCCTGACCTGCTGAGTTCCTCCAGCATTTTGTTTGTGCTATGGTTTTCCAGTGTTATGTTTGTGATATTTCATTCATAATGAATTAAGTATCTAAATTGAAATTAAGATATATCAGCCATATCTCATTGGGAAGATGACAGCGTTCAGAACTCAAGGGCATTAGAGCTGGCTGAATCGCAATGAGGGGAGGAGGAAATCTGTTTAAATTTCCAAATTTGACCCAGTAAAAAGCCAATCCCCTGATGGAAAGGGCAGACTGTCTATGATCAGTGACATTTAAACTCCAGTCAAAATCCCTGCTCTCAGTCAAGCCTATTGGCATTTAGACAACAGATAGCAAGAAAAGTGTTCCCCAGCATGAGTTAAAATTGTTGTTGGGGGCAGGGGAGAGCAAATATAAGTCAAAAACAAAGAAATATTGTGCAATTGCTAGACTAATGTAGTGATTGGTGGATTGGGCCTGATCGGTAGTGAATGATGCTCTCCAGTAGTGTCAGATGCATGCTCCTGATTAGTCTACTGTATCTGATTCTTGCAATAACTAGTCTTTGATACCCAGCTCTGTCCACATTCCTGTGCTAAATGATGTGCTGTAATTGCTGCACCGACTGATCCACTGAATTGAGGTAATTATCATACTCTTGTATCAAATTGCTGCAATGATTGATTACCCTGGCAGACTTAAACCAATTCAAATTTCTGCCAAGACTGAGACCCAGTCACTGGCTGCAATTCTGCCTCACTGCATTAGCACAGGCACTCATCTCCTGTGCCTGAACAGTGAGGTGACTATCTCCAATGCCAGATGCATATAACTTACTTCAATCAATAGGTTCTCTTGGGAGATTTAGCTGTGGCCTTAGAAATGTTATTCCTCTTCTGTGGGAAACGACCAACTCAAATGAAGACTGCACCCCTAAGTGCAACTCATTTCATTTCTAATGAACAAGAAACACCGATACCATGAATTCTCTAAGGAATCAAGAGAGATTCACATCAAGACCATTAAGACAGCAGAGCTGTTGTTTTTGTGTGTGTGCTCACAATGGGAAGGGCGGTTTGTTCTGAGCAGCAGTCTAGGAAATGCAGAGTAATAAATGCAAGGTGGAGTTTCAGGAATTTATTATTCAAATGGACAGTAAAGGATTAGAGATCACAAAAATAAAGATAATTCTGAGGAACACATACAAGTACTGGAGAACGTCAGAGCTTCTGTGGAGAGGAATAAGTCGTGAAGAAGCATCTTGGCCTGAAACGTTGACTGTACATTCCTCTCCATAGATGCTACCTGAACTGCTGATTTCCTGCAGCACTTTGCGGTGCTCCTCAAGATCTGATGTTGTGGTGTTCACCAAGCTTGGCAATTAGCTTGCAAATGTTTCATCACCAGTCAAGATGACATCCTCAGCGCGCAGTTGTTGCTCTCTAGGAGTAATCACGTTTATATAGGCCCTCTTTCACATGCCTCGCTCGTGATTGGCTACCCCTTCAGTTGACCTTGGAATTCTATTGGCTCGCGTTTCTTTGGCTCTTAGGGGTTTGTAGATTATGTCTATTTTGATATGTTTGTTTCCCAAGTTATCATAAGAGAACCATGTTTCTAAAAATACTACCACTTGCTTCATGCTTGCCTGCACCAGAACCTCTGCAGTGTCCTAGTTCTTAGAAGCATGGTTACAATTTACTAAGACCAATTAGCCTACCAACCGGTACGTCTTTGGACAGAGGGAGGAAACCGGAGCATGAGGAGGAAACTCACGTGGTCACGGGGAGAAGGTACAAACTCTTTATAGGCAGCGCTGGGAATTGAACCCAGGTCATCTGTACTGTAAAGCGTTTTGCTAACCACTACATTACCATGTCACCTTATTGAGTGCCAAATCTAAAAGCCTTCCAGCTACTGAGTTTATTCCTGATACAATTTAAGTATGATTATTGAATGCTAACTTTACCCATCTATGTGGGCATTTAGATTATGAAGACACACGGTCCTCTTTTCTTGTCATTTAGTAATGCATGCATTAAGAAATGATACAATATTCCTCCGGTGTGATATCACAGAAACACAGGACAGACCAAGACTGAAAAACTGACAAAAACTACATAATTATAACATATAATTACAGCAGTGCAAGCAATACCGTAACTTGATGAAGAACAGGCCGTGAGCACGGTAAAAAAAGTTCAAGGTCTCAAGGTATCAATAGCCCAGGATAAATAGTTGCATCGATTGCTTCATCAGTGAACTTTCCCCATGAGAGGTGTGACTATTAATATCACAGTTTTCAGTACAACTTTCCCTAAGACATCAATAGTAGTTAGCGACGTTTGTATAATTGTGATACAGGCTGTGCCTTTTAGGCAATGGTGTGGATGTTAAGAGGAGGTGAGTCACTTATCACACAAGACCCAGTTTCTGCAATGACCAATAAGCTTAATGTCGCACTGACTAATCAAATGAATGTTTGATCAACGGTGTCCACCTCCTAAGATAATGGTCAGCTTACTGATGGTGCTGCTACTGAGGCTGAGTAGAGGGCACAGGGTTTCATTATGATGATTACGCTCAGACGGCAGAGCTCTCATTAGACACTCAGATGTTACCCAGACGGTGCAGAGGATTGTGCGGCCTTTGTTCAGTGAAGAATTCCACTGTTCACTGTGAAATCAGTAATGAGGTCCCAGCCCCTGCACTAGTTTCATAGGACTTCGGGGCGTAGAGGTTAGCGCGACACTATTACAGCAAAAGGTGTTGGAGTTCAGAGTTCAATTCTGGCATCCTCTGTGAGAAAGTTTGTACGTTCTTCCTGTGTCTGCATGGGTTTCCTCCCCCAGTACAAAAACATACTGGTGAGTCGGTTAATTGTCCTGTGATTAAGCTGGGATTAGGACAATAAGACTATAAGATATAGGAGCAGAATTAGGCCATTTGGCCCATCACGTCTGCACTACCATTTCATTATGGCTGATCCAATTTATCTCTCAACCTCAATCTCCTGCCTTCTTCCCATATCCTTTCATGCCCTGACCAATCAAGAATCTATCATCCTCTGCCCTAAATATACATAAAGACTTGACCTCCACAGCTGCCTGTGGCAAAGATTCCACAGGTTCACCACTCTCTGGCTAAGGAAAATTCATCCTCATCTGCATTATAAAAGGACACCCCTCTATTCTGAGGCTGTGTCCTCTGGTCTTAGACTCTCCTACCATAGGAAACATCTTCTCCACATCCACTCTATCAAGGCCTTTCGCCATTTGATAGGTTTCAATGAGGTCACCCCTTCTGAATTCTAGTGAAGACAGGCACAGAGCCATCAAACCCTCTTATACGAGCAGCCGTTCAATCCTGGAATCAATTTTTTTTTAGCCTCTTTTGAACCCTCTCCAGTTTCAGCACATCCTTTCTAAGATAAGGAGCCCAAGCCTGCCCTCAAAACTCCAAGTGAGGCCTCACCAGTGCTTTATAAAGTTTCAGCATTACATTCTTGCTTTTATACATATTCTAGTCCTCTTGAAATGAATGTTAACATTGCATTTTCTTTCCTCACTACAGACTCAAACTGCAAATTAACCTTTAGGGAATCCTGTACAAGAACTCCCAAGTCCCTTTGCACCTCAGTTTTTCTTTGTGTATTTACTCTCCATTTAGAAAATATTCAGCTCTTTCATTTCTTCTACCAAAGTGCAAGACCATACACTTCCCGACACAGTATTCCATCTTCCATTACTTTGTCCATTCTCCTAATCTGTCCTTCTGTAGCCTCCCTAATTCCTCAAAACTACCTTCCCCCTCCACCTACCTAAATATCGTTTGCAAACTTTGCAACAAAGCCATCAATTCCATCATTCAAATCATTGACATATACGTAAAAAGAATGTTAATTAGGTGGATTCCTGGGTGGTGCAACTTGTGCTGAAGGGCCTATTCTGCACTGTGTCTCTAAATAAATAAATAAGGTTCATTGTATCTTCTCTCATTTGCATTCCATATCTTTGTTTATTCTCCTTCTGAACCCATATGCATTTTTAACTGCTTTCTCAACCTGGCTCTTTGAGAAATTTATTTACTTATACAGTAGATCTCTGTCTATTTCCCTACCCCCTTATAATTATACTGCTTACACTATAAAGCCTTTCCTTACTCCTTCTATTAAAATACATTGCTTTGCACCTTTGTCTGTTGAAGTTACTATGTCTGCCCATTCTGTCAGCTTTGTCCTCTAGTTCTGCCACCTTCCTTTAGAGGGGTTACTGACTTGAAGAGCTGTCTCAGTCTCCCTCTCTCTGCAGAAGCTGTCTGTCTTTGGCAATTTTTGTGTTTAACATTGTACAGGTCTAGTTAAATAATGTACATCAGGAGGGTCTCAACTTCTTGCTGTAAATATGAGTAATTAAAGCAAATATATTTTTCAATCTGTTAACGTAAAAAGCTTGCTTTATTTTTAAAATTAAACAAAAATGGAAAGTGGCATGACTCAAGGTAGTTGCACCTTGGAGGGAGCTGCAGCCTTGAACTGCCTGGTGTTCACCAGCACCCCCTGCTGAGTGAAGCAATCCTCCTAACCAAAGCCTCCACCTGGTCCTAAATTCCACCCTGTTCAATCTGTCCTGATGAAAATGAATCGAAGATTGTAACGTCATGCGAAAATTTGCATTTTACATTATATGGTGTTAGCATCTTCCCAGTGTCACAAATTTATGTTAAAAATAGGACAAGATATTAAAAATTATAAATGATCATCTATCTGCTGCTAGTGTGTTGTTGGGAAGGGACGGAGAGAGTAAGGATATTAAACATGATTTGCCAATCTGAAACCTAAGGAGTGAGGGATACCAATTTCACAGAGGTATTTCAGCTTCTGCTTAAAACACAGGAGTAGGCTGTATGGGCCTTTGAAACTGCTCCACAATTCATTAAAATCATTGTATATTATCGGTTATATTCTGACTCTCTCCCCATACCTTTAATGTCTCAAAGTCTATCTCTCTTTCTTAAATCTATTCAATAAATTTGCCTCCTTTGCTATCAGTGGTGGAGAGCTCCACAGATTCGCCAGCCTCTCACAGGTTCTCAGCCTGGGTCCACAAACCCCTTGCTTAATGATATTGGTCCATGGCATAAAAAAGGTTGGGAACCTTTCCTTCAGGTGAAGAATTTTTTTCTTATTTGTCCTAAATGTTTGAGCCTGTACCTTAACACAATGATGTCTTGCTCTAGATCCCTCTCAGCTAGGGAAAACATCTAGCTTGCTTTGCCCCGTCAGGATTTTGGACATTGGTGGAAGAAACTTGGTTTCTCAATACCTACACAGTCCCAAAGAGTGAGAAGGAAATCCAGATGAGGTCATGGAGGGCTGGTGTGTGCCTGATGTTGTGCCTATATTTAAGAAAGGAACAAGGGAAAATCGTGGAAACTGTAGACAGGTGAATCTCAAATCAGTTGTGGGAAATTGCTGGAGGAAATTCTTTGGGATAAGATACTTGAGCATTTGGAAACCCATGCTCTAAGTAGGAAGAACTTTGTGCGGGGCATGTCATCTCTTACCAAATTGATTGAGTTTTTTAACTAGGCAATGTGAGAAATTGATGGAGGTAGAGCAGTGGATGTTGTCTACATGGATTTTAGCAAGGTGTTGGGCAAAGCTCCTCATGGCAGGCTAATCCAGAAGATTAAGATGCATAGGGTCCTTAGTGAATTGGCTGTTTGCATTCAGAACTGGCTTGCACATAGAAGACAAAGGGCAGTGGTCAAAGTGGCTGGAGGTCCGTAATTAGTGGTGTTCCGCAGGGATTTGTGTTGAGACCTTATCTGTTTGTGACGTATATTAATGACCTCAATGAGAATGTAGATGGGTGGGTTAATAAGTTTGTGGATGATACCAAGATTGGGGAAGTTGTGAATAGTGTAGAAGATTGGCAAAGAATACAGCGCAATATAGGTCATTTGCAGATCTGGACAGAGAAATGGCAAATGGAATTTAACCCAGATAAATCTGAGGTGTTGCACCTTGGAAGGGAAATGCAAGAAGACAGCACACCATTAAGGGCAACACTCTTAACAGTGTTGTTCAGCAGAGAGATTTTGGGGTCCAAGTTCATAGCACTATGAAATTGGCTACAGAGATTAATATGGTGGTTAAGAAGGCTTATGGAATGCTTGGTTTTATTTGGTGAGTTCAAACATCAAGAGGTTATGTTGCAGATTTATAGATCTCCAGCTAGGTCACATTTGGAGTATTGCATAAATTTCTGGTCGCCCCACTATAGGAAGGATGTTGAGGATTTGAAGGGGGTACAGAAGAGGTTCACATGGATGCTGCCCGGTTTAGAGGGCATGTGCTATCATAAGAGTCTGGATAAACTTGCAAATACGAGGAATTCTGCAGATGCTGGAAATTCAAGCAACACACATCAAAGTTGCTGGTGAATGCAGCAGGCCAGGTAACATCTCTAGGAAGGGGTACAGTCTAGTCCTGACGAAGGATCTCGGCCCAAAACGTCGACTGTACCTCTTCCTAGAGATGCTGCCTGTATAAACTTGGGTTGTTTTCTCTGGAGCAGTGCAGGCTGAGGGGAGATCTGATAGAGGTTTATAAGATAATGAGAGGTTATAAAATTATTAGATAGAGTAGACAGGGAGTAGCTTTTTGCCAGGTTAGAACTGTCTAATACCAGGGGCATGCATTGAAGGTGAGGGGGGGTAGATCCAAAGGGGATGTGAGGGGTAAGTTTTTTAATCAGAGAGTAGTGGATGAATGCGCTGCCCGGTATGGTGGGAGAGGCAAATACTTTTAAGAGATATTTACATAGGCACATGAATATGAGAAAGATGGAGGGATATGGACATTGTATAGGTAGGAGTGGTTAGTTCTTGGGGGCTTTTTGATTTTTTTTTAGCTGGCTCAGCACAATATTGTGGGCTGAAGGGCCTATTCCTGTATTATACTGTTCTACGTTCTATGAACATCAGCTGCACAAATAAATTGTAATAAGGGCAGCAGATCTTTTCGTGTTTCACAGATGAAACAAACTCTTTGGATTAATGATTCAGATCCACTGACCTGCCCTCCTGTCACTTCTTCCTGTGACCATATCATGCAGCGCTTGGTTTGGCCGTGATGCTGTTGAACTCCTGACAAACCCAGTGGACAATTCTACACTGCTCTGATCAGATCAAGGTGTTGAAGGTTACATGAGCAGCCCCGTGCTTGCTGATAATATTAACACTGGTAACACAACCACCCAAACATAGCACATTCTCCCCTTGACTGCGTGGTTTTCTCCCAGCAGCTCTGGTTCCCTCCTACATCGCATACAATTTTTGGGTTGATTTGCTACTATAAATTAGTCCTGGTACAGATGGGAAAATCAACAAAGGGGCTTTTAATGGGTACAGGAGGGAATGTGAAGCAAAGAAATAAACGGTGGGAGAGATTTGACGATTGATTCAATGGGTCACACAGCCTGATTCAATTGCCTATGGGCATGAAAATTCTTGGTGAAAACATTTAATTATTCAGTTATTATACCTTTTATTAATTATTTGATTTTGGCTATTTTTAAAGTAATGGTCACTTTTCTAGCAATCTTAAATTAACCCCCCCCCCACAACACACTATGATAAAATAGATAGTGATACTTACTAATAAATCAGTTTTTGGCTGGCCTCTGATGTCTTTTTAATATATTTTCAACACCTAACACTCCCACAAACAGCTGCTTCTCCAGTTACAGTTTCTTGGCTGAAACTAATATGGAAAACTATGGATTCTGGAGGTTTCTCTTTTCCCGCCTGCACAGAATTCCAATACAGAACAAATTCCCAACTTCAGCACTCTCTTAAGCACTCTACTTAAGATCATTATGTGCAATATCTTGGACATAAATCAATATTTCTTTGTTATCAACACTGTGTCAAAGATCTGAAACTCTTCATCAAATATCATAGTGTGAGAACATCACAACATCTACAGCAGTTCAAGAACAGAGCCACCATCATCTTCTCAGGTTAGTTGGCCATGCCAATGACTGGAACTTTACCAACATTAACATTACACGGAGAGCAAAAATAAAAAAATATATATTAGCAGGCTGTTGCTTGAGCAGCATTGATTACACTTTAAGTGAGCTTATGGCTTTATTAAAATAACCAAGAGTGGAATTTCACTGGAAAGTGTAAATTACACCAACGTCTCTTGATTATTGCCTAAATTCTTCAGCTGTCAGACTGTGCAGTTAAAAAGCAGACAGACTGTCTAATTGACTCTGGGTTCTCCGCATAGCCACAGGTGACTAAATATTGTGATAATGCCAGTGCTACTGTGTGTTGTGAGGGGTAGAACAGCTTTTGGATTGACCAGGTATGTTGTGATGTGAAGCTGAAATTTGTGAAATTTGAGGAATACTCTTCGGAGTTTGAATTTCCAATCCTTAAAATCTTAGGATCAATATTTGCATAACTCAATGCCATGTATACAAACTGTTAAGCAAGAGGTCGGTTTTCAATACATGGTTTTGTGCTGCTGTAACACGTGCTACTTTTAGTAATATAACGTTTCGAATAAACTCTTCTTGGGCTTCAAGACTTGTACAGGTATCAATTTTAACCGACATTTTGATAACAAGCTCTGCTATCTTCATCAGGAAGGGCCTGTCTAGACTGGTGGTATTTATACCCCCGTCGTCCTTCTTTCCTGATTGGTTGGTCCTCATCCAATCAGGTTTCCACTGTATCACTGTGTTTACAATTGAATCTACTTGGAGTGAGATGTTCGGCTTTGTTAAAATTCTTTTCCTCTAGTTTTACTTCAATAGCTTTCCTCACCAGGCGGTCCCAATAGCCATTGATGCAGCACAACAGTTTCATGCCATCAAAGTCAATCCTAAGGCCATTGCAAATTCAATGTTCTGCTGCTGCCGATTTCTCTGTTTATAAATGTAACACCATAAGACCATAAGGTATAGGGACGTAATTAGGCCACTTGACACATTGAGTCTCTTCCACCATGGCTGATTCAATTTTTCTCTCAGCCCCAATCTCCTGCCTTCTCCCCGTATCCCTTCATGCCCTCAACAATCAAGAATATATCAACTTCTGCCTTAAATATTTGTAAAGACTTGGCCTCCACAGGTGCCCGTGACAAAGAATTCTACAGATTCGGCACTTTCTGGCGAAAGAAATTTCTCCTCATGTCGGTTATAAAAGGATGCCCTGAGGCTGTATCCTCTAGTCTTAGACTCTCCCACCATATGAAACATCCTCTCCACATCTACTCCATCAAGGCCTTTCACATTTTACTAGGTTTCAATGAGGTCACCGCTCATTCTTCTGAATTCTAGTGAATACAGGTCCAGGGCCATCAAACGCTCTGCATATGACTAACCATTCAATCCTGGAATCATTTTCGTGAACCTCCTTTGAACCCTCTCCAGTTTCAGTACATCCTTTCTAAGAATGTGCTCACAATAGTCCAAGTGAGGCCTCACCAGTGCTTTATGAAGTTTCAACATTACATCCTTGCTTTTATATTCTAGTTCTCAACACAGACTTAACTTGCAAATTAACCTTTAGGGAATCCTGCACAAAGACTCCCTACTTCTGACTTTTTTGTATTTTCTCTCCATTTAGAGAATTATCAATCCTTTCACTTCTTCTACCCAAGTGCATGACCATACACTCCTTGACACTGTATTCCATCTGCCATTTCTTTGCCCATTCTCCTAATATCTCCAAGTCCTTCTGTAGCCTCAAAACTACCTGACCCTCCACCTATCTTCATACCATCTGCAAACTTTGCAACAAAGTCATCAATTCCATCATCCAAATCATTGACATATAATGTAAAAAGATTCAGTCCCAACAGAGACCCCTGTGGAATGCCATTAGTCTCCAGTAGCTAGTCAGAAAAGTCTCCCTTTATTCCCACTCTTTGTCTCCTGCCAATGAGCCACTGCTTTATCCATGCTAGAATCTTTCCTGTAAAACCATGGGCTCATAGCTAGCTAAGCAGCCTCATGTGTGGCATTTTATCAAAAGCCTTCTGAAAGACCAGCTTCCCAACATTAACCAATTCTCTTTTGTCTATCCTGCCTGCTACCTCTTCAAAGAATTCCAACAGATTTGTCAGGCAAGATTTTCTCTTGAGGAAACCATGTTGACTATGGCCTACTTTACCATGTGCCTCCAAGTACCCTGAGACCTCATCCTTAATAATCGACTCCAACATCTTCCCAGCCACTGAGGTCAGACTAACTGACCTATAGTTTCCTTTCTTCTGCCTCTCTCCCTTGAAGATTGGAGTGATGTTTGCAATTTTCCAGTTTTCAGGATCCATTCCAGAATCTAGTGATTCTTGAAAGATCGTTTCTAATGCCTTCCTAATCTCTTCAGCCACCTCTTTCAGAACTCTGGGGTGTACACCATCTGGTCCAAGTTACTTATCTACATTCATACCTTACAGTTTCCCAAGAGCCTTCTCTCTAATCATGGTAAATTCACACACTTCATGCTCCCTGACACCTGGAACTTCCACTATTCTGCTAAAGTCTTCCAGTACATTCACTATTTCATTGGCCCCCATTGCTACTTCTCCAGCATCATTTTCAAGTGGTCCAATATCCACTCTTGCCTCTCTTTTACACTTCCTGCATCTAAAGATACTTTTGGTATTCCCTTTAATATTTTTGGCTAGCTTTCTTTTGTATTCCATCTTTACCTTCTGTTAGTTTTTAAAAGCTTCCCAATCCTCTAAATTCCCTCTAATCTTTGCTCTATTATATAACCTCTCTGTCTTTTATGTTGGGTCTGACTTCTCTTGTTAGCTATGGTTGTGTCATCTTTTCTTTAGAACATTTCTTCCTTTTTGGGATGTATATATCCTATGCCTTCCAAATTGCATTCTGAATAATATAATATATCTGAAGTTGTTCCTTGCAGTATGTTAACCTGAATTCCATCATTTGGATCAGCAATAATTTAAAGTAAATGCTCCTATTGAATTAGTGGTTTAAAGATTCCAAAATCCTGCATTTTCTGCCACTCAGCATTACCTAGTTCTGAAACAATTGTAAATGTAATCAGTCAGTAGGAGTAATAATCTTTGATTAAAGAAATATTTCAGCTGTGAAACACTGATAGAAACAATAAAATGCTAAACACACAGCTCCTGTGAAGATGGTGACTGTGGAGGTAAAGTTGTTGCCAGTCTGAACTGACAGATCTGCAAGTGAGAAAATCGAAAATCCGATTCCACAAAGATATATTAAGGCCAAAATCTTGGAGTGTATTGATTAGTTTTGAGGAGATGATAGTATTGAATGCTGAGCTGTAATCCATAAAGAACATTCTGATGTATGCATCTTTGCTGTCCAGGGTTGAGTGAAGACCCAATGAGACAGCTTCTACTGTGGACCTGTTGCTCCAGTAAGCAAATTGGAGCAGATTCAAGTTGCTTCTCAGGCAGCAGTTGATAGGAAAAATGAAAAAAAAACCAGCAGACGTTGAAAGTCCTAAACAAAAACAAAAACTTTTGGAAAAGCTCAGCAGATCAGGAAGCATCTGAGGAAAGAGAAGCAGTCAGTATTTTGGACCCAAATTGACCTGTTGAATGTTTCCCAGCATTTTCCATTTTGTCTCAAGAAACAGTAATTAGTTGTTAGTATCTAAGCATCACTCAGTTCTGTTCTGATCAATGCATCCTAGTATTCCCTTCAGCCTCAAGTGCTGTCCATCTTCTTCTTAAAAGCAGCTATACTATTCACTTCGACTACTGCCCATGGAAGCATAGTTGATAACCTATAAACAGACATGCACTTATTTCAGATAAGTGTTGCTGTTGGGTATGATGCTCATGATTGCAACAGAGTATATTTGTACTCTAGGGATATGTGGGTTTTGAGTTGTCTTGCATTTATCTGTTGCCTATCCCTAATCAATATCAAGAAAACAGAAGGTCCAACTTCTCGAATCTTTGTACTGAGCATATCATTCTTGTTGGAGTGGGCTTATATCAATAATGAAGAAGAATTAATGAGAATAATATGACTCAGGATGTTATGTGATTAGTGGACACTGACAGTGTAGGTGATAACCTTACCCTCCAAGGCGGCGGAGGGCTTGAGTTTGGGAGGCAATGTTGAAAAGTTCCTTCTAAACACTTCTTGTATGTGGTAACTACTGTAGCCATCGTGTACTTAATGCTGTAGGGAACAGAGTGCCAATCATACTAATTGTTTTCTCGTGTTTCTGGAACATTGATAGAGCAAGTGAACAGTATTCCAGCATGATCTTGTACTACTTGGATAATGAAAGGCTTTGAGGAAGTTAAGAGCTAAGTCACTCACTGCTAGACAACCAGTCTCTGAATTACTGTTGTGTGTCTGGGCTAATCACTTCTTTAACCAATTATGAAGAAATTTTGATTGTGGAGGATACAGTGACACAGATGCCCTTGAATACCAAGGGCTGTCTCATGTTTGGATGATTATTTCCTGCCATTAGTTGGTACCAGTGTTACTCCTTATCTGTCAGTCCATGACTGATTGATGGTTGAACTAGATATGCTGAGCGGGTTTACAAGAGTGAGATATGCCAACTAGTGGAGTGGTACTGCAGCAACAACCTGGCACTCAACATCAGTAAGACAGAAGAGCTGATTGTGGACTTCAGGAAGCGTAAGACGAAGGAACACATACCAATCCTCATAGAGCGATCAGAAGTGGAGAGAGTGAGCAGTTTCAAGTTCCTGGCTATCAAGTTCTCTGAGGATTTAACCTGGTCCCAATGTATCGATGTAGTTATAAAGAAGGCAAGACAGTAGCTATATTTTAATAGGAGTTTGAAGAGATTTGGCATGTCAACAAATACATCTAAATCTTCTATAGTTGTACCATGGAGAGCATTCTGACAAGCTCTAACACTGTCTGGTATGGGGGGAGGGGAGGGGTGTGGCTACTGCACAGGACCGAAAGAAGCTACAGAGGGCTGTACATCTAGTCAGCTCCATCTTGAGTACTAGCCTACAAAGTACCCAGGACATCTTCATGGAGCAGAGTCTCAGAAAGGCAGCGTCCATTATTAAGGACCTCCAGCACCCAGGGCATTCCCTTTTCTCACTGTTACCATCAGGTAGGAGGTACAGAAGCCTAAAGGCACATACTCAGCGATTCAGGAACAGCTTCTTCCCCTCTGCCATCCGATTCCTAAATAGACATTGAACCCTTGGACACGACCTCACTTTTTTTAATATATAATATTTCTGTTTTTTGTATGTTTTTAAAGATCTATTCAACATACGTATATTGTAATTGATTTACTTGCTTATTTATTATTATTATTTTTTATTTTATTTATTATTTTTTTCTCTCTTCTATAGTATGTTTTGCATTGAACTGCTGCTGCTAAGTTAACAAGTTTCACGTCACATACTGGTGATAATAAACCTGATTCTGATTCTGATCCTAACATAACTAGGAGAGTTATTGTGAATGGAACTGAATATTGTGCAGTTGTCAATGAACATTACCATACCCTCATAATGGAGGGAAGGTCATTGGTAAAGCAACGAAGGAAGGTTGTTTCATTAACAAAGGAAATTTTCTGAGAAGTGCACAGAACAATCACTTGGGTACAAACTGTTGATCTCAAAAAGCCACAGCCATCTTCTATCTTGCAATGATTCCAGCCAGTCCTGATTTCCAATCACTTCAAAGATATGTAAGCTCCTTGACACTACACCCAGCCAATTGCTGCAGACGTCACCCTCACCTCACCACTAGATTGCTACTCCTCTGTTCAAGTTTGAGCAAATGCTTTATAAGATCTGAAATCCAGTGCTCGTAAAGGAACCAGAAGTAAGAAGTTCATTGGTGAGTAAATGCCACTGGATAAAACTATCGTTAATATCTTCCATCTGTTTGCTTATTGTTGCAAGTAGGTCATTGGAATGGTAATGATTAGATCTCATCCATCCAACATTTTTTGTAGCGGGGGCTACTGAGGTGACTTTAAACTAGAATGGTTGGGGAGTGGGAATCAAATTAAAGAGGCTAGGCGTGAGGAGGTTAGTTCACTACAGGGGGATGGGAACCAGTGCAGAGAGACAGAGGGGTGTAAAGTGAGGGTAGAAACAAAAAGTACTATGGAGAAATGTAAAAGTGGCAGGCCGACAAATCCAGGGCAAGCATTAAAAACGGCCACTTTTCAGCATAATTGTATAAGGGCTAAGAGAGTTGTAAAAGAGCGCCTGAAGGCTTTGTGTGTCAATGCAAGGAGCATTCATAATAAGGTGGATGAATTGAAAGTGCAGATTGTTATTAATGATTATGATATAGTTGGGATCACAGAGACATGGCTCCAGGGTGACCAGGGATGGGAGCTCAACGTTCAGGGATATTCAATATTCAGGATGGATAGACATGAAGGAAGGGGAGATGGGGTGGCGTTGCTGGTTAAAGAAGAGATTAACGCAATAGAAAGGAAGGACATAAGCCGGGAAGATGTGGAATCGATATGGGTAGAGCTGCGTAACACTAAGGGGCAGAAGACGCTGGTGGGAGTTATGTACAGGCCACCTAACAGTAGTAGTGAGGTCGGAGATGGTATTAAACAGAAAATTAGAAATGTGTGCAATAAAGGAACAGCAGTTATAATGGGTGACTTCAATCTACATGTAGATTGGGTGAACCAAATTGGTAAAGGTGCTGAGGAAGAGGATTTCTTGGAATGTATGCGGGATGGTTTTTTGAACCAACATGTCGAGGAACCAACTGGAGAGCAGGCTATTCTGGACTGGGTTTTGAGCAATGAGGAAGGGTTAATTAGTAATCTTGTCGTGAGAGGCCCCTTGGGTAAGAGTGACCATAATATAGTGGAATTCTTCATTAAGATGGAGAGTGACATAGTTAATTCAGAAACAAAGGTTCTGAACTTAAAGAGGGGTAACTTTGAAGGTATGAGACGTGAATTAGCTAAGATAGACTGTCAAATGACACTTAAAGGATTGACGGTGGATATGCAATGGCAAGCATTTAAAGGTTGCATGGATGAACTACAACAATTGTTCATCCCAGTTTGGCAAAAGAGTAAATCAAGGAAGGTAGTGCACCCGTGGCTGACAAGAGAAATTAGGGATAGTATCAATTCCAAAGAAGAAGCATACAAATTAGCCAGAGAAAGTGGCTCACCTGAGGACTGGGAGAAATTCAGAGTTCAGCAGAGGAGGTCAAAGGGCTTAATTAGGAAGGGGAAAAAAGATTATGAGAGAAAACTGGCAGGAAACATAAAAACGGACTGTAAAAGCTTTTATAGATATGTGAAAAGGAAAAGACTGGTAAAGACAAATGTAGGTCCCCTGCAGACAGAAACAGGTGAATTGATTATGGGGAGCAAGGACATGGCAGACCAATTGAATAATTACTTTGGTTCTGTCTTCACTAAGGAGGACATAAATAATCTTCCAGAAATAGTAGAGGACAGAGGGTCCAGTGAGATGGAGGAACTGAGCGAAATACATGTTAGTAGGGAAGTGGTGTTAGGTAAATTGAAGGGATTGAAGGCAGATAAATCCCCAGGGCCAGATGGTCTGCATCCCAGGGTGCTTAAGGAAGTAGCCCAAGAAATAGTGGATGCATTAGTGATAATTTTTTCAAAACTCATTAGATTCTGGACTAGTTCCTGAGGATTGGAGGGTGGCTAATGTAACTCCACTTTTTAAAAAAGGAGGGAGAGAGAAACCGGGGAATTATAGACCGGTTAGCCTAACGTCGGTGGTGGGGAAACTGCTGGAGTCAGTTATCAAGGATGTGATAACAGCACATTTGGAAAGCGGTGAAATGATCGGACAAAGTCAGCATGGATTTGTGAAAGGAAAATCATGTCTGACGAATCTCATAGAATTTTTTGAGGATGTAACTAGTAGAGTGGATAGGGGAGAACCAGTGGATGTGGTATATTTGGATTTTCAGAAGGCTTTTGACAAGGTCCCACACAGGAGATTAGTGTGCAAACTTAAAGCACACGGTATTGCGGGTAAGGTATTGGTGTGGGTGGAGAGTTGGTTAGCAGACAGGAAGCAAAGAGTGGGAATAAACGGGACCTTTTCAGAATGGCAGGCAGTGACTAGTGGGGTACCGCAAGGCTCAGTGCTGGGACCCCAGTTGTTTACAATATATATTAATGACTTGGATGAGGGAATTAAATGCAGCATCTCCAAGTTTGCGGATGACACGAAGCTGGGTGGCAGTGTTAGCTGTGAGGAGGATGCTAAGAGGATGCAGTGTGACTTGGATAGGTTGGGTGAGTGGGCAAATTCATGGCAGATGCAATTTAATGTGGATAAAGGTGAAGTTATCCACTTTGGTGGCAAAAATAGGAAAACAGATTATTATCTGAATGGTGGTCGATTAGGAAAAGGGGAGGTGCAACGAGACCTGGGTGTCATTATACACCAGTCATTGAATGTGGGCATGCAGGTACAGCAGGCGGTGAAAAGGCAAATGGTATGCTGGCATTTATAGCGAGAGGATTCGAGTACAGGAGCAGGGAGGTACTACTGCAGTTGTACAAGGCCTTGGGGAGACCACACCTGGAGTATTGTGTGCAGTTTTGGTCCCCTAATCTGAGGAAAGACATCCTTGCCATAGAGGGAGTACAAAGAAGGTTCACCAGATTGATTCCTGGGATGGCAGGACTTTCATATGAAGAAAGACTGGATGAACTGGGCTTGTACTCGTTGGAATTTAGAAGATTGAGGGGGGATCTGATTGAAACGTATAAGATCCTAAGGGGATTGGACAGGCTAGATGCAGGAAGATTGTTCCCGATGTTGGGGAAGTCCAGAACGAGGGGTCATAGTTTGAGGATAGAGGGGAAGCCTTTTAGGACCGAGATTAGGAAAAACTTCTTCACACAGAGAGTGGTGAATCTGTGGAATTCTCTGCCACAGGAAACAGTTGAGGCCAGTTCATTGGCTATATTTAAGAGGGAGTTAGATATGTCCCTTGTGGCTACGGGGGTCAGGGGGTATGGAGGGAAGGCTGGGGCGGGGTTCTAAGTTGGATGATCAGCCATGATCATAATAAATGGTGGTGCAGGCTCGAAGGGCCGAATGGCCTACTCCTGCACCTATTTTCTATGTCTATGTTTAAAACACATGTGGAATTTTTTTTGAACTTTGATGGTCACCTACTTGTCTTAAAGTTGTAATAGAGCAACTAGGAGAGAGATGAGAATAGTTCTTGGGCACACCTTCAGCACCATAACCAGATTGTTTTCTCAGATTTCAGCCTTTGCTGTGTTCAGTTCACTCAGCTGTTCCTTCAGTTGAAATAGAATGAATCAGGTTTTGTATTAGGTAGAGGTTTACTTCTATCGATGTTGACAATTTTGCCTTTGCAGCGTCAGATGGACCAGTGCTCCGTATCAAACCCATGGTATGTATGACCTGGGAATATTTGATGGGACATTGTAGAGGGAGCATTTAGCTTGCATCCAAATCATGCTGTAACTGACCTTCGAGAATTTCATTCTGTATTCCCTGGTTCTTTTCATTATCAGTAAGCAGTGCCTTTGAACTGAAGAAGTGCTTTGATTATACCCAATATTTACCTAAATTTGTTGACTGTTGTCATGATGACACCCCCTCATTCTTCTTTAACTCCATGCCCAGTGCCCAAGTATCATGAAAACATGCTGTGGCAGATAGAGATCAAAGGAGTTTTTATCCAAACCAAAGCCAGTTTGAGGACTCACTATCGTATATAAGATTAGATCACCCAATATGTAAGGAAATCTTTGTTCTTTATTTTTAAAGTTGTGTGCAATGAGATTTTGAGTAAAAAGGTCCCAGATCACTCAGGTTAACCCATTCATTCAATCATTTGGCAGTAACAGACTTTATCCATTCATGCCAACTAATTTTAGGTAAGATGGTGAAAAAAAATAATTCTGAAACTCATCCAAAAAAAGAAAAAAATGCTGTTTAGCTTGGAAATATATATTAGCAATAGATATGGATAGCAAATGGAGTAATCACAAAATGGGTTTTACTGTGATATAAAGTAGAATAACATGGGAGTACAGCAATGAATTGCTCATTCGGCCCTTCAGGTTTGTTCTATCATTAAATTCAAAGCTTGTCTGAAGAATAAATCAATCTATCTCTGTTTTTTTTATTAATTTAAGTGGTTTCTACAGATTTCCACTTTCTATTATGTGAGGAAACACCCTGAACCCCTCACTTTAAAGTTATGGGGCACAGGAGAGCGCAGGTACAGGAATCTAGAACAACAAACCAACTGCTGGCGGAGCTCAACAGTTTGAGCAGCATCTGGTGGGGGGAGGGATTTGTCAATTATTATCTTTTTCTCAGGACTCCCCCACAAAAGAGTTTTTCTCCACTTGCTGTAGGAGATCCTTTATTCATCCTAAACACTTCATTCAGATTATTCCTTAATGGTTTGTTCTAAGTCTGTTCACAGTCCTAAGTCTGTGTAACCAGTCCTCATATTTTAACTCTCCTGGTCCTGATTTCATTCTGCTGAGTCTGTGCTGCACCTTCTTCGAGACTGCTGGAACCTTCCACTTGCATGCTCTGCTGAAATGACAAAAACACTAAAAACTATACCTTAACACTATCAGCCTTATAATTTTTTGTGTACTTTCCTACCTGTTCAAGTAGCTTCAGTATGTGGACACCTAATGCTCTCTATGTGGTAGGCTAGCTTCTTATTTTTTCTGTCTTTGATGCCAAGTAGATAACCACTCAACTTCACCTAGTTTTGCTCATTCATTTAAAACATTTGCTCCAATCTACATTACTTACAGCACTGCCTGAATTAATGATGTCAGCAAGTTTAGATACATTGCTCTAAATTCCCATGGAGCAAGGGTTGATAGGAAAATAGAATAGCTGTTCCTTCCCCTCTTAATTTTACCTCGACCATCAGCACTTATGGCAAGGCTATAATTTCCTTTCCATTCCAAAATTCAGAGGATATTTAAGAATTAGCCTCATTGGTATGTGGGAGATAGGTAAGGAAAATCCGACTTCCTTCCCTGAATAGATCAGTGTAACTGTTTTTACACAATTACTGGAATTAAATTTTTTTACAGCAGTTTTTTTTTAAATGTAATTACTCGACTTTAAATTTTTCCAGATGTCAAAGTGGGATTCAAACTCACATCTCTGGATCCAGTCCTCTGAAACCTGGTCCAGCTACTTTACAAAGTTACTGCACTCAATGTTTCAGGCAGGGTCTGTTGCTCTTTTGGCAGTTGGCACCCACTGTAAAGGCAGCAACAGAATATTTGGACGGTTTCACTGATTATTTTGGGGTCAGATTCTGGTGATCTCACACAAGATAATGATGTGAGGAATAGCTCCGTCACACTTAGTTATGAAACAGAGAATTGTTCACACCAGACAGGTATGAACCCTATTTATTGACAGCAGTTGACAACTGTAACACACACATCACTAGACATCAATGAATCATCCCTATTCACACAGTATGCATTGCATAAGGACAGGAATGAACAGTTACACACAAACTATATTGTATTATACAGGTGTGACTCATTTCCTCTAATTTATGTACACTATCTGCACAGAATCTAACACTGGGACACACACAAACTGTAGAGTACTATATGAGAGTGAATCATTCCCTTTTACCTCGTGTATATATTTCAAATACAGAAGCTGATACCAAGACACATACACACTACACAGCATGAAGCAGGAGTAAATTGATTCCTTTAAGTCAGTACCCTCTCCTTCTGCCAGCCAGAGAGAATTTGACATTACTCGGTTTGCCTCAAACACAAAGTCGCTCTAATGAATTGAAAACATCTTATTTTGACTATGCCATTGGAATTATATTCATTACATTATGGCATGTGTCATTTACTTGAACACGTACATCTATCTTTCTTAAGTTTCTTAGACTTTGGAAAACTGTATCCCAAGTATATCATACTTCTTTAAGCTATGCCTATAATAATGTTGCCAATGCCCTAATTTAGTACATTCATAAAATGAAATGGAATAATTTACTTTCGACATTTCCATTGGCGAGTTACATTGCTGTTACTGTATTCAGTGAATCGCTGCCCCTCTGCCCTGGCGCCAGTCTGTTTACCTAACCGCATAGCTCGGATAGCACTGCAGGGGAAAATAAGATTACACTTGTCTGAAGCAAAATAAATTATTCACACATCAGAAAATCAGTCATTTCCATTAACCCCCTGTAAAGTTGGCAAACCTGGGTGCCAACCATATGGACTCAGAATGGCAACGGTATGCACTGACAATGCACCCTGGGGGTCCTGCCCATGAGAATACCAAGCTAGGAGACGGAAGGTCGGAAAAGGATACATCATCCAGGTGGGACATCGGAGACAAGTGTATGGAATGATGGACATCTCTAACTCAGTGCAGGGAATTTTAAAATTATTAGAAGCATAGGTAAAGTGGGTGGTCAGATTTTTTCCCAGAAGGAAACTAAACGGGTACAGGTTCAAGTTGAGAAACAAAAAAATTCAAAGAGGAGATGAGAGGCAAGATTTTCACACAGAGGGTGGTGAGTAGATGGAATGGGCTGCCCTAGGGGTGTGGTAGAGCCAGATACAATTTTGACAGAAAGCAAAATGTTGGACAAACATGGCAAGTCAGGCAGCATCAATGAAGGGAAATTGACAGACAACGTTTTGGGCTGAGATTCTTCATCTGGATTGATATAATTACAACATTCAAAAGACATTTGGACAGATGCATGCATAGAAAAGGTTTAGAGGGATCTGAGCAAAGTCAGACAAATTTACTGGTTAAGGAAGGCACCTTGGTTATCGTGGATGTATTGGGGTGACAAACCTGTTTCCATGCTGTCTAACTCTATAACTCCATTGTCAGGTGAGCCTTAGACCTTATGTTAGGCAAACAGAGTTAATCAATGTGGCGTTAACCATTAATTACATTCTGAATTTTCATAAAATATCTGACAAAAGATGCACTCACTGTATACCCTCATAATACATACGCTGAGTGTATTTTCTTGGTCTTCTGCTGTTATAGCCTATCCACTTCATGGCTGAATGTGTTGTCTGTTCAGAGATGCTCTCTTGCACACCACTGTTGTAACGCATGGCTATTTGAGTTACTGTCGCCTTCCTGTCAGCTTGAACCAGTCTGGCCATTCTCCTCTGACCTCTCTTATTAACAAGCTGTTTTCACTCACAGAACTGCTGCTCGCCAGATGATTTTACCTTTTCATAACATTCTTTGTAAGCGCTAGAGACTGTTGTGCATGAAAATCCTAGGAGATCAGCAGTTTCTGAGATACTCAAACAACCGTGTTTGACACCAACAATGAAAGTCACTTAGATGACATTTCTTCCCTATTCTGACGTTTGGTCTGTGCAACAACTGAACCTCTTGACCATGCCTGCATGCTTTTATGCATTGAGTTGCTGCCACATGATTGGCTGATTAGATATTTACATTAACAAGCAGATGTACAGGTGTAGCTAATAAAGTGACCAGTAAGTGTACATTTATAGTTTATAAAACTGAAAGCAAAACAATGTCTAAGTTAACTATCTAAATAACCATGGGACAGGGTGTCAGGGTCTGCAAAATTAGCTCAATCACAACAAATTTTTCAGGACCATTTGAAACATGGGATTACTGTTTTGGAATTTGCTGAAACATTGTAGGTATTGAAGTATGCACTGACCATTCCATAGTTTAAGGGGAAATAAAAATCATTGGAGCGGGTTCTTCAGGAAAATGTGAAGAAAACAAGCCAGTGGAAGTGATTTTGAATTATTCTCTCAAAGTGTTAGCTACCGATAGAAAAGCACGTGGTACTGTAAATGTAAGTCATTCTGGGTTTTGGGTTCTTACCCCAATGTATCTTGGTCTACAGTGCGCAGTTCCATTTTTCATTACAACATCCCCACCACAGGAAAAATAATTTTAGTATATATCCTATCTAAGTGCCTCATAATTTTATATATCTTTATCAGGTATATAATTTTATATGGTATATATTTTTATCATTATATACCTTTACTTTTCCTCTTTTCCAGAGAAAAGAATTCCAGTCTATTTAATCTTTCCTTATAACCTTCGCACACCAATGCAGGAATCATCCTAGTGAATACTTTTTACTCTCCCGGGAACAATGATATCCTTCTCATTGTGCTGTGGCCAGAACTGCATACAGTTTCCAGTGCTGTGACCTAATAATGTTTTATAAAGCTGTAACATGATATCTCAGCTCTTATATCTTATGTCAAGGCCAGTAAGGGCAAGTATCCATTATGCCTTCTCCACCACCATATCTGTGCTGCCACTATCAGAAATCAATAGACTTGTAACCTAATGTCCCACTGTTCATCAACAATCACTAAGGCCTTAACATCTACCATGACTTTAGTTTACCTTCTCCAATTGCATTGCATTTATTGCATTAGGTTCTATTTGCTGTTGTTCCACACAAATTTTCCAGCTGATCTATATCAAGCTGCAGCCTTCCTTTCCATGTGCAACACCAATAATTTTCATATCATCTGCAAACTTACTAATCCTACCTCTTACATTTAACTCCATGTTGTTAATGTATATCACAAACTCAAGGTATCTCAGCACCTATCCTGGAGTACCACCAGGAACTTACAGTATTCTCCTTCATCCACATGTACCAGTGTTACTAGGGCTTCCAAATACCACACCCAGTGAAATGTTACCTTTCAGCTCATTGGTCTACATTTGGACAAATCTGTCATGTGGTCTAGAGCCATGGCATTCCAGGGAAATGCAGAATAAGCACTAGTGAGCAGGTTATTGACCGCATAGTCAATAATGCATTCCATCAGCTTCCTGATGATTGAGAGTAGACTGGGCAGTCATTAGCTAGACTGGATTTATCCTGTATCTTTTTTATGAGCTGAACATGCCTTGTACAATTTTCCACACTGTTGGCTAAATCCCAGTGTTGTACTTGTATAGAACTGCTTGTTACAGATGTGGCTAGTTCTGGGTGCAAATCTGTACTATTGATGTTGGGATGTGGTATAGTCTCACAGCTTTTAATATATTCAGTGCTGTTAGCCATTGCTTAAACAGATGGAGTAAATCAAGTTAGTTATGTAACTAAATTTATTTAACGAGATTCTAAACTTTTTTAACAATATTGAGAGAATCTACTAGGTTCTTAATTTTAATTTGTATGCAACATATTTTCATGATCCTAGTTTCTGTGTTCTTTTCTTCTCAGTTCCTTGTTTCACCTTGCTGATTTTAATGCTATCCAGTTTTATAATACTACCTCCAGAGTTCCACATAGCTAGGTTTCAAAGTTTCAAAGTACATTTATTATCAATATAAGAATGCAGTATAAAACCCTGAGACTCATCTTCCCCACAGAGAGTCACAAAGCAATGAAAACGCTGGAATCCATTCAACGAAAAGCATCAAACCTTCCCCCATGTGTAAAGAGTAACAAATCGTACAAACAGCAACAAAGGTAGAATATAAAACACAAAATCAAGTGTCCAGGCATATTCAGTTTGGTCCAGTTCATAATCTGCAGGCTGCCCAGATCAAAATCGCCCAAAATAGTAACAAAAAAAGGAGTGACCAGAAACTGGCTTCTATGTTGTTGAAATCTACAGTATATTCCTGGGTTTTATTTAAATCTCTAGGTTCAGATGATCTGGTTTCTGTGTCACTAGGTTCCATTTTGCTATATTCATGTTGCAAAGTTTTAGAAAAATTGAATCTATGAAACGAGGACTGAGCACTATAGAATATAGCAACATTGAATTTACAAAAACCAGAACATGATTAGGTGACAAGATTAGGTTCTAGTTTTCAAGGTTTTTTGTGGATCTTTCCTGGGTTCTATGCTACTGGTTGTTTTACTAGGCTGTGTACATCTAAACTATATGTTGCATTTTTCCATAGTCTAGTCTACGTTGTGATTTTCTGTACTCAGTGTTACAAGATTCTATCTGGAAGATTGGATATTACTCATTTAAGTGTTTTTTTTATTGTTTGTTTCTATATTACTTAGTTCAGTATACAAATTTTTATGTGTTTCAAGTTTATATATTGGGTTGAGTTGTTCTCCGATCTTGGCAATATACTTGCAAGTGTTTCATTATCACGCGAGGAGACATCGTCACTGCGCTGTGGACTGTGGTGTGCCCTCTGAATGCTCAGTCTTTCTTTATTTTCAATCAGCTGATTGGACGTCATTTCGGAAACTCAATTGTCATGTGGGGAGGCAAGCTCGTCACTGATTGGCTCTGTGTCAAACCGTGTGCTGTGGTGCTGTGGTCTGGAATATTGCCCGCATCGGCTCATAAGTAGGGTTGAGGTCTATGTGTTAAGATTGCAAGGGACACAAATTCGACTGGGCTTCAGTGAAAGTCATAGCGCGAGCAAACACGCGGCATGCAAGAGAATTCCTAGAAGCGTGGTTTTCCGCAAACAATTCTGTAAACAAACACTTAGACCTCAATCCTATTTATAAGCCAATGTGGGCAAAATTCCAAACCACAATGCACAAAATTCGCCACACAGCCAATCAGCGACGAGATTCTCCCCACATCACAGATGAGTTTCCGAAATGACGTCCAGTCATCTGATTGAAAAGTATATAAAAACCAAGCATTCAACGGACACTCGATAATCAACAGCGCGCTGACGATGTCTCCTCGCATGGTGACAAAACGTTTACAAGTTATTGCCAAGATCGGAGAACAACTCAACCCAACCATCAACTACCCAAGTTACACATCTTTCAAAATATTTCCAAGATTATATATTTTTTGGCTCTGTGTTCCCAGTTACATGTTTTGTGGTTCCAAGTTTTCTAAAATTTACTTACAACTGTCAGTGTTTGTCAATTTGAGAGTGAGGTTCTATATTACTGCATTTCTGGCTGCAGTCTTTCTAGGTTATATGTTAATATCTTGCTTTCTAGACTTTCCAAATTCAGTTTTTCTAAGTTCCAAACTTCTACCTTCTATGTTAAATATTTCAGTATATTGAGGTTAATTGTGACTGCATTCTATTTTTCTGGGCTCCATTTTGCTTGGTTCTATATTGTGAGGTTCCATGTGGCTTGGTATCATGTTGCTAGGTTACTTTTCCAGCTTCTATTTTATTACTTTCATTTTCTTTGCTATTAAGTTTCTAAATTGAATATTGTGGAGCCTGTTGATCCTAGATTCTACATCTGGGATCTGATGTTGCTTGCTTTGTGGTTCTGGGCTTCTAGGTTCTGTGTTACTATATTTCACGCTTCTAAGCTTTATATTGCTTGATCCCCTGTTCCCATACTGCATGTGTTTGGGTTTCGTTGTCTAGGAAAACAGATGCAGTAAAACATCATTGGCTTTAGGAATAATGCCAACTCAGGTCTCTAAGAGCTGCAAAAGTTTCCATAGTCATCTGGAACAACATTAGGGGGTTCTACACCCAAATAAGTGCATTAAAAAAGGGTCTCTATGGTTTCCCATGGGCCATATTCAAATAAATATTCCCCACCTCCCTCCTCATAGTAGTTGCAAAGCAGCAACACGCTTGATGGGGAACAGGGAGACTGCCTGACAGAGGAGGACAGCTCCGAGATTCAATCAACAGTTCATGCAAATCAATGGGGCAAATGTCAGAAGGGAGAGTCATATAGAAACCTACCAAATCTGCCCCAGACAATTGGAACTTCTGGAACTTTTTTGCTTACCAGTTTGGTAGAAACCTACTATACCCTGAGTCTATGCATCTAGCATACCATTCTCTGTAACATCTGCAATCTTCAACAGGAACCTACCACTAAACACGTCTTTTCCTCTACACAACCCCACTCACTCTCGATTTCCACATACATCATTCTATTTGACTCCCTTGCCCATTCGTCCCGCCCCATTGATCGCTCTCCTGGCTTATCCCTGTAAAATAGGGAATTTGCTACACCTGCCACCACCACCCCCACCCCCGCACAACTCCTCCTCACCACCATTCAGTACTTTCAGGTGAAGTGACACTTCGCCTATGAGTCTGTCAGGGCCATCCAATATATCTGGTGCTCCCTGTTTGGACTCCTCTACATCAATGAGACCCGATGTAGAATGGGGACCACTTTATCAGGCACCTTCACTCTGTGGGCACGTGGCCAAGAGGTTAAGGCATTCGTCTAGTGATCTGAAGGTCGCCAGTTCGAGCCTTAGATGAGGCAGCGCGTCATGTCCTTGAGCAAGGCACTTAACCACACATTGCTCTATGTCTGTGTGAGGAGTGGCGAGCCACATAGTCTTTCGTTCCGCGCCTTGTAAGGCATGAAGATGCCCGACGTTGGCCTCTTAGGCCTGAGTTGATGATCCCTTCCTTCACTCTGTCCACTACAAAAGACAGGATTTCCTGGTTGTCACCCATAATAATTCTACTTCTCATTTCCATTCCAACATGTCAGTTCATGGTCTCCTCTACTGCCATAATGGGGCCACTCTCAGGTAGGAGGAGCAACACCTCATATTCTGCTGGAGTAGCCTCTAACCTGAAGGCATAACTTAGTCATGGAGTCATAGAGCACTACCGCACAGAAACAGGCCCTTCAGCCTGTCTAGTCCATACTGAGCAATTAGTCTGCCTTGTCCCATCAACCTGCACCTGGACCATAGCCCTCCATACCCCGCCTATTAATGAACCTATCCAAATGTCTCTTAAATGTTGAAACTGAGCCAGCAACCATCAATTCTGCTGGCAGCTCATTCCACACTCTCACCATCCTCTGAGTGAAGAAGGTCCCCTCATGTTCCCCTTAAACATTTCACCTTTCACCCTTAACCCATGACCTCCAGTTCTAGTCTCACCCAACCTCAGAGGAACAGGCCTGAAAGCCTATAACTCAGGTCCTCTGTCCTAGCAACATCCTTATAAATTTTCTCTGCACTCTTTCAATCATATTGACATCTTTCCTTAGGTACTCACACAATACTCCAAAGTAGGCCTCGCCAACGTCGTAAAAAACTTCAATATAACATCCTAACTTCAGTACTCAATACTTTGTTTTATGAAAGACAATGTGCGATGAGCTTTCTTCATGACCCTTTCTTACTGTTACACCACTTTCAAGGAATTATGTATTCTCAGATCCCACTGTTCCACCACACTTACCATGTAAGTCCTACTCTAGTTTGTTCTCCCAAAGTGCAACACCTCACACTTGTCCGCATAAAAATCCCATCAGCCATTTTTCAGCCCATTTTTCCACCCGGTTCAGATCCCACCGCAAGCCTTGATAGTATTTCTTGCTTTTCACTACACACCCAACCTTAGTGTCATCCACAAATTTTCTGATCTAGTTTACTACATTATTATCCAGATGGTTGATAAAGATGACAAAGAACAACAGACCCAGCACCAATCCCTGTGACACACCACTAGTCACAGGTCTCCAGTCAGAAAGACAACTATCTGCTGCCACTCTTTGGCTTCTCCCGCGAAGGCAATGCCTAATTCAATTTACTAACTCATCTTAAATGCCAAGTGACTGAACCTTCTTGACCAACCTCCCATGTGGGACCTTGTCAAAGACATTGCTAAAGGCAATGTAGGCAGCTATCTTCTACCACTTCTAGGTTTCTCCTATAAAGCCGATGTCTAATCCAATTTAAAACCTCATCTTGAATGCCAAGCAACTGAACCTTCTTCACCAACGCAGGACCTTTCAAAGACATTGCTAACATCTATGTAGACAACATCCGCTGCCTTATCTTCATCAACATTCCTGGTAACTTCCTCAAAAAACTTTATAAGATTGCTTAGACATGACCTACCACATATTAAGTCATGTTGACTATCCCCAGTCATTCACGGTCTATGCAAATATATATCCAGTCCCCTAGAATAACTTCCAATAACTTATCTACCTCTAATGTTAAGCTCATGAGCCTATAATTTCCTGGCTTATTCTTAGAACCCTTCTTAAACATCAGAAGGATGTTAGCTATCCTCCAATCCAGTGGCAATGCATTTACCAAAAACCCTTTTGCCAGAAAACAACCTGTCCCAATCCACACTTGCCTGATCCTTTCTGTTACCATCAAAGTCAGCCTTTCTCCAATTTATAGCCTCAATCCAAGACCAGACATACCCTTCTCTATAATTGTGATCCAAGATACAAAATGTCCCCTATATGAACTTCTGTTACTTGCCCTGTCTCATTCCCTGATAGGAGTTCTAGTATCACAGTCTCTCTTCCTGGGACCTCGAATAAGACCATAAGATATAGGAGCAGAATTAGGGCATTTGGCCCTTCGAGTATGCTCCACCATTTCATTGTGGCTGATCCAATTTTCCTCTCAGTCCTAATCTCCTGCCTTCTCCCCATAACCCTTCATGAAGTGAGCAATCAAGAATCTATGTACTGATTAAAGAACATATGTGATTAACTTTACCCCATCTATCCTTTTTACAGTATTGGAGTCTCAGTCAATTTGTAGAAGTTTAATTTTTTATCAATATTTATACACATGTCACCATATACAACCCTGAGATTCATTTTCTTGTGGGCATTCACAGTACACTGTGCACAGAAACATGATAGGATCAATGAAAAACTGCACAAAGCCCACAAACAACCAGCATACAAATGACAAATGATTGTGCAAATATAAGAAGAGAAAAAAACAAAATAATCAATAAATATAAAGAACATGAGAGGAAGAGTACTTGAAAGTAAGTTCATAGATTGTGGGTACAGTTCAGTGTTGGGGTGAGTGAAATTGAGTGAAGTAATGCCCTCTGATTCAGAAACCTAATGGTTGAAGGATAATAACTGTTCCTGAACCCAGCAGGTCTTGAGGCTCCTGTACCTCCTTCCTGGTGGTAGCAGTGGGAATAGAGCATTGCCTGGATAATAGGAGTTTTTGATGATGAATGCAGCTTTCCTGCTACAGCATTCCATGTAGATGTGCTCACTGGTGCGTAGGGCTTTACCCATGATTGACTGGGCCATATCTACTAATTTCTGTAGGTTTTTCCATTCAAGGGCCTTGGTGTTTCCATACCAGGCCATAATACAACCAGACTGAAAAAACTCTCCACCACACATCCAAAGAAGTTTGTCAAGGTTTTAGATGACATGCCAAATCTTCACAAACTTCTAAGAAAGTAGAGATACTGCTATGTTTCCTTTGTAATGGCACTTATGTGCTGGACCCAAATCAGATCCCCTGCAATGGTAACACAGAGGAATTTAAAGTTGCTGACCCTCTCCATCTCTGGTCCCCTGATGAAGACTCGCTCATAGGCTTCTGGTTTTCACTTCCTGTAGTCAATAATCAACTCCTTGGTCTTGCTAACTTTGTGTGAGAGGTATTGTTGTCGCACCACTCAGACAGATTTTCAGTCTCCCTCCTATACGTTGATTCATCACCACCTTTCATTCCACCGATGACAATAGTACCATCAGCAAACTTAAGTATGGATTTGGCTCTGTGCTTAGCCTTAGAGTTATAAGTAGTAAGTGAGTAGAGCAGGGTGCTAAACACATAGCCTTGTGGTGCACCTGTGCTGATTGTGAAGGAGATGTTGCTGCCAATCCAAACTGACTGGTGTCTGCAAGTGAGGAAATCGAGGATCCAATTGCACAAAGAGGTATTGAGACCAATGTCTTGGAGCTTATTGATAGGTTTTGAGGAGATGACAGCATTGAATGCTGAGCAGTAGTCAATGAAGAGCTTCCTGATGTATGCATCTTCACTGTCAAGATGGCCCAGAGTTGAGTGAAGAGCCAATGAAACTACATCTGCTGTTGACCTGTTGTGACAGGGCACAAATTGGAACAGATCTAATTTATTCCTCAGGCAGAAGTTGATGTGTTTCATCACCAACCTCTCAAAACATTTCATCTCTGTGGATGGAAGCTCTACTGGATGAGAGTCATTGAGGCAGATTACACGTTCTTCTTGGACACCAGTATAATTGAAGCTTGGAGCAGGTGGGTACCCAAGTCTGCTGAAGTGAGAGGTTAAAGATCACTCCAGCCAGTTGATCTACTGTACAGGTCTCCAGAGACCCCGTCTGAACCATATGCTTTCCCTGGCCTCAGGATGCTTTCACACTGGCTTCAGAGACTGAAGTCCTAGGGTTATCAGGGCTTCTAGGAGTTCATGAAGCTGTCTCCATATATTTTCAGTCAAAGTGAGCATAAAAAGCAGTGCACTTAAATTGGAGCAAAACCTTGTTGTCACATATGTTGCTTAACTTTATTTTGCAGGAGCTGATAGCATTTAATCCCTGCCACAGCAGTCGAGCATCCTTCTGTGATTCCAGTTTGGTCTGGAATTGCCACTGGAATTGCATGTGAGATGGCTTTCCAGAGGTGGTATCTGGATCTCTTCTATTTTACTTGGTCTCCAGATCTGAATCCTGCTAATCTGGCTCTCAGCGAATTGCAGATCTCTTGGTGAATCCTGGGCTTCTGGATGGGAAGACTAAATGATTTTGTGTGAACACACTTATCCACGACTGACTTTATAAAGTCCATGACAACTGTACCATTCAGATCCTTTGATGAATCCTTGAACGTGGCCCAGTCCACTGACTCAAAGTTGTCCCATTATCATCTCTTTGCTTACTGTGACCACCACTTCGTTGCCCTTACTTCTAGTTCGTTGCTCTTTAGCCCATGCCTGTATACAGGTAGGTGGAGAAGAGCCAGTGATCAAATATCTCAAAGTGCAGTCTAGGGATGGAACATGAGGCATTTCTAATGGTAGTATAGCAGTGGTTGAGTGTGTGGGTTCCCTCATGTTGTAGATGATACGTCAATGATAATTGGGCAGAGATTTCTTCTAAGCGAGCCTGATTGAAGTCCCCAGCAATGATTTGAAAAGCAATTTCTTGTTTGCTAGTCTCAGCTCTGAATACCTCAAGAACTTGCTTAACATCAGCCTTTGGTGGTACTGTATGTAAACTGCTGTAAGGATCACAGAGGAGAACTCCCTTGGTAAGTGGGATGGATGCCACTTAATCATTAGGTGTTCCAGGAAGGAGGAACAAGAACACAAGTATCAGAGCACCAGAAAATGTTTATCATAAAACACAGACCCTCACGTTTTGCCCTCTTCAAATCTGAGGTCGGATCCATTCAGATCAGACCAACAAATCCGGCATGTCTGAGGTGAAATGTTTTCCGTGAAACAGAGAACACAGCAATTCATCATTTCCCTCCGATACAGCAATCCTTCCCTTAAGTTCTCTATCTTAATGTCCAGAGACTGTACATTTTCTAACAAGATACTGGTAGAGGAAGATTTACACCCTGGAATTTTTGTCTGGTTTGGAGTCCTCCTATCCTCCCTCTCTTCCCGCCATGGCGATGTACTTTTGTCCACTTAATGATGCCCTACCTGCATTCCTGAGAATCAATCCACTGAGTCCTTCAGGATATAGTAAAATCACTTACGGGTTCATTAAGACAGCTTTAAAGTATGTTACTTAAAGGGAAAATACAGGCTGCAGATTGCAGCAATAGTAGTCAGAAGAGGTGTATCTAGAGGTTTTGAGAGCAGTCCACAAAACGTCACTGTGTGTCGCCAGTGCCACCTTTATCTAAAATTAAGATATCTAAAATAGGTTAAAGTCATCCTTTTTCATAGCCCTAGATTTCTTGCAAGTCTCTGACCTCTCTACAAATTGGCTCTTCCATATCCTGTGGACTTTTGGGTGGTCTATAATATACTCCCATTAACATGGTCATAACGTTCTTATTCCTCAGTTCCACCCATATAACCTTAATAGATAAACACTCTAACTTTTCCAGTCTGAGCACTGTTGTGACATTTTCCCTCACTTCTAATGCCACCCCTCCAGCTTTTTTCCCTCACGCTCTATCACATCTATAGCAACGGGACCCTGGAACATTGAACTGCCATACCTGCCCTGCCCCTCCTGAAACCAAGTCTCACCAATGGCTACAATGTCATAATTCCACATGGGGATCCATGCCCTAAGCTCATCTGCCTTCCCTATAATACTCCTTACATTGAAATATACACAACTGAGAATGTTAGTCTCACCATGCTCAATCTTTTGATTCCTAGCTTTGTATGTAGACTTACAACATCTATTCCCACAACTGCTCCTCTATCTGCTCTGGCGCTCTGGTTCCCATCCCCTGCAACTCAAGTCTAACCTGCCTCACCACCACCCCCCCACCACCCTTGTACAGCACTAGCAAACTTCCCACAAAGATATTAGCCCTTTCCTGCCCTCCAATAATCCAAAAATCTGAAGCTCTCCTTCCTGCACCATCGACTTAGACACGTGTAAAGCTGTGTGATCTTATTATTTCTGGCCTCACTAGCACATGGCAGGGGTAGCAGTCCTGAGATCACAACACAGGAGGTCCTGTCCTTTAACTCCATGAACTCACATTGCAGAACCTCATCACCTTTCCTACCCCTGTCATCGGTACCAACATGGACCATGACCTTTGGCTGCTCACCCAGCCACATAAGGATGCTTCGGACTCAATCCAAGATGTCCCTGACCCTAGCACCCAGGAGGCAACATACAATCTGAATCTCATTCTTGTCCGCAGAACCTCCTGTCTGTTCCCCTAACTAATGAATCCCCTATCTCTACATTTCACCTCTTCTCCCTACTTCCCTTCTGAGCAATAGAGCCAGACATTGCCAGGGATATGATTGCGGTGGTAATCACAATATCCAACAGTATCCAAAGCGGGATACCGTGTTATTGAGAGGAATGGTCATGGGGTACTCTTCATTGGCTGCCTATCCCCTTTCCCCATCCTGATGGTCACCCGGTTACCTACGTCCTGCACCTTCGGAGTAATTACCTCCTTGTATGTCCTGTTCATCAACCTCTCAGCCTCCCGAGTTCATCCAGCTCCAGCTCCAATTCACAGTCTGTCAGCAGCTGCAGCTGGATGTGCTTTTTCAGGTATAGTCACCAGGGACACTAGAGGTCTCTCTGCCTTCCCACATCCTATAAGAGGAGCTTTCCACTATCCTGTCTGGCATTTCCACTGCTCTAGTTATGCAAAAAGAAAGAAAGAAAGAAACTTAAACATCTACTTACAGCCTCTGCCTCGCCTGGCCGAAGCCTCTATGAGCCAAAGCCTGACTCCCCACTCTAACACTGACATACTCACACTACGACTGTTCTCAAATTGGCTATTCCACTCAAACCTAACTTTTTTTTTATTGATCCTTGCTAACTGCCTAATTATCCAATATCTCCTTGGAAACTGTGGCACATAGAATGTCCTGATTGTCCCCACTCACTTCTGTTGAAATCTCTCTCCTGCTATGCAATCCACTATCTCCTCGGGAAATGTGGCACACAAAATCTCTCACCTCTCTTTTTGCATTCCCCATTCTAGCTCCCCTCTTACCCTTTCACTTGCCCATCACCTCCCTCTTTCCCTTCCTCCCATGGTCAATTGTCCTCTCCTACCAATTTTTTTCTTCAGCCCCTTATCTCTTTCACTTATCACGTTCCAGCTTCTTATCCACCCACCCACCTCTCCCTCCCCTGGGTTTACTTATCACCTCTCAGCTTGTACTCCTTCCCTGACCCCCTGGCATCTTCACTCATCCTTTCCAGTTGAAGTAGGATGTGGTTTTAAGACTATGGGAGTGTCCTCTTCACAGGTGGACATGCGTATTCCTTTGTCCTATGGCTCTAGTCCATCCCAAATATGGCTGGCAATGGCCAAAATGATGTTCCAGTAATGGCTGTTGTCATTGGTATCACTACTAAGGCACCAAGCCTCCAGCTAAATACAGTAGAAAGCACTCCCTCTTGAGCATATTCTATGGATTTTGGAGGGTGTTTAAGTCAACTGTGTTCATCCTAATGATGTAGTAGCTATAGAAAACCTGATGCCAGTAAAATGTTTCTTTAAATTCTGTGCTCATAGTTCAAAAGAGACTATCTCATGATAGCTATTATTTGGAGCATTTTTGCTGAACTATGTCAAAACTGGTGGAAGTAGGTATTGTACGAATAGAGACATCATCTGATACTGGGGAAAGGTCTGACACGCCAGCAACCAAAATTTCCCACTCCAGTTTTGTGTATTGGCACAGTTTTAACTGGAAAAGAAATCTTACTTATACTAGGTAAAATAAATAAAGGGTTGTGCTTTACTGAGATTTTTAAGTATTATGTTAATCAGTCCCAAGGTATATTGTTCTAGATTTTAAATTCTTTGGTCAGCGTTCTTATGTTTCCCTGTTCTTGGGTTTATGATGCTGAATATCCTAAATTAATATCTTACCTTGCTACTACATCTAAGTTTCTTGACTTTAGTTTTTCCCACCTTGGCCATGGTTTCAGCTGACTGGTTTCTCCCCATCTCCTAAACAGATTAGATATGGCAAAGTTATTTCCCATGGTAGGGGAGTCCAGGACAAGAGGGCATGACTTTAGGATTGGAGGATGTCCATTTTGAATAGAGATGCAGAGAAATTACTTTAGTCCGTGGGTGGTAAATCTGTGGAATTTGCTGCCATGAGTGGCTGTGGAGGCCAAATCACTGAATGTATTTAAGGCAGAGATAGGTAGGTTCTTGATTAACCAGGGCATCAAAGGGTATGGGGTGAAGGCAGTGGAGTGGGAATGATGGGAAGGATTGGATCAGCCCATGATTGAAAGGCGGTGCAGACTCAATGGGCCAAATGGCCAACTTCTGCTCCTATGGTCTTATGGTCTCTCGTCCATTCTTTGAGACCAGTGTTTAGCTGTTCGAAATTGACAAAGCTTTTGATCATATATTGTAATGGCTCCTTGTTCTTAACATAGAGCTCCTACAGTGTTTGGGGATGTATTGCTCTATGAAAATAAAACACAATGCAAGTCAAAGAAATAATTGTTGTTCAGCATTTCTTAAACCCAAGCTTCTATCTCTAAGATTTTTTTAAAATTAATGGAACAACATTTCACAATTCACGGTGGGTATCAGACACAGGGAGATATCACAACCAAGCCTTATCCTGTCCTCATACATCATCCATGATTATAAACTTTCCACAGACATCTAGATAAAGGAGAGCAGGCGGATTTTATCTCTCCCACCTGTAAAGGCATGATCCCTATCATATGCTTTGTTGAGATGATCTAATTTAGTCTTATCCAGTTTAGTATGGCTGTGTGCTTTGACTCAAGTTCACCTTAGGCAATCTATCTACTCTTTGGGATCTCTGGAGTGTTCTAATGCTGATCCCTTGTGGTTCTCATCTCTGAAATAATTACAGTGATGCTTCATTTGCATAAATCCTGAACTCCATAACTCTGTTATACCACTCCTTAAAACCTATTTTTTTTACCATTAAGTCATCATGTCTCTTCACATGGCTCTGTTTCAGATTTTATCTGATGCTGTCAATGTGAAGCACCGTGGAACATTTTATAATATTAAAAACAATTTCTTATAAAAACAGAAACTGCTCGAATACTCAGCTGGTTACGCGGCATCTGTTAAGACAAAAACAGTAATTTTTTCAGGCTAATGATCTCTTGTCAGAGAAACACACACGAAATGCTGGAGGAACTCTGGAGCAGGCCAGGCAGCATCTTGGAAAAGAGTATAGTTGATGTTTTGGCCCAAAACCCTTCGGCAGGGCTGAAGAAAAAAGCTGAAGAGTAGATTTAAAAGGTAGGGGGAAGGGGAGAGAGAAACACAAGGTGAAACCTGGAGGGAGAGGGATGAAGTAAAGAGCTGGGTGGTTGATTGGTGAAAGAGACAGAAGGCCATGGAAGATAGAAAAGGTGGGGGTGGGGGGGAAGAGCACCAGAGGGAGGCAATGGGCAGGCAAAGAGGTAAGGTGAAAGAGGGAAAAGGGGATGGGAAATGGTGAAGAAGTGGGGGTGGGGGGGCATTACTGGAAGTTTGAGAAATCAATGTTCATACCATCAGGTTGGAAGCTAACCAAACAGATTATAAGGTGTTGTTCCTCCAACCTAAGTGTGCGCTCATCACGACAGTGGAGAAGGCCATGGATGGACATATCGGAATGGGAATGGGAAGTGGAATTAAAATAGGTGGCCACTGGGAGATCCTGCTTTTTCTGACGGACAGACCGTAGGTGCTCGGCGAGGTGTTCTCCCAATCTGTGTCCGGTCTCACCGATATACAGGAGGCCACACCAGGAGCACTGAACACAGAATGTCAGCTGATGAAATGTCTTTATCTTGGAACACACACCGCTGATTCCTTTTGAGAAATGCTATTTCCGTTGCTCTATTTTAATTCAAGTTTCTAGCATATCTTATATTTTGTTTAGGATTAACAACAAATTTTATTGATTTTGAGTACTGGAAAGAAATTAATCCTACGTATGTGAAGGCTTGAGAAAAGAATGCATGGCTTTAGTGGTAAAACACTGTGCTGTGCACTATGTCTAATGAAGGATATATTGCAGTGCTAAAGACTTCACACCTTCAGCTTGTGCCACTGAAATCAGTTTCTGCACAAAGGCCAGAGACTTCTGCCCACACTCACAGCAGAACAAATATTGCTGCTGTTGATACATCTGTTTAGGATTCATAAGGCCGCATTATGTGACTTCTTGTCTACCTATTCCAAACTGCTGCTCACCAATAGTCACCAAAAGCATTCTCATCTTTCTCCACTCACTGGAACACCATCAGCTGATTGGACAATTCCTTTACCTTAGTCAGGCAGCATTCATTCTCCCACACCCTCACTCTTCATCACCTCTCCACATCTAATAAGCCAAATGCAATATCAGATAAGCAGATGTTTTAATGCCCTAGAGATATCCTCGCACATAACCGACCAGAGACAACACTATATTTCCTTAAGACTTGTAGTCAATTAGGTGTGGTTGGTAACACCATGACATGGGAATCAATCTTCTGCCTGTAGACAATGGATGATGAGGAATGAAGTTTAATAGAACAAGTCGACTGTGGCCCCTAATAATTATGATGCATCAGTGCAGAGTTCAAAGAATGCTAAGAATGAAAACTCTGGGCTGCAGGTTCGTGGACTGGTTTCAAGTTAAATTGAATTGAATTCGATTGACATTATTTCTCACATGGTTCACAAACATGAGGAATAAAAATCTTTACGTTACATCTCCATCTAAATAAGCAATGTGCAATCATAGTAATTTATAATAAATAGAACAGTCAACGTAACATAGAAGTACACTCGAATCAGCATGAATTAAGCAGTCTGATGGCCTAGTGGAAGAAGCTGTCCCGGAGCCTGTTGATCCTGGCTTTTATGCTGCAGTATTGTTTCCCGGATGGTAGCAGCTGGAATAGATTGTTGTTGGGGTGACCTGGGTCCCCAGTGATCCTTCGGGCCCTTTTCTCACACCTGTCTTTGTGAATGACCTGAATCATGGGAAGTTCACAACTACTGATGTGGTAGGCTGTCCGCACCACTCTCTGCAGAATCCTGCGATTGAGGGAGTTAAAATTGAACAGTGTGATCTGATTGTTTGCCTAGGTTCCTGTCCAAGAGAAAGCTTTACTGTTCATTGAAGGAGGATGAATGACGGCAGGAGTAGGGAGGTTCATTGGTGTTGAGTGATAGAAATTGAGGTAGGGTGGCTGGAGATGATTGCAACAAAAAAAAAGGAGCTGAGTTGTAAAGATTTGGATATCATTCATGTATCAGGATCAAAATCAGAATCAGGTTTAATATCACTGGCACATGTCCTGAAATTTGTTGTCTTTGCAGCAGCAGTACAATGCAATGTACAATAATAGAGAAAGAAATCTGTAAATTACAGTAAGTATTATATCTATGATAGTTAAATAAGTAATGCAAAAATAAATAGAAAAGTAGTGAGGTAGTGTTCATGGGTTCAATGTCCATTCAGAAATCAGATGGCAGAGGGGAAGAAGTTGTTCCTGAATCATTCAGTGGTACTTTCAGGGTCCTGTCCCTCCTACCCGATGGTAACCATGAGAAGAGGGCATATCCTTAATGACGGATGCCACCTTTTTGAGGCATCACATCTTGAAGATGTCCCGGATACTGTGGAATCTTGTGCTCATGATGGAGCTGACTAAGTTTACAACTCTCTGCAGCTTATTTTCATCCTGTGCAGTAGCCCCCCCACCTCCTCCATAACAGATGTTGATGCAACCAGTTTAGAGTACTCTCCACAGCACATCTGCAGAAATCGGCAAGTGTTTTTGGTGACATACCGAATATGCTCAAACTCCTAATGACATTTAGCTGCTGTTGTGCCTTCTTTGTAACTGAATTTATATGTTGGGCACAGGATAGATCCTCAGAGATGTTGACACCCAGGAACTTGAAATTGCTGTGTTTTTCCACGTCTGATCTCTGAATGAGGACTGGTGTACGTTCTGTCATCTTAACTTGTGAAGTCCACAATCAACTCTGTGGCCTTACTGATGTTGAGTGCAAGGTTGTTGCTGCGACTCCACTCAACCAGCTGATATATCTCGATCCTGTGTGCCACCTCGTCACCATCTAAATCTATGCCAAGAATAGCTGTGTCATCAGCAAATTTATTGAAGACGTTTGAGCTGTGCCATGCCACGCAGTCATGGGTGTAGAGACAGTAGAGCAGTGGGCTAAGCACACATCCCTGAGGTGCACCAGTGTTGATTGTCATTGAGGTGGAGATGTTATTTTTGATCCACACAGATTGTGGCCTTCTGGTTAGGAAGTCATAGATCCAGTTGTAGAGGAAGGTACAGAGTCCCAGGTATTGGAAATTTTTGATCAGACCTGTAGAAATAATTGTATTAAACATTGAGCTGTAGTCAATAATCAGCATCCTGACATAGATATTGGTATTGTCCAGGTGATCCAAGGCTGCATGGAGAGTCAATGAGGTTGCATCTATTGCTAACTTATTGTGACAATAGACATATCGCAGTGGGTCCAGGTCCTTGCTGAGACAAGAGTTAACTCTAGTCATAACCAACCTCTCAAAGCACTTCATCACCATAAATGGGAGAAATACTGGCCAATTGTTGTTAAGACAGTACACCCTGCTCTTCTTGTTGCCCTTTTGAAGCAGGTGGGAACTTCTCACTGTAGCAATGAAAAGTTGAAAATGTCTTTGAGAACACCTGCCAGTTACTTGGCACAGGTTTTCAGAGTCCTGCCAGGCGTGTAGATGAGAAATTTATAAAGAAGTTTGTTAAGGCTTCAGAAACAACATTACTCGTCTACATTCTCAAGAATTGGAGTTAATGCCTGGACCTGTGTTCTTTAACCTGTGAGGTTAACAGGGACTAGAAAACACTTGAAGTAGTTGAAAAATGAAACTTTGTTAAAAACAATCACGAATGACTGACTATCCCTTATAGAGTAGATTGATCACCGGCCTATCTTCCTATTTATGGTAAAACCAGAAGTACAGTGGTGCTAGAAAGTTTGTGAACCCTGTTGAATTTTCTCTATTTCTGTATAAATATGAACTAAAATATGGTCAGATCTTCACATAAGTCCTAAAACTAGATAAAGAGAACCCAATTAAATAAATAACTCAAAAAACATTACACTTGTTAGTTTATTTATTGAGAAAAATGATCCAATATTACATGTCTTTATTAGAAAAAGTATGTTAACCTTTGCTTTCAGTAATTGGTTTGACATCCTTGTTAAACATTAACCAAACATTTCCGATAACTGTTGATCAGTCCTGCACATCGGCTTGGAAGAATTTTCGACCATTCCTCCTTACAAAATTGCTTCAGCTCTGGGATGTTGGTGGGGCTTCCTTGCATGAACTGCTTGCTTCAGGTCCTTCCACAATATTATTATAGGATTAAGGTCAGGACTTTGACTCGACCATTCCAAAACAAAAATTTTCTTCTTTTTAAGCTATTCTGTTGTTGACTTACTCTTGTATTTTGGATCATTGTCTTATTGCATTAATCAACTTCTATTAAGCTTCAGGTGACTGCTACCCTGGCATTCTCCTGTAAAATGCCTTGATACAAATTTGAATTAGTTTTTCCCTCAGTGGTTGCAAGCTGTCGAGGCCCTGAGGCAGTAAAGTTGCCCTGAACTATGGTGCTCCTTCCACCATGCTTCACAGTTGGGATGAGGTTTTGGTGTTGGTGTGCAGTGCCCTTTTTCCTCCGAACATAGCAATGTGCATTTCTGCCAAAAAGTTCAACTTCTGTCTCATCTGTCCACAGAACTTTGTCCCAGAAGTATTATAGACCACCCAGGTGTCTTTTGCAAACTTGAGATGTGCAATATGTTTTTTTTGGAGAGCAGTGGTTTCCTCCGTGCTGTCCTTTCATGAACATCATTCTTGTTCAATGTTTTTCTTGGAGTTGACACATGAACAGAGACTTCAGCAAGCGCTAAAGATTTCTGCAGGTCTTTTGCTATTACCCTTGGGTTCTTTTCCACCTCCTTCAGCACTGAGTTTCATACTGAGTTTCCTCCACTTGTACACAATTTCTCTTACCTTGGGCTGATGAACACTCAGGTCTTTAGAAATGCTTTTGTATCCTTTTCCAGCTTCATGCATCTCTACAGTTCTTCTTCTAAGGTCCTCTGAAAGTTTTTTTGATCAAGACATGGGTGCACATAAACAGATCTTTCTTGAGAAGAACAAGCTCTGTCAGTAACCTGACTTTATGTGTCTTTTTTATAGGGCAGGGCACCTCTACAACTCACACCTCCAATCTCACCTCATTGATTGGAACACCAGACTCCAAATAGCTCTTGTAGAAGGCATTATCCACCCCCCGCCCCAGTGGTTTGCATACTTTTTCCAATAAATACAGTACATGTTGTATTGAATCATTTTACTCAATAAATAAATGAACAAGTAGAATGTTCTTATGTTATTTGTTTAATTGGGTTCTCTCTTATCTTGTTTGGGACTTACATGAAGGTCTGGTTTCATTTTAAGTAATATTTCTGCAGAAATAGAGAAAATTCTACAGACTTCACAAACTTTCTAGCACTTCTGTAGGTGATTTGAAGAACAGAAATATGTCAGAAAGAAAGAAAAAATGTTTCTAATGGTTCAGGTACTGTATGGGGCATAAAACTAAGCAGAAATTCAAAGGTTCAAAGGTTCAAAGGTTCAAACGCCCAATTTAATGTCAGAGAAATATATACAATGTATATCCTGAAATGCTTTTTCTTCACAAACATTCACGAAAACTGAGAAGTGCCCCAAAGAATGAATGGCAGATAAACATGAGAACCCCAAAGTCCCCCCACACAGCTCCCCTCTCCCGCGCGTAAGTGCAGCGAGCAACAATCCCCCCCTCCTCCCACCGGCAAAAAAAAAAGCAAGCACCAGCACCAGCACCGCCACCGAACACAAGCGTGAGCTAAGCGATAGCAAAGACTTCGCGTTTCAGCCGGCATTCAACAAATCACAGGGTTTCTCTCTTTCCCTAATAAGGGAGAGGGAGGTGTCCCCATTTACACAGCGAGCGGGAGACATAACGACAACCCGCTGGTTTATGACGATGTTAAAAGTCCATTTCGTCGCTTTTTTCGAGCTTTGTGCCTGAAGATCGCAAAGACCTCGGGTCTTTGGGCAAACAGCAAAAGATTTTCCGACCTCCCCGACAACACACAAGTCTCCTGCCATGACACCGACCCTCTATCCACCCATCTCCAAAGCCCCAAGTTCTTAAGCTTCCAAATACAAGCGAAACTCTCAGGCCAAACCCTTAACATGTCGGATAACAGCCAGTCCTGAAACCCCGAGAACGGGTCCCATTCCCGCAAAGAACCGAAGTTTGTGTATAACTCCAGGTCAGGGTCTTCAAAAGAACCTTGAAAGGGGAAAATAAAGATATTAAAATCGGAAATAGAGCTGTTTCCGAAGATGCAAGCAAAGGAGTCGTTGCTTAGCGCCACCTTAACCCCGCCTCCATTTTATGGATTCAGTTGTGGATTTTGAAGATGGGTAAGTGCTGATGATCCAGATATAATGATCAGAAAATATAATGTTGAGAATGCATCATTCTCAAAGTGAAATGAGCTACAAAGACAAACTGCAACTGGAATTCATCAGGTCAAGCAACATTGGTGGAGGAAAGTCAATGTTTCAGCTTGAGACGTTGCAATGGGACTTAGAGTGTAAAGAAGATAGTTCATATGAAGAGGTGAGAGGAAGGGGTGAGGCAGTTGGATCCATCTGACTATGAACCTCTCCTCATATGGATCCACCAATTGCTCTCCAATTTCTGTCTCACACTTCTCTCTCAGCTCTTTACGATGGCTACCTCTCCTTCACACTCTCAATGAAAAATATCTCCTATCCTTTTGTCTCTCTGTATGCTGCTGACCCATTGGGTTCATACGGTGGTTTGCACTTACTCCAGATCCTGGTATCTGCTGTTTCTTGGTATCTCCATGAAATAATTATGTCCTCTTCAAGCCTTTAGGTATATTAGTGGCATTATACTCATTCAAGTGGCTTAAATGCACAATCCCCTCTGATTAGCAAGCCAAGTGCTCGCAGTTATAATAATGGACAATTAGTATCATTCACAATAAAGTTGCAAAGAATTAGGACTGAGAGCCTAAAATCTTGGCACTTTTTAAATCTGAGCAAACAACTATGTATGTAGATACAACATTTTCAATTATAATAAACTTTAACATACTATACTCTGAAGTTCTGTTCCAGAGCAGGGGTTCCCAACCTTTTTTATGCCATGGACCCCTACCATTAACCAAGGGCTCCATGGACCCCAGGTTGGGAACAACTGTGCTAAAGGAAAGCGAGGTTGGCGGGCACTAATTGGGAGGAAAAAGGCAGGTGGTATTTTTAACTTAAGGTGCCTAGGGTTGATGGGGGAGGGGGGAATAAGGCGTAGGGAAAGAGAAAAATTCCATAGTAGGCACTCGTTCCAAAAATGCACGCAGGGGAGAGAAAAGTAAAGTATTCAGCTGAAGTGAAGCACAGATGATTTCATTTCATACATAACAGAAATTTTCAAGTTAAGGGCTGAAAAAGAGTATTGTGTGAAAGCAGTGCTGAAAATGATACGTGAAAGAGTCAGTGTAAGTAAGCATCCAAAGTGTTCCAAATACAAGTGCCAATTTACCAACCCACCTTTGATGTCTCATGCCCATATTTGCAAGGTTGAGTTCTTGGCCTTGGCTAGACAGACATACTCCAACTGTTACTGAGTGGGTGACAAAGTCTCACAAATTCCAATTCTCTCTATTTTCCGTGAAGTGCCAAGAATTCCTCTTAATAAATCTCCCTGTGCTTTCCCCCGACTCTCTCCAAAAAGATTCATTGTGTATTAAATGTCTGAAATGTAAGCAGAATAAAACAACAAAGGAAACAATAAAGCTTATTCATTCTCAATGAAAACAGAGTGTTGAGATTAGCTAAGCAATGCAGTAATGGATCGGGCTGAAGGGACTTTCATTGTTATTTCCAGTCTCACGTCCCAATGGAAACTTTTGACTTGTGCTCAACAATATTCATGAACAATAAAGGAATAAGTCCTAAAATGTAATTATATGTTTAAAAAGTACTTTGGCCATGGTAAACACACATTCAGTAAATACTTAACCTTTATAACCATATATACATAGAACAATTACAGCACGGAAACAGGCCATCTCGGCCCTTCTAGTCTGTGCCGAACTCTTACTCTCACTTAGTCCCACTGACCTGCACTCAGCCCATAACCCTCCATCCTTTCCTGTCCATATATCTATCCAATTTAACTTTAAACGACAACGTCGAACCTGCCTCAGCCACTTCTGCTGGAAGCTCATTCCACACAGCTACCACTCTCTGAGTGAAGAAGTTCCCCCTCATGTTACCCCTAAACTTTTGCCCTTTAACTCTCAACTCATGTGCTCTTGTTTGGATCTCCCCATTCTCAATGGAAAAAGCCTATCCACGTCAACTCTATCAATCCCCCTCATAATTTTAAACACCTCTATCAAATCCCCCCTCAACCTTCTACGCTCCAAAGAATAAAGACCTAACTTGTTCAACCTTTCTCTGTAACTTAGGAGATGAAACCCACGCAACATTTTAGTAAACCTCCTCTGTACTCTCTCAATTTTTTTGACATCTTTCCTATAATTTGGTGACCAGAACTGTACACAATACTCCAAATTTGGCCTTACCAATGCCTTATGCAATTTCAACATTACATCCCAACTCCTATACTCAATGCTCTGATTAATAAAGGCCAGCATACCAAAAGCTTTCTTCACCACCCTATCCACATGAGATTCCACCTTCAGGGAACTATTCACCATTATTCCTAAATCCCTCTGTTCTACAGCATTCTTCAATGCCCTACCATTTACCATGTATGTCCTATTTTGATTAGTCCTACCAAAATGTAACACCTCACATTTTTCAGCATTAAACTCCATCTGCCATCTTTCAGCCCACTCTTCCAACTGGCCTAAATCTCTCTGCAAGCTTTGAAAACCTACTTAAGCACCAATGATTCTGAAATTCTGCAATTAGCGAAGGGTGACACACTGTCCTTTCACACTTTGGCAACATATGATGCAGTTGTTCACACACTGGTCTTTCACAGTCCTGGAGTGGGTGACAGATGGATCAGCTTGGATGAAATGGCGGTGCGGACTTGATGGGCCAGTGGCCTAACTCTGCTCCAAAGTCTTACATTGTGGGCCAGATACTAGCATTGATTTATAATCAAATGCTACCTTGCTTTTCAAGTGTCATCAGAGCTGCTATACTACATGAAACTTTTTTGAGAACTCCAGAATGTTTGTTGACATCCAATATTTGTTAGCCTTAGAGAACTTTACTGTGGATCTAACAAACCTTTATCAGATCTGCTTTACGTTCTTCCCTTATCCCTTTCTATAGCTCTCCAGAGAATGCTTGTTGGTCCAGTATTGAGGGAGCCTTTCTTTTTGTTTAACCCATCCCTACCTAGTCTAAGAATGTGAGTAGTAAATATTGCTTCAAATGTTTGAATTAAAATAAGCTTCAAGTTCCACAGGGCACATTACCAAAGGTTACCTGAATTAGCTCATTCTCAGCCCTTTTAAAGCTGTTGAAGTCCCTGCCAGTCAATGACTATATCCCATAACTCAGGTTTTGTTTCTCAGGAGCTGAATTCCTGTCTCATTTTTCATCTTTTCTCCAGCAGCTACCGGATTTGCCTGTGGACCCACGTGATAGCTGGCTTCTGTTTGTGGAGCACTCGGAAAAGGGAGTCAACGAAAGGAGGAAGAACAAAGGAAAAGCACGGAAAACACAGGTAATCATTGCCTGGTATCGTGTGAAGCAGGGAGGTGGCATCTCCATACCTGAGAGGATATGGGGTTAACTCATTCGACATCTGAACGTCTACTGCTCTGGTTCTAGTAAACAGAGAACCACCAGGAGTCAATCACACGACATGCAGCAATGGTCATGTGAGAGAGTAAAAGGTCTGAGTGTTAATTAGTGAAATCTGGATGCTCAGTAAGATAACATCACTGAGAAATATATGAGTGGGTGCTGGAATTTGGGTTCATAGACATATATTTAAAAGAAAAACTTGATTAAACGAGGCAGCCAGACTAAATTAAACCAAGAACAATTTGGCTCTCATAATCAGTGGATCTTTATTCACATCCCAACCTCCCCTCTCACTCTCCCAACCTCATCCACACTCCTGGATATTTGTATCCACGCACCTATACTCTTATTCCTTGATTTATACACCCGACTGTCCTTAGGGTACTGTGCCTTTAACATCAATAAAAGCCCAAGATGCATTGCTTAACAAAAATGGATACTAAGCTCAAAAGTGGAAATAAACAGATGGTCTCAACGCACTGGTCAGGAAGGTAAAATCTGAGGCCTTTAAAAGGTGCAGTGTGAAATGGAAGGTCATAAAAGGAGTTACCAAGAAGTCAACACAGCCAAAGGCTCCATCGTCAATAGTGGAACCAATGGATATGAATACAACAGAGACAGGAGATGCAGAGGTCAGGAACAAAAGAAAAACAGAACAGTGGGAAAAAACTCAGTGGGTCAAGTACTATCTGTCCAGGCAAAAGGTGCAGGCTGATGTTTGGGGTCGAGACTTGGCATCAGGACTGAGAAGGAAGAGGAAAGAATTGTAGTTCATAACAGTGCAAGGATGGGTGTTGGGGGAGAGAGATGGAGGCTGATAAGTAATAGGCAATAGATGGAAACAGATGGGGAAGGCAGATGAAAACGTGTCCAGGAGTGAATGAGAGTGATGAATTACTCAGATACATCTAACACTAGAAAGCATCCTGTGTCTAGTAGGGACTTCTGTGTGGCTTGTCGTAAATGAGGAGTTGTCTAGGAGCAACGCTGCAGCTAGTAGAGATTCACATAAACACCAGAGATTCTGCAGATGCTGGAAATCTAGACTGTACAAAATGCTGGAGGAACTCAGCAGGCCAGACAGCATTGATGGAAAGGAATAAACAATTGGTGTTAAGGGCCACAACCCCAGTAGAGTTATTACCTCACAGCACCAGAAACCCAATGCCAACCTGTGGAGATTTCATTGCGACTATATATAGAATGTTCTCTTCAGTGCTCCAGTTTCCTCCCATGTGAAGGTTGTAGATTAACTGGCCACTGTAAATTGCCTGTAGTGGGTAAGTGAGTGAAAGAATCCAAGGAGAGTTGATGTAAATGTGGGGAGAAATGAAAAAAAATTAAGTTGTGTAGGATTAGTGGGTGCTCAATAATCAGCATGGACTTAATGGTCTGAAAGGCCAGTGCCTATGTTGCATGGCTATGAATCATAGCATGTGCTGTTCATGTCAATTCATCCTTAGCTTTCATGGGTAGCTGTCAGTGAGAAGAATACAGCTCTATATTAAATCAACGATTTCCCATTCATCCATGGTGAATGGGAAGGTGAAACTGAGAGTTTAGACCCAGACTTAGCATAGACGCACTAGTAGACTGATGAGAGTCTATTTCCTGTGCTTACGTCATCCTATAATAATTAATCCAGTTTAATCAATTTCAGCTATCACAAAGACAACATTAAAAAAACAATCATCAATGACCAAGCTGAAACATTGAAATGTGTAAATTAATGCTGGTGGCAAATCTTACATAAAAGACAGGATTGACAGTACCTGAGATTTTTATTAAACCTTAGAACAAACCCAGATTGCTGAGAATACTGGTATTAAAGACAGACAACACTGAGACAAGTTCAGATTGGCAAACCTGATCTCTGTGATTTACATTGGTTCTTAGCCTAACACTACAGCCATTTCAAAATTCTCACTCTATCTCTTCAAAGAAAAGAGGCACCTGGTAAAGCAGTGATATGAGTACAAATCCAAATATGGGAATTTAAGCTCAGCTAATTAAGAAATCTAGTATCATAACTTTTATAAAAATGCCTATGTCAGGAATAATAACAAAATTGTTCTAATAACCCACATAGCACATGAATATCTTACAAGGAAGGAAGCCTAAAGCCACTAAACATGACTCCCAATATTGTTATTGACTCTGAAAACACTCTGTGTGATGGTCCTTCCTGGAGCACAGGGCAATCTTAAATGAACCAGGTATGATTGAATAAAACCAAGTGGACCATTCAGCATCAATTGAGACATTGGGTCTAGCCATAAAAAAAGTTATTCAGCCTAAAAACCTTGTAAGTCCCTCCTTGTTAACAGCTAGGGAGTGGTCTCCAAATTCAGAGAGATACCCCATAGACTGCTCAATCCTCAACTTAATTTGTGGTATTCACAGTATCATTTCTTGTAGCCTACATGCTCCAGTCTTCTATCAAAATCCCTAACCATGTCATGACCCATATGCAGGATAAATGGAAAGGAAAGGAGTAAAGCTAGGAGACCTCAGCATTAACTTCAGATCACATGAAGTTTCCAGGCATCAGCATAAGTATGGGCAAGGAAACCTCCTCCTGATTAACCTAGCTGATGAATCAGTACTCCTTCACATTGAACTTTTGGAAGAAACAATAAAAGTAATAAGAGCATATTCTGAGTGTGCACTTCAGTCATTCATCTGTCCACACTGTATTGGTAGCAAATGAAACAGACTATGCCTGCATATAGCATGACTGAGACAGCATTCAGGATGGGTTGATAAATAACAGATAACCTTCACTTCAAAGAGGTGCCAGGGTAATGACCATCTCTATTATCCTTTGTCACGTCCCTCACCACCAGCATCCTAGGAAGTTACCAGAGACTAGAAAACCAACAGGCCAGCTACATGAACACGATGGTTCCAAGAATAGGTTGAAGGCTGGTTATCCTTGACGAATAACTGATCTCATCTCACCCCAAAGTTTTCCAAACATCTACAAGACGTACAGCAGTAAATGCTTATCACTTACCTGGATCAGTGCAGACACATCAGACTTGCAGTTGGCATCCCTCACTCCCAAAAAGCAATTTCAGTGATTGAAGGGGCAATACTGAAAATGTGTGATGCCTGCCCACTTGTTCCCAGGGCTCTTCTCCTCCCTACATTTGTCCTTAGGTAGCAATGAAATATCCACAGTTTTGTGGATTATTGGTGAAATGCCCAGTGAAAGGATGCAGGTACCATGCTTGGACTGGCTGTTCCTCCCAATCAGAATGGTGGAAGGAAACCAGCCATGGCCCCTCAGGACCATTGAAACATAGGAAGCCTACAACACAATACAGGCCCTTCAGCCCACAAAGCTGTGCCGAACATGTCCTTACCTTAGAACTACCTAGGCTTACCCATAGCCCTCTGTTTTTCCAAGCTCCATGTAGGTGTGGGAGATGGACAGGAGGCTGGCCTGAGGATCCAGATCTGGAGGCCGGGTCTCAGACTAAGGCACTGCCATCTGGGCTTGTGAAGAAAAATTTCTTCACACAGAAAGCTTTAAAACGTAAGACGTTTGTACCTAACAAGTGTTTATATTTGTATTTTACAGCATGGTCTTCCGGGTCCACCAGGCCCCCCGGGACCCCAGGGGCCTCCAGGGGCTGTTGTCACACATGAGGTGCTCCTGAAAGAATTCAAAGAGATGCTGAAAGGTAAAGTCACATTTGATAATTTACTGTGATAAAAATGGGGCTGCCTTCTGAATCCTTATCCTCTAAAATAGGAATATGCTTCTCAGCCTCATTACAATCCTCACTTACCTGTACCAACTTACACTTCCATACCTTTGTTACTGTCACATGCAGCTACGCTTTTGCTCTCCTGTCTGTCCTCTGCCTTTCTTCAGTGTTTTCAATTCTTGCTATAGATCTATCTATCCTGAATTCTGTAACATCTCGAGACCAAAACACCAGCTCGATATCTGCTCTCCCAAACTTCTAAAGCCTTGATTTCTATCATTCCACCATGGCATGTCTGTCCTCAGCTGCTCTCACCCTTATCCCAGACTTTCATAACTCTGCCCGTCCCTACCTTAAATCCTACAGTTGTGACAATGACTTTGGTCACTTGTCCTAACATTTCCTTGTGGAGAGATGACAATGGTGTTTATTAGTGCTCCTGTGATGTGCACTGGGACTTTTTGCTACATCAAGGACACCACAGAAACCCAAGTTGTACTTAAGATAAATGGCAAGGAAGTTAAGAGTTAAAATAATTTGGGTGTTAATAGACTGAGATAAATAAGCCTAAAAATTCAATTTCATATCATGATATTATATGCCTTTGTAATAAGAGCTAAGACGCAAACAAGAGAAAATCTGCAGATGCTGGAAATCAAAACACACACAAAATGCTGGAGGAACTCAACAGACCAGGCAGCATCTGTGGAACAGAGCATAGTCAACATTTCGGGCCAAGACCCTTCAGAAAGATGAGAGAGAAAAAAGGAGTCAGAGTTAGAAAATGGGCGGAGGGGAGGAAGTAACAAAAGGTGAAAGGTGAAACTGGTGGGGGGGTGAAGTAAAAAGTTGGGAAGTTGATTGGTGAAAGAGATACAGGGCTGGAGAAGGAGGAATCTAATAGGAGAGGACAGAAAGCCATGGGAGAAAAAAGGGGAGGAGCACCAGAGGAAGGCGATGGACAGGCATGGAGATAAGGTGAGAGAGGGGAAAGGGGATGGGGAATAGAGAAGGGGGGAGGTCATTACCGGAAGTTCCAGAAATCAATATTCATGCCATCAGGTTGGAGGCTACCCGGACAGAATATAAGGTGCTGCTCTTCCAAGCTGAGTGTGGCCTCATTGTGACAGTAGACGAGGCCAGGGATGGACATATCGGAATAGAATTGGGAAGTGGAATTAAAATGAATGGCGTCTGGGAGATCCTACTTTTTCTGGCAGACGGAGCGTAGGTGCTTGGCAAAGCTGTCTCCCAATCTACATTGAGTCTCACCAGTATACAAGAAACCGTACCAAGAAATGACCCCAACAGACTCACAGGTGAAGTTCCGCCTCAGCTGGAAGGACTGTTTGGGGCCCTGAGTGGTGATGAAGGATGAGATGTAGGGGCAGGTGTAGCACTTGCAAGGATAGGTGCTATGAGGGAGATCAGTGGGGAGGGATGAATGGACAAGGGAATCACATACGGATTGATTCCTGCGGAAAGCAGAGAGTGGGGGGAGGGAAAGAGGTGCTTGGTGGTGGGACCCCATTGGAAATATAGGAAGCTATGGAGAATTATGTGCCAGACGTGGAGGCTGGTGGGGTGGTAGGTGAGGGCAAGAGGAACTTTATCTCTTGTGGAGTGACAGAAGGATGGGGTGAGGGTAGACGTGCGCAAAATGTAAGAGAGGCGGTTGAATACTGCGTTGGTGGCGGAGGAAGGAAAGCCCCTTTCTTTGAAGAAGGAGGACACCTCCCTCGTTCTGGAATGAAAAGCCTCACCCTGAGAGCAGATACGGCAGAGACGGAGAAATTGAGAGAAGGGGAAGGCATTCTTACAAGTAACAGGGTGGGAAGAGGTATAGTCCAGGTAGCTGTGAGAGTCGATGGGTTTATAATAGACATCAGTGGACAAACTGTCACCAGAGCTAGAGATAGAGAGATCGAGAAAGGCGAGAGAGTTGTCAGAAATGGACTAGGTAAACTTGATGGCAGGGTGAAAGTTGGAGGCAAAGTTGATGAGGTCAACGATCTCCTCGTGGGTGCAGGAAGCAGCCCCAACGCAGTCATCGATACAGCATAGGAAAAATGGTGGAGTGACACCACTGTAGGCTTGGAACATAGACTGTTCTACGTAGCTGCAAAAAGGCAAGCATAGCAGGGACCAATGCAAATAACCATGGCTACACCTATTGAAAGAAGTGGGAGGAGCCAAAGGAGAAATTATTGAGCGTGAGGACAAGTTCCGCTAGACGGAGGAGAGTGGTAATGGAGGGGAACTGGTTGGGTCTGATGTCCAGAAAGAAGCAGAGGGATTTAAGGCCCTGCTGATGAGGGATACAGGTGTGTAGGGGCTGGACATCCATGGTGAAACTAAGATCCTTGGGGTCAGGAAATTTGAAAGCATTGAAAGGATCAAGCATGTGTGAAGTGTCACGGATATCGGTGGGTAGGGACTGAACCAGGGGGGATAAAACTGAGTTGAGGTATGCAGATATGAGTTCAGTGGGCAGGAACAAACTGAATCAATGTGTCTTCCCGGACAAGCAGGTTTGTGGCTCTTGGATAGAAGGTAGAAACCGGAGGCGCAGGGTAAGGGAACTGTGAGGTTGAAGTCAGTGGATGGGAGATTCCCAGAGCTAATAAAGTTGGTGATAGTGTGGTGCTCCCTAGTGAGGTCCTGTTCAAGAGATAAGTAAGAAGAGGTGTCTGACAGTTGTTACCTGGCTTCAGCAAGCTAGACGTCAGCCCACCAGACTACTACAGTACCCCACTTATCTGCAGGTTTGATGGTGAGGTTAGGATTAATGCGGAGGGAGTGGAGAGCAGAGTGTTGGAAGGAGTGAGATTAGAATTGTAGAGGTGAGTGGTGAAGTCGAGACAGGTGATGTTCCATCGGCAGCTGGCATTGAAAAGATCTAGAGCAGGCTGAAGACCAGAATGGGGTGTCCAGGAAGAGGAGGAGGGTTGAAGACGGGAAAAGGGGTCACCGGTGCGGGGTGAAGAGTCCTTGCCAAAGAAGTAAGCTCGGAGGAGGAGGTGGCAGGCGTGGAACTCACTGAGGTGTGGGCGGAGGGGAACAAAAGTGAGACCCTTACTAAGGACAGAACATTCTGCCTCAGAGAGCAGAAGGAGGTTGGTAGTGTCAGAGAAGAGGGAAGAGTTCAGTTGAGAAGAAGATGGAGTGTCTGAGGACTCAAGAGCTGGTGGTGGGAGCTAAGAGACACGGGATTGTGGAGTGGTTGGTGGCGGGGGGACAGGAGACAGGGTCTAGAGCAGCAACACATAAAGACACATTCTGGAGGTGCTGTCGGTCAAGACTGGAGTTGGTGGCAGCAGGAGTCCTGGTCTGAAGACGTCCATGTCTGCCAGCGTTGAAGATGGTTCTGTGGTCTGTAGATGGACGATCTTCCGATCCTTAAAGAATGTGAGAAAGTCAGAGAACCAGCGATGGAAGGCGTGGATCCAGCAGGGGATACAGTAGCGGACAAGTCCATTGCAGGCGGCGTAGAACGAAGTATCTGGGAAAGGGAACCCAGGGCCCTCCTCATGGCGTGAAGCGTGGCACGTAGAACGAAGTGTCTGGGAAAGGGAACTCAGGTACCTCCTCATGGCGTAAGGCCAGGGTATAATACTACTTTTGATCTCTGAGTGCATGCCGTGCCGACACACAAAACATGTATAATCCAATTGACGGTTTCCTTTGTCATTTGAGTCCTGGGTATTTTTATTGATATCCAGTGTAGTAGATCATACAAAGGACAGTAAGTCTAAACAGGGAAAAACCCAGGTTACTTGAAAAAATTGTCAATTAATTCCAACTTATCAGGAGATTGAAATGAAGGCAAACTCATTTTATTCCACGGGGTGAAGGTTTTATTCCAACATTCAGTGGTGACTAAGGTTCTAGCTGCCTTTCATTTGTATCATATCAATGCATGTCTAGAATCAAGAGGGTATGGTGAAAATTAAAAAGCTACAGACACTAGAAATCTAAAATAGAAACAGAAAATGCTGGAGATACTCAGCTAGTCAGGCCACATCCTTGGGAAGAGAAATAGAGTTAATGTTTCAGACCAAGGATCCTTCATCATGAAGAGAGGGGCCAAGGTTACTCATGTCTATCACCATGAAGCTTTTTGGGCACCTTTAACCTGAGCCTTTGGAACTTTGCTGGCAAGATCTATCCTGTGTAAGACTCTGGAGGCCATACCTCTCAGTTTCTGAGAAATATTGCATCCAGAGTTTAATGCTTTCTAAGTTAGTGGTGATAGAGATCTGCGTCCTTCTGCAGGGAGATGTCTAGCTACACACACATGCTTGGAATGCTGTCCTGTAGAACTGAAGGTCACTGCCACTTGTAATATTCTGGCCTCTGGATCAGTCCAGGCTGCAAAAGCTGGCCCATCTCTCATATTCCATTTATACACACTGATGTAAACGCAGCTTCGGGTTGCTCTATATGCAGGAAAAGGTAAGTCATCTCCTCTTCCTTAAATAAAGGCTAGCAGTGCCTAAAGACACAAGTGGAATTACCCAGATTAAAGGGATCCTAAAACTTATGGGTGTTGACTGTGTGCATGTGGCATTTTGAGCTCCATTTGTAAACCTGAAGCTCACTGTAAACTGCAAAGGCTATCATTCACTACACATCACGGTGTTACACAGTCAGCAACAAAATGTGTTCACGGTTAGTACTGTGTACCTGGGACTCCACCTAACTTACTCTTCCTGAGGTACTGGCTACCATATTACTGCTACTGTAATTGGGCAATGTGTTTTGATGGACAAGAAGCAGTGACAAAAAGAAGAAAAGAGAAGGCTGAAGAAAAAGGGGAGAAACACCATCATTGTGACAGTAAGAAAGTAGGGGAAGTCACAGTGAGAGGAGTTCTTTCCCCACCCTCCCTCCCTCCCCCCAGAGATGCTCAGCCTGCCCAGTTGCTCCAGCAGATTCTTTATTGCTGTGGATTTCCAGCATCTGCAGACTCCTTTTCTTCCCACTGTCCAAATGCATACTCAGAGTGTGCCTTATAATACTGAGATTCACTTTAGGATCCAATCCCTTCTATACATAAAGATTCAAGCCCAGCTACAGCAAGACTATGCCACTGTAGGTCAGAATGATAAATGGCAAATTACCATTGCATCTGACAATGATTATCATCTATCTGAAATGGAAGTCTCTCTATTTCAGTTTGATACTCAGTAACAATGTTTCCTGGTAGAAACATTATGGCTTTCAACACTAACCAGAAATGACTTGAATAAGGAACTGATTACTGTGCTCAAAGGGCCAAGAGCCAGTCCATTGTCTGATAAGCTGTCAACAGGATTTTGGGAGCAGTCCTTTACAATTTAGTGGCTCAAAATAGGTCAAAGGGCATTTTGCAAAAACAAGCTTTCAACTAAATACTGCAACTAGATATGCATGGGCTGAGTGAATGGGCAAAACCTTGGCAAATTCACTTAAACAGGGGAAGATGTGATATCATGCACTTTGATTGAGAGAGTTTAAAGGGACACGGTTAGCTAACTAGAGAAGCTTGCAGAAGAGTGAAATTTAGAAGGATTTAATTGTTCATAAAAGTTGCTGCCTGGCCTGCTGCGTTCACCAGCAACTTTAATGTGTGTTGCTTGAAATTCCAGCATCTGCAGATTTCCTCGTGTTTGAGGATTTAAATATTCCTATGCACAAATTGCAAAGGTTAGCAGGCAGGTGCCACACATGGTTGGGAAGGAAAATGGCTTACTAGTCTTTATCACAAAGGGTTGGAATTTTAAAAAAGGAAAGTACTGTTACAATTGCTTGGAATATTGGTGAAGCCACATTTGGATTAATGTTTACAGTCTTGGTCTCCCTTATTTAAGAAAGAATATACTGGCATCAGAGTCGGTCCAAAAGAAATTTACTAGGTTAATTCCAGGGATGAGAAGGTTACCTTATCACAAGCAGCTAAAGAAACACTATCAATCTTCTTTGGAGTTTGATCCTGCTAAAAGTGATCCCTACGGGCCATGAGAGGGTAGAGGTCTTCATGGTTCCACTCATGGGAGAACCTCAAACTAGAGAACAGAGTTATATGGTAAGGGGGTGGTCACTTAAGAATGAAAATGTTCTTGAAGAGGGTGGTGAATGTCTAGAATACTCTACTCCAGACAGTGTAGAGGTTAGGGGCATTTTAAAAAAGGTAAATCTTTGAAAGATCAAAGACAGATAAATTTGAAAGATCAGGGTAATGAGGACTATGGGAGATTGGCACAAAGTGGAGATGAGGCCTGAGGTAGACTAACTGTGGTCATATTGAATGGCGGGACAGACTTGATGAGCTAAATTCTGCTGTTGATTTATGTTCTAGGTTTCAATAAAAGAGTCCCCATTGACCTCAGTTCATCCTCAAACTGTCCTCAATGCACCAGTGTGCATGTACTCATCACTGACTTATAGACTCCTGTGTTATAGTTCTCATCTGTGTCTGTGGAACTGGCAATGTGACTTCACTCTCCAGGAGCCTTTTCCCCTTGGTCTATCTTATGTGCATGATGTCCAATGATTCACAATACAGTGTGACCTAGAAGCTCAGTTGGGAGGCAGACTGCAAGGCTATGGGTTGGTGATTGCAAATATCAGACAGGTGCCATGGTAGTGCCGTGGTTAGCGCAATGGTATTATAGCTTGAAGCGTCGGTGTTGGGAGTTCAATTCCAACATCATCTGTAAGGAGTCGGTACATGGAATGCATAGGTTTTCTCTGATTTCCTTCTGCAGTCCAAAGACATACCAGTTAGTAGGTTAATTGGTCATTGAAAATTGTCCCATGATTAAGCTTGTGTTAAATCAGGGGTTGCTGGCTGACAAGGCTCAAAGGGCCGGAAGGTCATATTCCACCCTGTATCTCAATCAGTAAATAAATAAACAGATGGATAGATAGATAAATAAATAGACAACTAAACACATAAATACAATGACAACTTGTCTTCTTCATTCACCAACTTCCACACCTCCACTGCTACACACATTTGCTGAATTTACTTGTATTTACTAATCATTAATGGCAGAAAACAATCTTTCATGCATTCACTTAACCAAAGTGCAAAAAATGAGCTCTCACAGTCATAACGCTTGCTACAGTCACAGACTGCAGCAGCATTTTATGACAATTTTTATTGGGCTGATGATGTTTTTTTACCATGGCCATGAAGTCATATAGCACGAAACAGGCTCTTTGGCCTGTCAAGCATTCATCAATACAGTCCTATTCACTAACACTGCTACAGCCTTCTTGGCGATTCAAGTGCTCATCCAGGTACTTTTTAAATGTTGTGAGAGTCTCTGTTTCCACCACTTTCTCAGGCAGTATTTACGAGATTGCAACCAACATCTAGGTTTCTCTTTTCCTTGGATCCTCTGCAATCTTCTTACTCCTCACCTTAACATATGCTGTCTGGTTTCAGATGTACCCGTTACAGGGAGATGTTTCCACTATCCATCTCATCTATGTCCTTCCTCATTTTGTACTCCACTGGCAAGTCAAATACCATCCTCCCCTCCCTGCCCACTCATCTTCTGCCCAATGGAAAATAAATCCCGTTCCTCCTTATAAAATGTTTAATCTCAGGCAAGATCTTTGTACCCTCTCAGGTTCATTCGCATTATGGCAACCAAAATTACACACAATATTCCAGCTGTGGCCAAAACAATGTTTTATAAAGCTGCATCATGACATCCCTGCTCGTATATACTATGCCTTGGCTAATGAAAGTTCGCCATTAAACCTCCATTACGATAAGTCTGGGATGCAGAGAATGGAGATCAACATCAACATTTTCAATGGAATGAAGAAATTGAAATGGCTGAAGAATAGATTATTAAATCAGGTGATGCAATTACAAAGGGCAAGGAGTACAAAATTCTAATCTAGGAATTAAGGTGCAAGGAGTTTCTGAAAGGGAAATAAGATACGTATTTTTATGAATGAATGGCAAACAATAGAATTAAGGAAATCATAAAGAATTGGAACAGATCTTGACTAATCTTCAATTTGGTTACAGATCCATTCATTTTACTCCATTCTTTAATTTCCTTTACATTATATAATTTTTCATACAGCAATCATCTGTATTATAAACACTTAGTCACCTTTTCTTTTCAAATCTTTTTATTATTATTATTATTATCCAAAATTAACAACACATAATGTCTCAAGAAAAAAAACATTGTTTTAAAGATTGAAAAAATTTTGGTGACCAAAAAAGAAAAAAAAAACCCTATTAAGCAAGGAAAAGTGAAAAAAAAACACATCAGGTGTTCAACCCTGGAGCCACGCGTCATACAAAAAGCTTCTAAAGATAAATATCAAAGTGCCAGCAAAAAAAAATACCAAAAATTTACAATTAGATTGCGGAGGAAATTTATCAATTAACTCAAATGATAGTAACGAGCAAATGAACCCCGTCTTTTCTCAAAATCAATAATAGATTCAAAAGTTCGACTTCTAATTTTCTCCAAACTAAGACATAGCATCACTTGTGATAAAATGGGAGCCGATGTATTCTTCCACTTCAACAAAATGGCCCTCCTCTCAGTAGCCTTTTTATTAGGTACCTCCTAATGTCTATGCCTATGTTTATGTCTGTGATCTATTTCTGCTGTGGCCCATCCACTTCAACGATCAACATACAGTCTGTGCATTCAGAGATGCTCTTCTGCACACCACTGTTGTATCACTTGGTTATTTGAGTTACTGTTGCCTTCCTGTCAGCTTCAAGCTGTCTGGCCATTCCCCTCCGTACTCTCTCATTAGCAAGGTGTTTTCCCCTACAGAACTGCCGCTCACTGGATGTTTTTTGTTCTTTTTGCACCATTCTCTGTAAACTCCAGAGACTGTCCTCTGTGAAAACCCCAGGAGATCAGCAGTTTCTGAGATATTCAAACCTCCTTGTCTGGCAGCAACAATCATACCATGGTCAAAATCACTTAGATCACATTTCTTCCCCATTCTGATGTTTGGTCTGAACAGTTTCATTTAACCTTTCCTGTAACTTCTATTACAGTCCATTAATTTTCATCTCAATATCCATAAATCCAGTTTTATTTTATGATCTTTGTCTATTTAATTTCTAATTATTTGACTATGCATAGAATTATGTACAGAAGTAAGCAAATTGGCCTGTAGTGACAACACTATCTAAGAGCTACTTTGTATAAACCCCAGTTTTTGATCTGTGCTCTTGTAGATTAGAGCACCTCAGTACCTAATTCTGGTACTTCTTAAATGGGAAGATTTTTCCAGCAGGTAGATTGCCTCCAGACTTGGGGTGAAAACATATTTTCCACCTGCATAATTATTAAAGAGGTCAGACAGAGCTCAGGTAGTGGCTTGTATAAAGGCTGCCTGGACTCTTGAGAACTTAACATAATTTCATCTTTGACCTTGCTCTGTATTGAATGGTACCAACTGATTCTACAAGCATACTTATACAATTTCTAGTATTTTCCCTCCTGTCTTTTCCCCAGATTAGATTTTTTAAATATATCCTTCAATGCATATCAAATGATGCATGCGAATAGAGCTGATAATCAATAGAGATCTGCCAGCAACTTTTCAGCTGGGTGCATTTTTATCATGGAGTATTAGAAAATGGAAAAGAGTGAAGGAATTCAAATAAAATGACCAGAATTAAAGCTTCACAGCTATTGGAATTAGTATGACTAAAGATACTAGATGTTATGTCTTTCTTCATCCAGTTTAATTTTATTTCTGCAGAAGTGGTTGAAGAACGAAATAGGATTTCTTCGCAGGAAAAGTGCCAGGAATGTCCAGGGATTCAGGACATTCTTGCCTATCGTCCGCTGTTACCCAGCGAGATGGGACAATATCACAGGCTGGAAGCAGCCTTCCACTGCAAGCTAAAGGACGACCTTGTGATGGGCAGAAAAAGTCTGAGGGAGCTGCAGAACTTTCATATTGTGAGTGCATTTTCAATGTAAAAAACTGTCATCATCTTTTTACGCCAATGTTAGCGAAATGAATAAACACGTACATTTTGTCTGTTATAATCACTGAATAATTAATGGACCATATTGCCCGGTTCAAAATCTGCAGCTGTGGAGCGGAATTGGCATTGCTCCCTTGGCCTGATTCTAGCATGACATGGGCCATTATTTCAGGTCATTCACGTACTAAGAAAGCTTGGCAGCCAACACACAGAGGCCGTTGGGGGTTCTTGTGGGAATGGACGAGAGGAGTTAAAATGTGAACGTGGTACAGATCACACCAGCTAATTCAGATCTCTGGTTGGTTGTCATCCCACAAAATCTGACCTGGCATCTGAACTGCAATTCAACCCAGACAGATGAAATTGAGGTTTCCAATTACTCACTAAAATAATTCTAGATTAGATTATTCTAGTTGCATTTGGTCCAGAATTTCTCTATGAACTTTTAAGATGTTAGTATGATGATTTGCAGATCAACAATGTTAACTTGTAGTGATTTCATATTTTCATGAAAGTAATTAAGATATTTTGACAGGATTTTGTGGAGTATGTATTCTAGAGTCGTAATCATTAAAAATTACTTAGTTGGAATTATTACTGGAAAAATGTTGAAGCTGAGTCTGGCTGAGTTACTTAATAAACTTCTTACCTCTTAGCCTGAAAAGGATGGCGTATTTCTGCGAGGAATCGGCCTGAATCTGACCAGTGGCCAGTACGTAGCCCCAGTGGCTGGCTTTTACCAGTTCTCAGCCAACCTCCATATCGGTAAGGACACAGACTGGTTATATGGAACTAAGTCATCTAAGAGGGCTGAATAAGCTTACTACAATGTGCAGAACTGTGGGGTAGACCTTCACCTCCAGAAGAGTCATATAAAATGGGTAACAGTGAATTTGCATCTTGTCCGATTTTACTTCTGAAGGAGATGTAATGAGAAGGAATAGGTGTCAATGCAAGGAGCATTTTGTGTGTCAATGCAAGGAGCATTCGTAATAAGGTGGATGAATTGAAAGTGCAGATTGTTATTAATGATTATGATATAGTTGGGATCACAGAGACATGGCTCCAGGGTGACCAAGGATGGGAGCTCAACGTTCAGGGATATTCAATATTCAGGAGGGATAGACATGAAGGAAGGGGCGGTGGGGTGGCATTGCTGGTTAAAGAAGAGATTAACGCAATAGAAAGGAAGGACATAAGCCGGGAAGATGTGGAATTGATATGGGTAGAGCTGCGTAACACTAAGGGGCAGAAGACGCTGGTGAGAGTTGTGTACAGGCCACCTAACAGTAGTAGTGAGGTCGGAGATGGTATTAAACAGGAAATTAGAAATGTGTGCAATAAAGGAACAGCAGTTATAATGGGTGACTTCAATCTACATGTAGATTGGGTGAACCAAATTGGTAAAGGTGCTGAGGAAGAGGATTTCTTGGAATGTATGAGGGATGGTTTTTTGAACCAACATGTTGAGGAACCAACTAGAGAGCAGGCTATTCTGGACTGGGTTTTGAGCAATGAGGAAGGGTTAATTAGCAATCTTGTCGTGAGAGGCCCCTTGGGTAAGAGTGACCATAATATGGTGGAATTCTTCATTAAGATGGAGAGTGACATAGTTAATTCAGAAACAAAGGTTCTGAACTTAAAGAGGGGTAACTTTGAAGGTATGAGACGTGAATTAGCTAAGTTAGACTGGCAAATGACACTAAAAGGATTGACAGTGGATATGCAATGGCAGGCATTTAAAGGTTGCATGGATGAACTACAACAATTGTTCATTCCAGTTTGGCAAAAGAATAAATCAAGGAAGATAGTGCACCCGTGGCTGACAAGGGAAATTAGGGATAGTATCAATTCCAAAGAAGAAGCATACAAATTAGCCAGAGAAAGTGGCTCACCTGAGGACTGGGAGAAATTCAGAGTTCAGCAGAGGAGGACAAAGGGCTTAATTAGGAAGGGGAAAAAAGATTATGAGAGAAAACTGGCAGGAAACATAAAAACGGACTGTAAATTCTTTTATAGATATGTAAAAAGGAAAAGGCTGGTAAAGACAAATGTAGGTCCCCTACAGACAGAAACAGGTGAATTGATTATGGGGAGCAAGGGCATGGCAGACCAATTGAATAATTACTTTGGTTCTGTCTTCACTAAGGAGGACATAAATAATCTTCGGGAAATAGTAGGGGACAGAGGGTCCAGTGAGATGGAGGAACTGAGCGAAATACATGTTAGTAGGGAAGCGGTGTTAGGTAAATTGAAGGGATTGAAGGCAGATAAATCCCCAGGGCCAGATGGTCTGCATCCTAGAGTGCTTAAGGAAGTAGCCCAAGAAATAGTGGATGCATTAGTGATAATTTTTCAAAACTCGTTAGATTCTGGACTAGTTCCTGAGGATTGGAGGGTGGCTAATGTAACCCCACTTTTTAAAAAAGGAGGGAGAGAGAAACCGGGGAATTATAGACCGGTTAGCCTAACGTCGGTGGTGGGGAAACTGCTGGAGTCAGTTATCAAAGATGTGATAACAGCACATTTGGAAAGCGGTGAAATCATCGGACAAAGTCAGCATGGATTTGTGAAAGGAAAATCATGTCTGACGAATCTCATAGAATTTTTTGAGGATGTAACTAGTAGAGTGGATAGGGGAGAACCAGTGGATGTGGTATATTTGGATTTTCAGAAGGCTTTTGACAAGGTCCCACACAGGAGATTAGTGTGCAAACTTAAAGCACACGGTATTGGGGGTAAGGTATTGATGTGGATGGAGAATTGGTTAGCAGACAGGAAGCAAAGAGTGGGAATAAACGGGACCTTTTCAGAATGGCAGGCGGTGACTAGTGGGGTACCGCAAGGCTCAGTGCTGGGACCCCAGTTGTTTACAATATATATTACTGACTTGGATGAGGGAATTAAATGCAGCATCTCCAAGTTTGCGGATGACACGAAGCTGGGTGGCAGTGTTAGCTGTGAGGAGGATGCTAAGAGGATGCAGAGTGACTTGGATAGGTTGGGTGAGTGGGCAAATTCATGGCAGATACAATTTAATGTGGTTAAGTGTGAAGTTATCCACTTTGGTGGCAAAAATAGGAAAACAGATTATTATCTGAATGGTGGCCGATTAGGAAAAGGGGAGGTGCAACGAGACCTGGGTGTCATTATACACCAGTCATTGAAAGTGGGCATGCAGGTACAGCAGGCGGTGAAAAAGGCGAATGGTATGCTGGCATTCATAGCAAGAGGATTCCAGTACAGGAGCAGGGAGGTACTACTGCAGTTGTACAAGGCCTTGGTGAGACCACACCTGGAGTACTGTGTGCAGTTTTGGTCCCCTAATTTGAGGAAAGACATCCTTGCCATAGAGGGAGTACAAAGAAGGTTCACCAGATTGATTCCTGGGATGGCAGGACTTTCATATGAAGAAAGACTGGATGAACTGGGCTTGTACTCGTTGGAATTTAGAAGATTGAGGGGGGATCTGATTGAAACGTATAAAATCCTAAAGGGATTGGACAGGCTAGATGCAGGAAGATTGTTCCCAATGTTGGGGAAGTCCAGGACAAGGGGTCACAGTTTGAGGATAAAGGAGAAGCCTTTTAGGACCGAGATTAGGAAAAACCTCTTCACACAGAGAGTGGTGAATCTGTGGAATTCTCTGCCACAGGAAACAGTTGAGGCCAGTTCATTGGCTATATTTAAGAGGGAGTTAGATATGGTCCTTGTGGCTACGGGGATCAGGGGGTATGGAGGGAAGGCTGGGGCGGGGTTCTGAGTTGGATGATCAGCCATGATCATAATAAATGGCGGTGCAGGCTCGAAGGGCCGAATGGCCTACTCCTGCACCTATTTTCTATGTTTCTATGTTTCTATGTTTCTATGAAATAAGTTGCTGGAGGAACTCAACAGATCAGATAACATATGTAAAAGGAAATGGACATTTTGCCATTTCACAGTGATTGATGAAGTGACTCAGCCCAAAATGTTGACTGTTCATTTTGCTCTATAGATGCCTCATGACCTGCTAAGTTGCTCCAGATTCCAACATTTGTAGTCTATAGAAAGGAGCTACCAGCTTGCAACCATTCATTATACAGTCACACTGTGTCAAATTCCACCTTTTCTCGGGTTGGAGAATGATAAGTGCTACTCAACACAATCTGACAAAATAGTCTAATATCTCAGCTTTCATCACGTGAGAGATTGAATCAGGAACAGCTACATTCATTGTTATTCACAGCAATGTTTGAACTTTGAGCTATTATTAAGCGATGTCCTGATTAAGGACATAAAGTCTTCTAGCATTTTCTGTGTGCTGCTCAAGATTTCCAGTATCTGCACAATCTCTTGTGTTTATGATCAAGAACATCTGTTCTAGAATCACACAGCAGCAAAAGAAGCCTTCCATACTCCTGGAAAGAGTCTCTGAGATCTTCTGCTGTTTCCCCATAGACCTGCAAATATTCCTTATCAAGTATACCTCCAGTTCTATTTTAAAATATTACTTCTACATCTGCTTCCATCATCATATAATGTTTCAAGCTTGTAGTTTTTGTTTTGTTTATAAATAATGGGCAGGTGTAGTACTTCTGCTGTTTGCAGGGGTAAGCGCCAGGAGGGAGATTAGTGGAGAGGGACAAATGGACAAGAGAGTCACAGGGGGAGCGATCCCTGCAAATGGTAGCCTGTGGGTGGGCAGCTAAGGATTTGTTTGATGGTAAGGTCCTGTTGTGGAAGTTACAGAGAATGATGTGTTGAATACAAAGGCTCATGGGGTGGTAGGTGAGGACAAAGCAAATTCTATCCCTGTTACGGTAGCTGGAAGATGGGCTGAGAATGATTGTCTGGGAGATGGAGGAGATGTGAGTGAGGGTAGCATCAATGGTGGAGGAAGGGAAGCCTCATTCTTTGAGGAAGGAGGACATCTCTGATGTCCTGGTAGAAAAGTTTCATCCTGGGAATAGATGCAGTGGAAACAAAGGAACTTTAAAAAGGGAAGGGCATTTTTACAGGAGACAGGATGGGAAGTCAAGAAAGTCAAGGTAGCTGTGGGAATCAGTGGATTTATGAAATATATCAGTGGATAGTTTGGCTCTAGTGACAGAGGCAGAGAGATCGAGAAAGGGGAGAGAGGTGTCAGAAATGGACCAAGTGAATTTAAGGGCAGGGTGGAAATTGGAGGCAAAGTTGATGAAGTTGACGAGCTCAGCATGGGTGCAGGAAGCAGCACCAATGCAGTGCAGAAAGAGTTGGGGAGCATTACCAGGGAATGTTTGGAACATGGACTGTTCCACGTAGCTAACGAAAAGGCAGGCATAGCTGGGGCCCATGGCTATGCTTTGTGTTTGGAGAAAGGGGAAGGAGCCAAAAGAGAAATTGTTGAGGCTGAGGACCTGTTCGGCCAGACAGAAGAGAGTTGTGGTGGTGGAGGGGAACTGCTCGGGTCTGTTGTCAAGGAAGAAGTAGAATGTTTTAAGGCCTTCTTGATGGAGGAATAGAATTATATAGGGACATGGACATCTATGGTGAAAATGAGATGATCAGGGTCTGGGAACTGAAAGTTGTTGAGGAGATCAAGAGCATGAGAAGTGTCGCAGATATAAGTGGGAAGGGACTAAACCAAGGGGGAAAGAATGGTATCAGGGTATGTGGACATAAGTTGTACCAGTTAATCTGGTTTGTACCAGTAATGATTTCTGGGTTAATTAACATCCACCATGGCCAGGAAGCTCTGTTCGTGGTGTTTGTCTGCTGATAGTAACACTGATAATGATGTCATGATGTGCCCAGCAGATATTGCTGCAGGTACTGGCTGAAACCAGTACATTAAGGTGCAACCTAGAACTAGCCCAAAAAAAATAAGCAGAAAAGTTCACAGCAAAGACAATATTAATTAAAGTTCCTGATGTTATATGATATAACAAGGAACTCTGCCATATTTAGTTTTCAAATATATTGTTATAGGTAGAAACATTCTTCTGCGTTTGATGGAATCAAGCTCATAATCCTATATTTTACAGTGGCACCTGGTACTTGCAGTACCTGATTCAATCAGGGCGTTACATTAAGTAGGAGGGTGGCCACAAGCACTGGATTTAGTGTTTTGCACCTTCCTCACATTATCCTTCACCTTCTTGACTGCCTTTTCTGCAGCTGGTGAGATCTGGTTACCTTCTTGGGGTCTGATTTCTGCAATCTCCTGATGTCAAACTGCAATGGTCTCTTTTTGGCAAATGAATTGGTGTGCAGCATGTCATAGTGCTACTTTTAAAATATTTTTGTCTCGTGTAAACTTTCTCAAGAAATTTGAAGAGAATGAACAATCTCCAGCCAAAATACATTTTGCTCAGTAAAAAAATATGTAATATATCTCAAAAGCTCCTTCAAACCAAATCTATGTTTAGTCCTTTCCATTGTAATGAGAGCAAGGGTAGTTTTGCCATTTTCCCAACCCAGCTAAAATTTTGCCAACAGCAAACTTTAGTAAATCTTTGCATTGTCAAGGACTTAGTATCAATCTTAGACATGGTGTCCAGAATGGGCACAATATTTTAGCTAACCCAAGCCAATGGTGTTAACATTCTCTAACTACTGTACAAACTATTGGCCTACTCTTAAATTAGGCATAAAGAAGGCAGTTATTAAGTTTGCCAGTTAATTTCTTGCATACATTCCATATGTAGCAAGAAGCCTGATAAATTCATGTTGCCCAATACTTTACTTCCTGTAAGCACTCAAAGCTCCCTGTAGTGTCATAGACTGCACACATTGGCCAATCCTCTCATTTCTAGGGTGATTACTGCAACTTAAAGATGGCCTGAAGCTAAAGGAGAGCAGTATTGTGATTGGAAAAAATGGCATTGTCATTTGAAAACAGTTTCTGATCTAAATAACACTTGGAGCGATGGAGAATGAGAGGTGACCTGATAGAAGTGCACAGGATAATGAGAGGCATTGATTGTGTGGATAGTCAGAGGCTTTTTCCCCAGGGCTGAAATGGCTAGCACGAGAAGGCATAGTTGTAAGGTGCTTGGCAGCAGGTACAGAGGAGATGTCAGGGGTAAGTTTTTTACGCAGAGAGTGGTGAGTGCGTGGAATGGGCTGCTGGCGATGGTGGTGGAGGCGGATACGATAGGGTCTTTTAAGAGACCCCTGGGTAGGTACATGGAGCTTAGAAAAATAGAGAGCTATGGGTAAACCTAGGTAGTTCCAAGGTAAGGACATGTTCGGCACAGCTTTGTAGGCTTTCTGTGTTTCTATATTTCTAACGGATGCAAAATGCTGATGTTTCTAACACACACAAAATGCTGGAGGAATCTAAATTCTGGAGGATTCTGATCTAAATTCTTTGAGCAATGACTGAAGAGGAAGATGGTGAATAAAAGAAAGATTTTTTATTTCATTTATTCATTTTTTGGAATCTGGCTCTCACTGGCAGGACTTAATGCCTATCCCTCAATGCTTGTCAGAAGCTGGTGAGCCTTTGCACAGGAAAAAGAGGTTTTACAGATGTTGGTGGAGGTCAACACCAGGTATCTTGGTCTAAGAATGCAAGTACACATAGGAAGTTTAACAATCTAGGTATATATTGTCTTTAAAATGGCATGATTTACTAATACTACAAGTGACCAGTGATATTTAAAGTCTAATTTATCACCTAAACTGAAAGAATAATATGCATTCAAGAAGAACGACGATACCATGAGTCTCACTATTTACTGCACAATATCTAACACTAGTATTGACTACCAATGAATAATCTGCCATAAAATTCAAATAATTTATCTCACTTTCACACAGTGTAGAATACCTCAGACTGACAGCTCACCAGTTGAAATGCCTGACAGCCAATCAGCCGTGACAGTCACATCACTCAATCTTATTACCCAGTATCACGTTTACATTCTTCTGTGGAGATAAAAATGGAGTATAGTGATGGAGCAGCAATGAAGCTAACAGAGACAAGTGCGTCTGCATATTTGAACCGCAGTGGAGGACAACATCTACTGGCCATCCTCGGAAGGGGGCATTAAGAGGGCTGAAACAAACAATGATGAGGGCATCTGTTTGACTGACTCTTCTTTTACATCACCAGCAAAAACTATAGAAGGTGAAAATACAAACGACTCAGTTTCTTCTCCCTTGGGATCACACCCCAGTCCTGGTGCCTTAAACAGTTTAGGTACTCAATAGCTAGAAGCTTCCCACTTGCAGGAGGAAGAGAATGGTAAAGACATTGAGGCACCATCACTGTGTTTCATAGTTGCAACTAACTGTTCAAATGCTGAAACTGTATACTTTATAGGGCAGGTCAATTTTTATTTATTTCCCTCCAAAGAGGCACAGGGCACCTCAGCACAGGAACAGGCCCTTTGGCCCATCTAGTCCATGACTTATTTTACTCTGCCTAGTCCTAGCGATCTGCACATGGATCCTAGCCCAGCATTCTCTTCCCATCCATGTGCTTAAGTTTTGAAATTAAACTCACTCCACACTCTCATAATCAATCTGAGTGAAGAAAGTCCCCCCTCACATTAAAAATTTCAACTTTCACCCTTAACCCATGATTTCAGTTCTAGTCTCACTCAATCCTGAGTGGAAGAAGCCTGCTTGTATTTACCCAAACTATACGTGGAAGAAGCCTGCTTGTATTTACCCAAACTATACGACTCATAGTTTTATATACGCCAATCAAATCTCCCCTCATCCACCTACGCTTCAGGGAATAAACTTCTAATTGACTTAACCTTTCCCTATAACTTAGGTCCTCAAGTCCTGACAACATCCTTGTAAATTTTCTCTGTATGCTTTCAATATTAATGATAACTTTCCTGCAGCTAGGTGATCAGAACTGCACACAATACTTGAAATTAGGCCTCCCCAAGGTCTTACACAACTTCAACACAACATCCCAACTTCCGTACTCAATACCTGTTATGAAGGCCAATGTGCCAGTATCTCTCTTTATCAACCTACCTATCTGTGATGCCACTTTCAAGGAACTAAAGACCTGTATTCCAATATCTCTCTGTCCTACTGCACTTCTCAGCACTGTACTGTTCACTGCATAAGTCCTACCCTGGTTTTTCCTCCCTAACTACGACACCTCACACTTGTTTGCATTAAATTCATCTTAAACCTATGACCTTATTTTTTATTCTCCTTTCTAGGGAAAGATACTGTGTGCATTCACCCTGTCGATGACCTCAGTAGTTTTATAAAACTCTATAAGGTCCCACCTCAGTCTCCTATGCATTAAGTGCTGAGACAGTGGAAGCCAGGTTTCTTGAATGAAAAAGCTACATGTTCACACACAGTAATTTTAGTCCTACCTCATTCCATAAATCTTTAATGACACAACAGACCATTCCTTTCAATGAGTGAGGTTGTCTCGGGACTTATGATATTTAGATGCAGCTTTATGGCCAGGGCTATTTGTAATTTTACCTTTTTGGAGAATTTTCTACCTATATTATCCCAATGTTATGAAAGCCTCAGCTTCCCCAGGCTGAGAATCACAGATCCATGGAATAAATAAAGAGGTGTGTAACTACAAAGGTCAGGGACCAGATTCTTAAGACCATAAGACATAGGAGCAGAATTAGGTCAATCAGCCCATCGAGTCTGTTATGCCATTCTATCATGGCTGATTTATTATCCCTCTCAACCCCATTCTCCTGCCTTCTGCCCATAAGCTTTTATAGATATGTGAAAAGGAAAAGACTGGTAAAGACAAATGTAGGTCCCCTGCAGACAGAATCAGGTGAATTGATTATGGGGAGCAAGGACATGGCAGACCAATTGAATAATTACTTTGGTTCTGTCTTCACTAAGGAGGACATAAATAATCTTCCAGAAATAGTAGGGGACAGAGGGTCCAGTGAGATGGAGGAACTGAGCAAAATACATGTTAGTAGGGAAGTGGTGTTAGGTAAATTGAAGGGATTGAAGGCAGATAAATCCCCAGGGCCAAATGGTCTGCATCCCAGGGTGCTTAAGGAAGTAGCCCAAGAAATAGTGGATGCATAGTGATAATTTTTCAAAACTCTTTAGATTCTGGACTAGTTCCTGAGGATTGGAGGGTGGCTAATGTAACTCCACTTTTTAAAAAAGGAGGGAGAGAGAAACCGGGGAATTATAGACCGGTTAGCCTAACGTCGGTGGTGGGGAAACTGCTGGAGTCAGTTATCAAGGATGTGATAACAGCACATTTGGAAAGCGGTGAAATGATCGGACAAAGTCAGCATGGATTTGTGAAAGGAAAATCATGTCTGACGAATCTCATAGAATTTTTTGAGGATGTAACTAGTAGAGTGGATAGGGGAGAACCAGTGGATGTGGTATATTTGGATTTTCAGAAGGCTTTTGACAAGGTCCCACACAGGAGATTAGTGTGCAAACTTAAAGCACACGGTATTGCGGGTAAGGTATTGGTGTGGGTGGAGAGTTGGTTAGCAGACAGGAAGCAAAGAGTGGGAATATACGGGACCTTTTCAGAATGGCAGGCAGTGACTAGTGGGGTACCGCAAGGCTCAGTGCTGGGACCTCAGTTGTTTACAATATATATTAATGACTTGGATGAGGGAATTAAATGCAGCATCTCCAAGTTTGCGGATGACACGAAGCTGGGTGGCAGTGTTAGCTGTGAGGAGGATGCTAAGAGGATGCAGGGTGACTTGGATAGGTTGGATGAGTGGGCAAATTCATGGCAGATGCAATTTAATGTGGATAAATGTGAAGTTATCCACCTTGGTGGCAAAAATAGGAAAACAGATTATTATCTGATTGGTGGCCGATTAGGAAAAGGGAAGGTGCAACGAGACCTGGGTGTCATTATACACCAGTCATTGAAAGTGGGCATGCAGGTACAGCAGGCGGTGAAAAAGGCGAATGGTATGCTGGCATTTATAGCGAGAGGATTCGAGTACAGGAGCAGGGAGGTACTACTGCAGTTGTACAAGGCCTTGGTGAGACCACACCTGGAGTATTGTGTGCAGTTTTGGTCCCCTAATCTGAGGAAAGACATCCTTGCCATAGAGGGAGTACAAAGAAGGTTCACCAGATTGATTCCTGGGATGGCAGGACTTTCATATGAAGAAAGACTGGATGAACTGGGCTTGTACTCATTGGAATTTAGAAGATTGAGGGGGGATCTGATTGAAACGTATAAGATCCTAAAGGGATTGGACAGGCTAGATGCAGGAAGATTGTTCCCGATGTTGGGGAAGTCCAGAACGAGGGGCCACAGTTTGAGGATAGAGGGGAAGCCTTTTAGGACCGAGATTAGGAAAAACTTCTTCACACAGAGAGTGGTGAATCTGTGGAATTCTCTGCCACAGGAAACAGTTGAGGCCAGTTCATTGGCTATATTTAAGAGGGAGTTAGATATGGCCCTTGTGGCTACGGGGGTCAGGGGGTATGGAGGGAAGGCTGGGGCGGGGTTCTGAGTTGGATGATCAGCCATGATCATAATAAATGGCGGTGCAGGCTCGAAGTGCCGAATGGCCTACTCCTGCACCTATTTTCTATGTATGTTTCTATGTATAACTTTTGACATCCTGACTAACCCATCAACCACTGCTTTAAATATTTTCAATGACTTGGCTTCCATAGCCATCCATAGCAAAGAATTCCAGAGAATCATCATCTCTATTCTACTATGACATACTTCTATTTTGAGGCTGTGCTCCCTGGTCTCAGGCTGCCACACTATAGGAAACATGGTCACCATGTCCATTCTCTCTGAACCTTTCAATATTTTATAGGTCTCAATGAGATTCCCCCCACCCATTCTTCTAAATTCCAGTGAGTACAGGGTCTGAGCTATCAAAGGCTTCAGTGTTAACTCTTTCTTTCCCAGGATTATTCTCCTTAATCTCCTCTGGACTCTGTCCAATGCCAGCACTTCCTAAGGGGCGCAAAGCTGTTCACAATACGTGAAGTGTGGACTAACCAGAACCTTATAAAGTCTCAGCATTACATCCTAGATTTTATATTCTAGTTCTCTTGGAGTGAATGTTATCATTGCAGTTGCCTTTCTTATCATTAAGTTAACTTTTAGGGAATCCTGCACAAGGATTCCCAAGTCCCTTTGCACCTCTTATTTCTGAATTTTCTCCTTTTAGAAAATAGCCGGTGCCTTTATTCCTTCTACCAAAGTACATGACCATATATTTCCCCGCACTGTATTCCATCTGCCACTTATTTCCCAACCTATCTAAGTCCTTCTGCAGACTCCATCCTTCATTGACATATAATGTGAAAAGAAGCAGTCCAAACACTGAACTCCATGGAACACCACTAGTCACCGGCAGCCAACCAGAATAGTACCTTTTATTCCCACTCTTTGCTTCCTGCCATTCCGTTAAGCTTCTACTCATGCTAGTACCTTTCCTGTAATAGCATGGGCTCTTATCTTGTCAAAGACCTTCTGCAAATGCAAGTAAACCTCACCCACTGACTCCTTTGTCTATCCTGCCTATTTTCATCAAAGAATTCCAACAGATTTTTCAGACAAGATTTCACCTTATGGGAACCATGCTGTCCTTGGCCTATTTTATCATGTGCCTCCAAGAACCCCAAAACTTCATCCTTAATATTGAATCTCCAACATCTCACCAACCACCAAAGTCAATCTAACTGACCTGTTCTCCTAGAAGGAACGTGTTAAGTTTTTGAGGAATATATACTAGTGGGTCACAAGGAGAGAGACAGGAAATGGGCCTCAAAATTCTGTAGCCTCACCCAACATTTTTCTGATTCAGAGTTCTGAAAAACTTAATTCATGATTCAAGATGATTTAATATGATTTCCTGTGCACAAGGGTAAGGGGAACAAAAATAATTGTTATTCCAGATCCAATGAAACACAAAAAAACACAAAAGATAGAGAACACAATGATATAATAATAAAAAAACAATAATTATAAATACATAATATACCTCATATACATAGACTTTATGTCCATAAAGTAGTGCTAGGCTGAAGTAAGGTGACTGACAGGACTGACTGAGGGACTTGGGAGTGTTTATTCATGAATCGCAACAATTTGGCTTGGTTATTAAGAAGGCAAATGGGATGTTGGCCTTTATTACTAGAGGGATCGAATTCAAGAGAAGGGAGGTCATGCTGCAACTATACAGGGTACTGGTGAGGCTGCACTTGGAGTACTGTGTGCAGTTCTGGTCTCCATACTTGAGGAAGGATATACTGGCTTTAGAGGCAGAGGAGGTTCTCCAGGTTGATTCCAGAGATGAAGGGGTTAACCTATGAGGGGAGATTGAGTTGCCTGGGACTATACTCTCTTGAATTTAGAAGAATGCGAGGGGATCTTATAGAAACATACAAGATTTTGAAAGGGATAAATAAGATAGAAGTAGAAAAGTTGTTTCCATTGGTAGGTGAGACTAGAACTAGAGGACATTGCCTCAATATTCAGGGGAGAAGATTTAGGACGGAGATGAGGAGAAACTGTTTTTCCCAGAGAATGGTGAATCTGTGGAATTCTCTGCCCAGGGAAGCAGCTGAGGCTTCTTCACTCAATATATTTAAGAAACAGTTAGATAGATTTTTACACAGATGGGGAATTAAGGGTTATGGGGAAAAGACAGGTAGATGGAGCTGAGTTTACGGACAGATCAGCCATGATCTTATTGAATGGTAGGGCAGGCTTGATGGGCTGGATGGCCTATACCTGCTCCTATTTCTTATGTTCTTATGACAGGAAATAATTAAGTAGTGGTGGGTTATTGGGTGGAGGTGTTGATCAGTCTTACTTTGAGTCCGGTGGTCCAGGCATAGATGCTACATTGCCTCTCCCCTGAAGAGAGTGGGACAAATGGTCCATGAGTAAGGTACGTGGGATCCTTCATGATGTTACTGCCCCTTTCCAGCAACTTTCTGTACAGTGGTGCTAGAAAGTTTGTGAACCCTGTAGAATTTTCTCTATTTATGCATAACTATGACCTAAAATGTGATCAGATCTTCATGTAAGTCAACACAAAAAATTTTATATTTATTCATTTACTTATTGAGAAAAATGATCCAATATTACATGTATTTGTTGGATAAAATAATGTGAATCTTTCCTTTCAGTAACTGGCGTGACCCCCTTGGATAGCAATAACTTCAACCTAATGTTTCCACCAACTGTTGATCAGTCCTGCACATTGGCTTGGAGGAATTTTAGGCCAGTCCTCCTTACAAGACTGCTTCAGCTCTGGGATGTTCCTGGGTTTCCTTCCATGAACTGCTTGCTTCAGGTCCTTCCACAACATTTCAATTGGATTAAAGTCAGGACTTCGACTTGGCCATTCCAAAACACGAATTGTTTCTTTTTAAACCATTCTGTTGTTGATTTATTCTTGTCTTACAGATCATTGTCTTGTAGCATTATCCAACTTCTATTAAGTTTCAGGTGGACTACTACCCTGTCATTCTCCTGTGAAATGACTTGATACAATTTTGAATTCATTGCTTCCTCAGTGATTGCAAACTGTCCAGGCCCTGAGGTAGCAAAGCAGCCCCAAACCATGATGCACCATGCTTCACAATTGGGATGAGGTTTTAGTGTTGGTGTGCATTGCCCTTTTTCCTCCGAACATAACAATGTGCATTTTGCCAAAAAGTTCAACTTTTATCTCATCTGCCCACAGAACACTGTCCCAGAAATATTGCATAACATCCAGGTGTCTTTTGCAAACTTCAGACGTGCAGCGTTTTGTTTTTGGAGAGCAGTAGCATTTTCTGTGGTGTCCTTCCACGAACACCATTCTTGTTCAGTGTTTTTCTTATAGTGGACGCATGAACAGAGGCTTTAGCAATTTCCAGAGATTTCTGCAGGTCTTTTGCTGTTACCATTTGGTTCTTTTTCTCCTCCCTCAGCTTCTGGTGTGACCTTTACAGGATGCCCACTCCTACGGAGAGTAGCAACAGTACTGAATTTCCTCCGCTTGTACACAATTTCTCATACTGGGACTGATGAACGCTCAGGTCCTTAGAAATGCTTTTGTAGCCTTTTCCACTTCATGCATCTCCACAATTCTTCTTTTAAAGTCATCTGAAAGTTGTTTTGATCGAGACATCGTGCAGATAAACAGATCATCCTTGAGAAGAACTGGCTCTGTCAGTAGCCTGACCTTGTGCGTCTTTTTTATAGGGTGGAGCACCACTACAGCCCACACCTCCAATTTCATCTCGTTGATTGGAACAGTTGACTCTAAATAGCTTTTGTAAAAAGCATTACCCCAGAGGTTGACATACTTTTTCCAACAAATACATGTAATATTGGATCATTTTTCTTAATAAATAAATGAAGAAGTATAATGATTTTGAGCAATTAATTTAATTGGGTTCTCTTTATCTAGTTTTAGGACACATGAAGATCTGGTCTAATTTTAGGTCATGTTTATGCAGAAATAGAGAAAAGTCTACAGGGTTCACAAACTTTCTAGCACCACTGTATATACGTCTTTGATGGCGGGTAGGCTGGTGCCAAAAATGCATTGGCCAGTTTTGTCTACCTGTTGTAGAGCCTGCCTGTCCACCGCAGTGCAGTTTCCATATCAAGCAGTGATGCAGCTTGTTAGGATGTTCTCCTTTGTGCATCTGCAGAATGACATAAGCACAGCTGTGCAAAGTCCAGCTCTCTTCAGCCTCCCCAGAAAATAGAAGTGTAGGTGAGCTTGCTTGACAGTGTGGAGTGTTCTGGGACCATGAGAGATTGTGTGTGATGTGCACTCCTCAGAGCTTGCAACTGTTAGCAGTTTCCACTGCTCTGTCACCTATGTAAAGAGGGGTGTGTGTGGTGCGAGTTCTCCTCAAGTCGATAAGTATATCTTTTGGCTTGTTGACATTAAGGAAGTGGTTATGTGTCTGGTATCAGGCCTTAAGCTCTTCCACCTCCTCTCTGTAGGCTGTCTCATTGTTGTTGGTGATGAGTCTCACCAGTATCGTGTCATCAGTGAACTTGACTATGTGATTGCTCAGGTGTTTGGTCGTGCGGTCCTGTGTGAGCAGAGTGTGCAGCAAAGGCCTCTCGGCACACAGTCCTGGGGGGCACCCATGTTGGGGATGATGGGGAGGGAATAGCAGCTGTGCATCTTGACTATCTGAGGTCTACTTGTTAGGCAGTCCAATGCCCAGTCACACAGTGGTGTATTTAGACCATTGAATTTACACCAGTGTCTGTGAGACAGTAGTGTGAATGCTGTAAAGAAATCCAGAAACTGCATTCTGACATAAAATAAGTGTCCTTGTTTCAAGGTGCGTCAGAGACGAGTGCACGACAGATGCTGTGGCATCTGTCATAGAGTGGTTCTGTCAGTAAGCTCAACAGGTTTCCAGAACTTTGTTCCGGCCGCTGCGTGTACACAGTTATGTCAATGTATAGACAGAAATTCTGACATAAAACACCATCTCAAGTTTCCATTAAAGCTTTCTTGAATTATAGAGTCAACATTTTTTAACTTGCTTAAGGTAACTCACTAGAATTAGAGTGAGATTAACGATTACAGTGTCTTTTTCTGAGGCTGTCCCTCCAGATCTTCAAGCCTGGATTTGTGGTTCAGATATGACTGATGAAGCCAGTGTAGGAACTGTAGACTTCTCCACAGAAGGAACAGGTGTGCTGGTGGGATAGATGTTTGCAAGATGGCTTATTCCTTTTTCCAATGGGTATCTTTGTGCTCCTGATGCATGGGGTCCAATTTTTATCTATCATCTCAATTTCACCTTTTCCACTTGGAGTGGTTATGCGTTAGGAATGCATAGAAGGCATGATCATTCTGTGCCTTGTAAGTGAGTCATTTGTATTTCTTCACAGAGTATCACAGACATAAGTAGTACTACCATCAAAAGAAGTAAGATCTATTTCAGATTTCACTTCCTTAAGTATATACAGTATTTATATCATTGTCTTATGAAACAATCAATGTCATACTTTAAGAGGAAGAAATTAGCATCATTTGTCACATGTACATCGAAACATCCAACTATACAGTGAAGTATGTCGTTTTGTGTCAGTGACCAACACAGTCTGAGGATTATAATGGGCAACCCACAACCGTCACCACACTTCTGGTGCCAACATAACATTCCGATAACTCACTAACCCTAACTCTATGTCCATGGAAGATACAAGGAAACTGAAGCACCCAGGAGTAACCCACAGGGTCATGGGAAGAACATACAAACTCCTTATAGACAGTGGTGAGAATCGAACCCTTATCGGTGTTCGCTGTCGCAATTGAGATAACTGCTATGCTATTGTTCCACATCTCAATCCTCTGACTGGGTGTAGGGTAAGTGTGCTGGTCGGTAGCCAGCTTCCCTCGCCCTGTTCTTCTGACTGTTGAGAGGTTTTCTGCTACTTTAGAGGAAGGAAGGAAAGGCTACCAAAGGCGAGTGGTTATTACTGACTCTGACGCTTGGTAAAACCTTGGTGTGATCCGACCATTTCCTCTTGATAGACTTGTTAAAGAAAATGAAATAGTCACATGAGCACCTGCAAGCTGTGTGATGAGCCTCTGATCCCAAAATAGTCCATAAGGAGGATCTTATGGACATCATTTGCATCATCCTTTAGTTGAGGAGGAAGTTAAGGTGTTTCTGGAGTCATGTTTTTGCAGAATAAGGATTATCACTCCCCGTACAGCAGGTATGGGTTTGCTTTAGGTTGTACTATACCAGCAGTCCTACATTTGGCCTGAGGAGCTCATGCTTTCCTTTCTAACAGAGTGTTTTTATTTATTTTGTTTTATCAGCACACAGAGAGCATCAAAGAAGAAGGCACAATAGGCCTCAAGATAATATTCGAATTCTCATCTGCATCGAATCTCTATGTCAGTACAATGTGTAAGTGTCATAATCCACTGTTGCCAGGGGCCATCAAATACAATCCAGCAGCTGAACAACTAGCAAATTCAAGCATATCCGGATGAAGGTGTTAGATATGGAATAGGAATTCGTCACTCGGAATCACTGGCACAGATGTAAATGTGCAAAATTAAAGAAGTGCAGTAGTTCATATGCTTTCTCAAGGCTATTCTGTTATTCTGTAAAATCGTTATCGATTATCAGAACTCCATTTTCCAATGCCATCCCTGTAAACCTTAATGCCCTGATATCAGTCTTGGATATGCTCAACAATCAAGTCCTTCAGAACAGAGAATTCTAAAACAGTGAACTCCTTCCAAGTGAAGGGGCTTCACTTCATCTCAATTCTCAGTGCTTAACTATTTACACTAGCACCCTCCAGCCAGGGAGAATTATCTTTCCAAAGATATTTCATTAAAGCCTTTTAAGATGGAATGTACTCAGGAAAAAATAATAAAGAACCTGTGTTCAAGAGGGAAGAAATGGGATTGAAGAATGAGCTGACTTGGGTTGGTTCCTCAAAACAGACCGTTTACTTGATTTTTACTATACATATGCATCAGGTCAGGCAGTATCTATGGAGAAAGAAACAAACTGAATGATTCTGTTCGATAACCTTACACTGCATAATTCAATCAATTGTGGAAATGTCTGTGAAACTAGCAGCATTCTATCTACACAACACAAACCATCCATCCAACAGTAAATGAACACTGATAGCTGACTATCGCATTGTCATTTGCTCTAGCCAAGAATTCACCAGAGCTTCAGTGTAGTCTCCTCCAACTCACAGACATGATTTGACTAATTGTTAAAGTGGAAAGTTACGGCTTTGAAAGCTAAATTTCTTTCTCTCCCCACAGGTGCTACCTGAGCTGCTGAATATTTGCAGCATTTTCTAGGTTTTTTAAAACATCAAATTTCCACTATTTTGCTTTTTACTATTAGTGTTTATTATTGCAGGATATTTTGACATTGAGTTAATTCCTTAGACCAGTTCTCACACTTGAAAAGCACTACAATTAAGGGGAGCGTTAACCTAGTTTTGGAAGACATCCTTATGTACATGTGACTCACCAGTCAATTATAAAGCCCAATCAATTTTCTGTTCTATAACCTGAATGCTTATAAAATGGACGTTTCATTGTTGTTTAGTTTGTGTTTCCTAGACATTAATTTCACTCTAAAGTGCCATACAGTGGAACATGTTGGTACAGACTTGCTGCTGTCTCCTGGATATCCTGTTGTACATTTCATAGATTAGTAAATCTTAAATATGCTAGTAAAATCTAGGAGCTGACACAGAATAAACCTAAAGTAAAAGAACCTATTTGGATTAAAATAGCTATTCCTGAAACAATGACATTGCAAACATAACTTATTGTGGCTATAATGCTACCAGTGTAACACTGTGCTCAATGATGTATTACTGTAATACAACATTATAATACTACATATTCAGTCTCTCAGACATGTTCTGCAATTCAATTAGATAACAACTAACTTTACACCAACACATTCAGTACCCATCATTGCCACATGTCATTTGAAAGACTCACCGACTGAAAATCCGAGCTTTGGGGGTTAATTTTTCATATTTTTATTTCTATGAGGGAAAATGTTAACTGACAGCTTCCCTGAAAAGAGTAGTTTTACTTATATGTTCCATTGCTCTGGACTCTGTCACCAGAGGAAAAGCCTCTTCCTATCTTCTGAATTAGTCAAGAAAACAGAAGCCTGCTGTTGAACTCCTTTATCCTCAATATCATACTGAGAAACCTGTACTCTATCCCCTTTTAGATATCTTTTCATTGGTGTGATGCAAAATGCTGAACACAGTACTCTAATGATCATCTGTACAACTATATATAATTTCCATTCTGTTGTATACTTGCCCACTTGAAATAATGGGCAACATCATTTTTGCCTTCTTTGTATCTCTTCCCTGTTTCTTTAACTGATTTCTACCCTGAGCCTCTAATCCTTTTCTCTACCACAATTTTGAGCTTTATATCCTTTAGGAAATATTTTGATCTTACCTTTAGGGCAAAAGTAAACAATTTCATACTTAGCCAGAATGATGCCCATCGGCCATAAATTTGTTCGCTCAATTTACCAAACTCCATTTACAATTTCCTACTCCCATTGCCGTGTTGTGTAATTTAGTGTTATCAGAAGATCTGGATGCATGCTTCTCCATTCCTTCAAAGAAGATAGTGAAAAGCTAATCTGTGTAATTGCTGTGCACAGTGTTTTCACAAATAAAATACATTTCTCCATCTTCTATCTGTTAGTCAAACTTTGATCCATATCAATTTGTTATCTACGATTGTCAACATTAATATTTTTATTAACAATCTTCTTCTGTTGAACAATATTGAATTCCTTATGAAAGTCCATATCACAGGCATTTCCTGAGTTACTGCAATAGTGACACAGTTAATGAGTATAAGAAAGACAGAGAATAAAAACTGAATCTTCATCCAGTTGACCATTTTTACACTAAGCCTACACTAAAGGTGGAGGGATACGGACATTTTGTAGATAGGAAAGGCAAGTGTTTGGGAGTTTTTGATTTGTTTTTTCCTGGTTCAGCAACACATTGTGGGCTGAATGGCCTGTTCCTGTGCTGTACTCTTCTATGTTATGTGCTCTATCTTCTAATTCTATCTTATTCTCCCAAGATCCATCAACTCCCTCTAAATTTTCCCCTTACTTACACACCTGAGAGTAATTTACAGTGCCCAATTAATCCACAAACTCATACCTTTGTTGGGACCTCCTCAAAAAACGAATGGATAGATAATACATTGGGATATTTGCTTGATATCCAACACTTGGTGTACCTCAATAAAATTTTAACACCTACCTGGTCAGGTGCCATCTGTAAGAAAATTAATTAACCTTTCTTATCAGACACCCTTCATCAGAGAGCTTTCATGGGTTCTGATGTCGGGTCATTGATCTGAAACATCAATCCTGATTTTCTTTCCACAGATGCTGACTTGATGAAAAATTCAAGCATTTTCTTGTTTTATTTAGGGAACTCTCTGATTTTCAGTATTCATAGTATTTTGGTTTTCATTCTTAGTGTATTACCCCTGGGATACTGACTTGTTTACTCCACACCTGCTTGAGCTAGGAGCACTCTGAGTGATAATAAAGAGAGATTTTTCCTTGGTAACCAGGAGAAATAAATGTGGCATCATATAGTGTTAGCAATAAGTTGACTATGGTTTTTCTAAGAAGCTGGAATGGAAAGAGCATTAACTCACAGCACTGAACTCTCTCACCTAACTGAGCTTAGTGCGCTCAGAGAAATAGTCATTATTTCTAGTTAATAGTTCCAGGGCAGATTCACAGAACCTAGGAAGGAAGAACAGCTCACAGTCCCCATATTCGTGATTAAATGATCTGGAAGATCTCTTTACAGGACCTGCGGTTCCTGTGGGCAGATAATAATCTTTACATCTTCCCCTCATCCCTTCTGCTGTCTGCAACAAAAAATCAACAAAGTTCAGTTCTGTCTGAGAGCTGAAACAGAGCCTCTTTCACCAGCGATGATTGGCCCTGCAATCTTTTGGTGCTCTTATCCCTGATGTAATTCTGTTTTCCTGTCTGGACATGCAACAATTAGATGGAAAAGAATGAATATGAAACAAATGCTTGCATTTGTTAAGCTGAAGACAAGTCTTTGCACGCACTTTGCTCGGCACAGCCATTGATTTCCAGGTTAGATGGGGATTCATTCCTTTATTTTACATTACAGTCGTATAGCTTCACAACTGGGATTTGATCACACTATTGAGAGTACAAGTCCATAATTTGTCCAGCACAAAAGCAATAGCAACAGCTTGCATTTATGTATTGGATTTAATTAGGTTTAACGTTCTCAGGTATCACGGAATTAAACAGGAACTTCTGCCCATCTCGGTCGTGGCAAACTAAGTACCTAGCTGTGTTAGTGTCAGTTCCCTGCATTTGGCCAATGTCATTCTAAGCATTTCTGTGTACCTGTCTAAACATCTTTTAAATGGTGTATGTATTTGTAATGCCTCTTCCAGCAGCTTATTCTGTATACTTACCACCCTCTGAGTGGAAAAACTTCCCCCCCCACTTGTCTCCTTTAAATCTTTAACCCCCACCTTAGGCCTATGCCTACTAGCTTTAAAATTCCCTATGCTAGAACATAATTTTACCTCAAGCCCCTCATAATTTTACATTATCTTTATAGGACAACCCTTAACATTCCTTGCTCCGAGGATGAAAGCTTCAGTCTGTTCTTATAACTCTAACCCTTTGGTCTTAGCCACATCTTCGTGAATCTGCAACCTTCCAGCTTAATGTTACCCCTCTTACAGCTTTATGCTCAGTTCATTAACTCACTTTGCACAATTCCTTAAAAACAAGTGTGATATCATCAATATTTTAAGCCATTGCTACATTCAAACCTATTTTCATATTTGACATTGCACCCCAAATGTACTGTCTCTTGGTGTTCTGAAACTGGAAAGGGTTCAAAAGAGGTTCATGAAAATGATTCCAGGATTGAACAGTTTGTCATATGAAGAGCATTTGATGGCTCTAGACCTGTATTCACTGGAATTCAGAAGAATGAGGGGGTGACCTCTTTGAAACCTATCGAATGGTGAAAGGCATTAATAGAGTGTATATGGAGAGGATGATTCCTATGCTGGGAGAGAAAACACCCAGAAGGTGCAGCTTCAAAATGGAGGGGCTTCCTTTTAGAATGGCAATAAGGACGAATTTCTTTAGCCAGAGAGTGGTAAAACTGTGGAATCTTTGCCACAGGCAGCTGTGGAGGCCAAGTCTTTATGTGTATTTAAGGCAGAGGTTGATAGATTCTTGATTGTTCAGGGCATGAAGGGATATGGGGAGAAGGCAGGAGTTTGGGGCTGAGAGGAAAATTGGATCAGCCACGATGAAATGGTGGATTGGACTCGACGAGCCAGATGTCCTAATTCTGCTCCCATATCTTATTGTCTTATGGTGTCTTATCAGTCTAACATACTAAAATATGGCAGTGATTGAAGGGCATGCATTTATGCCTAGAAACTAGGACATGTTAATATTAAGAAAGAGGAGGAGTTGGATGACTTGGAAACATTAAAGGAGTTAAATCTGTAAGGTCTGATGGGATCTATCTGAGGATTTTGAAGAAATCATGGGAGGAGATTGCTGGGCTTTGACACAGTATTTTCTTTAGCCACAGGAAAGTGGCTAAAGACTGGGGAATGGCTGATACTGTTACTTTGTTTAAGAAAAGCGACAGTTTCAAACCAGGAAATTATCAGCGGAGAGCTTTATAGCTTCTGTAATTTGGGAAATTATAGTAGCAGATTTTTAGAGACAGGATTTACTTGCATTTGGAAAAGCACTGACTTATTATGTCATCGGTGAAACCCGGCACAGATTGGGGGGAGGGGGGAGCAATTTGTTGGGAACCTTTCTCTGTGCACTACAAAAGACAGGATCGCATAGCAACTACTTATTTCAATTCGCCTTCCCATTCCCATTCTGACATGTCTGTCCCTGACCTCCTCTATCCCATGACGAGGCCAAACTCAGTCCGAAGAAACAACACCTCACATTCTGTCGGGGTGGCCTCCAATCTGATGGCATGAATATTGATTTCTCCAATTTCTTCCCCATCCCTCCTTCTTTCTTTTTCTATTTCCCATTCTGATTACCGTCTCACCCCTTTTCTTCCACTTGTCTGCTTATCACCTCCCTCTCGTTCTCCTCATCCTTCCCTTTCTTCCATGGCCCACCGCACTGTCCTGTCAGATTCCTTCTTCTTCAGCCCTTTACCTCTTCCACCTATTCACTCCCCCCCAGCTTTATACTTCATCCCACTCCCCCACCTCCCACATTTCCCCCTCGCCTATCACCTGCCAACTTGTAATCTTTCCCCTTCCCCCTCCTTATTTTGGTTTCTGCACCCCTCCTTTAAATTCCTAATGATGTGTCTCAGCCCAAAATGTTGACTGTTTATTCCCCTCCATTAATGCTGACTGACAAATTTCAGAGTTGTATTGTACATGCATATATGGATTTTAGTAAGGCATTTGACAAGGTTCCACACGGTAGGCTTATTCAGAAAGTTAGAAGGCATGGGATCCAGGGAAGTTTGGCCAGGTGGATTCAGAATTGGCTTGCCTGCAGAAGGCAGAGGGTGGTGGTGGAGGGATTACATTCAGATTGGAGGATTGTGACTAGTGGTGTCCCACAAGGATCTGTTCTGGGACCTCTACTTTTCATGATTTTTATTAACGACCTGGATGTGGGGGTAGAAGGGTGGGTTGGCAAGTTTGCAGACGACACAAAGGTTGGTGGTGTTGTAGATAGTGTAGAGGATTGTCAAAGATTGCAGAGAGACATTGATAGGATGCAGAAGTGGGCTGAGAAGTGGCAGATAGAGTTCAACCCGGAGAAGTGTGAGGTGGTACACTTCGGAAGGACAAACTCCAAGGCAGAGTACAAAGTAAATGGCAGGTTACTTGGTAGTGTGGAGGAGCAGAGGGATCTCGGGGTACATGTCCACAGATCTCTGAAAGTTGCCTCACAGGTGGATAGGGTAGTTAAGAAAGCTTATGGGGTGTTAGCTTTCACAAGTTGAGGGATAGAGTTTAAGAGTCGCGATGTAATGATGCAACTCTATAAAACTCTGGTTAGGCCACACTTGGAGTATTGTGTCCAGTTCTGGTCACCTCACTATAGGAAGGATGTGGAAGCATTGGAAAGGGTACAGAGGAGATTTACCAGGATGCTGCCTGGTTTAGAAAGTATGCATTATGATCAGAGATTAAGGGAGCTAGGGCTTTACTCTTTGGAGACAAGGAGGATGAGAGGAGACATGATAGAGGTGTACAAGATAATAAGAGGAATAGATAGAGTGGATAGCCAGCACTTCTTCCCCAGGGCACCACTGCTCAATACAAGAGGACATGGCTTTAAGGTTCGGGGTGGGAAGTTCAAGGGGGATATTAGAGGAAGGTTTTTTACTCAGAGAGTGGTTGGTGCGTGGAATGCACTGCCTGAGTCAGTGGTGGAGGCAGATACACTTGTGAAGTTTAAGAGACTACTAGACAGGTATATGGAGGAATCTAAGGTGGGGGCTTATATGGGAGGCAGGGTTTGAGGGTCGGCACAACATTGTGGGCCGAAGGGCCTGTACTGTGCTGTACTATTGTATTATTATCTCGACAGTAATATTAACCTTGAACCTTGACTTTCTCATTTACTCCATTTTGTGTGTGCTGCCCAAGACCAATTGAATAATTACCTTGGTTCTGTCTTCACTAAGGAGGACATAAATAATCTTCGGGAAATAGTAGGGGACAGAGGGTCCAGTGAGATGGAGGAACTGAGGGAAATACATGTTAGTAGGGAAGTGGTGTTAGGTAAATTGAAGCGATTAAAGGCAGATAGATCCCCAGGGCCAGATGGTCTGCATCCCAGAGTGCTTAAGGAAGTAGCCCAAGAAATAGTGGATGCATTAGTGATAATTTTTCAAAACTCTTCAGATTCTGGACTAGTTCCTGAGGATTGGAGGGTGGCTAATGTAACCCCACTTTTTAAAAAAGGAGGGAGAGAGAAACCAGGAAATTATAGACCAGTTAGCCTAACATCGGTGGTGGGGAAACTGCTAGAGTCAATTATCAAAGATGTGATAACAGCACATTTGGAAAGCGGTGAAATCATCGGACAAAGTCAGCATGGATTTGTGAAAGGAAGATCATGTCTGACGAATCTCACAGAATTTTTTGAGGATGTAACTAGTAGAGTGGATAAGGGAGAACCAGTGGATGTGGTATATTTGGATTTTCAAAAGGCTTTTGACAAGGTCCCACACAGGAGATTAGTGTGCAAACTTAAAGCACACGGTACTGGGGGTAAGATATTGATGTGGATAGAAAATTGGTTGGCAGACAGGAAGCAAAGAGTGGGAATAAACAGGATCTTTTCAGACTGGCAGGCAGTGACTAGTGGGGTACCGCAAGGCTCAGTGCTGGGACCCCAGTTGTTTACAATATATACTAATAACTTGGATGAGGGAATTAAATGCAGCATCTCCAAGTTTGCGGATGACACGAAGCTGGGCGGCAGTGTTAGCTGTGAGGAGGATGCTAAGAAGATGCAGGGTAACTTGGATAGGTTAGGTGAGTGGGCAAATTCATGGCAGATGCAATTTAATGTGGATAAAGGTGAAGTTATCCACTTTGGTGGCAAAAACAGGAAAACAGATTATTATCTGAATGGTGGCCGATTAGGAAAAGGGAAGATGCAACGAGACCTGGGTGTCATTATTACACCAGTCATTGAAAGTGGGCATGCAGGTACAGCAGGCGGTGAAAAAGGCGAATGGTATGCTGGCATTTATAGCGAGAGGATTCGAGTACAGGAGCAGGGAGGTACTACTGCAGTTGTACAAGGCCTTGGTGAGACCACACCTGGAGTATTGTGTGCAGTTTTGGTCCCCTAATCTGAGGAAAGACATCCTTGCCATAGAGGGAGTACAAAGAAGGTTCACCAGATTGAGTCCTGGGATGGCAGGACTTTCATATGATGAAAGACTGGATGAACTAGGCTTATACTCGTTGGAATTTAGAAGATTGAGGGGGGATCTGATTGAAACGTATAAAATCCTAAAGGGATTGGACAGGCTAGATGCAGGAAGATTGTTCCCGATGTTGGGGAAGTCCAGAACGAGGGGTCACAGTTTGAGGATAAAGAGGAAGCCTTTTAGGACCGAGATTAGGAAAAACTTCTTCACACAGAGAGTGGTGAATCTGTGGAATTCTCTGCCACAGGATACAATTGAGGCCTGTTCATTGGCTATATTTAAGAGGGAGTTAGATACGGCCCTTGTGGCTAAAGGGATCGGGGGTATGGAGGGAAGGCTGGGGCGGGGTTCTGAGTTGGATGATCAGCCATGATCATACTGAATGGCGGTGCAGGCTCGAAGGGCCAAATGGCCTGCTCCTGCACCTATTTTCTATGTTTCTATGTTTCTATAAGTGTGGCTTTCTGTGGGTCTCACAAATTTATCCTGTCCTGTCTCACAGATTTGAATGAGTTTTTTGAGGAAGTGATAAAGGTGATTGATGAGGGTAGGGCAGTGGATGTTCTTCTATCTATGTGATCATTACAGCATTTGACAATGTCCCTCATAGTAGGATAGTCCAGAAGGTTAAGTCACATGGGACCCAAGATGAAGTGGTAAAGTAGATCCAAAGTAGAATTGGTTATAAAGCTGAGGAAGTGTTTTTCTGACTAGAGATTTGTGACTAGTGGTGTTGTCCAGGGATCAGTGCAGGCCTATGTTGTTTGTAATCTATGGCAATGATATGGACAAAAGAGTAGATAATCTAATCAGTAAGTCTGCAGATGGTGTGAAAATGGGTGGAATTGTGGATAGTGAGGAAGATTCCCAACAGATACAGCAGAATATAGAGTTTGAAATTTGCGTTGAGAAATGGAAGAATGAGTTTAATTTGGACGAGTATGAGCTGATCCATTTCTAGAAGAGATGTAAGAGAAAAGTATACAGTAATGACAGGTCTTTTAGGAGCACTAATGTACTGAGTGATCTTGGGGTGCAAGTCCAGAGTGCTTTACTAAATTCAGATGACACCTGGCTCAAAGCTATGGTAGAAGACATAAGGTGAGGTGTTTAAATACTTGGCTTGGGAAGCAGTTTATAAGGACAGTTTCAAAGGAGTAAGTTTGAGAAGGGCATAATATTTGTACAATAGTGCTCCATTACAGCCATGCAAGCTTAGTATTTTCACTCAACACTAGCACACAGACAAAATACTAAACTGTAAGTATTTTGTGTTACAACCATACCAGGGCTACCATGGTAATATTTAAAACTATACAATATTAATGTCAGAGGTGTACAAAGGTGCGGCATTATAACAGTATAGTGATAATGTATATATTGTCCCATCATTAAAAATGTTTTAACACCATTTACTGCTATATTAAACAATCTCATTTTATTGCACTACAATGAAATTACAAATAATATAAATATTATTTAATACTATTTAATGCTATTTAACATTAATCACTGACAATAAAACCACAGAATTTCCATAAATCGTTATTTTGTGTACTGCATCAGATAGGATAAATGAAAGGTATATCTATATGATTGCATCGCAAAGTCAGCAGATATAACATAAAGTCAGCAGACATAGCACACACTAGACCAGCGTAGATGCTTGCAAATACAATGTCCCCAATTTGCACATAAGAGATATTGAGTCCATGGAGCAATAAAACTGAATCTGTTAAAAAGTTACTTTAAGGTCCTCAAAATATGGGACTGGAATCTGATCAATAGTTGATTTAAAAAAATTAAGGGAAAGTAATGGACAATGTGTTTGGAGGGCTTTGGTGAAAGTGTTAGCACTGATACAGATGCAGAGGGGACTAATCTCCCTCTGTGCTAGAAATTATATATTAGAACAAGATATCTGCATCACCACCTCAACCCTTGCACCAATGCTGAGAGATTTTATCAAATCAAAATAAAGTTCCAGTGTTCAGTTTTGGAACAATGACGTATACTATTTCAAAGCCACTTCCCAGTCTGTACCTTGTTTTGATTAATACAGCAGGACAAACTTTGACATTGGGAAAACTGGAGATGACTTGCACAGAACGAGGAACAGAGCTGGCTATTCACTGACAAATACTCTTCTAAAATCACAGCAAATAGAGTGAGTCTCTCTGTCTGTCTTACAGGTCTCTGGAAACTGTCAATGGCCTGGGTAGCAGCAGTCATATATTTACTATGTTTGTCAGTGGCACCCTCTATCTGCAGGTAAGAGACTGAATCAAGAACTCACCTTGGGTTGTGAAATCCGCTTCTTATAATCAAACAACAAGCTGTGGATTTCTAAATTAAATACAGTCAGCACACCGTATCAGATGATCACATCAGTACCACATTAATAAACTATTCATTCTTATTAGGTATTAAAAGACAGACAGGTGCATGGATGTGAATGGGTTAGGAGGAAACAGGCCAAAACACAATGGTACAAGCTTAAATGGTCATCTTGGTACATGGATGAGATGGGTGGAAGGGAATGTTTCCATGCTGTATTGCTCTGGGATGCTGAGATACATAGTCCATGCACAGCATATGTCACTATCAGCTCTGTGCCTGTACACAGAAGTAAAACTGGAAAACTGATCCTGTTTCTTCATCTTACTGTGCATGTACAGTATATATTAGATAAACTGAACAATGGATTAGCTCAGATACTGAAAAGCCAACAAATGTTAGTCAAGGTGAATACCTCATTCCACTCTGAGGTAAGGGTTAGCTTCAGTAGATTCAAAGTTCAAAAGTTTGAATCAAAGTTTAAAGCAAGTTTATTATCCAAGTCCATATATGGCACCATATACAACCTTGAGGTTCATTTTCTTGTGTGCATAATCAATAAATCTATAGAATAATAACCATAACAGAATCAATGAAAGACCACCCATCTAAGGCATTCAACCACAGTGCAGAAGACAACAAACTGTGTAAGTACAAAAAGAAGAAATAATAATAATAAATAAGCAATAGATATTGAGAACATGAGATGTAGAGTGCTTGAAAGTGAATCCATTGGTTGTGGAAATATTTCAATGATGGGGCAAGTGAAGTTGAGCGAAGTTATTCCCTTTGGTTCAAGAGCCTAATGGTTGAAGGGTAGTAACTTTTCCTGAACCTAGTGGTGCGAGCCCTGAGTCTCTTGTACCTTCTTCCTGATAGCAGCAGTGAGAAGCCAGCATGTCCTGAGTGGTGGGGGTCCCCGATGATGGACGCTGCTTCCCGGCGATAACGCTTTGTGTAGATGTGCTCAGTGGTGGGGTGGACTTTACTTGTGATGGACTGGGCCATATCCGCTACTTTTTGTAGGATTTTACGTTCAAGAGCACTGATGTTTCAGTACCAGGCTGTGATACAGCCAGTCAATATACTCTCCACCACACATCAACAGAAGTTCGTCAAAGTTTTAGACGTCCTGCTGAATCTCCGCAAACTCCTGAGGAAGTAGAGGCACTACCGTGCTTTCTTCATAATTGCACTTACATGCTGGGCCCAGGACAGGTCCTCTGAAATAATAACACCAAGGAATTTAAAGTGCTAACCTCCTTCAGATCAGAGGTGTGAAATGAGTAGAGCAGGGAGATAAGCACACAGCCCTGTGGTGCACCTGTACTGATGGAGATAGTAGAGGAGATGTTTTTGCCAATTCAAATTGGCAAGTGAGGAAATCAAGAATGCAGTTGCAGAAGAAGGTATTGAGGCCAAGGTCTTGGAGCTTATTGATTAGTTTTGATGGGATAATAGTATTGAATGCTGAGCTGTAGTCAATAAAGAACATCCTGATGTATACATCTTTGCTGTCCAGATGTTCTAGGGTTGAGTGAAGAGCCAGTGAGATGGCATCTGTTGTGGACCTGTTGCTCAGGTAGGCAAATTGGAGCAGACCTAAATCACTTCTCTAAATCACTAAATACTTCATCACCCGCCTCTTAAAACATTTCATCACTGTGGATGTGGGCATGTGGCCAAGTGGTTAAGTCATTGGACTAGCTACCTGAAGGTCGTGAGCTCGAGCCCCAGCCGAGACAACGTGTTGTGTCCTTGAGCAAGGCACTTAACCACACATTGCTCTGTGGCGACACTGGTGCCAAGCTGTATCGGCCCTAGTGCCCTTCCCTTGGACAACATTGGTGTCGTGGAGTGGGGAGACTTGCAGCATGGGCAACTGCTGGTCTTCCATACAACCTTGCCCAGGCCTGCGCCCTGGAGAGTGAAGATTTTCCAGGCTCAGATCCATGGTCTCGCAAGACTAATGGATGCTTTTGCTTTACTTTACTGTGGATGTAAGTGCTACTGGGTGATAGTCATTGAGGCAGGTTATCACGCTCTTCTTGGGCATCGACGTAATTGAAGCCCGCTGGAAGTAGTGGGTATCATGCACTGGCGAAACAAGAGGTTAAAGATCACAGTGGACGCACCAGCAAGTTGATCAACACAGGTCCTAAGCACCTGGCCAGGAACCTCATCTGGGCTGCATGTTTTCGTGGGCTCACCCTTCTGAAGGCTGCTTGTGCATCAGCTTCAGACCCTGAAATCATAGAATCATCAAGGGATGTGGGAACTTGTGATTGTTCCTCCATGTTTTGACGGTCAGTGCGAGCATTGAGGACATCTGAAACGAAGCCTACTGTCTCCTGTGTTGCTTGATTTGACTTAATAAGAGGCGCCACAACAGTCGTTGATTCAAGTTTTGTCTGAAATTGCTGCTTCGCCCATGAGATGGCTTTCCAGAGATCATGCCTGGACCTCTTCTAATTTTCTTGGTCATCAGACTTGAATGCCTCTGATCTGGCCCTCAGCAGATATTGGATATCATGGCTCATCTGGGCTTCTGACTGGGGAAGTCTCGGATTGATTTTGTGGGCCACATTCATCTACAGCTGTTTTAATAAAATCCATTACAACTGTGGTGTATTCATTCAGATCCACAGATGAATCCTTGAACACAGCCAGTCCTCTGACTCCAAGCAATCCCATAGCAGCACCTCTGCCTCTTGTAGCCACCTCTTGTAGTCCGAATCTCTGGAGCTTTGCTCTTTAGCCTCTGCCTATATGCAGGCAGGAGAGGGATAGTCAAGTGATCTTATTTACTGAAACATGATCTGGGCATGGAATGGTAGGCATTCTTTATCTTAGTATAACAGTGGTCCAGTGTGTTGGGACTTCTATTGCTACAGATTATATGTTGGTAGTAATTGGGCAGGGTTTTCATCAAGAAAGCCAGATTGAAGTCTCCAATTATGATTTGAAATGCATCAGGATGGACTGGTTCTTGTTTGGAGACACATCATGTCGTATCACAAGTGCATGATTATAGTCAGCCACTGGTGGTATGTAAACTGAGGTCAGGATCACGGATGAGAACTATTTAGGTAAATAGAACGGATGGTATTTGACCATTAGGTGTCTGAAGTCAAGGGAATATGAGTTCGACAAAACTGCCACATCGGAGCACCACTGAGAGTTTATCATAAAAAGCTCAGCTCCTTCTTCCCCTTTTCCAAATCAGCAGCTTAGTCCATTCTGTAAATCGAGGAGCCTTTGGGTTTGATCACTATACCTGCCACACCTGGAGAAAAGCTCGTCTCAGTCAGACAGAGGATGCTATAGGATCTCATTTCTCTTCAAAGCAACAATTTTGCTCTCAGGTCCTCAGTCTTGTTCTCCAGTGACTGCATATTTGCCAACAAGATGCTGGACAAAGAACATCGCACCCCTCTGCGTTTCATCCTTGCTTGGAATTTCCTCCTATCTCGCTCCCAGCCATGGCAATGAACCTTCGTTCACTTAAAGGCACCGAATCAACCTCTTCAGCTGAGACCTTCTTCAGATGATCATGAGATCTGTAGATTATTAAGTTGATTTAAATGTACATTGCCTAAAGGTAAGTTACATGCTGCAGATTCCATTGAGAGTAATTCAAAAGAGGTATATTTAATAGTATATTTAGAACTATTGTCTGCAGTCCACAGTATGTCACAGATGATCATCGGCACCACCTTACCAATCCATAAATCAGACATATAGTTCCTAATTCAAGGTGTTTTCCCATTTGGGTTGTTGCTGCAGACAGTCTTTCATCGATAGAACAATAAAGCATGCACAAAAGAATTCCAAATAAAAGGTAGAAAACTGAGGAATTTGTTTCCTTAGTATGGAGACTGATCTTCAATAGTCTGAATTTTATTTTCTCCCAACTCATTTCCCCTCTCAATATTTTTTATCTCTACCACTTATCTCAGCCTCATGATCTCCAGATCTCCACCTACCTCTGATCTCTATCCTTTTCTCTGATCTTTTTCTCTTTTTGATCACCATCAATCCACAATTTCTGCTCCTTCAGTCCTGTTTCTCTCCAGCTTTCACTGTATTAATCTCCCCTTCCCTTGTGTTTCACTCTCAGATTATCTCTTTTCATCGCCATCATTCTACAATTTCCTCTCTTCCAACTTTCCATCCTCCACAAACACGATAAGATCTATAGATGCTGGAAATCCAAACTAATGCACACAAAAAGCTGGTGAAACTCAGCAGGCCAGGCAGCATCTATGGAAAAGAGTAAACAGTTGACATTTCGGGCAAAGACACTTCTTCAGGACTGGAAAGGAAAGGGGAAGAAGTCAGACTAAGAAGGTGGGGGAAAAGGAGGAAGAAGTGCAAGGTGGCAGGTGATCATTGAAACTGGGAGATGGGGGGGTGAATGAAGAGCTGGGAAGTTGATTGGTGAGAAAGATAAAGAGCTAGAGAAGAGGGAAGCTGATAAGAGAGGATAGAGGAACATGGAAGAAGAAAAAGGGAAGGAGCATGAGAGCGAGGTGATGAGCAGGTAAGGAGATAAGGTGAGAGAGGGAAACAGGAATGGGCATTGCTGAAGGAGAGGGGCGGGCAATTATTGGAAGTTCAAGAAGTCGATGTTCATGTCATCAGGTTGGAGGCTACCCAGACAGAGTATAGATGTTGCATCAGGTTGGAGGCTACCCAGACAGAATATAGATGTTGCATCAGGTTGGAGGCTACCCAGACAGAATATAGATGTTGCATCAGGTTGGAGGCTACCCAGACAGAATATAGATGTTGCATCAGGTTGGAGGCTACCCAGACAGAATATAGATGTTGCATCAGGTTGGAGGCTACCCAGACAGAATATAGATGTTGCATCAGGTTGGAGGCTACCCAGACAGAATATAGATGTTGCATCAGGTTGGAGGCTACCCAGACAGAATATAGATGTTGCATCAGGTTGGAGGCTACCCAGACAGAATATAGATGTTGCATCAGGTTGGAGGCTACCCAGACAGAATATAGATGTTGCATCAGGTTGGAGGCTACCCAGACAGAATATAGATGTTGCATCAGGTTGGAGGCTACCCAGACAGAATATAGATGTTCATGTCATCAGGTTGGAGGCTACCCAGACAGAATATAGATGTTGCATCAGGTTGGAGGCTACCCAGACAGAATATAGATGTTGCATCAGGTTGGAGGCTACCCAGACAGAATATAGATGTTGCATCAGGTTGGAGGCTACCCAGACAGAATATAGATGTTGCATCAGGTTGGAGGCTACCCAGACAGAATATAGATGTTCATGTCATCAGGTTGGAGGCTACCCAGACAGAATATAGATGTTCATGTCATCAGGTTGGAGGCTACCCAGACAGAATATAGATGTTGCATCAGGTTGGAGGCTACCCAGACAGAATATAGATGTTGCATCAGGTTGGAGGCTACCCAGACAGAATATAGATGTTGCATCAGGTTGGAGGCTACCCAGACAGAATATAGATGTTGCATCAGGTTGGAGGCTACCCAGACAGAATATAGATGTTGCATCAGGTTGGAGGCTACCCAGACAGAATATAGATGTTGCATCAGGTTGGAGGCTACCCAGACAGAATATAGATGTTGCATCAGGTTGGAGGCTACCCAGACAGAATATAGATGTTGCATCAGGTTGGAGGCTACCCAGACAGAATATAGATGTTGCATCAGGTTGGAGGCTACCCAGACAGAATATAGATGTTGCATCAGGTTGGAGGCTACCCAGACAGAATATAGATGTTGCATCAGGTTGGAGGCTACCCAGACAGAATATAGATGTTGCATCAGGTTGGAGGCTACCCAGACAGAATATAGATGTTGCATCAGGTTGGAGGCTACCCAGACAGAATATAGATGTTGCATCAGGTTGGAGGCTACCCAGACAGAATATAGATGTTGCATCAGGTTGGAGGCTACCCAGACAGAATATAGATGTTGCATCAGGTTGGAGGCTACCCAGACAGAATATAGATGTTGCATCAGGTTGGAGGCTACCCAGACAGAATATAGATGTTGCATCAGGTTGGAGGCTACCCAGACAGAATATAGATGTTGCATCAGGTTGGAGGCTACCCAGACAGAATATAGATGTTGCATCAGGTTGGAGGCTACCCAGACAGAATATAGATGTTGCATCAGGTTGGAGGCTACCCAGACAGAATATAGATGTTGCATCAGGTTGGAGGCTACCCAGACAGAATATAGATGTTGCATCAGGTTGGAGGCTGTCTGGCCTGCAGAGCTCCTCCAGCATTTTGTGTGTATTCCATGCTCCATTAACTCTAACAAGTTAGTAACATCTTCTGCAAACCTTTAACCTTTCCAGTCTCATCACAAACAAGAGAAAATCTGCAGATGCTGGAAATCCAAGCATTTTGTTTGTGTCCCTTACCAATTTCAATATCTCTCCCATTCTCCTCACCACCCAGTCTCCTTCTCACCACTTTCCAAACTGCGCTCACTTCAATTACACCCTACCTGCCACCTCCACACTCCCCCCAACTTGCTGTCTTTCCTGATCCCCACATTTCAAATTTCTGGCCTCCAATCTCTCTGTGCATTCCTTCAATGCTCAGAATTTTGACAATCAATATTCATCTTTGTTTTGTGACTGTTTGTGGTATATGTGATAAATGTAGCTAACTGGATAAATTCTAATACAGTAATAGAAAAGGCTCAGTTGCCTGGCTCCCTGGTGACTCAGTTTCAAATCTACCATGGGTTGTGTCCATATTTAGAGCATAAAACAACACAACAGAACATTCAGCCTACCACATCTGTGCTGAATATGATGCTAATCTAAACTATCTTATCTCCCTGTACATATCCCTCTGTTCCCCACCTGTTCACACGTCTAAATGCCTCATAAATGTTGCTGTTGTATCTGCATCTACTGACAACCCAGGTATCATGTTCCAGGCACCTATCAGACTGTGTAAACTTACTTACAAACATTCTTTAAACTTTCTCCCTCTCTCCTCAAACCATACTCCCTAGTATTTTATATTTTCACTCTGATTTAAAAAGAAAGACTGACTATCTACCCCATCAATGGCTCTCGTTGTTTTGTGTAGTTCTCTCAGCTTGCTTCCCAATGTCTGACACTCTAAAGAGAACAGTCCAACTTCTTATAACTAATGCACTGAAATCCAGATTACATCTGTTGCAGGACAAAACCGACACTAATCATACACACGGTGGCAAAAACTTTTCTAAATCATGCACCTGGGCCCTCTTTACTGCAGCACACCCCCACTGTCTATCGTTCCTGTGGCATCCTCATCTACCTGTTCCACGATGACCCAAGAGCAAAAAGAGGCCACATAGTTTGCGCGCGCCACACTTAAACTCTACCTGGGCCGTGATGCCATCAGCTAGTGGGAGGGGCTGCAAAGCTCCTTACTCGGGCCAGTATTCATCTCCCATGGGGGAGTGGCTTTTGATGAGCAAGTAAGTTAAGACACTCACTGCAACATTCCACCCTTGAAAGAAACAACACTGTGACACTCAGCTTATAGGTGCTCCATTATAGTACACCCAAACATAACGCAATAATGCCCAGAATTATCAGCCCACCAGTTACAACCCAGTGTATTACAGTAATCCACCAGCGTCCCAACACCTCAATAGATCACCAACCTCCCCCAGGGGTATAGTAGATATGGAGTCCGCCCCCTACTTTCCTGATCTTATTTACTGACAGTTGGGTATGAGCTGAAGAACGTTCCCAGACTCTTCGCATACCTGACCAATCACCACACAGATGCCACCTTTCTCCACAAGCAGGGCCATCCAATGTTGGGAGGCCACCATCCGAATGGCCGTAATCTCATCCGACACTCTGATCAGTGCATCCTCTGCATGCTTCAGCGCTGCGGCCGTGTCATTGGCCGGTGCCTCAGTCTCATTGGCTCGGCGTATTAGTTCCTGGGACAGCCTGGCCACACCATACAGGGGAAGAGCTATCATCCAGAACATTTCTGCCTCTTCCCAGGATACTGCTCCCACTCACACTCACTTTGCCCCACTGACTGGTTGAACTTGTGCTCATCATACTGCCTGCCCCAACACTCCTTCCCCTTTCCAGCTGGCAGAGGGATTAGTCTCGGAGTCTGGACTTTGGGATTAGACAGATCTTAAATAGGGAAGTACCAGCCTTTGAAGTACTTACTCCACCAAGAACTGAGACTGAAGTTCTTTAAGGCCATTCCCATAGTATGGGGCGAGGTTGGCTGGAATAGACTACTCCCTCCAGGCTTCCCCCAAAACGGAATGCCAAAACCCAACACTTTGGACAAGTTTCTCCAACAACCCCATTCTTGTTCATTAAATGGGATCGATATCAACGGCATAGATGGTGCCCTCATGCAGACCTAGCAGTCCGCAGTATTAGTGTGGTTCATATCCTCATAGGTCATCCAGAGGAGCGTGATGTAGGATCTCACATCGACTGCTATCATCTCCACTGCCGTCAGCATCCACTACTTTGCCATTCTGTAAGGTAGGAAGACATACAATCTCTCCCTTCTGGTAGTCACTGGGTACTTAGACAGGCTATTCCCTGTTCCCCTAGTAACACCACCCACTGCGTATTCCCTAGTCTGCACACCATAATTTCTCTGCATCTTGGTGGTCCCTTTTGGGGGTTGCACCCAAACCTTCCCTGATTCCTTCTCATCCTGAAATAATTCCTATTTGCCTCAGACAACATATCTTCCTTAATATTCTTCAAAACACATGAAAGCTCCTCCTTCTTAAGATCAACATGTCACAAACAAGAAAAAAATCTGCAGATGCTGGAAATCCGAGCAACACACACACAAAATGCTAGTGGAACTCAGCAGGCCAGGCAGCATCTATGGAAAAAAGTACAGTCGATGTTTTCAGGCCGAAAACCTTTGGCAGGACAGGAGATAAAAAGCTGAGGAGTAGATTTAAAAGGTGGGGTGATGGGTGGGCAAGGAGATGAGGTGAAAGAGGGAAAGGAGGATGGGAACTGGAAAAGGGGGGGTGGAATTGGCCGGCATTACTGGAATTTGAGAAATCAATGTTCATGCCGTCAGGCTGGAGGCTACCCAAGTGGAATATAAGGTGTTGTTCCACCAACCTAAGTTGGCTTCATCACGACAGTGGAGAAGGCCATGGATGTATATATTGGAATGGGAATGGGAAGTGGAATTAAAATGGGTGGCCACTGGGGGATCCCGCTTGTTCTGGCGGACAGAGAATAGATGCTCGGTGAAGCAGTCTCCCAATCTATGTTGGGTCTAACCGATGTACAGGGGGCCACACCAGGAGCACTGAATGCAGTAAATGATCACAACTCACAGGTGAGGTGTAGCCTCACCTGGAAGGACTGTTTAGGGTCCTGGATAGTAGTGAGGGAGGAGCTGTAGGGGCAGGGGTAGCACTTGTTCCACTTGCAAAGATAAGTGCCAGGAGGGAGATCAGTGGGGAGGGACGAATGGACAAGGAGTTGTGTAGGGAGCCTCCGCGTCCAGCAATCACGTACCACTCCACCAGCCTCCGCGTCCAGCACATAGTTCTCTGAATCACTGTGTTTGCTGCTCCCGATGTGGCCTCCTGTACATTGATGAGACCCGACATAGATTGGGAGACTGCTTCACCAAGCGTCTATGCGCCTTCCGCCAGAACAAGTGGGATTCTCCATTTCCCATCCTCTTTTCCATCTCTCAGCTCATCTCGTTGGTCACCCATCTCCTCTGTCTGGTGCTCCTTCCCCTCTTTTCTTGCTTCCATGACCTTCTGTCCCTTTCACCAATCTAATTTCCAGCTCTTTACTTCATCCCTCCCCCTCCAAGTTTCACCTATCACTTGGTGTTTATCCCTCCGCTCCTCTCCCCACCTCACCTTTTAAATCTACTCCTCCGCTTTTTTTTTTCTCCAGTCCTTTTGAAGGTTTTCGACCCGAAACATCAACTGTACTTTTTTCCATTGATGCTGCCTGGCCTGCTGAGCTCCTCCAGCATTTTGTGTGCGTTGCTAAGATCAACATGTCCTGGTTTCAAAAGACACTCCAGGTTCAGGTGCCCGCTCTTCAGTTTCAACCACATATTGCTGATTTGAAATGATAAGAAGCAGTATACTTGAGATGTAGTGTCAAATATGAAAATAGGTTTGAATGTAGCATTTCTTAAGAACGTCGATATCACACTTGTATTTTTAGGAATTGTGCAAAGAAAATAAGAAATCCATTCTCCATTCCTAAGGACCATCAGCTTTTACCACATATTAAACTCATGCATTTACGGGTATATTAGGGACCATTTAATAGATGAAAAGATTGTCGCCTCCTACCTTTACCTTCACTCCTTCAGTCTCTACTGATCTTCCTCTTTTCTTTTATTGATGTCCCCAGGCAACCCAGGGATAAATCTAGAAACTCTTAGAGTCTTATTCCACACATGCACGTTATCTTTGTTTTTTTTTAGGAAAACTCAAGAGATTGTTAGCAATCTAGTTGCCCACAAGGGTCATTACAAGTTATCTAATCCTTCCCTCCTCTTGACTTGGGTTGATTTTCCAAGAGAATCATAATTGGCAATTACAACTTTATAGACAGTAATTTAACAGGCAGAGAAACGGTTACCAACATCAACAAAATAAATTCTCCAGATGCTGGAAATCTAAAGTTACACATGCAAGATGCTGGCGGATGGATTTCAACCCAGATAAGTGTGAAGTGGTTCATTTTGGTAGGTCAAATATGACGGCAGAATATAGCATTAATGGTAAGATTCTCGGCAGTGTGGAGGATCAAAGGGATTTTGGGGTCCAAGTCCATAGGACATTCAAAGATGCCACACAGGTTGACTCTGTGGTTCAGATGGCATACGGTGCATTGGCTTTCATCATTGTGGGATTGAGTTTAGGAGCCGAGAGGTAATGTTGCAGCTATATATGACCCTGGTCAGATCCCACTTGGAGTACTCTGCTCAGTTCTGGTCACCTCAATACAGGAAGGATGTGGAAACGATAGAAAGGGTGCAGAGGAGATTTACGAGGATGTTCCCTGGATTGGGGAGCATGCCTTATGAGAACAGGTTGAGTGAACTTGGCCTTTTCTCCTTGAAGCGACAAAGGATGAGAGTTGACCTGATAGATGTGTACAAGATGATGAAAGGCGTTGATCATATGAATAGTCAGAGGCTTTTTCCCAGGGCTGAAATGGCTAGCACGAGAGGACACAGTTTTAAGATGCTTGGAAGTAGGTACAGAGGAGATGTCAGGGGTAAGTATTTTATGCAGAGTGGTGAGTGTATGGAATGGGCTGCCAGTAGTGGTGGTGGAGGTGGAAACGATAGGGTCTTTTAAGAGACTCCTGGATAGGCACATGGAGCTTATAAAAATAGAGGGCTACGGGTAAGCCTAGGTAGTTCTAAGGTAGGGACATGTTCAGCACAGCTTTGTGGGCCAAAGGGCCTGTATTGTGCTGTAGGTTTTCTATGTTTCTGTGAACTCAGCAGTCAGGCAGCATCCATGGAAATGAATATACAGTCGATGTTTCAGCCAAGACCCTTTAGACTTTTTTGGTAGGTTGGTATTTATCCTTTACATCCGGAAGTACCTTACATGTAACTCAATAGGGAAAGCTGTGTAACATTGGGGAATGAGACAAGAAACTAATTGTTTGGCTGATAAAGCTAAGATGAATATCAATCATGAACGACCTGATTGGCAGAGCAGGATTGGGAACTGAGTGATCTACTCTTTTTTTTTTATATTTACACCACATGAGACTCAGGAATTTGTAGAACATTTTATTTATTCCATAGTATTAAACTAAAATTGATTTACAGATGAATGTACGATTGTAGCATAATTCATTGATTCTCAATAAGAAGGTGTTCACTCTCTTGACTGTTTAGTTGGAAGCAAAATAAATCTGCTGTTTCGTTATCGCTAGAATAAATTAAACCCGTTTATGTAATCAATATTCATCAGACAGTGCAGCTGTGCTTCTCTTCCATTATAAACTAAACGTAAATTATTTTAAATGAAATATTGAGTAAGTTTGTTTGAAATAGGAGCAAATCAAAATTAATGATTGAACAATCTCTGACCAAGGCTGGGTGTCACATCTGCTGTATTATCTTAACACATAAACAACTTATGATGAAACACTCACCAGGTCAGACACAGATGGTGTTTCGAATCTGTGCCTTGCATGGATAATAGAAAAATTGACTGAGTTTAAGCAAATACAGAGGCAGGGAAAGAGGGAGGGAAGGAGAAGCAGAAGGAAAGAGCTCTGATAATGTGTAAGACAGGAGAAACCAAATGAAATGTAAAAACTATTTCTGCAATCTTCTGTCCAAATGTTGGTAGACTCTCCCATGTTACACATCTTTCCATATTGAGGTGAACATAAGATATTTCCTGGAGATGTGAGTGATAAACGTTCAGCATGTCAAAATCAGGGGTCTGCCATCCATACTTTTCAATTTATTAAAATAATTGTCTAAAGAATGATTATGTCCAGTTATGAATCTTTTGCTTGGAAAATCATTGAAATCAGGCCACAGACAAAGCCATAGAGTCATAGACATGCAATCTGCAAGAGGGTCATCTGGCCGATTGCTCCTCAACTAATTCAAGTTCTCTTCTCAATCTATCAATTGTGATCCCAATTACACATTGCTCATATCCTTTGTCAATTCCCTTTGAAATGATGTAATTTCTCCCTTGTTGAACACTCCCAATATTAGAGACTGCAAGACCAAAAAGACTTTGATACAAACTGACCACAAATCAATGCAGAAAAGGTTCTTTCACACCTCCACCAAACCAACTGAGTCAGAAGAAAATAAACAAGGTTGCCTTTGTGCCTTAATCCAACAGATAGACACATAGAAACATAGAAAACCTACAGCACAATACAGGCCCTTCGACCCACAAAGCTATGCTGAACATGTGCTAACCTTAGAAATTACCTAGGGTTACCCATAGCCCTCTATGTTTCTGAGCTCCATGTACCTGTCCAGGAGTCTCTTAAAAGACCCTATCATATCCCCCTCCACCACCATCGCCGGCAGCCCATTCCAAGCACCTTAATATTGTGCCCTCTCATGTGAGCCATTTCAGCCCTGGGAAAAAGCCTCTGACTATCCACACAATCCACGCCTCTCATCACCTTGTACACCTCTATCAGGTCACCTCCCACCCTCTGTCACTCCAAGGAAAAAAGGCTGAGTTTACTCAACCTGTTTTCATAAGGCATGCTCCTCAATCCAGGCAACATCCTTGTAAATTTCCTCCGCACCCTTTCTATGGTTTCGACATCCTTCCTGTAGTGAGGCGACCAGAACTGAGCACAGTACTCCAAGTGGGGTTTAACCAGGGTCCTATACAGCTGCAACATTACCTCTTGGCTCCTGAACTCAATCACATGATTGACAAAGGCCAATGCACCATATGCTTTCTTAAACACTGAGTCGACCTGCACAGCAGCTTTGAGTGTCTTATCGACTTGGACCACAAGATCCCGCTGATCCTCCACACTGCCAAGAGTTTTCTCATTAATACTATATTCTGTCATCATATTTGACCTACCAAAATGAACCACCTGACAATTATCTGGGTTGAACTCCATCTGCCACTTCTCAGCCCAGTTTTGCATCCTATCAATGTCCCACTGCAACCTCTGACAGCCCTACACAGTATCCACAACACTCCCAACCTTTGTGTCATCAGCAAATTTACTAACCCATCCCTCCACTTCTTCATCCAGGTCATTTATAAAAATCACGAAGAGCTGGGGTCCTAGAACAGATCCCTGAGGCACACCACTGGTAACCAACCTCCATGCAGAATATGACCCATCTACAACCACTCTTTGCCTTCTATGGGCAAGCCAGTTCTGGATCCACAAAGCAATGTCCCCTTGGATTTGATGCCTCCTTATTTTCTCAATAAGCCTTGCATGGGGTACCTTGTCAAATGCCTTGCTGAAATCCATGTACATTACATCTACTGCTCTACCTTCATCAATGTGTTTAGTCACATCCTCAAGAAATTCAGTCAGGCTTGTAAGGCACAACCTGCCCTTGACAAAGCCATGCTGACTATTCCTAATCATATTATGCCTCTCCAAATGTTCATAAATCCTGCCTCTCAGGATCTTCTCCATCAACTTACCAACCACTGAAGTAAGACTCACTGGTCTATAATTTCCTGGGCTCTCTCTTCTCCCTTTCTTGAATAATGGAACAGCATCCACAATCCTCCAATCCTCCAGAACCTCTCCTGTCCCCATTGATGATGCAAAGGTCATCACCAGAATCTCAACAATCTCCACCCTCGCCTCCCACAGTAGCCTGGGGTACATCTTGTCTGGTGCTGGTGACTTATCCAACTTGATGCTTTCCAAAATCTCCAACACATCCTCCTTCTTAATATTTACGTGCTCAAGCTTTTCAGTCCGCTGTAATTCATCCCTACAATTGCCAAGATCCTTTTCCGTAGTGAATCCTGAAGCAAAGTACTCATTATGTACCTCTACTGTCTCCTCCAGTTCCATACACACTTTCCCACTGTCACACTTGATTGGTTCTATTCTCTCATGTCTTATCCTCTTGCTCTTTACGTACTTGTAGAATGCCTTGGTATTTTCCCTAATCCTGTCCGCCAATGACTTCTCATGGCCCCATCTGGCTTTCCGAATTTCTTTCTTAAGCTCCTTCCTGTAAGCCTTATAATCTTCTAGATGTATATCATTACCTAGTTTTTTGAACCTTTCGTAAGGTCTTCTTTTCTTCTTGACTAGATTTACAATAGCCTTTGTACACTACAGTTTCTGCACCCTACCATCCTTTCCCTGTCTCATTGGAACGTATCTATGCAGAACTCCATGCAAATATCCCCTGAACATTTGCCACATTTCTTCCGTACATTTCCCTGAGAACATCTGTTTCCAATTTATGCTTCCAAATTCCTGCCTGATAGCCTCATATTTCCCCTTACTCCAATTAAACACTTTCCTAACTTGTCTGTTCCTATCCCTCTCCAATGCTATGGTAAAGGAAATAGAATTGTGATCACTCACAATTCTATCCCACTGAGAGATCTGACACCTGACCAGGTTCATTTCCCAATACCAGATCAAGTACAGCCTCTCCTCTTGTAGGCTTATCTACATATTGTGTCAAGAAACCTTCTTGAACACACCTAACAAACTCCACCCCATCTTAACCCCTCGCTCTCGGGACATGCCAATCGATATTTTGGAAATTAAAATCTCCCATCATGACAACCCTGTTATTATTACACCTTTCCAGAATCTGTCTCCCTATCTGCTCCTCAATGTCCCTGTTACTACTGGGTGGTCTATAAAAAAACACCCAGTAGAGTTTTGACCCCTTCCTGTTCCTAACTTCCACCCACAGGGACTCAGTAGACAATCCCTCCATGTCTTCCTTCTTTCCTGCAGCCGTGACACTATCTCTGATCAACAGTGCCATGCCCGCACCTCTTTTGCCTCCCTCCCTGTCCTTTCTGAAACATCTAAAACCCGGCACTTGAAGTATTCATTCCTGTCCCTGAGCCATCCTTGTAATGATCACAACATCATAGCTCCAAGTACTGATCCACGCTCTAAGCTCATCTGCTTTCTTCATAACACTCCTTGCATTAAAATAGACATATCTCAAACCACTGGTCTGAGCGCGTCCCTTCTCTATCACCTGCCTATCCTCCTTCTTACACTGTCTCAAAGCTTTCTCTGTTTGTGAGCCAACCTCCTCTTCTCCAGTCTCTTTAGATCGGTTCCCACCCCCCAACAATTCTAGTTTAAACTCTCCCCAGTAGCCTTAGCAAACTCCCAGCCAGGATATTGGTCCCCCTGGGATTCAAGTGCAACCCATCCTTTTTGTACTGGTTACTCCTGCCCCAAAGGAGGTCCCAATGATCCAGAAATCTGAATCCTTGCCCCCTGCTCCAATCCCTCAGCCATGCATTTATCCTCCACTGCACTCTATTCCTATACTCACTGTCACGTGGCACAAACAGTAATCCCGAGATTACTACCTTTGAGGTCCTGCTTCTCAACTTTTTTCCTAATTCCCTGTAGTCTGTTTTCAGAACTTCCTCCCTTTTCCTGCCTATGTCATGGTACAAATATGTAGCACAACCTTTGGCTGTTCTCCTTCCCACTTCAGGATATCGTGGATGCAATCAGACACATCCTGGACCCTGGCACCTGGGAGCCAAACTACCAATTGTGCTTCTTTCCTGTGTCCACAGAATCCCCTGTCTGACCCCCTAACTATAGAGTCTCCTATCACTGCTGCCATCCTCTCCCTTTCCCTACCCTTCTGAGCCACAGGGCCAGACTCTGTGCCATGTCCATAGTTGTTGCTGCTATTGCCCACTGATTGTGTTGACATCCAGTCATCTCAGCACTTTGCTTCACTGTGTAAAATTGTTCCGGCAACTTGAAGCAATATTTTTAAAGTCCTTTTCTTGCTTTTTACCTACTGAGCAGCCTTAATGCCTGAACTTCTGATACTGCCATCTTACACATATTCATAACTTTTCTTCCGCTGTTATCAATGTAGAACTAAATGCAGAGTTTTGAACTTATCTGACTTTGCATGATTACTGACTCTCTTTAGAAAAGCCAGGCCCAGTAGATGTTGGGAATTCACTCACCTGAAGTAGAAGTGACTTGATGAGATAATGGGAGGTCAGTGTAGTGCAGGTACTAGTGATGTACCGACACATTAATATTAGACAAGGTCAAGTTGGGACACAACAAGATTTCACTGATGTCATGAAATAATCCCGATCTAACCTCCTTTAACAATGTAGGTTGGAGGGTGTATATGGGTCTGGACACTTGAACACAATTTTTACATTCTAAAAGATAGCTCATTGACAATTCAAAGCTGACTTAGTCCTCTACTGGAATATTAGCCTGGATTTTGTGTTCGTATCTATGGGTCTGAATTCATAGCTGTCTGACACAGAGCGGAGCTTACTGATTATTGAATCACAACTGATGTGTAAAAAATGTTTTTTTTTTAAAAAGACTTGAGCATTATATACCAGAGGATACAGTCATTGACCTGGATTAATGATTCAAGAGCAATCTATTTAAAAGAAGAACTCAATCTAGCCCCTAGAAATATGCAGTCTTTTGATGTAAATGATTGAGCAACTATGTATCAGGATGAGTTTCAATCTCTGTTCTGGCTTTTATTTGTAGCTGATAATCTTTAATGCTGTGTGGCAGAAAGAGTAGAATGTATTTAAGTAAGATTTCAATCAACACAGTATTTAGGACTGTGATTTGATCAGACTGCAATATAGTGCTTCTCCACATTCCATCACTATTAGATAGATCTTCTTAGATACCACAAGATAACTTGCCTCATGACTGAGCACCATTGTGTAAAATGTGAAAACATGAAGGGAATGCAACCTTTGCAACATGGAGCTTTCTCCACAAGTTTAGGGATGCTTCTGTATTTCTCTTCTGGCTAAACACTGAGCACAGTGAGTTCTGGGTCTCTGCCACTTTTGAGAGGACGGTATCAATCAACTAACGTTATGGCAAGAGGCTCTCTCAATCTCTACAAACTTCAGAGGCTCCAAACTGATAGTAAAACTTGTTTTTTTTCTGGCTTCACAACTGTCTGATGAGAAAAGGGTGCCTGTCCCATTTTTCACCATGTTTAATTTTATTCTCCATTGAATCAACAAAGAATGAAATTAAATGGAGCAAGGAAGAGTGCAGTGCAGTGAGCATTTGCCAGCCATCTGCTTTTTCTAATTACTGCATTAGTACATAAACACCCTTTGTGTACTGTAGCTGGACACAAACAAACCTGGCCATACCATGCCAGAGAGAGAGAGAGAGAGAGAGAGAGAGAGGGGGAGGGAGAGAGAGACTTCTTCAAATGCAAATGTTGTGTACTCTATTTACACAGAAGCTGAAACAGAGATACAGCAGAACTTTACAGTCAGTAACTTTTCACTCTGAGTCCCTTCTATGAAAGCATGAGGAAGCATTGTTACTTATGCCATCGGGCTACATAATACTGGATACTTTCCCCTATTTTCTACATGCACAGGAGCTGATGCTGAGATTTTGACTCTCATGCAAGCCATAGAGTAACACGGCTTGCATGAGAGCCATGTTGACCCTTCTCGGGTAATACAGCACAGAAACAGTCCCGATGAAGGCTCTCAGCCCGAAACGTCGACTACTTACTTTAATTCCTAGGTGCTGCCTGGCCTGCTGAGTTCCTCCAGCATTTTGTGTGTGTTGCTTAAATTTCCGGCATCTGCAGATTTTCTACGTTTGTGAGGCCCTTTGGCCTGTCTGGTCCATGGTGACCATGGCATTCTCCCTGCTGGTCCCAGTTGACCATCTTCAGCTCATAGTTCTTTAAGCCACTCCCCTCCATATATCTATGCAAATACCTCAAGTGGCAAAACTGTAGTCACCTCAGCCACTTCTATCAACTCAATCCAGATATTCCTCACCCTCTGTGGAAAGAAACTACCTCTCACGTCTCATTTAAATCTCTCTCCGCTTTTCTTATAGTTCTATACTTTTGGACTCCACAACCCTGGGGAAAAGACTATGAGTGTCCACTTTATTCAAACCTCTTTTGATTTTGTAAACTTTTACAAGGTAACCCTCCATTCTCCTGTGGTCCAGGTAATAAGGATCCATTAGGGCCAATCACTCCCTATAATTCAGGCTCTCTTAGTCCAGTGAGCATCCGCTTAAATTTATTCTGTATCCTCTCCAGCTTGATAATGTCTTCCTTGTAACAGTGACCAAGACTGTAGAAAATACTCAACAAACTGTGCACTTTTACTCCCTCGTCTCTTTGATCCACAATACTTCTCAGTGCACAAACCAGGTATATGTCTTAGCCTGGTTTGACTGTCCAAAATGCATTACCTCACACTTATCTAAGTTGAAATCCATCTGCCATTCCTCAGCCAATTTCCCTAACTGATCAAAGATCTTTTGAGCAAGTCATTTTAGTCTGTTTCACTATCGACAAGAGCCCCACTTAGTATCATCAGCAAACTTGCTAATTGTGCCATGCCAAAATCATTTACAGAAATAATGAATAACAGAAGTCCTGACACTGACACCTGGGGACCCTACCTTCATCTATCCCCTGACTTACCTCCTCAAAAAATTCCAGAAGAGTCATTAGACATGACTTCCCATGACAAAACCATGATGACTATTCCTGATCAGACCTTGCTGATCCAAGTAGTGATAGAACTTGTCCCTCAGAATCCCCTCCGACAACTTCTCTCCAACTGTTCCTTTGCCTTTAAATAGAGTCACCCAGTCAACCCCACCTAGATCCTGATTAATGGTCTCAAAGTTGGCCCTGTTTTAGCTCAATACCTTAACCTGGGATGGCTCACTCGATATTGGGAAAATTGAAATCTCCCATTAGTGCTACCCTACTATTCACACAACCACAGGCAATTTCACAACTCATCTCTTCTTCAAGTTCCTGCTGACAACTGGAGGGTTTACACTATAGCCCTACCAAGGTGACCACTACTTTCTTATTTCTAAATTCTACCCAAATGACCTTGTTAAATAATCCCTCAAGAATATCCTCTCTAAATTCTACTGTTGTATCTGCCGTTATCGAAAAGGCAACACCCCTTCTACTTTTCCCTGTTCTTTCACATCGAAAGCATTGCTATCCCAGAACATTGAGCTGCTGGTCCCACCCTTCTCTCAGCCACATTTCTGTTAAGGTTATAATATCCTCATCCCTAGAGGCAATCCATACATTGAGTTTGTCTGCCTTCCCAGCTGAGCTATATGCATTGAAATAGATGCAATTTAAATAAGTGGTCCTATCTGCCCCCTTACTGTAAGCATGGCTATCCTATTGTCAATTACACTTTGGCTTCTGCACGTAACCCTGTCTTCTCACTAGCTTTGATGTCTGAAGTCCCACAATCCTGCCAGTCTAGTTTAAATCCTCACTTTAGTGTAATGTAAGATGATACTGAAACTTGCATGACATGTACCAAAAAACAGAGGTGAATTGTTCTCTTTTGCTTGGTGTGACACTGAAGTACATATATTTTCGAGAATTTTTACAGTGCAACAGAATAGTCAGTGATCACTTTCTCTTACTACAGCCAAACCGTTCTCCTTCACAGCACTTTTCCTTTACAGAAAGAAGTCATTCGACCACAATGCCTTGCCAGCTCTCTGACAGGAACAGCCCTTCTCATACAGTTATTTCCCTTTTCAGATATATTGTCTAATCCCTTTCAGTGAGCATTGAATGCACTACCTCTGCCCCTCAAGGTTACGTAATGAATCACTGCATTGAAAACCATGTTTTATCTCCAGCCAGGTGCTTTTACTTAAATCTTGGCCTCGAAATTGGTGTAAAAAAATCTTCATCAATTTGACTCATAGTTTTGAACCCCTCTGTTAAATGTCCACTTAACCTTTCCCACTCTGAGAACAGACCCACTTTTTCTAGTCTCTGCACAGAACTGGTCCATTGCATTTTGATAAATTTCCTCTCCATTAGTATGCCAAATTTCCCATATACTTTCTATGGGTCAGGTGGGCTCACCTGACCTGCTGCCTTGGGAAGCTGAAGTCTGCATTCTTCAGCCATTTAGTTCATGTTATCACTTAACCTACCCATTTTAAATGTGGCATTTCATACTTCTCAATATCTTTTCAACCCTTGCACTAGTGGAAGGCCTGAGTAAATTACGTGTACGGTCATATTGTTTCATTCAATTTCCCTTAAGGTGGTCTCTTTGTTCTTGTTACGGATCAGCCTGGCTACGAGTTGATTGGGACCGTGTGGAAGGTTCGACAATCCAGCAGGACAGGAGTCAATGATGCTCACGACTCTGTTCTCTCCACAGGCCATGCAGTACATCTCCATCTTTGCTGACAACAGATCCGGTTCCACCATTACCATTCAAAGTGGCTCGGACTTCACAGGAATCTTGCTCGGCACGTAGAGCCAGCTGGTGCATCGGGCGGTCTGCTGCTCCCTGCCCCTCTGCCTCCACCTCCCCACCTCCTGGTCTTCAAACTCTGTTACCACCATGACTCTCCACATCACTGCAGCTAAGAATTTACAGCCTCTGTGCCGAAAGCCAAGAGTAATCGACGGGAGCGGAGCAGCAAGTCCTTAGCTTGTGTCTTCTGCCCATAGCTCTGGGGCGTGCTGGAACATCTCTATTTCCATGTATTGTAATGGCAAGCTGTTTCCCTCAGTGTCCAACCTGCCAGCAACGTAGCTCCAATGGCTTTCAAAGCTCTTTTCAGGATGTGATTTACATATTAAAAATAGGCTAGCAATTTGTTTGTGACCAAGATGTATCTTTAAAATATGGGTCTGCAACATTATATGGGTACACATTAATATCTTTCTCACAGGTGCGAAAGTGCAACAAGGTGAGGTATTTACTAATTTAATTACGTTAACCCTTTACTAAACTCTAAAATGATCTTCTTGAAGTTACTATGCAGTGATACTTCACTTTTACAAATACTTCTGACATTTACAAATACTTCTGTTCGTTTTCTGCCTGTTCCTCCTTCCCCTCAGTGTGCTGCTCATTGCTGGAATCAAGTTGCAGATGGCAATACATTATCCTCCTTGCCCTGCTTAGATTATTAGCCCACTAAGGATCATCAGAGCCAAGTCTAACCCTGTGCTCATAAATGCCTAGACACACAGGTATGGGTTCGATCCTGACCTCCAGTGTTGTCCAGTGTTGGACCATGTGGATTCCGTCAGATGCTCTGCTTTCTTCCCATATCCCAGAGATGAGTGTTTGTTACTGCAAGTTACCCTTAGTCTAGGCTTCTGGTTGAAAAATGGGGGAAAGTGGAGAATTCTATGTTTAACACATGATAGAGTATGTTATAGGGCAATTGGTCAAGAAATGAGGTCAATAGGACAGCAAAGTGGTTTGAATGGCCTCCAAAGTAATAAGGAAACAAATGAAATAAATCACCTATGGAAAACATGGATAAGCTTCCCTCTCCCTGCTGAGGGCAATCATTATACTCCATTTGTGGCCTAAGATCAGTTGTGGGAAAACAATAGAGTAAGGGAAAACAACAAAAAATACTTCTGAAAAGTCAGAGTCATATCTGGGCAACCACATCTGTTAGTGCTCAAGAAAGGAGAGAGCATGGAGGAATTTGATCAGAGAATCATGCACTGGCACTGCATGCCCTACTCGAGAGCCGTGAACTGCGTCATCACTCCTGTACCTGGTCAAGAGAAGGATGTTGGTAAACCACAGGCACTCTCGCTGGCCAATGCATTGTTTCAGTTAAAGTGCCTGGGGGCTTTCCTTTGCATAGTTTGGTTTAACAATTAGGAGTGGGATTGTAAATAGATTTCAGTGAAAATGGGGGCTGTGAGTGGGGGTAGGCAACTGCAGATCAATCATGTGATCCTAAACCAAATCCAACTGTGGACAGAGAACTCAACAATCCAGCCGATTAAAAGAAGGCTGTTCTGCTCGCTGCAGTGATTTCAGATCTTGTTGTCTGCTAATGAATTTGTTTGCTTCCATTTTGAGGTATTGATGAGTATCAATGATTCTGCAAACTGATTGACTGACACGCACATAATGTTTTAAACTGCTTTATTCTGTAGAGTCCAAAAAATATTAATAAATATTATTCTGTAAGGTAAGGCCTATGTAACACACATAAGACCATCTTCTCAGTTGACATTTCAAACTGTTAACTAAACGTAACTTGGAACTAAGATAGCTGGGGGTTAGTTACATCAGAGCCTCTCTATTGTCCTGAATCACTCCTAGATTGGCCTAACAAGTCACTTAGATGAAACAAAAGAAATGTATCCTTCAGAACTGACAGACACCAGGGGGCAGAAAAGGCTTCAGAGGCTGGAATCTGGAGCAACAAACAAAATGCTGGAGGAACTCTGGGTCAGACAGCATCTGTGGAGCAAAATGGGCAGTTGATCACTTGGGTCAAAACTCTTCACATATCGAGGTGAAGGGCCTTCACCCAAACATCCACTGTCCATTTCCCTCCACAGATGCCTCCTGACCCAGAGCAGCTTCTTTGTTGTTCTGACAGACAACAAAGCCACGATTCAGCCACAAGAGTGCCACACAGACCAATCGACCTTGTAAGCCTCTCTGCACAAACATCAAGGACATGTCTAAACTGAAAGAGATGCTACTGAGACTAATCTTCGAACTGCTGGAATAAAATTTACAGCATCTGATAATTTCCCAGATTCTTCAATCACAATTCCCTGGGTGTGTCCTGCCCCCAACAAGAATGCCTGTGCAGGAGGGTAAGATGCTGGGCAAACATAAACATCTGCTCCAGCTTTCATGACCAAGAACAGCTAGTTGCCACCAGCTATTCCCCTTCAGCTAATGAATCCATCTTCCTCTAAGTTGAACAACCCTTGGTAAAAGCATTGCTAGCAGCAAGAACACAGAAAGTACTGAGGTCCACCACCAAGAGGAGCAATATGCAAACTCAGTCATCACTTTATTAGTTACCTCCTCTACCTAATAAAGTGGCCACTGAGCATATGTTCGAGCTCTTCTAATGCTGTAGCACATCCACTTCAAGGTCCGATGTGTTGTGCGCTCAGAGCTGCTCTTCTGCACACCACTGTTGTAACGTGTGGTTAATTGGTTACTGTCACCTTCCTGTCAGCTTGAACCAGTCTGGCCATTTTCCGTTAACCTCTCTCATTAACAAGGCATTTATGCCCACAGAACTACCACTCACTGGATTTTTTTTTGTTTTGTTTTTCATACCCTTCTCTATAAACTCTAAAGATTGTTGTTTGTGAAAATCCAAGGAGATCAACAGTTTCTGAGATACTCAAACCATCCCATCTGGCACCAACTATCATTCCATGGTCAAAGTCACTTAGATTACGTTGCTTCCCCAATCTGATGTTTGGTCTGAACCTCTTGACCATGTCTTCATGCTTTTATACATTAAGTTGCTGCCACTTGATTGGCTGATTAGATATTTGCATTAACCAGCAGGTGTACAGGTGTACCTAATAAAGTGGCCATTGAGTGTGGTTGCACTACAAACTGAACTAGCCAAGTTCTGAAGAAAATAACTGGCAGACTGTGTCTACAGGTGGTAAGTGAAACAGCAAAGCAGATAAACCTGCTTGAACTAATCAAAGAACACACAAGAAATTAGGAGCAGAATGACATTAGCTGGCTCCCAAATCCTACTCACCCATTTCAAAATGATTACAGCTGATCAGCTCTAGCCCTCATTTCCTTTCTTGATCCAGTTCCACATAGCCCTCAATTCCCTGATCCTTCAAAAAATGTGTGTGCTTCATTAAATGGTAATCTTGCCTCCACAGCACTCCAACAGAGAGAATTCCTGAAATTTGCTGCCATTTGCAAAAGAAATTCTTACACAATTGAATTTAAGTGACCACCCCCACCCCGCCCCACCAGCCTATGTGCTTTTGCTGTTTCTATTTGTGTCAGTATTGGTAGGAACGATCAACGTGCAGTCAAATTCTTGTTTTAATTTTATTATGTTGTGTGGAGTTACTGTCATACTAAGTTGGAATAGAACCAGAACATGTCTAACAGCTCAAAGCTGGACTTCCAGAAGAACAATTACATTCCTACCACTACTGTATCTGGATTGGTAGTGGTTTATTATTGTCACATGTACTAAGAAAAACTTGTGCAAACATCCACAACATGTCTAAACTGAGAGAGATGTTACTGAGACAAAAAAAAATCAGACTGTTGGAGTAGAAATGACAGAATCTGATCATTTTCTAGATTCTTCCATCACAGTCCCCAGGGTGTCTCCTACCCCCAGCAGGCCAATCCTACCAGAGTGCCCTCACAGGAGGGTAACATGCCATGAAAAGATACAGTAAAAAGCTTGTCATACAGATCAAATCATTCCATAGTGCATTGAGGTAGAACAAACTAAAAGAATAACAGTGCAGGTCAACAATAAATTGCAAGATTACTCAGGGTAACTGTAAGCTCAGGAGTCGATAACAGTGGGATAGAAGCTGTCCTTGAGCTTGGTGGTACATGCTTTCAGGCTTTTGTATCTGCTGCCCAGTGAGAGAGGGGAGAAGAGAGAATGTCTAGGAATGTCTGGGTGGTTTCTTGGCATTTCACCACTCTACCATTCATGTAAGGCTCAGGAATCAGCGTCATTCAATATACGGTACAGAAAGGCATGTTGGAAAGATACTGTGTGAACTAAAAATGAAGTATGAACATACTGTAATGAAACTGCAATGAAGATAATGAACAATAAATCAATATGTGAAAGGCAGAGCAGAGTGATGCTCCAACAAACAGATCAGATGAAAATAGTCCATCCTCATGCAGTAATAAATGGTGATGTACTATTAAACAGATGCAAGAGGAGACTTTAAACCATCCCCATCTTCACTGATGGCAGAGAATGCTAACAGTAAAGCTTTCTCCCGAGGTCTACAGCAAAACAGAAGTAGCATTCAAACAATTTTCTCTTCACCCAGTATGATACAAAGAAACAGTTCTGAGCAGTGGATACGTCAAGGTTCATGGGATCACATATTCCAGTTGCAATGTTGTTTTACTTGCTCCAGAGTATTGCTATCCCAGTACAGTTACAATATTGACATCTACCCAACAATGAAGAGAATTGTTCTGTCCACAAGAACTGAAAAAAAAATAATCCATCTGATCTACACTCATCAATATGCTTTCAACCACCAGTAAATGGATGGACCAAAAATAGGCCCAAGTCAGCATGATTTCCTTAAGGGGAAAACTTGCTTGACAAATCTGTTGGAATCCTTTGAAGAATTAACAGGCAAGATAGACAAAGGAGAGTAGGTGGATGTTGTATACTTGGATTTTCAGAAGGCCTTTGAGGAAGTGCCACGTGAGGTTACTAAACAAAATAAGAGCCCGTGGCATTACAGGAAAGATACGACCATTGACAGAAGACTGGCTGCTTTGCAGGAGGCAAAGAGTGGGAACAAAGGGGGCCTTTTCTGGTTGGCTGCCAATGACAAGTGGTGTTCTGCAGGGATCAGTGTTGGGACCACTTCTTCATATGTTTTAAGTCAATGACTTGGATAACAGAGTTCATCAAAGTTGCTGGTGAACGCAGCAGGCCACGCAGCATCGCTTGGAAGAGGTACAGTCGACGTTTCGGGCTGAGACCCTTCATCAGGACTAACTGAAGGAAGAGCTAGTAAGAGATTTGAAAGTGGGAGGGGAGGGGGAGATCCAAAATGATAGGAGAAGACAGGAGGGGGAGGGATGGAGCCAAGAGCTGGACAGGTGATTGGCAAAAGGGATATGAGAGGATCGTGGGACAGGAGGCCCAGGGAGAAAGACAAGAGGGGGGGGGAACCCAGAGGATGGGCAAGGGGTATAGTCAGAGGGACAGAGGGAGAAAAAAGAGAGTGAGAGAAAGAATGTGTGTATATAAATAACGGATGGGGTACAAAGGGGAGGTGGGGCATTAGCGGAAGTTAAAGAAGTCAATGTTCATGCCATCCGGGACTGTACCTCTTCCTAGAGATACTGCCTGGCCTGCTGTGTTCACCAACAACTTTGATGTGTGTTGCTTGAATTTCCAGCATCTGCAGAATTCCTCGTGTTTGCATGGATAACAGAGTTGATGGGTTTGTAGCCAAGTTTGCAGACAATACAAAGATAGGTGGAGGAAGCAGGGACTTCGCAGAAAGACATGACAAATTGGGAGAATGGGAAAAGAAGTGGCAGATGGAATATAGTGTAGGGAAGAGTATGGTCATGCACATTGGTAGATAAATAAAGACATAGACTATTTTCTAAACAGGGAGAAAATTCAGAAATAAGCTATACAAAGGGGCTTGGGAGTCTGCATGCAGGATTCCCTAAAGGTTAACTTAAAGATTGAGTCAGTGGTAAGGAAGGCAAATGCAATGATAGTATTTGTTTCGAGAGAACTAGAATATAAAAGCAAGGATGTAATATTTCCAGCATCTGCAGAATTCCTGTTGTTTCTGTAATATTGAGGCATTGATTAGACCGTACCTGAAGTATTGTGAGCAGTTTTAGGCCCCTTATCTAAGAAAGTTTGTGCTAGCATTGGAGAGGGTCCAGAGGAGGTTTGCAAGAATGATCCCAAGAATGAAAGAGTTAATGTATGAAGAGTGTTTGATGGCTCTGAGCCATTGGAGTTTAGAAGAAAGAGGAGGATCTCTGTCATGCGATATACTTCATCAGCAGGACATGTCATTTTTGCTGTTGGTCATCCCCAGGACATTGTTTCCTCAGGGAAAACCCTTAGGACCAACCACCTTCAGCTGTTGTTCAATGAATGACCTTCCTCCTATCAAAGGTCTGAAATTGGGTTGTTTGGTGACAATTGGAAATTGTTCAGCTTCTTTCTCAACTCTTCAGTAAATTAAACAGTTTATGCCTCTATAGAACAAGATTTGGACAGCATTCAGTCATTGTCTGATATCTGGTAAATAATACTGAGGTCACACTAGTATCATGCATGGACATTTCCACAGTGGAAATTTATCCTTGACATTCAATAGTAATACAGTACTTCTGTTAAATTTCCACCACTGGGGTCACCATTGCCAGAAACATAAATGGACAATCAGCAAATATTGTAGCCACTAGACCACATTAAAGGATAGATATCCTATAATGATCAACTCATCCTAACTTCCTTCATTTCCAACATTTAACAAACAAGTCATGAGTTGAAAGCCCTAGACAGAGTGATTGTGGAGAGGATGTTTCCAGTAGTGGGAGAACCTAGGGGCAGAAAGCACAGGCTCAGAATTTAATAAGGTCTCTTCAGAACAGAGATCAGGAGCAAACTCTTTAAGCAGAAGGTGGTGAATCTGTGGAATTTATTGCAACAGAAGGTTGCAGAGGCCAAGTCATTGGGTATATTTAGAGCTGAGATTGATAGGTTCTTCATTCGTAAGGGTGTCAAAGGCTATAGGCAGATGACAGGGGAATGGGATTGAGAGGGAATATAAATCAGCCTTGATCAAATGGCAGAGTAGACTTGATGGGCCAAGTGGCCTAAATTTGCTCCTGCTGTACGTCTTATGGTCTTATAGAGTGCAATGTTCCTCAAACAAATAACACTCGAGAAGCCTGACTCCACCCAGGACAGACTTTGCATTTGATTGTCACTCCAGACATTAGCCCAAACATTCACTTACCCTCTTATAGTGGCTGCAATGTGTAACACCCTACTTATATTATATACATTGTACGGTATCTGTTTTATATAATCCATACTGGGACCTCTGCTGTTTGTGCTATATATACACAGTAAATGACATGGATGAAAACATGAAGGAGTGTATTAGTAAACTTCCAAAGGTTGATGACATTGTGGATAGTGTAGAAGGTTGCCAAAGGATACAGCAAGAAATTGATCAATTGCAGCTATGGGCAGAGAAATGGCAGATGGTGTTTAATCTGGCAGACCGAATGTGAGGTGATGGACTTTGAGATAGCAAATGTAAAGCACAGCACACAGGGAATAACAGGAGTGATCTATAACAGTTTTGATGTGCTGAGGGATCTGGAAGTCCAAAGCTCCCTGCATAAGTTGATAGGATGGTAAAGAAGATATGTGGCATGATTGCCTTTATTGGTTGAGGCATTGAGTTTAGGAGTTAGGAAATTAGATTAGAGCTTTATAAAACTTGGGTTAGGCAGCATCTGCTGCATTGCATTGAATTCTGATTACCCCAACAGAGGAAGAATCTGCAGGCTTTGGAGAGGATTCTGTTACGAGAATCACCCCTTATAATAATGATCTGGGAGGCACCAAGAGAATCTGTAATTACTGATAAGTACCTTTATTGTCTCAACAGTAGAACACATGAACCTACACAACCAAGAACCCGTGTGCACACCTACTATATTTCCCTAACCTTTCAAAAGCAGCCAAAGAACAGAAAATATAATACCAGTTAAAAAGCAGTTTCTGCTGCTGGCCACAATTTCCTCCTCACCCCATTTGGGATCTCCACATGTCTGTGAGGCACCTCACATCCATGATACCTCACCTCCTACCGAGTCATTGTTGTGTTGCATGTGAAAACCTCCACTTTTATACTCATTTTTTACTATTCAAATATTGCATTCCAGCGTCAATGGCTGTAGGTCTTGTGTCTGATCTTTTTATTGGCTCTGCTCCAGGCCGGCATCTATTTATTGCTCTCTTCCCTGGAAGTGACAATCGGTAATTTATGGCTCTTGGTTCTCAATCAGCATCCAGCTTGAATCATGCAGAACAAATACAGACCCCAACAGGCAAAAACCTGCATGTTACATCCAACCAAAGAACACCTCACAATTAACTTATTTGGAATGACTCGTCGTCCGGCAGATTACCTGAAGCATCATTATGTCGACTTTAAAACACTGATCCAGACAAGCAACTTTAGCTCTGAAGCACCTTCAATAATTCCAAAAGACTGAAGTAGGGTAAATATGGAAAGGTTTTTATTCGCAGTAAAATATGACTTCTAGCATGCTGAGTGTCTGCCCCTGGTCTGAGAGGGAGGAGCAGGGCGAAATCACCTTTATTCAGGGGTCTGTGGGAGGAGCCACAGGGGCAGTCAGCAGAGGGGCCTGTCCGGACAGTTAACCCAGTTACAACATATATACGTCTGTATATGGTTTACCACAAGCTCACAAAATGGAGTCTCTTCATAAAATGGCAGCCTCCATCTCCTCCCTCATGGCAAGAACAAAAGCAATTGGTCTGCTTCCACTGTCTTTGATTCATTCGAATTGACTGATTTGTAGACTGTAGTTTTTTTTGCGCCAACAATGCAGAAGAGGTTTACCACAACGGTGCTTGGATTAAAAGGCATGAAGAGGTTGAACAAACTTGGAATGATTTTTCTCAGGAGGTGGAGGCTGAGCAGAGACCTGATAGAAGTCTATAAGATTATGAGAGGCATAGATAGAGTAGTAAACCAGCATCTTTCTCCCAGGGTCAAAATGTCTAATACTTCAGAGCGAGCATTTAAGGAATGCACTGTGAGGGGAGATAGTGAAGCAAGTATGGCAGAGGTGTTTAAGAGGCTCTTAGATAGGCACATGAATACGCAGAGAAGGGAGGGCGCACAATAATGCAGTGGTTAGTGCAATCACATTACAGCACCAGCAATCACTGATCGGGGGTTTGACCCTCTGCCGTCTGTACGGAGCTTATATATCTCCCTGTGACCGCGTGGGTCTCCCACATTCCAGAACCATATGGTTAGGGCTAGGGGACGCTACGCTGGCGCGGGAAGTGTGAGCTGCTCTCAGCACAATCCTCGCTGATTTGATGCAATACAATGCATTTCACTGTATGTTTCAATATACATATGACAAATAAAGCTATTTTTCGATATGGAATTGTGAAGGAAGAAATGATTAGCTTAGTTAGGCTTTTAATTACTAGTTTAAATAGTTCGGCACCACTTTGTCTATGGTCTGTGTATTTAGAAAGAAGTCCGATTCATGTATGTGTTGAACCTAAATGGCAATGATCATAATGAGTTATTGAGTAAGCACGTGCATTTGATGATTGGTTTGCAATTGAGAAACGGCCTCTACCTCCACAGAATCAATGCTATGAATGGAGACACTGAGCTCCCGGCTGTCAGCCCAGCCATCGAATATGGAGCGACCTCCAGCTTATTGCCTGCCTCTGTCTTATGTATCCATTATCCCTGCCCACATCCACACTGACAGACTCCACACTCTCCCAGATGTGCTCCAAATCTTATCTTCATAAGAGCTATTGGTGCGTGTCACAGGCAACTATCTGAGGAAGAAATCAGTCTTGGTCTGAATACCACTTCAGGCTTGTTCTGGGAATGCAGTGGGAATGATATATTTGAGGAGAGGGCATGATTGATGCCAGCAAGATATGTATCCAATTGGATTCAGAGCAGGATTCCTGTACCACCTGACATCACAGAAAGATGTGTTTAAAAAGCAATAAACCTTACTTGCATTTTGTGTCTCTATAAGAATTGTCATAAATTTTGTGGAGAGTATCCTTCAACAAGTGTTAACCTACCTGCTACCAATGGATTAATATATTTGAAGTGTTCTAAATATTTTGATGTTGAAAGACCTGAAACACCCGATGATTTGAGGAACATCACTGAAAAGGTGTCCAGAGGCATCAGTAGATGTATCTACACAACAGAACTGTTCCAAATGACCAACTGGCGTAGCTAACAAATTGATCTGACACGTGCAGTCTGCTCAGCAGCTGTGCCGATTGCAAGCAAAACTGCGGTGTTGTTACTGCAAAGCAAGCAATGCATCTACAACATCTGCAACATTGGTGTGAGTACGAAAGGTTCTTCACGCACACAGCCAGGCAAAACTTTGAGATGATAAAGAGAAGGCAAGTTGTCTGCCATCCAGTTCCCCTTTATCTGTCCTTTCCATTGAGTTTGTTCTGCAGTGCAAGTGGGTATACCACATATAATGCCATGTGCTGAGCACCATATCCCGGGTCAACACTGTGAGAAAGGGGCCAGTAAGTGGAGAATTTTCTATCTGGAGCTCTTGGTTAGGTTGGGGTGCCTTGATCGAGCAATTAAGTTGAGCAAATACTCCTCAGGGAGGAGGATAAAAGTCAGTGTGTCAACTAATCAGTAGCTCTTTTCTTTTCAATACGTTTTCACCCTGAACAACTGGTGTGGATAAAAAAAAAGCACGGAGGATAATGTAGAGGGAAATGCTGCGGTGTTGAGTGAAATGTTAAACAGCCCTGCAGAGGATCTGTACATACATGCTGAATGGTGCTCCGTATAATGAAGTGACGAGCTACATTACACATTAGTGCTCCAAGCTCATTTAGTGAGTTGTACAATTAAACTTTAGGAAATATTGGCAGCCCCTGTGGGAAGGCATTCATTCAAACAGGAATGCCTTTGAGATGTGAAAGGAAACCAGACGGGGAGGGAGGGTGGAGGTAACCCACATAGTCACAGGGAGAACATGCAAACGTCACATGGACAACAGCAGAGGACAAAATTGTTCCCAGCATACACACACACCTATCACTCAGTGCTGAAGATAAAGAGAAAACTGTGCACTAAGTCAAGATGGCTTTTAACCTGGGTTCCCAAAATCCTAAGGGATACATCCCATTAGGATGAATCTGCATAGGAATGCAGCACCTACTCCCCCCATCAAAGACTGATTCCTAATGGCAAGGATCACAGCAGTCCTGTATTCTGAGGGAGTTTGGCAGAAATAGCGGTGTAATAAAGATCGCAACACGGACAGGTAAGTCCCCTGCATTGACATTTGAGTTAAGTACTGTTGGTGGCTGGCACAGCAGCACAGTTGCCAGAGCTTCTGCCTCACAATTCCACTTACTCTGGTAATCCTGATGTTGTTTTGAAACTTGCGCATTCCCCCTGTGACCACATCTCTTCCAGAAGTTCAGGTTTTGCTCCCGCACGCCAAGGAAATGCTAGATGGTGGGCTGCTTGACCATTGTAAATTGTCCCTGGTGTAGCTGTGTGGCAGAATTATTGAGAGAATAGGTCACAGGGAAAATTACTTCACTCTGAGCTAGCACAGACTTGATGTGATGAGTGGCTTCCTATAGTGTAAGAAAATATGGGAATATGCTCTTTCAGATGTTAATTGTTACCTGAATTACTTGCTGCTCTCCTCTTCCATCCTTCGGTACCTTTGAGGTCCCCTGAGAATATAATTCCGAAGGTAACAAATCCTCACCTCTCTTCCAACTCCCGTTATAATTATAGCCTTAAATAGGGATGGAGAACTTTACCCCAATCTAGATTTGTCAAAAAAAAATCAGAATTTAACGTGTATAGTAGAAATGGAAAGTCTCTGGCTCAGATCCAGCACAACTGAGCAGCAAGTAGATTAGATCCCAGCTTTCCTGAAGAATTCCACCAAAAGGGGTGGAATGGTAGCACAGTGTTTTACAGTCCCAGTGACTTGGGTTCAATTCGGCCTGTAAGGAGTTTGTATGTTCTCCCCATGACCATGTGGGTTTCCTCCGGGTGCTCCGGTTTCCTCCTACTGCCGGTTGGCAGGTTAATTGGTCATTATAAAATTGTCCCATAGTTAGGCCAGGATTAAATTGTGGGATTACTGGGTGGTGCGGCTCGAAGCTGTAATAGGTACATTTAATGTCAGAGAAATGCATACAGTATACATCCTGAAATGCTTTTTCTTCGCAAACATCCACGAAAACAGAGAAGTGCCCCAAAGAATGAATGACAGTTAAATGCTAGAACCCCCAAACCACCCCCCATGCACAAGCAGCAGCAAGACAATAAACTCCACCCCCCCGCAGCGAAAAAGCATTGGCGCCCCCCACCGAGCACTAAAACATGCCGCAAAGCATCAATAAAGACACAGACTTGCAGTACCCCAAAAACTACTCGTTCATCTTGTAATTCGACATACCACCAGGTCTCTCTGTCTCCTTAATAAGGGAAAAAGATGTATCCCCTTTTCACAGCAAGAGGGGAGACATAACAAACAACACGCTGATTTACGATGTTAAAAGTCTGTTGCATCACTTTTTCCGATCTCTGTGCCCAGAGAGTCGGCCCCAGGGCTCCGGTCTCTGGACACATAGACCCGCTGCTCCCGATGTTCCGTGTTCTCAGTCAGGGGCACCGGCCTAGAATCAGCCCATCTCCAAAGCCACGAAAATCCAGCACCCTGAACGCATGCTAGACTTCCAGGCTGCGTCCAAAGTGTCCAGTCGTGAGGCCCTGAGAGCAGGCCCCATTGCTGCGAAGAACTGAAGTCAGAGTGTAACTCCAGGTCAGGGTCTTCAAAAGAACCCTGAAAAGGGAAAAAAGAGATATCAAAGATAGAAAAAGAGCTGTTTCTGAAGATGCAAGCAAAGGAGTCGCCACTTAGTGCCATCTTGACTTTGCTCCACCCTCAGAATCTCAATAAATAAATAAATATTTTTTTTAAAAAAAATTGTTGAAACACTAATATGTTTTTGGGAACTTTATTTCTACCTACATTCATCCATTCTCCATGAATTAAGCATAGCCGACATCCTGTATTACTCACCAAATCTGTACTCTGCCACTCAATATTCCCCTCCCCAATACCATATTGCTGATGGTTTCTCCACAGATGTTAACTCTGTTCTTAATAGTCAACCCAATTGTACCAATGTACTGACAGCATCTCTGCAGGGTTAATTCCCATTCCTTCACATAATTACGCACTAATTGATACCCTCAATAGCATATTCTACTGACAATCCGTTGATGTTAATCCTTTTTCCTCCTAATATCACTCATTAGCTGCCTTCCCCAACACTGACGCTAGCTGTGACTCCACCTGTGTCAGTTCCTCTCTTTCCATTTCCCTACCACTTTGACCAGTGCTCAGTCATAGTAACTGTATGTCTACTAATATTAATCCATCATTCTGTCAATCGATATCCTTTGGCCCAAATCCCAGCCACACGCTGAGATAAATAATGATGTTAATTCATATCCTTTTACCTTGAGTCATGCACTATAGATTTTATACCAGCAGATGCTTGCAATCTACCTACCTTGTATATGGTGCTATACAACTGCCACAAAGAAATAAACACTTGTTCAATTCTATCTTCTTGAACCTCAGAATTCTGTGGGGTCTGAAAGCAAACTATTCACACCACCAAGCTGGAGTCTGAAGGTAGCAACCAGCACAGCAAAACCTAATGAGTTCAGTATTTTGAAAGAATGTGGACTGACTGGGGGAGGAATTTTTTTTCCCCGAGTGATGAGATGGGAGATTCCACTCAGCAGCTCACTGATAGCTCTGATGAGATCAGTACAGGAGATATTCTCAGAGTGGCGCCTGAAACTCTTGCTAGACAATACTTACTGTATCACTGAGGTCCTGGTAAACACAACTCTTCCTGCAATATCGAAGGACAGATCGAGTATTATACAGGCTCACAGCTCCTTAACCCTATCACATTCAAATTGCCCCAATTATGCAAGCACCTTGCCGACTCTGTAATGGGGTGGCGTCCTGCTGTGGGAAGTTCATGGACAGTAACTACTTCAGCACCCATGACTTGTGATTTTGTTTTTGGAATCTGATGCTTAATTCTCCCCTTCTGCTGCATTCCATTCTCACCAAAGGTGCCATTAGCCACAGGCAGGTGGCCTACACAATAGATCAGAATCACGTTTTACGTCACTGGCACATGTCGTGAAACTTGTTAACTTTATGACGGTACAATGCAATACATGATAAATAAATAGAGAGAAAAAATATCTGTATTATAGTGAGTACGTATATATCTGTCTATTAAATAGTTATGTTAAAATACGTAGTGCAAAAATACAGGAATAAAGAAATAGTGAGGTAGTGTTCGTGGGTTCAATGTCCATTCAGAAATCTGATGGCAGAGGGGAAGAAGCTGTTCCTGAATCGCTGAGTTCGTACCTTTAGGCTTCTGTACCTCCTTCCCAACAGTAACAATGAGAAGGGGGCATGTCCTGGGTGGTGGGGGTCCTTAATGATGGATGCCACCTTCCTGAGGCACCGCTCCTTGAGTATGTCTTGGATACTACGGAGGCTAATACCCATCTTGGAGCTGACTAATTTTCAAAGTTTCTGCAACTCACTTCGATCTTGTGCAGTAGCCACCCCTCCACCACCCCCCCCCCCCACCAGACAGTGATGCAGCCAGTCAGAACGCTCTCCACGGTACGTTTGTAGAAGTGCCTTCAGTAGATCATGCGATAACTAACTCCGAATTCAGGCGAACCATCAGCCCATGTCTCTGGTTTTGGCAGCCAGTGAAGTACAACAACATGGATCATTTGCTCAGGAACTGCATTCTGTTAATCTGTTTTTGTTTTACCTCATACAACATCAATACACTGTGTAATGATTTAATCTGGATTAAAAGTAAGCAAGACAAGCTTTTCACTGTACCTCAGTACACGTGACAACTAATTTCATTTCCAATTGCAACCTTCTCCCCTTGACTTTGAGCCAGCAATATTCAAAGCTTCATTTATTATCAAAGTATACAATACTGAAATTCTTTTTCTCCGAGTAGCCATGAAAACAAGGTAGAAAAGAAAATCAGCACGATCACCAACCCGCAAATGTCACTCCACTCTTTAAGAAGGAAGGAAGTCAAAAGAAAGGAAATCTTAGTCCATTTAGCCTAACCTTAGCAGTTGGGAAAGCGTTGGAGTCTATTATTAAGGATGAGGTTTCAGGGCACTTGGAGATAAATGATAAAATAAGTCAAAGTCAGCATGGTTTCTGTAAAGGGAAATCTTGCCTGACAAATCTGTTAGATTTCTTTGAGGAAGTAATAAGCAGGGTGGACAAAGGAGAGGCAGTGGATGTCATTTACTTAGATTTTCAGGCATTTGATAAGGTGCCACACATGAGGCTGCTTAACAAGGTAAAATCCTGTGATTATACAGGAATGTTACTAGCACGGATAGAGGAATGGCCGACAGGCAGGAGGCAGTGAGTGGGAATAAAGAGGACCTTTTCAGGCTGGCTGCCAGTGACTAGTGGTTTTCCTCAGGGGTCAGTATTGGGACCACTACTTTTCACATTGTTTGTCAATGATTTGAATAATGGAATTGATGGCTTTGTGGCAAAGTTTGCTGATGATACAAAGACAGGTGGAGAGGGAGGTAATGCTGAGGAAGCAATTCGATTGCATCAGAACTTAGACAAACTGGAAAAAGGGCAAAAATGTGACAGATGGAACATGGTGTTGGGAAATGTATGATAATGCATCTTGGTAAAATGAACAACAGTTCAGACCACTATCTAAATGGGGAGAAGGTTCAAACTTCAGAGTTTCAGAGAGACTTAGGAGTCTTTGTGCAACCCAATGTATGGACGATTTAAACAGATGGATTGAGAAGATAGGGTGTTGAGACCGGAGGTGAAGGACGAGCCGCTCCTACTCACTGCTCCACGACTTTTCCTCTATTATTTGCTGCACTAAAACTGAAGCCGTGGGCCTACTCCGGTCTTCATGTCTGTGAGCTCCGTGATGTTTTGCTCCACTGTGTGATGGACTGCTGAGGTTGTGGGCCTGCTCTGGGCTTAGTGTCTATGGACTCACTTTCATTCTGAATGCTGTTACTTGCTTTTACTGTTTGCACGATTTGTGTTTTTATTCCTCTCTCTGTGCCCTGGGTGTTTGTTGGTCTTTTTTTTAATGGGCTCTTTTAGGTTTCCTTGTTTTATGGCTGCCTGTAAGGAGATAAATCTCAAGGTTGTATAACGTATACACAATTGTGATAATAAATGTAATTTGAACTTTGACACTCAACTGCAATATTGAAGAAGTGTTGCAAAATCTGGTTAAACTAACTGTAATGCCTGGAGACACAAGACACTCTCGAAGCTGCAGCAACAAACAATCTGCTGGAGGAACTCAGCAGGTTAAGCAGCATCTGTGGGAGGAAGGGGAATGCCAACGTTCCAGGTCAAGACTCTGTATCAGTAAATTCACAACTTCTTTCCACCCAAAGACACTATTTGACCCATTAAGTTCTTCCATCAACACACACAGAATGCTGGTGGAACACAGCAGGCCAGGCAGCAGCTATAGGAAGAAGTACAGTCGACGTTTCGGGCCGAGACCCTTTGTCAGGATGAAGTCCTGAGTCCTGACGAAGGATCTTGGCCCGAAATGTCGACTGTACTTCTTCCTGTAGTTGCTGCCTGGCCTGCTGCATTCACCAGCATTTTGTGTGTGTTGCTTGAATTTCCAGCATCTGCAGATTTCCTCATGTTTGCGAAGTTCTTCCATCAGATTGTTGCTCACCCTAATGTTCTCTCAGCTGAATGTAAAATTTTCCACCAAAAGGAGGAACATGGATGTTACTGAATGAATTCTGGCCACTATTTATCCTTTAACAAATAACACAGATTACTCAGTTACTGCTAATGAAATTCTATTCTCTTCCTTTTAGTTACTATGGGATAGAAATTTATTGCTGATCAGAGCTATAATACTCCATTATATTGTTTTTTGCCTTTGAAATTCATTCCAGAGTCTGTAATTAACTTTGAGGAAGGGTATTGCACTACTCCTAGGCAGTCTCACAGCTCTGTGAGTTTTGAAGGCCAGCATAGAAACTGCAGACTCTTCCACAGATGGGGCAAGTGGTGGTTGTCACAGGACAGGTGAACAGTTTGTGATGTGGTGTGCGCTTTCTACACTTCCAATGCATCGACTTTATGTCCTAAATGTTTCTTCTCCACTTTGAGTGGTCAAGGGCCAAATATTCCCAAGGGTGATTGGGGACCTAATCTTCTTTCAAAGTGACATTTAATACTACTGACTAGAGATGAATTATATTGTACAATAGTTACAAAAGTGCTCCATTTGCCGTAAAGTGCTTTGATATATCTTGAGATCGTGAAATGCATCACAAGAATGAAATTGTTTCTTTCTCACTGAATTCCTATCGATCTATCAGAAATTTGCCTTTTACTCATGCATCATCTTAGTAACACAACATCTCAGCGAGTAACAGCTCACTTGATGATAGCCTTGATTTCCTCAAGCTACACTTTAAAACCTGCAATCAGAAATGCTTTGCTATAGTACAGCCAATGCTTCCTCCTGCCATTTTGTTATGCTCCTCTGAAAAAAAAATTATAGAGAAGTACAACACAGAAACAGACCCTTCAGCCCATTCTGTCTATGATGAAACCATTTAAACTGCCTACTCCCAACATCCTGCATCAGGACCATAGCCCTCTCTATCCCTACTATATAGGTACCTACCTAAATTTCTCTTGAATGTTGAAATTGAGCTTGCATGGACCACTTGTGCTGGCAACTCATTCCACACTCCCACAGCCCTCTGAGTGAAGAAGGCTCCCTTCATGTTCCCCTTAAACTTCTCACCTTTCACCCTTAAGCTTTAACCCATGACCTCTGGTTGGAGTCCTACCCAACCTCAGTGGAAAAAGCCTGCTTGCATTTACCCTATCTATACCTCTCATTGTTGTATACCTCTATCAAATCTCCTCTCAATCTTCTATGTTCTAAAGAATACAGTCCTAACCTATTCAATCTTTCCTCATAACTCAGGTCCTCCAGACCTGGCATCATCCTTGTAAATTTTCTCTTCACCCTTTCAACCTTGGTTATATCTTTCCTGTAGGCAGGTGAAAAAAACTGCACACAATACTCCAAATTAGGCCTCACCAACATCTTATACAACGTCAGTGTACCATCCCATCTTCTGTACTCAGTACATTGATTTATGAAGGCCAATGTGCCAAAAGCTTTCTTTATGACCCTATCTACCTGTGACACTACTTTCAATGAATTACGTACCTGTATTCTCAGATCTCTTCATTCTACCACACTCCTCAGTGCCCAACCATTTACTATGCAAGACCTATCTTGGGTGGTCCTAACAAAGTTCAAAACCTCACACTTGTCTGCATTAAATTCCACCATTTCTCAGCACGTTTTTGCAGCCGATGTAGATCCCTCTGCAAGCTTTCCTCAGTGTCCATTGTACCCCCCCCCCCATCAAATCTTGGTGTCATCTGCAAATTTGCTGATCCAGCTAGTCACTTTATCGTCCAGATCATTGATATAGATGACAAATAACAAAGGACCCAATACCAATCCCTGTGGTACACCACTAGTCACAGGCTTCCAGTCAGAGAGAAAACCCTCTACTACCACTCTCTGGCTTCTCCCAGAAAGCCAATGTCTAATCCAATTTACTACCTCATCCTCCAAGTTGCTGGTGAACGCAGCAGGCCAGGCAGCATCTCTAGGAGGAGGTACAGTCGACGTTTCAGGCCGAGACCTCTTGGCCTGAAACAGAGACTGTACCTCCTCCTAGAGATGCTGCCTGGCCTGCTGCGTTCACCAGCAACTTTGATGTGTGTTGCTTGAATTTCCAGCATCTGCAGAATTCCTCGTATTTACTACCTCATCCTGAATGCCAAGGAACTGAACCTTCTTGACCAGCCTCCTTGTGGGACCTTGTAAAATGCCATATGAAAGTCCATGTAAACAACATCCACTGCCTTGCCTTCATCCACTTTCTTGGTAACTTCCTCAAAAAACTCTAAAAGATTGGTTAGACATGACCTACCACACACAAAGCCCTCCTGATTATCCTTAATCATTTCTTGTCTATCCAAATACTTATGTACCCAGTCCTCTAGAATACAAGGGTGATTGATAAGTTTGTGGCCTAAGGTAGAAGGGTTCAATTTTAGAAAACCTAGCACATTTATTTTTCAACATAGTCCCCTCCTACATGTACACACTTAGCCCAGCAGTCGTGGAGCATACGGATCTTGGACTTCCAGAAAATGTCCACAGCAGGGGCGATTGACAGGTTCATGGCCTAAGGTAGAAGGAGATGATTTATGCAGCTCTTGTTATATGCACATGCAGGTCAACTCTTTGAGTGACTATGCAGAAAGTTTGAAGTTAATAACTCATCTCCTTCTACCTTAGGCCATGAACTTATCAATCACCCCTGCTGACTGGAAAAGAAGGATAAAATGGACTATGAGGATATGCTCAAGTATAACTCCATATCTAAATCGATTATTGAAGCAAACCATGGATCATTGATGGTGTATTACTTGTCTCCATGACCTTCTTCCTTTCTCGTAGAAAGTGAAAAGATGACCACCTGCTCTAATATTTCACCAGGATGCCCACCTCTGGTGTCTGATCAGCTGCCAAAGAAGCTCACTCCCCTCTCTGAACAGCCACTCCTTGTTTGTGAGATCCCATAACTCTCAACTTTCATCAAAAATTGGCTCTAAGAACTCCTGCCCTTGAAGGAGACGGCGTTTGCATGTTCTTATATACAGGTATACTATTGAAATTGTACATTCTTATTAAAGGTAGTCAGCATGAAGCTCTGGGAATCGCATCACGGGCATGAGAAAATCACTCTCCCCGGACACCAGGCACAACTTGTTGCCTCAGTGTGCAGGATCATACTATTGTATGTTTTCATGCACAAAGCAGTTCAGTCATTTTGCTTGCAGTATTATTATCCAAGAGTTAGTTGATTAAAATGTGATTTAACTTTGGCACTGATAGCAGCCTTATCACTGTGAAACATTCTTGATTCTGAGCTTATGGATTGTAAGATAACAGCCCAAACACAAGATTCAAAATACATCTACGATGTCATGTCAGCCTAGGTGTGTTGAAATCACTGTCTTTTGGGTGAGAAGTTAAACCAAGCTCCAGTTTACCCTCACAGATAGGTATTAAGGATTCTGCAACACAGTGAAAGAATGACAGTATGTTCTCACCGTGTTGTGGGAACAATTATCCCTGAAGCCCCATCAGGAAAAACGCAACACTTGATTGGCATTGGCGTTGGTTTATTATTGTGACGTGTACTGAGATACAGTGAAAAGCTTGTCTTGGGTAAAGATTAAATCATTACACAGTGCATTGAGCTAGAGTAAGGTAAAACGATAACAATGCATAATAAAGTACAAAAGCTACTGAAAACCTGCAGTGCAGGTAAATGATAAAAGAGCAAGAACATAACGAGGTAGATCGTGAGGCCAAGACTCCATCTTATTGTACAAGAGGTCCAGTCACGAGTCTAATAACAGTAGGATAGAAGCTGTCTTTGAAACTGATAGTATGTGCTTTCAGACTTCTGTGGCTTCTTCACAATGGGAGAGGGGAGAAGAGAGAATGTCCGGGGTGGGGGAAGTCTTTGATAATGCTGGCTGCTCTACTGAGGCAGTGAGAAGCACAGGCAAAGAGAAGGCTGGTTCCTGTGATGTTCTCAGCTGGGTCACAAATCTCTGCAATTTTTTCTGGTCACATGCAAAGCAGCTGCTACACCAAGCCATTAAGCATCCAGCAGAATGCTTTCATTAGTACAGCAATAAAAATAGGTAACAGTCAACATGGACATGCCAAAATTCTTTAGCCTCCTGGGGAAGTAGAGGCATTTGTGAGCTTTCTTGGCTATGAGCTTAATGTGGTTGGAACCCAACAGGCTATTGGTTATGTTCACACCTAGGAACTTGAAGCTCTGAATCCTCTCAACCTCAGCATCATTGATGAAGACAGGAACATGCGTACTACACCCCTTTTCTAAAGCTAACGACCAGTTATTTAGTTTTGTTGGCATTAAGGGACAGGTTGTCATGACACCATGCCACTAGCTCCCTATCTGATTCCAGTACTCCGACTGATCATTATTTGAGATGTGGTCCACTACAGTAACATCTACAAACTAGATGATGGAACAAAATCTGGTCACACCATCATGAGTGTACATAGAATAGAGGGCTAAGGATGCAACCTTGTGGAGCACCAGTGCTCAGAATAATCATGGAGGAAACTTACCGATTGCGGTCTGTTCGTCAGGAAGTCAAGGATCCAGTTGTCAAGAAAGGCATTCACTCCCAGGGTCCAGAGTTTGGTAGAATAATAGTACTGAAGGCAGAATTGTTGTGAATAAACAATGGTCCAGTGTAGATATCTTTACTGTCCAGATGCTCCAGAGATGACTATAGGGCCAGGGAGATGGCATCAGCCATAGACCCATTTCAGTGTAGGCAAATTGCGAGGCTCAAGTTTGACTGGAGATGATGCATGCCAGTATCAGCCTCTCAAAGCATATCATGATGGTACTGTAGATGTTAGAGCCACAAGAGAGTAGTCTTTAAGACACAGTATTTTGTTTTTCTTGAGTACTGGGATGATAGTGATCTTCTTAAAGAAGGAGGAAACCACTGCTGAGCTATCTGCATGTAAATTTTATCAGTCGGTTATCTGCAATATTATGGTGAGTGCACTTAATAGTTGGACTGTGAAGCACTTTGCCAGGTTATGTTGTGAGAACAGGCCACATGCATGAGTTTTTTAAATTGGTGGACTAGCTCTGTGTTCAGCTCCAATTTCCCAAACACAACTCCTCCACTAATTGAAAAAGATAAAATAAATTGAGTGTGTTGGAAATGTTAAATAAAATAGTAAACTGTTGGCAATACTCAGGAGGTCAGGCAGCACATGTGGAGAGAAAAACAGAGTTAACATTTCAGGATGAAGACACTCCATACAAAGTTGACTCTGCTTTTGTTTCCACAAATTTTCCCTGGATTGCTGAGTTTCCCTGGATTTGCAGTTTCAATTGATTTCTTTGGCCACCAAATCTGATGTCTGACTTCCATTCACCTCGTTGTTTTGTGGTAAATTCTAGAATCATACTGAGATTTTCTCACCACCCCCCTTCAGCAATTTTGATGGCTTCTGAGAATGTGAATGCAGCCTCTATCCTCCGTGAACTCATGTTGCTTTTTCACTCAGCCTTCATCCTTCTTATCTATCTAACAACTCTCCAACCCTTCCAGAATTTTCTTTTTGTCCAATTTCAGCCCAAGGGTTGAATTAACCTCTCTGATCCAATATGTTGTACTTTTTTTCATATTCCACATTATTCTTATAACATGGAAGGCCATTCAACCTGTCAAGTCTTTGCCAGTCCTAGTTCCCTGCAAACTATTCTATCACACACATACATCACCTCACACTGGTTCTCCAGCCAGTCAGCTATACTGGGGGCAACTTACAGTGGCCAAGTAGCTTAGTGACCTGCACATACTGTATGTGGGATATGGGAATAAACTAGTACACCTGGAGGAAAGCTATGGTGCCTAAGACTTTGGTGCAGTACTGTAGAAATTTTATGCATTACACTGTACTTCTGCCACAAAAAAAAACCACACACACACATTTTATGACAACACACACAAAATGCTGGAGGAATTCAGCAGGTCAGGCAGCACCTATGGAAATGAACAAAGTGTCGACTTTTTGGACCAAGACCCCTTCTACGCAACCAGAAGGGATAGTGAGGGATAAAATTGGTCGCAAACACGAGGAAATCTGCAGATGCTGGAAATTCAAGCAACACACATCAAAGTTGCTGGTGAACACAGCAGGCCAGGCAGCATCTCTAGGAAGAGGTACAGTCGACATTTCAGGCCGAGACCCTTTGTCAGGACTAACTGAAGGAAGAGTGAGTAAGGGATTTGAAAGTGGGAGGGGGAGGGGGAGATCCAAAATGATAGGAGAAGACAGGAGGGGGAGGGATGGAGCCAAGAGCTGGACAGGTGATTGGCAAAAGGGATATGAGAGGATCATGGGACAGGAGGCCTAGGGGGAAAGAAAAGGGGGAGGGGGGGAAAACCCAGAGGATGGGCAAGGGGTAATAGTGAGAGGGACAGAGGGAGAAAAAGGAGACAGAGAAAAAGAATGTGTGTATATAAATAAATAATGGATGGGGTACGAGGGGGAGGTGGGGCGTTAGCGGAAGTTTGAGAAGTCAATGTTGATGCCATCAGGTTGGAGTCTACCCAGACGGAATATAAGGTGTTGTTCCTCCAACCTGAGTGTAGCTTATTCTTTACAGTGGAGGAGGCCTTGGATAAACATATCAGAATGGGAATGGGATGTGGAATTAAAATGTGTGGCCACTGGGAGATCCTGCTTACTCTGGCAGACAGAGTAAATTGCAAATTGACACCATATTTAAAGCCTATGAATTGCTTCAGGACTAGGACTGACAGACTGGGTAACAGCTTCTTCCCTTAGGCTGTGAGACTAATGAATACCCTGCACCATCGATGTTTCATCACTAGGACAACAAGCTGTTTACTATTTACTGTTTACCTGTGCTGCACACTATGTGCTCTTTGAATTATATTTTTGTAACTTATTTATGGCAATATTTTGTTTTGTATGCTGTGTGTGATAAATATTTTCAGGTGTACTGTCGTCTGGAGGAACATTGTTTCATTTGGTTGTATAAACATTCAGTCTGATGACAATAAACTTGAACCTGAACTACAGAATTTATACAGCCTCCGAGTCGGAGAGCACAGAAACAAGAACTTCCACCAACTAAATCTGCACTGAGTATCAAGTACTCAGTTTTACCCCAAATCATTTTATTCGCTCCACATTTTCATCAACTCCCCCCCCCCCCCCCCACCGCTCCACCTGGATTCTATCACTCATCCACACACCAGGGACAAGTTACAATGGCCGATTACTCTACCAAGCTGCACAAGCTGCACATCTTTGGGATGTTGGGGAGTGGGGGAGGGTGGAGGGAAACCGGAGTATACTGAGGGAACCACAAGTTGCAAGGAGAGTGTACAAGCTCAGCTGAATGTGCAGAGTATGGGACTGAACCTGGGTCACTGGACCAGTAGAACAGCAGCACTAGATCACTGCGTCATCCTGCAAAAAGACCTCTGAAAGATCCTGACTGATCTAGAACACCTTCAGCTGGAGTTCACAAACTTTGACAAAAACCTACCTTCAGCAACTCCTGGTCTTCAATTCAATCACCTTGAGGCCCATACACAACCCTCAAAGCATTCTTGACTCTCCTACCCTTTCTACACAGGTTGCACTTTTATTAGTTTTACTGGCTACTACTGGCCTTGTTAACCTTTAGAAAAATGTCAGTTAAGAAGATACCGGAAACATTTCTTATTCAGAATGAGAGATTATTGTAACAGACAGCCAAAGAGCATGGTGGTGATATTAAGCTTTGCTCTTCCCACATCTACTCTTACCTGGTCCAAGTGGGGAAGGTCAACTGCTCTTGTCCAAAAATTCTGCCTCTCCCCCACAACCTCAGCTTTACCAGCTGTCATGTTAAGAGGAATTTCAAGAGATTTAAAATGTTTCTTTAATTTAGTAATTTGTAAAATATTAAAAGTATTGAAAATAATTTAAAACATTTAGAATACCTAAACATTTATGAATAGCTGAAAGCATTGAAATGAAGCTTTAAAAAAAATCATCTTTTGACTGCTTGTTCAATAACACATTGTGAAAGCAGTGGACCCTGTCCCAAGATACAGCTCCCTCTGCTGTCCAGTGACAGAGAGCATTACCACATATTGTGCCATCATTTATTCAGCCTCTATAGAGCTTTGACATTTGACACATGAAGAAATCCAGGAGATAATGCCATTTAAACAGTTGAACATCACAAATGGTTCCATTCGGGTTTAGAAAAAAGGGCAATATTAAAAATTGTTCACACAATAGGAGGTGTAATTTGCTGGAATCATAATGCTGGAGAGCTTTTCAAAGTGTTAGTGCTAATGTTACTAATTTTACCAAATGCCCAGTCTCAGATTAATCATATACTCTATTTAAAAAAGGTCAGCATTTGGATGAACACCACTCACATCATCCCTCAGCATCATTGGCTTTAAATTTATGTATTTCCCAAGTGCCCATCATGCTCTCTGCTTCACTGGGATACAGTGAGACCATTTGACATAGTCTAATTGCCAATCCCTTAAGAATACAAAAATAGCAAGATGCCATAAAAACATTTTTCAAACATCTAATTTTTTTAGTCTTAATTTGACTGATACATAGGGAAAGGACACAGACACCTGTTCCATTGTAGTGAGCATTTCTACCCTCAGATCATATGCTGCATTAATGGTGAAGACTATTAAACACAAAAGTAAGATGTCATAATGGAACAAATCGTCTACGGTATAGTTCCAATGGTGACATGCAAGCCAGATACAATTAAAATATAATAAAAGGTACCGCCTTATCTTTTAATTACAAACAAACTGAGAGAATTGTTTTCAGTTCAGAGGGAGAAGGCAAGCAGTCATGGGTCTTGAAATGAAAGTGCAGTCATCAATAACTATTGGAATCAGACACTTTCTATTGAAGACCTTCTAAGAGCAGAAAGGATCAATTCCAATGGTCTGTAATATAGGCCATGGAGCAAATGCATGGCAGATTTCTCGCTATGAGGGTTTTTAACAAAATCAGTCCCTCAGAGCTCCCTCTGGGTAGAAGCTTGCCAAAAGGGACCTCTTCCAGGATAATTTTAATAGAACTTGACTGCCAATGTGGATTAATTTTGGATTCTTGCTCGTAAATGGTCCAGCTGTTTATTACCTGTTTGCGTGTCAGCAAATCCAAACCCATTAATCTGTTCAGCCATCACCATCAGTTGTCAACACCCAGTTTGATTAAACCCTGGTATTAGAGTTTCGGTTGACATTCTGACACTGCACAGATATTTGATCAGCGAGTGGGTCATAGGGAGTCACCACATTCTATGGATTCATTAAGGCAATAACCAGCTTTTAAGATTGGAGTTATATAAACTAGGCATGCTGTCACAGGAAATGAGAGGACTGAGAAATGATTTCACTGCTTCCTGCTTTTTTTAGGATTCTAAAGGGATTGGATATTGTAGACCATGACAAGTAGTTTCATATCATCCCTGAGGACCAGACAGCATGGTTGGCTACTTGGGAAGTAAATAAATACAAAACCAATATGTGCCATGGGAGATTATGATACTGTTGCTCACTCAAAAATCAATACTTTCGAAATTAAGCATGAGATTAATTTGAGATCTTACAGATGCTAAGAATAGCAATCTTTAGAGTGGCATTTTGCAAAGTACCCTTAGCACTGGGAGTCCCTGCACCTTATATCTGTTGACTATTTTTTCACGAGTTAAAAGACTTTGACTTGGGTGAACAGTTAGTAACTCCATTATCATTATATCATGAGCCTATCCTGTTAGAAGTTGAACTAGATGGACTCTGGTCTTTTTTTGCATTGCATCCTTCATGATATTCCCCAGTGTTGGTGCTGGTCAAGAGGTGACTACCAATAGATCTTAAAACTTAGTTTGAGTCTTTTAAATTCAGTAGAAAAACCTAAAATATTCTGGTGCAAATGAGACAATTTCCATCCTATCTCTTTAAAGTATGTCATGAGCAAATATAATAAGCAGTGAATATTGCCCTTCAATGCCTGAGTACAGAGGAGTGGTACAGTGGTGTTAAAAAGCCACCAGGCACATGGAGTATATACTGTAAATAATTGTGTTCACGTCATTTGAGGTGGGCATCCCAGAAGGAGCCTTGTGCAGTGAGAAACACAATCCAGAAAGCCTCTGTAACTGACACCCTGACCACATGACTTACAGAGGTGTCTCCAATCTCTCTCTGCAATTTGCTGGTGGTGTAAGGAGGTTACATTGGCAGCAACAATAGGAAGATTATTTCATCCACAGCTAGAGAACAGTATGGAGTTCTCTTTGCTTTGTCGTAGAAATTACAGTGGAATCATGGGAAAATGGTCATTGTGAAACTAAATAAGGAGATAGCGCAACGTTCAGTCTGATGATCTAGGCTGACAGAAGGATGGTAAAAGAATTGAACTGAATTGACTTTATTACTTACATCCTTCATATACAGGAGGAGTAAAAATCTTTACATTACATCTCCGTCTAAGTGTGCAATATGCAATTTATAGAAATTTGTAATAAATAGTGTATACAACAGACAGTCAATATAACAATTGTATCGGCATGAATTAATTAGTCTGATGGCCTGGTGGAAGAAGCTGTCCCGGAGCTTGTTGGTCCTGGCTTTTATGTTGTGGTACCGTTTCCCGGATGGTAGCAGTTGGAACACTTTGTGGTTGGGGTGACTCATGTCCCCAATGATCCTTCGGACCCTTTTTACACACCTGTCTTTGTACATGTCCTGAATAGTGGGAAGTTCACATCTACAGATGTGCTGGGCTGTCTGCACCACTCTATGAGGAGTCCTGCGATTGAGGGAAGTACAGTTCCCATGCCAGGTAGTGATGCAGCCAGTCAGGATGCTCTCAGTTGTGCCCCTGTAGAAAGTCCTTAGGACTTGGGAACTCATGTCAAAAGAGGTGCTGTTGTGTTTTTTTCAGCACACAGTTGCTATGTACAGACCACGTGAGGTCCTCGGTGATGTGTATACCAAGAAACTTGAAGCTGTTCACCCTCTCAACCCCAGATCCACTGATGTCATTAGGGGTTGGCCTGTCTCCTTTCCTCCTGTAGTCCACATCCAGCTCCTTTGCTTTTGCGACATTGAGGGAGAGGTTGTTTTCTTGAAACCACTGTGTCAGGGTGATGCAATCAGCAAACTGCTACCCTGAAACTGCTTAAATATACCATCAGTATCAATAGAATCTTGTCTGCAGCTGACTGACATGCTGAGTGTTTCCATCATCTTTCTGTTGTTATTTCAAATTTACATCAACCCTCTAGCACAGACCTGATAGACCAAATTCCTTTATCTTGGATCATTAGGATTGGAACAGGATATTGGAACTGCTAAGGGTAAGTGCAGTGCAGGGCAGCAATAAGGTGCAAGATTATAAAAATGGAGACTGTGAGGTCTAATATCCATCTTATTATACTAGGGATCTATTCCATGGTTTTAAAGCAGTTGGGTAGAAGCTGTTCTTGAGCCCAGTGGTACAGTAGTTGCTTTCAGGTTTTTGCATCTCCTGCCTGATGGAAGAGGGAGAAAAGAGAATGACCATGTGGGTGGGGTCTTTGATTATATTTGCTGCTTTACTGAGGCAGCGAGAAGTACAGACAGAGTCCATGCAGGCGAGGTCCATTCTGATTAAGATTAAGCCACTTGCTTTGGATTCCCAACAAGATGAATCATTTCATTGTGCAATTCCCATCATATCATGATGGGAATTTCCCACCACATTATTTCAACAACTCACCAAATCATAACCTAGCCTTCTATATTCAAGGGACCAGAAGCTACATAAACCTTGTAAATCCTGATATATCCCAGTGGGTCTATGCTACATATTCTGTTCTGGGACATTTTCCGATCGACAAAGCATTTTCAACACGCTCTTGGGCTGAAAGATCATTCTTCCTCCATAGGTCCTATATTTTGCTGTGAACTCCTGATCCTGCCAAGACTCCTTGTGCTTGTCTACCTCAGGTTAAGCATGTTGCATTCAGGGTTGACAGTCTCCATATCTGTAAATTACGACTGAACTGTTGATTTAGCAATGTCTCCTTTTATTATGACAGGTGACCCACCTTGTGATAATAGCTTTTTAATCAGGTTTTAATGCTTAATACTCAAAAGCTAAAGTGATGAGCCTATTTAATATTTAATGGGACATTCCTTCACCTGCCATCACAACATAAAATTCCGAAACTAAAACTCTAAATCTTGGAGAAATTTAAAGTGATGGTATTAAACACTCTAGTGCTACCACTGGAGTAGAACTGCTTACTTTCTACGCGCGTTACTAATCCAATGTCATCATTAATATACTCCCAGAAAAATATCCCTTACTGCTAAGGAGACTGTTCTGGAAACTGTGTCCTGGATAATACATGTCTTTCTAAATTTTTTTTTTGCAAATCAACAGAACAATCCCTGCCAGGACATGATGAATTCTCCAAAAGAATCTGAAAAATTATAGATTAAAACAATTAAACAGCTTGGCAGAGTCACTACTGCAGCTTCAGTGTAGGCCAAAGCCTCTCAGATTACCTCAGAGATTGCTCCTCATGACCCTGGTGGCCTCTCGGATGACAGCAGCCTCTCTCCGCTTCAAGCAGCATATTTTCTTTTGGCTTCTCATTGATTCTAATAGTCTTAATAGAGAAAATAGGCTCTGATGTTCTAGCCAATCAGTCTGCAATCAATCTTTGGGTCTCCCCGGCTGGAGCCAAGTGGCGAGGCTTGGTAAACAGTGAGGAGACGGTAAACAGACCATTGGAGCCTGGAAACTTTAACAGATCTAGTGCTATGTAAGTCTGGGAGAGAGATGACTCTTTTCTGGACACAGCAAACGAGGTACAGTACTGTTGACTCCCTGACTGACAGTCGCATAAAGCAGCACCTTATAATTACACCTACTTACCCCATCTTATGCCAATTTTCCAAGAAATCATTTAAATCCCATTGAGAGTGTCTTTTTTTATTGGCAGGAGAAGTTGGATTTCCTTGTAGAAAGCAATAAAAATGTGCCCATATTTCAATAAAGGACAAGTCAAAAGAGGCAATAACCAAGAGAGTACAATTACTGTGAGCCAACTCTGAACTATGTGCAAATAGGTAACATGGAAGATCTAGATTCACAGAAAATCTGCTGTTGGTAAAGACAGAGAGTGCTTGTGAGAATGATTCTCGGAAGGGCCAGTGTTGTATAGAGCCCCAACAATCAGTTAAGTTTAAAGGTTATTAGCCTAAAACATTAATCCTGTTTCTTCCCCGACAAATGCTGCCTGACCTACTGAATACTTACGCTTTCTTATATTTGCCTACGATGTAGCCCATTTGGCCCAACAGGTCTGTGCAGATTCTCAAGGCAAAGCTTCTAATCACATTCTGTCACACATTTTCCTGTTTCTTATTCCCTCTCATGTACTCATCAACTTCCCACTGATTCTCCCACCTGTGCTATGGGTAATTTACACACACAACTTTATCAACTAGCCCACTTTCTCTGAGATGTGGAAATAAACTGGGGTAGCTGGAGGAAAGCCCACGCCATCCTCTGTAAAGTTCAGATTTTCAGCCATGACAATATTTTGCTTTCAGGGGTGGACAATGCTGCTATACTGGTAAGGGTTAACTAATAAACTGAGGTATGAGGTCCCACTTACTTGGAAAGGAAATCAATTTTGTAACGTGAACTAAGTGACTGGAGACATGCAACTGGTAGATATAAAAGTAGTCTTTTATTCAACAAGATGAGACACTCTCTAGAGGAAGAGGCCAGTTTGACCCAATATTATAGGACACTCTATATGCTAAAGATCAAAGGACAACTCTGTAGTTAAAATGTATCTACAATGCTTCCTTTGAATTAATTATAATTTTCACATCTCCTTCTTCACACTCACACTCCAGACAACCAAAGTGAATGTTAATCAACATTGTCTGGCTTTCAGTTATCTGATGCCCACAGCTCCAGGAAACTATTATCCAGGGCTGCTTTTCAAATTTGATCTACAATCCATGTTCAGGTCTAAAGATTGGTTGTTGAAGTAAATATTTGCTATTTACCCCAATTGCAGAATATGCCCTAATAATTAGGATTTAATTTTAATAAACTAGAAATCAAGGGCTCAAATATATGAATATAATCAGGAAATTTTTGGATTATTGTTAGAAACCCAATTGGGTCATCGAAAGTCCTTTAGAGAAAGAATGCTCAATGCCCATTCTGGTCTATATGTGACAATCCCAGTCTGCGACACTGTGGTTAAGTTTTAAAAGCCCTCTGAAATTATTATTAACAGTTGTCACCGCTTAAATTAAATTGGGATTGACAGTAGGCAAAATAAAAAAAAGTGCACAGCTAATAAAAGGAGTTAAAATGGATTAAATCTTATTTTGGACATGAAAAGACATCCGCCCAAATGGTTAGGTATTGCTTGACACGAGAATGGAATGTTAATTGTTGGAAGAAAGACGGCGTGTCTGGAGAACAGGCGGCGAGTGTGAAAGGTGAATAAATTTCTGAAAGAAATATCTAAAGATAAGAAGTTAAAATTCTGAAGGGCAACTGTATCTATTCATGTGGTGAAATGTCTGAGAACAATAAACAGATAGTGATCCTAATGAGAAAGTGTAAAAGTGATCTATGTGACAACTCATGCTTTATTATTAACCCAATGTACTTATGCTCCAACTGTATATACCAGAAACATACTTACCAAATGTAATTAATCATATTAAAGTATAGCAAACTAATGTTTTAGAAATTCTACCTGTTCTTTCTTACAAACTAATGTAAGAAATCATGGTATTCAGCCTACAAATCTCCAAGTTCTTTACTCAATGCGTTTGTGATAATCTCGTCATGCTGCAGACTTGGGCTGTATTAAAGTGTTCATTAACAAAGGTATTTAATCACACCATTATTTTAGTGAAATTAAAAGGATTTCCCTAAATTCAATAGAAAGCAGGAGGTTTACTCACCTTCCCTGATCTTATACTATTGAATCTCTTCCTGCACCCGATCCAGGTTGTCAGGTTACATCACCTCCAACCCCACTCTGTCTGTGATGTTGTTGGATTTTCTCTTGACCCTGCAGGAGTGCTGTTTCTTTCCTGGCATGCTGCTTTAAAGACAAGCTCCAGTCAGATGAGAAAACTGGGAAGTCCTTTTCGCTATTTTCTTCTAAAAGGGTACACAGAATTCCAATTATTAGACATAATGATTATGTAGTTTAGTCATTTGGTATAATGGGCTGGTAGTGTAGTGCCACCCACAATGGACTTCGAAGTTAGTGGAAACAGGTTCACATCCAGCTGGATCCTTGCACGCTTTACATCCATGATCTGTATTCCTCCATTCCCACTATATTCATGTACCCACCCTAATACCCTTTTAAATGTCACTATCATATCTGCTTTCACCACCACTCCTGGTAGCCTGTTCCAGGCTCCCAGCACTCTGTGTACCAAACTTGCTGAGCTCATCCCCTTTAAATTTACCCCCTCTCACCTTAAATTTACCTCCGCAAGTATTCAACATTTCTACCTTGAGAAAAAGAGATTCTGGCTGTGTATTCTATTGATGCCTTTCACAATTTTATGAACCTCTATCAGGTCTCCCCTCAGCCTCCTAAGTTTCTTTCTCCAAGTTTGTCAAACACCACTTTTTCTCAGTTGAGCCATAGAGCTTTGTGTCTGGTTACTGTTGACAATTCCTTGAATCAAGGAAGGTTCTCAGATAAGACGTGCTAATCTGTTTCATTTTTGGTGACCTAATCACAGCATTTCAAAAAGAGGTTAAAGATATCAGTGAACAATCCAGCCGGTTGATCAGCACAGGTCTTTAGTACTCGGCCAGGTACCCCATCTGGGTCGGATGCTTTCCAGGGGTTCAACCTCCTGAAGAACACTCTCACATTGGCCTCACAGACTGAAATCACACAGGATCATCTGGAGCTGCAGGCGTTTGTGATGGTTCCTCCATGTTTTGACTGTCAAAGTGAGCCTAGAGGGCTTTGAACTCATCTGGAAGCAAAGCCCTGTTGTCACCTGTGTCACTTGATTTTACTTTGTAGTAGGTGATGGCATTCAACCCTGCCATATATAGCTAATAAACTCTTCTTGGGCTACCAGCTGGGTACAGGTATGAATTTTAATAGACATTTCGATGACAAACTCTGCCATCTTCATCAGGGATGATGCCTTGGCACATCTAGGCTATTGTGTTTGTGTAACTAATATCAATTAAATAAAAGCACGCATGCAGGAGATAGCTTTAACTGGTGTATGCAAGAGACGCCAAAACATTCAATTTCCTTTCAAAAACCCATATTCCAAATAAACATGCTTTCACAATAATGGTCCATGCTAACTTCACTATAGTATGAACTGTTCACTATACTAAAGATTCAGTCTTCTGGGTGGCATGTTGTTTCTTTCCAGATAGCGCCTCTGGACCTGTGGAGCAGCATCAAGTTTAGCAGGTGTCTTGTCTAAGACACCATTCTCAGTTGCTGGTGTCATGTTTCTGTCCAATGACTGTAATGTGTCCGACTTGTTGGATGCAATTGATTCAGATGTGATCTTTGGTTGAGCATCATGTATCTGGTCTACATGACGTCTCTGTGATCTCCAACATCCACTGTGTACATCAGTGGTCCAGTTCTGGTAGCTATCCTACAGAGTGCCCACTTGTCTTTTTGGTAATCACGCACTAGGATTTCCTGTGCAATCTCAAAGCTCCTTGCTGATTCACTTGGCAAACATGTGAACTGTTTTTTTCTGCACTTCATAGACCTGGTTTCAGGAGGTTTATGCAAGGTCTCAGATTCCTGCTCATGAACAACTTTGCAGGTGTTTGATTTGTCATCGCAGGAACAGAGTCATTGCTTTTCACCATTCTTGCCAGTCACGATGATGTCATCAAGATAACATTGGGTTCCTGGGATATCTTGGAGCACTTGGTCCATTGCTCTTTACCAAATTGCTGGAGCTGATGCGATGTCAAAGATGAGATGATTATACTGGAACAGTCGCATGTGAGCATTGATTGTGAGGAACTTCCTGTTCGACTCCACGTTCTCCATTTATACTTATACTTTATACTTTATTGTCACCAAGCAATTGGTACCAAAACGTACAATCATCACAGCAATATTTGTCTCTGCACTTCCTGCTCCCTGGATTACAAATATTAAATATTAAAAATAGTTAAAATTAGTAAATATTAAAAATGTAAATTATAAATCATAAATAGAAAATAGAAAAATGAGAAGTAAAGGTAGTGCAAAAAAACTGAGATGCAGGTCCGGATATTTGGAGGGTATGGCCCAGATCCGGGTCAGGATCCGTTCAGCAGTCTTATCACAGTTGGAAAGAAGCTGTTCCCAAATCTGGCCGTACAAGTCTTCAAACTCCTGAGCCTTCTCCCGGAGGGAAGAGGGACGAAAAGTCTGTCAGCTGGGTGGGTCGTGTCCTTAATCATCCTAGCAGCACAGCTCTGACAGCGTGCAGTGTAAAGTGAGTCCACGGACGGAAGATTGGTTTGTGTGATGTGCTGCGCCATGTTCGCGATCTTCTGCAGCTTCTTTCGGTCTTGGACAGGACAACTTCCACACCAGGTTGTGATGCACCCTAGAAGAATGCTTTCTACGGTGCATCTATAAAAATTAGTGAGGGTTTTAGGGGACAGGCCAAACTTCTTTAGTTTTCTCAGGAAGTAAAGGTGCTGGTGGGCCTTTTTGGCAGTGAACTCTGCTTGGTTGGACCAAGTCTAGTCATTGGTGATATTGACCTCGAGGAACTTAAAGCTTTTGACCTGTTCCACTTGCGCACTACCGATGTAAATTGGGTCGTGCGGTCCGCTACTCCTTCTGAAGTTAACAACCAGTTCCTTCGTCTTGCTGACGTTGAGGGATAGGTTATTGTCTTCGCACCATGCCACCAAGTTCTTAATTTCCTCTCTGTACTCAAACTCATCATTACCTGAGATATGGCCTACAATTGTTGTGTCATCAGCAAACTTATATATTGAGTTTGATGGAAACTTGGCTACACAATCATGAGTGTACAGTGAGTACAGCAGATAGGCTTGTGACAAGTTAATCTTTGAAGATCTCTCCCCCTCTGCCAAAGATGAAAAAATGTCTTCTATTCATGGTGGGGATACTGCACAGTACGCAGCACTGGGTTGATGCTCACTTTGAAATCCCCACAGATGCGAACGGCTCCAGCCTTCCCTTCCTTGATCACCGGGACAATGGGCATGGCCCAACTGCTCCCCTCAACCTTGAAGTGAATTCCAGATGCCTCCAAGCTCTGAAGTTCTGTATCCACTTTTGTTCATAGTGCATAAGGCACTGGCCACACTTTATGAAATCTTGGTGTTGCTGCTTCATTCAATTCAATTCTGGCCTTCATGACTTTGAGTTTGCCAATCCCCTTCTCAAAGACCTTCTCATTAGCATTTAACAGCTGCACTACTCTCTAGTTAGTGCTACCATTTGGGCTGCTATTGCCTGCTGATGACACACTGAGAGCTTTGATAGTGTGCCAGCCTGGTTGGATTTTTCTCAACCATTCACATCTGGAAAGTGCTGCAATCTCTAACAATATTGCAATGGTCAAGACCTATTCTAAGGGTAGGTCTCTTTCTGACAGCAGCCTCGTTTGAGTGATTTGACCAAGCATGGTACATGCAAGTTTGTCCCTTAATGCATCAGAAAGTCCATCTCTAAAGTCACAGTACTAGGAAAGTTTGTGTAGTTCTGCAAAATATTCAGAAATGCTTTAATCATTTGACAAGATCCTTTTGTAAAATCTAAATCTCTCAGCTATTACCAGCAGTTTAGGGCTCAAATGATTTTGTAAAATTGTAACAATTTCATTGAATGTCTTGCTTGCTCGATTTTCAGGGGTCACTAAGTTGCGTAAGAGTCTGTACATTCTAGGGCCCATTAACTAAGAAATGTGCAGGTTTTCTTTTGTTCCACCACGTTGTTCATGTTACAATACAGTTCCACCCTCTCGATATATTACTCTCAGCCTTCATTAGCACTATAAAATTTGTCAACTATCCCAAATGAAGCCATCACCATGTTATTTTCACTTTAAATTTGCTAGTTGCATCTTTCACTGTGGACTATGCAGCGTACTCAATCGTCCCTTTATTAGCATCCGTGATGGCCTTCTCTGTACAGTTTAACTCTTTCCTCTTGCTGTTTTGTTCTGTAACTGTGGGTGCAGTTGATCATATTCCCTGACATTCAGGTTTGTCCTCATCGTCAATTTGTTATTTAATATCAATTAAATAAAAGCAAACAAACAGAAGTTGGCTTTAACTGCTGTATTCACATTGCAGCAAGAAAGAGAGGGAGAGAGAGAGAACAATGTGCAGGTGTCCATATGTAGTGCTAAGGGGAGTCATTGCTCTAAAAGAAATAAATTCCTGCATTACATTATATTTATACATCCCCATCATCCATCCCTACTAATTAGTTCTCAACCAATCAGGTTTCAGCTGTCCCACTTCGTTTACAATCAAATTTCAGTTCTTCAGTTCTGTTAAAATTTTTTTTCTCTTGTTTTATTTCAATGGCTTCTTTCACCAGGCTGTCCCAGAAGCCATTGGCACGGCACAGTCGTTTTGTGCTGTCAAAGTCAATCCTATGGTCATTGCAAATGGAATGTTCTGCTACTGCCGATTTCTCTGGGTAATATCGGGTAAACAGATACACCTCCTATGCTCCTCATTGCAGGTTTCCATTGTGCACCCTATCTGGCTGATATTTGCTGTTCCGCATTCACAGGGAATCCTGTAAACACCAGCCGCCCTGAGTCCCAGGTCATCATTGACCCATATAAGCTGTGATTTGAGCTTCCTTACAAGTTTGTGGATGGTATTAATCCGGTATTTCTTCAGCATCCTGGTGAACCTTCCAGAAACTGTGGAAATACAAGGAAGACAAGCGATAGCGACAGGTTCCTCCTCGTGGTTAGGTTTCCTGATTTTTCCGTTGGTCCTTTTAAGAGCAGGATTGATTTCCTTCACCTTGGAGCCATTCTGTGGAGATTCTCTGGGCCTGAAATAGTTTTTGCATGGTTAATCGAAGTAGAAAGAACTGCTCTATGTTGAGATGCGAGATGGTGACCATTATTGTTGAGGTAGTTGATTGGTTGAAGACTAACCAAACAGGAGGAACATATGACGAGGGTACACGTCCCAGACGAGACGTGCCAAGGCATCATCCCTGATGAAGATGGCAGAGATTGTCATCGAAATGCCAGTTAAAATTGATATTTGTACCCAGCTGGAAACCTGAGAAGAGTTTATTCGAGATGTACTGAATGTCCCCCATTTCAGATTATACTGCATTGGCCTTTAGATGTTACTGATTTGTATCTCCCAGTTAGGTTATAGGCATTGTATGCTCTTCTCAGTTGTTTGTACAATTATAAGAGCATATTTAACATGGCCTGCGTAATAGTCCATACAGAGACACAAATTCAAACGTGATGATCTGCGCTGTCTGTGAGAAAGTGTACATTTCCCTGTGGCATGTGGGTATCCCTTGGGGATTCAGGTTTCTTACCAGATGCCAAATTCATGTGGATCGGTAAGTTAATTGGATACTGTAAACTGCCTTCATGTAGGAAGGTTGCAAGGAATTGGAGGAGTGGGAGATTTGATGGAAATGTGATTGGAGAAGGGGTAGAAGTGCAGATGGCAGCTTGATACAACTCAGTTAATCACAGGCTACGTCCTCCCATCATTGAGCACCTCAACAAGGTGCGCTGTCACTAGAAAGCAGTATACATCACCAAGGACCCGATCACCTAGTCCAAGCAAAGTTTTTGCTTCTGACACTGGGCAGAAGGTACAGGAACCTTAGGTCCCACACCACCACGATGAGGAACAGATATTACCCTATAACCAGCAGGCTCCTGAACCAGCGTGGATAACTTCACTGAACTGACTCCACACCCATACACTCACTTTAAATGACCCTAGAATTTATGCTTTCAGTATTCTTCATTTACCTTTTAATTATTTGCATGATTTCTTCTTTTACACCTTGGTTGTTTGTCAGTTTATTATTTATTGTTTTTCATCAATTCTATTGTATTTAGTTTCCTGTAAATGCCTGCAGGAAAATGAATCTCAAGGTAGTGTATGGTGACATACATGTACTTCAATAATAAATTTACCTTGATTTTGATATTTGATCAGTAAGAACACGGTCAGCCTGCTTCTATGCTGTTTACCTTTATGTAGTATCCAGTGAGTAGGTGCAACTGTCTATATTGGAGAAGGGAAAGTATTTCAGCTCATCCCTGAGGCATGGTATCAACCTCTCATTGAAAGCTGATGTGAACATAAAATGGAAAAGTTAATATTCGGCATTTAGTTTACTTCAATTAAATCATCTACTGAAGTTTCCGGGGGAAGAAATGAAGCTATTTACCTTCAAAATAGTCTCAGTTGAGGTAATACTATCCCCATCTCTGGGCTGTTTAGGGTCTGACAGAGGAATAGATTCAATGATTATTCAATATGCCCAGTGACAACTGGACACATTGTGGAACAGGATTATCAGGTGTTAATAGGGTTGTTGCTTACTTGGGTTGTTTAAAAGGTGTGTGATTTAAAAGGTCTCTCTTCACAAATTAAAATAATCTATTCAGTGATTTTGAAATGTATTCAATGCTGGCAAAACTTTTATTACCTCAAGAAAATGAAAGTTTGGTAGAACTTTTCTTTGGACTTCTATAATCAGTATACTGATGGTGGGGGAAGACTTAGATAACAAACCAATGATGAAAGCACGAGCAATCAGGATGGTCCAAAAATGTACACAATGGTACTCCTCAGGTCTTCTTTCTGCCTTTGGTAGATGTGTGGGATCCAAGGTTGGACAAGGAATACAGTCTGGTCTGTTGAAGTGGTCATGGATGTGGTCAAAATGAATAAAGCCAGTTGTGTGAAATTTTCTATTGGCAGATTTAAAGTTTCTGATCCCCACAGGAGAAAGTATTTTTTTTCTTTTGGCTCAAAGTTAAGCAGGCTACGGAATGCCAGAAGCTTTTACATAGCATTTGATTGCATCACTCAGAAATGTCATACAGCTGCTCACACAAAATGAATTAAATAATGTGGTTACTGTTGTCAGTGAGTAAGGTGTAAATCATAGAAACATTTCTGAGAGTGGGTAAGGCATGATTTAAATCCCCTAGGAAATAAATCTCCTTCAATACCTCCATCTGCCTTCAGTCATCTGCCACAAAGTGATACATGCACAAGGTTTGTGTTTTACCCTGCACAACCTTTCACTTAAATAATTACAAACTCATATTCTGCTGTGCTTCAGTCTGCCTCCTTGCTTTTGCAACTTCAGACAGGATTTTGGGCGGTCTGTGAATTTTCTTTGGCACAGTGTCGGGCTCTTCAAAACCAATGGTCATTGCTCACCAACCTGTTGATTTGAGGAATGTCAAGCTAATCTACACTGCTCATAGTCCTACTATAGGTGCCTATTCTGTCATTATGTGGTAAGTCTGACACGATTGTCCTCAAACTCGTGAAAATCTGCAGATGCTGGAAATCCAAGCAACACACACAAAATGCTGGAGGAACTCAGCAGGCCAGGCAGTATCTATGGAAAAGAGTAAACAGTCAATGTTTCAGGCAGAGACCCTTCATCAGGACTAAGAAAAAAATGAGGTCAGAGCAAGAAGGGAGGGGAAGAAGTACAAGGTGGTAGGTGATAGGTGAAATCAGAAGGGAGGGTTGAAGCAAAGAGCTGGGAAGTTGATTGGGGAAAGCGATAAAGGGCAGGAGAAGAGGTAATCAGGTAGGAGAGGTTAGAAGACCATGGAAGAAAGGGAAGGAGGAAGAGCACCAGAGGGTGTTGATAGGCAGGTAAGGAGATAAGGTGGGAGAGGGAAACGGGAATGGGAGGAATTTATCAAAAGTTTAAGAAAATGGTGTTCATGCCATCACGTTGGAGGATACCTAAACGGAATCAGCCACTGGGAGATTCTGCTTTTTTTGACAGATAGAGCATAGATGCTCGGTGAAGCAGTCTCCCAATCTGCATCGGGTCTTACCGACATACAGGAGGCCTCACTGGGAGCACCAGATACAGTAGAAGACCCAAACAGACTCACAGGTGAAGTGTCACCTCTCCTGGAAGGACTGTTTGGGGCCCTGAATGGTAGCGAGGCAGGAGGTGCAGGGGCAGATGTAGCACTTGTTCCGCTCGCAAGAATAAGTGCCAGGAGGGAGATCAGTGGGGAGGGGCGAATGGACAAGGGAGTCACGTAGGGAGTGATCCCTGTGGAAAGCAGTTGGGGGCGGGGAGAGGTAAAGATGTGCTTGGTATTGGGATCCCATTGGAGATGGCAAAAGTTACAGAGAATTACAATATGTGCATGACACAGAGGCTAGTGGGGTGGTAGGTGAGGACAAGAGGAACTCTATCCCTGGTGGGGCAGTGGAAGGAAGGGGTCTTCAAGGTGCTTAGCCCACTGCTGTACTCTTTCTACATTCATGATTGTATTGCTAGGCACAGCCCAAACACCACCTATAAATTCACCAATGCAAATCCTGTTGTTGGCATATCCTCATTTGGCAACAAGGAAGCATGCAGGAGTGGGCTAGGTCGACTGGTTGAGTGGAGTTGCAACAACCACCTTACAGTCAATGTCAGCAAGATCAAGGAATTGATTGTGGACTTCAGAAGGGGGAAGCTGGGGAAAACACACAGCAGTCCTCATTAAGGGGCTATAGCGGTGGAAAGGATGAGCAGCTTCAAGTTCTTTGGCATTAACATTGCCAAGGATCTATCCTGATGAAAGCACAAACAAGGCATGCCAGTGGCTATACCTACTAGAAGTTTGAGGAGTTTTGTTACATTACAGCATGAAAATTTCAGTTGGGAGCATTCTGCTTGGTTGCATCACCATCTAGTATGGAAGCTGCAATTCACAGGATTGACTCAGCCTGACTCAGTGTAGACTCAGCCTGTTCCATCACGAGCACAACCCTCCTCACCACCAAGGATATTTTCATATGGCGGCACATCAGGAAAGCAGCATCCCTCATTAAGGTCCCTCAGCATCTGGAACATGCCCCCTTCTTATTACTGCCATCAGGAGGTGGTGGTACAGGAGCCTGAAGACACACAGTCAGCATTTTAGAAACAGCCTCTTCCCTTCTGCCATCAGACTTCTGAATGGCCCATTAACGCTCTCCTGTTGTTCTTCTTGTAAGTTTTATGTCTTGCACTGCCGCAAAACATCAAATCAGTGATAATAAACCTGATTCTGATTGTTTTGTAGTCAATACCAGAATTAGACCATCCATGCTCACACTATGTCAGGATTGGAGGAGGAGCTTAGGAGACAATGGCGCCTAATGGCAACTCCTTTGCTTGCATCTTCGGAAACAGCTCTATGTCCATCTTTAATATCCTTATTTTTCCCTTTTCAGGGTTCTTTTGGAGACCCTGACCTGGAGTTACACGCTGACTTTGGTTCTTTGTGGGAATGGGACTCGCTCTCGGTGTCTCACGAATGGCCATTATTCGACATGCCAAGAGCTTTGTTCGCCTTCAGAGGTCCAAGATTTCATGGCTCTGGAGACGGGCGGATTGAAGGACTGTTCCTGGCAGGAGATCGGTGAGTTTTGGGACTTGGAAAATCTGTGGCTGTGTGCCCAGAGACCCGAGTTCTTTGGACACACAGCTCAGAAAAAGTGATGCAACCGACTTTCAACATTGTAAATCAACCAGTTGTTTGTTATGTCTCCCCTCTCGCTGTGAAACAGAGACACCTCTTTTCCCTTATTAGGGAGAGACAGAGTCTGTGGTATGTCGAATACCGGGTGAATGAGTAGTCTTTGGGGTACTGCAAGTTGGTATCTTTGTTCTTGCTTTGCTGCATGCTTGAGTGCTTAGTGGTGGGTGCCAATACTTTTTTTGCTGGTGGTGGGGGGGAGAATCGTTGCTTGCTGCCACTTACACTTGGGAGGGAGGGAAGCTGGGGGGGACTTTGGGGTTCTGACATTTAACTGTCATTTATTCTTTGCTGGCACTCTTTTCGTGGACGGTTGCAAAGAAAAAGCATTTCAGGATGTATATTGTATACATTTCTCTGACATTAAATGTATCTTTGAAACTTTTGATTTGAAAGTGTGGTCACTAACTCAACGGTTTACATGAAATAATAGTGCCTAGAATTTTGAGATCAGATGACTCACGGAGGCTGCTGGACTGTGTATTGATGCCACTTTTAAGATCACACACACGCACACCCTCCATCTGTAATCATTTCTGTGACTTACTCAAGACCTTAGTCCTCTCACCAATGCCCTCTCTCAGGACCCTCTCTCTCTGACCTCTGCAAGACTTACATGCTCCCTTAAACCCCTTCCACCTCCATTCCATTGCCATGATTCCTTTCCCTTCCCAATCACCTGTTGACTCTGTGATTCAGTTCCTGACCCATCTGCTGTGGTCCACTTTCCCAAAGACAGAGTTGCAGAGGAAGTTCTAACATGTAAGATACCTTGGATTTGTCTGCAGAAAAGTATCTGGGCCTAGGAATTATTCAGTGAGCCAGTGCATGAGTTCATGAGACCCATACGCTGAAATTTAATACATGACCCCTCTACCTTCATGTCTTGAGCTGAGAAGATCTATAGCCACTCATTCAATTGAAACAGAGCAGCCAACATGTATAAAAAGTCTTCTGAAACAGAACAGACATAAGAGCTATAACTTCTAAACTGCAACGTAGAGCATCACAGCCAAGAGCCTTCTGTGTTGCTAAACAGGTGGCAGAATTAAGCAATCTTTATAAGTGGAGTGGGAACAAGACAGTGCTGGAGCTGCTCTCAGTGTAAGTAATACTTACTGAACTGCACATATCCCTGAACTAATGATGCAAATTAATCTCCATTTCATTGAATGTGCAACTGTTTGAATTTAATGGTCACAGACCATGGCATGCGAGACTAATTTTCAACAGCCCACTCCCCTTTGACGGGCATAAAGAAACAGTTGAGCACTATATTTAAGATCAATAGGCAATTGACTAGACTAACATTGTGCCAGTTTAATCCAGTAGGTTTTAGGGCAATTTAATAATGATTAATAGGACTCTCCAACTTTCAGTCCTGACTTCAATTCATTACTTAATCTCTGAATAATTACTTATTCATTAAGAACTGTCACACTCCAGATATCACAGTTCAAACACCAAAGGTGCACAAAATGAGCACTGCTTATTTGCGATTTTTTTCCCACTAGAGTTAAAATACTATATTGGAGGTCTGTAAATATCTCTTTACAAAATAACATTGGAATGATGACTGACCCAAGGATCTGCTAGACTGGAAACAAATTTGAAGGAATATAAATCTATTATACTGTAGTTTATCATGATATGCAAATATCCCTAAAGAAAATGCCCTCAGGCCAGATTAGCACAGTATTCGTGCTTCACTCCAATCTAAAGCAGTCATAGATTTACAGGTTATGGAAACAGCCTTTTTGGCCAAACTTGTCCATCCTGGTCATGATGTCTACCCAAGCTAGCCCTATTTGATTGCATTTGGCTTACATCTCTTAATGGCTTTTCTATCCACATACCTGTCCAAGTGTATTTTAGATGTAGCAATTGTACCCATCTCGACAATTTCTTCTGGCATATCATTCCATAGATCAACCATCCTTGAGGGATGCTGAAATAGGTCAGGCAGCATTTTTCAAAGCCATATGGAATATGTACCTTGAGGTCATTAGGGACCTCAGAACCAGAATGAGGCAATGTTACGGCTGACACCATGCGGTGTGTTCTGACTGGTATAAGAACAATGCTGAATTATCTTCCTAACTCAGTACAGCAGGATGCAACATATGCTACGTATACCACAGGATAAATATAGAATCTAGAAGAGTACAGCACAGGAACAGGCCCCACAGCCCACAATGTTGCACCGAACTAATTAAGTTAGTAATCAAATGCCAAACTAATCTCTTCTGCTTGTCTAAGGCCTCCAGCGGTCAAAGTTGACCATGGATGCTGCATCCTTGCTGTCTAGATACACAAGCCTGGGCAGTACGATATGGAGAGCAAGCTGTTGTCCATGTAGCAAGCTCCCCCTTTCCAATGTATCTGATGAACCCAAAGGCATGGCAGAGACTGGTACAGTTTGGCACCAGCAGCCTCACAGGAGTTGCCAGTCAGCATTGAACTCAATGTAGGACTGCCTTAGGGACTCCAGCTCCACATTTTTCCCTCTGCCTACACAATGTCTATATCCTTCCATTTCCAACTCATTGATGTTCCTATCTAAGACTCGCTTGATTGCCTCTATCATATTTGCCTCCACCATCACTCCATGCAGCACATTCCAGTCACACTCCACTGTGTCAAAAAATCTGCCCACAAATCTCTCACCTTAAATGCACGCATTCTGGTCATAGACATTTCTACTCAATCTATGCCTCCCATAATTTTATGAATCTGTCATATCTCCCCTCAGCCTCCATCACTTCAGAGAAAACATACCAAGTTTGTCCGACATCTCCTTATAGCAAGTGTCCTCAAATCCAGCCAGCATCCTGGTAAACCTCTTCTGCGCCCTCTCCAAACCACAACACCTTTCCTGTAATGGGTCAACCAGAACTGAATACAATAATACTCCAGGTCCGGCCTAATTAGAATATATAAAGCTGCAACGTAACTTCCCGAACATTATAGTTAAGAATATCACATGCCTTTTTCACAACTCTATGGACCTGTGTAAGCACTTTCATGGAGTTTTGGACTTGGATGCCAAGATCCCTCTGCACATCAAATCTGGTAAGGGTATTGCCATTAGCAATGTACTGTGTCTTTGGAGTTGATTTCCCAAAGTCCACAACTATCCAGTTAAACTCCATCTGCAATTGCTCTGTCCATACTTGCTAGAAGTCTATATTCCCCTGTATCCTTTGCCAGTCTTCCACAACACCAAACATCTTAGTGTTACTTGCACACAAATTAACCCATCCATTTATATAACCATATAACAATTACAGCACGGAAACAGGCCATCTTGGCCCTTCTAGTCCGTGCTGAACATTTACTCTCACCTAGTCCCATCTACCTGCACTCAGCCCATAACCCTCCATTCCTTTCCTGTCCATATACCTATCCACTTTTTTTAAAATGACAAAATCAAACTTGCCTCTACTGGAAGCTCATTTCACACAGCTACCACTCTCTGAGTAAAGAAGTTCCCCCTCGTGTTACCCTTAAACTTTTGCCCCTTAACTCTCAACTCATGTCCCCTTGTTTGAATCTCCCCTACTCTCAATGGAAAAAGCCTATCCATGTCAACTCTATCTACTCCCCTCATAATTTTAAATACCTCTATCAAGTCCCCCCTCAACCTTCTACGCTCCAAAGAATAAAGACGTAACTTGTTCAATCTTTCTCTGTAACTTAGGTGCTGAAACCCAGGTAACATTCCAGTATATCTCCTCTGCACTCTCTCAATTTTGTTGACATCTTTCCTATAATTCGGTGACCAGAACTATACATAATACTCCAAATCTGGCCTCACCAATGCCTTGTACAATTTTAACATTACATCCCAACTCCTATACTCAATGCTCTGATGTATAAAGGCCAGCATACCAAAAGCTTTCTTCAACACCCTATCCACATGAGATTCCACCTTCAGGGAACTATGCACCATTATTCCTAACAACAGGAATTCTGCAGATGCTGGAAATTCAAGCAACACACATCAAAGTTGCTGGTGAACGCAGCAGGCCAAGCAGCATCTGTAGGAAGAGGTGCAGTCGACGTTTCAGGCCGAGACCCTTCGTCAGGACTAACTGAAGGAAGAGTGAGTAAGGGATTTGAAAGTTGGAGGGGGAGGGGGAGATCCAAAATGATAGGTGAAAACAGGAGGGGGAGGGATAGAGCCAAGAGCTGGACAGGTGATAGGCAAAAGGGGATACGAGAGGATCATGGGACAGGAGGTCCGGGAAGAAAGACGGGGGGGGGGGACCCAGAGGATGGGCAAGAGGTATATTCAGAGGGACAGAGGGAGAAAAAAGAGAGTGAGAGAAAGAATGTGTGCATAAAAATAAGTAACAGATGGGGTACGAGGGGGAGGTGGGGCCTTAGCGGAAGTTAGAGAAGTCGATGTTCATGCCATCAGGTTGGAGGCCACCCAGACGGAATATAAGGTGTTGTTCCTCCAACCTGAGTGTGACTTCATCTTTACAGTAGAGGAGGCCGTGGATAGACATGTCAGAATGGGAATGGGATGTGGAATTAAAATGTGTGGCCACTGGGAGGGAGATCCTGCTTTCTCTGGCGGACAGAGCGTAGATGTTCAGCAAAGCGGTCTCCCAGTCTGCGTCGGGTCTCGCCAATATATAAAAGGCCACATCAGGAGCACCGGACTCAGTATATCACCCCAGTCGACTCACAGGTGAAGTGTTGCCTCACCTGGAAGGACTGTTTGGGGCCCTGAATGGTGGTAAGGGAGGAAGTGTAAGGGCATGTGTAGCACTTGTTCCGCTTACACGGATAAGTGCCAGGAGGGAGATCAGTGGGGAGGGATGGGGGAACGAATGGACAAGGGAGTTGTGTAGGGAGCGATCCCTGCGGAATGCAGAGAGAGGGGGGGAGGGAAAGATGTGCTTAGTGGTGGGATCCCGTTGGAGGTGGCGGAAGTTATGGAGAATAATATGTTGGACCCAGAGGCTGGTGGGGTGGTAGGTGAGGACCAGGGGAACCCTATTCCTAGTGGGGTGGCGGGAGGATGGAGTGAGAGCAGATGTACGTGAAATGGGGGAGATGCGTTTAAGAGCAGAGTTGATAGTGGAGGAAGGGAAGCCCCTTTCTTTAAAAAAGGAAGACATCTCCCTCGTCCTAGAATGAAAAGCCTCATCCTGAGAGCAGATGTGGCGGAGACGGAGGAATTGCGAGAAGGGGATGGCATTTTTGCAAGAGACAGGGTGAGAAGAGGAATAGTCCAGATAGCTGTGAGAGTCAGTAGGCTTATAGTAGACATCAGTGGATAAGCTGTCTCCAGAGACAGAGACAGAAAGATCTAGAAAGGGGAGGGAGGTGTCAGAAATGGACCAGGTAAACTTGAGGGCAGGGTGAAAGTTGGAGGCAAAGTTAATAAAGTCAACGAGTTCTGCATGCGTGCAGGAAGCAGCGCCAATGTAGCGAAGGAAAAGTGGGGGATAGATACCAGAATAGGCATGGAACATAGATTGTTCCACAAACCCAACAAAAAGGCAGGCATAGCTAGGACCCATATGGGTGCCCATAGCTACACCTTTAGTTTGGAGGAAGTGGGAGGAGCCAAAGGAGAAATTATTAAGAGTAAGGACTAATTCCATTAGACAGAGCAGAGTGGTGGTAGAGGGGAACTGATTAGGTCTGGAATCCAAAAAGAAGCGTAGAGCTTTGAGACCTTCCTGATGGGGGATGAAAGTATATAAGGACTGGACATCCATGGTGAAAATAAAGCGTTATTCCTAGATCCCTCTGTTCTACTGCATTCTTCAATGCCCTACCATTCACCATGTATGTCCTATTTTGATTAGTCCTACCAAAATGTAGCACCTCACACTTATCAGCATTAAACTCCATCTGCCATCTTTCAGCCCACTCTTCTAAGTGGCCTAAATCTCTCTACAAGCTTGAAAAACCTACTTCATCATCCACAACGCCACCTATCTTAGTATCATCTGTATACTTACTAATCCAATTTACCACCCCATCATCCAGATCATTAATGTATATGACAAAGAACATTGGACCCAGTACAGATCCCTGAAGCACACCACTAGTCACCGGCCTCCAACCTGACAAACAGTTATCCACCACTACTCTCTGGCAACTCCCATCCAGCCAGTTGAATCCATTTTACAACTTCAATATTAATACCTAATGATTGAACCTTCCTAACTAACCTTCCGTGTGGAACCTTGTCAAAGGCCTTACTGAAGTCCATATAGACAACATCCACTGCTTTACCCTCATCAATTTTCCTAGTAACCTCTTCAAAAAATTCAATAAGATTTGTCAAACATGACCTTCCATGCACAAATCCATGTTGACTGTTCCTAATCAGACCCTGTCTATCCAGATAATTATATATATCGTCTCTAAGAGTACTTTCCATTAATTTACCCACCACTGACGTCAAACTCACAGGCCAATAATTGCTAGGTTTACTCTTAGAACCCTTTTTAAACAATGGAATCACATGAGCAGTACGCCAATCCTCTGGCACTATCCCTGTTTCTAATGACATTTGAAATGTTTCTGTCAGAGCCCCTGCTGTTTCTACGCTAACTTATATACTCTATATCACAATCTGAGTATCACTAGTCATGCTCCTCCAGCGAAAATAAATCCAGATTTAGAGAAATGCAAGTGGTGGCAAAGAATTCACCTTGTATTTCTCACTTTTACCAAAAAGACAGGACATTGAGTATGATCTATATTGTTAATCATGTGCAAGTTAAAGAGCAGGGCCAATCGCTAAGGATTTTAGGTGTGGAGCTTCACATCTAAAAGCCTTGCATGGTCTTAAGCCTCAAAGCCTTCAACAAAGCCACCCATTTCACAAGATCGTTGATGCTCACGTACTTGGAAGCAATCAGTGCCTCATCTCTGAATATAACTATAAGCATTCCACACTTTTGAATCTACCTCCATGTATTTTTAAGCAGTGATATATGTCTTTGGAAAGATAGAGCTTTAGGATGATGTTGTCATTTTACATGTTTCAAGGTGAGCTGTAGGCTTTTGTGTGAGGCTTAATTGCATTTCAATCTATTATTAGAGAATGTCATATTTAATGTTTATTCTCTTCTCTAGTATATCCTAGCACTTTACGTGTAGAGGCCACTCAAAAGAATAATGTACATACTTATTAGAAATTCAAATGTAAGCAATGAATTACAATGGGAGATAGAACATGCAAGTAAAAAGGGCAATGGTATAATAGTCATGCTGGATTTCAATATGCAGGTAGATTGGGAAAATCAGGTTGGTGCTAATTTTGGATCCCAAGAGAGAATTTATAGAATGCCTTCAAGATGGCTTTTCAGAGCAGCTTTTGGTTGAGCCCACTAGTGGATCAGCTATTCTGGATTGGGTGCTGTGTAATGAACCATATTTAATTGGGGAATTGAAGGTAAATGAGGCAGTGATCATAATATAGTAGAATTCACCCTGCTATTTCACAGGGAAAAGCTAAAGTCAGATGTATCAGTATTACAGTGCAGTAAAGGAAATTACAAAGGCATGAGGGAGGAACTAACTGAAGTTGATTGGAAGGGGACGCGAGCAGGGATGAAGGCAGAACAGCAATGGCTGGAGTTTCTGCGACAATTTGGAAGGCGCAGGATGGATACACCCGAAAGAAGTAGTATTCTAAAACACACACACAAAAGGCTGGAGAAACTCTGCAGGCCAGGGGGCATTTATGGAAAAAGAGTACAGTCAAAGAAGTATTCTGAAAGCAGGATGACACAACCATGGCTGACAAGGGAAGTCAAAGCTAACATAAAAGCAAAAGAGAGGGCATATAGTAGAGAAAAAGTCAGTGGGAATTTAGAGGATTGAGAAGTTTTTTAAAATGAATGGAAGGCAACTAAAAAAGCCATAAGGAGTGATAAGATAAAATATGAAGATAAGCTAGCCAATAATATCAAAGAAGATACCAATGACGCTAGAGAGGTAATAATGGGGGACAAGGAACTGGCAGACAAACTGAATAAGTAACACACACAAAATGCTGGTGGAATGCAGCAGGCCAGACAACATCCATAGGAAGAAGCACAGTCGATGTTTCGGGCTGAGACCCTTCATCAGGACTGGCCCGAAATGTCGACTGTGCTTCTCCCTATGGATGCTGTCTGGCCTGCTGCATTCCACCAGCATTTTGTGTCTGTTGCTTGAATTTCCAGAATCTGCAGATTTCCTCCTGTTTGCAAAAATGAATAAGTATATTGAACTAGTCTTTACCATGGAAGACAAAGTATGCTGGAAGTTCAAGAGTGTTGGCAGGGCAGAAGTGAGAGCAGTTACTAGGAAGAACATGCTTGGGAAGCTCAAAGGTCTGAAGGTAGTTAAGTCACCTGGACCAGATGGACTACACCTCAGGGTTCTGAAAGAGGTAGCTGAAGAGACTGTAGAGGTAATGTTCTTTCAAGAATCACTAGATTCTGTCATGGTTCTGGAGGACTGGAAAATTGCAAATGTCACTCCACTCTTTAAGAAGGGAGGTTAGCAGAAGAAAGGAAATTATAAGCCAGTTAGCCCGAATTCAGTGGTTGGGAAAATGTTAGTCAATAGTTAAGGATGAGGTTTCGGGGTACTTGGAGGCACATGATAAAATGGCCAAAGTCAGCATGGTTTCCTTAAGGGAAAATCTTGCTTGACAAAACCGTCGGAACTCCTTGAAAAATAACAAGCAGAATAGAGAAAGCTCGTCATTGTGTACTTGGATTTTCAAAAGGCCTTTGTCAAGGTACCAAGTATGAGGCTGCGTAACAAGAGAAGAGCCCATGGTATTACAGAAGATATCATTGGCTGATTGGCCAGAGGCAAAGAGTGGAAATAAAGGAAGCCTTTTCTGATTGGCTGCCAGTGACGAGTAGTGTGCTGCAGGGGTTGTTATTGGGTCTGCTTCTTTTACGTTGAATGTCAATGATTTGGATGACAAAATTGATAATTTTGTGGCCAAGTTTGCTGACGTTACAGATAGGTAGTGTTCAGGAAGCAGAGTGACGAAGGAGGACTTGGACAGATTAGGAGAATAAGCAAAAAAGTGGCAGCTGGAATAGTGTCAGGACGTGTATGGTCATGACCTTGTTAAAAGGAATAAGAATGTAGACAATTTTCTAAATGGGGAGAAAATTCAAAAATCTTAAGTGCAAAGGGTCTTTGGAGTCCTCATGCAGGGTTCCCAACCTTTTTTAAGCCGTGGACCAATACCGTTAAGCAAGGGGTCCATAGAACCCCTGGTCTAATGGTTAACTTGCAGGTTGAGTTGGTGGTGAGGAAGACAAATGCAATGCTAGCATTCATTTGGAGAGAACTAGAATATTAAAAAAAAAACAAGAATGTAAGGCAGAGGCTTCATAAGACACTCATGGGGCCTCACTTAGAGTATTGTGAAGAGTTTTTGGTCCCTTACCTAAGAAAGGATATGCTGATATTGGAAAGGGTTCAAAGGAAGTTCACAAAACTGATTTTGGAATTGAAAGGCTTCGTCATACGAGAGGTGTTTGATGGCTCTGTGCCTGTACTTGCTGGAATTTAGAAGAATGAAGAGGGATCTGATTGAAACCTACCGACTGTTGAAAGGCCTAGACAGAGTGTATGTGGAGAGGATGTTTCCTGTAGTAGGGGAGCCTATGACCAGAGGGCATAACCTCAGAACAGAGGGATATCCATTTATACCAGCGACGAGTGTGATGAATCTGGGGAATTCATAGCCACAGGGAGCTGTGGAGGTCAGGTCATTAAGTACATTTCAGGTGGACCTTGATAGATTCTTGCTGTCAGGGCATGCATGAAAGGCTACGGGAGAGAAGACGGGAAAATCAGACTGAAAGGGAAATGGATCAGGCATGATCAAATGGTGGAGCAGATTCAATGGGCTGAATGGCCTAATTCTGTTCCAATGTCTTATGGTCTAAATACAACGTGATTTTTGTATTCTTAAATTCCTTTAGAAACGATCATTCTGAACAATTCATATTACTACAACACATTAAAAATACCGTATGAAAGATCTACTTGCAAATCAAAAAGTGTGCAGTAAAATACCATAAAGGTTTGGACTTTAATTCTAGAACCCACTCCTTCAAATTTTGCATTGAGATTCTTGGACATCAGCAAGGACCTCAAAGAGAGCCAGCTTGCTGTAATAAGGAGATGCCTTCGCTATTTCCCCCATTCTAAAAAAAAATGCAGTCCCCGTGGCACACTCTTCAGATTCCTACTCAATTCTGAAATATGATCATTCCTCAAAATAAAAAGCAAACCAATGGCTTGGAGCAACTTCTAGATAAGCATCTAACTTATGGATATGCAGCTATTCTGAAATTATGACACTGAAGGCAACCATGTGAATCCAAACAGGAAAAGTTTTGTACTTTATTTTCCCAAAGTGACAATCAGCAAAGATGGGCAGCAGGGAGAGCTGTCTGCTGCTTTTGCAAGATCCCAATACATGGGCCTGTGACATGCAGATGCTGCTGGTATCATTATTGTGTAGATGATAACATATAGATAACAGGTTTAATCCTATGTTCTTACCCACAAATTTCAAAAACAGTCCGAAATTATTGCTTCCCTTGACCCGGCATTGTATGTATTCATGTCCACGGACACTTAAAAATCAAGGAGTGAATGATATGATCAGTTATAAAAAATTTGGATGACTTTAGGTCAAATTAATCAAACTGTAAAGACTGAGGCCTTTTTGACTACATTAATTGCTAAGATTGAGGCCAAGGCTCATGACCTTTTTAAAACTGTGTTCAAATACTTGAAAGGTAGCTATGATGTATAGCTCCCCAGCATTGAGAATAACTACCCAATGTCATCAGTTGAATCTCAGTCTTTAATGGGCTTTTGCTTTGAAGGTATGTTAGAGCCATCAAAACAAATTCTAGACTGATGGAAAACATCTTCTAAATAATTCCACATTTATATTGAAGAAAATTCCACACAAGGAGTCATATCTGATGATTTTCCCATGAAAATTGTCAACCAGCATCCTTAATGTTGTCACTGAAACAAGTGTTACAATGGGAGTGGATATAAAAACAGACTATAAAATGTATGTGCTTCAGGATTCAAAACCATGGTTGGAGCAGACATGTCCTTGCTGGTGTTACACGATTAGCTTCTTATAGTCATACTAAGTCAAGAGTTAAGAGACCAGTGCAGAGCCTCAGTAACTAATCGTCCACAAACCTTATACACTTAAGTTAGATCATCACTTGTTGTTGAGACTTTGCAGCTAGTCATAATCACATGGCTCTTCTGTACAATCAGGATGAACAGTTGACCCTTCGAGGAGAAGGAAGCTGCAGCTTATTGGGCTACTTGATTCTGGCAAAATGGTGGATTATGTAACCCTTCTGAGAGTGATATTTGCCTGTCTGCAATTAATTCAGTGTTCATTTTAATTCAATGAAAACCAGGTCTGACAAACTTCCTCACATCTGCCTCTCTGAGAAGCAGCAAGCAGATGAGCAAAATCACTATAACTTAGAGATATTTGCAAAGGAACTGACTTTATCCAGAATCTAATGAATACATACAATCCTCAATACCAGCACAACACGAACAAAAAAGGCAACAGTAACAACAGCATGAAAAATAATAAAATTTAACTCTCAAATATTGCAATCTGGTCTGGGAGGACCATATTAAAGTTTCTTTCCTGGTGTAGCTGTGTTTATTAATTTCTTGAATCAATCTCTGGCCAGATAAATTCAGGGAGACCAATTTTTACAGGCGTCACTATAGCTATAGGAGCTCCAGGAACAGCTTGATATTTCTGTGCATTTATTTCATTGGGAACAAGCTCTTAAGAGTCAGCCCATGTCACTAAGCACAGCTTTTTGTCAAAAGATATGCCACTAGTCAGGTGCATGGAGGTTTAAATGTAGGAGTGTTGGTCAATGGCGAGATGAGATTAAGTGGGTAAATAAAGATATGCATTTTATTATCAAGTTCCATAAGTGGCCTGAGTTTGTTTAGTCTTTCTTTCTGGGATCTACAATCCCTCCTGGTCACCCCCAATAACTTGCAGGTTGCTCAAAGTGAAGACAGTTCCTCAGCAGCTAGTGACTAATAGCTACCAAAATTATGGTCACATTGTCAGCAGATCCCCGGCGCACGGCCTCATTCGCTAATCTGTTACAGGCGGTTTCAAATCGCACGTCCTGTGAAGTTTTCCCAGTCCTTGCTGTCAGGGTCTCATCCTGTGGATCAACATAAAGACCGTGTCAATGAGGATAGAGTTTAAAACACAGCTGAGCCATCTCAGACAAAACATCAACTAAAACAAGAGTTTTGGAGGAGACTATTGAGCTTGGAGCTAAACGCTAGAATCTTGTAATCTTAGGGATTTCCTCACATCTTCTTCAAGATGTCGCCGCTGAATAGGTAAATCACAAGGCAGAAATAAAACAAAGCAGTGATAAATGGGACTTTTAAAAAATCCCAAACATTTAAAGCACAACAGCTCAAGCTGAACTTATTAAAAGACATGGCTTCCTGAAATTTAGAAGGGTAACATAAATAATGTTACAAACTGAGTGAACAGACAGAAATAAAAGCAAGGGATGAATAGAAAGTTTATTATTTTAAAATAGGGTATGTTTCATTTGATATTTTTCTATGAAGAGTAACCCACCAGCTCGAGTGCACCATCCCCTGGTATTTGCATGAACTGTCAGATGGTTGATCCAGATCTAAATTGAGGTGCCAATATTTGTACCAAACTGAATCACTTTATCCAGGATCTGAACAAAACACATGGACCTCAACACCACGAGAACAGGAACAAACAGCACAAAAATCAAAATATTCAACACAATATCACTTTACAATCCTTGACTGAGGACTCCAAAGAACACCAGGCATCAAGCGTTAAGATAAGCTTGTGGATTACTAGCCTATTTCTGTCTCAAATTTTGGTACATCTAAAATGTTTTGTAACATACAGGTGGTTAGCTCTTAATACTAAAGACCCCAGGTAATGATTTGCTCACCTGTCATGACTGCTGTCATTTGCAAATATTACAGCAGTGAAAATTACTTTCTGCTGAAGTGAGTAAGTAGGAGGAAGCAAACTGCATGTTGAGGGTATTTCCTTTCCACTGATGTCGATGGAATACTGAATACTCACTCACTAATAAAGACCTATTTTGGCCCTTGCAGATCAATGTGTATTTTTTCAGTAACAATCAGCACATTTAACACTCTTATTTGTACATTTTAATATTACTCATTTTCCCTCCTAATCTTGACCTCCAATGTCAGCAATACCCAGTCAAGTATCAATGGACAAAGTGTTACAAAGTGGAAGCCAGGTATAAAGCTACTGCAAACTTTTCCTTTATGATGTTTTTATGCAGGATTTTGAGGGATTTGGAGAAGTGCAAGAAAGCAGCACTGAGGTAGGTTATTCAGCCACGATCATCTTAAATGATTGAGCATTTTCTCACTGTTTCTTGCTTTCTTGCACAGTAGAAGGAGGATTGATGGGGGTAGTTGAGAGAGACATGATGCTAAGTCACAATGATGTAGTGGTGCCCAAAACTGCTAGATCGGGGGTAACACTGTTATCTAAGAGCAGAGAATGTGATAGGTTAAGCAATGCATCCTACATATAATAAAAAACAAATGTTCTGCACGAGAAACATTTCCAAACTTCACCCGAAAGAATTCACAAGGAACAAACTGATTTGCAGCCAGAAAACTACCTCAAGTATTGCTGCAACAAAGAGGATGGCTTCTTCTGGGGAGAAGGCTTTGAATAATCCATCGCAAGCCAGGAGAATAAACCTGGAAGGAAGATAGGACATCACGCAAATTATCAGTGTAGCAAAGAATAGAGCCAGAAATTCTGTGCAAGTCACAACCTGGCCCTGACATCATAAGGAATTTGGACATACATATTTTCATAAAACATTTTGTCCTTTCACTGCTTCGTGCCTCCAATGATAGAGATTGTGATATCATTACTGAAAGTATTCCAGAAAGGCCACTACTGCTGATAAATATATTTTGCACAATTAAGTTACATACACTTAACATCAACACCAAAACAATGCAGTTACATTCAGGAAGCCAATGACTAGAAAGAGAGACACATGGGCAAATCAACATCCATTTCTGATGAGGAACCACACCCTTAACACTCCACAGCATAGCTATTTCCCAACCCTTCTCCTGTGTCATTTGAAGTAATATTTCCTCAATAAGAAATCTCATCAATCTGAAACATCAACAGCTACTATCGCAGCTCAGTGAGATGTTATATTACAGTGCCTTGCCAGCAGGTGAGCAAGTCCCATATTTACTCTTTAATGCTAAAGTCAATTGAATGAGCAACAGAATTAGCCATTTGTCAAGGCTGTCACTACCTATCAAATACTGTCAGAAGGAAGTGCACAACAATTTGATGAACATAACAGGGTGAGGAAATGCGGGTCTCTGCTTCACATGCAACTGAGTATCAGTCATAGTTTACAAAGGAAAAATCAGAAAAGGAAGAATACTTAAGAATAAACTTCTGGAATACCTTTTGCTTTTGCTCTTCTTGAAGGTTGTGATTCTTATCAATATGCCAGTACTTAGGAATACTCTTCAAGTGTGAACCCAGACAATGAGTATGCACAGAATATTCTGCACTTAAAAGGCATATGACTAAGCTTTATCTAAAGGTCACACGCCATGCATAGGATATAGAATTGGAGTGATCTTGGCACCATGAATTCATTGTAAGCTGTGAAAGAATTCACCAAAACGAGACCATTTCCAGGTACCACCAGAGGAACAATAACTGCTATCAAAATCCATCTGGTTCACCTTGACCCTTCAGGAAAAGGAACATGCTAGTCCTTTCTAGAATGGGAATTCAGACCCAGAATACAAACATGAAGCTCATGCTTCAAAGTGGCATAATAGGGCACTTAGTGTATTATCTTAAAAATGTTTCACATAGTTACAAGGGAAAATATGTTAAAGCTGGCTGCGCCAGAGTTATGTGCATCTTCTGGAGATTTTCTTTTCAAGACCATTACATTCTCTTTCCAATATTTTTATTAGTAATTTTACATATAAGATTACAGAGTACAAGAAAAAAATGTCAATATATCATACTAAATCGCATATAAAGACTCCTCACCATATATTCATACAGATTAATTCGTAACATTGCAATATAGTAATTTTATTATACAAAAAAATCTAACCCATCACCAAGACCAAAGGTGATTAGTAAAGAAAAAAAAGGAAAAACAGATTATTAGTCATTATCTGTGCTTTAACAGCAAATCAAAGGTTTTGAAAATAATTCAAAAAAGGTCCCCACAATGTTTGAAAGTCTTGGCTAGATTCAGAGATTGAACATCGAATCTTCTCTAAATTTAAACATGATATCACATCACGTAACCATTGAGCATGAATAGGAGCGGCCACATCTTTCTACTTAAGCAGGAGCATCCTTCTGGCCATAAGAGAAATAAAGACCATTACATTCTACAGTAAAAATAACTGCATGAACTCAGACAAATAACCTTGCTTCCTTGCTTATCTCTTCATGGCCCCAAATGAAATCAACTGTATTCTTTTTCCTGCAGTACTGGCCAGCTAATTCATGCTGGATCAGGTATTGGACCTTCCCCACATAATTCTAACATACCAATCTAATGTTCAAAGGTTAATTTATTAACAAAGTAAACAACTCTGAAATTCTTCTTCTCCAGGTAGCCATGAAACCAAGAAAAGAAAGGCAGCATAATCAAACCTCCCAAAATCCCACCTTCCACACAAAAAAAACGAACAAAAACAGAACAGGCTTATTCACCCACAAATCCCCCTCCCACACAAAAAAAGGACAGATCGGGTGAAAAACACAGAATATAAGAACCTATAAGAGCAGGGAAAAAGGTCTACAGGTCCAAGTCAACATCCAAAACACAGACTCTCCAGGCATATTGGCAGGCTTTCCCTTCTCCAGCACACGGCCATCAAAGACACAAAATACTCTGCAGATGCTGGGGTCAAAGCACCACCACAACACGCTGGAGGAACTCAGCAGGTCGGGCAGCATCCGTGGAAACGATGAGTCGACGTTTTGGGCCGGAACCCTTCGTCAGGACTGTAGGGGGAAGGGGGCAGAGGCCCTATAAAGAAGGTGGGGGGAGGGTGGGAAGGAGAAGGCTGGTAGGTTCCAGGTGAAAAACCAGTAAGGGGAAAGATAAAGGGATGGGGGAAGGGAAGCAGGGAGGTGATAGGTAGGAAAGGTGAAGAAAGAGAATAGAGGAAAACATAATGGGTCATAGAGGGAGGCGGAACCATGAGGGAGGTGATAGGCAGCTGGGGGAGGGGACAGAGTGACGTTGGGATAGGGGAAGGGAGGGGGAGGGAATTACTGGAAGTTGGAGAATTCTATGTTCATACCAAGGAGCTGGAGACTACCTGGACAGTATATGAGGTGTTGCTCCTCCAGCCTGAGTTTAGCCTCATCATGGCAGTAGAGGAGGCCATGTATGGACATATCTGAATGGGAGTGGGAAGCAGAGTTGAAGTGGGTGGCAACTGGGAGATCCTGTCTGTTGTGGTGGACGGAGCGGAACACCTCATATACCGTCTAGGTAGTCTCCAGCCCCTTGGTATGAACATAGAATTCTCCAGCTTCTGGTAATTCCCTCCCCCTATCCCTATGTCACTCTGCCCCCTCCCCCAGCTGCCTATCACCTCCCTCATGGTTCCGCCTCCTTCTACTACCCATTTTTTTCCCTATTCCTTCTTCAACTTTCCTGCCTATCACCTCTCTGCTTCCCCTCCCCCACCCCTTTATCTTTCCCCTTACTGGTTTTTCACCTGGAACCTACCAGCCTTCTCCTTCCCACCCTCCCCCCACCTTCTTTATAGGGCCTCTGCCCCTTCCCTCTACAGTCCTGACGAAGGGTTCTGGCCCGAAACGTTGACTGATCATTTCCACGGATGCTGCCCGACCTGCTGAGTTCTTCCAGCGTGCTCAGAGCGACCAAAGGACAGGCAACTGGTGCTTTCTTCAGCCTTCCCACCCATCTCGATGCTTCAATCTCCTTCCTCGCTTTAATCAGCAAACAATGGAAGCTTTAATCAGTGAAATGGAATCAAACATCCACTTGCACCCCATCCAGCAGCCTGCCCGCTACTAGGTTTGCACACACTGCACCATCTCCCGGAATCCTCTTGAGAGATTGCAGAGCGCTGAAGCACCCAAGCAATCTCCAAACTTCCATATTTGCCTCGATGTTTCAATCTCCCTTATCACTTTAATCGGTGAATAATGGAAGCTTTAATTAGCAAAATAGAGATGAACATTGGCTCACTCACTATCCCGCAGCCTGCCCGCCATGAGGTTTGCTCAAGCTGCCTCTGCCTCCCGAATCTTATCAGAGACTGCAGAGTGCTGGATCACCGAACGATCTCCAAACAGCAAATCACTGGCTCCAAGAGTTCCAGAATCACATTCAAGATGACAAATAAAAGCAAAGGACATAGAATTGAAACTTATGGTTACATGATCTATCCAGAAGATGTCAACTGAAGGAGTGTTGTACACAGGCACCATCTTGACCGGAAGCTTGAATCTGATAAAGTTTTAAGATAATGTAGAATTTTTAAAAAAATGCTGGCAAAGCTCTCCTCTACAAGATATCCTTGCTTTTTGACTTCCATGTAGAATGCAGATTCCACATCTAACATATTACACTGGTTCTGTGAACGAAGCTTAGAAATAACTATTCATTCTCTCTTTGAAAAGGTCATGTAGGCTGGAATGGACTGCTTCGTTATCAGAGGGATGGCAGACAGAACAGACAAACATGGATTGATGAGTAAGTGACCATATTCTTAACCCAACTCCTGCTAAACAAAAACATTCACCGAAATACCTAAGAAAAGACTGGCCAAGGGCACTTCATGAGGAATATCTGAGGTAAAAAAAACAGCCTGCAATGATCGTGAATGCGTTCACTGTGCCAAGCACGATACTAGCTTATGACAAATTGAAATCTAGCTTTTCTAAGATCTCTTCGTGTCATCCTGTGTAGTGATGTCAAGGACTGAACCTGTCTCATACCTCTGGCATTCAGCTCTTGTCAATGTTTGAATCAAAGATGTACTGACATCCAGTGGTGAGTTATCTCTGAAAAATTCAAACAAAATATCCAACACCATATGTTGTGCATAGATACCACAGATGATAACTCCATCAGTTTATTGATGATAGATGGAGGTTAGAAGGCAGTAATTGGCCAGGTTAAACTAAATGCCGTGGTGGATGTGTCTGAGGAATATTTTACATTTCTGCATGCATGCCAATGTCATATCTGTACTGGAGGAGCTCGGTAGAAGGTGAAAAGTTGCCACTGGTTCTGGTACACAAGAACTAGAGCCAAGATATTGCCAGGACACTGAATAATCACCATTACTCAAGAGACCCATTACAGAGCACAGAAGAGGAAAAATACTTCCAGCCAACACTGGTCGAGAAGTAAACTTCACCATTAGCCTCCTCCTAGCAAAGATGCCTGTGCACAGATCATTTGATTTGCTCCATGTAACTCAAAAAATAGCAGTACTTGCAATTCACCCCGGGTATTCTTTTCCCTCTGAACGATCTGATAATACATTTTTAACCAGCACCAGTGAATTTAGCAACAAATTGCTCTGAGCAAGTAAGAGATTCCCAAACCAAACTCTGCAGCAAGTATGAGAGGACATAGTAAATCTAGGTCTCAAGTTGTGCCAGAAGGGTAGTCCAATCCAACAAAAACAGAACATCACAAAAGTAGAGAGACTCAAGCCATCAGTTTGCAGTAACTATTTTGCGTGAAACTCATTTGATAATGGTCCCTTTCTATTGTCAACAATGTCATTTTATCAATTTCATTAACTTTATTAACTTCACTTGTCCACGCTTCGCTTTTTAGAAATCACCTTACACATGAAATATTAAATTCTGTAATTATGCATTTCAATATATACCCAGTTTTAGTCTTAATAGGTGCTTACATAAAATCCTTTATAGAGAATTAATTTGTTACATTTAAAATGTGCTAAAGTTGATTGCATTGCCACATTATTCTGCTTGGCAGATCTAAATCAGATTAAGCAATTTATCTCAGATCACTGAATCACTGCTATGTCTAAGGATGAAAGGCAGGGCCCACATTAGACATTCTATCAGTCTGATAGACTGCGATAAGAAAATATTCTGTTTTATAATCAGCAATGTCACTTTGTAGCTGAAGTCTGCCCTTTACAAACCTTAAATTCACCATGATGGACACAATTGCACATCCCTGGATACATTTCAATATTTATAACACCAATTCAAACCACCAAATGTATAGCCTTGATTAATCTCCAACATTAATCTCCCAGACCAGAAAAAATATGTACAATGAATTCCAGTTAATTGGGACACATCATGATGGGTACATTTTGACCCAATTAAATAGCAGCCCCAAATAGCCAAAGATTAATGGAAATAGTTAAACGGCATAAAAAGACAAACTATCATTTAACTGAGTAACAGATTATGTATTTAAATGAAATACACAACACTACCAATACTACTACAGTACTACAAACCAGAGAAAATCTGCAGACGCTGGAAATCCAAGCAACACATACAAAACGCTGGAGGAACTCAGCATTTATGGAAAAGAGTATGGTCGACGTTTCAGGCCGAGACCCTTCATCAGGACTGACAAAATCTGTTCAGACACCTACTGCAGATAACGGACTGCATTCATACTGTGTCGATGATTGCATCCTCCAAATTTTTATTCTCCTTGTAACATTTAAGATGATTGTTGATACCTTCAAATTCTTTGTAGTTTCTAACTTGAAGTAGTGAAAGCCTTTCATTTTCATTCCCGGATATTTTTGGCATAGCCAAGCCTGAATGCTTGAAACCACGGTGAGCAAAACAGTTCTAAATTGACTGAGTGATAACTTCTCACCAACCATCAGTGACAAAAATCACTGCTTTTTGAAAAGAAATGCACACAACTGACACTATTTAAAAACTGTTCGCTAAAAGCACAGTATAGTGTCTAACAGCCATGCACGTGCACACAACAGATGCTAGTTAGAAACTATTACACAACAGTCTCCTGTCCCAATCAAGCAGCATAGTGTCTCAAATAAACAAAAGGACTCCTGGCTATTTTCTCGATTAGTTTCTGTTCTTTAAGAGTTGTCCTAAATAAGCGGCTGCCCCAATTAAGCGGAATTCACTATATTAAGAAATGAAAGAAGTAATCACACCCAAACAGCAGGCTTAAGATAGATGGGTGAGCACCAATAAAAGTACAGGGAGTAAAGCATTCAGTGCAGGGTTCCACTGTTGCCATTCCTCTCAGCAACAAGTATATCCCTTTGGATACTGCTCTGAAGGGCCGGTGGAGGAGGGAGGGGGGATGACAGCAGGCAACCCAGTGCACTGAGGCTCAGCAGGGAAGGGTAAAGTCAGGCAGAGCATTAGCGATAGGAGGCTTTATAAGGAGATGGACAAGAGATTCTGTGCTCATGAAAGAGAAGCTAGGATGGTGTGTTGCTTTCCAGGGTGTCTAAGGGGTGAAGGGGGCAAGGGTGAGCAGCTAGAAGTTGTGGTGTACATTGGCAACAATGACATAGGTAGAAAGGAGAAAGAGGCCCATCACAGTGAGTAATTATGAGAGAGGGTGAATAGCAGGATCTCCAAGACAGTACTGCCTGGATTACTGCCGGTGCCACGTGCCAGTCAAGGGCAGGAACAGGATAATAGTACAGATGAATAAGTGGCTGAGGAACTAGTGCAAAGGGCATGGTTTCAGATTCTTGGATCTTTGGAAACTTTTCTGGGACACAGGTGACCTGTACAAGAGGGATGGGTTGCATCTGATCTGGAGGGGAACTAACATCCTGGCTGGGAGGTTTCTTAGCGCTATTAAAGAGGGTTTAATCTAGTTTGGCAAGGCGATGGGAACCAGAACAATGGGTCAGAAAGTGGAGGGATGGAGAGGAAAGTAGGTGTTCAAGGTAATTATTAAAGTTCATGTATGTCACCATATGCAACCTTGAGATTCATTTTCTTGTAGGTGCACTCAATAAATCCATAATAGAATCAATGAAAGACCACACCAACTTGGGGGTTCAACCAATGTCTACCTGTATGCAGGTAGGACAGCCAAATGATCACATTTACTGAAATGCGATCTGGGCATGGAATGGTAGGCATTCCTTACCTTAGCATAACAGTCATCTAGTGTGTTGGGACCTGTGGTGCTATAAGTTGTACGCTGATGTAATACGGCATGGTTTTCTTCAAACAAGCCTGGTTAAAGTCCCCAACTATGATTTGAACTACATCGGGATGGCCTGTTTCTTGTTTGATGACGGCATTATGCAGTATCTCAAGTGCCTGATAACAGTTGGCCACTGATGGTATGAAAACTACAGTCAGAATTATGAGCAACACACATCAAAGTTGCTGGTGAACGTAGCAAGCCAGGCAGCATCTCTAGGAAGAGGTACAGTCGACGTTTCAGGCCGAGTCCCTTCGTCGGGTCTTGGCCTGAAACGTCGACTGTACCTCTTCCTAGAGATGCTGCCTGGCCTGCTGTGTTCACCAGCAACTTTGATGTGTGTTGCTTGAATTTCCAGCATCTGCAGAATTCCTGTTGTTTGAGTAAGGATTATGAAGGAGGATTCCCCAGGAATGAACAAATGAACAGCATTTGACCATGAGGTGCTTAAGGTCAGGGTAACACGAGAATGCCACCACATCGGAGCACCACTGAGAATTTAACATCATTCAATTCTTAGGCATCAATATCGAAGTAGTAAAATGGATTCAGCAGTGGCTGGATGGCAGGCGCCAGAGAGTAGTGGTGGATAACTGTGTGTCAGATTGGAGGACGGTGTCTAGTGGTGTGCCTCAGGGATCTGTACTGAGTCCAATGTTGTTTATCATATATATTAATGATCTGGATGATGGGATGGTAAATTGGATTAGTAAGTATGCAGATGATACGAAGAGAGGTGGCAGTTGTGGGTAATGAGCAACACACATCAAAGTTGCTGGTGAACGCAGCAGGCCAAGCAGCATCTCTAGGAAGAGGTACAGTCGACGTTTCAGGCCGAGACCCTTCGTCAGGACTAACTGAAGGAAGAGTGAGTAGGGGATTTGAAAGTTGGAGGGGCAGGGGGAGATCCAAAATGATAGGAGAAGACAGGAGGGGGAGGGATGGAGCTAAGAGCTGGACAGGTGATTGGCAAAGGGGATATGAGAGGATCATGGGACAGGAGGCCCGGGGAGAAAGACGGGGGGGAGGGGGAACCAGAGGATGGACAAGGGGTATATTCAGAGGGACAGAGGGAGAAAAAGGAGAGTGAGAGAAAGAATGTGTGTATAAAAACAAATAACGGATGGGGTACGAGGGGGAGCTGGGGCATTAGCGGAAGTTAGAGAAGTCAATGTGAAGTAGGTTTTCAAAGCTGGCAGAGAGATTCAGACCACTTAGAGGAGTGGGATAAAAGATGACAGATGGAGTTTAATGCTGATAAATGTGAGGTGCTACATTTCGGTAGGACCCATCAAAACAGGACATACATGGTAAATGGTAGGGCATTGAAGAATGCAGTAGAACAGAGTGATCTAGGAATAATGGTGCATAGTTCCCTGAAGGTGGAATCTCATGTGGATAGGGTGGTGAAGAAAGCTTTTGGTATGCTGGCCTTTATAAATCAGAGCATTGAGTATAGGAGTTGGGATGTAATGTTAAAATTGTACAAGGCATTGGTGAGGCCAAATTTGGAGTATTATGTATAGTTCTGGTCACCGAATTATAGGAAAGATGTCAACAAAATTGAGAGAGTACAGAGGAGATTTACTAGAATGTTACCTGGGTTTCAGCACCTAAGTTAAAGAGAAAGGTTGAACAAGTTAGGTCTTTTTTCTTTGGAGCGTAGAAGGTTGAGGGGAGACTTGATAGAGGTATTTAAAATTATGAGGGGGATAGATAGAGTTGACGTGGATAGGCTTTTTCCATTGACAGCAGGGGATATTCAAACAAGAGGACATGAGTTGAGAGTTAAAGGGCAAAAGTTTAGGGGTAACATGAGGGGGAACTTCTTTACTCGGAGAGTGGCAGCTGTGTGGAACGAGCTTCCTGCAGAACTGGTTGAGGCTGGTTCGATGTCGTCATTTAAAGTTAAATTGGATAGATATATGGACAGGAAAGAAATGGAGGGTTATGGGCTGAGTGCAGGTCGGTGGGACTAGGTGAGAGTAAGAGTTCGGCACAGACTAGAAGGGCCGAGATGGCCTGTTTCCGTGCTGTAATTGTTATACGGTTATAAAGCACACAACTCCACCTTTTGCCCTTTCTAAACCAGCAGTTCGGTCCATATGGAAAAATCGAAAGCTTTCAAGTCTGATCGCCATATCTGACGTGCTGGAAGTAAGCCACGTCTCATTCAAACACAGAGCACAACAATCCCTCATTTCCCTCCAACAAAAATCTTGCCCTCAGGTCCTCAATTTTGTCTCCAATGACTGCATATTTGTTAACAAAATGCTGGGTAGAGGGGTCCTCATCCCTTTGCATTTCAGCCTGGCTTGGAATTCCCTCCTATCTCGCTTCATTCCATGGCAATGACCTTCATGCACTTAAAGGTGCTGCACCTGCTTGCTTGAGAGTTAAGTTCACTGAGCCCTTCGTAAGATCGTGAAATCTGTAGATCATTAAGTTGATTTAAAAGTACATTGCTTAAAGGGAGACTGCAGTGAGTGATGCAAAAGAGGCTTCTTGACAAGGTGACGAGGGTGATTGATGAAGGCAGCCACAGCTCTAACCATCCGTGTATTGGATTCAAAATTGTAGAATTATGTGAACAGGAATATCCAATGCCAGTCTGTCTCATCCACTATACCACCTCATCTCAAGTTGTGAACTTCCAATGGTACAGCAAAGAAGAGGCCCTGTGGCTCACAATGTTGTGCTGAACCAATTAGAATGGTAATGAAGTGCCTATCTAAACTAATCTCTTCTGCCTAGACAATGTCCATATCCTTCCATTTTCCACTCACTCATACGCCCATCTAAATATCTCAAAATGTTTCTGCCTCTATCACCACCCCAATCAGCACATTCTAGTCACCCACAACTGTGTAAAAAAAAACTTGCCTCTCACATCTCTTTTGAAATTATCCCCTCTCATCTTAAAGGCATGCCCTCTGGTATTAGAATTTCAACCCTGGGATAAGATACTTATGTTTACTCTATCTATGCCTCTCATAATTTTATACACCTCTACCAGATCTCCCCTCAGCCTCCACTACTCCAGAGAAAACAACCCAAATGTGTTCAACCTTTTATCACAGCACATGCCCTCTAATGCAGGCAACATCCTGGTAAACCTCTTCCGCACTCTCTCCAAATCCATCTTTCCTATAATGGGGTGATTAGAACTGTATGCAAAACTGTAAAGGTGGTCTAACTAGAGCTTTATAAAGCTGTAACACGAATGCCTGACTTTTAAAATCAGTGCCTTGACTAATAAAGGCAAGCATGCCATATACCTTCTTAAGCAACCTATCAACCTGATTATCCACTTTCAGGGAGCTAGGACAATCCGAGATCCCTCTGCTCATGAACACTTAAGGGTCTTGCTCTTAACAGCGTACTGGCTTCTTTACATTTGACCTACCAGGGTACCATTCTTCACAAAGACACAGTTGAGAAATGTTCATTCCAAAAGCAAAATAAAACTCACTAATGCTGGAAATCTGAAATAAAAACAATGAATGCAAGAAAATACAGAGTATCCCATGAAGAGATAACAGATTTAATGTCTCAGGCTGGTGACTTTTCATCAGAAAAGTTGCCTTCATAGAGGTTGCATCTCATCTTCTCACATTGAGGAGCACTGAAAGAAAATAATTAGAAAGCAAAATACGCAGGAGTAGATTTACCTATAGACCTTTAAATTCAACGTGAATCAATTACATACTATAGAGGCAGGAACACGCTGAATCCCATCAGGAGACAGATCATTCATGCCACTTTTCATCCTTTATACCAAAGTCCCAGAAACAAAAGGAGTATAAATAATGACAGTAATAAATACACAGGACTTGCAGTAGCAACGGTTCCACCATACCTGTCATTGAATGTTAATGGACAGCGTCTGACATCTGGTACTGAGATAACACCACAGTGCTTGTACTGCCCATCTCCAATAGAGCGCGACACCTCCAGCACACCCATCACGCGACCATCCCTGTGCAAACATGAATCAACATTAGTCTTCGCACAATGCAACACATAGAATAAGCAAGACCAAGGATAAGAACCAATTTTAAATGAAAGCCATTTGTTTCTCCCTCGCAGCAAGGCAATTCTGCAGCTGGGTGAAAGGTTCCATCCACTTGGAACAAGTCAGAAACTGTAAAAAAAAATCAGCAGCCCAAGGATCAATGCTGCAAGAATTGGGATGTTACCAAAACTGCTGTTTGTGATAATGCCATCTTCTGCAGAACATGATTAATTTGTTAGCAAAGTATCTAATACAAGATGAATCACCTCAAGGAAAGGCACATTGTGCCCAATCATGGGATGATCACTGCTTTGATACCCTCAGTTACAAGAAAACCAAACCACTGCAATATCACCAAGAGACTTCACAAAAATATTTAAGGGAAGCAACTTACCTCATTTGACTTAATGATCACACTGGCAACGACAGATCATATAGCAAGTATAGGTGTAAAATTAATGACACCATAACACTTAATTTATTCTACCAACCTATCCTGCCTTCGAAGCCATTCAGACCAACAAATCCTTGCTGCCTGTGCACAAGTGAAATCCAACGAATCCCGCTCTCTGCCGTAACCTTTCAAATTCATTCTTTTCTGAACCCAGTTCCCACTTGATCACCAGAAACAAGCCTGCCTCCACATTCTGGATCTAATGCCTCACTCCGTTACAAAAACACTTTATTGCACTTCTTTTGGTTGATCACATTCATTGTGACCAGCCCATGTCTACTTCCACCATCCCCCCCCCCCAGGTGCTTGAACCCCCTCCTATCCAAGGAAAATAGCTACCCAACCCTGTACACATAAATAAGGTTCAATTTCTTTGGAATCATTTTAGTAAATCTTTTCTGCACTCTTGATAAAGCCTTCACAACATTATACAATTAAATTTATGGAGCGATTGACAATAAAGTAGTTATTTCAGCTCAATGCCCATGCCAACCATAGTGTGTCCATTTGTACACGAATCATACCCTGATCTTTCTTTATTCTTCCCAGAGCCTACAAAACTTCGCTACACGTTGGGAACAATTTACTGTGGTCAGTTACTGAACAAATCAGAATGCTTTTGGAACATGGGAGTGAACCAGAGCAGAAAGAGGAAACCTATTGGATTGTGAGAAAAATGTATAAAATCCACACAAATAGCATCAGGTTCAGAACTGATGCTGGGTTCCTGGTGCTGTGAGACAGCAACTCTACCACCAGAACCAGGCGCAATAAACTAATAATGGATTTTATAATCAGAACCAGGTTTAAGATAGGCAGCATATGCCATGAAATTTGTTAACTTTACAGCAGCAGTATAATGCAATACCTGATAAATAGAGGAAAAAAAACTGAGTTACAGTAAAAATGTATTTTAAATAGTTAATTTAAAATAAGTAGTGCAAAAACAGAATTAAATAAAATAAAAAAGTGAGGTAGTGTTGATGGGTTCTATTACCATTTAGAAATCGGATGGCAGAGGGGAAGAAGCTGTTTCTGAAGTGTCTGCCTTCAGGTTTCAGCACCTCTTTCCTGACAGTAACAATGAGAAGAGGGCATGTCCCGGGTGGTGCGGGTCCTTAATAATGGAAGCCGCCTTCCTGATGCACCGCTCCTTAAAGATATCTTGTATATTATGGAGGTTAGTCCCCATGATGGAGCTGACTAACTTTACAACTTTCTGCAACTTACTTTGATCCTATGCAGTTGCCCCCAACCCCCATAACGGATGGTGATGCAGCCATTTAGGATGCTCCCCACAGTACATCTGTAGAAGTTTGAGTGTTTTAGGTGACAAACTAAATCTCAAGCTCCAATTGAAATATAACCACTGTCTTGCCTTCCTTATAGCTGCATCAATAGGTTATATCCTGGTTAGGTCCTCAGAGACATCCAGGAACTTGAAGTTGATCACTCTCTCCACTTCTGATCCCTCTATGAGGACTGGTTGTGTTCACTCGTTCTATCCTTTCTGAAGTCTGCAATCGGCTCTTTGATCTTACTAGCAATGAGTGCAAGGTTGTTGCTACGACATCGCTCAACAAGCTCCTATACACCCCCTCATTATCACTTGAGATTCTGCCAACAATGGTTGTTATCATCAGCAAATTTATAGATGACATTTGAGCTCTGCCTAGCCATACAAACATGGGTGTAGAGAGAGTAGAGCAGTGGGCTAAGCACACATCTCTGAGGTGCGCCAGTGTTGAATGTCAGTGAGGTGGAGATGTTATTTCCAACCTGCTAGATTGTGATCTTACAGTTAGGAAGCCGAGGATCCAGTTGCAGAGGGAGGTACAGAGCCCCAGGTTCTGTCGCATAACTTCCCTGCTTTTATATTCATGGCCCTGACTAATGAAGGCCAGCATCCCATTTGCCTTTTTAACTATGTTCTCCACTTGTACTGTCACCTTTCAATATCTTTGGACTTGTATACCAGCGTCCCTTTGTCCCTCAATACTCTCAAGGATCTTACTATGGTCTTAGGTCTATGTCCTAGCCTCATTGGTATTCCTGCCAGTCACAGGGAGAACTACAAAATCAAACAGACACAACCGAAGTTCAGGACTGAACCCAAGTTCCTTGTGGCAGTGAAACAACAGCTTTACTACATGCATGTATGTACCACTCTTTCATCTGAAATCATTCTGAAAGCAGCTAAAGCATCTTTGCCCCAATGCCTCTAATTATTCAATTGTTTGACAGGCTATTTCCAATTTACAAGAAAGATCTGTACTCATGCCCTGTGGAACACCACTAGCCACTGGTAGCCAACCAGACAAGGTTCCTTTTATTCCCACTCGCTGCCTCCTACCAATCAGCCAATGCTCTAACCATGTTAGTAACTTTCCTGTAATACCATGGACTCTTAGCTTGGTAAGCAGCCTCATGTGTGGCACCTTGTCAAAGGCTTTCTGAAAGTCCAAATATACAACATCCACTGCATCCACTTTATCTATCCTACTTGCAATCTCCTCAAAGAATTCCAAGAGATTCGTCAGACAAGGTTTTCCCTTAAGGGAACCATGCTGACTTTGACCTATCTTCTCCTGAGTCGCCATGTACTTCATAACCTCATCCTTAACAATTGACTCTAACATCTTCCCAACCACTGAGGTCAGGCTAACTGGTCTATAATTTCCTTTCTGTTACCTTCTTCTTCTCTAAAAGAGTGGAGTGACATTTGCAGTTTTCCAGTTCTCTGGCACCATGCCAGAGTCCAATAAGTTTTGAAAGACCAATTACTAATGCCTCCACAATCTCTACTGCTGCCTCTTTCAGAACCCTGGGGTGCAGTTCATCTGGTCTGAGTGACTTATGCACCCTTGGATCTTCCAGCTTTTTGAGCGCCATTTCCCTTGTAATAGTAACTGCACCCACTTCTCTTCCCTCACACTCTTCAACATCTGGCACTCTGTCAGTGTGTTCCACAGTGAAGACTGATGCAAAATACTCATTTAGTTCATTTGCCATCTTCTTGGACCAAGTTATTATTTCTCCAGCCTCATTTTCTAGCAGTCCTATACACACTTTCATCTCTCTTATTTCTGACATACTTGCAAAAGCTTTTACTATCCACTTTGATATTGTTTGCTAGCTTGTTTTTCCCTCCTAATGATTCTCTTACTTGCTCTCTGTAGGGTTTTAAAAGCTTCCCAATCCTCTGTCTTCCCACTAAATTTTGCTTTGTTGCATGCCCCCTCTCTTGCTTTTACATTAGCTTTGACTTCCCTTGTCAGCTACAGTTGCACTATTTTGCCATTTGAGTACAGGTTTCCCCCACCATCCAAAGGTACAGCGCTCCTATGAAATGGTCCGTAAGCCGGAATGTCGTTAAGCGAAGAAGCAATTACCATTTATTTATATGGGAAAAATTTGTGAGCGTTCGCAGACCCAAAAATGACCTACCAAATCATGCCAAATAACACATAAAACCTAAAATAGCAGTAACACATAGTAAAAGCAGAAATGATATGATAAATACACAGCCTATATAAAGTGGAAATACTTCTCTACAACCATTGCCTGCATTGTTCGCCATAGTGAAAATCTCACGCAAGCACTTTCGGCAGAAACACGGTGCAAGCGCTCTCGGCAAAAACATTCTCTCCAGTAACCTTCAAGCTATGAAGCTGCCAAATCATACCAAATAACACATAAAAATACACAGCCTATATAAAGTAGAAATAATGTATGTACAGTGTAGTATCACTTACAGGAATTGGGAAGACAGCGAGCACACTGATGATGGTGTGTTAGGCTGAGTCATTGGAGGTTGGGGTGGTGCAGTGGTCCCCACCCTCCCAGCCGCTGACCAATACCGATCCGCGAAGCACGCAGCGGTCCAGCAGTAGCAGGGACGCACCCAGCACATCTTTAAGAAAAAAGCTGAAATAAACAAGTTAATTAATTAGGTGCCGCCCGGCACGCAAGTGTCGGCCCAGATCCGAGGCGACGCAATCGGCAATCGCCTCTGATCTGGGCCGACATTTACGTGTCGGGCGGCACCTAATTAATTAGCTTGTTTATTTCGGCTTTTTTTCTTAAAGATGTGCTGGGTGCGTCCCGGCTACCGCTGCATTCTCCGCGAATCGGTATCTGTCCACGGTCCAGGGGTTGGGGTGGTGGGACACTGGGGTGTCATCTCATCGTCGATCAGGGCAGGCAGGTCATTTCCTTCTATGTCTGCCTGCCTCGATATCGAAGTTCAAGGCTGATGTGGAAGGCTTGAAAAACAACAGTTTATGCTTAACTGCTAGCCTCGTGCATTTTTCTATCATACAGTTCTCTGTAAGCACTCAAACCATCTTGCAAATATGCCCTAAACCGACGTACCCTTTCAAAATTAAAGTCGTACTTTTCTGCAATAATGGCACTGAAAATCTCACGCATTTGCTTCACGTTCAGTTCCTGGACGACTTCACTTTCGGTCTGTTCGCTACTGCATTTGGTTTCAATGTTATCCTTTCCTCTTCCAATTGCATCAGCTCTTCATCTATCAGTTCTTGGTCATGGGATGCCAAAACCTCTTCAACGTCACCTTCGTCAACTTCCTCAAGCCAAACTCACTTTGTCCTTACTTCGTTCACCACGATCAAAATGCTTAATTATGTCTAGTTTTATGCTAAGTGTAACACCCTTACGAGCTCTTTTTTGGCTTTTCCGATACCTTAGAACTCATCTTGCAAACGGCTGCTCACAGGCACGTGTTTAAGCCATGCCGGCTAGAATGCAGTTCCGAATCCGGGGGAGAGCGGCTGCTTTTTCTCGCGCGCTGCTTTTTTTCGTAACAGTGAAAACACCTTCTGTTAGCGAAAACAGGTAACCAATGTAGGTCTTTCGTAACAGTGAGGTTTCGTAATGTGAACGTTCGAAAAGCGGGGGACACCTGTATTTCACTGTTATTGGAATACATCTATCCTGCACATTCCTCATTTTTCCTAGAAACTCACACCATTGCTGCTCCGCTGTCATCCCTGCCAGCATCTCCTTCCAAGTACTTATAACCCAGGTATAGTGATTTTTTTTTTTTTTTAGCCCATCTCTCATTATTCCAGGAGTCAGAGACATTCAGACAAGGTATTAATGATTTGGAAATACATTTTGCAAGAAAAAGTTTGTGGACTCTTTGCAATTACTTGTTTTTCTGCATTAGTTACTCATAAAATGTGTCTGATCTTCATCTAAATCATATTAATATATAAACTCAATCTGCCTAAACTAATAACATACTAACAATTGTACTACTCGACAATACCGAGTACACCATTTAAACAATCACAGTCTAGGTTCAAAAAAGATGTGAACCCCTGGGGTAATGCCTTCAACAAAAGCTATTGGAGTCAGGTGTTCCAATCAATAAAGTGAGATTGGAGGTGTGGGTTGTCGTGGTGTCCTGCCCTATAAAAAAGACACACAAAGTCAGGTTACTGACAGAACTGCTCTTCTCAAGAAAGATCTGCTGATGTACACCATACCCTAATCAAAACAACCTTCAGAGGGCCTTAGGAGAAAATCTGTAGATATGCATGAAGCTGAAAAAGGCTACAGAAGTATTTTTAAAGATCTGAGTGTTCATCAGTCCACAATAAGAGAAATTGTCTATAAATGGAGGAAACTCAGTACTGTTGCTATTCTCCCTAGGAGCGGGCGTCTTGCAAAGATCAGAACGTACAATGCTGAAGGTGATAAAGAACCAAAGGGTAACAGCAAAAGACTTGCAGAAATCTCTAGAACTTACTAAAATCTCTGTTAATGTGTTCACTATAAGAAAAACACTGAAAAAGAATGGTGTGCACAGAGGAAACCACTGCTCTCCCAAAACAAAACATTGTTGCCATGTTTCAAGTTTGCAAAAGAGCACCTGGATGTTCCATAATGTTTCTGGGACAACATTCTGTGGACAGATGAGAGAAAAGTTGAACATTTTGGCAGAAATGCACACTGTTATGTTTGGAGGAAAAAGGGCATTGCCCACCAACACCAAAATCTCATCCCAACTGTGAAGCATGGTGGAAGGAGCATCAAGGTTTGGGACGACTTTGCTGCCTTGGAGCCTAGACGGCTTGCAATCGTTGAGGGAACAATTAATTCAAAATTGTATCGAGATTTTACAGAAGAATGTTGGGGTAGAGGTCCATTACCTGAAACTTAATAGAAGTTGGATAATAAACTTAATAGAAGTTGATTTCAAGACAAGAAAATCAACAACAGAATAGTTTAAAAAGAAGAAAATTTGTATTTTGGAACGGCCAAGTCAGAGTCCAGACCTCAACCCAATGTGGCATGACCTCAAGAGAGCTGTTCATTCAAGGTTTACAAGATATATTGATGAACTGAAACAGCTTTGTATGGAGGAATGGTCTAATATTCCTCCTTGTCATTGTGCAAGTTTGATCAGCAGCTACAGGAAACATTTGGAGGTTATTGCTGCTAAAGGAGGTTCTACTAGTTATCAAATACAAGGGGTCACACAGTTTTTCCAGCTTGGACTGTGAATAATTAAGGTGTTCAATAAAGGCATGAAAAATACCATTGTTGTGTGTTATAAGTTTAGGCAGATTGTGTTTGTCTATTAATGTGACTTAGATGAAGATCCGACCACATTTTATGTGTAATTATTGCAGAAAACCAGGTAATTGCAAAGGCTTCACATACTTTTTCTTGGAACTGCCTATTGCTGAAAGTGCTTGTGCTTGCACATCTATGCTTTTTATCTTCTCTCTTACACTGACACTTACTAGAAACTTAACTTTTCCTTGTTCTGGAGCTATTTAGCTCCCCCAATCTGTCTTTGCATCTGCTTGCTACTTTTCATTTCTTCCCTCCACGTCCAACATTCTGCAAACTACTTGGAACCTCTGCCATATCATCAGCAAGCCTTCCCATAAGGATGTTGACCTCAGTTATGCAGGGGTGCATTCTATCTGGCATGTACTCCCTAGTCCCCCAGAAAGCCTCAAGAATCTAGAGCCTTCTCTCCTGCACCATGTCTCCAGCCACAGCTCTTAAATTCACTGGGTCATAGCATACAGCTATTCCAAATTAATCTTCATACAGTCATCCTTTAAAGTGCTGCTATTTAATTATTTTCCTAACTCTTAAATATCAGCCTGCATGATCTCTTTCCCTTCACTGATAAGTCACTGGAATTGACATAAACTACAGCTACTCAGCCTTATGGTTGGACTGCAATAACATCAACAATTGCTTGAACTCCAAAAACTAGCATCTTACTTTTCTTGTTGATAATACCCCCTGCACCCATAATTGTTCTGTACACAGGGAACGTCTTGGAGCTCTCATTCAGCGCAGGATATACACTGCATAGGTACAAGGTGCCCATTCATGTATTTATTAGATTAACTCAACTAGCAAAAAGTGAACACTTAAAGTGCATTTATTCTAAGATTATTTACAACTTTATTTATTGATTTATTTTTAATGCTAGGCTCTTTGTTTAAGGTAAATGCTTGTTTAAGCTCATTTCTGAAGATACCAGGGTTGAAGGGTTTCTAGAAAGCAGCATGTTAAAGGAGAATCATGAAGAAAGAGAGGCAAAGATCTTTCAAGCAGGACATTCTTGACTTTAGAATACACTGACTTATACTTTCTGTTGACTAATGAGATACGCAATCCTGCGAGATGCTCAACTTCAAAGTCCCCAGTGAAATCTTCTGCTAAGAACCAGCTCCGCAGCTGATTGGCAAAGTCCAGCTCTGTACAGGGCTCTGAGTGCAGTGAAATCTTCTGCTAAGAACCAGCTCCGCAGCTGATTGGCAAAGTCCAGCCCTGTACAGGGCTCTGAGTGCAGTGAAATCTTCTGCTAAGAACCAGCTCCCCGGCTGATTGGCAAAGTCCAGCCCTGTACAGGGCTCTGAGTGCAGCGAGATCTTCTGCTAAGAACCAGCTGCCCGGCTGATTGGCAAAGTCCAGCCCTGTACAGGGCTCTGAGTGCAGTGGATCTTCTGCTAAGAACCAGCTCCCCGGCTGATTGGCAAAGTCCAGCCCTGAGTGCAGTGGATCTTCTGCTAAGAACCAGCCCCCCGGCTGATTGGCAAAGTCCAGCCCTGTACAGGGCTCTGAGTGCAGTGGATCTTCTGCTAAGAACCAGCTCCCCGGCTGATTGGCAAAGTCCAGCCCTGTACAGGGCTCTGAGTGCAGTGGATCTTCTGCTAAGAACCAGCTCCCCGGCTGATTGGCAAAGTCCAGCTCTGAGTGCAGTGGATCTTCTGCTAAGAACCAGCTCCCCAGCTGATTGGCAAAGTCCAGCTCTGAGTGCAGTGGATCTTCTGCTAAGAACCAGCTCCCCGGCTGATTGGCAAAGTCCAGCTCTGAGTGCAGTGGATCTTCTGCTAAGAACCAGCTCCCCGGCTGATTGGCAAAGTCCAGCTCTGTACAGGGCTCTGAGTGCAGTGGATCTTCTGCTAAGAACCAGCTCCCCGGCTGATTGGCAAAGTCCAGCCCTGTACAGGGCTCTGAGTGCAGTGGATCTTCTGCTAAGAACCAGCTCCCCGGCTGATTGGCAAAGTCCAGCTCTGAGTGCAGTGGATCTTCTGCTAAGAACCAGCTCCCCGGCTGATTGGCAAAGTCCAGCCCTGTACAGGGCTCTGAGTGTAGTGAGATCTTCTGCTAAGAACCAGCTCCCTGGCTGATTGGCAAAGTCCAGCCCTGTACAGGGCTCTGAGTGCAGTGGATCTTCTGCTAAGAACCAGCTCCCCGGCTGATTGGCAAAGTCCAGCCCTGTACAGGGCTCTGAGTGTAGTGAGATCTTCTGCTAAGAACCAGCTCCCCGGCTGATTGGCAAAGTCCAGCCCTGTACAGGGCTCTGAGTGCAGTGGATCTTCTGCTAAGAACCAGCTCCCCGGCTGATTGGCAAAGTCCAGCTCTGTACAGGGCTCTGAGTGCAGTGGATCTTCTGCTAAGAACCAGCTCCGCGGCTGATTGGCAAAGTCCAGCCCTGTACAGGGCTCTGAGTGCAGTGGATCTTCTGCTAAGAACCAGCTGCCCGGCTGATTGGCAAAGTCCAGCCCTGTACAGGGCTCTGAGTGCAGTGGATCTTCTGCTAAGAACCAGCTCCCCGGCTGATTGGCAAAGTCCAGCCCTGTACAGGGCTCTGAGTGCAGTGGATCTTCTGCTAAGAACCAGCTCCGCAGCTGATTGGCAAAGTCCAGCCCTGTACAGGGCTCTGAGTGCAGTGGATCTTCTGCTAAGAACCAGCTCCCCGGCTGATTGGCAAAGTCCAGCCCTGTACAGGGCTCTGAGTGCAGTGGATCTTCTGCTAAGAACCAGCTCCCCGGCTGATTGGCAAAGTCCAGCTCTGAGTGCAGTGGATCTTCTGCTAAGAACCAGCTCCCCGGCTGATTGGCAAAGTCCAGCTCTGTACAGGGCTCTGAGTGCAGTGGATCTTCTGCTAAGAACCAGCTCCCCGGCTGATTGGCAAAGTCCAGCCCTGTACAGGGCTCTGAGTGCAGTGGATCTTCTGCTAAGAACCAGCTCCCCGGCTGATTGGCAAAGTCCAGCTCTGAGTGCAGTGGATCTTCTGCTAAGAACCAGCTCCCCGGCTGATTGGCAAAGTCCAGCCCTGTACAGGGCTCTGAGTGTAGTGAGATCTTCTGCTAAGAACCAGCTCCGCGGCTGATTGGCAAAGTCCAGCCCTGTACAGGGCTCTGAGTGCAGTGGATCTTCTGCTAAGAACCAGCTGCCCGGCTGATTGGCAAAGTCCAGCCCTGTACAGGGCTCTGAGTGCAGTGGATCTTCTGCTAAGAACCAGCTCCCCGGCTGATTGGCAAAGTCCAGCCCTGAGTGCAGTGGATCTTCTGCTAAGAACCAGCCCCCCGGCTGATTGGCAAAGTCCAGCCCTGTACAGGGCTCTGAGTGCAGTGGATCTTCTGCTAAGAACCAGCTCCCCGGCTGATTGGCAAAGTCCAGCCCTGTACAGGGCTCTGAGTGCAGTGGATCTTCTGCTAAGAACCAGCTCCCCGGCTGATTGGCAAAGTCCAGCTCTGAGTGCAGTGGATCTTCTGCTAAGAACCAGCTCCCCAGCTGATTGGCAAAGTCCAGCTCTGAGTGCAGTGGATCTTCTGCTAAGAACCAGCTCCCCGGCTGATTGGCAAAGTCCAGCTCTGAGTGCAGTGGATCTTCTGCTAAGAACCAGCTCCCCGGCTGATTGGCAAAGTCCAGCTCTGTACAGGGCTCTGAGTGCAGTGGATCTTCTGCTAAGAACCAGCTCCCCGGCTGATTGGCAAAGTCCAGCCCTGTACAGGGCTCTGAGTGCAGTGGATCTTCTGCTAAGAACCAGCTCCCCGGCTGATTGGCAAAGTCCAGCTCTGAGTGCAGTGGATCTTCTGCTAAGAACCAGCTCCCCGGCTGATTGGCAAAGTCCAGCCCTGTACAGGGCTCTGAGTGTAGTGAGATCTTCTGCTAAGAACCAGCTCCCTGGCTGATTGGCAAAGTCCAGCCCTGTACAGGGCTCTGAGTGCAGTGGATCTTCTGCTAAGAACCAGCTCCCCGGCTGATTGGCAAAGTCCAGCCCTGTACAGGGCTCTGAGTGTAGTGAGATCTTCTGCTAAGAACCAGCTCCCCGGCTGATTGGCAAAGTCCAGCCCTGTACAGGGCTCTGAGTGCAGTGGATCTTCTGCTAAGAACCAGCTCCCCGGCTGATTGGCAAAGTCCAGCTCTGTACAGGGCTCTGAGTGCAGTGGATCTTCTGCTAAGAACCAGCTCCGCGGCTGATTGGCAAAGTCCAGCCCTGTACAGGGCTCTGAGTGCAGTGGATCTTCTGCTAAGAACCAGCTGCCCGGCTGATTGGCAAAGTCCAGCCCTGTACAGGGCTCTGAGTGCAGTGGATCTTCTGCTAAGAACCAGCTCCCCGGCTGATTGGCAAAGTCCAGCCCTGTACAGGGCTCTGAGTGCAGTGGATCTTCTGCTAAGAACCAGCTCCCCGGCTGATTGGCAAAGTCCAGCTCTGAGTGCAGTGGATCTTCTGCTAAGAACCAGCTCCCCGGCTGATTGGCAAAGTCCAGCTCTGTACAGGGCTCTGAGTGCAGTGGATCTTCTGCTAAGAACCAGCTCCCCGGCTGATTGGCAAAGTCCAGCCCTGTACAGGGCTCTGAGTGCAGTGGATCTTCTGCTAAGAACCAGCTCCCCGGCTGATTGGCAAAGTCCAGCTCTGAGTGCAGTGGATCTTCTGCTAAGAACCAGCTCCCCGGCTGATTGGCAAAGTCCAGCCCTGTACAGGGCTCTGAGTGTAGTGAGATCTTCTGCTAAGAACCAGCTCCGCGGCTGATTGGCAAAGTCCAGCCCTGTACAGGGCTCTGAGTGCAGTGGATCTTCTGCTAAGAACCAGCTGCCCGGCTGATTGGCAAAGTCCAGCCCTGTACAGGGCTCTGAGTGCAGTGGATCTTCTGCTAAGAACCAGCTCCCCGGCTGATTGGCAAAGTCCAGCCCTGTACAGGGCTCTGAGTGCAGTGGATCTTCTGCTAAGAACCAGCTCCGCAGCTGATTGGCAAAGTCCAGCCCTGTACAGGGCTCTGAGTGTAGTGAGATCTTCTGCTAAGAACCAGCTCCCCGGCTGATTGGCAAAGTCCAGCCCTGTACAGGGCTCTGAGTGCAGTGGATCTTCTGCTAAGAACCAGCTCCCCGGCTGATTGGCAAAGTCCAGCCCTGTACAGGGCTCTGAGTGCAGTGGATCTTCTGCTAAGAACCAGCTCCCCGGCTGATTGGCAAAGTCCAGCTCTGTACAGGGCTCTGAGTGCAGTGGATCTTCTGCTAAGAACCAGCTCCCCGGCTGATTGGCAAAGTCCAGCCCTGTACAGGGCTCTGAGTGCAGTGGATCTTCTGCTAAGAACCAGCTCCCCGGCTGATTGGCAAAGTCCAGCCCTGTACAGGGCTCTGAGTGTAGTGAGATCTTCTGCTAAGAACCAGCTCCCTGGCTGATTGGCAAAGTCCAGCCCTGTACAGGGCTCTGAGTGCAGTGGATCTTCTGCTAAGAACCAGCTCCCCGGCTGATTGGCAAAGTCCAGCTCTGAGTGCAGTGGATCTTCTGCTAAGAACCAGCTCCCCGGCTGATTGGCAAAGTCCAGCCCTGTACAGGGCTCTGAGTGTAGTGAGATCTTCTGCTAAGAACCAGCTCCCCGGCTGATTGGCAAAGTCCAGCCCTGTACAGGGCTCTGAGTGCAGTGGATCTTCTGCTAAGAACCAGCTCCCCGGCTGATTGGCAAAGTCCAGCTCTGTACAGGGCTCTGAGTGCAGTGGATCTTCTGCTAAGAACCAGCTCCGCGGCTGATTGGCAAAGTCCAGCCCTGTACAGGGCTCTGAGTGTAGTGAGATCTTCTGCTAAGAACCAGCTCCCCGGCTGATTGGCAAAGTCCAGCCCTGTACAGGGCTCTGAGTGCAGTGGATCTTCTGCTAAGAACCAGCTCCCCGGCTGATTGGCAAAGTCCAGCCCTGTACAGGGCTCTGAGTGTAGTGAGATCTTCTGCTAAGAACCAGCTCCCTGGCTGATTGGCAAAGTCCAGCCCTGTACAGGGCTCTGAGTGCAGTGGATCTTCTGCTAAGAACCAGCTCCCCGGCTGATTGGCAAAGTCCAGCTCTGAGTGCAGTGGATCTTCTGCTAAGAACCAGCTCCCCGGCTGATTGGCAAAGTCCAGCCCTGTACAGGGCTCTGAGTGTAGTGAGATCTTCTGCTAAGAACCAGCTCCCCGGCTGATTGGCAAAGTCCAGCCCTGTACAGGGCTCTGAGTGCAGTGGATCTTCTGCTAAGAACCAGCTCCCCGGCTGATTGGCAAAGTCCAGCTCTGTACAGGGCTCTGAGTGCAGTGGATCTTCTGCTAAGAACCAGCTCCGCGGCTGATTGGCAAAGTCCAGCCCTGTACAGGGCTCTGAGTGCAGTGGATCTTCTGCTAAGAACCAGCTGCCCGGCTGATTGGCAAAGTCCAGCCCTGTACAGGGCTCTGAGTGCAGTGGATCTTCTGCTAAGAACCAGCTCCCCGGCTGATTGGCAAAGTCCAGCCCTGTACAGGGCTCTGAGTGCAGTGGATCTTCTGCTAAGAACCAGCTCCGCAGCTGATTGGCAAAGTCCAGCCCTGTACAGGGCTCTGAGTGTAGTGAGATCTTCTGCTAAGAACCAGCTCCCCGGCTGATTGGCAAAGTCCAGCCCTGTACAGGGCTCTGAGTGCAGTGGATCTTCTGCTAAGAACCAGCTCCCCGGCTGATTGGCAAAGTCCAGCCCTGTACAGGGCTCTGAGTGCAGTGGATCTTCTGCTAAGAACCAGCTCCGCAGCTGATTGGCAAAGTCCAGCCCTGTACAGGGCTCTGAGTGCAGTGGATTTTCTGCTAAGAACCAGCTCCCCGGCTGATTGGCAAAGTCCAGCCCTGTACAGGGCTCTGAGTGTAGTGAGATCTTCTGCTAAGAACCAGCTCCTCGGCTGATTGGCAAAGTCCAGCCCTGTACAGGGGTCTGAGTGTAGTGAGATCTTCTGCTGAGAACCAGCTCCGCGGCTGATTGGCAAAGTCCAGCCCTGTGCAGGGCTCTGAGTGCAGTGGATCTTCTGCTAAGAACCAGCTCCCTGGCTGATTGGCAAAGTCCAGCTCTGTACAGGGCTCTGAGTGCAGTGGATCTTCTGCTAAGAACCAGCTCCCCGGCTGATTGGCAAAGTCCAGCTCTGAGTGCAGTGGATCTTCTGCTAAGAACCAGCTCCCCGGCTGATTGGCAAAGTCCAGCTCTGTACAGGGCTCTGAGTGCAGTGGATCTTCTGCTAAGAACCAGCCCCCCGGCTGATTGGCAAAGTCCAGCCCTGTACAGGGCTCTGAGTGCAGTGGATCTTCTGCTAAGAACCAGCTCCCCGGCTGATTGGCAAAGTCCAGCTCTGAGTGCAGTGGATCTTCTGCTAAGAACCAGCTCCCCGGCTGATTGGCAAAGTCCAGCCCTGTACAGGGCTCTGAGTGTAGTGAGATCTTCTGCTAAGAACCAGCTCCCTGGCTGATTGGCAAAGTCCAGCCCTGTACAGGGCTCTGAGTGCAGTGGATCTTCTGCTAAGAACCAGCTCCGCGGCTGATTGGCAAAGTCCAGCTCTGAGTGCAGTGACAGGTTTCACCACCAGAATTGCCTGACAGCAAATTAAGGCCACAGCCAGTACCAATGCTGTCACCACCATTCAAAAGCGATTAAATACTAAAATTTTAAATGATTACAGGAGCATATTCTGGCCACATTGCAACTCAGCACAATGACATTAATGTAGTGCAAAATCCCAAGGTACTTCACAGGAGTGTGAGGAAAACTTTAACAGGGCAAAATGAGGTAGTTTTTGGACAGATGACCAAAAGACCAAAAGTTTCCGGACAAAAAGACAACAGGGTTTAAGCATTAGAGAGTAGAAATTTACTCAAGAATTCCCATTTAGGCATAACTGCCAACAGTAGGGTGATTAAAATTAAAAGGGAAGAACAAAAAGACAGAAATGAAATATCTAAAAGCCTAAGGAGACTACAGAGAAAAAGGATACCTGGGGCTGGAAACACATAACAATTTTAAAATAGGGGTGTGGCTGGATTAGGCAGAAGTCAGTAAGCACAGGGCTGAGCAGGTTCTGCTGCAAGTGATAGAAGTTCAGACTAAATTAATAGTGTTGTTAAGAAGATGTATGTGTGTTAGCCTTCATTAGTCCAAGGATTGAGTTCAACAGCCACAAGGTAATGTTGCAGCTCTAGACTACACTTTGGAGCATTGTATTCAGTTCTGGTTGCCTCGTTATAGGAAGAACCATTAGAGAGCGTGCAGAGCAGATATACCAGGATGCAGCATGGATTACAGAACATGTCTTATGAAGAAAGGTTGACTGAGCTAGGTTTTTCTCCTTGGAGGATGAGAGATGACATGATGGAGGTGTAAAACATTATGAGGCACAAATAAAATGGGACAGCCAGAGGGATTTTGCCACAGTGGCAATGGCTAATACCAGAGGACATCCTTTTGAGGTGAGTGAAGAAAAGTTTAAGGGATGTGTCAGAGGTAGTTTTACTTTTAAAAACAGAGTGGTAAGTGCTTGAAATGTACTGTTAGGGGTTGTGGTAGAGGCTGATAGGTTAGAGGCATTTAAGGGACTCTTAGATAGGCACATTGATGAAAGGAAGATGGAGGGTTATGAACTGTGTAGGAGGCAAGAGTTAGATTGATCAAGTATTCAACAAGGGTGGTACAACTTCTTGGACCAAAGGGCCCATATTGTGCTGTACTATGTTCTGAATACAAAAAACACTGGAAACACTCAGATCAAACAGAAATTTTGACTGAATCATAAACTCAGTTTTTCTTGCTGCAGGCTATACCCGTCCTGCTGAACATACCAAAATTTTCCACTTATATTTCAGATATCCAGGTTCTGTAGCAACTTTTGATTTTCACATAAGTTTGGATGATGGGTGAAAATGGGAGATCAGCTGAAATTGTAATGGAAAAGTCAAATCAGAGGTAAATGGAAATCGAACAATGTATAGCATCTGCAGGAAGAAAACTGCTAACATCATTTCTTTTCACACGTATTTGGCCTGGTCTATTGAGCATTTCCAGCATTTCTGTTTTTATTTTAAGTCTGCTGATAATGCAGATTTGGGAGAATGGTTCCGCTATCATTGAACTGGAACAGGGTGCAGAGCAGACTCAATGGGCCGAATGGCCTAATTCTGCTCCTATGCCTTATGGCCTAACATGACAAGGAAGTAACTGGCTTTAATGATGGAGTGTGAATGGTAGCTCACTGGCACCACATTGAAGCACATTCTGAAGGACCTGATGCACTTAACTCTCAAGCAAGCAGGTATTGGGGGAAGGGGGTGGAACAGAGTCTGAGCCAGGCTGAAACACAGTGAGATGAGGCCCCCTCTACCCAGCATCTTGTTAGCAAATGAGCAGTCACTGGAGCACAAAACTGAGGACTAGTTGTTGTATTGAAAGGAAGTGAGAAATTATTGTCTTCTGCATTTTACCTAGACATGACTTACTCAAAGAGTACGCCAGATACTGTGCTCAGACCCAAAAGCTTCTCAATACACAGGATGGACCGAACTGCTGATTTGGAAAAGGCAGAAGATGGAGGTGTGTGGTTCATGACAAACTCTGTGATGCTCCAATGTGGCAGTTTTGTCACTTGTTCCCAACCTTGAACACCTAACAATTAAATGCTTACCGTTCTATTTATCAAGAGTTTTCCTGCAAAATCCTGGCTGCAGCTTACATATCACCATCTGTTGACTGTAAACAGGCACTTCAGATACTGCATGATGCCATCACCAAGGGCTCATTGGTGGAACTCAATGAATACACCATGGTTGTCATGGACTTCATAAAAACAGTTGCAGACGAGTGTGCCCCCACAAAATCATTCTGAGTCTTCTCCAACCAGAAACCCTGAATGAACCATGAGATCTGCAATCTGTTTATGGCCAGATCAGAAACATTCGTGTCTGGTGACCAAGAAAGTTTCTCCACCTGATTTTTTTTTATACAAGAACAATGGAATTTGCTTCATTACTTTCATCAGCAACACAAGATATTCCATGAGTAAACTCCCTTTTTGATCTCCGCTCAGCCTAACAACCTGTTCCCTGCTCATGTGCCTGAAGAACATTTTAGAATTCTTTTTTATATTTGCCACCAGTCATTCCTCAGGTCTTGCTTTGCTACTGATTCCTTTAATTTCCTCTCTGAAATTTCTATAATCAGCCTAAATTTTATTTGTGTGAACAGCCAGGCATCTATCCTTTTTTTGGGTCTACTAATGTGTTCTATCCTTTGCTTATCCATTGATATCTGTCTTTACTTTCATTAGTGCTTCCTAATGTGTCTTTGAATACAGCACAGACCAAGGCTTTTCAGCCCACTGGGTCCACCGTTTTAAATTAGTTTATCCATTTTTTAAGTTTTTACATGCCTCTGAGTATCAGAGATTTTTTTAAAGGTTAGAATAAATGACATTTCTCAGAGCTAGCAGAGTACTGGGCCCACCTCTGGGTGTTTTAGAAGCCAGGCCTCTATTCACTCGTGGTCCAGACGTCACTACTGGGTTCTGGGCTACAGACAGCCTGCCCCTGGACAATGTGGGCTGGAAGAGAACATGGGAACATGAATCCCCAGAAAGAGTTGAAAAGTTTGATGGAATTCATGGGCAGGGTCATGCAACATGGTATGTATGGGAGATAAATTCCCTTTTTCCAATGTTTGAATGAAGAAAAAAATGAAATGGAAGATCAAGAGAGGTAGGGCAGTGTTTCAATAGTGTCCATGTGGAAATATAGTTGTGGATGATTACCGTGGAATGGAATCCACTGCAAATCTATGCCACTTCTTCCATGATTTGAATAGGAATGTGGCATATGTTGAAAGATGATCACAAGAGACGAGGTTAAACAGAGACATTTTGCACTTTTTATATGGCACAAAATATTTAAAAGGCACATAAACCAATATTGTGTATTTACCATCTCTTACTCCTTGAACAGTAGAAGTATCTCTATGCCTACTCTTCACAACTCTCTCAGAATTTTAAGGTCATCCATCAGGCCACTTCAAGGCTTCTCCTTTCCATTGAGAAGAGCCTCACCCCGCTCAATCATCAATGACAGAAATTCAAAACAAAAGCCCAAATGATAAATCAATTTAAACAGAAATAGCCAATACAGATTTACTCTTAGCTACCGTCACCATGTTAAGCACAAATAATAACTCAAATTCATGAACAAGGACTTATTTTAAAAAAGCAAGTTAATGAATGAATGTCAATGCACATTAAGAAGATAATTGAATGGGATGGAAAAGAATAAATACATGACTGGAAAGTAATTGCTGATTCATCAATCACAGAGTGAGAGGAGTTCCTTTCCTATAGGATGCTGGTACAAATGGAAAGATCTACTATAATTGAGTTATAGTATCTAGTACAACATTTTATAGAAGACTAGATGAGGAATGTATGACTTAATTGGGAGTGTGCAAAATATAGGATGAGTGTTGGACTGCTTCAGTAAAAACTCACCAGACTCTAAGCAGATTAGCCCCAAACCCATTTCTGCATTGTAAACTTCCATGGTTCAGGTAATGCTTCTTTTCTGAAAGCCTGAAATCCTCCAAGAGTTTAAATGTAAATTGTTTCCACTCAGAACTTTCAAGAATATACTACACGAAATGGATCCCAAAAAAAACCTCACCGTATTTACAGTGATGTTGAAATAAGTTCAGAACACTACTCACACCACTAGATATCTTGTCTCCAAATACAAACAAAGCTCTGTTTTTGCACCAGACATGAGCTCTGCTTTTTTACAAGACTATAAGACATAGGAGCAGAATTAGACTATTCGGCCCATCTAGTCTGTTCCGTCAATCATGGCTAATTTATGATCCCTCTCAACCCCATTCTCCTGCCTCCTTCCTGTAGCCTTTGACGCACTTAGACCATGGACTCAGAAATATGGGCTTCACACTAAACTGGTAATATAAGCTTGTTGAGCAAGAGGCAGATCCCAAGAACCAACTTCCAACCTCTGTGGAACAAATATGGACAACAATTTAATTTAATATGACAAGTACCCACCTTTTAGAATTTACTTCTCACCTTACTATCCCTCCTGCTTTCTGAATTCTCATTCTTTCATCGTATTGGGTAGGATTATGTTCCTTCACCAGTGGCACGGCTGTCAGTTTCCTGCTTGTCTCACTGAATCGACACAGAATAGCCTGGAAAGTAACACAGGTAAAGGTTATCTCTGACTCCAGTAAATGGTTATCTTTATAATACTGTTCACTTCTCACAGCCCAAGACTGCACATTCACTGATAGTTCAGTTAATTCTATATGCTGCAACCTGAGCTTGATTCTAATGATCCATATACTTACATGGTGAGATCGTACAACCACTGACCCAGGCAACACACTGAGTTCATACATCTACTAAACTTATAATTCCCAAAACCAAAACTGTACATAGATTTGTACACAATGAGCATGTCAAGATGCATGCTGATGCATAAAAAGAGCTAGTTTCATTGAAACTGTAATTACCCCAATACAAATGAGGAAATTACTGATTTGCTTACACTTGATCATTAACATTTAGTACTTTACATCATTAATCCACAGATTAGGCATGATCCATAGAACCATGCCTTCCTTCTACGCTGGTGACAGCAGACGCCCAGGGCAATGAACACAATTATCAACGGGGGATGCATGACAGCAGAGCCTGAGTGGTGGCAGGACATCGATAATGGAAGCACGGGGTAGACAAGAAGCAGCTCTCCACACCACTGATGTTCACTGCTCTCAACTTAGCCAGCCTGCTGAAAATGCCAAATTTTTTAAGGTTTTTGAATATTTTCAAAGTTCAGAGATATTAAAGAAAATGAGGCCGAATGTGGGAAGCAGGACTGGCATGGAGGATGCAGTGATGGGCCAAGGGACCTGGTTCCATGCTATCTAACTCTATGACTGTGTGAACAATAAAATTCAATTAAAACTCCTTTAGTTGTTACTGTTCACTCTTCCCTCCATTGCACAACAGACAATATAAAAAGCAATTTATCTTTTACCCTATGAATACGTTGTAGATACCCATATACTGTATCTGAATACTAAACTCATCAGGCAGGAAGGCTCAGTTCGGAAGTGACTGGCACAGCTCAAGCAATTATGTTTGGGCTTTTGAGTTTGCAATAGGAGCCCTGAAATTTCCCAACATTTTGGGGAATGCCATTAAAAACAAGGGCTTTCAGGAAATGCTCCAGGATACCCAGTTCTCTTTAGTCACTGACATCTCTGGAACAGTCAGAAGAGCCCACTAGATGAGTCTCTAGCTAATCAAAAGACCATTGATTCAACATTAGTGAAAGTTTTCACAGGATAACTCAGTCCAAAACAGCTGAGTTCTCCCCTGATTTCTTTTGATCTTAATAGGAGGACACTTTTTTTTTTAAGAAAGGTGATCAGCCACCAAAATAAAAATCACAAGAGTGGCCTGCAGAGTAAGGCACGCAAATATATTTTAAAAATCCCATTGCAATTGAGACAACTAACAAAGAAGCTGCTGTCATACAGCATGTAAACGTAGATAAAGTTTATTAGCTTGGCTCAAACAGATGTCGATGGAGTGAATCCATTTCCTGCCAATTTGCCTCAAAGTATTTGATATCATGCGTGTTTGATATGTGCTAGATAATAGATAGTTCATGAAGCATTCAATAATGCATTTAAATTAGGAATTATTAAAACCCTTGAAATTAAATTTTGTGGTCTTTGCTATTAAATGATTGCTAAAATATAAATCAGGAAATCACAAGAAAATCTGCAGATGCTGGAAATCCAAACAACATACACAAAATGTAGGAGGAACTCAGCAGGCCAGGCAGCATCTATGGAAAAGAGTAAACAGTCAACGTTTTGGGCCGAGACCCTACATCAGGACTGGAAAGGACAAGGGGCCAGAACAAGAAGGTGGGGGGATGGAAGGAAGAAGTACAAGGTGGTAGGTGATGGGTGAAACCGAGAGCTGGGGAGGGGTGAAGAAAAGAGCTGGGAAGTTGACTGGTGAAAGATTTGGACAAGGCTGGAGAAGGGGGAATCTGATAGGAGAGGGTAGAAGACCATGGAAGAAAGGGAAGAAAGAAAGAAAGAAATGGACAGGTAAGGAGATAAGGTGAGAGAGGGAAATGGAAATTAGTTAATGGTGAAGAAAGAGGGAGCAGCAGGCAATTAACGGAAGTTCGAAAAACCAATGCTTATGCATCAGGTGGAGGCTACCCAGTCGGAATGGAAACAGGAAGTAGAATTAAAATGGGTGGTCACCAGGATATCCCACTTTTTCTTCCCAATATAAGTCAGGTCTCACCGGTAAACAGGAGGCTGCATCGGGAGGGAAGAATGGACAAGGGAGTCACCTAGGGAGTGATCCCTGCAGAAAGTGGAGAGTGGGGTTGGGAAGGAAAAGATGTGCTTGGTGATGGGATCCCGTTGAAGATGGCAGAAGTTACAGTAAATTATGTGCTGGACGCGGAGGCTAGTGCGGTGTGAGGTGAGGCCAAGAGGAACCCTATCGCTGATGGGGTGGGTGAGGACAGTGTTGATGGTGGAGGAAGGAGGACATCTCATTAGTTCTAGAATGAAATGCCTCTTCTTCAGAGCAGATGGGGAAAGGCTCAGTAGATCAGGCAACATCAACAGAGAAGGAAAGAGAAATCAGTGTCCTTTCATGAGGAAAAAAGTCCAGAATAAAACAAGTTTAAAGATACTGGCAAAACAAAACATGAGTAAAGAAGTTAAGTTCAGTCTAAAGAAGATGAAAATGAAAAATTAAAATGTTAAAGAGAAGTAAAGAAACTTCTGAATCTTGAATCTGGAAAGGTTGCAAATGTGTCTGATGTAGTGCTTCATGAGCTCACATTAAGTTCCTTTTGTTCAATGTAGCAAGCCAAGGATAGAAAGAGTGGGATTAAAAATTCACATTGGCAAATGCCAATAAACTCAAATTCACAATTGAGCACTGTATATAGTCCCATAAATTGGTCGTAAATCTGTGTTTGTCTTCCCAGTGTAAAAGAAGTCACACCATGATCAATAAATACAGAACACTGACTTGAAGCAAATCCAGCTCAATTGCTGTTTTAATTGTGAAGTATTTTTGACAGTCAGAACAATGAAGGCAAATTCACAGGAGCTGCTTTTTTAAAAAAAAATCTCCTCAGGGAAGCTTAGGAAAGAGTGTCTACATGTGATGATTGAGGGGTGAAGCCATATGTTGTGCAGCAAACTTTTCACTTAAAATGCCAGGGCTAGGTGGAAAGATGTCATGTGTAGGTACTGGGGTTTGCTAGGGTGGAAGAATGGAGACAAGGAGACATCATTACTGAATTAGTAAAACAGGGAAGGGACAAGAATGCAAATATATGAACTGGAGTAGGCATAATCAAGAACACCATTGCTGAGAGAAGAGGGGTCACCTCCTTTGATAAAAGATGAACGTTTACTGGAGACACTGCTATAGCAAGAGGTTTTGTAAAAACAGTTGCTCTGATGTGAAAAGGTAATCAAGATGTCTATGACAGTCAGTAGATATTCATCCCAATCGTACTCACAGAAAAGGTATAAAGAAGCCAGAGATGGGAAAGATTTAGAAATAGACTTTGTAGAAATGAAGGAAGGATGGAAATTAGCAGCAAAATTGGAATTTTCTATTTTGTTGGAACAGCAGGAAAAGGAGCCAGAGCTGTCATTAATGTATCTGAAAAAGAATAAATGAAGGTACTCAAGTGAGATCAGGTAAAGAAAAATATGCAGGTAAATGATAAACAAAATCCCACCCTTACATGAGGTCTTGTCATTACATTTGCCCTAAACGGGATTTATTCAGAACAGATTACAAAACTGAGAATTCAGAAGACAACATGGAACTATTAATATCACACTGGCCCCCAAACCCAATTCTGTACAGAACAGAAGGCACAGCACGAGACATGTTAAAATTATGCCTTATGCCTAGAATGATCTATTGAGTGTGGAAGCTGGTGGGGTGAAAGGCAATGGCCAGAAAAATTCTGTTCTTGCTCATTTCGGTGGGGGGGGGGGGGGCAAGAGAAGTATTGGAAATAAATGAAATGTTCCGATCAGTTGGATTGAAATGAGACAAATGGAATTTAATCCACAAAAATGTTTGGTAATGTTTTTGCAGAGAAGCAACACCTTAGAAGCTACAGATGATGCAAGGGAGTAAAGGGGTCTTGAAGGTTAGGTTAATAAAGTGGCTGAAGAGGCTTCCTTTATCAACCAAGGTACAAGCATAGTGGTTGCAATGGAATTGTTTACAACACCAGTAAAGGCAGAGCTTCAGCAGTTTTGGTGCCCACATAACAACAAATACATGCGTGCACTAGAAAGGGTGCTGCAAAGAGAACTAAAATTGATTCTATGAGGAAAGCTTGGATCATTGGATCAGCTAGGGTTATTTTCTTTGGAGTCTGTGTGAGACAATGGGCACTGATGAAATAAGGGCCAGTTAAAAGACAAAAAAACACATTTCATTGAGCAAATGGTTTAAAAAATTCTGATAAAACCAATATTTTCCATCACATACAAAGGGTATACCAGGATTAAGAGAGAACGACAATAAAGTGTTTTGAATCTTGAATCTTGAATATGTTCCACTTGGTTCCTTGGGAGCAACTCAAAGCAACATTCACGAAGCTCAACACTACCCAGGTTAGAACAGGCCACAGGCCTGGCATTCGAATTACTGTTTTAAATCATTCAGTCCCTCCTCCACTAAGAGAGGCTGCAGTGTGTTCAAAGTGTGTAATTACTCATCTAGGTACTTCTATGTCATCGCCCAAACCCATGATAAAGACAAAGATAGCAGAAATTTAAGACTACCAGAACTTGCTGATTTCTTTCACATTATACTGTTATCATTCCTTCATCATTGAGGGTCTAAGTCTTAGAACTCCCAACCAAAAGCTTTGTAGAAGTATCATAAACAAGAGAGTGGCTACTTCTCAAGGGTAATATTGCAACAGAGGGCATCTCGAGCAGTATAATATCCTCAATGCCATGCATTCTAATTGTGCTTAATAATCTCTGACATAGCATCTAATCCAAGATCTTCTTGGTCCACGCACACATCAACAGAATTATCCTTATCTATTCTGCCACCTAAAACCTCAAAAAAATTCAAAAATTATTTATCAAACACGACTTGCCTTTCATAAACCCATCCTGATTCCACCTCATCTGATTATACTTTGCAATTGCCCTGTTACTGTTTTATTGATAATAGACTCCAGCATAAGCCCAAAATCAAAAATAACAGATGCTAGAGATCTGAAATAGAAGCAGAAAACGTTGGAAACATTCAGCAGGTCAGACAGGGAATGGGGAAAGAGAAACTGAGTTAACATACAGGATGAGACCCTTCATCAGAATACCTGCATCATTAAACTACTGCAGTCAGTAGAAGTTCCCCTCAGCCCCACTTTCTGATTGACGTGAACTGGTCAAACAATCATGTAAAAGTGCATTTCACTTCAATCAAGGAAAAGATTTAGGGTTGTAGTGAGGTGGAAAACAATCATGTAATATTGAAGGACAAAGGAAGAGTTTAATAAGAGAAACATTAAAGGGACAAGTTGTTGGCAGACTTATTCCAACAGCTATGCATCAACATAATATAACCGATCACTGTTATTAGACAGAATTTCCTACCCTGCTGTCACCAAGGTTTGCAATGTACAAGTCTTTGTCCACCAGTAGAACACATGTGGCAGTGGATCCATCCTTCCAGGCAGGTTTTCTGCAGCAAAAAAGAAACAACATATGACTCATTAGTTCATTGACTAATGACATATGGACAGCTGAATACTAAAGAGTTTAATGTGAGTGGCCAAATAGTATCAAACATCACAGAAAAAGGCTTTTCAGCCATCTATGCCACCTGCTTATCTGCCTACAGTAATCCAATTTACCTGTGCTAAGTCCATAATTTACTCTCTCCTGGCATTTCAAATACTTGTCTAAATGCTCATTAAAATGGAAAAAAATACTACTCCACTACATCTGCAGACTGCACACTTCAAATTCCACACTGTGAATATAATCCCCCTCAGATGCCCTCGAAACCTACCTCTCACCTATACCTTACGTCTTCTTTTCTTTCACACCTCTACCATGAGGAGTAAAGAGTTTTACTATCTATCCCAATTATCCCTCTTGTAATTTTATATACCTCTAACAAGTAACTCCACAGTCTCCTCCACTCTAGTGAAAACAAACTGAGCCAATCCACTCTTCCCTGATCAACATTATGCCCCAATCTGGGCAACATCGCAGTGAACCCCACTTTGTACATTAAGGTGACAACACGGAAGCTTGCCCTCACTTGGTTGAAAGAGAAAGCACACAGTTTTCCCAGCAGGGATCACAAGATCTCCATCAGGAATGAAGAACTTCGTCTAATCTTTTTTAAGAAAGAACTGATTACCAGATAACCTAGTGCAGACAAGAAAATGGAACCAGAAAGGCTTTTATTTTAGACAAAAAAAAAATCAAACAGCTGGAGGAACTCAGCAAGTCAAACAGTGTCTGTGAGGAGAAAAGAATTGTCGCCATTTCTGGTCAAGATCCTACATCAGAAACCCCCTAGTTTCTTCACCAGTCCCCCCCACCCCAACTCTCTTTTCCAGATTCTAACACTTGCAGTCTCAGGTCTCAGGGTTATATAAATTGACAATACTATTCAGAGGTGACAAAAGATGTTCCAAATGAAAACTGGAACTAAGAAAAGAGTGGCTTATTCTCTACCGATAAATTTTGAGCAATGCAAATGAAAGGTGAAGAATAAACATGCATAGTCTTTTTTTTAAATAGTAAAGGAAGAGATATGATACACCTGGCTTCAACTGTGTTTAGACAAGGGGGGGGGCAGGGGAAGATGGGGAAGAAAGAAGATCATTAGCACCTCTGTTTACTACTCACTGGCTTGATGCTTGCTTCAGAAAGCCATCATCTGTCTGCTTGAAGGTCATGAGAAGGCACTTCTTGATGGCCTTTTCCATATTCGTCACTTCTCCTGCAGAGAATAATAAAGAAAATCCTGGTCCGTCGGCCCAAAATGTCTCACGTGAACTTTGGGGTTCCAATCCAGTGCAAGAATTTCAAGAAGTCACACACAGAGCTGGGGAAATGTGCAAGACTGTTTTTTACCCCTCTGGGTTCTAATCTGTTCAATAGAACTTCGCTTTGAAAACATGCAAGGTAGAAAGAGGTCAGGTGGACTGATGCCAATGTTAACCTTCTGGAGTGATATCTATGAAGTTTTGCAGAATACAACCCAAAATAACAAAAGAACCTTCACTTGGAGTATTATGAGCAGGTTTGGGCCCCTTATCTTAGAAAGCATGTGCTGAAACTGGAGAGGGTTCAAAGGAGGTTCATGAAAATGATTCCAGGATTGAACAGCTTGGCATATGAAGAGCGCCTCATGGCTCTGGGCCTGCATTCACAAGAATTCAGAAGAATGAGGGGTTATCTACTTGAAACCTATCAAATGGTAAAAAGTCTTGATAGAGTGGATGTGGAAAGGATGTTTCCTATGGTGGGAGGTCTAGGACCAAAGGACACATCCTCAGAATAGAGGGGTTTTCTTTTCGAATGCAGATGAGGAAGTATTTCTTTCACTAGAGAGTGGCAAATGTGCGGAATTCGTTGCCACAGGCAGTAGTGGAGGCCAAATCTTTACGAATACTTAAGGCAGAGGTGGACAGATTCTTCATTAGTGAGGGCATGAAAGGCTATGGGGAGAATGCAGATTGGGGCTGAGAGGAAGAATGGAGCAACAATGATGAAATGGCTGAGCAGACTCGATGGGTGAAATGGCCTAATTCACTTCTATATCTTATGGTCTAATTGCTTGTAATGACTCGAGTTATCTTCAAAAGATATCAGTTTCACCTTTGATTGAAGAACAGAGGAGTACAACTTCCAGAACTCATTCTGAGTTTAAAAAAAAGACCAGAGTTGTGCTACAGAGACTCTGTGAGTGAATACCCGAAATAATAACAGGTTATAATCGAATGCAGTCTTCCATTGTATACTATATGTAGTGGGAAAAAAAGTCTGTTACCATTGATTCCAATAGCAAAAAAAAATCCCTGTAGGAGCTGAATATCTTCAGGAATAATTCTCACTCCTCTATGACCAGAACCTCCAAAAATGAACCAGGGTTACTAGTTCAATAACTAGATAACAGTTCATTTAATGAACTTGGAAATTCAATGGATTTCAGCTTCTCATGGCCGTATAGTTACCTTTGGGAAAACTCCTGGTGAGATTAAGGTGAAGATTCTGCGCTGCATACTTGGATGCTCGTATGCCACCATGGCCATCGAAGACAGCAAAGTATGACAATCGAGATCTAAACCAGAGACCAAGAAGGAAAAACTGCAGATGAACTCATTAGAAAGGGCAAATGTGTTATTCACATCACCTGCAAGGATAGTCACTACACTTATGCATAGGTATTTCTTGTCAGAGAAAGTGTGGATCTCTGGAATTCTATGCCTTGGCGCATCATGGAGACTGGATCACAACTGGTGATTCAAGAAGTGGTAGATCAATTTTTGAAACTTCAAGAAATTGAGGCATGTGGAGCTAAAACAGAAGATAAATTGAGGCCGAGGACACATCCATCTTGGTCACCCCTAACCAAGCAGAGGTTGCATAATGCACTTTTAAATTACCACCCAAGTTAAAATATGTCAATGCAAGATATATCAGATAGATTGTTGTCTCCTGAACATTTTAATACTTACACTTCTGAAGGTAGCTGTGTAAAACTTGTTGTGAAATTGTCGATTATAACATGTGCATCCTGCATTTCTTCCCGCTCACCTTTCCTCTCTGCAGCATAACCTTTTAAGGTCACAAATCCTGAAGAAAACACAGGAACTTTCAGCAAAATACTACAGGGCTGATCTGCATATTATAACTTCATAAAAGATCCCCTGCATATGAAACAAGGAAGTTATTTCTCCCTTCCTCCTATAGTTTTCTCTCTCCTTCTCACCTGAAAGCCTTTACAAATGGTGGGACAATATTCAGTAAGAATACAAGGCAAAGAAGGACCTTATTATACCTTGTCATATTTCAATCATATTGTTCTGATATAGCCCCCTATTCACACACAACGCAATACAGGCTGCTCTATTGGGTGGAGTTGAAATGGCGCCAAGTGGCTGCCTCTTTGAGCTCATCTGCAAAACAACTGAAATCCTCTCTTTTTTTTTAATCATTTTCAGGGTGGTGGGGTTCTGCTGAGGTCCTGATCTGTAAGTGGCACTTAAACTGCACTTTTTCTTTTAACAGCGAATGAATTCCCGTTCCTGGAGTTCGTTGGCCAATCGTTTTCCGACATTCTCCAAACACGGCTTGGAAGATGGCGCCTTGGAATGCGGCCCTGTGGATGACCGATTTCAGGCCGGTGTTGAGGACTGAGGCGTTGTGGGCGACAGCGGACGTATGGAAAAGCGACACGGCAAACTGTAACATCATAACAGCGACTGTAAGTCTCCCCTTTCATTGTGAAAATGGGTGATATCTCTCTGTGCCTTGTTTGTGAGAGACAGAGAGCCTCCGGCATGTTGAATTGTTGGGAAAACAATAGATTTTGTTGACTCCAGATCATGGTCTCTTTGGGTGCTTTGTTGTTGCTTGGTAGGAGGTGGACGCTGACGCTTTTTGCTGAAACAGGCAGGGGTGAGGGCGGAGGGGAAGTTGAAACGGGCAGGGGTGAGCGCGGAGGGGAAGTTGAAACGGGCAGGGGTGAGGGCGGAGGGGAAGCTGAAACGGGCAGGGGTGAGGGCGGAGGGGAAGTTGAAACGGGCAGGGGTGAGGGCGGAGGGGAAGTTGAAACGGGCAGGGGTGAGGGCGGAGGGGAAGTTGAAACGGGCAGGGGTGAGGGCGGAGGGGAAGTTGCGCGGGGAGAGGGGAGAGGGGGCTTTGGGGTTCTAATGTTTTTCTTTTGACGTTCTGTTTTTTCCATGGATACATGTGAAGACAAGTACTTCAGATTGTATACTGTATACATTCTCTGATAATAAACAAAACCATTTGAGTCTATGATCAACAATGGCTGTAGGTGATGTACAGTTCACCAAACTATTAGTCATTGTGTCATAGAGAAATACAGCACAGAAACAGGCCCTTCAGCCCAACACATCCATGCAAGATAAACTAGTCCCACATCTGCCTGTGTTTGGCCCATGTCCCCCTAAACATTTCTTACACAGGTACCTGTCCAAATATCTTTCAAATATTATTGTATCTGTCTCAACCACTTTCTCTGGCAACTCATTTCACAGACGCACCACACTCTGTGTGAAGATGCTGCTTTCAGGCCCTTATTAAAGTTTTCTTTTCTCACCTTAAACCCATGCCTTCGAGTTTTTGATATCCTTTCCCTGGGGTAAAAGATTGTTCAATCACCATATCTGTGTCCCTCCCCCTCCCCCAATGAATTTATATGCCTGTATAAGGTCACCAGCCAGTCTCCTACATTTCAAGGAATCACATCTCAGTCTGCCCACACTTTTCCTATAACACAGGCCCTCAAGTCCCAGCAACTCGAGGTCAGGAGAGAGAGGTGAAAAGTTTAAGGGGAACAGGAGGGGAAACTTCTGCAATCAGAGGGTCATTAGAGTGTGGAGCAAGCTGACAGCACATGTCCTCGATTTCAATGTTTAAGAGAAGTTTGGATAGGTACATGGATGGTAGGGGTATGAGGACTATGGTCCAGATGCAGTCAATGGGAGTAGGCAGCTTAAATGATTCAGGGAAAATAGTTGGGCCAAAGAGCCTGTTTTTGTGCTGTATTTTCCTATGACTCTAACATTCCAGTACTTCTGCTTTGCAATCTTTCCAGTTAATGATATCTTTCCCATAACTCAGTAACCAAAAGAATACACAATATACCAGGTGCAGCTTCTCCAAGTTCTGTACAACTGCAGCTTGACATCCCAATTCCTACACTCAATCCTTGACTGAAGCCAGCATGCCAAACATCATCTTCACCAGCCTGTCTCCCTCTGACACCATTTTGGTGATGGCTGCCGCTCTCTCAACTACCATCTACACACCCAGGATGTAATAACGATCATGTCTACAATTTTCTACCAGACTACTATGAAACAAAAGGCAGGCACTAGGATTTAAACTGATTGAAAAAAAAACTTCCTTGTCTGAAAGAAAAAGGAAAAATGGTTTATTGTCACTGTACAAACATACAGTGAAAAAGATTTGTTTTGCATAAACAAGACCCTTCTTCAGGATTGAGAAGCAAGGGGGAAGATGCCAGAATAAAAAGGTGGGGGTGGGAGGAGAAGGCAACTGGAAAATGATAGTTGAAGCCATGTGGGTGGGAAAAATCAAGGGCTGGAGAGAAAGGATTCTGATAGGAGAGGAGAGTGGACCACAGGAGAAAGGGAAGGAGGAGGGCACCTGGGGGGAAGTGTTAGAGAGGTAAGAAGAGGTAAAAGGTCAGAGTGGGGAATAAAGAAAGAGGGGAGGCGGGGGGGGGGGGAGAGAGATATTTTTTTTTTAAACCAGTAGGAGAAGTCGATATTCATGCTGTCAGGTTGGAGGGTCCCCAGATGAAAAAAAAGGTGTTGTTCCTCCACCTTGACAGTGGCCTCATCTTGGAGGTTTTGGACCAAAATGTCAGAACAAGAATGTGTTATTTTGTTTTATTCTGTATACCATCTGTACGGATCATTTTGTTACATTAGTGATTTGAGGTAGCACAGGGGAAAATAACAAGTCAGAATAAGGTGTTACAGAGAATGTGCAGTACAGGCAGACAATAAGGTACAAGGTCATAAAGAGGTAGATAGTGAGGTCAGGTCCATCTTATCATGCGAGTGGCCCACTCAATAGTCACAGCAGGATAGAACCTGTGTTCAACACTGATGGTACACGCTTTCCAGCTTTTAGAGGGAAGAGAAGAATGTCCAGGGTGAGTGGATTATATTGGCTGTTTTACCAAGGCAATGAGAAGTATAGACACAGAGTCCATGGAGAGGAGGCTGGTTTCCATAATGTGCTGAGCTGCACCCATAACTCCCTCAACACGCTGGAGGAACTCAGCAGGTCGGGCAGCATCCGTGGAAACGAACGGTCAACGTTTCAGGCCGAGACCCTTCGTCACGACCCCAGCATCTGCAGACTATTTTGTGTTTACCCATAACTCTCTGCATCTTCTTGCAGTTCCATGCAGAAGAGATTCCAACCCAAACTCTGACGCATCCAAATAGGATGCTTTCTATGGTGCGCCGATAAAGACTGGTGAGGGTCAAAGGGACATGTTAAAAGTCTATAGCCTCCTGGAAGGTAGAGGCACTGGTGCACTTTCTTCACAAGTCATGAAATAGTAAGAAGCAGGTTATTAATACAAATAACCATTCTTCAAAAAAACACTCAAAGTGAAAGACCCACTTGTATTTAAAGCAATCAAAATTAGCCCTTAATATGGGATATTCAGATTCCATGCCATTATATCTACACTGGGGAAGGTAGTAAGTAAATACAGTCGTCCCTCAGTATCCGCAGGGGATTGGTTCCAGGACCCCCTGCAGATACCAAAATCCGCGGATGCTCGTCTTTTATATAAAATGGCGTAGTATTTGCATGTAACCTACGCACATCCTCCCGTATACTTTAAATCATCTCTAGATTATTTATAATACCTAATACAATGTAAATAGTTGTTATACTGTATTGTTTAGGGAATAATGACAAGGAAAAAAAAGTCTGTCCATGTTCAGTCCAGATACCACAGGAATGTGTTATTTTGTTTTATTCTGCATACCATCTGTACGGATCATTTTGCTCTTTGTAGCTCTTCTGGGAACACTGATGCTGCCTCGGCATCAGCCGATGCCGATTCTCCTGTGATCTTTAAGTTCTTGAGGCTGTAGTGCTTTACATAGCCAGCCAGCCATCCCTTACTAGCCTTAAACTCCTTCCTCTCGCTCACAACACGAGTAGCGAACGAACGAGATGCGAGGCAAACAATGCTCAAACGAGTGCTGGAGAGAGACTGAGGATCTGCAAAATGGCAGGAGGCTACAGCAGGGTATGCCTACACATCACCTCATTCACGTGGATTCAGCGTAGTGCTCGGCACGCAGCAAATTCAAGTTTCGTTTTTTGGAACTTTCTAGAATTTTTTTTGGGATATTTTCGATCTGCCGATATGGAGGGCCAACTGTGCTCATATTAACCAACCCTCATCAAACCCCCACATTATCACATCATGAAAGTGATGAATAGCCACCTTCTGTATTAACACATTGTTAAAGACAGTTCTGGCCATTGGATGTATTCCTATTGTACATATACATATAGTTATCTATCTACATTCAAAATGCTAACATTAAGTAAGTTTCTTATGCAATTTACATCTTTCAGAGTATAGAAAATTCAAGGAGAGGGCTCAGAGATGTTTAGTTACAAGTAGCAGCTAGCTTCAACACTTCTTGGGTTAAAAGGTAAAAGAAGGGTAAATAGCCAGATTACATTCTTATTAGAAAGTGCTGGAGAGCAAACCTGAGGAGGGGTCAAGATCAAGTCCATTCACAGCAGAATACTTTGCAATAATTATTTACTCAAATCACATGAAGAAATACTTTTCCAAGGTTATCTCTAACCATTTCTCAAGTACACAATCATTAATGAATGCTGAAAGAACATATTTATTTTACACCACCAACATTCTTGGTTTCAGTCATAACCTTATCCCTTCCACCCAGACAGCTATTCCCTCCAAGTACCGAATTTTATATGCTTAAAGATGACACAATGTATTTTTACGTTATTTGCTTATACCCTTTGTGTCCTTCTAATCTCCTCACTACCTTCTCGATTTCCCATGTTCTCCTTTTAGACGTGAACCATTTTCTTTTATTTCACCCATTTGTTTAAATTACCTTTACAGGGCTTCTTCTCCTCGTGTTCCTTGGATCCATTCTGGTTTGACCACTTGCGTTTCTCTGCTTTCAAGTCATTCTGTGTTTCTGGAAGCTCTCCAAACAGGTCAGAAACAGAAGCTGCTGATGGGTGAAAGAACAAGACAGCAATTAAGATAAAAGCACAAAATAATTATTAGATCATTAGCAGCTTCTATTCACACCGCACTTTTCCTGCAAGCATATCTTTCTTTTCTAACATGTTTTATCTTGCTGACTGATGAACTTATCAAAGTACCAGAGGGTGTCTCTCAAAGCACTAACATAGCTTTCACCTTGTGACACAAATGTCTATGAAATACAAACCAAATATTCAGGATAGGATTCTTCTGCTTGGCTGCAGAAGAGCCACTAAATTACCCTTGCAAAGCAGTACATCATGTTGACTCGGGTCTGTGACGTGATAATACACCTGTTGCCTTGGACAATAAACTGCAAACTCAATCCTGAAATCTTTTTGTAGATACAGGTTGTTGAGTTGGTGGTAACTTGTGGTAAATCTTCATTAATAACTTGATGATATAGATATGATATTATCCACACTCAACATTTTCTTAGCGAGCTTGCACTTGTATCAGATTTATCCTTTGGGCGTGCACTCCTTCCTGAACTTGACCTGCAATCTAGGTTAACATTTTGGTGCACTAGTGAGAAGAAACAGATTGTTCCTTTAGATTCTTGCTTCAGGTGGATGTCAATTGATTCCATTCGACTTTTCCACTGAACAGAACATACTTCTGGCACTCAATCCAAAATACCTTGTTTATTTAATGTAACAAATCTTGTTTATTTAATGTGATCATGGAGCAACATGTCTGCACAGGAATAGGAATCAGAATTAAAATTTTGGGCCACTGGGAAGCTCCCTGTGTAAAACAGAGTATGGGGATGAAGGGGAGGGAGGTAATGGTGAGGGGGAGGAGCCCTAATGCACAATAAATATATAGTTCATCACTTCAAGCTGCTCCCATCGCAGTCCTGCTCTGAAGCAACTCTATATCACATAATTGAAATTACATTACAATGTTAATCTCTTCCTGGGGCAGTCTAGAGAGGGGCGAATTTTTCTTTTTTTTTTGAAATACAGAATGAATGGTGGTGTAATCACATGGTAACTCTCTACTGGAAGTAAAGGTGAAATGACTTGATACGTCTGCTGCACACTGGGAGCAATGTGTCAAGCAACGAATTATGCTTAAAACAACTGCTCAAAATCATCCTCTCAAAGGGATATTGATTTTTCTTTAAACTTAAATCCCAAGGCCTGTAGACACCTTTTGAAAGCTTAGCAGGATTATAAGACCCTTATATATCTCTATTGCCATCTATAAATAAAAAGGTATAATACAAACACAAGAGACTCTGTAGATGCTGGAAATCCTGGGCAACACACACCAAATGGTGGAAGAATTTAGGAGATCAGACAACACCTATGGAGAGAGATAGACAGATGACATTTCCAGCCGAGACCATGAAGTAGTCCTGATCAAGGGTCTCAACCTGAAATGTTGACTATTTGTTGCTCTCCACAGGTGCTGCCTGACCTGCTGAGTTCCTCTAGCATTTGATGTGTGTTGAGCAGGTGTAATATGATGTCATATAAAGGAAGCCAAGAACCACACAGTGATCCAATGAAAATCTGTGCTGTGGAACTCATTGGAAAGTGAGCCATTTGACTTTATTCCACAAGATCAATTGCTAACAAGACAATATGTTCAAATAATCAAAAAGAACTTCAGTAAAATCAGTTGATAGAGCTAAATTGCACTGAAAATGAGAGGATGGTGTTGGATCAGCAAGTAAAATTCCCATACTAACCTGCCTCAAAACTACATACAAAGATTTTCTCTGCCATTTCGAAAGGCACTATGGGTGAGCTGCTGCAGTAACAAAGCATCTTGGACTAATATTGCAAGTTCAGTTCCCAATTTGGAGTTCTGAATTGCATTAAAAATGAAGGTATTTCCTTGTTATAAAAATCCAACCAATTTGCTGAAGTCTTTGAGGGAAGGAGATCTGGTATTCTTCAAAGTCCTACCTGCATGCATCTCTAGTTCCACAGCAACACAGCTGCCCTCTTATTAAAGCTGTTCAATCCATAGTGAGTAACTGTGTTTTCAAAATTGGCAAAAGCAAAAAGCACTGTCTTTTAAAATAAAATTTCCCAATGTAGACAAAGATAGGGAAGACGAATGTGGGGAATAGCTACAAACTAGTACAAATCTCAACAATAAATACAGATTAATAGTAGATATACCCACATACATGCATGATACAGCAGCAAAAGCTACAATGCTACATTCCAGCTGTGTGTTTACCTACGTCTGGGTTCCTTGTGTCTGGCAGGTTATCGAAAAGTGACGGCTTTGATTTCTGAGCATCTCCTCCTAAATGATCAAAAGAGAATAAACACATTCATTGCTGTCAGAGCCTTTGCTGCGCCTTCTGTTCTCTTCACCCAAATCACTAGCAGGTGTGGTCCGTGAGGAATAACCTGCTCCAAGCTGCCCGACTACCTTTGAGAGATTTCACAGAGCAGCAGTTTGCACGATAATGATCACATTTTTGAGAGCAGTAGGGGTCAGGTTCCTGGCATCCGATGTTCAAGGTGGGGTGGAGGCTGGGCTCTTGGCACTCGCCATTGATTACACCTTACCAACCAAGGTAACAATATATGTTCACTTCCCACTTTTTGTAGGCTGCCAGTCTTCTAATCACACCACCTGTGTTACATCCCACACGATGACCTTTCCTTTATCTGCACATCCTTGCTGTGGCTCCTTATCCAATGCCTTCTGAAGAGGTAAGTATGGTAGACCTACCAATTCCCTCTTTCTGTCGAACTTGTTACATCTTCAAAGAACCCCAGTAAGCTGATCAAACACGACTTCCCTTTCACAACACCAATGTTAGTGTCAAATGACTAGTCATATAGTCACCATTCAGCCAAAGACCATACTGACCAGTGTCCACCCATCCTCATTAAACCCACCTCCCAGCACTTGACCTATAGCCTTCTTTACCGAGACTACTCAAAAGCTCATCTAGAAACTTAGTTTCTTAAGGGTTCTGATGTTATTAACTGCTTCTAACACTTTCTCCATCACAGATATTGAGTGAACTGGACTGTAGTTTCCTGCTGTCTCCCTTTCCTTTTGAATAAAATGAGTTAAAGTTGCTATTTTCCAATCTAATGGAACCTTGCCTTAAACTTGGAAACTTTGGAAAACTGAAACCAACGTACCAACGGCCACCTCTAAAGAAGACCTAATGGCCAAGTCTATCAGGGTCCGAAGACTTGTTAGTAAATAGAACCAACAATTTTTTCCAGTATAAGTCATCTCAAAATTCCTTCCTCCCTTCCAGTTCCCAATTTCCAGCAATTCCTGGGCTGTAACTTGTTCCCTCTACAATGAAGTCAAATGTGAAATACCTCTCCTAATTCATTTGCTATCTCCTTACGTTATTGGACCCAAAACTTGCTCTCCACGGGAAGTGTTATCTCTTTCTTTTATATTTTAGCGTGTTTTATCTCAGAAGCTGACTTTGTTCTAGGTTATTATTGTTTGAGTCACCCTTTGTGGGTAGATCCTTACACCGCAGAGACCAAAATCTGGTTCCCGGTGTCCTGGCTGGGCGAGGGATTGAGTCCTTGCACGTTAGAATGGGATTAGTTTCCCAGAGCCCTGGGGTACATGGATGAGGCCGAAATCAGCATCTTTCCGCCCGCCACCCCGGGGTAGGAGCATGGTTCGGGTCCCAACACCCTCGGTGGAGTGAGTTCCCTCCCCCCCCACCCCAGGGTCCGGCCTCGGGGGCGGCGCTAGGATGGGCCGATGACCCGCACCCACCGAGTAAAATCAGCCTCCAGCTCAAAACCCGCCTCTCCTCACCAGGCTCCGGCAGATCTTCAAACAAATCCATCCCGTGTCTGTGATTAAAAGCACTCCCCTTCTGTCAACTCCCAATCCAGGCTTCAACAGCGGCCTAAAGGGCCACAAGACCGTCAGACACCCTCCGGGTCCTAGTGCTACGTTGCTTCCGCTTACAGTCTCTGGGGTTCCGCTGGGTCCTCACGACACCGACACAGAGAGCCAGACAGACAGACACAGACACACATACACTCACACTCTCCCTCTCTTTGAAAGCAAGGATATTTGTCTACTTAGTTTCTCTTTTCCTTTTTTTGGTGAGGCGCTCACATCTGATGTGGTGTCATAATTATATATGCCATTCACATCATTTTTACATATAACCCATAATGAATAATGTAAACAAAGAATGCTTAATCAAACAATAAATTTACATTATTGCTCAAATAATGTTTAAATATCAAATACATTACACTCCTCCCTGCTTAGCTAAGAACTCCTACTCTTTATTGAAAAATCTCAACTTCATTTTGCTCTCTAGTCATTACACACACACACACACACACACACAACTACTACATAGACATCCACAGCATAGTTAATTTTAAATGGTCCCATTCAGGCCGAAAGGTTTAATTGCTGTGGAAGGTTTCTTACTCGTGGGATAACATCTCTCCTGACCGTTGGACGGTGGGGGGGGGGGGTGAGGGGGGGATTGGGGGGAGGTGACATCACTCTGCTGCTTGGTAGTTGATACTTGCCACTATAAAATAATCCCGAGTTCTGGGACTTATGTGGTTGTTGTGTCGTCTCCAGATGAGATCAGACACAATCTCCATTGTGTAGGAGAGTGATCCAGTTCCGTCTTTAAGCTTTCCAAGTACCCACTTTTGATTGTCTCTGTAGTTCCTCATCAGGACTACTAAATATCAAACGTTGTTTGAGGAGTCCTCAGTTTGTCTCAGCTGTTTGTCCTGCATACTCCCTCTGAGATTGAATTCGAGGAGGTCCAAGCATCAGCGCATGGGATGAACTGCATAGCTGGTGGTTTGTTGGTTGTAGTGTGTGCTGCATTACAAAATGCAAACAGGAAATTGTAAAGCCTCTGATTTAGCGTTGTGTGTTCTGCTGACATTGCTCACAGTGAATTTTTCAGATCCTGAACAAACCTTTCCATCGGCAACAAACTGTGGTCCATTGTCCCTGACTAAGGGTTCTGGAACACCAGTCCTTGCAAGGAGGCTTCTCAGCACATCAACAGTGTGACAGCCCATAGTGGAGATTATTGGGAACACCTCTGGCCACTTTGTAGCTGTACCCATTACTACCAAGAAATTTGTGCCCATGAATGGTCTGGCAAGATCCACATGAATCCTCTGCCAGGGCAATGCAGGCTATTCCCGGGGATGGAGAGGCACTGCTCTTGGCATCTTCTGGATGTGTTGGCATCCAGAACAATGTATGGCCAGCTGCTTAATCTGCTGATCTATCTAATGCCATCTGACAAAACTTTGAGCCAACACTTTCATTTTGACCACGCCTGGATGATCAGCATGTATCTCCTCCAACACTCTGGCTCTCAGCTTGGCTGGTACAACAATCTCAATCGCCACACAAGGCAGCCCCTGTCGAGGGCAAGTTCATCCCAGCACTGTTAACGATGGGGTAAGTGGAATTTCTGCTTCACATTCCAGCCATTTTGGGTGGCCATGTAGACCTGAGACAGCATAGGGTCTTTTCTAGTTTGCCTTTCGATCATCTCTGCCATAATAGGGAGATTTTCAATTTGCATTAGGGAGAATAGGTACAGAAGAGTGTCCTGTTTTGTGAATTTTTCAGGTATTTCCCTGTCCAAAGGTAAATGGGACACTCCATCAGCATTTCCACACAGGTACCAGCCGAAGCATTTTACACCCCAAACCAGACTCAAGGCCTGTCTGTTAATCTGTGCACAAATTTTCTCTGCAGCATAAAGAGAACATGATGCAAAGGCTTTGAGGGCGTTCACTTCCATCTCTCATAGCATGTGTCATGATTGCACCCAGACCATAAGGTGAGACATCACAGGCAAGCTTCACTAGATGATGTGGATCATGTCACAACCACAGACATTGCTGGCAATGACATCCTGGACAAATCTCTCACCGGGGACTTCCAGTGGGCACAAGTCTGTGGCACCTCGGGAGCTGCACCTAGGCAGAGGGGCCCTGTCACAACCACGTATTCTGCTCTGGGGTTTACATGCCCATACAGGTGGGCTGCGCAACAGCTTCAACAATCACGTTTGTGAGTACACATGTCCCAGCTAATCAGTGTTCCATTATGGTGGTATTTAACTCCTTTATTTTCATTCTGTTCTTGTTGAGACTTGGCCAACATTACACCCCTACTTATCTTTGTCCTTGTCCAGGAAAGAAGACTACAGTTTCGACTGATGTTGTCATGGAGCAGCATTCAGTTAGAATTAGTTATTGTTTCCAACCGCAGTGTTCATATTTAAGTTTCAGTTTGAGAGTTTTAGTTAACGGCCCTGTGGGCCTAGAGTTTATTGTTTTTCTTTTCTGTCAAATTCAGCTAACAGTTCTCATTAAAGTCAGAGAATTGTTGACCCATTTCAGTGTCTCTCTCACTCCGCACTTGGACCATATTTGAACATTTTGACAAATGTGAGTGCAGTGTCTTATGTCACCATTTCCTTTGCCTTTTGGAAAGCCACCTCACACTGTTTGTCCATTGCCATTTCTTCCCGATATGCAGTCATGATTTCAAAAGTTGGAGCACAGTAGCCAGGTTTGGTGGAACCCTGAAAAAGTGATTGACGAATCCTAAAAAAGGACCACAACTGTTACACATCCTTTGGCTTTGGGGCATCCACCGCGGCTTGAATTTTCTCAGCACATTTGTGTAATCCTTGAGCATCAATGGTGTGACCACAGTAAGTGATGCTTGGTTTAAAAAGTTCACACTCGTATCATGCTCTGAGCCCATATCTTCTTATCTTTTTAACACAATCGTGAGATTTTGGAGATGTTCCTTGTCATCCTCATTGGTAACAATGATGTCATCCAGGTAACACTGAGCACCCCGGTTTCATTGCAGCACCTGGTCCATGGATTTTTAAGCCTATTATAGTGATAAAACCGTTTCTGAGTGATTATGGTGAGAAACACTGTGGACTCATCTTCCATCTCCATCTGTAGGTAGGCTTCAGCTAAGTTCACTTTACTGAAGTGTGGCACACCAGAAAGATTTACTAAGATACATAGAACATAGAATAGTACAGCACATTACAGGCCCTTCGGCCCACAATGTTGTACTGACCCTCAAACCCTGACTCCCATACAACCCCCCCCGACCTTAAATTCCTCCATATACCTGTCTAGTAGTCTTTTAAACTTCACTAGTGTATCTGCCTCCACCACTGACTCAGGCAGTGCATTCCACGCACCAACCACTCTCTGAGTAAAAAACCTTCCCCTAATACCCCCCTTGAACTTCCCACTCCTTACCTTAAAGCCATGTCCTCTTGTATTGAGCAGTGGTGCCCTGGGGAAGAGGTGCTGGCTATCCACTCTATCTATTCCTCTTATTATCTTGTACACCTCTATCATGTCTCTTCTCATCCTCCTTCTCTCCAAAGAGTAAAGCCCTAGCTCCCTTAATCTCTGATCATAATGCATACTCTCTAAACCAGGCAGCATCCTGGTAAATCTCCTCTGTACCCTTTCCAATGTTTCCACATCCTTCCTATAGTGAGGCGACCAGAACTAGACATAGTACTCCAATTGTGACCTAACGAGAGTTTTATAGAGCTGCATCATTACATCACGACTCTTAAACTCTATCCCTCGACTTATGAAAGCTAACACCCCATAAGCTTTCTTACCTACCCTATCTACCTGTAAGGCAACTTTCAGGGATCTGTGGACATGTACCCCCAGATCCCTCTGCTCTTCCACACTACCAAGTATCCTGCCATTTACTTTGTACTCTGCCTTGGAGTTTGTCCTTCCAAAGCGTACCACCTCACACTTCTCCAGGTTGAACTCCATCTGCCACTTCTGCATCCTATCAATGTCTCTCTGCAATCTTCAACAATCCTCTACACTATCTACAACACCACCAACCTTTGTGTCATCTGCAAACTTGCCAACCCACCCTTCTACCCCCACATCTAGATCGTTAATAAAAATCACGAAAAGTAGAGGCCCCAGAACAGATCCTTGTGGGACACCACTAGTCTCAATCCTCCAATCTGAATGTACTCCCTCCACCACGACCCTTTGTGTTCAGCAGGCAAGCCAATTCTGAATCCACCTGGCCAAACTTCCCTGGATCCCATGCCTTCTGACTTTCTGAATAAGCCTACCATGTGGAACCTTGTCAAATGCCTTACTAAAATCCATATAGATCACATCCACTGCACTACCCTCATCTATATGCCTGGTCACCTCCTCAAAGAACTCTATCAGGCTTGTTAGACATGATCTGCCCTTCACAAAGCCATGCTAACTGTCCCTGATCAGACCATGATTCTCTAAATACCCATAGATCCTATCTCTAAGAATCTTTTCCAACAGCTTTCCCACCACAGACGTAAGGCTCATTGGTCTATAATTACCCGGACTATCCCTGCTACCTTTTCTGAATAAGGGGACAACATTCGCCTCCCTCCAATCCTCCGGTACCATTCCCGTGGACAACGAGGACATAAAGATCCTGGCCAGAGGCTCAGCAATCTCTTCCCTCGCCTCGTGGAGCAGCCTGGGGAATATTATGTCAGGCCTTGGGGATTTCTCCGTCCTAATGTATTTTAACAACTCCAACACCTGCTCTCCCTTAATATCAACATGCTCCAGAACATCAACCTCACTTGTATTGTCCTCACCATCATCATGTTCCCTCTCATTGGTGAATACCAAAGAGAAGTATTCATTGAGGACCTCGCTCACTTCCACAGCCTCCAGGCACATCTTCCCACCTTTATCTCTAATCGGTCCTACCTTCACTCCTGTCATCGTTTTTTCTTCACATGATTGAAGAATGCCTTGGGGTTTTCCTTTACCCTACTCGCCAAGGCCTTCTCATGCCCCCTTCTTGCTCTTCTCAGCCCCTTCTTAAGCTCCTTTCTCGCTTCCCTATATTCCTCAATAGACCCATCTGATCCTTGCTTCCTAAACCTCATGTATGCTGCCTCCTTCCACCTGACTAGATTTTCCACCTCACTTGTCACCCATGGTTCCTTCACCCTACCATTCTTTATCCTCCTCACCGGGACAAATTTATCCCTAACATCCTGCAAGAGATCTCTAAACATCGACCACATGTCCATAGTACATTTCCCTGCAAAAACATCATCCCAATTCACACCCGCAAGTTCTAGCCTTATAGCCTCATAATTTGCCCTTCCCCAATTAAAAATTTTCCTGTCCTCTCTGATTCTATCCTTTTCCATAATAATGCTAAAGGCCAGGGAGCGATGGTCACTGTCCCCCAGATGCTCACCCACTGAGAGATCTGTGACCTGACCTGGTTCATTACCTAGTACTAGATCTAGTATGGCATTCCCCCTAGTTGGTCTGTCCACATACTGTGACAGGAATCCGTCCTGGGCACACTTAACAAACACTGCCCCATCTAAACCCTTGGAACTAATCAGGTGCCAATCAATATTAGGGAAGTTAAAGTCACCCATGATAACAACCCTGTTATTTTTGCACCTTTCCAAAATCTGCCTCCCAATCTGCTCCTCTGTATCTCTGCTGCTACCAGGGGGCCTATAGAAAACCCCCAGTAGAGTAACTGCTCCCTTCCTGTTCCTGACTTCCACCCATACTGACTCAAAAGAGGATCCTGCTACATTAACCACCCTTTCTGTAGCTGTAATAGTATCCCTGACCAGTAATGCTACCCCTCTTCCCCTTTCCCCCTCTCTCTATCCCTTTTAAAGCACTGAAATCCAGGAATATTGAGAATCCATTCCTGTCCTGGTGCCAGCCAAGTCTCTGTAATGGCCACTACATCATAATTCCATGTATGTATCCAAGCTCTCAGTCCATCACCTTTGTTCCTGATGCTTCTTGCATTGAGGTACACACACTTCACCCCTTCTACCTTACTACCTTTACACCATTTATTCTGTTTCTCTTTCCTCAAAGCCTCTCTGTATGTTAGATTTGGCTTTACTCCATGCACTTCTCTCATTGTTCTATCGCTCTGGGTCTCATCCCCCTTGCAAATTAGTTTAAACCCTCCCGAACCATGCTAGCAAATGTACCTGCAAGCATACCCCCTATCTACTTTCAGCACTGTGTTGATGGTGACCTTAAAATCACCACAGTTGTTGATAGACCCAATCTTCTTGGCCTCTGGGACCACTGCCATTGCCCATGGGGTCCACTCAACCTTGGAAAGAATTCCTTCAATCTCCATGTGATCTAGCTCACTGGTTTACTGTATCACAAATGGTACAAGAAACTGGATGGGCTTTGTAAAACTTGGGTGGAGCATTTTCAGTTAGCACTATTTTGCCCTGATATGCTTGAGCTTTCCAATTCCATCCTCGAACATGGCTGTGGTATCATCCGGTACCTTTTTAATTTGCTTTCAGTTGATTCTTTTGCAGGGATGTGGCATGTAAGCTGTGGATAGAACTTCAATCAAGTAACTGTAGTTGCTGCCTCAGACAATTACAGCCCACAATGATGGTCCTCCTGTTTTTACCACCACTACAAGCCCAGTGTGGCTTGTTGGTGGTTGTATTTCACTGTTACAAATGTCATTCTCACAGGAGTTATCTTTTCTCCAGTATAAGTTCTTAGTTGGATATCTGCAGGCTTCAGTCCCGTATCTTTGAAATGTCATTCAAACTCATTTTGTGGAATGACTGAAACAGCCCAGCCAGTGTCCAATCCCATTTTAACTAACTTACCTTTCACTTCTGTTGTAAGCTGAATTACTTGTCTCCTGTTAAATTTTGTATTGTAAATCTAAGGGGGATCCAATCCTGTGTAGTCTGGAAGAAGAGGCACCAGCAAACAACGCTACTAAAGGTGACATCCTCAGGACGGCTCTTGAATCAATTTCTTTCATTTCTTCTACAGCTTCTTTATATATGGTTACGCTACTGTTGGAGCCTGTTATCATCATTCTGGTGGTGTGAATTTGGGCCGATCGGGCGATCTGGCACTTTGCTGTCTCCGAGAGAGTTTCTCAAGGCTGCGAAACAAGTGTGCAGCATGGAGATGGGGCACGGACCCATGATCGACTCCATCCTTCGCTGATTGAAGTGTCGAGGAAGACTGAACTCATTGGAGCGGCTGCGGAAGCTGAGTGAGTGTTCAGTGCTGTCTACTAACCTTTCGCTCACTACTGCCAGAGAAGGTGTCTGTGCATGGCGGTCTCTCACTCACTGCTCCCTATGGAAGTTCCTTGCACTTGAGTGACCTTTCTCACCCTCGATCATGTGAGTGAAAGGGGCCATAGCAAGATTTAGTCAACGCCGATTATAGATTTGGGCTCTAATTCAGTTTTTATGATGTGTTCTGTTTCCAGTTGCTCTATTTTTGTTACTACTTTTTGGTGAGTTTTGAATCAGGTGACCTCCAGATAATGAACACTGAGCAGAACTATACTGAAATATGCTTTTTGTGTCTTATATTCAATGTTTTTGATCATTTTTGTTGCCTTTTGCATGTGTGGGGTAAGAGCAGTTTAACGTTTGATGTTTCCCTTTGAATCAGTTGGTTCTGGATGACAGACTTGAGTAGAGCACCAACACAGAGGCTGTGTACAAGAAGGGCCAGAGTTGCCTCTGCTTCCTGAGGAGACTGATGTCCTTTGGAGTATGCAGGCCTCTCCTTCACATGTTCTATCAGTCTGTCGTTGACCGTACAATCTTCTATGTGGTGCTGTGCTGGGGCAATTGTATCAACATGGGTGATGCTAACAGGCTCAATAAACTGATTAGAAAGGCTGACTCTGGTATAGGAGTCAAACTGGACACACTGGAGGCTGTGGTAGAACAAAGGACCCTCTGGAAAATCCTGGCAATTCTAGACAATGTTTCTCACCCTCCGCATGCCACCTTGGCTGAACAGAGGAGCACTTTTAGTTATCGACTAAGACAAATGTGCTGCTCCAAAGAGCGCTACATGAGGTCATTCTTACCCTCGGTCATTAGGCTCTATAATGAGTCAACCTAGAGCCAGGGAAGAGATGACCCCTCCTGTTAGACTGCTTGAGGTAACTTATTTTTTATTCTTTCTTATTTCTCTTCTAATACTTGTATATCTGTGCCCTTGTAATGCTACTGTTACACTGTAATTTCCTTTGGGATCAATAAAGTATCTATCTATCTATTCATCTTCCATGGTTCTTCTTCGTTTAGTGACTATCTGTAAGGAATTTAAATTTCAGGGTTGTATACTGCATACATACTTTGACTATAAATGTACTTTGAACCCTCATCATTATCAGATTTTTCATCGACAGTATGCAGGTTAGTGCTCTTTTTGAAACTAAAATTTCACTTTTTATCTTTATCTCTTCCCTATGCAGTCCATTTATTATTGTCTGCCCAACATGCTGTATGTATGTGCCCTACTTTGCTGCACTTTCTGCAATTTTCACCTTTAAATCTGCATTGGTTTAGAGTATGTGAGCCCCTGCCACAATGGTGACACAATTTGTTCGTTTAGGCAGGTTTCTGTTTCGATGTTGCTATTTTGTTCATACTCACTTTCATTCCTGACTGCAACTCAATTGCATCTACGGCTGCTGTTTCCATTGATAAAGCTATTTCAACTGTACTCCTAAATGTGAGTTGTGCTTCAGTTAGGAGCTGTTTTTGAATGCTTTCTTGTAAGATTCCACAAACTAAATAATCTCTCAGAGCATTATTAAGCCCATCATTGAAATGACAATACTTAGACAATTTCTTCAACTCTGCCATGAAAAGTGAAATGGACTCCCCTTCCTTTTGATTCCGCTGATGAAAGCTGAAATGTTTTGCAATCAACAATGGTTTTGGTTCCAAGTGTTCCTGCATTATGTTCACAATGTCAGCAAATCTCATTTTGGCTGATTTGGCTGGAGCAGTCAAATCTCTGAGCAAACTGCATGCTCTTTCACCAATTGCACTCCGCAAAACTGGCACTTGTTTTTCATCAGCTATTCCATTTCCTTCAAAATACTGCTCAATTTGGTCAGTATACATCATCCAGTTATCTGTTGTGCAATTTTATATGTCTATATTTATGAAGTAGCCAGCTATTTCTGCTTTTTAATTTATTTTTTGTTATTATCACCTGTACTCATTGTTTATGAGTTACTTGTTAATGCTGACCATTTATAAACTTGAATATCTCTCTCCCCTTCTGAAGAAAAATGTGCTGCACTTCAACAAGTAGGTAGTTGTCTTGGGTATAGAAAAGGCCGGTCAGAAAGGCAATCATTGGGGAATTTAACATGAAAGTGGATTGGGAAAACCAGGTCAGTACTGGACCTCAAAAGAATGTCTAAGGGATGGCTTTTTTGAACAGCTTGTTGTTGAGCCTACTAGGGGATTGCCTGTGATGGGATTAGCTGTTGTGCAATAATCCGGAGGTGATAAGAGAGTTTAAGGTTAAGGAATGCTTAGGGAACAATGATCACAATATGATCATGCAACACACACAAAATACTGGTAGAACACAGCAGGCCAGGCAGCATCTATAGATATCTTCCTATAGATGCTGCCTGGCCTGCTGTGTTCTACCAGTATTTTGTGTGTGTTGCTTGAATTTCCAGCTTCTGCAGATTTTCTCATGTTTGCACAATATGATCATGTTTACTTTGAAATTTGAGAAGGAGAAACTAAGTTCCAACATGTCGTTATTTCATTGGAATAAAGAAAATTACAAAGGCATGAGAGAGGAACTGGCCAAGGTTGACTGGAAAGGGACCCTGGCAAGAAGGACAGCAGAGCAGCAATGGCTGGAGTTTCTATGAAAAATGAGGGAAGTGCGAGACAGATATGTTCCAAATAAGAAGAAATTTTTAAAGGAAAGAAGGACACTACCGTGGCTGACAAGTGAAGTCAGAGCCAAAGTAAAAACGGAAGAGAGGGCATACAAGGAAGCCAGAGCTAGTGGGAAGACAAAGGATTGGGAAGCTTTTAAAAACTTGCAGAAGGAAACTAAGATGGTCATTAGGAAGGAAAAGATGAATTAAAAGAAGATGGCGACTAATATCAAAGAAAATAAGAAAAGCTTTTTTAAGTTTGTAAAGGGTAAAAATGAGTTGAGGGTAGATATAGGACCAATACAAAATGATGCTAGAGATATTGTAATGAGAGATGCAGAGATGGCAGAGGAACTGAATGCATATTTTGCATCAGTCTTCACAGTGGAAGACGTCTGCAGTATACCGGACATTCAAAAGTGACAGGGAAGTGAAGTTTGTGCAGTGAAAATTATGACTGAGAAGGTGCTCAGGAAGCTTAATGGTCTGAGGGTCGATAAATCTCCTGGACCTGATGGAATGCACCCATGGGTTCTGAAGGAAGTAGCTGGAGAGATTGCGGAGGCATTAACAATGATCTTTCAAGAATTGATAGATTCTGGCATTGTACCGGGTAACTGGAAAATTGCAAACATTACTCCGCTATTTAAGAAGGGTGGAGGGCAGCAGAAAGGAATCTATAGACCTGTTAGCCTGACGTCAGTGGTTGGGAAGTTGTTGCAATTGATTGTTAGGGAGTTCCACGGGGTCGGTGTTGGGACCGCTGCTTTTTACAATGTATGTCAATGATTTGGACTATGGTACTAATGGATTTGTAGCTAAATTTGCCGATGATACAAAGATACATGGAGGAGCAGGTAGTGTTGAGGAAACAGAGAGCCTGCAGAGAGATTTAGATAGTTTAGAGGAATGGACAAAGAAATGGCAAATGAAATACAATGTTGGAAAGTGTGTGGTCATGCACTTTGGTGGAAGAAATAAACAAGCAGACTATTATTTAGATGGGGAGAGAATTCAAAATGCAGAGATGAAAAGGGACTTGGGAGTCCTTGTGCAAGATACCCTAAAGGTTAACCTCCAGATTGAGTCAGTTGTGAAGAAGGCAAATGCATGTTGGCATTCATTTCTAGAGGTACAGAATATAAGAGCAGGGATGTGATGTTGAGGCTCTATAAGGCACTGGTGAGACCACACTTGGAAGATTGTGTGCAGTTTTGGGCTCCTTATTTTAGAAAGGATATACTGACATGGGAGAGGGTTCAGAGAAGATTCACAATGATTAAAGGAATGAAAGGGTTACCGTATGAGGAACGTCTGGCAGCTCCTGGGCTGTATTCCCTGGAGATCAGGAGAATGAGGGGGGATCTCATAGAAACATTCCGAAGGTTAAAAGGCCTGAACAGATTAGATATGGCAAAGTTATTTCCTATGGCAGGGGATTCTAGGACAAGAGGGCACAACTTCAGGATTGAAGGACCTCCTTTTAGAACTGAGATGCGGAAAATTACTTTAGTCAGAGGGTGGTAAATCTGTAGAATTTGTTGCCACGAGTGGCTGTGGAGGCCAAGTCATTGGGTGTATTTAAGGCAGTGATAGATAGGTTCTTGATTAGCCAGGGTGTCAAAGTGTATGGGGTGAAGGCAGGGGAGTGGGGATGACTGGAAGAATTGGATCAGCCCATGATGGAATGGTGGAGCAGACCAGATGGGCTGAATGGCCTACTTCTGCTCCTAAATCTTATGGGCTTATGGTCTTCATTTTAAAACTTACTCATAGCTACTATTATGTTTTGTAACTCCAAAAGCTAATCAAAAGAAAAACCCAGTTGCCGCTACATTTGTCTACTTAGTTTCTTCCTTTTTTTTTGTGAGGTAATCACATATGATGTGATGAGATAATAATGTATGCCATTCACGTACTTCTTACATATAACCCTTAATGAATTATGTTAAAAAAGAATGCTTAATCAAACAATATATTTACAATATTGCTCAAATATTACTGTAATATTAAATACACTATAGAACTGATGCTACCCATTGAGATAAAAGACTCTGAACACAGGAGTCTTCAAAATTATGAAGTAATGGAGTAAATTCCCAGTGACAGAAGAGATCTTAATAAATTTAGGGTAATTAGCTAAAGAATCCAATAAAATATAAAATAAACAGACATTGTAAATCGTTCTGATTGTGCTACCTAATTGGGTGGCGGATACAAATTAAATAAACTCAGTGAAGTAGAATAATTTGAAGATCTGATGTATCGTATACAGTGTTTGACTTACAAGTTACACTCTTCATGTACATATCATTTTAAACTTCTTACCATGATCCTATGCACTATATTGCATGGTTTAATGATGTACCCCAAATGCACATTCACCCATTAGACATATCCCTCTGTCTTGTACAGTAACTCACCGGTCTTGTTATTTGTTTATTTTTCACAACGTGGTGGTACTGAATCTTTGCAGTCAGGTTCAGACCCAGCAATGATGAAGGACTAGGAATTATAGTTCCAAGCCAATTATTTTTCTCAGTGACTTGGACAATCTGCAGGTGGCGACATTTCCCTTACATTTACCTGTAATATAAGGTGACTCACTGAGTTTTCTTCCACCTATTCTACAGTATATTGCACAGTATCCTGCTGTACGTACCTCTCTTGTGTATATTGTACATCCACTTAGTGGATGTCTTTTCCTTCTACATATTCTACAATAACACAGTAAGTATTTTATTAAACAGTGATTCATACTTTATAGCAAAGTGGTAGAGGTTAGGGGTTTGGTATGTACAGTCAAATTCGCTTTGGTGAGTTACTGAAATTCATTTAGCCAACATAACACAATGAATCTGTGAAGTTGGAGTGAATATTTAAAATTGTGGATGGGATACCAATGAAGCCAATGCTTTGTCTTTCTTAGTCAAGCTTGAATGTTAGTATTGGACTTACCGAGGTAAGGGGAGGGTCATACTACTGATTTGGGTAGATGGTGGAAAGACTTTCGGTGTCATGAGCTGAGTCATTCAATTCCAGGGTGTCTAGCCTCTGGCCTGCTTTTATGGTTTTGATGGTTACATGGCAGGTTTGGTTTTGTCTCTGGTCATTGGTGACTCTCAGAAATTGTGCAGGTGTATTTACAAGTCGTGGTGTTACACAACAAAGGAGTAGGCCCTTCATCCATAACTACCAATATGCCTTCCTCAGCTTGTCGAATTTGCCTGCATTTGGCCAATTTCTCTCTAAACTTTTCTTTTTAAATATGGTCTCTACCATCACCACTCCTTCAGACCATTAGTTCCAGAATCCAGTACTAATTATTTCGAACATTTTTCCTCAATTCTCCTTGTCTTTCAACCTATGACTCATTGTTACCAATCTTTTTGCCATGGGAAGTAAACAAATCCTGTTCACCCTTGCTGGACCTCTCTTAATTTTATACACCTCAACCTCCATTTTCCAAGCAAAACAACTCAGCTGACGGTCTTCCTGTAGAATAATACTTTAACTGTGCGTATGTATCTATATAGCACCAACCCTATCAAAGTTACTGGATTAGTAGGTAGTGTCTTGGAGCAACAATTCACTGACTCAAGTTTGAATTCTGCTCACAGATGACCCACATAAGAGATGGAAGAAGAACACCACCATCTCCCTTGCCCCAACTGTGGAATGGTTCGCCTTATTGGCCACCTCAGAACTCCCAAAATTAGGGTGGAATCAAGTCATCCTTGATCCCAATGAAATACCTCAGAAGAAATTATCTTAGGAGTGTTTAAAATATATTGCAGCAATTTAGTTGTGAAACAGAAATTCACGGAAAGTCTCCAACATAGCTTATTTGCAGTTGGAATCAAGTAGTCAATGTAGAATTATTGTCAGGACTAATCAGTGACCTTACAGTAAGAGACATCTGAGGAAGTGTGAGCATAGTGACAGGATGTTCTTTTATTGAGTTTGAGAATGATCTTATTAAGTTTGAAACAAATGTCTTAATCTATGTTCTACATGAAGGGAAAATTGGCTATTTAAGTTTAGAAACTGGATTGAAGAAAGTGACATTGGAAAAACTTCAGTAGATAAATAAACCATAATTTTCAATTAATAATACTTCTGTAATCTAAAAAGAGTATTAATTGTCCAACCATAATAACAAGACAAATTTAAAATAATATTAATGTCTTACAATCAAAAAGATGGCAATACCCAGAACAATGAGGATATTAGAATTCAGACTCTGGTTGACCAAGTATTTGACAGAGAAAATAAAGAATATTATACTGTAGGAGCTTTGAGTGTAAAGGAAGATATAAGCCGATGTATGTGTGAGCAGTGATAGTTAAAATTATAATGGAGAATATGAACATGAAAGACACTTCAACTCAACAATTTGTAATTGTCTTTATAGAAGACATGGGAGATATTTCAGGGATCTGATGAGAAGATGTTATTTAGGAGCGAGTGCTGGAGAAACTAATAGAAGAAGTTGTTTGGTGGCCTTTAAACTTCTTTTTAAAATGGTTTTGGAGGATTAGAATTTAGCACATTATTCAAAGTTCAACAGTCAAAATAAATTTATTATCAAAGTATATATGTGTCACCGTATACTACCCTGAGATTCATTTTCTTGCGGGCATTCACAGTAGATACAAAGAAACACAATAGAACAAATGAAATCTACACACAAAGATGGACAAACAACCAATGTGCATAAGAGGACAAACTGGGCAATTACATAAAAGTAATAATAAGTAATTAAATAATAAATAATATTGAATACATGAGTAGTAGAGTACTTGAAAGTGAGCCCATAGTTTGTGGAATAGTTCAGTGTTGAGGTGAGTGAAGTAATCCACACTGGTTCAGGACCCTGATGGTTGAAAGTTCGAAATGTTCCTGAACCTGGTGTTGTGGGACCTAAAGCTCCTGTACCTCCTTCTCAAAGGCAACAGCCAGAAGAGTGCACGGCCTGGGTGGTGGGGTACCTGATGATGGATGCTGCTCTCCTTGTAGATGTGCTCGGTGGTGAGGAAGGGTTTTTTCTTTGATGGACTGGGCTCCATTCACTATTTTTCGGATGCTTCTCCATTCAGGGCATTGGTGTTTCTACACTAGGCCATAATGCAACCAGTCAGGATACTCCCCACTGTGCATGTATGGAAGTTTGTTAAGGTTTTAGATGACATGCTGAATCTGCGTAGACTTCAAGGAAAGTAAAAGTACTGTCGTGTCTTCTTTGTAATGGCACTTCGGTGCTAGTCTCGAGAGATCCTCTGAAATGATAATGCCAGTTAACTTAAAGTTATTGACCCTCTCCAACTCTGATGTCCTAATGAGTACCAGCCCATGGACTTATGTTTCCTACTCCTGTAGTCAATAATCCATCTTTGGTTTTGCTGACACAGAGTGAGAGGTGGTTGTTGTGGCTCCATTCAAGCAGAATTTCAATCTCTCTCCTATAAGCCCAATCATCACCACCTTTGATTTGGCCAACAACAGCGGTGTCATCAGCAAACCTAAATATTGTTTTGGAGCTGTACTTAGCCTCACAGTCATAAGTATAAAGTGAGTAGAGCAGAGGGCTAAGTACACAGACTTGTGGTGCACATGCTGATGGTGATCGTGGAGGAGACGGTGGCAATCCTAACTGTTTGGAAATAAGGAAAATGAGGATCCATTTGGACAAGGAGTTATTGGGGCTTAGGTCTTCGAGCTTATTGATTAATTTTGAGGGAGACAGAAAAGAGAAAAATAAAGAATTCTAGGTCAATTAATAGGAAGTGGGAAATGTTAGAATTCAATAGGAGTAGGTAATGTAGCACTTTCAACATTTTAATATGATTGGATAATAAAATCAACATGAATTTATAAATTGGAGTAATAGCAATCTTGGATTGAGGGTTCACAAACAAAAGAAGATCTGCAGATGCTGGATTGAGGATTAGTTGATAGAAGTCAGTGAGAGAAGCAAATAATTGGCCCAGTTGGCAACCCTCTAACTAATTGGGTATTGCATGGGCCATGGTTTGTTTTTCAACTATCTATCATCTGTACCAACTGGATGAGGACAGCAGCCATAAAGTATCTGGGTTTGTCACCTAAACAAAGCTAGGTGAAAACAAATCTATGAAGGGGATAAACTAGGGATGTAATTCAATTGAGCATATAGGCAAGGTGGGTGAAAAGTGCTTAAGTGTTTTTTTTAAGAAAATAGAGAAATAAGATGCTTTTGCAAAGATAAGATGCTAGGAAAATATTAGTAGAGGATCTAGGTCTCCTTGCACTAACCACAGAACGCTAACATGTCGGTGAAGGATTAGCTCAACCATTGGTAAATTAGATCAGATTACAAATGAAGTGGAAGAAAAATAATGCTGATTGCAATGATATAACGACTTGGTGAGCTCACTTCTTGGCTATTGTACAGAGTTCTGGTCTCCATACCCAAAGGTATATATAATTTTGTAAGAGTAAATGACAGGATTGCCCTATAGAGACCAAGTAGACTAGTGCTATATTCCCACATCTTAGAAGAATGGGAGATGGTCTTATTGAATCTTAACAATTAAAGTTCTTGACAGGTTAAGTGATCATAATCAGTTGGCACATTACAAAGAGTCTTGTGGAAATTACATATGGCAAACATCATGGCTAAAATATTTTTGAAAATGTACCCTTGTACAGAATATACGACTTGTCATGCCAATGATTATATAATGTAGATTAATGCTAATCATAGCAACCATTCTACAGTTGAATACAATTCTCTTGGATTCTACACTGAATTTATTAGTGACTCCCTCATACCAATAGCTTTTAGTTTAGTGCACCCCAAGAGTGGAAGCTATTTCTTTTGCTCAACTCAATCCAGCCCTTTGTGGTTTTAAAGAACCTATTAGGCTATTCAGTAGCCATTCAGTGTTTCTGGACAGAATTGTCAAAATTGTTCTTGTTTAATTAAAATCTGTTTTGCGATCATCCCAGCATCTCCTCTGGTCTCTGCATAATTCAGGAATTAGCTTTGAAAGCTTTATTCAAATTCAACAATTTTTCAACATCTGGTCAATTGTTCAGTCCTGATAGTAACTGGAAGATGCTGGGTTGAATAATTTAGTTGCTGAATAGGCCAAAATCCTTTGTACCTAAATTTTAGTCTTGTGCTAGTTACTAGAGATGGTTCTAACACTGAATGTCTGACGATTCTTCAAGTTTAGGTGGGATGGACAAACATGTATATATAAATCCCCTAGCATGGGGAATTTGTTAGATTCTTGGAAACCATCCAGATTTGAAATTCTTCCTAAGTAATGGCTGTTGGTTCCATTCACAGTGAGCATTTCTGGATAGTAACTCCTATAATCCTACCATTTTCTCATCTATAATTATTTAATTCTTTCAGCTGTTGTGGTTGAAGTCCATCCCAGTACTGAACCTTTACTGTGCCATTGTGTGGCTGCAATATTCAGACACCAACCTCATCTACAACTATATGCTCGCTGCTCCAAGTTCATCTGTACCTACTTATGAACTGTGAAGGTCACAGGTGGAAGATTGTAAACATCAGGCTGAAGTTCAGTGACTTTCTTTTTATGACAAGTGCAGCAGATGAGATGGAAAACAAAACAAACTTGGATAAGTAGATGGATAGGTGTATAAAGGATGTGCAATTTACATGTAAATAGTCATTTTATATCATGTATGTTACAAGTGTGTGTAACTGAATCAGAAACAGAATCTTAGTGCTTGCTTGTCCAGAACTGCATATTTACCACATTTATTTTTTTTTTATTGACAATGCATTAAAGTGTTCACAAACATCTGAAGACTCTAACTCCAACACCCATGGTTTACACTTCAAGAGACTACTGACCATCTGAGACAGCATGTAGATATATTATACAGTTGTCACAGCCATCACGTATATACATCAGAGGCGGCTTCCAAAATATACAAAGCTGGGGCACTGTGGGAAGAGGCATGGATTAGCTGACAACAGAATTAACAAAACAGATCATTCCATTAGTTCACCATTGTGGAGACAAGGGTTGCAGGTCAGTCAGATTGAAATCTGATGTGGGAAGTTGCTTGTTTGACTCAAACGTCCTGGGAATAAGCTTTTGGAAAAGTCAGCGTTACAGCTATTACTTAAAGATTACAGCAATGCCAAATGTTACCATAATTTGTCAAATTGTCTTCAAATATTTACAAATCCCCCTTGGTTTCCTTGTATTCCTTTACAACTTGTTGGTGCTGGTATTTGTATTAGTGGCAAGGTAGGGGGTGGGCAGTGAGAGGGGAAGAGAAGAGCACAAGATCACCACTGTCACTTGTACCCCCCACAAAATAGTTCCACAAACTATGTGTGAGCAGAGAGTTTGGCTGGAAAAAGGCAACTGGAGAGATACAGGCACCCCAGTACTGCATTGTCCAACCCAGCTCGCACCCCATCTTCTTTCTTTCTGTCTATCTGGCTACGTGCGAGCTGCCCTATGTAAGGAAGCCTCATCCACTGAACAAGTTGAAACTGGCATTGAGAACAATGCACAACAACCAACCACGTCCTCTGACTTGTCTTACTTGTCATGTATTAACCTTACTATACCGTGTATCTTGCTAGTGCCCACTTTACACAATAATGGTGTGAGAGCTGAGTGAAACATAAGGCACATCTTCAGGCTCCCTGAACAGGTCAAATTTACTGATTTCGGTACAGAGTTTAATACATTCTGATGTTACTAAGTTCCTTGTGCTAATCTTTCACGACCCTCTGTTTGCTGCAGGAGGTAAATAAATAAAGAACTGAGGCAAAGATAAAAATCTATGGGAGCAAATGATAACAAGAGACCACAAAATGGTATTAACGTCATTAAAGCTGCTAAGAACTGACAGCAATTGAAAATATGATGTTTCCACTGAGGGTTTGTCGGATATGACGAAAGAAATCTTTTCATGGATATGCTGAAAAGATGGTGAAGAAGTGCCTAGATTATGTTGAGGGATAAACTGAGATGATGCATTGAGGGATAGAACAGGAAAATGTTTAATCTGCATTGATTTATGAAACTGGGTGAGCTTTTAAGACAGAATTTCCCCCCTTTTTAAAAAAAATCCCTGTTCTGTTCATTTTGGGGAAAGGAATTTAGTTTTGGTAAATAATCATTTTTAATAAGTGATGATTGTTGAGCTATTTGTTAAAGCAATGATATAATGGTAAAGAACTGCAGTTGAACAGAATGGTAAAGTCACATATCAGGCACATTTGATCTTTTTTTCTGGTGAGGGAATGGCCACTTCTCCCTTGGGTATGTAGCAGAAGTGAGATTGCTTCACCTTTACTATTTGCTAATTTCACCCATAAGGCTCTGTCTTTCCTGATATGGGCATGCTCTGTAGGTTGGTTGGCCTAAGGCACAGCCCCCAGCTCCAGGAACTTTTCTCGATTCTACATCTTGTTATGGTTAGATATAATCCACAGGCTGGCTGGCCTAGGATATATCTGTCATGTCATAAAGCCTTATGCAGTGGCATTTCCCTAGCACATTTCATATGCACAGCTTTCTTTTGGTTCTAGCGATTTACCAGACTAATTCATCTGCCATCCCCAGTCTCCATTTATCATGCTGGATCAGAGGGAGCAGTAGAAAACTTCACCTGATGTTAATATTGATATGTTTTGAGACCACTCCCAATAGAATATTAATCTGATTGTTCTCCATAATTTACATTAGCAGCTGGGGAAAAATGGAAATTGTCCAATTAAGCTTCAGTGTTCAAGTCCTATTTATTTGAGAACTGTGTAGGATTGTGTCTGAATGGTAACTAACTGCTTAAAGACACCCTTCCTGATTGTGGCCTCCTGTTAGCTGTCAGCTTGCCTCTGTTTGGTGACCTGACGAATACCCGCTAATACAAGCTTTTCAGTTCTGCTGAATCTCATTTCGAAGCGCACGCTGTTCTCAAACTGTGACTCTGTAGAATAGAGATAATTAACCTTCAAAATCCCATACCAGATACTTTGAAGCTCTATTTACGCCTCAAATATTTTCTCTCAGCAATTCATACAGACTCCTAAGTATTTTCCCCATCACCTGCATGTACCAAATATCATTTTTAAGAAGTTCTGGGAGCATCATCAACCCTTAGATGCTTCACACAAGATTGTTAGCAGTGGAGTTGCCGTTGTGACCAAGTCCTGACATAGATCCCTGTGGAACACCATTACACAGCTTCCATAGGGATCAGTAAACAGGAGCTGGAGAATTCTGTAATTATTCTAGACTGATATTGAAAATTGTAGTTGTTGACGTCAGCTCTTTGAATATAGAAACATAAAAATAGGCATAGGTACAGGTCACCAACCGCAAGCTGGTTCATATCACACCATTCAATTATAAATCTGAGCTGATCTGTATCTCAGCTTCATACAATTGCCTTGCGTTCATGGCTCTTAATTCCCTGTTTCCAGAAATCTGTCCCAGTTGAGAAAGTTTCAAACTATCTAGCCACAGCATTTTGTTCTGCATTGGTGTGTACTTCCAAACATACCAACAGACCCACTATTTGCTTGATCATTGCCCATTGGCAGCACTACGGAAAAATCAGAATGCACACTCCTTTCTCATCCATGCTTCATGCGGGGAAAATTAGTTGCACTACCTGTGATTTCATAAGGCCAGTTCACTCCCCTTTGTTGATGTAATGCATTGCCAGAGGTGAAAGTTAAAATGCAAATGAAAACTCAGATAACGCTGTGCATTTGCACATACCCGTGACAAGACATTACTGACAACAGTGACATGTGAGTCAGACATCAGACTTCCCCAATTGAGAATCTATAGTTAAAGTGACTGAGCATACACTCATCAGGAAAAGCACACTTCAGATATAAATACACAGAGAGGAAAGTAATTGCCACTGAAGTAGGGAAGGGCCGGTTTGGGGTGAGGGAGTGTGACGGGGCAATGTGAACATACATTGCAGCAGGACAGTGTTGTTGTGCATTGAACGTGAGAAGCAGCATACCACCCAACTGACACGCAGCAAACGACAAGTGACACGGACAATGCAGCAGTTCACCACAGGTGCGGGACACACTCGCACACACACCAATGTGCAATTGAAAATTCTGTTATGAATGGTAAATTGCTTCCTTGGTTTGACAAGCTTCCACTGAGGCACGGTATCTAAAATGTTGGAAGGATACTGACCAGGACGCAGATACTTCCAACTCTCAAGAGCTTTGGGTTAATCAAAGACCCAACCATAAAATCCAATATATAATCTCTATCCTCAAAGTTAGTTTTCATTTCAGTTGGAACTACTTTGAGGTGTCTTATTTAGCAGCGATTTATTATGCCTGCGTTCGTCTTGTTTTCACTGTTTACAACATCCAGTAGAACATAAAAATCAAGGGTGCAATATATGCATAGCAGTAATTTCTTTTAATTAAACATCAACCTTTAACACACAACTTTTACTTAGTGCTAGACTTAAGGTATTGTAGTGACCCGAGGAGCACATGGTGTATCCTTTCCCACCTGTTGAGGATGGGGGAGTTGGTTATAGTATTTTTGGTTTAAATAAAGCACCATGGGGAACTTGTGGGGGTGTTTATCACCGTGCTCTGACAGCTCACAGAGAACCGTGCTTGTTGGGGCTCCACTGACCAATACTTCAAGCAACACTTCCATTCCTCACCACCCTGCAATTCCAGTAGCACGTTGGAGCGGCTCCCTCCTGATCAACAGCCCCATGCCCCACTTGGCATGAATACTCTACTTGCTTATAACACTGGAAAATGTAGCTGCCAGCTGGTGATCAATTCTGTTGGTAAATAAAACTGTGTTGCACGGGGGAGATTACATGTGTAGCTATCTACACATGGCTTGTTAGCTCGAAAACAGATGCATGTCGGATTGCCCAGTGCTGCTGATAAATCTGAGTCAATTGGAGCAAACTACTCAAGATGGTTTCAGGTTCTCCGTCCCCTGCAACACCCAAGCAAAAAATACATACTCCTGTGGGGACAGCAAGGTAGTAACATTGGTAGTTAGAACCAGCCAATGTAAACCATAAAAGAAACTCCTATCTGAATCATTGTATTCCTGCCTCCCATCCCCAATCTGCTCCATTACGTCTCGTCTATTGAGGGTCAACAATTGAGGGCTGTACTGGTATCATCTTTAGGCTGTCAGCATCTCCTCCACAGAGAAGGGACATCAATTCAGCGCAGTTTGTTTCGACAGCCACTAATTTACTGAGAGGAATTTGTTTAAGGATAGTGACACTAGATGTGTGTGTGTGTGTCACTGCCAGCCCTAGACACCACCATATTCAGGACCAAACGGCGCAGAGTCTATGTGGGAGTTGGTATTCCTGCTTGCATTTGGGTGACCAAAGTCAAATTTCTCTGCTTGAATACTTCAGACCCAGCAATGGTGTGGGTGCTGACTGGTTCATGAAAACTCTAACACAACAAACAGCTATCTAAATATCTGCAGCTGGGGAGGAGGGGCAGACAATACTATTCAACTTCAATGATAACAATTCTTATTAACGATTAAGAATACATTATCAGTATAGAGCTACATGTGAAATATATACAATATTCGCCTTTTCAGTACTCCATAATTCCAGTTTTGTAAATCTCCTTTAGTGTTCATTTGTCCAAATAGATCATTCTTCCCCTCCCTGCAGCAAATAACCTGCCAGTTCTTCTCGGCCACAAACCTCACACTGTCCATGGACCTCTCTGTGAGGTACGATTCACCTTTAAGTAGATTCAGATCAACACGGGGCTTTGGCGAGGACGAACCAACCAATAAGGAGCTTTACAGATCATTTAAGGCTCCTCTTCAGCTTGCCCATCAACTCCTTTGTTTATTTCCAGAGGTCTCGTGGACCCATGAAGAGGACAACACTTTCCAATCAGCCTCTTCTCTGTGGGAATATATTGGATGCCAAAGATTGCCTTCACTGTCTTCTTCACACCTCACATTCCCCCCCCACCTCTAAATGGAAACATAAGAAGCAGACAGCATCCAGTGCCCATGATAAGGAGCTCGTTCGTCACTGATGTCTAACCGCTTGCTGAAGATACACAGAGCATCACACGCACACGGAACATGGCACACCCTGGCGCCTGCGACACGGTTTTTGCTTTCACACAACTATTAATTTTTAATCCTCAATAAATTACTACACGTAGAGCAGGCATTTTAGACGGGCATTCACATCAATGTTGGAAAGGCTAAGTGACTATGTACATAGGAGTCCAATCTGATGTCCGAAGTGGAATTCTATAACTGGTTCTTGGATCCTTGTCAGATCCGCATCTGACTGCTCCTCCTTCTGGACAGCTTTGACCTGCAAGATAAAGGTAGGCTCTTCAGAACAGGTAACAACATTGTTCAGAACACTGTCTACAGTCCCTCATGATAACACTCCCAGATACACTCATACATCTTACACTAACAGATTCACATACTGGACATTCAGGAGGCTGAGGAGGTGGTAGATGGGACGTATAGAGAGTTAGTTACATGCAAGGTGCAAGACACAGGAGACTGGGTGGTAGCCAGCAAGGGGAAAGGGTTTAAGGAGACAGTGAAGAGTACCCCTGTGGCTATCCCCCTCAACAATAAGTATATCACCCTGGATATTGTCGGGGGGGGGGGGGGAAATGACCTAATAGAGAAAAGTCACAGCAGTTGGGTCTCTGGCACCTCGTCTGCCTCTGTGACTCAGAAGGGAAGGGGGAAAGAAGAGGGAAGAAGCACACTGTGGTGATAGGGGATTCATTAGTTAGGGAAATGGACAGGAGATTCGGTGGGTGAGAATGAGATTCCCGGATGGTAAGTTGCTTCCCAGGTGGCAGGGTCTGGGATATCTTGGATCGGGTCCTCAGCATCCTTAAGTGGGAGGGAGAGCAGGCAGAAGTTGTGGTCCATTTAGGTACCAAAGACATGGGTAGGATGACTGATGAGGTTCTGCACAGGGAGAGCAGGGAGTTGGGTGTGAAGTTAAAGGACAGGACCTCCAGGATTGTGATCTCAGAATAGCTACCCGTGCCATGTGCTAGGGAGGCTAGAACTAGGAAGATTATACAGTTTAATAAGTGGCTAATGGTGCAGGAGGGAGGGCATAAGATTTTTGGATCAATGGGCTCTCTTCCAGGGAAGGTGGTACCTGTACAGAAGGAGGAGTTTGCACCTGAACTGGAAGGGGACAAATACACTAGCAGGAAGGTTTGTTAATGCTGCACAGTGGGGTTTAAACTAGAGTTACAAGGGGATGGGAACCAGAGTGCCAGAACAGTTAGTGGAGAGGTTGTGGAGGCAGACTTAAGACAAAGTTAGGAATCAAAAGGATGAGCATCGTACGACTAGTGTCCTGAGCTGCGTTTATTTCAATGCAAGAAGAATTGTAGGAAAGGCAGATGATAATGCTGAAGGTGAGGTATTTGGTTTACAAACAGAGACAATGTGTAGTGAGGAGAGGATGTAGTTAGGGCAAAATTGCTGTCAACAGGATGAGTTGTAATGTAAAAGGTGGTCAAAATTGAAAAGTGTGAATACCATACTGAAGGTGTTATATTTGAATGAGCACGGCATACAGAGTAAGGTTGATGAACTTGTGGCATAGTTACAGATTGGCATGTATGATATTGTAGGCATCACTGAATCATGGCTGAAAGAAGATAATAGCTGATAGTAACATCCCAGGATACACATTGTATTGAAAGGACAGGCTGGAAAGCAGAGGGGGCGACATTACTCTGTTGATAAAAAAATGAAATCATATCACAAAAGGTGACATAGGGTCAGAAGATGTTGAATCATTGTGGATAGAGCTAAGGAACTGCAAGGGTAAAAAGACCCTGATGGGAGTTCTATACAAATCCCCAAACAGTAGTTAGGATGTGACCTACAAATTATAATGTGAGATAAAAATCCATGCCAAAAGGGCAATGTTACAATAGTCATGGGTGACTTAAATATGCAGGTAAATTGAGAAAATGAGGTTGGTGTTGGATTCCAAGGGGAGGGATTTCTACAGTGCCTACAAGATGGCTTTTTAGAGCAGCTCGTGGTGCAGCCCACTAAAGCATCAGCTACTCTGGATTGGATGTTATGCAATGAAACAGAATTGATTAGAGAGCTTAAGGTAAAAGAACCCTTAGAGGAGAAGTGATCTTAATATGATCGAATTCACCCTGAAATTTGAGAAGGAGAAGCTGAAGTCAGATGTATCAGTATTACAGAGGAGAAAAGGGGATTACAGAGGCATGAGAAAGGAGTTGGCCAGAACTGATTGGAAAAGAACACTAGCAGGGATGATGGCAGAGCAACATTGGCTGTAATTTCTGGAAGCAATTTGGAAGGCACATAAAATATAGATCTCAAAGAGGAAGAAGTATGCTAAAGGAAGGATGATAAACCATGGCTACCAAGGGAAGTCAAAGCCAAAATAAAAGCCTAAGAGAGGGGATATAATGGAGCATAAACTGGTGGAGGTTAGAGGATTGGGAAACTTTTAAAAACCAACAGAAAACAACTAAAAAAGTCATTAGGAAGGTAAAGATGGAATATGGAAGTAAGCTAGCCAATAATACTAAATAGGATACCACAAGTTTCTTCAATACATAACATGTAACATAGAGGCGAGAGTGGATATCAGACTGCTGAAAAACAATGCTGGACAGGTAGTAATGGGGGAGCAAGGAAATGGCAGATGAACTGAATAAGTATTTTGCATCAGTTTTTACTGTGAAAGACACTAGCAGTATGGTGGAAGTTCCAAGTGTCAGGGTTATTTAGTGTGTGAAGTTACCGTTACCAGGGAGAAGGTTCTTTGGAAACTGAAAGGTCTGAAGGCAAATAAGTTACCTGGACCAGATGGTGTACACCCCAGGTTTCTGAATGAGGTGGCTGGAGAGATTGTGGAGCGTTAGTAATGATCTTTCAAGAATTACTAGATTCTGGTATGGTTCCAGAAGACTAGAAGATTACAAATGTCACTCCACTCTTCAAGGAGGGAGAGAGGCAGAAGAAAGAAAAATATAGGCCAGTTAGTCTGACCTCTGTGGTTGGGAAGATGTTGGAGTCAATTATTAAGGATGAAGTGTAAGGGTACTTGGAGGCACATGATAAAATAGGTCACAGTCAGCATGGTTTCCTCAACAAGGGGAAATCTTGCCTGACAAATTTGTTGGAATTCTTTGAAGAAGTAACAAGCAGGATAGACAAAGGAGAACTGGTTGATGTTGTGTACTTGGATTTTTAGAAGGCCCTTGAGAAGGTGCTGTACATGAGGCTGCTTAACAAGCTATGAGCCCATGGTATTACATGAACGATCCTAGCCTGGAAAATGCAGTGGCTGATTGGCAGGCAAAGAATGGGAATAAAGGGAGTCTTTTCTGGTTGGCTGCCGGTGACTAATGGTGTTCCACAGGGATCTGTGTTGGTTCTGATCCTTTTTACGTTATATGCCAATGATTTAGATGATGGAATTGATGGCTTTGTTGCAAAGTTTATAGAAGATAATAAGATAGATGGAGGGGCAGGTAGTTTTGAGGAAGAAGAGAGGCTACAGAAGGACTTAGACAGATTAGGAGAAGGGGCAAAGAAATGGCCGAATACAGTGTCAGGAATTGTATGGTCAAGTACTTTGACAGAAGAAATTAAATGGTTGACTATTTTCTAAATGGAGAGAAAATACAAAAAACTGAGGTGCAAAGGGATTTGGGAGTCCTTGTGCAGGATTCCCTAAAGGTTAATTTGCAGGTTGAGTCTGTGGTGAGGAAGGCAATTGCAATGTTAGCATTCATTTCAAGAGGACTAAAATATAAAAGCAAGGATGTAATATTGAGACTTTATAAAGCACTGGTAAGGCCTCACTTGGAGTACTATGAGCAGTTTGGGGTCCCTTATCTAAGAAAGGATATGCTGAAACTGGAGAGGGTGCAAAGGAGGTTCCCAAAAATGATTCCAGGATTGAATGGCTTGTCATATGAAGAGTGTTTGATGGCTCTGGGCCTATATTCACCAGAATTCAGAAGAATGAGGGGTGACCTCATTGAAACCTACCAACTGGTGAAAGGCCTTGATAGAGTGGATGTGGACAGGATGTTTCCTTTAGTGGGAGAGTCTAAGACCAGAGGACACAGCCTCAGAATAGAGGGGCGTCCTTTTAGAAACGAGGTGAGGAGTAATTTCTTTAGCCAGAGAGTGGTGAATCTGTGGAATTCTTTGCCACAGGCAGCTGTGGAGGCCAAGTCTTTATGTATATTTAAAGCAGAGGTTGATAGATTCTTGATTGGTCAAGGCATTCAGGGATATGAGAAGGCGGCGGGAGACTGGGGCTGAGGGGAAAATTGGATCGGCCATGATGAAACGGTGGAGCAGACTTGATGGGTCAAATGGCCTAATTCTGCTCCTATATCTTATGGCCTTATAGTCTACTCACTACCATTGGTATGATACTCTGCCACATGTCACAATTCATCAAACTCAACAGTACAGTAATATACCCATAACACATTCTGTAATGCTGACATCAATTGCAGTTTTCACAATTATGCTTTCTAATATAAAGTTTATCCTTCACTGCAACTCCAAATCCCAACTTCAAGATAACTATCCAGTCTACCTCATAACCTTCACCATATCATATCTGGTATACCTACAACTTAAAAAAAAAGGTACATAATATTTGGTCACTGCTGACAAGATTGAAATAAATTTTCCTAATTGGTCCTCATGGTAAAAGTTCTCATAATTTGGGTTTATGTATTGAGTTCCAGAATTTCATCTGGTGTGTATTCCCAAGTGAGGGAGGTACTTGACTTGGACGAAAAATTGCTGGTGTCCGAATGGGGGTCTGCTGCCTTTATTCTTTCAATGTGAGGCAGAAGGCAGCAGGTAGTAGGAGATGGAGTGTATTCTGCCTCGAGGTCCGTGACTGGTGATGATCCATTCTGGGACCCCTACTCTTTGTGATGTTTATAAATGACATAGATGAGGAAGAGGATGGGTAGGTTTCTCCGTTTGTAAATGCCGCAAAAGTTGGTGAATGGTGTAGAATGTTGTCCTCGGTTGGGTGGGACTAGAACTAGAGGTCATGCGTTAAGGGTGAAAGGTGAAATGTTTAAGGGGAGCATGAGGGGAAACTTCTTCGCTCAGAGGGTTGTGGGTGTGTGGAACAGGCAGCCAGTGCAAGTGGTACATGCAAGCTCGATTTCAATGTTTAAGAGAATGTTTAAGGTTAACTACATACGTTTGTAGATGGTAGTGGTATGGAGAGATATGGTCACACTGCAGGTCGATGGGAGTAGGCAGTTTAAATGGCTTGGTGAAGGGCCTATTTCTGTGCTGTAGTTTTCTATGACTCTGTGACATAGATGAGGAAGAGGAAAGGTAGGTGACTAAGTTTGCAAATAACACAAAGGTTGGTGGAGTTGTGGGTAGTGTAGAAGGTTATTGTGGGTTACATAGTGACATTGATTGGATGAAGAGCTGGACTAAGAAGTGGCAGATAGAGTTCAATCTGAACAAGTCTGAAATGATAGACTTTGGAAGGTAAAATTTGAAGGCAGAGTACAATATTAATGGCAAGGTTTTTAGCAATGTGGAGGAACAAAGGGATCTTGGGGTCCACGTCCATAAATCTTTCAAAGATGCCACAAACTGTAAGTCAATGGAGTGGTTAATAAGGTGTATGCTGCATTGTCTTGGGAGTTGGGAGATTGAGTTCAAGAAACTTGAGGTAACGTTACAGCCCTATAAAACTCTGGTTTTGACCACTCTTGAAATATTGTGTTTGGTTCTAGTCACTTCATTTTTGAAAAGATGTTGAAGCTTTAGAGCATGTGCAAAGGAGATTTACCAGGTTGCTGCCTGGATTAGAGAGAATGTCTCATGAGGAAAGGTTGAATGAGCTAGGGATTTTCTTTCTGGAGCAAAGGAGGATGATAAATGACTTTACAGAGGTGTATAAGATGATAAGAGGCATAGATAGAGTGGACAGCCAGCGCCCTTTTCCCTAGAGTGTCAATGGTTAAGTCAAAAGGGCATTATTTTAAGGATATTGGAGGAAAGTATGAGGGGGGGATGTAGGTTTTTATTATATATAGAGTGGTAAGTGTATGGTTCTTTGTGGGAATGGGACCCGCTCTCGGGTCTCACGACTGGCCACTATTCGATATGCCAGGACGCGACCTAGAAGACTAGCACGCCCTCAGGATTCTGGGAATTCATGGCTCTGGAGGCGTGCAGACTCAAGGTTGGTGCTGCCGCAGGAAACTGGTGTGTCATAGGAGATGGAAGATCGAAATCGGCAAGCTGGCTGCTGGCTTTGTGCCCAGAGACACGAGTTCTTTGGGCACAGAGCTTGGAAGAGGTGACCAAACAGACTTTTAATATCATAAATCAGTGAGTTGCTTGCTACATCTCCCCTCTCGCTGTGAAATGGAGACACCTCTTTTTCCCTTATTAGGGAGAGAGAGAGCCTGTGGTATGTGAACAGGTAGCCTTTGGGGTATTTCAAGTCTGTGCCTTTATGCAAACAAAAGGAATTCTGCAGATGCTGGAAATTCAAGCAATACACTTCATCAAAGTTGCTGGTGAATGCAGCAGGCCAGGCAGCATCTCTAGGAAGAGGTACAGTCGACGTTTCAGGCCAAGACCCTTCGTCAGGACTAACTGAAGGAAGAGATAGTAAGAGATTTGAAAGTGGGAGGAGGAGATCCACAATGATAGGAGAAGACAGGAGGGGGAGGGATGGAGCCAAGAGCTGGACAGGTGATTGGCAAAGGGGATATGAGAGGATCATGGGACAGGAGGCCCAGGGAGAAGGAAAAGAGGGGGGGGGACCCAGAGGATGGGCAAGGGGTATAGTCAGAGGGACAGAGGGAGAAAAAGGAGAGTGTGAGAAAGAATGTGTGTATAAAAATACATAATAGATGGGGTACAAGGGGGAGGTGGGGCATTAGCAGAAGTTAGAGAAGTCAATGTTCATGCCATCAGGTTGGAGGCTACCCAGATGGAATATAAGGTGTTGTTCCTCCAACCTGAGTGTGGCTTCATCTTTACAGTAGAGAAGGCCGTGGATAGACGTGACAGAATGGGAATGGATGTGGAATTAAAATGTGTGGCCACTGGGAGATCCTGCTTTCTCTGGCAGACAGAGCGTAGGTGTTTAGCAAAACAGTCTCCCAGTCTGCATCGGGCCTCACCAATATATAGAAGGCCACATCGGGAGCACCAGACGCAGTACATCACCCCAGCCGACTCACAGGTGAAGTGTCACCTCACCTGGAAGGACTGTCTGGGGCCCTGAATGGCGGTAAGGGAGGAAGTGTAAGGGCATGTGTAGCACTTGTTCCGCTTACAAGGGTAAGTGCCAGGAGGGAGATCAGCGGGGAGGGATGGGGGGGACGAATGGACAAGGGAGTCGCGTAGGGAGCGATCCCTGAGGAAAGCAGAGAGAGGAGAGGAGGGAAAGATGTGCTTAGTGGTGGGATCCCATTGGAGGTGGCGGAAGTTATGGAGAATAATATGTTGGACCCGGAGGCTGGTGGGGTGGTAGGTGAGGACCAGGGGAATCCTATTCCTAGTGTGGTAGCGGGAGGATAGAGTGAGGGCAGATGTGCGTGAAATGGGGCGATGCGTTTGAGAGCAGAGTTGATGGTGGAGGGAGGGAAGCCCCTTTCTTTAAAAAAGGACATCTCCCTCGTCCTGGAATGAAAAGCCTCATTCTAAGAGCAGATGCGGCGGAGATGGAGGAATTGCGAGAAGGGGATGGCATTTTTGCAAGAGACAAGGTGAGAAGAGGAATAGTCCAGATAGCTGTGAGAGTCAGTAGGCTTATAGTAGTGGATAAGCTGTCTCCAGAGATAGTGACAGAAAGATCTAGAAAGGGGAGGGAGGTGTCAGAAATGGACCAGGTAAACTTGAGGGCAGGGTGAAAGTTGGAGACAAAGTTAATAAAGTCAACGAGCTCAGCATACGTGCAGGAAGCAGTGCCAATGCAGTCATTGATGTAGCGAAGGAAAAAGGGGGACAGATACCAGAATAGGTTTGGAACATAGATTGTTCCACAAAGCCAACAAAACGGCAGGCATAGCTAGGACCCATACGGGTGCCCATAGCTACACCTTTAGTTTGGAGGAAGTGGGAGGAGCCAAAGGAGAAATTATTAAGAGTAAGGACTAATTCCGCGAGACGGAGCAGAGTGGTGGCAGAGGGGAACTGATTAGGTCTGGAATCCAAAACGAAGCGGACAGCTTTGAGACCTTCCTGATGGGGGATGGAAGTATATAAGGACTGAACATCCATGGTGAAAATAAAGCGGTGGGGGCCAGGGAACTTAAAATCATCGAAAAGTTTAAGAGCGTGAGAAGTGTCATGAACATAGGTAGGAAGGGATTGAACAAGGGGGGATAAAACCGTGTCGAGGTATGCAGAAACGAGTTTGGTGGGGCAGGGGCAAGCTGAGACAATAAGTCTGTCAGGACAGGCAGGTTTGTGGATCTTGGGTAGGAGGTAGAAACGGAAAGTGCGAGGTGTGGGAACTATAAGGTTGGTGGCAGTGGATGGGAGATCCCCTGAGTGGATAAAGTCGGTGATGGTGTGGGAGACAATGGCCTGGCGCTCCTTAGTGGGGTCACGATCGAGGGGTAAATAAGAGGGGGTACCCACGAGTTGTCGCTGTGCTTTATTGATGTTTCACTGCACACTTGAGTGCTCGGCAGTGGGGTGCCGGTGCTTTTCTGCGGGTGGGGGAGGGGTGTTGTTGCTTTGCGGCTGCTTATGCGTGGGAGGAGGGATTGGGGGGGGAACTTCAGGGTTTTAACATTTAACTATCATTCATTCTTTGGGGCAGTCCCCTGTTTTCATGGATGTTTGTGAAGTAAAAGAATTTCAGGATGTATATTGAATACATTTCTCTGACATTAAATATACCTTTGAAAGCACTGCCAGGTGTGATGGTTGTGGCACATACATCAGGGACATTTACGAAACTCTTAGATAGGCACATGGATAAAAAAAAGAGAGCTAAGTGAGAGAGAAGGGTTAGATTAATCTTGGAGAAGGTTAAAAGGTGACGCAATATCCTGGGCCGAAAAGTCTGTGCTGCGCTGTACTATGCTTTATGTTCCACTTCGGCATGTCGCAGACCACTATCTCAAATTCTTTCTTTCTGTTTGTGTTTCTGACTGTCTATTTCTGATGGACATCATATTCGCTTAGCTTAATTGCTTTTCCAATTGACCAAGTCTGGCCCGATGTGCAGGCCCCACAGCTTTACCGTTAATAACAGCAAAAATTTATCTGGTCTGGCCTGATCAGTAGGCCTCACAACCTTACTGTTAATAACACAAAAAATTCATCTGGTCTAGCCTGATGTGCAGGCCCCACAGCCTTACTATCTAATATAACCCACATCTCTCACTGTAACAGTGTCTGATATAGCTCACATCCCTCACTGTAACTGTGTCTGATATCCACGTCCCTCACTGTAACTGTGTCTGATATCCACATCCCTCACTGTAACAGTGTCTGATATAGATCACATCCCTCACTGTAACAGTGTCTGATATCCACGTCCCTCACTGTAACAGTGTCTGATATAGATCACATCCCTCACTGTAACAGTGTCTGATACCCACATCCCTCACTGTAACAGTGTCTGACATCCACACCCCTCACTGTAACAGTGTCTGATATCAACATCCCTCACTGTAAGAGTGTCTGATATCCATGGCCCTCACTGTAACAGTGTCTGATACCCACGTCCCTCACTGAAACAGTGTCTGATACCCACGTCCCTCACTGTAACAGTGTCTGATATCCACATCCCTCACTGTAACTGTCTGATATCCACGTCCCTCACTGTAACAGTGTCTGATATCCACATCCCTCACTGTAACAGTGTCTAATATAGCTCACAGTCCTCACTGTAACAGTGTCTGATATCCACATTCCTTACTGTAACAGTGTCTGATATAGATCACATCCCTCACTGTAACAGTGTCTGATATAGATCACATCCCTCACCGTAACAGTGTCTGATATCCACGTCCCGCACCGTAACAGTGTCTGATATCCACGTCCCTCACTGTAACAGTGTCTGATATAGCTCACATCCCTCACTGTAACAGTGTCTGATACCCACGTCCCTCACTGTAACAGTGTCTGATATCCACGTCCCTCACTGTAACAGTGTCTGATATCCACGTCCCTCACTGTAACAGTGTCTGATATCCACGTCCCTCACTGTAACAGTGTCTGATATAGCTCACATCCCTCACTGTAACAGTGTCTAATATACACATCCCTCACTGTAACAGTGTCTGATATCCACATCCCTCACTGTAACAGTGTCTGATATAGCTCACATCCCTCACTGTAACAGTGTCTGAGATCCACATCCCTCACTGTAACAGTGTCTGATATAGCTCATATCCCTCACTGTAACAGTGTCTGATATAGCTCACATCCCTCACTGTAACAGTGTCTGATATCCACGTCCCTCACTGTAACAGTGTCTGATACCCACGTCCCTCACTGTAACAGTGTCTGATATCCACATCCCTCACTTTAACAGTGTCTGATATAGCTCACATCCCTCACTGTAACAGTGTCTGATATCCACGTCCCTCACTGTAAGAGTGTCTGATATAGATCACATCCCTCACTGTAACAGTGTCTGATATCCACGTCCCTCACTGTAACAGTGTCTGATATCCACATCCCTCACTGTAACAGTGTCTGATATAGCTCACATCTCTCACTGTAACAGTGTCTGAGATCCACATCCCTCACTGTAACAGTATCTGATATAGCTCACATCCCTCACTGTAACAGTGTCTGATATCCACGTTCCTCACTGTAACAGTGTCTGATACCCACGTCCCTCACTGTAACAGTGTCTGATATCCACATCCCTCACTGTAACAGTGTCTGATATAGCTCACATCCCTCACTGTAACAGTGTCTGATATCCACGTCCCTCACTGTAACAGTGTCTGATATAGATCACATCCCTCACTGTAACAGTGTCTGATATAGCTCACATCTCTCACTGTAACAGTGTCTGATATCCACATCCCTCACTGTAACAATGTCTGATATCCACGTCCCTCACTGTAACAGTGTCTGATACCCACCTCCCTCACTGTAACAGTGTCTGATATCCACCTCCCTCACTGTAACAGTGTCTGATATCCACTTCCCTCACTGTAACAGTCTGATATCCACGTCCCTCACTGTAACAGTGTCTGATACCCACGTTCCTCACTGTAACTGTGTCTGATACCCACGTCCCTCACTTTAACAGTGTCTGATATCCACGTCCCTCACTGTAACAGTGTCTGATATAGCTCACAGTCCTCACTGTAACAGTGTCTGATATCCACGTCCCTCACTGTAACAGTGTCTGATACAGATCACATCCCTCACTGTAACAGTGTCTGATATAGCTCACATCCTTCACCATAACAGTGTCTGATATCCACGTCCCTCACCGTAACAGTGTCTGATATCCACGTCCCTCACTGTAACAGTATCTGATATACACGCCCCTCACTGTAACAGTGTCTGATATCCACGTCCCTCACTGTAACAGTGTCTGATATCCACATCCCTCACTGTAACAGTGTCTGATATAGCTCACATCCCTCACTGTAACAGTGTCTGATACCCACGTCCCTCACTGTAACAGTGTCTGATATCCACATCCCTCAGTGTAATAGTGTCTGATATAGCTCACATCCCTCACTGTAACAGTGTCTGATACAGCTCACATCCCTGACTGTAACAGTGTCTGATATCCACATCTCTCACTGTAACAGTGTCTGGTATAGCTCACATCCTTCACTGTAACAGTGTCTGATATCCACGTCCCTCACTGTAACAGTGTCTGATATCCACCTCCCTCACTGTAACAGGGTCTGATATCCACATCCCTCACTGTAACAGTCTGATATCCACGTCCCTCACTGTAACAGTGTCTGATACCCACGTCCCTCACTGTAACAGTGTCTGATATCCACATCCCTCAGTGTAATAGTGTCTGATATAGCTCACATCCCTCACTGTAACAGTGTCTGATATCCACATCCCTGACTGTAACAGTGTCTGATATAGCTCACATCCCTCACTGTAACAGTGTCTGATACCCACGTCCCTCACTGTAACAGTGTCTGATACCCACGTCCCTCACTGTAACAGTGTCTGATATCCACATCCCTCACTGTAAGTGTCTGATATCCACGTCCCTCAATGTAACAGTGTCTGATATCCACATCCCTCACTGTAAAAGTGTATGATATCCACATCCCTCACTGTAACAGTGTCTGATATAGATCACATCCCTCACTGTAACAGTGTCTGATATAGCTCACATCCCTCACCATAACAGTGTCTGATATCCACGTCCCGCACCGTAACAGTGTCTGATATCCACGTCCCTCACTGTAACAGTGTCTGATATAGCTCACATCCCTCACTGTAACAGTGTCTGATATAGCTCACATCCCTCACTGTAACAGTGTCTGATATAGCTCACATCCCTCACTGTAACAGTGTCTGATATCCACATCCCTCACTGTAACAGTGTCTGATATCCACCTCCCTCACTGTAACAGTGTTTGATACCCACATCCCTCACTGTAACAGTGTCTGATATCCACATCCCTCACTGTAACAGTGTCTGATATAGCTCACATCCCTCACTGTAACAGTGTCTAATATTCACGTCCCTCACTGTAACAGTGTCTAATGTAGATCACATCCCTCAATGTAACAGACTCTGATATAGCTCACATCCCTCGCTGTAACAGTGTCTGATATCCACATCCCTCCCTGTAACAGTGTGTGATATCCACTTCCCTCACTGTAACAGTGTCTGATATAGCTCACATCCCTCACTATAACAGTGTCTGAGATCCACATCCCTCACTGTAACAGTGACTGATATCCACGTCCTTCACTGTAACAGTGTCTGATATCCACGTCCCTCACTGTAACAGTGTCTGATATCCACGTCCCTCACTGTAACAGTGTCTGACATCCACGTCCCTCACTGTAACAGTGTCTAATATAGCTCACAGTCCTCACTGTAACAGTATCTGATATCCACGTCCCTCACTGTAACAGTATCTGATATAGATCACATTCCTCACTGTAACAGTCTGATATAGCTCACATCCTTCACCGTAACAGTGTCTGATATCCACGTCCCTCACTGTAACAGTGTCTGATATCCACCTCCCTCACTGTAACAGGGTCTGATATCCACATCCCTCACTGTAACAGTCTGATATCCACGTCCCTCACTGTAACAGCGTCTGATACCCACGTCCCTCACTATAACAGTGTCTGATATCGACATCCCTCAGTGTAATAGTGTCTGATATAGCTCACATCCCTCACAGTAACAGTGTCTGATATCCACATCCCTGACTGTAACAGTGTCTGATATAGCTCACATCCCTCACTGTAACAGTGTCTGATATCCACATCTCTGACTATAACAGTATCTGGTATAGCTCACATCCTTCACTGTAACAGTGTCTGATATCCACGTCCCTCACTGCAACAGTGTCTGATATCCACCTCCCTCACCGTAACAGGGTCTGATATCCACATCCCTCACTGTAACAGTCTGATATCCACGTCCCTCACTGTAACAGTGTCTGATACCCACGTCCCTCACTGTAACAGTGTCTGATATCCACATCCCTCAGTGTAATAGTGTCTGATATAGCTCACATCCCTCACTGTAACAGTGTCTGATATCCACATCCCTGACTGTAACAGTGTCTGATATAGCTCACATCCCTCACTGTAACAGTGTCTGATACCCACGTCCCTCACTGTAACAGTGTCTGATACCAACGTCCCTCACTGTAACAGTGTCTGATATCCACATCCCTCACTGTAAGTGTCTGATATCCACGTCCATCACTGTAACAGTGTCTGATACCCACGTCCCTCACTGTAACAGTGTCTGATATCCACATCCCTCACTGTAACAGTGTCTGATATAGATCACATCCCTCAGTGTAACAGTGTCTGATACCCACATCCCACACTGTAACAGTGTCTGATACCCACCTCCCTCACTGTAACAGTGTCTGATATCCACCTCCCTCACGGGAACAGTGTCTGATATCCACCTCCCTCACTGTAACAGTCTGATATCCACGTCCCTCACTGTAACAGTGTCTGATACCCACGTTCCTCACTGTAACTGTGTCTGATACCCACCTCCTTCACTGTAACAGTGTCTGATATCCACATCCCTCACTGTAACAGTGTCTGATATCCACCTCCCTCACTGTAACAGTGTCTGATACCCACGGCCCTCACTGTAACAGTGTCTGATACCTACGTCCCTCACTGTAACAGTGTCTGATATCCACATCCCTCACTGTAAGTGTCTGATATCCACGTCCCTCACTGTAACAGTGTCTGATATCCACATCCCTCATGGTAACAGTGTCTGATATCCACATCCCTCACTGTAACAGTATCTAATATAGCTCACAGTCCTCACTGTAACAGTGTCTGATATCCACGTCCCTCACTGTAACAGTGTCTGATATAGATCACATCCCTCACTGTAACAGTGTCTGATATAGCTCACAACCCTCACCATAACAGTGTCTGATATCCACGTCCCGCACCGTAACAGTGTCTGATATCCACGTCCCTCACTGTAAGTGTCTGATATAGCTCACATCCCTCACTGTAACAGTGTCTGATATAGCTCACATCCCTCACTGTAACAGTGTCTGATATCCACATCCCTCGCTGTAACAGTGTCTGATATCCACATCCCTCACTGTAACAGTGTCTGATATCCACCTCCCTCACTGTAACAGTGTTTGATACCCACATCCCTCACTGTAACAGTGTCTGATATCCACATCCCTCACTGTAACAGTGTCTGATATAGCTCACATCCCTCACTGTAACAGTGTCTAATATTCACGTCCCTCACTGTAACAGTGTCTGATATAGATCACATCCCTCACTGTAACAGACTCTGATATAGCTCACATCCCTCGCTGTAACAGTGTCTGATATCCACATCCCTCCCTGTAACAGTGTGTGATATCCACATTCCTCACTGTAACAGTGTCTGATATAGCTCACATCCCTCACTATAACAGTGTCTGAGATCCACATCCCTCACTGTAACAGTGACTGATATCCACGTCCTTCACTGTAACAGTGTCTGATATCCACGTCCCTCACTGTAACAGTGTCTAATATAGCTCACAGTCCTGACTGTAACAGTATCTGATATCCACGTCCCTCACTGTAACAGTATCTGATATAGATCACATTCCTCACTGTAACAGTCTGATATAGCTCACATCCTTCACCGTAACAGTGTCTGATATCCACGTCCCTCACTGTAACAGTGTCTGATATCCACCTCCCTCACTGTAACAGGGTCTGATATCCACATCCCTCACTGTAACAGTCTGATATCCACGTCCCTCACTGTAACAGCGTCTGATACCCACGTCCCTCACTGTAACAGTGTCTGATATCGACATCCCTCAGTGTAATAGTGTCTGATATACCTCACATCCCTCACAGTAACAGTGTCTGATATCCACATCCCTGACTGTAACAGTGTCTGATATAGCTCACATCCCTCACTGTAACAGTGTCTGATATCCACATCTCTGACTATAACAGTATCTGGTATAGCTCACATCCTTCACTGTAACAGTGTCTGATATCCACGTCCCTCACTGCAACAGTGTCTGATATCCACCTCCCTCACCGTAACAGGGTCTGATATCCACATCCCTCACTGTAACAGTCTGATATCCACGTCCCTCACTGTAACAGTGTCTGATACCCACGTCCCTCACTATAACAGTGTCTGATATCCACATCCCTCAGTGTAATAGTGTCTGATATAGCTCACATCCCTCACTGTAACAGTGTCTGATATCCACATCCCTGACTGTAACAGTGTCTGATATAGCTCACATCCCTCACTGTAACAGTGTCTGATACCCACGTCCCTCACTGTAACAGTGTCTGATACCCACGTCCCTCACTGTAACAGTGTCTGATATCCACATCCCTCACTGTAAGTGTCTGATATCCACGTACATCACTGTAACAGTGTCTGATACCCACGTCCCTCACTGTAACAGTGTCTGATATCCACATCCCTCACTGTAACAGTGTCTGATATAGATCACATCCCTCACTGTAACAGTGTCTGATACCCACATCCCACACTGTAACAGTGTCTGATACCCATGTCCCTCAGTGTAACAGTGTCTGATATCCACGTCCCTCACGGTAACAGTGTCTGATATCCACATCCCTCACTGTAACAGTATCTAATATAGCTCACAGTCCTCACTGTAACAGTGTCTGATATCCACGTCCCTCACTGTAACAGTGTCTGATATAGATCACATCCCTCACTGTAACAGTGTCTGATATAGCTCACAACCCTCACCATAACAGTGTCTGATATCCACGTCCCGCACCGTAACAGTGTCTGATATCCACGTCCCTCACTGTAAGTGTCTGATATAGCTCACATCCCTCACTGTAACAGTGTCTGATATAGCTCACATCCCTCACTGTAACAGTGTCTGATATCCACATCCCTCGCTGTAACAGTGTCTGATATCCACCTCCCTCACTGTAACAGTGTTTGATACCCACATCCCTCACTGTAACAGTGTCTGATATCCACATCCCTCACTGTAACAGTGTCTGATATAGCTCACATCCCTAACTGTAACAGTGTCTGATATCCACATCCCTCACTGTAAGTGTCTGATATAGATCACATCCCTCACTGTAACAATGTCCGATATAGCTCACATCTCTCGCTGTAACAGTGTCTGATATCCACATCCCTCCCTGTAACAGTGTCTGATATCCACATCCCTCACTGTAACAGTGTCTGATATAGCTCACATGCCTCACTATAACAGTGTCTGAGATCCACATCCCTCACTGTTACAGTGTCTGATATCCACGTCCTTCACTGTAACAGTGCCTGATATCCACGTCCCTCACTGTAACAGTGTCTGATATCCACGTCCCTCACTGTAACAGTGTCTGATATCCACGTCCCTCACTGTAACAGTGTCTGATATAGCTCACAGTCCTCACTGTAACAGTGTCTGATATCCACGTCCCTCACTGTAACAGTATCTGATATAGATCACATCCCTCACTGTAAGTGTTTGATATAGCTCACATCCTTCACCGTAACAGTGTCTGATATCCACGTCCCTCACTGTAACAGTGTCTGCTATCCACGTCCCTCACTGTAACAGTGTCTGCTATCCACGTCCCTCACTGTAACAGTGTCTGATATAGCTCACATCCCTCACTGTAACAGTGTCCGATACCCACGTCCCTCACTGTAACAGTGTCTGATATCCACGTCCCTCACTGTAACAGTGTCCGATAACCACATCCCTCACTGTAACAGTGTCTGATACCCACGTCCCTCACTGTAACAGTGTCTGATATCCACATCCCTGACTGTAATAGTGTCTGATATAGCTCACATCCCTCACTGTAACAGTGTCTGATATCCACATCCCTGACTGTAACAGTGTCTGATATAGCTCACATCCCTCACTGTAACAGTGTCTGATATCCACAGCTCTCACTGTAACAGTGTCTGGTATAGCTCACATCCTTCACTGTAACAGTGTCTGATATCCCCGTCCCTCACAGTAACAGTGTCTGATATCCACCTCCCTCACTGTAACAGGGTCTGATATCCACATCCCTCACTGTAACAGTCTGATATCCACGTCCCTCACTGGAACAGCGTCTGATACCCACGTCCCTCACTGTAACAGTGTCTGATATCGAAATCCCTCAGTGTAATAGTGTCTGATATAGCTCACATCCCTCACAGTAAGAGTGTCTGATATCCACATCCCTGACTGTAACAGTGTCTGATATAGCTCACATCCCTCACTGTAACAGTGTCTGATATCCACATCTCTCACTATAACAGTATCTGGTATAGCTCACATCCTTCACTGTAACAAAGTCTGATATCCACGACCCTCACTGCAACAGTGTCTGATATCCACCTCCCTCACTGTAACAGGGTCTGATATCCACATCCCTCACTGTAACAGTCTGATATCCACGTCCCTCACTGTAACAGTATCTGATATAGCTCACATCCCTCACTGTAACAGTGTCCGATACGCATGTCCCTCACTGTAACAGTGTCTGATACCCACGTCCCTCACTGTAACAGTGTCTGATACCCACGTCCCTCACTGTAACAGTGTCTGATATCCATATCCTTGACTGTAAGTGTCTGATATCCACGTCCCTCACTGTAACAGTGTCTGATATCCACATCCCTCACTGTAACAGTGTCTGATATCCACATCCCTCACTGTAACAGTGTCTAATATAGCTCACAGTCCTCACTGTAACAGTGTCTGATATCCACGTCCCTCACTGTAACAGTGTCTGATATAGCTCACATCCCTCACTGTAACAGTGTCTGATATCCACCTCCCTCACTGTAACAGGGTCTGATATCCACATCCCTCACTCTAACAGTCTGATATCCACGTCCCTCACTGTAACAGTGTCTGATACCCACGTCCCTCACTGTAACAGTGTCTGATATCCACATCCCTCAGTGTAATAGTGTCTGATATAGCTGACATCCCTGACTGTAGCAGTCTCTGATATCCACATCCCTGACTGTAACAGTGTCTGATATAGCTCACATCCCTCACTGTAACAGTGTCTGGTATAGCTCACATCCTTCACTGTAACAGTGTCTGATATCCACGTCCCTCACTGTAACAGGGTCTGATATCCACGTCCCTCACTGTAACAGTGTCTGATATAGCTCACATCCCTCACTGTAACAGTGTACAATACCCATGTCCCTCACTGTAACAGTGTCTGATACCCACGTCCCTCACTGTAACAGTGTCTGATACCCACGTCCCTCACTGTAACAGTGTCTGATATCCACATCCCTCACTGTCAGTGTCTGATATCCATGTCCCTCACTGTAACAGTGTCTGATATCCACATCCTTCACTGTAACAGTGTCTGATATCCACGTCCCTCACTGCAACAGTTTCTGATATAGATCACATCCCTCACTGTAACAGTGTCTGATATAGCTCACATCCTTCACCATAACAGTGTCTGATATCCACGTCCCGCACTGTAACAGTGTCTGATATCCACGTCCCTCACTGTAACAGTCTGATATAGATCACATCCCTCGCTGTAACAGTGTCTGATATCCACCTCCCTCACTGTAGCAGTGTTTGATACCCACATCCCTCACTGTAACAGTGTCTGATATCCACATCCCTCACTGTAACAGTTTCTGATATAGCTCACATCCCTCACTGTAACAGTGTCTGATATCCACGTCCCTCACTGTAACAGTGTCTGATATAGATCACATCCCTCACTGTAACAGAGTCTGATATGGCTCACATCTCTCGCTGTAACAGTGTCTGATATCCACATCCCTCCCTGTAACAGTGTCTGATATCCACATCCCTCACTGTAACAGTGTCTGATATAGCTCACATCCCTCACTATAACAGTGTCTGAGATCCACATCCCTCACTGTAACAGTATCTGATATCCACGTCCCTCACTGTAACAGTGTCTGATATCCACGTCCCTCACTGTAACAGTGTCTGATATCCACGTCCCTCACTGTAACACTGTCTGATATAGCTCACAGTCCTCACTGTAACAGTGTCCGATACCCACGTCCCTCACTGTAACAGTGTCTGATATCCACGTCCCTCACTGTAACAGTGTCTGATATCCACATCCCTCACTGTAACAGTGTCTGATATAGCTCACATCCCTCACTGTTAGAGTGTCTGATACCCACGTCTCTCACTGTAACAGTGTCTGATATCCACATCCCTCAGTGTAATAGTGTCTGATATAGCTCACATCCCTCACTGTAACAGTGTCTGATATCCACATCCCTGACTGTAACAGTGTCTGATATAGCTCACATCCCTCACTGTAACAGTGTCTGATATCCACATCTCTCACTGTACAGGGTCTGATATCCACATCCCTCACTGTAACAGGGTCTGATATCCACCTCCCTGACTGTAACAGGGTCTGATATCCACATCCCTCACTGTAACAGCGTCTGATACCCACGTCCCTCACTGTAACAGTGTCTGATATCGACATCCCTCAGTGTAATAGTGTCTGATATAGCTCACATCCCTCACTGCAACAGTGTCTTATATCCACCTCCCTCACTGTAACAGGGTCTGATATCCACATCCCTCACTGTAACAGTCTGATATCCATGTCCCTCACTGTAACAGTATCTGATATAGCTCACATCCCTCACTGTAACAGTGTCCGAGACGCATGTCCCTCACTGTAACAGTGTCTGATATCCACGTCCCTCACTGCAACAGTGTCTGATATCCACCTCCCACACTGTAACAGGGTCTGATATCCACATCCCTCACTGTAACAGTCTGATATCCACGTCCCTCACTGTAACAGTATCTGATATAGCTCACATCCCTCACTGTAACAGTGTCCGATACGCATGTCCCTCACTGTAGCAGTGTCTGATACCCACGTCCCTCACTGTAACAGTGTCTGATACCCACGTCCCTCACTGTAATAGTGTCTGATATCCATATCCCTCACTGTAAGTGTCTGATATCCACGTCCCTCACTGTAACAGTGTCTGATATCCACATCCCTCACTGTAACAGTGTCTGATATCCACATCCCTCACTGTAACAGTGTCAAATATAGCTCACAGTCCTCACTGTAACAGTGTCTGATATCCACGTCCCTCACTGTAACAGTGTCTGATATAGCTCACATCCCTCACTGTAACAGTGTCTGATACCCACGTCCCTCACTGTAACAGTGTCTGATATCCACGTCCCTCACTGTAACAGTGTCTGATATCCACGTCCCTCACTGTAATAATGCCTGATATCCACGTCCCTCACTGTAACAGTGTCTGATATCCACGTCCCTCACTGTAACAGTGTCTGATATAGCTCACATCCCTCACTGTAACAGTGCCTGATATCCACATCCCTCACTGTAACAGTGTCTGATATAGATCACATCCCTCACTGTAACAGTGTCTGATATAGCTCACATCCCTCCCTATAACAGTGTCTGAGATCCACATCCCTCACTGTAACAGTGTCTGATATCCACGTCCTTCACTGTAACAGTGTCTGATATCCACGTCCCTCACTGTAACAGTGTCTGATATCCACGTCCCTCACTGTAACAGTGTCTGATATCCACGTCCCTCACTGTAACAGTGTCTGATATAGCTCACAGTCCTCACTGTAACAGTGTCTGATATCCACGTCCCTCACTGTAACAGTGTCTGATATAGATCACATCCCTCACTGTAACAGTGTCTGATATAGCTCACATCCCTCACTATAACAGTGTCTGATATCCACGTCCATCACTGTAACAGTGTCTGATACCCACGTCCCTCACTGTAACAGTGTCTGATATCCACATCCCTCACTGTAACAGTGTCTGATATCCACATCCCTCACTGTAACAGTGTCTGATATAGCTCACATCCCTCACTGTAACAGTGTCTGAGATCCACATCCCTCACTGTAACAGTGTCTGATATAGCTCACATCCCTCACTGTAACAGTGTCTGATATAGCTCAGATCCCTCACTGTAACAGTGTCTGATATCCACGTCCCTCACTGTAACAGTGTCTGATACCCACGTCCCTCACTGTAACAGTGTCTGATATCCACATCCCTCACTGTAACAGTGTCTGATATCCACATCCCTCACTGTAACAGTGTCTGATATAGATCACATCCCTCACTGTAACAGTGTCTGATACCCACATCCCACACTGTAACAGTGTCTGATACCCACCTCCCTCACTGTAACAGTGTCTGATATAGCTCACATTCTTCACCGTAACAGTGACTGATATCCACGTCCCTCACTGTAACAGTGTCTGCTATCCACGTCCCTCACTGTAACAGTGTCTGATATAGCTCACATCCCTCACTGTAACAGTGTCCGATACCCACGTCCCTCACTGTAACAGTGTCTCATATCCACGTCCCTCACTGTAACAGTGTCTGATATCCACATCTCTCACTGTAACAGTGTCTGATATAGCTCACATCCCTCACTGTAACAGTGTCTGATACCCACGTCCCACACTGTAACAGTGTCTGATATCCACATCCCTCAGTGTAATAGTGTCTGATATAGCTCACATCCCTCACTGTAACAGTGTCTGAGATCCACATCCCTGACTGTAACAGTGTCTGATATAGCTCACATCCGTCACTGTAACAGTGTCTGATATCCACATCTCTCACTGTAACAGTGTCTGGTATAGCTCACATCCTTCACTGTAATAGTGTCTGATATCCACGTCCCTCACTGTAACAGTGTCTGATATCCACCTCCCTCACTGTAACAGGGTCTGAAATCCACATCCCTCACTGTAACAGTCTGATATCCACGTCCCTCACTGTAACAGCGTCTGATACCCACGTCCCTCACTGTAACAGTGTCTGATATCGACATCCCTCAGTGTAATAGTGTCTGATATAGCTCACATCCCTCACTGTAACAGTGTCTGATATCCACATCCCTGACTGTAACAGTGTCTGATATAGCTCACATCCCTCACTGTAACAGTGTCTGATATCCACATCTCTCACTATAACAGTGTGTGGTATAGCTCACATCCTTCACTGTAACAGTGTCTGATATCCACGTCCCTCACTGCAACAGTGTCTGATATCCACCTCCCTCACTGTAACAGGGTCTGATATCCACATCCCTCACTGTAACAGTCTGATATCCACATCCCTCACTGTAACAGTATCTGATATAGCTCACATCCCTCACTGTAACAGTGTCTGATATCCACGTCCCTCACTGTAACAGTGTCTGATATAGCTCACATCCCTCACTGTAACAGTGTCTGATACCCACGTCCCTCACTGTAACAGTGTCTGATATAGCTCACATCCCTCACTGTAACAGTGTCTGATACCCACGTCCCTCACTGTAACAGTGTCTGATATCCACGTCCCTCACTGTAACAGTGTCTGATATCCACGTCCCTCACTGTAATAATGCCTGATATCCACGTCCCTCACTGTAACAGTGTCTGATATCCACGTCCCTCACTGTAACAGTGTCTGATATAGCTCACATCCCTCACTGTAACAGTGTCTGATATCCACATCCCTCACTGTAACAGTGTCTGATATAGATCACATCCCTCACTATAACAGTGTCTGATATAGCTCACATCCCTCACTATAACAGTGTCTGAGATCCACATCCCTCACTGTAACAGTGTCTGATATCCACGTCCTTCACTGTAACAGTGTCTGATATCCACGGCGCTCACTGTAACAGTGTCTGATATCCACGTCCCTCACTGTAACAGTGTCTGATATCCACGTTCCTCATTGTAACAGTGTCTGATATAGCTCACAGTCCTCACTGTAACAGTGTCTGATATCCACGTCCCTCACTGTAACAGTGTCTGATATAGATCACATCCCTCACTGTAACAGTGTCTGATATAGCTCACATCCCTCACTATAACAGTGTCTGATATCCACGTCCATCACTGTAACAGTGTCTGATACCCACGTCCCTCACTGTAACAGTGTCTGATATCCACATCCCTCACTGTAACAGTGTCTTATATCCACATCCCTCACTGTAACAGTGTCTGATATAGCTCACATCCCTCACTGTAACAGTGTCTGAGATCCACATCCCTCACTGTAACAGTGTCTGATATAGCTCACATCCCTCACTGTAACAGTGTCTGATATAGCTCAGATCCCTCACTGTAACAGTGTCTGATATCCACGTCCCTCACTGTAACAGTGTCTGATACCCACGTCCCTCACTGTAACAGTGTCTGATATCCACATCCCTCACTGTAACAGTGTCTGATATCCACGTCCCTCACTGTAACAGTGTCTGATATAGATCACATCCCTCACTGTAACAGTGTCTGATACCCACATCCCACACTGTAACAGTGTCTGATACCCACCTCCCTCACTGTAACAGTGTCTGATATAGCTCACATCCTTCACCGTAACAGTGACTGATATCCACGTCCCTCACTGTAACAGTGTCTGCTATCCACGTCCCTCACTGTAACAGTGTCTGATATAGCTCACATCCCTCACTGTAACAGTGTCCGATACCCACGTCCCTCACTGTAACAGTGTCTGATATCCACGTCCCTCACTGTAACAGTGTCTGATATCCACATCCCTCACTGTAACAGTGTCTGATATAGCTCACATCCCTCACTGTAACAGTGTCTGATACCCACGTCCCTCACTGTAACAGTGTCTGATATCCACATCCCTCAGTGTAATAGTGTCTGATATAGCTCACATCCCTCACTGTAACAGTGTCTGATATCCACATCCCTGACTGTAACAGTGTCTGATATAGCTCACATCCGTCACTGTAACAGTGTCTGATATCCACATCTCTCACTGTAACAGTGTCTGCTATAGCTCACATCCTTCACTGTAATAGTGTCTGATATCCACGTCCCTCACTGTAACAGTGTCTGATATCCACCTCCCTCACTGTAACAGGGTCTGATATCCACATCCCTCACTGTAACAGTCTGATATCCACGTCCCTCACTGTAACAGCGTCTGATACCCACGTCCCTCACTGTAACAGTGTCTGATATCGACATCCCTCAGTGTAATAGTGTCTGATATAGCTCACATCCCTCACTGTAACAGTGTCTGATATCCACATCCCTGACTGTAACAGTGTCTGATATAGCTCACATCCCTCACTGTAACAGTGTCTGATATCCACATCTCTCACTATAACAGTGTCTGGTATAGCTCACATCCTTCACTGTAACAGTGTCTGATATCCACGTCCCTCACTGCAACAGTGTCTGATATCCACCTCCCTCACTGTAACAGGGTCTGATATCCACATCCCTCACTGTAACAGTCTGATATCCACGTCCCTCACTGTAACAGTATCTGATATAGCTCACATCCCTCACTGTAACAGTGTCCGATACGCATGTCCCTCACTGTAACAGTGTCTGATACCCACGTCCCTCACTGTAACATTGTCTGATACCCACGTCCCTCACTGTAACAGTGTCTGATATCCATATCCCTCACTGTAAGTGTCTGATATCCACGTCCCTCACTGTAACAGTGTCTGATATCCACATCCTTCACTATCACAGTGTCTGATATCCACATCCCTCACTGTAACAGTGTCTAATATAGCTCACAGTCCTCACTGTAACAGTGTCTGATATCCACGTCCCTCACTGTAACGGTGTCTGATATAGCTCACATCCCTCACTGTAACAGTGTCTGATACCCACGTCCCTCACTGTAACAGTGTCTGATATCCACGTCCCTCACTGTAACAGTGTCTGATATCTACGTCCCTCACTGTAACAGTGTCTGATATCCACGTCCCTCACTGTAATAATGTCTGATATCCACGTCCCTCACTGTAACAGTGTCTGATACCCACGTCCCTCACTGTAACAGTGTCTGATATCCACATCCCTCACTGTAACAGTGTCTGATATAGCTCACATCCCTCACTGTAACAGTGTCTGATATCCATGTCCCTCACTGTAACAGTGTCTGATATAGATCACATCCCTCACGGTAACAGTGTCTGATATAGCTCACATCTCTCACTGTAACAGTGTCTGATATCCACATCCCTCACTGTAACAGTGTCTGATATCCACATCCCTCACTGTAACAGTGTCTGATACCCACGTCCCTCACTGTAACAGTGTCTGATATCCACATCCCTCACTGTAAGTGTCTGATATCCACGTCCCTCACTGTAACAGTGTCTGATATCCACATCCCTCACTTAACAATGTCTGATATCCACATCCCTCACTGTAACAGTGTCTGATATCCACGTCCCTCACTGTAACAGTGTCTGATATCCACGTCCCTCACTGTAACAGTGTCTGATATCCACGTCCCTCACTGTAACAGTGTCTGATATAGCTCACAGTCCTCAATGTAACAGTGTCTGATATCCACGTCCCGCACCGTAACAGTGTCTGATATTCACGTCCCTCACTGTAACAGTGTCTGATATAGATCACATCCCTCACTGTAACAGTGTCTGATATAGCTCACATCCCACACCGTAAGTGTCTGATATCCACATCCCTCACTGTAACAGTGTCTGATACCCACGTCCCTCACTGTAACAGTGTCTGATATCCACATCCCTCACTGTAAGTGTCTGATATCCACGTCCCTCACTGTAACAGTGTCTGATATCCACATCCCTCACTTAACAATGTCTGATATCCACATCCCTCACTGTAACAGTGTCTGATATCCACGTCCCTCACTGTAACAGTGTCTGATATCCACGTCCCTCACTGTAACAGTGTCTGATATCCACGTCCCTCACTGTAACAGTGTCTGATATAGCTCACAGTCCTCACAGTAACAGTGTCTGATATCCACGTCCCGCACCATAACAGTGTCTGATATTCACGTCCCTCACTGTAACACTGTCTGATATAGCTCACAGTCCTCACTGTAACAGTGTCCGATACCCACGTCCCTCACTGTAACAGTGTCTGATATCCACGTCCCTCACTGTAACAGTGTCTGATATCCACATCCCTCACTGTAACAGTGTCTGATATAGCTCACATCCCTCACTGTTAGAGTGTCTGATACCCACGTCTCTCACTGTAACAGTGTCTGATATCCACATCCCTCAGTGTAATAGTGTCTGATATAGCTCACATCCCTCACTGTAACAGTGTCTGATATCCACATCCCTGACTGTAACAGTGTCTGATATAGCTCACATCCCTCACTGTAACAGTGTCTGATATCCACATCTCTCACTGTACAGGGTCTGATATCCACATCCCTCACTGTAACAGGGTCTGATATCCACCTCCCTGACTGTAACAGGGTCTGATATCCACATCCCTCACTGTAACAGCGTCTGATACCCACGTCCCTCACTGTAACAGTGTCTGATATCGACATCCCTCAGTGTAATAGTGTCTGATATAGCTCACATCCCTCACTGCAACAGTGTCTTATATCCACCTCCCTCACTGTAACAGGGTCTGATATCCACATCCCTCACTGTAACAGTCTGATATCCATGTCCCTCACTGTAACAGTATCTGATATAGCTCACATCCCTCACTGTAACAGTGTCCGAGACGCATGTCCCTCACTGTAACAGTGTCTGATATCCACGTCCCTCACTGCAACAGTGTCTGATATCCACCTCCCACACTGTAACAGGGTCTGATATCCACATCCCTCACTGTAACAGTCTGATATCCACGTCCCTCACTGTAACAGTATCTGATATAGCTCACATCCCTCACTGTAACAGTGTCCGATACGCATGTCCCTCACTGTAGCAGTGTCTGATACCCACGTCCCTCACTGTAACAGTGTCTGATACCCACGTCCCTCACTGTAATAGTGTCTGATATCCATATCCCTCACTGTAAGTGTCTGATATCCACGTCCCTCACTGTAACAGAGTCTGATATCCACATCCCTCACTGTAACAGTGTCTGATATCCACATCCCTCACTGTAACAGTGTCAAATATAGCTCACAGTCCTCACTGTAACAGTGTCTGATATCCACGTCCCTCACTGTAACAGTGTCTGATATAGCTCACATCCCTCACTGTAACAGTGTCTGATACCCACGTCCCTCACTGTAACAGTGTCTGATATCCACGTCCCTCACTGTAACAGTGTCTGATATCCACGTCCCTCACTGTAATAATGCCTGATATCCACGTCCCTCACTGTAACAGTGTCTGATATCCACGTCCCTCACTGTAACAGTGTCTGATATAGCTCACATCCCTCACTGTAACAGTGCCTGATATCCACATCCCTCACTGTAACAGTGTCTGATATAGATCACATCCCTCACTGTAACAGTGTCTGATATAGCTCACATCCCTCCCTATAACAGTGTCTGAGATCCACATCCCTCACTGTAACAGTGTCTGATATCCACGTCCTTCACTGTAACAGTGTCTGATATCCACGTCCCTCACTGTAACAGTGTCTGATATCCACGTCCCTCACTGTAACAGTGTCTGATATCCACGTCCCTCACTGTAACAGTGTCTGATATAGCTCACAGTCCTCACTGTAACAGTGTCTGATATCCACGTCCCTCACTGTAACAGTGTCTGATATAGATCACATCCCTCACTGTAACAGTGTCTGATATAGCTCACATCCCTCACTATAACAGTGTCTGATATCCACGTCCATCACTGTAACAGTGTCTGATACCCACGTCCCTCACTGTAACAGTGTCTGATATCCACATCCCTCACTGTAACAGTGTCTGATATCCACATCCCTCACTGTAACAGTGTCTGATATAGCTCACATCCCTCACTGTAACAGTGTCTGAGATCCACATCCCTCACTGTAACAGTGTCTGATATAGCTCACATCCCTCACTGTAACAGTGTCTGATATAGCTCAGATCCCTCACTGTAACAGTGTCTGATATCCACGTCCCTCACTGTAACAGTGTCTGATACCCACGTCCCTCACTGTAACAGTGTCTGATATCCACATCCCTCACTGTAACAGTGTCTGATATCCACATCCCTCACTGTAACAGTGTCTGATATAGATCACATCCCTCACTGTAACAGTGTCTGATACCCACATCCCACACTGTAACAGTGTCTGATACCCACCTCCCTCACTGTAACAGTGTCTGATATAGCTCACATTCTTCACCGTAACAGTGACTGATATCCACGTCCCTCACTGTAACAGTGTCTGCTATCCACGTCCCTCACTGTAACAGTGTCTGATATAGCTCACATCCCTCACTGTAACAGTGTCCGATACCCACGTCCCTCACTGTAACAGTGTCTCATATCCACGTCCCTCACTGTAACAGTGTCTGATATCCACATCTCTCACTGTAACAGTGTCTGATATAGCTCACATCCCTCACTGTAACAGTGTCTGATACCCACGTCCCACACTGTAACAGTGTCTGATATCCACATCCCTCAGTGTAATAGTGTCTGATATAGCTCACATCCCTCACTGTAACAGTGTCTGAGATCCACATCCCTGACTGTAACAGTGTCTGATATAGCTCACATCCGTCACTGTAACAGTGTCTGATATCCACATCTCTCACTGTAACAGTGTCTGGTATAGCTCACATCCTTCACTGTAATAGTGTCTGATATCCACGTCCCTCACTGTAACAGTGTCTGATATCCACCTCCCTCACTGTAACAGGGTCTGAAATCCACATCCCTCACTGTAACAGTCTGATATCCACGTCCCTCACTGTAACAGCGTCTGATACCCACGTCCCTCACTGTAACAGTGTCTGATATCGACATCCCTCAGTGTAATAGTGTCTGATATAGCTCACATCCCTCACTGTAACAGTGTCTGATATCCACATCCCTGACTGTAACAGTGTCTGATATAGCTCACATCCCTCACTGTAACAGTGTCTGATATCCACATCTCTCACTATAACAGTGTGTGGTATAGCTCACATCCTTCACTGTAACAGTGTCTGATATCCACGTCCCTCACTGCAACAGTGTCTGATATCCACCTCCCTCACTGTAACAGGGTCTGATATCCACATCCCTCACTGTAACAGTCTGATATCCACATCCCTCACTGTAACAGTATCTGATATAGCTCACATCCCTCACTGTAACAGTGTCTGATATCCACGTCCCTCACTGTAACAGTGTCTGATATAGCTCACATCCCTCACTGTAACAGTGTCTGATACCCACGTCCCTCACTGTAACAGTGTCTGATATAGCTCACATCCCTCACTGTAACAGTGTCTGATACCCACGTCCCTCACTGTAACAGTGTCTGATATCCACGTCCCTCACTGTAACAGTGTCTGATATCCACGTCCCTCACTGTAATAATGCCTGATATCCACGTCCCTCACTGTAACAGTGTCTGATATCCACGTCCCTCACTGTAACAGTGTCTGATATAGCTCACATCCCTCACTGTAACAGTGTCTGATATCCACATCCCTCACTGTAACAGTGTCTGATATAGATCACATCCCTCACTATAACAGTGTCTGATATAGCTCACATCCCTCACTATAACAGTGTCTGAGATCCACATCCCTCACTGTAACAGTGTCTGATATCCACGTCCTTCACTGTAACAGTGTCTGATATCCACGGCGCTCACTGTAACAGTGTCTGATATCCACGTCCCTCACTGTAACAGTGTCTGATATCCACGTTCCTCATTGTAACAGTGTCTGATATAGCTCACAGTCCTCACTGTAACAGTGTCTGATATCCACGTCCCTCACTGTAACAGTGTCTGATATAGATCACATCCCTCACTGTAACAGTGTCTGATATAGCTCACATCCCTCACTATAACAGTGTCTGATATCCACGTCCATCACTGTAACAGTGTCTGATACCCACGTCCCTCACTGTAACAGTGTCTGATATCCACATCCCTCACTGTAACAGTGTCTTATATCCACATCCCTCACTGTAACAGTGTCTGATATAGCTCACATCCCTCACTGTAACAGTGTCTGAGATCCACATCCCTCACTGTAACAGTGTCTGATATAGCTCACATCCCTCACTGTAACAGTGTCTGATATAGCTCAGATCCCTCACTGTAACAGTGTCTGATATCCACGTCCCTCACTGTAACAGTGTCTGATACCCACGTCCCTCACTGTAACAGTGTCTGATATCCACATCCCTCACTGTAACAGTGTCTGATATCCACGTCCCTCACTGTAACAGTGTCTGATATAGATCACATCCCTCACTGTAACAGTGTCTGATACCCACATCCCACACTGTAACAGTGTCTGATACCCACCTCCCTCACTGTAACAGTGTCTGATATAGCTCACATCCTTCACCGTAACAGTGACTGATATCCACGTCCCTCACTGTAACAGTGTCTGCTATCCACGTCCCTCACTGTAACAGTGTCTGATATAGCTCACATCCCTCACTGTAACAGTGTCCGATACCCACGTCCCTCACTGTAACAGTGTCTGATATCCACGTCCCTCACTGTAACAGTGTCTGATATCCACATCCCTCACTGTAACAGTGTCTGATATAGCTCACATCCCTCACTGTAACAGTGTCTGATACCCACGTCCCTCACTGTAACAGTGTCTGATATCCACATCCCTCAGTGTAATAGTGTCTGATATAGCTCACATCCCTCACTGTAACAGTGTCTGATATCCACATCCCTGACTGTAACAGTGTCTGATATAGCTCACATCCGTCACTGTAACAGTGTCTGATATCCACATCTCTCACTGTAACAGTGTCTGATATAGCTCACATCCCTCACTGTAACAGTGTCTGATATCCACATCCCTGACTGTAACAGTGTCTGATATAGCTCACATCCGTCACTGTAACAGTGTCTGATATCCACATCTCTCACTGTAACAGTGTCTGATATCCACCTCCCTCACTGTAACAGGGTCTGATATCCACATCCCTCACTGTAACAGTCTGATATCCACGTCCCTCACTGTAACAGCGTCTGATACCCACGTCCCTCACTGTAACAGTGTCTGATATCGACATCCCTCAGTGTAATAGTGTCTGATATAGCTCACATCCCTCACTGTAACAGTGTCTGATATCCACATCCCTGACTGTAACAGTGTCTGATATAGCTCACATCCCTCACTGTAACAGTGTCTGATATCCACATCTCTCACTATAACAGTGTCTGGTATAGCTCACATCCTTCACTGTAACAGTGTCTGATATCCACGTCCCTCACTGCAACAGTGTCTGATATCCACCTCCCTCACTGTAACAGGGTCTGATATCCACATCCCTCACTGTAACAGTCTGATATCCACGTCCCTCACTGTAACAGTATCTGATATAGCTCACATCCCTCACTGTAACAGTGTCCGATACGCATGTCCCTCACTGTAACAGTGTCTGATACCCACGTCCCTCACTGTAACATTGTCTGATACCCACGTCCCTCACTGTAACAGTGTCTGATATCCATATCCCTCACTGTAAGTGTCTGATATCCACGTCCCTCACTGTAACAGTGTCTGATATCCACATCCTTCACTATCACAGTGTCTGATATCCACATCCCTCACTGTAACAGTGTCTAATATAGCTCACAGTCCTCACTGTAACAGTGTCTGATATCCACGTCCCTCACTGTAACGGTGTCTGATATAGCTCACATCCCTCACTGTAACAGTGTCTGATACCCACGTCCCTCACTGTAACAGTGTCTGATATCCACGTCCCTCACTGTAACAGTGTCTGATATCTACGTCCCTCACTGTAACAGTGTCTGATATCCACGTCCCTCACTGTAATAATGTCTGATATCCACGTCCCTCACTGTAACAGTGTCTGATACCCACGTCCCTCACTGTAACAGTGTCTGATATCCACATCCCTCACTGTAACAGTGTCTGATATAGCTCACATCCCTCACTGTAACAGTGTCTGATATCCATGTCCCTCACTGTAACAGTGTCTGATATAGATCACATCCCTCACGGTAACAGTGTCTGATATAGCTCACATCTCTCACTGTAACAGTGTCTGATATCCACATCCCTCACTGTAACAGTGTCTGATATCCACATCCCTCACTGTAACAGTGTCTGATACCCACGTCCCTCACTGTAACAGTGTCTGATATCCACATCCCTCACTGTAAGTGTCTGATATCCACGTCCCTCACTGTAACAGTGTCTGATATCCACATCCCTCACTTAACAATGTCTGATATCCACATCCCTCACTGTAACAGTGTCTGATATCCACGTCCCTCACTGTAACAGTGTCTGATATCCACGTCCCTCACTGTAACAGTGTCTGATATCCACGTCCCTCACTGTAACAGTGTCTGATATAGCTCACAGTCCTCAATGTAACAGTGTCTGATATCCACGTCCCGCACCGTAACAGTGTCTGATATTCACGTCCCTCACTGTAACAGTGTCTGATATAGATCACATCCCTCACTGTAACAGTGTCTGATATAGCTCACATCCCACACCGTAAGTGTCTGATATCCACATCCCTCACTGTAACAGTGTCTGATACCCACGTCCCTCACTGTAACAGTGTCTGATATCCACATCCCTCACTGTAAGTGTCTGATATCCACGTCCCTCACTGTAACAGTGTCTGATATCCACATCCCTCACTTAACAATGTCTGATATCCACATCCCTCACTGTAACAGTGTCTGATATCCACGTCCCTCACTGTAACAGTGTCTGATATCCACGTCCCTCACTGTAACAGTGTCTGATATCCACGTCCCTCACTGTAACAGTGTCTGATATAGCTCACAGTCCTCACAGTAACAGTGTCTGATATCCACGTCCCGCACCATAACAGTGTCTGATATTCACGTCCCTCACTGTAACAGTGTCTGATATAGATCACATCCCTCACTGTAACAGTGTCTGATATAGCTTACATCCCTCACTGTAACAGTGTCTGATACCCAAGTCCCTCACTGTAACAGTGTCTGATATCCACATCCCTCACTGTAATAATGTCTGATATCCACGTCCCTCACTGTAACAGTGTCTGATATCCACGTCCCCCACTGTAACAGTGTCTGATATAGCTCACATCCCTCACAGTAACAGTGTCTGATATCCACATCCCTCACTGTAACAGTGTCTGATATCCACATCCCTCACTGTAACAGTGTCTGATATCCACATCCCTCACTGTAACAGTGTCTGATATAGCTCACATCCCTCACTGTAACAGTGTCTGATATCCACATCCCTCACTGTAATAATGTCTGATATCCACGTCCCTCACTGTAACAGTGTCTGATATCCACGTCCCCCACTGTAACAGTGTCTGATATAGCTCACATCCCTCACAGTAACAGTGTCTGATATCCACATCCCTCACTGTAACAGTGCCTGATATACACATCCCTCACTGTAACAGTGTCTGATATCCACATCCCTCACTGTAACAGTGTCTGATATAGCTCACATCCCTCACTGTAACAGTGTCTGAGATCCACATCCCTCACTGTAACAGTGTCTGATATAGCTCACATACCTCACTGTAACAGTGTCTGATATACACGCCCCTCACTGTAACAGTGTCTGATACCCATGTCCCTCACTGTAACAGTGTCTGACATCCACATCCCTCACTGTAACAGTGTCTGATATAGCTCACATTCCTCACTGTAACAGTGTCTGATATCCACGTCCCTCACTGTAACAGTGTCTGATATAGATCACATCCCTCACTGTAACAGTGTCTGATATAACTCACATCCCTCACTGTAACAGTGTCTGATATCCACATCCCTCACTGTAACAGTGTCTGATATCCACATCCCTCACTGTAACAGTGTCTGATATAGCTCACATCCCTCACTGTAACAGTGTCTGAGATCCACATCCCTCACTGTAACAGTGTCTGATATAGCTCACATCCCTCACTGTAACAGTGTCTGATATAGCTCACATCCCTCACTATAACAGTGTCTGATATCCACATCCCTCACAGTAACAGTGTCTGATTTAGCTCACATCCCTCACTGTAAGAGTGTCTGATACCCACGTCCCTCACTGTAACAGTGTCTGATATCCACATCCCCGAGTGTAATAGTGTCCGATATAGCTCACATCCCTCACTGTAACAGTGTCTGGTATCCACATCCCTGACTGTAACAGTGTCTGATATAGCTCACATCCCTGACTGTAACAGTGTCTGATATCCACATCTCTCACTGTAACAGTGTCTGGTATAGCTCACATCCTTCACTGTAACAGGGTCTGATATCCACATCCCTCACTGTAACAGTCTGATATCCACATCCCTCACTGTAACAGTGTCTGATACCCACGTCCCTCACTGTAACAGTGTCTGATATCCACATCCCTCAGTGTAATAGTGTCTGATATAGCTCACATCCCTCACTGTAACAGTGTCTGATATCCACATCCCTGTCTGTAACAGTGTCTGATATAGCTCACATCCCTCACTGTAACAGTATCTGATATCCACATCTATCACTGTAACAGTGTCTGGTATAGCTCACATCCTTCACTGTAACAGTGTCTGATATCCACGTCCCTCACTGCAACAGTGTCTGATATCCACCTCCCTCACTGTAACAGGGTCTGATATCCACATCCCTCACTGTTGCAGTCTGATATCCACGTCCCTCACTGTAACAGTGTCTGATATAGCTCACATCCCTCACTGTAACAGTGTCCGATACCCATGTCCCTCACTGTAACAGTGTCTGATACCCACGTCCCTCACTATAAGTGTCTGATACCCATGTCCCTCACTGTAACAGTGTCTGATATCCACATCCCTCACTGTAAGTGTCTGATATCCACGTCCCTCACTGTAATAGTGTCTGATATCCACATCCCTCACTGTAACAGTGTCTGATATAGCTCACAGTCCTCACTGTAACAGTGTCTCATATCCACGTCCCGCACCGTAACAGTGTTTGATATTCACGTCCCTCACTGTAACAGTGTCTGATATAGATCACATCCCTCACTGTAACAGTGTCTGATATAGCTCACATCCCTCACCGTAACAGTGTCTGATATCCACATCCCGCACCGTAACAGTGTCTGATATTGACGTCCCTCACTGTAACAATGTCTGATATAGCTCACATCCCTCACTGTAACAGTGTCTGATACCCAAGTCCCTCACTGTAACAGTGTCTGATATCCACGTCCCTCACTGTAACAGTGTCTGATATCTACGTCCCTCACTGTAACAGTGTCTGATATCCACGTCCCTGACTGTAATAATGTCTGATATCCACGTCCCTCACTGTAAGTGTCTGATATCCACGTCCCCCACTGTAACAGTGTCTGATATAGCTCACATCCCTCACTGTAACAGTGTCTGATATCCACATCCCTCACTGCAACAGTGTCTGATTTTGCTCACATCCCTCAGTGTAACAGTGTCTGAGATCCACATCCCTCACTGTAACAGTGTCTGATATAGCTAACATCCCTCACTGTAACAGTGTCTGATATAGCTCACATCCCTCACTGTAACAGTGTCTGATATCCACGTCCCTCACTGTAACAGTGTCTGATACCCACGTCCCTCACTGTAACAGTGTCTGACATCCACATCCCTTACTGTAACAGTGTCTGATATAGCTCACATCTCTCACTGTAACAGTGTCTGATATCCACGTCCCTCACTGTAACAATGTCTGATATAGCTCACACCCCTCACTGTAACAGTGTCTGATATCCACGTCCCTCACTGTAACAGTGTCTGATATAGCTCACATCCCTCACTGTAACAGTACCTGATATAGCTCACATCCCTCACTGTAACAGTGTCTGATATCCACGTCCCTCACTGTAACAGTGTCTGATACCCACGTCCCTCACTGTAACAGTGTCTGACATCCACATCCCTCACTGTAACAGTGTCTAATATAGCTCACAGTCCTCACTGTAACAGTGTCTGATATCCACATCCCTTACTGTAACAGTGTCTGATATACATCACATCCCTCACTGTAACAGTGTCTGATATAGATCACATCCCTCACCGTAACAGTGTCTGATATCCACGTCCCGCACCGTAACAGTGTCTGATATCCACGTCCCTCACTGTAACAGTGTCTGATATAGCTCACATCCCTCACTGTAACTGTGTCTGATACCCACGTCCCTCACTGTAACAGTGTCTGATATCCACGTCCCTCACTGTAACAGTGTCTGATATCCACGTCCCTCACTGTAACAGTGTCTGATATCCACGTCCCTCACTGTAACAGTGTCTGATATAGCTCACATCCCTCACTGTAACAGTGTCTAATATCCACATCCCTCACTGTAACAGTGTCTGATATCCACATCCCTCACTGTAACAGTGTCTGATATAGCTCACATCCCTCACTGTAACAGTGTCTGAGATCCACATCCCTCACTGTAACAGTGTCTGATATAGCTCATATCCCTCACTGTAACAGTGTCTGATATAGCTCAAATCCCTCACTGTAACAGTGTCTGATACCCACGTCCCTCACTGTAACAGTGTCTGATACAGATCACATCCCTCACTGTAACAGTGTCTGATATAGCTCACATCCTTCACCATAACAGTGTCTGATATCCACGTCCCTCACCGTAACAGTGTCTGATATCCACGTCCCTCACTGTAACAGTATCTGATATCCACGCCCCTCACTGTAACAGTGTCTGATATAGCTCACCTCCCTCACTGTAACAGTGTCCGATACCCACGTCCCTCACTGTAACAGTGTCTGATATCCACGTCCCTCACTGTAACAGTGTCTGATATCCACATCCCTCACTGTAACAGTGTCTGATATAGCTCACATCCCTCACTGTAACAGTCTGATATCCACGTCCCTCACTGTAACAGCGTCTGATACCCACGTCCCTCACTGTAACAGTGTCTGATATCGACATCCCTCAGTGTAATAGTGTCTGATATAGCTCACATCCCTCACTGTAACAGTGTCTGATATCCACATCCCCGACTGTAACAGTGTCTGATATAGCTCACATCCCTCACTGTAACAGTGTCTGATATCCACATCTCTCACTATAACAGTGTCTGGTATAGCTCACATCCTTCACTGTAACAGTGTCTGATATCCACGTCCCTCTCTGCAACAGTGTCTGATATCCACCTCCCTCACTGTAACAGGGTCTGATATCCACATCCCTCACTGTAACAGTCTGATATCCACGTCCCTCACTGTAACAGTATCTGATATAGCTCACATCCCTCACTGTAACAGTGTCCGATACGCATGTCCCTCACTGTAACAGTGTCTGATACCCACGTCCCTCACTGTAACATTGTCTGATACCCACGTCCCTCACTGTAACAGTGTCTGATATCCATATCCCTCACTGTAAGTGTCTGATATCCACGTCCCTCACTGTAACAGTGTCTGATATCCACATCCTTCACTATCACAGTGTCTGATATCCACATCCCTCACTGTAACAATGTCTAATATAGCTCACAGTCCTCACTGTAACAGTGTCTGATATCCACGTCCCTCACTGTAACGGTGTCTGATATAGCTCACATCCCTCACTGTAACAGTGTCTGATACCCACGTCCCTCACTGTAATAATGTCTGATATCCACGTCACGCACCGCAACAGTGTCTGATATCCACATCCCTCACTGTAAGTGTCTGATATCCACATCCCTCACTGTAACAGTGTCTGATATAGCTCACATCCCTCACTGAAACACTGTCTGATATCCACATCCCTGACTGTAACAGTGTCTGATATAGCTCACATCCCTCACTGTAACAGTGTCTGATACCCAAGTCCCTCACTGTAACAGTGTCTGATATCCACGTCCCTCACTGTAACAGTGTCTGATATCTACGTCCCTCACTGTAACAGTGTCTGATATCCACGTCCCTCACTGTAATAATGTCTGATATCCACGTCCCTCACTGTAACAGTGTCTGATACCCACGTCCCTCACTGTAACAGTGTCTGATATCCACATCCCTCACTGTAACAGTGTCTGATATAGCTCACATCCCTCACTGTAACAGTGTCTGATATCCATGTCCCTCACTGTAACAGTGTCTGATATAGATCACATCCCTCACGGTAACAGTGTCTGATATAGCTCACATCTCTCACTGTAACAATGTCTGATATCCACATCCCTCACTGTAACAGTGTCTGATATCCACATCCCTCACTGTAACAGTGTCTGATACCCACGTCCCTCACTGTAACAGTGTCTGATATCCACATCCCTCACTGTAAGTGTCTGATATCCACGTCCCTCACTGTAACAGTGTCTGATATCCACATCCCTCACTTAACAATGTCTGATATCCACATCCCTCACTGTAACAGTGTCTGATATCCACGTCCCTCACTGTAACACTGTCTGATATCCACGTCCCTCACTGTAACAGTGTCTGATATCCACGTCCCTCACTGTAACAGTGTCTGATATAGCTCACAGTCCTCACTGTAACAGTGTCTGATATCCACGTCCCGCACCGTAACAGTGTCTGATATTCACGTCCCTCACTGTAACAGTGTCTGATATAGATCACATCCCTCACTGTAACAGTGTCTGATATAGCTCACATCCCACACCGTAAGTGTCTGATATCCACATCCCTCACTGTAACAGTGTCTGATACCCATGTCCCTCACTGTAACAGTGTCTGATATCCACATCCCTCACTGTAAGTGTCTGATATCCACGTCCCTCACTGTAACAGTGTCTGATATCCACATCCCTCACTTAACAATGTCTGATATCCACATCCCTCACTGTAACAGTGTCTGATATCCACGTCCCTCACTGTAACAGTGACTGATATCCACGTCCCTCACTGTAACAGTGTCTGATATCCACGTCCCGCACCGTAACAGTGTCTGATATTCACGTCCCTCACTGTAACAGTGTCTGATATAGATCACATCCCTCACTGTAACAGTGTCTGATATAGCTTACATCCCTCACTGTAACAGTGTCTGATACCCAAGTCCCTCACTGTAACAGTGTCTGATATCCACATCCCTCACTGTAATAATGTCTGATATCCACGTCCCTCACTGTAACAGTGTCTGATATCCACGTCCCCCACTGTAACAGTGTCTGATATAGCTCACATCCCTCACAGTAACAGTGTCTGATATCCACATCCCTCACTGTAACAGTGTCTGATATCCACATCCCTCACTGTAACAGTGTCTGATATAGCTCACATCCCTCACTGTAACAGTGTCTGATATCCACATCCCTGACTGTAATAATGTCTGATATCCACGTCCCTCACTGTAACAGTGTCTGATATCCACGTCCCCCACTGTAACAGTGTCTGATATAGCTCACATTCCTCACAGTAACAGTGTCTGATATCCACATCCCTCACTGTAACAGTGTCTGATATCCACATCCCTCACTGTAACAGTGTCTGATATCCACATCCCTCACTGTAACAGTGTCTGATATAGCTCACATCCCTCACTGTAACAGTGTCTGAGATCCACATCCCTCACTGTAAAAGTGTCTGATATAGCTCACATACCTCACTGTAACAGTGTCTGATATACACGTCCCTCACTGTAACAGTGTCTGATACCCATGTCCCTCACTGTAACAGTGTCTGACATCCACATCCCTCACTGTAACAGTGTCTGATATAGCTCACATTCCTCACTGTAACAGTGTCTGATATCCACGTCCCTCACTGTAACAGTGTCTGATATAGATCACATCCCTCACTGTAACAGTGTCTGATATAACTCACATCCCTCACTGTAACAGTGTCTGATATCCACATCCCTCACTGTAACAGTGTCTGATATCCACATCCCTCACTGTAACAGTGTCTGATATAGCTCACATCCCTCACTGTAACAGTGTCTGAGATCCACATCCCTCACTGTAACAGTGTCTGATATAGCTCACATCCCTCACTGTAACAGTGTCTGATATAGCTCACATCCCTCACTATAACAGTGTCTGATATCCACATCCCTCACAGTAACAGTGTCTGATTTAGCTCACATCCCTCACTGTAACAGTGTCTGATACCCACGTCCCTCACTGTAACAGTGTCTGATATCCACATCCCTGAGTGTAATAGTGTCCGATATAGCTCACATCCCTCACTGTAACAGTGTCTGGTATCCACATCCCTGACTGTAACAGTGTCTGATATAGCTCACATCCCTGACTGTAACAGTGTCTGATATCCACATCTCTCACTGTAACAGTGTCTGGTATAGCTCACATCCTTCACTGTAACAGGGTCTGATATCCACATCCCTCACTGTAACAGTCTGATATCCACGTCCCTCACTGTAACAGTGTCTGATACCCACGTCCCTCACAGTAACAGTGTCTGATATCCACATCCCACAGTGTAATAGTGTCTGATATAGCTCACATCCCTCACTGTAACAGTGTCTGATATCCACATCCCTGTCTGTAACAGTGTCTGATATAGCTCACATCCCTCACTGTAACAGTATCTGATATCCACATCTCTCACTGTAACAGTGTCTGGTAGAGCTCACATCCTTCACTGTAACAGTGTCTGATATCCACGTCCCTCACTGCAACAGTGTCTGATATCCACCTCCCTCACTGTAACAGGGTCTGATATCCACATCCCTCACTGTAGCAGTCTGATATCCACGTCCCTCACTGTAACAGTGTCTGATATAGCTCACATCCCTCACTGTAACAGTGTCCGATACCCATGTCCCTCACTGTAACAGTGTCTGATACCCCTGTCCCTCACTGTAACAGTGTCTGATATCCACATCCCTCACTGTAAGTGTCTGATATCCACGTCCCTCACTGTAATAGTGTCTGATATCCACATCCCTCACTGTAACAGTGTCTGATATCCACATCCCTCACTGTAACAGTGTCTGATATAGCTCACAGTCCTCACTGTAACAGTGTCTCATATCCACGTCCCGCACCGTAACAGTGTTTGATATTCACGTCCCTCACTGTAACAGTGTCTGATATAGATCACATCCCTCACTGTAACAGTGTCTGATATAGCTCACATCTCTCACCGTAACAGTGTCTGATATCCACATCCCGCACCGTAACAGTGTCTGATATTCACGTCCCTCACTGTAACAATGTCTGATATAGCTCACATCCCTCACTGTAACAGTGTCTGATATCCACGTCCCCCACTGTAACAGTGTCTGATATAGCTCACATCCCTCACTGTAACAGTGTCTGATATCCACATCCCTCACTGCAACAGTGTCTGATTTTGCTCACATCCCTCAGTGTAACAGTGTCTGAGATCCACATCCCTCACTGTAACAGTGTCTGATATAGCTAACATCCCTCACTGTAACAGTGTCTGATATAGCTCACATCCCTCACTGTAACAGTGTCTGATATCCACGTCCCTCACTGTAACAGTGTCTGATACCCACGTCCCTCACTGTAACAGTGTCTGACATCCACATCCCTTACTGTAACAGTGTCTGATATATCTCATATCCCTCACTGTAACAGTGTCTGATATAGCTCACATCCCTCACTGTAACAGTGTCTGATATCCACGTCCCTCACTGTAACAGTGTCTGATACCCACATCCCTCACTGTAACAGTGTCTGATACAGATCACATCCCTCACTGTAACAGTGTCTGATATAGCTCACATCCTTCACCATAACAGTGTCTGATATCCACGTCCCTCACCGTAACAGTGTCTGATATCCACGTCCCTCACTGTAACAGTATCTGATATCCACGCCCCTCACTGTAACAGTGTCTGATATAGCTCACCTCCCTCACTGTAACAGTGTCCGATACCCACGTCCCTCACTGTAACAGTGTCTGATATCCACGTCCCTCACTGTAACAGTGTCTGATATCCACATCCCTCACTGTAACAATGTCTGATATAGCTCACATCCCTCACTGTAACAGTGTCTGATACCCAAGTCCCTCACTGTAACAGTGTCTGATATCCACGTCCCTCACTGTAACAGTGTCTGATATCTACGTCCCTCACTGTAACAGTGTCTGATATCCACGTCCCTGACTGTAATAATGTCTGATATCCACGTCCCTCACTGTAAGTGTCTGATATCCACGTCCCCCACTGTAACAGTGTCTGATATAGCTCACATCCCTCACTGTAACAGTGTCTGATATCCACATCCCTCACTGCAACAGTGTCTGATTTTGCTCACATCCCTCAGTGTAACAGTGTCTGAGATCCACATCCCTCACTGTAACAGTGTCTGATATAGCTAACATCCCTCACTGTAACAGTGTCTGATATAGCTCACATCCCTCACTGTAACAGTGTCTGATATCCACGTCCCTCACTGTAACAGTGTCTGATACCCACGTCCCTCACTGTAACAGTGTCTGACATCCACATCCCTTACTGTAACAGTGTCTGATATAGCTCACATCTCTCACTGTAACAGTGTCTGATATCCACGTCCCTCACTGTAACAATGTCTGATATAGCTCACACCCCTCACTGTAACAGTGTCTGATATCCACGTCCCTCACTGTAACAGTGTCTGATATAGCTCACATCCCTCACTGTAACAGTACCTGATATAGCTCACATCCCTCACTGTAACAGTGTCTGATATCCACGTCCCTCACTGTAACAGTGTCTGATACCCACGTCCCTCACTGTAACAGTGTCTGACATCCACATCCCTCACTGTAACAGTGTCTAATATAGCTCACAGTCCTCACTGTAACAGTGTCTGATATCCACATCCCTTACTGTAACAGTGTCTGATATACATCACATCCCTCACTGTAACAGTGTCTGATATAGATCACATCCCTCACCGTAACAGTGTCTGATATCCACGTCCCGCACCGTAACAGTGTCTGATATCCACGTCCCTCACTGTAACAGTGTCTGATATAGCTCACATCCCTCACTGTAACTGTGTCTGATACCCACGTCCCTCACTGTAACAGTGTCTGATATCCACGTCCCTCACTGTAACAGTGTCTGATATCCACGTCCCTCACTGTAACAGTGTCTGATATCCACGTCCCTCACTGTAACAGTGTCTGATATAGCTCACATCCCTCACTGTAACAGTGTCTAATATCCACATCCCTCACTGTAACAGTGTCTGATATCCACATCCCTCACTGTAACAGTGTCTGATATAGCTCACATCCCTCACTGTAACAGTGTCTGAGATCCACATCCCTCACTGTAACAGTGTCTGATATAGCTCATATCCCTCACTGTAACAGTGTCTGATATAGCTCAAATCCCTCACTGTAACAGTGTCTGATACCCACGTCCCTCACTGTAACAGTGTCTGATACAGATCACATCCCTCACTGTAACAGTGTCTGATATAGCTCACATCCTTCACCATAACAGTGTCTGATATCCACGTCCCTCACCGTAACAGTGTCTGATATCCACGTCCCTCACTGTAACAGTATCTGATATCCACGCCCCTCACTGTAACAGTGTCTGATATAGCTCACCTCCCTCACTGTAACAGTGTCCGATACCCACGTCCCTCACTGTAACAGTGTCTGATATCCACGTCCCTCACTGTAACAGTGTCTGATATCCACATCCCTCACTGTAACAGTGTCTGATATAGCTCACATCCCTCACTGTAACAGTCTGATATCCACGTCCCTCACTGTAACAGCGTCTGATACCCACGTCCCTCACTGTAACAGTGTCTGATATCGACATCCCTCAGTGTAATAGTGTCTGATATAGCTCACATCCCTCACTGTAACAGTGTCTGATATCCACATCCCCGACTGTAACAGTGTCTGATATAGCTCACATCCCTCACTGTAACAGTGTCTGATATCCACATCTCTCACTATAACAGTGTCTGGTATAGCTCACATCCTTCACTGTAACAGTGTCTGATATCCACGTCCCTCTCTGCAACAGTGTCTGATATCCACCTCCCTCACTGTAACAGGGTCTGATATCCACATCCCTCACTGTAACAGTCTGATATCCACGTCCCTCACTGTAACAGTATCTGATATAGCTCACATCCCTCACTGTAACAGTGTCCGATACGCATGTCCCTCACTGTAACAGTGTCTGATACCCACGTCCCTCACTGTAACATTGTCTGATACCCACGTCCCTCACTGTAACAGTGTCTGATATCCATATCCCTCACTGTAAGTGTCTGATATCCACGTCCCTCACTGTAACAGTGTCTGATATCCACATCCTTCACTATCACAGTGTCTGATATCCACATCCCTCACTGTAACAATGTCTAATATAGCTCACAGTCCTCACTGTAACAGTGTCTGATATCCACGTCCCTCACTGTAACGGTGTCTGATATAGCTCACATCCCTCACTGTAACAGTGTCTGATACCCACGTCCCTCACTGTAATAATGTCTGATATCCACGTCACGCACCGCAACAGTGTCTGATATCCACATCCCTCACTGTAAGTGTCTGATATCCACATCCCTCACTGTAACAGTGTCTGATATAGCTCACATCCCTCACTGAAACACTGTCTGATATCCACATCCCTGACTGTAACAGTGTCTGATATAGCTCACATCCCTCACTGTAACAGTGTCTGATACCCAAGTCCCTCACTGTAACAGTGTCTGATATCCACGTCCCTCACTGTAACAGTGTCTGATATCTACGTCCCTCACTGTAACAGTGTCTGATATCCACGTCCCTCACTGTAATAATGTCTGATATCCACGTCCCTCACTGTAACAGTGTCTGATACCCACGTCCCTCACTGTAACAGTGTCTGATATCCACATCCCTCACTGTAACAGTGTCTGATATAGCTCACATCCCTCACTGTAACAGTGTCTGATATCCATGTCCCTCACTGTAACAGTGTCTGATATAGATCACATCCCTCACGGTAACAGTGTCTGATATAGCTCACATCTCTCACTGTAACAATGTCTGATATCCACATCCCTCACTGTAACAGTGTCTGATATCCACATCCCTCACTGTAACAGTGTCTGATACCCACGTCCCTCACTGTAACAGTGTCTGATATCCACATCCCTCACTGTAAGTGTCTGATATCCACGTCCCTCACTGTAACAGTGTCTGATATCCACATCCCTCACTTAACAATGTCTGATATCCACATCCCTCACTGTAACAGTGTCTGATATCCACGTCCCTCACTGTAACACTGTCTGATATCCACGTCCCTCACTGTAACAGTGTCTGATATCCACGTCCCTCACTGTAACAGTGTCTGATATAGCTCACAGTCCTCACTGTAACAGTGTCTGATATCCACGTCCCGCACCGTAACAGTGTCTGATATTCACGTCCCTCACTGTAACAGTGTCTGATATAGATCACATCCCTCACTGTAACAGTGTCTGATATAGCTCACATCCCACACCGTAAGTGTCTGATATCCACATCCCTCACTGTAACAGTGTCTGATACCCATGTCCCTCACTGTAACAGTGTCTGATATCCACATCCCTCACTGTAAGTGTCTGATATCCACGTCCCTCACTGTAACAGTGTCTGATATCCACATCCCTCACTTAACAATGTCTGATATCCACATCCCTCACTGTAACAGTGTCTGATATCCACGTCCCTCACTGTAACAGTGACTGATATCCACGTCCCTCACTGTAACAGTGTCTGATATCCACGTCCCGCACCGTAACAGTGTCTGATATTCACGTCCCTCACTGTAACAGTGTCTGATATAGATCACATCCCTCACTGTAACAGTGTCTGATATAGCTTACATCCCTCACTGTAACAGTGTCTGATACCCAAGTCCCTCACTGTAACAGTGTCTGATATCCACATCCCTCACTGTAATAATGTCTGATATCCACGTCCCTCACTGTAACAGTGTCTGATATCCACGTCCCCCACTGTAACAGTGTCTGATATAGCTCACATCCCTCACAGTAACAGTGTCTGATATCCACATCCCTCACTGTAACAGTGTCTGATATCCACATCCCTCACTGTAACAGTGTCTGATATAGCTCACATCCCTCACTGTAACAGTGTCTGATATCCACATCCCTGACTGTAATAATGTCTGATATCCACGTCCCTCACTGTAACAGTGTCTGATATCCACGTCCCCCACTGTAACAGTGTCTGATATAGCTCACATTCCTCACAGTAACAGTGTCTGATATCCACATCCCTCACTGTAACAGTGTCTGATATCCACATCCCTCACTGTAACAGTGTCTGATATCCACATCCCTCACTGTAACAGTGTCTGATATAGCTCACATCCCTCACTGTAACAGTGTCTGAGATCCACATCCCTCACTGTAAAAGTGTCTGATATAGCTCACATACCTCACTGTAACAGTGTCTGATATACACGTCCCTCACTGTAACAGTGTCTGATACCCATGTCCCTCACTGTAACAGTGTCTGACATCCACATCCCTCACTGTAACAGTGTCTGATATAGCTCACATTCCTCACTGTAACAGTGTCTGATATCCACGTCCCTCACTGTAACAGTGTCTGATATAGATCACATCCCTCACTGTAACAGTGTCTGATATAACTCACATCCCTCACTGTAACAGTGTCTGATATCCACATCCCTCACTGTAACAGTGTCTGATATCCACATCCCTCACTGTAACAGTGTCTGATATAGCTCACATCCCTCACTGTAACAGTGTCTGAGATCCACATCCCTCACTGTAACAGTGTCTGATATAGCTCACATCCCTCACTGTAACAGTGTCTGATATAGCTCACATCCCTCACTATAACAGTGTCTGATATCCACATCCCTCACAGTAACAGTGTCTGATTTAGCTCACATCCCTCACTGTAACAGTGTCTGATACCCACGTCCCTCACTGTAACAGTGTCTGATATCCACATCCCTGAGTGTAATAGTGTCCGATATAGCTCACATCCCTCACTGTAACAGTGTCTGGTATCCACATCCCTGACTGTAACAGTGTCTGATATAGCTCACATCCCTGACTGTAACAGTGTCTGATATCCACATCTCTCACTGTAACAGTGTCTGGTATAGCTCACATCCTTCACTGTAACAGGGTCTGATATCCACATCCCTCACTGTAACAGTCTGATATCCACGTCCCTCACTGTAACAGTGTCTGATACCCACGTCCCTCACAGTAACAGTGTCTGATATCCACATCCCACAGTGTAATAGTGTCTGATATAGCTCACATCCCTCACTGTAACAGTGTCTGATATCCACATCCCTGTCTGTAACAGTGTCTGATATAGCTCACATCCCTCACTGTAACAGTATCTGATATCCACATCTCTCACTGTAACAGTGTCTGGTAGAGCTCACATCCTTCACTGTAACAGTGTCTGATATCCACGTCCCTCACTGCAACAGTGTCTGATATCCACCTCCCTCACTGTAACAGGGTCTGATATCCACATCCCTCACTGTAGCAGTCTGATATCCACGTCCCTCACTGTAACAGTGTCTGATATAGCTCACATCCCTCACTGTAACAGTGTCCGATACCCATGTCCCTCACTGTAACAGTGTCTGATACCCCTGTCCCTCACTGTAACAGTGTCTGATATCCACATCCCTCACTGTAAGTGTCTGATATCCACGTCCCTCACTGTAATAGTGTCTGATATCCACATCCCTCACTGTAACAGTGTCTGATATCCACATCCCTCACTGTAACAGTGTCTGATATAGCTCACAGTCCTCACTGTAACAGTGTCTCATATCCACGTCCCGCACCGTAACAGTGTTTGATATTCACGTCCCTCACTGTAACAGTGTCTGATATAGATCACATCCCTCACTGTAACAGTGTCTGATATAGCTCACATCTCTCACCGTAACAGTGTCTGATATCCACATCCCGCACCGTAACAGTGTCTGATATTCACGTCCCTCACTGTAACAATGTCTGATATAGCTCACATCCCTCACTGTAACAGTGTCTGATATCCACGTCCCCCACTGTAACAGTGTCTGATATAGCTCACATCCCTCACTGTAACAGTGTCTGATATCCACATCCCTCACTGCAACAGTGTCTGATTTTGCTCACATCCCTCAGTGTAACAGTGTCTGAGATCCACATCCCTCACTGTAACAGTGTCTGATATAGCTAACATCCCTCACTGTAACAGTGTCTGATATAGCTCACATCCCTCACTGTAACAGTGTCTGATATCCACGTCCCTCACTGTAACAGTGTCTGATACCCACGTCCCTCACTGTAACAGTGTCTGACATCCACATCCCTTACTGTAACAGTGTCTGATATATCTCATATCCCTCACTGTAACAGTGTCTGATATAGCTCACATCCCTCACTGTAACAGTGTCTGATATCCACGTCCCTCACTGTAACAGTGTCTGATACCCACATCCCTCACTGTAACAGTGTCTGATACAGATCACATCCCTCACTGTAACAGTGTCTGATATAGCTCACATCCTTCACCATAACAGTGTCTGATATCCACGTCCCTCACCGTAACAGTGTCTGATATCCACGTCCCTCACTGTAACAGTATCTGATATCCACGCCCCTCACTGTAACAGTGTCTGATATAGCTCACCTCCCTCACTGTAACAGTGTCCGATACCCACGTCCCTCACTGTAACAGTGTCTGATATCCACGTCCCTCACTGTAACAGTGTCTGATATCCACATCCCTCACTGTAACAGTGTCTGATATAGCTCACATCCCTCACTGTAACAGTGTCTGATACCCACGTCCCTCACTGTAACAGTGTCTGATATCCACATCCCTCAGTGTAATAGTGTCTGATATAGCTCACATCCCTCACTGTAACAGTGTCTGATACAGCTCACATCCCTGACTGTAACAGTGTCTGATATCCACATCTCTCACTGTAACAGTGTCTGGTATAGCTCACATCCTTCACTGTAACAGTGTCTGATATCCACGTCCCTCACTGTAACAGTGTCTGATATCCACCTCCCTCACCGTAACAGGGTCTGATATCCACATCCCTCACTGTAACAGTCTGATATCCACGTCCCTCACTGTAACAGTGTCTGATACCCACGTCCCTCACTGTAACAGTGTCTGATATCCACATCCCTCAGTGTAATAGTGTCTGATATAGCTCACATCCCTCACTGTAACAGTGTCTGATATCCACATCCCTGACTGTAACAGTGTCTGATATAGCTCACATCTCTCACTGTAACAGTGTCTGATACCCACGTCCCTCACTGTAACAGTGTCTGATACCCACGTCCCTCACTGTAACAGTGTCTGATATCCACATCCCTCACTGTAAGTGTCTGATATCCACGTCCCTCAATGTAACAGTGTCTGATATCCACATCCCTCACTGTAAAAGTGTATGATATCCACATCCCTCACTGTAACAGTATCTAATATAGCTCACAGTCCTCACTGTAACAGTGTCTGATATCCACGTCCCTCACTGTAACAGTGTCTGATATAGATCACATCCCTCACTGTAACAGTGTCTGATATAGCTCACATCCCTCACTGTAACAGTGTCTGATATAGCTCACATCCCTCACTGTAATAGTGTCTGATATCCACATCCCTCGCTGTAACAGTGTCTGATATCCACCTCCCTCACTGTAACAGTTTTTGATACCCACATCCCTCACTGTAACAGTGTCTGATATCCACATCTCTCACTGTAACAGTGTCTGATATAGCTCACATCCCTCACTGTAACAGTGTCTGATATTCACGTCCCTCACTGTAACAGTGTCTGATATAGATCACATCCCTCACTGTAACAGACTCTGATATAGCTCACATCTCTCGCTGTAACAGTGTCTGATATCCACATCCCTCCCTGTAACAGTGTGTGATATCCACATCCTTCACTGTAACAGTGTCTGATATAGCTCACATCCCTCACTATAACAGTGTCTGAGATCCACATCCCTCACTGTAACAGTGACTGATATCCACGTCCTTCACTGTAACAGTGTCTGATATCCACGTCCCTCACTGTAACAGTGTCTGATATCCACGTCCCTCACTGTAACAGTGTCTGACATCCACGTCCCTCACTGTAACAGTGTCTGATATCCACGTCCCTCACTGTAACAGTATCTGATATAGATCACATTCCTCACTGTAACAGTCTGATATAGATCACATCCTTCACCGTAACAGTGTCTGATATCCACGTCCCTCACTGTAACAGTGTCTGCTATCCACGTCCCTCACTGTAACAGTGTCTGATATAGCTCACATCCCTCACTGTAACAGTGTCCGATATCCAAGTCCCTCACTGTAACAGTGTCTGATATCCACGTCCCTCACTGTAACAGTGTCTGATATCCACGTCCCTCACTATAATAATGTCTGATATCCACGTCCCTCAATGTAACACTGTCTGATATCCACGTCCCTCACTGTAACAGTGTCTGATATAGCTCACATCCCTCACTGTAACAGTGTCTGATATCCACATCCCTCACTGTAACAGTGTCTGATATCCACGTCCCTCACTGTAACATTGTCTGATATAGATCACATCCCTCACTGTAACAGTGTCTGATATAGCTCACATCCCTCACTGTAACAGTGTCTGATATCCACGTCCATCACTGTAACAGTGTCTGATATCCACATCCCTCACTGTAACAGTGTCTGATATCCACATCCCTCACTGTAAAAGTGTATGATATAGCTCACATCCCTCACTGTAACAGTGTTGGAGATCCACATCCCTCACTGTAACAGTGTCTGATATAGCTCAGATCCCTCACTGTAACAGTGTCTGATATCCACGTCCCTCACTGTAACAGTGTCTGATACCCACGTCCCTCACTGTAACAGTGTCTGATATCCACATCCCTCACTGTAACAGTGTCTGATATAGCTCAGATCCCTCACTGTAACAGTGTCTGATATCCACGTCCCTCACTGTAACAGTGTCTGATACCCACGTCCCTCACTGTAACAGTGTCTGATATCCACATCCCTCACTGTAACAGTGTGTGATATAGCTCAGATCCCTCACTGTAACAGTGTCTGATATCCACCTCCCTCACGTTAACAGTGTCTGATATCCACCTCCCTCACTGTAACAGTCTGATATCCACGTCCCTCACTGTAACAGTGTCTGATATAGATCACATCCTTCACTGTAACAATGTCTGATATAGCTCACAACCCTCACCATAACAGTGTCTGATATCCACGTCCCGCACCGTAACAGTGTCTGATATCCACGTCCCTCACTGTAAGTATCTGATATAGCTCACATCCCTCACTGTAACAGTGTCTGATATAGCTCACATCCCTCACTGTAACAGTGTCTGATATCCACATCCCTCGCTGTAACAGTGTCTGATATCCACCTCCCTCACTGTAACAGTGTTTGATACCCACATCCCTCACTGTAACAGTGTCTGATATCCACATCCCTCACTGTAACAGTGTCTGATATAGCTCACATCCCTCACTGCAACAGTGTCTGATATCCACGTCCCTCACTGTAAGTGTCTGATATAGATCACATCCCTCACTGTAACAGTGTCCGATATAGCTCACATCTCTCGCTGTAACAGTGTCTGATATCCACATCCCTCCCTGTAACAGTGTCTGATATCCACATCCCTCACTGTAACAGTGTCTGATATAGCTCACATGCCTCACTATAACAGTGTCTGAGATCCACATCCCTCACTGTTACAGTGTCTGATATCCACGTCCTTCACTGTAACAGTGCCTGATATCCACGTCCCTCACTGTAACAGTGTCTGATATCCACGTCCCTCACTGTAACAGTGTCTGATATCCACGTCCCTCACTGTAACAGTATCTGATATGGCTCACAGTCCTCACTGTAACAGTGTCTGATATCCACGTCCCTCACTGTAACAGTATCTGATATAGATCACATCCCTCACTGTAACAGTGTTTGATATAGCTCACATCCTTCACCGTAACAGTGTCTGATATCCACGTCCCTCACTGTAACAGTGTCTGATATCCACGTCCCTCACTGTAACAGTGTCCGATAACCACATCCCTCACTGTAACAGTGTCTGATACCCACGTCCCTCACTGTAACAGTGTCTGATATCCACATCCCTGACTGTAATAGTGTCTGATATAGCTCACATCCCTCACTGTAACAGTGTCTGATATCCACATCCCTGACTGTAACAGTGTCTGATATAGCTCACATCCCTCACTGTAACAGTGTCTGATATCCACAGCTCTCACTGTAACAGTGTCTGGTATAGCTCACATCCTTCACTGTAACAGTGTCTGATATCCACGTCCCTCACTGTAACAGTGTCTGATATCCACCTCCCTCACTGTAACAGGGTCTGATATCCACATCCCTCACTGTAACAGTCTGATATCCACGTCCCTCACTGGAACAGCGTCTGATACCCATGTCCCTCACTGTAACAGTGTCTGATATCGAAATCCCTCAGTGTAATAGTGTCTGATACAGCTCACATCCCTCACATTAACAGTGTCTGATATCCACATCCCTGACTGTAACAGTGTCTGATATAGCTCACATCCCTCACTGTAACAGTGTCTGATATCCACATCTCTCACTATAACAGTATCTGGTATAGCTCACATCCTTCACTGTAACAAAGTCTGATATCCACGACCCTCACTGCAACAGTGTCTGATATCCACCTCCCTCACTGTAACAGGGTCTGATATCCACATCCCTCACTGTAACAGTCTGATATCCACGTCCCTCACTGTAACAGTATCTGATATAGCTCACATCCCTCACTGTAACAGTGTCCGATACGCATGTCCCTCACTGTAACAGTGTCTGATACCCACGTCCCTCACTGTAACAGTGTCTGATACCCACGTCCCTCACTGTAACAGTGTCTGATATCCATATCCTTCACTGTAAGTGTCTGATATCCACGTCCCTCACTGTAACAGTGTCTGATATCCACATCCCTCACTGTAACAGTGTCTGATATCCACATCCCTCACTGTAACAGTGTCTAATATAGCTCACAGTCCTCACTGTAACAGTGTCTGATATCCACGTCCCTCACTGTAACAGTGTCTGATATAGCTCACATCCCTCACTGTAACATTGTCTGATATCCACCTCCCTCACTGTAACAGGGTCTGATATCCACATCCCTCACTCTAACAGTCTGATATCCACGTCCCTCACTGTAACAGTGTCTGATACCCACGTCCCTCACTGTAACAGTGTCTGATATCCACCTCCCTCACTGTAACAGTGTCTGATACCCACGTCCCTCACTGTAACAGTGTCTGATATCCACATCCCTCACTGTAACAGTGTCTGATATAGCTCAGATCCCTCACTGTAACAGTGTCTGATATCCACGTCCCTCACTGTAACAGTGTCTGATACCCACGTCCCTCACTGTAACAGTGTCTGATATCCACATCCCTCACTGTAACAGTGTGTGATATAGCTCAGATCCCTCACTGTAACAGTGTCTGATATCCACCTCCCTCACGTTAACAGTGTCTGATATCCACCTCCCTCACTGTAACAGTCTGATATCCACGTCCCTCACTGTAACAGTGTCTGATATAGATCACATCCTTCACTGTAACAATGTCTGATATAGCTCACAACCCTCACCATAACAGTGTCTGATATCCACGTCCCGCACCGTAACAGTGTCTGATATCCACGTCCCTCACTGTAAGTATCTGATATAGCTCACATCCCTCACTGTAACAGTGTCTGATATAGCTCACATCCCTCACTGTAACAGTGTCTGATATCCACATCCCTCGCTGTAACAGTGTCTGATATCCACCTCCCTCACTGTAACAGTGTTTGATACCCACATCCCTCACTGTAACAGTGTCTGATATCCACATCCCTCACTGTAACAGTGTCTGATATAGCTCACATCCCTCACTGCAACAGTGTCTGATATCCACGTCCCTCACTGTAAGTGTCTGATATAGATCACATCCCTCACTGTAACAGTGTCCGATATAGCTCACATCTCTCGCTGTAACAGTGTCTGATATCCACATCCCTCCCTGTAACAGTGTCTGATATCCACATCCCTCACTGTAACAGTGTCTGATATAGCTCACATGCCTCACTATAACAGTGTCTGAGATCCACATCCCTCACTGTTACAGTGTCTGATATCCACGTCCTTCACTGTAACAGTGCCTGATATCCACGTCCCTCACTGTAACAGTGTCTGATATCCACGTCCCTCACTGTAACAGTGTCTGATATCCACGTCCCTCACTGTAACAGTATCTGATATGGCTCACAGTCCTCACTGTAACAGTGTCTGATATCCACGTCCCTCACTGTAACAGTATCTGATATAGATCACATCCCTCACTGTAACAGTGTTTGATATAGCTCACATCCTTCACCGTAACAGTGTCTGATATCCACGTCCCTCACTGTAACAGTGTCTGATATCCACGTCCCTCACTGTAACAGTGTCCGATAACCACATCCCTCACTGTAACAGTGTCTGATACCCACGTCCCTCACTGTAACAGTGTCTGATATCCACATCCCTGACTGTAATAGTGTCTGATATAGCTCACATCCCTCACTGTAACAGTGTCTGATATCCACATCCCTGACTGTAACAGTGTCTGATATAGCTCACATCCCTCACTGTAACAGTGTCTGATATCCACAGCTCTCACTGTAACAGTGTCTGGTATAGCTCACATCCTTCACTGTAACAGTGTCTGATATCCACGTCCCTCACTGTAACAGTGTCTGATATCCACCTCCCTCACTGTAACAGGGTCTGATATCCACATCCCTCACTGTAACAGTCTGATATCCACGTCCCTCACTGGAACAGCGTCTGATACCCATGTCCCTCACTGTAACAGTGTCTGATATCGAAATCCCTCAGTGTAATAGTGTCTGATACAGCTCACATCCCTCACATTAACAGTGTCTGATATCCACATCCCTGACTGTAACAGTGTCTGATATAGCTCACATCCCTCACTGTAACAGTGTCTGATATCCACATCTCTCACTATAACAGTATCTGGTATAGCTCACATCCTTCACTGTAACAAAGTCTGATATCCACGACCCTCACTGCAACAGTGTCTGATATCCACCTCCCTCACTGTAACAGGGTCTGATATCCACATCCCTCACTGTAACAGTCTGATATCCACGTCCCTCACTGTAACAGTATCTGATATAGCTCACATCCCTCACTGTAACAGTGTCCGATACGCATGTCCCTCACTGTAACAGTGTCTGATACCCACGTCCCTCACTGTAACAGTGTCTGATACCCACGTCCCTCACTGTAACAGTGTCTGATATCCATATCCTTCACTGTAAGTGTCTGATATCCACGTCCCTCACTGTAACAGTGTCTGATATCCACATCCCTCACTGTAACAGTGTCTGATATCCACATCCCTCACTGTAACAGTGTCTAATATAGCTCACAGTCCTCACTGTAACAGTGTCTGATATCCACGTCCCTCACTGTAACAGTGTCTGATATAGCTCACATCCCTCACTGTAACAGTGTCTGATATCCACCTCCCTCACTGTAACAGGGTCTGATATCCACATCCCTCACTCTAACAGTCTGATATCCACGTCCCTCACTGTAACAGTGTCTGATACCCACGTCCCTCACTGTAACAGTGTCTGATATCCACCTCCCTCACTGTAACAGTGTTTGATACCCACATCCCTCACTGTAACAGTGTCTGATATCCACATCCCTCACTGTAACAGTGTCTGATATAGCTCACATCCCTCACTGTAACAGTGTCTGATATCCACGTCCCTCACTGTAAGTGTCTGATATAGATCACATCCCTCACTGTAACAGTGTCTGATATAGCTCACATCTCTCGCTGTAACAGTGTCTGATATCCACATCCCTCCCTGTAACAATGTCTGATATCCACATCCCTCACTGTAACAGTGTCTGATATAGCTCACATGCCTCACTATAACAGTGTCTGAGATCCACATCCCTCACTGTTACAGTGTCTGATATCCACGTCCTTCACTGTAACAGTGCCTGATATCCACGTCCCTCACTGTAACAGTGTCTGATATCCACGTCCCTCACTGTAACAGTGTCTGATATCCACGTCCCTCACTGTAACAGTGTCTGATATAGCTCACAGTCCTCACTGTAACAGTGTCTGATATCCACGTCCCTCACTGTAACAGTATCTGATATAGATCACATCCCTCACTGTAACAGTGTTTGATATAGCTCACATCCTTCACCGTAACAGTGTCTGATATCCACGTCCCTCACTGTAAGTGTCTGCTATCCACGTCCCTCACTGTAACAGTGTCTGATATAGCTCACATCCCTCACTGTAACAGTGTCCGATACCCACGTCCCTCACTGTAACAGTGTCTGATATCCACGTCCCTCACTGTAACAGTGTCCGATAACCACATCCCTCATTGTAATAGTGTCTGATACCCACGTCCCTCACTGTAACAGTGTCTGATATCCACATCCCTGACTGTAATAGTGTCTGATATAGCTCACATCCCTCACTGTAACAGTGTCTGATATCCACATCCCTGACTGTAACAGTGTCTGATATAGCTCACATCCCTCACTGTAACAGTGTCTGATATCCACAGCTCTCACTGTAACAGTGTTTGGTATAGCTCACATCCTTCACTGTAACAGTGTCTGATATCCACGTCCCTCACTGTAACAGTGTCTGATATCCACCTCCCTCACTGTAACAGGGTCTGATATCCACATCCCTCACTGTAACAGTGTCTGATATAGCTCACATGCCTCACTATAACAGTGTCTGAGATCCACATCCCTCACTGTTACAGTGTCTGATATCCACGTCCTTCACTGTAACAGTGCCTGATATCCACGTCCCTCACTGTAACAGTGTCTGATATCCACGTCCCTCACTGTAACAGTGTCTGATATCCACGTCCCTCACTGTAACAGTGTCTGATATAGCTCACAGTCCTCACTGTAACAGTGTCTGATATCCACGTCCCTCACTGTAACAGTATCTGATATAGCTCACATCCCTCACTGTAACAGTGTTTGATATCCACGTCCCTCACTGTAAGTGTCTGCTATCCACGTCCCTCACTGTAACAGTGTCTGATATAGCTCACATCCCTCACTGTAACAGTGTCCGATACCCACGTCCCTCACTGTAACAGTGTCTGATATCCACGTCCCTCACTGTAACAGTGTCCGATAACCACATCCCTCACTGTAATAGTGTCTGATACCCACGTCCCTCACTGTAACAGTGTCTGATATCCACATCCCTGACTGTAATAGTGTCTGATATAGCTCACATCCCTCACTGTAACAGTGTCTGATATCCACATCCCTGACTGTAACAGTGTCTGATATAGCTCACATCCCTCACTGTAACAGTGTCTGATATCCACAGCTCTCACTGTAACAGTGTTTGGTATAGCTCACATCCTTCACTGTAACAGTGTCTGATATCCACGTCCCTCACTGTAACAGTGTCTGATATCCACCTCCCTCACTGTAACAGGGTCTGATATCCACATCCCTCACTGTAACAGTCTGATATCCACGTCCCTCACTGGAACAGCGTCTGATACCCACGTCCCTCACTGTAACAGTGTCTGATATCCACGACCCTCACTGTAACAGTGTCTGATACCCACGTCCCTCACTGTAACAGTGTCTAATATCCACATCCCTCACTGTAACAGTGTCTGATATCCACGTCCCTCACTGTAACAGTGTCTGATATAGATCACATCCCTCACTGTAACAGTGTCTGATACCCACATCCCACACTGTAACAGTGTCTGATACCCACCTCCCTCACTGTAACAGTGTCTGATATAGCTCACATCCTTCACCGTAACAGTGACTGATATCCACGTCCCTCACTGTAACAGTGTCTGCTATCCACGTCCCTCACTGTAACAGTGTCTGATATAGCTCACATCCCTCACTGTAACAGTGTCCGATACCCACGTCCCTCACTGTAACAGTGTCTGATATCCACGTCCCTCACTGTAACAGTGTCTGATATCCACATCCCTCACTGTAACAGTGTCTGATATAGCTCACATCGCTCACTGTAACAGTGTCTGATACCCACGTCCCTCACTGTAACAGTGTCTGATATCCACATCCCTCAGTGTAATAGTGTCTGATATAGCTCACATCCCTCACTGTAACAGTGTCTGATATCCACATCCCTGACTGTAACAGTGTCTGATATAGCTCACATCCGTCACTGTAACAGTCTCTGATATCCACATCTCTCACTGTAACAGTGTCTGGTATAGCTCACATCCTTCACTGTAATAGTGTCTGATATCCACGTCCCTCACTGTAACAGTGTCTGATATCCACCTCCCTCACTGTAACAGGGTCTGATATCCACATCCCTCACTGTAACAGTCTGATATCCACGTCCCTCACTGTAACAGTGTCTGATACCCACGTCCCTCACTATAACAGTGTCTGATATCCACATCCCTCAGTGTAATAGTGTCTGATATAGCTCACATCCCTCACTGTAACAGTGTCTGATATCCACATCCCTGACTGTAACAGTGTCTGATATAGCTCACATCCCTCACTGTAACAGTGTCTGATACCCACGTCCCTCACTGTAACAGTGTCTGATACCCACGTCCCTCACTGTAACAGTGTCTGATATCCACATCCCTCACTGTAAGTGTCTGATATCCACGTCCATCACTGTAACAGTGTCTGATACCCACGTCCCTCACTGTAACAGTGTCTGATATCCACATCCCTCACTGTAACAGTGTCTTATATAGATCACATCCCTCACTGTAACAGTGTCTGATACCCACATCCCACACTGTAACAGTGTCTGATACCCACCTCCCTCACTGTAACAGTGTCTGATATCCACCTCCCTCACGGGAACAGTGTCTGATATCCACCTCCCTCACTGTAACAGTCTGATATCCACGTCCCTCACTGTAACAGTGTCTGATACCCACGTTCCTCACTGTAACTGTGTCTGATACCCACCTCCTTCACTGTAACAGTGTCTGATATCCACATCCCTCACTGTAACAGTGTCTGATATCCACCTCCCTCACTGTAACAGTGTCTGATACCCACGGCCCTCACTGTAACAGTGTCTGATACCTACATCCCTCACTGTAACAGTGTCTGATATCCACATCCCTCACTGTAAGTGTCTGATATCCACGTCCCTCACTGTAACAGTGTCTGATATCCACATCCCTCACGGTAACAGTGTCTGATATCCACATCCCTCACTGTAACAGTATCTAATATAGCTCACAGTCCTCACTGTAACAGTGTCTGATATCCACGTCCCTCACTGTAACAGTGTCTGATATAGATCACATCCCTCACTGTAACAGTGTCTGATATAGCTCACAACCCTCACCATAACAGTGTCTGATATCCACGTCCCGCACCGTAACAGTGTCTGATATCCACGTCCCTCACTGTAAGTGTCTGATATAGCTCACATCCCTCACTGTAACAGTGTCTGATATAGCTCACATCCCTCACTGTAACAGTGTCTGATATCCACATCCCTCGCTGTAACAGTGTCTGATATCCACCTCCCTCACTGTAACAGTGTTTGATACCCACATCCCTCACTGTAACAGTGTCTGATATCCACATCCCTCACTGTAACAGTGTCTGATATAGCTCACATCTCTCGCTGTAACAGTGTCTGATATCCACATCCCTCCCTGTAACAGTGTCTGATATCCACATCCCTCACTGTAACAGTGTCTGATATAGCTCACATGCCTCACTATAACAGTGTCTGAGATCCACATCCCTCACTGTTACAGTGTCTGATATCCACGTCCTTCACTGTAACAGTGCCTGATATCCACGTCCCTCACTGTAACAGTGTCTGATATCCACGTCCCTCACTGTAACAGTGTCTGATATCCACGTCCCTCACTGTAACAGTGTCTGATATAGCTCACAGTCCTCACTGTAACAGTGTCTGATATCCACGTCCCTCACTGTAACAGTATCTGATATAGATCACATCCCTCACTGTAAGTGTTTGATATAGCTCACATCCTTCACCGTAACAGTGTCTGATATCCACGTCCCTCACTGTAACAGTGTCTGCTATCCACGTCCCTCACTGTAACAGTGTCTGCTATCCACGTCCCTCACTGTAACAGTGTCTGATATAGCTCACATCCCTCACTGTAACAGTGTCCGATACCCACGTCCCTCACTGTAACAGTGTCTGATATCCACGTCCCTCACTGTAACAGTGTCCGATAACCACATCCCTCACTGTAACAGTGTCTGATACCCACGTCCCTCACTGTAACAGTGTCTGATATCCACATCCCTGACTGTAATAGTGTCTGATATAGCTCACATCCCTCACTGTAACAGTGTCTGATATCCATATCCCTGACTGTAACAGTGTCTGATATAGCTCACATCCCTCACTGTAACAGTGTCTGATATCCACAGCTCTCACTGTAACAGTGTCTGGTATAGCTCACATCCTTCACTGTAACAGTGTCTGATATCCACGTCCCTCACAGTAACAGTGTCTGATATCCACCTCCCTCACTGTAACAGGGTCTGATATCCACATCCCTCACTGTAACAGTCTGATATCCACGTCCCTCACTGGAACAGCGTCTGATACCCACGTCCCTCACTGTAACAGTGTCTGATATCGAAATCCCTCAGTGTAATAGTGTCTGATATAGCTCACATCCCTCACAGTAAGAGTGTCTGATATCCACATCCCTGACTGTAACAGTGTCTGATATAGCTCACATCCCTCACTGTAACAGTGTCTGATATCCACATCTCTCACTATAACAGTATCTGGTATAGCTCACATCCTTCACTGTAACAAAGTCTGATATCCACGACCCTCACTGTAACAGGGTCTGATATCCACATCCCTCACTGTAACAGTCTGATATCCACGTCCCTCACTGTAACAGTATCTGATATAGCTCACATCCCTCACTGTAACAGTGTCCGATACGCATGTCCCTCACTGTAACAGTGTCTGATACCCACGTCCCTCACTGTAACAGTGTCTGATACCCACGTCCCTCACTGTAACAGTGTCTGATATCCATATCCTTGACTGTAAGTGTCTGATATCCACGTCCCTCACTGTAACAGTGTCTGATATCCACATCCCTCACTGTAACAGTGTCTGATATCCACATCCCTCACTGTAACAGTGTCTAATATAGCTCACAGTCCTCACTGTAACAGTGTCTGATATCCACGTCCCTCACTGTAACAGTGTCTGATATAGCTCACATCCCTCACTGTAACAGTGTCTGATATCCACCTCCCTCACTGTAACAGGGTCTGATATCCACATCCCTCACTCTAACAGTCTGATATCCACGTCCCTCACTGTAACAGTGTCTGATACCCACGTCCCTCACTGTAACAGTGTCTGATATCCACATCCCTCAGTGTAATAGTGTCTGATATAGCTGACATCCCTGACTGTAGCAGTGTCTGATATCCACATCCCTGACTGTAACAGTGTCTGATATAGCTCACATCCCTCATTGTAACAGTGTCTGATATCCACATCTCTCACTGTAACAGTGTCTGGTATAGCTCACATCCTTCACTGTAACAGTGTCTGATATCCACGTCCCTCACTGTAACAGGGTCTGATATCCACGTCCCTCACTGTAACAGTGTCTGATATAGCTCACATCCCTCACTGTAACAGTGTACAATACCCATGTCCCTCACTGTAACAGTGTCTGATACCCACGTCCCTCACTGTAACAGTGTCTGATACCCACGTCCCTCACTGTAACAGTGTCTGATATCCACATCCCTCACTGTCAGTGTCTGATATCCATGTCCCTCACTGTAACAGTGTCTGATATCCACATCCCTCACTGTAACAGTGTCTGATATCCACATCCCTCACTGTAACAGTATCTAATATAGCTCACAGTCCTCACTGTAACAGTGTTTGATATCCACGTCCCTCACTGCAACAGTTTCTGATATAGATCACATCCCTCACTGTAACAGTGTCTGATATAGCTCACATCCTTCACCATAACAGTGTCTGATATCCACGTCCCGCACTGTAACAGTGTCTGATATCCACGTCCCTCACTGTAACAGTCTGATATAGATCACATCCCTCGCTGTAACAGTGTCTGATATCCACCTCCCTCACTGTAGCAGTGTTTGATACCCACATCCCTCACTGTAACAGTGTCTGATATCCACATCCCTCACTGTAACAGTTTCTGATATAGCTCACATCCCTCACTGTAACAGTGTCTGATATCCACGTCCCTCACTGTAACAGTGTCTGATATAGATCACATCCCTCACTGTAACAGAGTCTGATATGGTTCACATCTCTCGCTGTAACAGTGTCTGATATCCACATCCCTCCCTGTAACAGTGTCTGATATCCACATCCCTCACTGTAACAGTGTCTGATATAGCTCACATCCCTCACTATAACAGTGTCTGAGATCCACATCCCTCACTGTAACAGTATCTGATATCCACGTCCCTCACTGTAACAGTGTCTGATATCCACGTCCCTCACTGTAACAGTGTCTGATATCCACGTCCCTCACTGTAACACTGTCTGATATAGCTCACAGTCCTCACTGTAACAGTGTCTGATATCCACGTCCCTCACTGTAACAGTATCTGATATAGATCACATCCCTCACTGTAACAGTGTCTGATATAGCTCACATCCTTCACCGTAACAGTGTCTGATATCCACGTCCCTCACTGTAACAGTGTCTGCTATCCACATCCCTCACTGTAACAGTGTCTGATATAGCTCACATCCCTCACTGTAACAGTGTCCGATACCCACGTCCCTCACTGTAACAGTGTCTGATATCCACGTCCCTCACTGTAACAGTGTCTGATATCCACATCCCTCACTGTAACAGTGTCTGATATAGCTCACATCCCTCACTGTAACAGTGTCTGATACCCACGTCTCTCACTGTAACAGTGTCTGATATCCACATCCCTCAGTGTAATAGTGTCTGATATAGCTCACATCCCTCACTGTAACAGTGTCTGATATCCACATCCCTGACTGTAACAGTGTCTGATATAGCTCACATCCCTCACTGTAACAGTGTCTGATATCCACATCTCTCACTGTAACAGGGTCTGAGATCCACATCCCTCACTGTAACAGGGTCTGATATCCACCTCCCTCACTGTAACAGGGTCTGATATCCACATCCCTCACTGTAACAGCGTCTGATACCCACGTCCCTCACTGTAACAGTGTCTGATATCGACATCCCTCAGTGTAATAGTGTCTGATATAGCTCACATCCCTCACTGCAACAGTGTCTTATATCCACCTCCCTCACTGTAACAGGGTCTGATATCCACATCCCTCACTGTAACAGTCTGATATCCATGTCCCTCACTGTAACAGTATCTGATATAGCTCACATCCCTCACTGTAACAGTGTCCGAGACGCATGTCCCTCACTGTAACAGTGTCTGATATCCACGTCCCTCACTGCAACAGTGTCTGATATCCACCTCCCACACTGTAACAGGGTCTGATATCCACATCCCTCACTGTAACAGTCTGATATCCACGTCCCTCACTGTAACAGTATCTGATATAGCTCACATCCCTCACTGTAACAGTGTCCGATACGCATGTCCCTCACTGTAGCAGTGTCTGATACCCACGTCCCTCACTGTAACAGTGTCTGATACCCACGTCCCTCACTGTAATAGTGTCTGATATCCATATCCCTCACTGTAAGTGTCTGATATCCACGTCCCTCACTGTAACAGTGTCTGATATCCACATCCCTCACTGTAACAGTGTCTGATATCCACATCCCTCACTGTAACAGTGTCAAATATAGCTCACAGTCCTCACTGTAACAGTGTCTGATATCCACGTCCCTCACTGTAACAGTGTCTGATATAGCTCACATCCCTCACTGTAACAGTGTCTGATACTCACGTCCCTCACTGTAACAGTGTCTGATATCCACGTCCCTCACTGTAACAGTGTCTGATATCCACGTCCCTCACTGTAATAATGCCTGATATCCACGTCCCTCACTGTAACAGTGTCTGATATCCACGTCCCTCACTGTAACAGTGTCTGATATAGCTCACATCCCTCACTGTAACAGTGCCTGATATCCACATCCCTCACTGTAACAGTGTCTGATATAGATCACATCCCTCACTGTAACAGTGTCTGATATAGCTCACATCCCTCCCTATAACAGTGTCTGAGATCCACATCCCTCACTGTAACAGTGTCTGATATCCACGTCCTTCACTGTAACAGTGTCTGATATCCACGTCCCTCACTGTAACAGTGTCTGATATCCACGTCCCTCACTGTAACAGTGTCTGATATCCACGTCCCTCACTGTAACACTGTCTGATATAGCTCACAGTCCTCACTGTAACAGTGTCTGATATCCACGTCCCTCACTGTAACAGTATCTGATATAGATCACATCCCTCACTGTAACAGTGTCTGATATAGCTCACATCCTTCACCATAACAGTGTCTGATATCCACGTCCCTCACTGTAACAGTGTCTGCTATCCACATCCCTCACTGTAACAGTGTCTGATATAGCTCACATCCCTCACTGTAACAGTGTCCGATACCCACGTCCCTCACTGTAACAGTGTCTGATATCCACGTCCCTCACTGTAACAGTGTCTGATATCCACATCCCTCACTGTAACAGTGTCTGATATAGCTCACATCCCTCACTGTAACAGTGTCTGATACCCACGTCTCTCACTGTAACAGTGTCTGATATCCACATCCCTCAGTGTAATAGTGTCTGATATAGCTCACATCCCTCACTGTAACAGTGTCTGATATCCACATCCCTGACTGTAACAGTGTCTGATATAGCTCACATCCCTCACTGTAACAGTGTCTGATATCCACATCTCTCACTGTAACAGGGTCTGATATCCACATCCCTCACTGTAACAGGGTCTGATATCCACCTCCCTCACTGTAACAGGGTCTGATATCCACATCCCTCACTGTAACAGCGTCTGATACCCACGTCCCTCACTGTAACAGTGTCTGATATCGACATCCCTCAGTGTAATAGTGTCTGATATAGCTCACATCCCTCACTGCAACAGTGTCTTATATCCACCTCCCTCACTGTAACAGGGTCTGATATCCACATCCCTCACTGTAACAGTCTGATATCCATGTCCCTCACTGTAACAGTATCTGATATAGCTCACATCCCTCACTGTAACAGTGTCCGAGACGCATGTCCCTCACTGTAACAGTGTCTGATATCCACGTCCCTCACTGCAACAGTGTCTGATATCCACCTCCCACACTGTAACAGGGTCTGATATCCACATCCCTCAGTGTAACAGTCTGATATCCACGTCCCTCACTGTAACAGTATCTGATATAGCTCACATCCCTCACTGTAACAGTGTCCGATACGCATGTCCCTCACTGTAGCAGTGTCTGATACCCACGTCCCTCACTGTAACAGTGTCTGATACCCACGTCCCTCACTGTAATAGTGTCTGATATCCATATCCCTCACTGTAAGTGTCTGATATCCACGTCCCTCACTGTAACAGTGTCTGATATCCACATCCCTCACTGTAACAGTGTCTGATATCCACATCCCTCACTGTAACAGTGTCAAATATAGCTCACAGTCCTCACTGTAACAGTGTCTGATATCCACGTCCCTCACTGTAACAGTGTCTGATATAGCTCACATCCCTCACTGTAACAGTGTCTGATACTCACGTCCCTCACTGTAACAGTGTCTGATATCCACGTCCCTCACTGTAACAGTGTCTGATATCCACGTCCCTCACTGTAATAATGCCTGATATCCACGTCCCTCACTGTAACAGTGTCTGATATCCACGTCCCTCACTGTAACAGTGTCTGATATAGCTCACATCCCTCCCTATAACAGTGTCTGAGATCCACATCCCTCACTGTAACAGTGTCTGATATCCACGTCCTTCACTGTAACAGTGTCTGATATCCACGTCCCTCACTGTAACAGTGTCTGATATCCACGTCCCTCACTGTAACAGTGTCTGATATCCACGTCCCTCACTGTAACAGTGTCTGATATAGCTCACAGTCCTCACTGTAACAGTGTCTGATATCCACGTCCCTCACTGTAACAGTGTCTGATATAGATCACATCCCTCACTGTAACAGTGTCTGATATAGCTCACATCCCTCACTATAACAGTGTCTGATATCCACGTCCATCACTGTAACAGTGTCTGATACCCACGTCCCTCACTGTAACAGTGTCTGATATCCACATCCCTCACTGTAACAGTGTCTGATATCCACATCCCTCACTGTAACAGTGTCTGATATAGCTCACATCCCTCACTGTAACAGTGTCTGAGATCCACATCCCTCACTGTAACAGTGTCTGATATAGCTCACATCCCTCACTGTAACAGTGTCTGATATAGCTCAGATCCCTCACTGTAACAGTGTCTGATATCCACGTCCCTCACTGTAACAGTGTCTGATACCCACGTCCCTCACTGTAACAGTGTCTGATATCCACATCCCTCACTGTAACAGTGTCTGATATCCACATCCCTCACTGTAACAGTGTCTGATATAGATCACATCCCTCACTGTAACAGTGTCTGATACCCACATCCCACACTGTAACAGTGTCTGATACCCACCTCCCTCACTGTAACAGTGTCTGATATAGCTCACATTCTTCACCGTAACAGTGACTGATATCCACGTCCCTCACTGTAACAGTGTCTGCTATCCACGTCCCTCACTGTAACAGTGTCTGATATAGCTCACATCCCTCACTGTAACAGTGTCCGATACCCACGTCCCTCACTGTAACAGTGTCTCATATCCACGTCCCTCACTGTAACAGTGTCTGATATCCACATCTCTCACTGTAACAGTGTCTGGTATAGCTCACATCCTTCACTGTAACAGTGTCTGATATCCACGTCCCTCACTGTAACAGGGTCTGATATCCACGTCCCTCACTGTAACAGTGTCTGATATAGCTCACATCCCTCACTGTAACAGTGTACAATACCCATGTCCCTCACTGTAACAGTGTCTGATACCCACGTCCCTCACTGTAACAGTGTCTGATACCCACGTCCCTCACTGTAACAGTGTCTGATATCCACATCCCTCACTGTCAGTGTCTGATATCCATGTCCCTCACTGTAACAGTGTCTGATATCCACATCCCTCACTGTAACAGTGTCTGATATCCACATCCCTCACTGTAACAGTATCTAATATAGCTCACAGTCCTCACTGTAACAGTGTTTGATATCCACGTCCCTCACTGCAACAGTTTCTGATATAGATCACATCCCTCACTGTAACAGTGTCTGATATAGCTCACATCCTTCACCATAACAGTGTCTGATATCCACGTCCCGCACTGTAACAGTGTCTGATATCCACGTCCCTCACTGTAACAGTCTGATATAGATCACATCCCTCGCTGTAACAGTGTCTGATATCCACCTCCCTCACTGTAGCAGTGTTTGATACCCACATCCCTCACTGTAACAGTGTCTGATATCCACATCCCTCACTGTAACAGTTTCTGATATAGCTCACATCCCTCACTGTAACAGTGTCTGATATCCACGTCCCTCACTGTAACAGTGTCTGATATAGATCACATCCCTCACTGTAACAGAGTCTGATATGGTTCACATCTCTCGCTGTAACAGTGTCTGATATCCACATCCCTCCCTGTAACAGTGTCTGATATCCACATCCCTCACTGTAACAGTGTCTGATATAGCTCACATCCCTCACTATAACAGTGTCTGAGATCCACATCCCTCACTGTAACAGTATCTGATATCCACGTCCCTCACTGTAACAGTGTCTGATATCCACGTCCCTCACTGTAACAGTGTCTGATATCCACGTCCCTCACTGTAACACTGTCTGATATAGCTCACAGTCCTCACTGTAACAGTGTCTGATATCCACGTCCCTCACTGTAACAGTATCTGATATAGATCACATCCCTCACTGTAACAGTGTCTGATATAGCTCACATCCTTCACCGTAACAGTGTCTGATATCCACGTCCCTCACTGTAACAGTGTCTGCTATCCACATCCCTCACTGTAACAGTGTCTGATATAGCTCACATCCCTCACTGTAACAGTGTCCGATACCCACGTCCCTCACTGTAACAGTGTCTGATATCCACGTCCCTCACTGTAACAGTGTCTGATATCCACATCCCTCACTGTAACAGTGTCTGATATAGCTCACATCCCTCACTGTAACAGTGTCTGATACCCACGTCTCTCACTGTAACAGTGTCTGATATCCACATCCCTCAGTGTAATAGTGTCTGATATAGCTCACATCCCTCACTGTAACAGTGTCTGATATCCACATCCCTGACTGTAACAGTGTCTGATATAGCTCACATCCCTCACTGTAACAGTGTCTGATATCCACATCTCTCACTGTAACAGGGTCTGAGATCCACATCCCTCACTGTAACAGGGTCTGATATCCACCTCCCTCACTGTAACAGGGTCTGATATCCACATCCCTCACTGTAACAGCGTCTGATACCCACGTCCCTCACTGTAACAGTGTCTGATATCGACATCCCTCAGTGTAATAGTGTCTGATATAGCTCACATCCCTCACTGCAACAGTGTCTTATATCCACCTCCCTCACTGTAACAGGGTCTGATATCCACATCCCTCACTGTAACAGTCTGATATCCATGTCCCTCACTGTAACAGTATCTGATATAGCTCACATCCCTCACTGTAACAGTGTCCGAGACGCATGTCCCTCACTGTAACAGTGTCTGATATCCACGTCCCTCACTGCAACAGTGTCTGATATCCACCTCCCACACTGTAACAGGGTCTGATATCCACATCCCTCACTGTAACAGTCTGATATCCACGTCCCTCACTGTAACAGTATCTGATATAGCTCACATCCCTCACTGTAACAGTGTCCGATACGCATGTCCCTCACTGTAGCAGTGTCTGATACCCACGTCCCTCACTGTAACAGTGTCTGATACCCACGTCCCTCACTGTAATAGTGTCTGATATCCATATCCCTCACTGTAAGTGTCTGATATCCACGTCCCTCACTGTAACAGTGTCTGATATCCACATCCCTCACTGTAACAGTGTCTGATATCCACATCCCTCACTGTAACAGTGTCAAATATAGCTCACAGTCCTCACTGTAACAGTGTCTGATATCCACGTCCCTCACTGTAACAGTGTCTGATATAGCTCACATCCCTCACTGTAACAGTGTCTGATACTCACGTCCCTCACTGTAACAGTGTCTGATATCCACGTCCCTCACTGTAACAGTGTCTGATATCCACGTCCCTCACTGTAATAATGCCTGATATCCACGTCCCTCACTGTAACAGTGTCTGATATCCACGTCCCTCACTGTAACAGTGTCTGATATAGATCACATCCCTCACTGTAACAGTGTCTGATATAGCTCACATCCCTCCCTATAACAGTGTCTGAGATCCACATCCCTCACTGTAACAGTGTCTGATATCCACGTCCTTCACTGTAACAGTGTCTGATATCCACGTCCCTCACTGTAACAGTGTCTGATATCCACGTCCCTCACTGTAACAGTGTCTGATATCCACGTCCCTCACTGTAACACTGTCTGATATAGCTCACAGTCCTCACTGTAACAGTGTCTGATATCCACGTCCCTCACTGTAACAGTATCTGATATAGATCACATCCCTCACTGTAACAGTGTCTGATATAGCTCACATCCTTCACCATAACAGTGTCTGATATCCACGTCCCTCACTGTAACAGTGTCTGCTATCCACATCCCTCACTGTAACAGTGTCTGATATAGCTCACATCCCTCACTGTAACAGTGTCCGATACCCACGTCCCTCACTGTAACAGTGTCTGATATCCACGTCCCTCACTGTAACAGTGTCTGATATCCACATCCCTCACTGTAACAGTGTCTGATATAGCTCACATCCCTCACTGTAACAGTGTCTGATACCCACGTCTCTCACTGTAACAGTGTCTGATATCCACATCCCTCAGTGTAATAGTGTCTGATATAGCTCACATCCCTCACTGTAACAGTGTCTGATATCCACATCCCTGACTGTAACAGTGTCTGATATAGCTCACATCCCTCACTGTAACAGTGTCTGATATCCACATCTCTCACTGTAACAGGGTCTGATATCCACATCCCTCACTGTAACAGGGTCTGATATCCACCTCCCTCACTGTAACAGGGTCTGATATCCACATCCCTCACTGTAACAGCGTCTGATACCCACGTCCCTCACTGTAACAGTGTCTGATATCGACATCCCTCAGTGTAATAGTGTCTGATATAGCTCACATCCCTCACTGCAACAGTGTCTTATATCCACCTCCCTCACTGTAACAGGGTCTGATATCCACATCCCTCACTGTAACAGTCTGATATCCATGTCCCTCACTGTAACAGTATCTGATATAGCTCACATCCCTCACTGTAACAGTGTCCGAGACGCATGTCCCTCACTGTAACAGTGTCTGATATCCACGTCCCTCACTGCAACAGTGTCTGATATCCACCTCCCACACTGTAACAGGGTCTGATATCCACATCCCTCAGTGTAACAGTCTGATATCCACGTCCCTCACTGTAACAGTATCTGATATAGCTCACATCCCTCACTGTAACAGTGTCCGATACGCATGTCCCTCACTGTAGCAGTGTCTGATACCCACGTCCCTCACTGTAACAGTGTCTGATACCCACGTCCCTCACTGTAATAGTGTCTGATATCCATATCCCTCACTGTAAGTGTCTGATATCCACGTCCCTCACTGTAACAGTGTCTGATATCCACATCCCTCACTGTAACAGTGTCTGATATCCACATCCCTCACTGTAACAGTGTCAAATATAGCTCACAGTCCTCACTGTAACAGTGTCTGATATCCACGTCCCTCACTGTAACAGTGTCTGATATAGCTCACATCCCTCACTGTAACAGTGTCTGATACTCACGTCCCTCACTGTAACAGTGTCTGATATCCACGTCCCTCACTGTAACAGTGTCTGATATCCACGTCCCTCACTGTAATAATGCCTGATATCCACGTCCCTCACTGTAACAGTGTCTGATATCCACGTCCCTCACTGTAACAGTGTCTGATATAGCTCACATCCCTCCCTATAACAGTGTCTGAGATCCACATCCCTCACTGTAACAGTGTCTGATATCCACGTCCTTCACTGTAACAGTGTCTGATATCCACGTCCCTCACTGTAACAGTGTCTGATATCCACGTCCCTCACTGTAACAGTGTCTGATATCCACGTCCCTCACTGTAACAGTGTCTGATATAGCTCACAGTCCTCACTGTAACAGTGTCTGATATCCACGTCCCTCACTGTAACAGTGTCTGATATAGATCACATCCCTCACTGTAACAGTGTCTGATATAGCTCACATCCCTCACTATAACAGTGTCTGATATCCACGTCCATCACTGTAACAGTGTCTGATACCCACGTCCCTCACTGTAACAGTGTCTGATATCCACATCCCTCACTGTAACAGTGTCTGATATCCACATCCCTCACTGTAACAGTGTCTGATATAGCTCACATCCCTCACTGTAACAGTGTCTGAGATCCACATCCCTCACTGTAACAGTGTCTGATATAGCTCACATCCCTCACTGTAACAGTGTCTGATATAGCTCAGATCCCTCACTGTAACAGTGTCTGATATCCACGTCCCTCACTGTAACAGTGTCTGATACCCACGTCCCTCACTGTAACAGTGTCTGATATCCACATCCCTCACTGTAACAGTGTCTGATATCCACATCCCTCACTGTAACAGTGTCTGATATAGATCACATCCCTCACTGTAACAGTGTCTGATACCCACATCCCACACTGTAACAGTGTCTGATACCCACCTCCCTCACTGTAACAGTGTCTGATATAGCTCACATTCTTCACCGTAACAGTGACTGATATCCACGTCCCTCACTGTAACAGTGTCTGCTATCCACGTCCCTCACTGTAACGGTGTCTGATATAGCTCACATCCCTCACTGTAACAGTGTCCGATACCCACGTCCCTCACTGTAACAGTGTCTCATATCCACGTCCCTCACTGTAACAGTGTCTGATATCCACATCTCTCACTGTAACAGTGTCTGATATAGCTCACATCCCTCACTGTAACAGTGTCTGATACCCACGTCCCACACTGTAACAGTGTCTGATATCCACATCCCTCAGTGTAATAGTGTCTGATATAGCTCACATCCCTCACTGTAACAGTGTCTGATATCCACATCCCTGACTGTAACAGTGTCTGATATAGCTCACATCCGTCACTGTAACAGTGTCTGATATCCACACCCCTCAATGTAACAGTGTCTGGTATAGCTCACATCCTTCACTGTAACAGTGTCTGATATCCACGTCCCTCACAGTAACAGTGTCTGATATCCACCTCCCTCACTGTAACAGGGTCTGATATCCACATCCCTCACTGTAACAGTCTGATATCCACGTCCCTCACTGGAACAGCGTCTGATACCCACGTCCCTCACTGTAACAGTGTCTGATATCGAAATCCCTCAGTGTAATAGTGTCTGATATAGCTCACATCCCTCACAGTAAGAGTGTCTGATATCCACATCCCTGACTGTAACAGTGTCTGATATAGCTCACATCCCTCACTGTAACAGTGTCTGATATCCACATCTCTCACTATAACAGTATCTGGTATAGCTCACATCCTTCACTGTAACAAAGTCTGATATCCACGACCCTCACTGTAACAGGGTCTGATATCCACATCCCTCACTGTAACAGTCTGATATCCACGTCCCTCACTGTAACAGTATCTGATATAGCTCACATCCCTCACTGTAACAGTGTCCGATACGCATGTCCCTCACTGTAACAGTGTCTGATACCCACGTCCCTCACTGTAACAGTGTCTGATACCCACGTCCCTCACTGTAACAGTGTCTGATATCCATATCCTTGACTGTAAGTGTCTGATATCCACGTCCCTCACTGTAACAGTGTCTGATATCCACATCCCTCACTGTAACAGTGTCTGATATCCACATCCCTCACTGTAACAGTGTCTAATATAGCTCACAGTCCTCACTGTAACAGTGTCTGATATCCACGTCCCTCACTGTAACAGTGTCTGATATAGCTCACATCCCTCACTGTAACAGTGTCTGATATCCACCTCCCTCACTGTAACAGGGTCTGATATCCACATCCCTCACTCTAACAGTCTGATATCCACGTCCCTCACTGTAACAGTGTCTGAAACCCACGTCCCTCACTGTAACAGTGTCTGATATCCACATCCCTCAGTGTAATAGTGTCTGATATAGCTGACATCCCTGACTGTAGCAGTGTCTGATATCCACATCCCTGACTGTAACAGTGTCTGATATAGCTCACATCCCTCATTGTAACAGTGTCTGATATCCACATCTCTCACTGTAACAGTGTCTGGTATAGCTCACATCCTTCACTGTAACAGTGTCTGATATCCACGTCCCTCACTGTAACAGGGTCTGATATCCACGTCCCTCACTGTAACAGTGTCTGATATAGCTCACATCCCTCACTGTAACAGTGTACAATACCCATGTCCCTCACTGTAACAGTGTCTGATACCCACGTCCCTCACTGTAACAGTGTCTGATACCCACGTCCCTCACTGTAACAGTGTCTGATATCCACATCCCTCACTGTCAGTGTCTGATATCCATGTCCCTCACTGTAACAGTGTCTGATATCCACATCCCTCACTGTAACAGTGTCTGATATCCACATCCCTCACTGTAACAGTATCTAATATAGCTCACAGTCCTCACTGTAACAGTGTTTGATATCCACGTCCCTCACTGCAACAGTTTCTGATATAGATCACATCCCTCACTGTAACAGTGTCTGATATAGCTCACATCCTTCACCATAACAGTGTCTGATATCCACGTCCCGCACTGTAACAGTGTCTGATATCCACGTCCCTCACTGTAACAGTCTGATATAGATCACATCCCTCGCTGTAACAGTGTCTGATATCCACCTCCCTCACTGTAGCAGTGTTTGATACCCACATCCCTCACTGTAACAGTGTCTGATATCCACATCCCTCACTGTAACAGTTTCTGATATAGCTCACATCCCTCACTGTAACAGTGTCTGATATCCACGTCCCTCACTGTAACAGTGTCTGATATAGATCACATCCCTCACTGTAACAGAGTCTGATATGGTTCACATCTCTCGCTGTAACAGTGTCTGATATCCACATCCCTCCCTGTAACAGTGTCTGATATCCACATCCCTCACTGTAACAGTGTCTGATATAGCTCACATCCCTCACTATAACAGTGTCTGAGATCCACATCCCTCACTGTAACAGTATCTGATATCCACGTCCCTCACTGTAACAGTGTCTGATATCCACGTCCCTCACTGTAACAGTGTCTGATATCCACGTCCCTCACTGTAACACTGTCTGATATAGCTCACAGTCCTCACTGTAACAGTGTCTGATATCCACGTCCCTCACTGTAACAGTATCTGATATAGATCACATCCCTCACTGTAACAGTGTCTGATATAGCTCACATCCTTCACCGTAACAGTGTCTGATATCCACGTCCCTCACTGTAACAGTGTCTGCTATCCACATCCCTCACTGTAACAGTGTCTGATATAGCTCACATCCCTCACTGTAACAGTGTCCGATACCCACGTCCCTCACTGTAACAGTGTCTGATATCCACGTCCCTCACTGTAACAGTGTCTGATATCCACATCCCTCACTGTAACAGTGTCTGATATAGCTCACATCCCTCACTGTAACAGTGTCTGATACCCACGTCTCTCACTGTAACAGTGTCTGATATCCACATCCCTCAGTGTAATAGTGTCTGATATAGCTCACATCCCTCACTGTAACAGTGTCTGATATCCACATCCCTGACTGTAACAGTGTCTGATATAGCTCACATCCCTCACTGTAACAGTGTCTGATATCCACATCTCTCACTGTAACAGGGTCTGAGATCCACATCCCTCACTGTAACAGGGTCTGATATCCACCTCCCTCACTGTAACAGGGTCTGATATCCACATCCCTCACTGTAACAGCGTCTGATACCCACGTCCCTCACTGTAACAGTGTCTGATATCGACATCCCTCAGTGTAATAGTGTCTGATATAGCTCACATCCCTCACTGCAACAGTGTCTTATATCCACCTCCCTCACTGTAACAGGGTCTGATATCCACATCCCTCACTGTAACAGTCTGATATCCATGTCCCTCACTGTAACAGTATCTGATATAGCTCACATCCCTCACTGTAACAGTGTCCGAGACGCATGTCCCTCACTGTAACAGTGTCTGATATCCACGTCCCTCACTGCAACAGTGTCTGATATCCACCTCCCACACTGTAACAGGGTCTGATATCCACATCCCTCACTGTAACAGTCTGATATCCACGTCCCTCACTGTAACAGTATCTGATATAGCTCACATCCCTCACTGTAACAGTGTCCGATACGCATGTCCCTCACTGTAGCAGTGTCTGATACCCACGTCCCTCACTGTAACAGTGTCTGATACCCACGTCCCTCACTGTAATAGTGTCTGATATCCATATCCCTCACTGTAAGTGTCTGATATCCACGTCCCTCACTGTAACAGTGTCTGATATCCACATCCCTCACTGTAACAGTGTCTGATATCCACATCCCTCACTGTAACAGTGTCAAATATAGCTCACAGTCCTCACTGTAACAGTGTCTGATATCCACGTCCCTCACTGTAACAGTGTCTGATATAGCTCACATCCCTCACTGTAACAGTGTCTGATACTCACGTCCCTCACTGTAACAGTGTCTGATATCCACGTCCCTCACTGTAACAGTGTCTGATATCCACGTCCCTCACTGTAATAATGCCTGATATCCACGTCCCTCACTGTAACAGTGTCTGATATCCACGTCCCTCACTGTAACAGTGTCTGATATAGCTCACATCCCTCACTGTAACAGTGCCTGATATCCACATCCCTCACTGTAACAGTGTCTGATATAGATCACATCCCTCACTGTAACAGTGTCTGATATAGCTCACATCCCTCCCTATAACAGTGTCTGAGATCCACATCCCTCACTGTAACAGTGTCTGATATCCACGTCCTTCACTGTAACAGTGTCTGATATCCACGTCCCTCACTGTAACAGTGTCTGATATCCACGTCCCTCACTGTAACAGTGTCTGATATCCACGTCCCTCACTGTAACACTGTCTGATATAGCTCACAGTCCTCACTGTAACAGTGTCTGATATCCACGTCCCTCACTGTAACAGTATCTGATATAGATCACATCCCTCACTGTAACAGTGTCTGATATAGCTCACATCCTTCACCATAACAGTGTCTGATATCCACGTCCCTCACTGTAACAGTGTCTGCTATCCACATCCCTCACTGTAACAGTGTCTGATATAGCTCACATCCCTCACTGTAACAGTGTCCGATACCCACGTCCCTCACTGTAACAGTGTCTGATATCCACGTCCCTCACTGTAACAGTGTCTGATATCCACATCCCTCACTGTAACAGTGTCTGATATAGCTCACATCCCTCACTGTAACAGTGTCTGATACCCACGTCTCTCACTGTAACAGTGTCTGATATCCACATCCCTCAGTGTAATAGTGTCTGATATAGCTCACATCCCTCACTGTAACAGTGTCTGATATCCACATCCCTGACTGTAACAGTGTCTGATATAGCTCACATCCCTCACTGTAACAGTGTCTGATATCCACATCTCTCACTGTAACAGGGTCTGATATCCACATCCCTCACTGTAACAGGGTCTGATATCCACCTCCCTCACTGTAACAGGGTCTGATATCCACATCCCTCACTGTAACAGCGTCTGATACCCACGTCCCTCACTGTAACAGTGTCTGATATCGACATCCCTCAGTGTAATAGTGTCTGATATAGCTCACATCCCTCACTGCAACAGTGTCTTATATCCACCTCCCTCACTGTAACAGGGTCTGATATCCACATCCCTCACTGTAACAGTCTGATATCCATGTCCCTCACTGTAACAGTATCTGATATAGCTCACATCCCTCACTGTAACAGTGTCCGAGACGCATGTCCCTCACTGTAACAGTGTCTGATATCCACGTCCCTCACTGCAACAGTGTCTGATATCCACCTCCCACACTGTAACAGGGTCTGATATCCACATCCCTCACTGTAACAGTCTGATATCCACGTCCCTCACTGTAACAGTATCTGATATAGCTCACATCCCTCACTGTAACAGTGTCCGATACGCATGTCCCTCACTGTAGCAGTGTCTGATACCCACGTCCCTCACTGTAACAGTGTCTGATACCCACGTCCCTCACTGTAATAGTGTCTGATATCCATATCCCTCACTGTAAGTGTCTGATATCCACGTCCCTCACTGTAACAGTGTCTGATATCCACATCCCTCACTGTAACAGTGTCTGATATCCACATCCCTCACTGTAACAGTGTCAAATATAGCTCACAGTCCTCACTGTAACAGTGTCTGATATCCACGTCCCTCACTGTAACAGTGTCTGATATAGCTCACATCCCTCACTGTAACAGTGTCTGATACTCACGTCCCTCACTGTAACAGTGTCTGATATCCACGTCCCTCACTGTAACAGTGTCTGATATCCACGTCCCTCACTGTAATAATGCCTGATATCCACGTCCCTCACTGTAACAGTGTCTGATATCCACGTCCCTCACTGTAACAGTGTCTGATATAGCTCACATCCCTCCCTATAACAGTGTCTGAGATCCACATCCCTCACTGTAACAGTGTCTGATATCCACGTCCTTCACTGTAACAGTGTCTGATATCCACGTCCCTCACTGTAACAGTGTCTGATATCCACGTCCCTCACTGTAACAGTGTCTGATATCCACGTCCCTCACTGTAACAGTGTCTGATATAGCTCACAGTCCTCACTGTAACAGTGTCTGATATCCACGTCCCTCACTGTAACAGTGTCTGATATAGATCACATCCCTCACTGTAACAGTGTCTGATATAGCTCACATCCCTCACTATAACAGTGTCTGATATCCACGTCCATCACTGTAACAGTGTCTGATACCCACGTCCCTCACTGTAACAGTGTCTGATATCCACATCCCTCACTGTAACAGTGTCTGATATCCACATCCCTCACTGTAACAGTGTCTGATATAGCTCACATCCCTCACTGTAACAGTGTCTGAGATCCACATCCCTCACTGTAACAGTGTCTGATATAGCTCACATCCCTCACTGTAACAGTGTCTGATATAGCTCAGATCCCTCACTGTAACAGTGTCTGATATCCACGTCCCTCACTGTAACAGTGTCTGATACCCACGTCCCTCACTGTAACAGTGTCTGATATCCACATCCCTCACTGTAACAGTGTCTGATATCCACATCCCTCACTGTAACAGTGTCTGATATAGATCACATCCCTCACTGTAACAGTGTCTGATACCCACATCCCACACTGTAACAGTGTCTGATACCCACCTCCCTCACTGTAACAGTGTCTGATATAGCTCACATTCTTCACCGTAACAGTGACTGATATCCACGTCCCTCACTGTAACAGTGTCTGCTATCCACGTCCCTCACTGTAACAGTGTCTGATATAGCTCACATCCCTCACTGTAACAGTGTCCGATACCCACGTCCCTCACTGTAACAGTGTCTCATATCCACGTCCCTCACTGTAACAGTGTCTGATATCCACATCTCTCACTGTAACAGTGTCTGATATAGCTCACATCCCTCACTGTAACAGTGTCTGATACCCACATCCCACACTGTAACAGTGTCTGATATCCACATCCCTCAGTGTAATAGTGTCTGATATAGCTCACATCCCTCACTGTAACAGTGTCTGATATCCACATCCCTGACTGTAACAGTGTCTGATATAGCTCACATCCGTCACTGTAACAGTGTCTGATATCCACATCTCTCACTGTAACAGTGTCTGGTATAGCTCACATCCTTCACTGTAATAGTGTCTGATATCCACGTCCCTCACTGTAACAGTGTCTGATATCCACCTCCCTCACTGTAACAGGGTCTGAAATCCACATCCCTCACTGTAACAGTCTGATATCCACGTCCCTCACTGTAACAGCGTCTGATACCCACGTCCCTCACTGTAACAGTGTCTGATATCGACATCCCTCAGTGTAATAGTGTCTGATATAGCTCACATCCCTCACTGTAACAGTGTCTGATATCCACATCCCTGACTGTAACAGTGTCTGATATAGCTCACATCCCTCACTGTAACAGTGTCTGATATCCACATCTCTCACTATAACAGTGTGCGGTATAGCTCACATCCTTCACTGTAACAGTGTCTGATATCCACGTCCCTCACTGCAACAGTGTCTGATATCCACCTCCCTCACTGTAACAGGGTCTGATATCCACATCCCTCACTGTAACAGTCTGATATCCACGTCCCTCACTGTAACAGTATCTGATATAGCTCACATCCCTCACTGTAACAGTGTCTGATATCCACGTCCCTCACTGTAACAGTGTCTGATATAGCTCACATCCCTCACTGTAACAGTGTCTGATACCCACGTCCCTCACTGTAACAGTGTCTGATATAGCTCACATCCCTCACTGTAACAGTGTCTGATACCCACGTCCCTCACTGTAACAGTGTCTGATATCCACGTCCCTCACTGTAACAGTGTCTGATATCCACGTCCCTCACTGTAATAATGCCTGATATCCACGTCCCTCACTGTAACAGTGTCTGATATCCACGTCCCTCACTGTAACAGTGTCTGATATCCACGTCCCTCACTGTAACAGTGTCTGATATAGCTCACATCCCTCACTGTAACAGTGTCTGATATCCACATCCCTCACTGTAACAGTGTCTGATATAGATCACATCCCTCACTGTAACAGTGTCTGATATAGCTCACATCCCTCACTATAACAGTGTCTGAGATCCACATCCCTCACTGTAACAGTGTCTGATATCCACGTCCTTCACTGTAACAGTGTCTGATATCCACGTCGCTCACTGTAACAGTGTCTGATATCCACGTCCCTCACTGTAACAGTGTCTGATATCCACGTCCCTCATTGTAACAGTGTCTGATATAGCTCACAGTCCTCACTGTAACAGTGTCTGATATCCACGTCCCTCACTGTAACAGTGTCTGATATAGATCACATCCCTCACTGTAACAGTGTCTGATATAGCTCACATCCCTCACTATAACAGTGTCTGATATCCACGTCCATCACTGTAACAGTGTCTGATACCCACGTCCCTCACTGTAACAGTGTCTGATATCCACATCCCTCACTGTAACAGTGTCTTATATCCACATCCCTCACTGTAACAGTGTCTGATATAGCTCACATCCCTCACTGTAACAGTGTCTGAGATCCACATCCCTCACTGTAACAGTGTCTGATATAGCTCACATCCCTCACTGTAACAGTGTCTGATATAGCTCAGATCCCTCACTGTAACAGTGTCTGATATCCACGTCCCTCACTGTAACAGTGTCTGATACCCACGTCCCTCACTGTAACAGTGTCTGATATCCACATCCCTCACTGTAACAGTGTCTGATATCCACGTCCCTCACTGTAACAGTGTCTGATATAGATCACATCCCTCACTGTAACAGTGTCTGATACCCACATCCCACACTGTAACAGTGTCTGATACCCACCTCCCTCACTGTAACAGTGTCTGATATAGCTCACATCCCTCACTGTAACAGTGTCTGATATCCACATCCCTCACTGTAACAGTGTCTGATATAGCTCACATCCCTCACTGTAACAGTGTCTGAGATCCACATCCCTCACTGTAACAGTGTCTGATATAGCTCACATCCCTCACTGTAACAGTGTCTGATATAGCTCAGATCCCTCACTGTAACAGTGTCTGATATCCACGTCCCTCACTGTAACAGTGTCTGATACCCACGTCCCTCACTGTAACAGTGTCTGATATCCACATCCCTCACTGTAACAGTGTCTGATATCCACATCCCTCACTGTAACAGTGTCTGATATAGATCACATCCCTCACTGTAACAGTGTCTGATACCCACATCCCACACTGTAACAGTGTCTGATACCCACCTCCCTCACTGTAACAGTGTCTGATATAGCTCACATTCTTCACCGTAACAGTGACTGATATCCACGTCCCTCACTGTAACAGTGTCTGCTATCCACGTCCCTCACTGTAACAGTGTCTGATATAGCTCACATCCCTCACTGTAACAGTGTCCGATACCCACGTCCCTCACTGTAACAGTGTCTCATATCCACGTCCCTCACTGTAACAGTGTCTGATATCCACATCTCTCACTGTAACAGTGTCTGATATAGCTCACATCCCTCACTGTAACAGTGTCTGATACCCACGTCCCACACTGTAACAGTGTCTGATATCCACATCCCTCAGTGTAATAGTGTCTGATATAGCTCACATCCCTCACTGTAACAGTGTCTGATATCCACATCCCTGACTGTAACAGTGTCTGATATAGCTCACATCCGTCACTGTAACAGTGTCTGATATCCACATCTCTCACTGTAACAGTGTCTGGTATAGCTCACATCCTTCACTGTAATAGTGTCTGATATCCACGTCCCTCACTGTAACAGTGTCTGATATCCACCTCCCTCACTGTAACAGGGTCTGAAATCCACATCCCTCACTGTAACAGTCTGATATCCACGTCCCTCACTGTAACAGCGTCTGATACCCACGTCCCTCACTGTAACAGTGTCTGATATCGACATCCCTCAGTGTAATAGTGTCTGATATAGCTCACATCCCTCACTGTAACAGTGTCTGATATCCACATCCCTGACTGTAACAGTGTCTGATATAGCTCACATCCCTCACTGTAACAGTGTCTGATATCCACATCTCTCACTATAACAGTGTGCGGTATAGCTCACATCCTTCACTGTAACAGTGTCTGATATCCACGTCCCTCACTGCAACAGTGTCTGATATCCACCTCCCTCACTGTAACAGGGTCTGATATCCACATCCCTCACTGTAACAGTCTGATATCCACGTCCCTCACTGTAACAGTATCTGATATAGCTCACATCCCTCACTGTAACAGTGTCTGATATCCACGTCCCTCACTGTAACAGTGTCTGATATAGCTCACATCCCTCACTGTAGCAGTGTCTGATACCCACGTCCCTCACTGTAACAGTGTCTGATATAGCTCACATCCCTCACTGTAACAGTGTCTGATACCCACGTCCCTCACTGTAACAGTGTCTGATATCCACGTCCCTCACTGTAACAGTGTCTGATATCCACGTCCCTCACTGTAATAATGCCTGATATCCACGTCCCTCACTGTAACAGTGTCTGATATCCACGTCCCTCACTGTAACAGTGTCTGATATCCACGTCCCTCACTGTAACAGTGTCTGATATAGCTCACATCCCTCACTGTAACAGTGTCTGATATCCACATCCCTCACTGTAACAGTGTCTGATATAGATCACATCCCTCACTGTAACAGTGTCTGATATAGCTCACATCCCTCACTATAACAGTGTCTGAGATCCACATCCCTCACTGTAACAGTGTCTGATATCCACGTCCTTCACTGTAACAGTGTCTGATATCCACGTCGCTCACTGTAACAGTGTCTGATATCCACGTCCCTCACTGTAACAGTGTCTGATATCCACGTCCCTCATTGTAACAGTGTCTGATATAGCTCACAGTCCTCACTGTAACAGTGTCTGATATCCACGTCCCTCACTGTAACAGTGTCTGATATAGATCACATCCCTCACTGTAACAGTGTCTGATATAGCTCACATCCCTCACTATAACAGTGTCTGATATCCACGTCCATCACTGTAACAGTGTCTGATACCCACGTCCCTCACTGTAACAGTGTCTGATATCCACATCCCTCACTGTAACAGTGTCTTATATCCACATCCCTCACTGTAACAGTGTCTGATATAGCTCACATCCCTCACTGTAACAGTGTCTGAGATCCACATCCCTCACTGTAACAGTGTCTGATATAGCTCACATCCCTCACTGTAACAGTGTCTGATATAGCTCAGATCCCTCACTGTAACAGTGTCTGATATCCACGTCCCTCACTGTAACAGTGTCTGATACCCACGTCCCTCACTGTAACAGTGTCTGATATCCACATCCCTCACTGTAAGTGTCTGATATCCACGTCCCTCACTGTAACAGTGTCTGATATAGATCACATCCCTCACTGTAACAGTGTCTGATACCCACATCCCACACTGTAACAGTGTCTGATACCCACCTCCCTCACTGTAACAGTGTCTGATATAGCTCACATCCTTCACCGTAACAGTGACTGATATCCACGTCCCTCACTGTAACAGTGTCTGCTATCCACGTCCCTCACTGTAACAGTGTCTGATATAGCTCACATCCCTCACTGTAACAGTGTCCGATACCCACGTCCCTCACTGTAACAGTGTCTGATATCCACGTCCCTCACTGTAACAGTGTCTGATATCCACATCCCTCACTGTAACAGTGTCTGATATAGCTCACATCCCTCACTGTAACAGTGTCTGATACCCACGTCCCTCACTGTAACAGTGTCTGATATCCACATCCCTCAGTGTAATAGTGTCTGATATAGCTCACATCCCTCACTGTAACAGTGTCTGATATCCACATCCCTGACTGTAACAGTGTCTGATATAGCTCACATCCGTCACTGTAACAGTGTCTAATATCCACATCTCTCACTGTAACAGTGTCTGCTATAGCTCACATCCTTCACTGTAATAGTGTCTGATATCCACGTCCCTCACTGTAACAGTGTCTGATATCCACCTCCCTCACTGTAACAGGGTCTGATATCCACATCCCTCACTGTAACAGTCTGATATCCACGTCCCTCACTGTAACAGCGTCTGATACCCACGTCCCTCACTGTAACAGTGTCTGATATCGACATCCCTCAGTGTAATAGTGTCTGATATAGCTCACATCCCTCACTGTAACAGTGTCTGATATCCACATCCCTGACTGTAACAGTGTCTGATATAGCTCACATCCCTCACTGTAACAGTGTCTGATATCCACATCTCTCACTATAACAGTGTCTGGTATAGCTCACATCCTTCACTGTAACAGTGTCTGATATCCACGTCCCTCACTGCAACAGTGTCTGATATCCACCTCCCTCACTGTAACAGGGTCTGATATCCACATCCCTCACTGTAACAGTCTGATATCCACGTCCCTCACTGTAACAGTATCTGATATAGCTCACATCCCTCACTGTAACAGTGTCCGATACGCATGTCCCTCACTGTAACAGTGTCTGATACCCACGTCCCTCACTGTAACATTGTCTGATACCCACGTCCCTCACTGTAACAGTGTCTGATATCCATATCCCTCACTGTAAGTGTCTGATATCCACGTCCCTCACTGTAACAGTGTCTGATATCCACATCCTTCACTATCACAGTGTCTGATATCCACATCCCTCACTGTAACAGTGTCTAATATAGCTCACAGTCCTCACTGTAACAGTGTCTGATATCCACGTCCCTCACTGTAACAGTGTCTGATATAGCTCACATCCCTCACTGTAACACTGTCCGATATCCACATCCCTGACTGTAACAGTGTCTGATATAGCTCACATCCCTCACTGTAACAGTGTCTGATACCCAAGTCCCTCACTGTAACAGTGTCTGATATCCACGTCCCTCACTGTAACAGTGTCTGATATCTACGTCCCTCACTGTAACAGTGTCTGATATCCACGTCCCTCACTGTAATAATGTCTGATATCCACGTCCCTCACTGTAACAGTGTCTGATACCCACGTCCCTCACTGTAACAGTGTCTGATATCCACATCCCTCACTGTAACAGTGTCTGATATAGCTCACATCCCTCACTGTAACAGTGTCTGATATCCATGTCCCTCACTGTAACAGTGTCTGATATAGATCACATCCCTCACGGTAACAGTGTCTGATATAGCTCACATCTCTCACTGTAACAGTGTCTGATATCCACATCCCTCACTGTAACAGTGTCTGATATCCACATCCCTCACTGTAACAGTGTCTGATACCCACGTCCCTCACTGTAACAGTGTCTGATATCCACATCGCTCACTGTAAGTGTCTGATATCCACGTCCCTCACTGTAACAGTGTCTGATATCCACATCCCTCACTTAACAATGTCTGATATCCACATCCCTCACTGTAACAGTGTCTGATATCCACGTCCCTCACTGTAACAGTGTCTGATATCCACGTCCCTCACTGTAACAGTGTCTGATATCCACGTCCCTCACTGTAACAGTGTCTGATATAGCTCACAGTCCTCAATGTAACAGTGTCTGATATCCACGTCCCGCACCGTAACAGTGTCTGATATTCACGTCCCTCACTGTAACAGTGTCTGATATAGATCACATCCCTCACTGTAACAGTGTCTGATATAGCTCACATCCCACACCGTAAGTGTCTGATATCCACATCCCTCACTGTAACAGTGTCTGATACCCACGTCCCTCACTGTAACAGTGTCTGATACCCACATCCCTCACTGTAAGTGTCTGATATCCACGTCCCTCACTGTAACAGTGTCTGATATCCACATCCCTCACTTAACAATGTCTGATATCCACATCCCTCACTGTAACAGTGTCTGATATCCACGTCCCTCACTGTAACAGTGTCTGATATCCACGTCCCTCACTGTAACAGTGTCTGATATCCACATCCCTCACTGTAACAGTGTCTGATATAGCTCACAGTCCTCACTGTAACAGTGTCTGGTATCCACGTCCCGCACCATAACAGTGTCTGATATTCACGTCCCTCACTGTAACAGTGTCTGATATAGATCACATCCCTCACTGTAACAGTGTCTGATATAGCTTACATCCCTCACTGTAACAGTGTCTGATACCCAAATCCCTCACTGTAACAGTGTCTGATATCCACATCCCTCACTGTAATAATGTCTGATATCCACGTCCCTCACTGTAACAGTGTCTGATATCCACGTCCCCCACTGTAACAGTGTCTGATATAGCTCACATCCCTCACAGTAACAGTGTCTGATATCCACATCCCTCACTGTAACAGTGTCTGATATCCACATCCCTCACTGTAACAGTGTCTGATATCCACATCCCTCACTGTAACAGTGTCTGATATAGCTCACATCCCTCACTGTAACAGTGTCTGATATCCACATCCCTCACTGTAATAATGTCTGATATCCACGTCCCTCACTGTAACAGTGTCTGATATCCACGTCCCCCACTGTAACAGTGTCTGATATAGCTCACATCCCTCACAGTAACAGTGTCTGATATCCACATCCCTCACTGTAACAGTGCCTGATATACACATCCCTCACTGTAACAGTGTCTGATATCCACATCCCTCACTGTAACAGTGTCTGATATAGCTCACATCCCTCACTGTAACAGTGTCTGAGATCCACATCCCTCACTGTAACAGTGTCTGATATAGCTCACATACCTCACTGTAACAGTGTCTGATATACACACCCCTCACTGTAACAGTGTCTGATACCCATGTCCCTCACTGTAACAGTGTCTGACATCCACATCCCTCACTGTAACAGTGTCTGATATAGCTCACATTCCTCACTGTAACAGTGTCTGATATCCACGTCCCTCACTGTAACAGTGTCTGATATAGATCACATCCCTCACTGTAACAGTGTCTGATATAACTCACATCCCTCACTGTAACAGTGTCTGATATCCACATCCCTCACTGTAACAGTGTCTGATATCCACATCCCTCACTGTAACAGTGTCTGATATAGCTCACATCCCTCACTGTAACAGTGTCTGAGATCCACATCCCTCACTGTAACAGTGTCTGATATAGCTCACATCCCTCACTGTAACAGTGTCTGATATAGCTCACATCCCTCACTATAACAGTGTCTGATATCCACATCCCTCACAGTAACAGTGTCTGATTTAGCTCACATCCCTCACTGTAACAGTGTCTGATACCCACGTCCCTCACTGTAACAGTGTCTGATATCCACATCCCCGAGTGTAATAGTGTCCGATATAGCTCACATCCCTCACTGTAACAGTGTCTGGTATCCACATCCCTGACTGTAACAGTGTCTGATATAGCTCACATCCCTGACTGTAACAGTGTCTGATATCCACATCTCTCACTGTAACAGTGTCTGGTATAGCTCACATCCTTCACTGTAACAGGGTCTGATATCCACATCCCTCACTGTAACAGTCTGATATCCACATCCCTCACTGTAACAGTGTCTGATACCCACGTCCCTCACTGTAACAGTGTCTGATATCCACATCCCTCAGTGTAATAGTGTCTGATATAGCTCACATCCCTCACTGTAACAGTGTCTGATATCCACATCCCTGTCTGTAACAGTGTCTGATATAGCTCACATCCCTCACTGTAACAGTATCTGATATCCACATCTCTCACTGTAACAGTGTCTGGTATAGCTCACATCCTTCACTGTAACAGTGTCTGATATCCACGTCCCTCACTGCAACAGTGTCTGATATCCACCTCCCTCACTGTAACAGGGTCTGATATCCACATCCCTCACTGTAGCAGTCTGATATCCACGTCCCTCACTGTAACAGTGTCTGATATCCACATCCCTCACTGTAACAGTGTCTGATATAGCTCACAGTCCTCACTGTAACAGTGTCTCATATCCACGTCCCGCACCGTAACAGTGTTTGATATTCACGTCCCTCACTGTAACAGTGTCTGATATAGATCACATCCCTCACTGTAACAGTGTCTGATATAGCTCACATCCCTCACCGTAACAGTGTCTGATATCCACATCCCGCACCGTAACAGTGTCTGATATTGACGTCCCTCACTGTAACAATGTCTGATATAGCTCACATCCCTCACTGTAACAGTGTCTGATACCCAAGTCCCTCACTGTAACAGTGTCTGATATCCACGTCCCTCACTGTAACAGTGTCTGATATCTACGTCCCTCACTGTAACAGTGTCTGATATCCACGTCCCTGACTGTAATAATGTCTGATATCCACGTCCCTCACTGTAAGTGTCTGATATCCACGTCCCCCACTGTAACAGTGTCTGATATAGCTCACATCCCTCACTGTAACAGTGTCTGATATCCACATCCCTCACTGCAACAGTGTCTGATTTTGCTCACATCCCTCAGTGTAACAGTGTCTGAGATCCACATCCCTCACTGTAACAGTGTCTGATATAGCTAACATCCCTCACTGTAACAGTGTCTGATATAGCTCACATCCCTCACTGTAACAGTGTCTGATATCCACGTCCCTCACTGTAACAGTGTCTGATACCCACGTCCCTCACTGTAACAGTGTCTGACATCCACATCCCTTACTGTAACAGTGTCTGATATAGCTCACATCTCTCACTGTAACAGTGTCTGATATCCACGTCCCTCACTGTAACAATGTCTGATATAGCTCACACCCCTCACTGTAACAGTGTCTGATATCCACGTCCCTCACTGTAACAGTGTCTGATATAGCTCACATCCCTCACTGTAACAGTACCTGATATAGCTCACATCCCTCACTGTAACAGTGTCTGATATCCACGTCCCTCACTGTAACAGTGTCTGATACCCACGTCCCTCACTGTAACAGTGTCTGACATCCACATCCCTCACTGTAACAGTGTCTAATATAGCTCACAGTCCTCACTGTAACAGTGTCTGATATCCACATCCCTTACTGTAACAGTGTCTGATATACATCACATCCCTCACTGTAACAGTGTCTGATATAGATCACATCCCTCACCGTAACAGTGTCTGATATCCACGTCCCGCACCGTAACAGTGTCTGATATCCACGTCCCTCACTGTAACAGTGTCTGATATAGCTCACATCCCTCACTGTAACTGTGTCTGATACCCACGTCCCTCACTGTAACAGTGTCTGATATCCACGTCCCTCACTGTAACAGTGTCTGATATCCACGTCCCTCACTGTAACAGTGTCTGATATCCACGTCCCTCACTGTAACAGTGTCTGATATAGCTCACATCCCTCACTGTAACAGTGTCTAATATCCACATCCCTCACTGTAACAGTGTCTGATATCCACATCCCTCACTGTAACAGTGTCTGATATAGCTCACATCCCTCACTGTAACAGTGTCTGAGATCCACTGTCTGATACCCACCTCCCTCACTGTAACAGTGTCTGATATCCACCTCCCTCACGGGAACAGTGTCTGATATCCACCTCCCTCACTGTAACAGTCTGATATCCACGTCCCTCACTGTAACAGTGTCTGATACCCACGTTCCTCACTGTAACTGTGTCTGATACCCACCTCCTTCACTGTAACAGTGTCTGATATCCACATCCCTCACTGTAACAGTGTCTGATATCCACCTCCCTCACTGTAACAGTGTCTGATACCCACGGCCCTCACTGTAACAGTGTCTGATACCTACATCCCTCACTGTAACAGTGTCTGATATCCACATCCCTCACTGTAAGTGTCTGATATCCACGTCCCTCACTGTAACAGTGTCTGATATCCACATCCCTCACGGTAACAGTGTCTGATATCCACATCCCTCACTGTAACAGTATCTAATATAGCTCACAGTCCTCACTGTAACAGTGTCTGATATCCACGTCCCTCACTGTAACAGTGTCTGATATAGATCACATCCCTCACTGTAACAGTGTCTGATATAGCTCACAACCCTCACCATAACAGTGTCTGATATCCACGTCCCGCACCGTAACAGTGTCTGATATCCACGTCCCTCACTGTAAGTGTCTGATATAGCTCACATCCCTCACTGTAACAGTGTCTGATATAGCTCACATCCCTCACTGTAACAGTGTCTGATATCCACATCCCTCGCTGTAACAGTGTCTGATATCCACCTCCCTCACTGTAACAGTGTTTGATACCCACATCCCTCACTGTAACAGTGTCTGATATCCACATCCCTCACTGTAACAGTGTCTGATATAGCTCACATCTCTCGCTGTAACAGTGTCTGATATCCACATCCCTCCCTGTAACAGTGTCTGATATCCACATCCCTCACTGTAACAGTGTCTGATATAGCTCACATGCCTCACTATAACAGTGTCTGAGATCCACATCCCTCACTGTTACAGTGTCTGATATCCACGTCCTTCACTGTAACAGTGCCTGATATCCACGTCCCTCACTGTAACAGTGTCTGATATCCACGTCCCTCACTGTAACAGTGTCTGATATCCACGTCCCTCACTGTAACAGTGTCTGATATAGCTCACAGTCCTCACTGTAACAGTGTCTGATATCCACGTCCCTCACTGTAACAGTATCTGATATAGATCACATCCCTCACTGTAAGTGTTTGATATAGCTCACATCCTTCACCGTAACAGTGTCTGATATCCACGTCCCTCACTGTAACAGTGTCTGCTATCCACGTCCCTCACTGTAACAGTGTCTGCTATCCACGTCCCTCACTGTAACAGTGTCTGATATAGCTCACATCCCTCACTGTAACAGTGTCCGATACCCACGTCCCTCACTGTAACAGTGTCTGATATCCACGTCCCTCACTGTAACAGTGTCCGATAACCACATCCCTCACTGTAACAGTGTCTGATACCCACGTCCCTCACTGTAACAGTGTCTGATATCCACATCCCTGACTGTAATAGTGTCTGATATAGCTCACATCCCTCACTGTAACAGTGTCTGATATCCATATCCCTGACTGTAACAGTGTCTGATATAGCTCACATCCCTCACTGTAACAGTGTCTGATATCCACAGCTCTCACTGTAACAGTGTCTGGTATAGCTCACATCCTTCACTGTAACAGTGTCTGATATCCACGTCCCTCACAGTAACAGTGTCTGATATCCACCTCCCTCACTGTAACAGGGTCTGATATCCACATCCCTCACTGTAACAGTCTGATATCCACGTCCCTCACTGGAACAGCGTCTGATACCCACGTCCCTCACTGTAACAGTGTCTGATATCGAAATCCCTCAGTGTAATAGTGTCTGATATAGCTCACATCCCTCACAGTAAGAGTGTCTGATATCCACATCCCTGACTGTAACAGTGTCTGATATAGCTCACATCCCTCACTGTAACAGTGTCTGATATCCACATCTCTCACTATAACAGTATCTGGTATAGCTCACATCCTTCACTGTAACAAAGTCTGATATCCACGACCCTCACTGTAACAGGGTCTGATATCCACATCCCTCACTGTAACAGTCTGATATCCACGTCCCTCACTGTAACAGTATCTGATATAGCTCACATCCCTCACTGTAACAGTGTCCGATACGCATGTCCCTCACTGTAACAGTGTCTGATACCCACGTCCCTCACTGTAACAGTGTCTGATACCCACGTCCCTCACTGTAACAGTGTCTGATATCCATATCCTTGACTGTAAGTGTCTGATATCCACGTCCCTCACTGTAACAGTGTCTGATATCCACATCCCTCACTGTAACAGTGTCTGATATCCACATCCCTCACTGTAACAGTGTCTAATATAGCTCACAGTCCTCACTGTAACAGTGTCTGATATCCACGTCCCTCACTGTAACAGTGTCTGATATAGCTCACATCCCTCACTGTAACAGTGTCTGATATCCACCTCCCTCACTGTAACAGGGTCTGATATCCACATCCCTCACTCTAACAGTCTGATATCCACGTCCCTCACTGTAACAGTGTCTGATACCCACGTCCCTCACTGTAACAGTGTCTGATATCCACATCCCTCAGTGTAATAGTGTCTGATATAGCTGACATCCCTGACTGTAGCAGTGTCTGATATCCACATCCCTGACTGTAACAGTGTCTGATATAGCTCACATCCCTCATTGTAACAGTGTCTGATATCCACATCTCTCACTGTAACAGTGTCTGGTATAGCTCACATCCTTCACTGTAACAGTGTCTGATATCCACGTCCCTCACTGTAACAGGGTCTGATATCCACGTCCCTCACTGTAACAGTGTCTGATATAGCTCACATCCCTCACTGTAACAGTGTACAATACCCATGTCCCTCACTGTAACAGTGTCTGATACCCACGTCCCTCACTGTAACAGTGTCTGATACCCACGTCCCTCACTGTAACAGTGTCTGATATCCACATCCCTCACTGTCAGTGTCTGATATCCATGTCCCTCACTGTAACAGTGTCTGATATCCACATCCCTCACTGTAACAGTGTCTGATATCCACATCCCTCACTGTAACAGTATCTAATATAGCTCACAGTCCTCACTGTAACAGTGTTTGATATCCACGTCCCTCACTGCAACAGTTTCTGATATAGATCACATCCCTCACTGTAACAGTGTCTGATATAGCTCACATCCTTCACCATAACAGTGTCTGATATCCACGTCCCGCACTGTAACAGTGTCTGATATCCACGTCCCTCACTGTAACAGTCTGATATAGATCACATCCCTCGCTGTAACAGTGTCTGATATCCACCTCCCTCACTGTAGCAGTGTTTGATACCCACATCCCTCACTGTAACAGTGTCTGATATCCACATCCCTCACTGTAACAGTTTCTGATATAGCTCACATCCCTCACTGTAACAGTGTCTGATATCCACGTCCCTCACTGTAACAGTGTCTGATATAGATCACATCCCTCACTGTAACAGAGTCTGATATGGTTCACATCTCTCGCTGTAACAGTGTCTGATATCCACATCCCTCCCTGTAACAGTGTCTGATATCCACATCCCTCACTGTAACAGTGTCTGATATAGCTCACATCCCTCACTATAACAGTGTCTGAGATCCACATCCCTCACTGTAACAGTATCTGATATCCACGTCCCTCACTGTAACAGTGTCTGATATCCACGTCCCTCACTGTAACAGTGTCTGATATCCACGTCCCTCACTGTAACACTGTCTGATATAGCTCACAGTCCTCACTGTAACAGTGTCTGATATCCACGTCCCTCACTGTAACAGTATCTGATATAGATCACATCCCTCACTGTAACAGTGTCTGATATAGCTCACATCCTTCACCGTAACAGTGTCTGATATCCACGTCCCTCACTGTAACAGTGTCTGCTATCCACATCCCTCACTGTAACAGTGTCTGATATAGCTCACATCCCTCACTGTAACAGTGTCCGATACCCACGTCCCTCACTGTAACAGTGTCTGATATCCACGTCCCTCACTGTAACAGTGTCTGATATCCACATCCCTCACTGTAACAGTGTCTGATATAGCTCACATCCCTCACTGTAACAGTGTCTGATACCCACGTCTCTCACTGTAACAGTGTCTGATATCCACATCCCTCAGTGTAATAGTGTCTGATATAGCTCACATCCCTCACTGTAACAGTGTCTGATATCCACATCCCTGACTGTAACAGTGTCTGATATAGCTCACATCCCTCACTGTAACAGTGTCTGATATCCACATCTCTCACTGTAACAGGGTCTGAGATCCACATCCCTCACTGTAACAGGGTCTGATATCCACCTCCCTCACTGTAACAGGGTCTGATATCCACATCCCTCACTGTAACAGCGTCTGATACCCACGTCCCTCACTGTAACAGTGTCTGATATCGACATCCCTCAGTGTAATAGTGTCTGATATAGCTCACATCCCTCACTGCAACAGTGTCTTATATCCACCTCCCTCACTGTAACAGGGTCTGATATCCACATCCCTCACTGTAACAGTCTGATATCCATGTCCCTCACTGTAACAGTATCTGATATAGCTCACATCCCTCACTGTAACAGTGTCCGAGACGCATGTCCCTCACTGTAACAGTGTCTGATATCCACGTCCCTCACTGCAACAGTGTCTGATATCCACCTCCCACACTGTAACAGGGTCTGATATCCACATCCCTCACTGTAACAGTCTGATATCCACGTCCCTCACTGTAACAGTATCTGATATAGCTCACATCCCTCACTGTAACAGTGTCCGATACGCATGTCCCTCACTGTAGCAGTGTCTGATACCCACGTCCCTCACTGTAACAGTGTCTGATACCCACGTCCCTCACTGTAATAGTGTCTGATATCCATATCCCTCACTGTAAGTGTCTGATATCCACGTCCCTCACTGTAACAGTGTCTGATATCCACATCCCTCACTGTAACAGTGTCTGATATCCACATCCCTCACTGTAACAGTGTCAAATATAGCTCACAGTCCTCACTGTAACAGTGTCTGATATCCACGTCCCTCACTGTAACAGTGTCTGATATAGCTCACATCCCTCACTGTAACAGTGTCTGATACTCACGTCCCTCACTGTAACAGTGTCTGATATCCACGTCCCTCACTGTAACAGTGTCTGATATCCACGTCCCTCACTGTAATAATGCCTGATATCCACGTCCCTCACTGTAACAGTGTCTGATATCCACGTCCCTCACTGTAACAGTGTCTGATATAGCTCACATCCCTCACTGTAACAGTGCCTGATATCCACATCCCTCACTGTAACAGTGTCTGATATAGATCACATCCCTCACTGTAACAGTGTCTGATATAGCTCACATCCCTCCCTATAACAGTGTCTGAGATCCACATCCCTCACTGTAACAGTGTCTGATATCCACGTCCTTCACTGTAACAGTGTCTGATATCCACGTCCCTCACTGTAACAGTGTCTGATATCCACGTCCCTCACTGTAACAGTGTCTGATATCCACGTCCCTCACTGTAACACTGTCTGATATAGCTCACAGTCCTCACTGTAACAGTGTCTGATATCCACGTCCCTCACTGTAACAGTATCTGATATAGATCACATCCCTCACTGTAACAGTGTCTGATATAGCTCACATCCTTCACCATAACAGTGTCTGATATCCACGTCCCTCACTGTAACAGTGTCTGCTATCCACATCCCTCACTGTAACAGTGTCTGATATAGCTCACATCCCTCACTGTAACAGTGTCCGATACCCACGTCCCTCACTGTAACAGTGTCTGATATCCACGTCCCTCACTGTAACAGTGTCTGATATCCACATCCCTCACTGTAACAGTGTCTGATATAGCTCACATCCCTCACTGTAACAGTGTCTGATACCCACGTCTCTCACTGTAACAGTGTCTGATATCCACATCCCTCAGTGTAATAGTGTCTGATATAGCTCACATCCCTCACTGTAACAGTGTCTGATATCCACATCCCTGACTGTAACAGTGTCTGATATAGCTCACATCCCTCACTGTAACAGTGTCTGATATCCACATCTCTCACTGTAACAGGGTCTGATATCCACATCCCTCACTGTAACAGGGTCTGATATCCACCTCCCTCACTGTAACAGGGTCTGATATCCACATCCCTCACTGTAACAGCGTCTGATACCCACGTCCCTCACTGTAACAGTGTCTGATATCGACATCCCTCAGTGTAATAGTGTCTGATATAGCTCACATCCCTCACTGCAACAGTGTCTTATATCCACCTCCCTCACTGTAACAGGGTCTGATATCCACATCCCTCACTGTAACAGTCTGATATCCATGTCCCTCACTGTAACAGTATCTGATATAGCTCACATCCCTCACTGTAACAGTGTCCGAGACGCATGTCCCTCACTGTAACAGTGTCTGATATCCACGTCCCTCACTGCAACAGTGTCTGATATCCACCTCCCACACTGTAACAGGGTCTGATATCCACATCCCTCAGTGTAACAGTCTGATATCCACGTCCCTCACTGTAACAGTATCTGATATAGCTCACATCCCTCACTGTAACAGTGTCCGATACGCATGTCCCTCACTGTAGCAGTGTCTGATACCCACGTCCCTCACTGTAACAGTGTCTGATACCCACGTCCCTCACTGTAATAGTGTCTGATATCCATATCCCTCACTGTAAGTGTCTGATATCCACGTCCCTCACTGTAACAGTGTCTGATATCCACATCCCTCACTGTAACAGTGTCTGATATCCACATCCCTCACTGTAACAGTGTCAAATATAGCTCACAGTCCTCACTGTAACAGTGTCTGATATCCACGTCCCTCACTGTAACAGTGTCTGATATAGCTCACATCCCTCACTGTAACAGTGTCTGATACTCACGTCCCTCACTGTAACAGTGTCTGATATCCACGTCCCTCACTGTAACAGTGTCTGATATCCACGTCCCTCACTGTAATAATGCCTGATATCCACGTCCCTCACTGTAACAGTGTCTGATATCCACGTCCCTCACTGTAACAGTGTCTGATATAGCTCACATCCCTCCCTATAACAGTGTCTGAGATCCACATCCCTCACTGTAACAGTGTCTGATATCCACGTCCTTCACTGTAACAGTGTCTGATATCCACGTCCCTCACTGTAACAGTGTCTGATATCCACGTCCCTCACTGTAACAGTGTCTGATATCCACGTCCCTCACTGTAACAGTGTCTGATATAGCTCACAGTCCTCACTGTAACAGTGTCTGATATCCACGTCCCTCACTGTAACAGTGTCTGATATAGATCACATCCCTCACTGTAACAGTGTCTGATATAGCTCACATCCCTCACTATAACAGTGTCTGATATCCACGTCCATCACTGTAACAGTGTCTGATACCCACGTCCCTCACTGTAACAGTGTCTGATATCCACATCCCTCACTGTAACAGTGTCTGATATCCACATCCCTCACTGTAACAGTGTCTGATATAGCTCACATCCCTCACTGTAACAGTGTCTGAGATCCACATCCCTCACTGTAACAGTGTCTGATATAGCTCACATCCCTCACTGTAACAGTGTCTGATATAGCTCAGATCCCTCACTGTAACAGTGTCTGATATCCACGTCCCTCACTGTAACAGTGTCTGATACCCACGTCCCTCACTGTAACAGTGTCTGATATCCACATCCCTCACTGTAACAGTGTCTGATATCCACATCCCTCACTGTAACAGTGTCTGATATAGATCACATCCCTCACTGTAACAGTGTCTGATACCCACATCCCACACTGTAACAGTGTCTGATACCCACCTCCCTCACTGTAACAGTGTCTGATATAGCTCACATTCTTCACCGTAACAGTGACTGATATCCACGTCCCTCACTGTAACAGTGTCTGCTATCCACGTCCCTCACTGTAACAGTGTCTGATATAGCTCACATCCCTCACTGTAACAGTGTCCGATACCCACGTCCCTCACTGTAACAGTGTCTCATATCCACGTCCCTCACTGTAACAGTGTCTGATATCCACATCTCTCACTGTAACAGTGTCTGGTATAGCTCACATCCTTCACTGTAACAGTGTCTGATATCCACGTCCCTCACTGTAACAGGGTCTGATATCCACGTCCCTCACTGTAACAGTGTCTGATATAGCTCACATCCCTCACTGTAACAGTGTACAATACCCATGTCCCTCACTGTAACAGTGTCTGATACCCACGTCCCTCACTGTAACAGTGTCTGATACCCACGTCCCTCACTGTAACAGTGTCTGATATCCACATCCCTCACTGTCAGTGTCTGATATCCATGTCCCTCACTGTAACAGTGTCTGATATCCACATCCCTCACTGTAACAGTGTCTGATATCCACATCCCTCACTGTAACAGTATCTAATATAGCTCACAGTCCTCACTGTAACAGTGTTTGATATCCACGTCCCTCACTGCAACAGTTTCTGATATAGATCACATCCCTCACTGTAACAGTGTCTGATATAGCTCACATCCTTCACCATAACAGTGTCTGATATCCACGTCCCGCACTGTAACAGTGTCTGATATCCACGTCCCTCACTGTAACAGTCTGATATAGATCACATCCCTCGCTGTAACAGTGTCTGATATCCACCTCCCTCACTGTAGCAGTGTTTGATACCCACATCCCTCACTGTAACAGTGTCTGATATCCACATCCCTCACTGTAACAGTTTCTGATATAGCTCACATCCCTCACTGTAACAGTGTCTGATATCCACGTCCCTCACTGTAACAGTGTCTGATATAGATCACATCCCTCACTGTAACAGAGTCTGATATGGTTCACATCTCTCGCTGTAACAGTGTCTGATATCCACATCCCTCCCTGTAACAGTGTCTGATATCCACATCCCTCACTGTAACAGTGTCTGATATAGCTCACATCCCTCACTATAACAGTGTCTGAGATCCACATCCCTCACTGTAACAGTATCTGATATCCACGTCCCTCACTGTAACAGTGTCTGATATCCACGTCCCTCACTGTAACAGTGTCTGATATCCACGTCCCTCACTGTAACACTGTCTGATATAGCTCACAGTCCTCACTGTAACAGTGTCTGATATCCACGTCCCTCACTGTAACAGTATCTGATATAGATCACATCCCTCACTGTAACAGTGTCTGATATAGCTCACATCCTTCACCGTAACAGTGTCTGATATCCACGTCCCTCACTGTAACAGTGTCTGCTATCCACATCCCTCACTGTAACAGTGTCTGATATAGCTCACATCCCTCACTGTAACAGTGTCCGATACCCACGTCCCTCACTGTAACAGTGTCTGATATCCACGTCCCTCACTGTAACAGTGTCTGATATCCACATCCCTCACTGTAACAGTGTCTGATATAGCTCACATCCCTCACTGTAACAGTGTCTGATACCCACGTCTCTCACTGTAACAGTGTCTGATATCCACATCCCTCAGTGTAATAGTGTCTGATATAGCTCACATCCCTCACTGTAACAGTGTCTGATATCCACATCCCTGACTGTAACAGTGTCTGATATAGCTCACATCCCTCACTGTAACAGTGTCTGATATCCACATCTCTCACTGTAACAGGGTCTGAGATCCACATCCCTCACTGTAACAGGGTCTGATATCCACCTCCCTCACTGTAACAGGGTCTGATATCCACATCCCTCACTGTAACAGCGTCTGATACCCACGTCCCTCACTGTAACAGTGTCTGATATCGACATCCCTCAGTGTAATAGTGTCTGATATAGCTCACATCCCTCACTGCAACAGTGTCTTATATCCACCTCCCTCACTGTAACAGGGTCTGATATCCACATCCCTCACTGTAACAGTCTGATATCCATGTCCCTCACTGTAACAGTATCTGATATAGCTCACATCCCTCACTGTAACAGTGTCCGAGACGCATGTCCCTCACTGTAACAGTGTCTGATATCCACGTCCCTCACTGCAACAGTGTCTGATATCCACCTCCCACACTGTAACAGGGTCTGATATCCACATCCCTCACTGTAACAGTCTGATATCCACGTCCCTCACTGTAACAGTATCTGATATAGCTCACATCCCTCACTGTAACAGTGTCCGATACGCATGTCCCTCACTGTAGCAGTGTCTGATACCCACGTCCCTCACTGTAACAGTGTCTGATACCCACGTCCCTCACTGTAATAGTGTCTGATATCCATATCCCTCACTGTAAGTGTCTGATATCCACGTCCCTCACTGTAACAGTGTCTGATATCCACATCCCTCACTGTAACAGTGTCTGATATCCACATCCCTCACTGTAACAGTGTCAAATATAGCTCACAGTCCTCACTGTAACAGTGTCTGATATCCACGTCCCTCACTGTAACAGTGTCTGATATAGCTCACATCCCTCACTGTAACAGTGTCTGATACTCACGTCCCTCACTGTAACAGTGTCTGATATCCACGTCCCTCACTGTAACAGTGTCTGATATCCACGTCCCTCACTGTAATAATGCCTGATATCCACGTCCCTCACTGTAACAGTGTCTGATATCCACGTCCCTCACTGTAACAGTGTCTGATATAGATCACATCCCTCACTGTAACAGTGTCTGATATAGCTCACATCCCTCCCTATAACAGTGTCTGAGATCCACATCCCTCACTGTAACAGTGTCTGATATCCACGTCCTTCACTGTAACAGTGTCTGATATCCACGTCCCTCACTGTAACAGTGTCTGATATCCACGTCCCTCACTGTAACAGTGTCTGATATCCACGTCCCTCACTGTAACACTGTCTGATATAGCTCACAGTCCTCACTGTAACAGTGTCTGATATCCACGTCCCTCACTGTAACAGTATCTGATATAGATCACATCCCTCACTGTAACAGTGTCTGATATAGCTCACATCCTTCACCATAACAGTGTCTGATATCCACGTCCCTCACTGTAACAGTGTCTGCTATCCACATCCCTCACTGTAACAGTGTCTGATATAGCTCACATCCCTCACTGTAACAGTGTCCGATACCCACGTCCCTCACTGTAACAGTGTCTGATATCCACGTCCCTCACTGTAACAGTGTCTGATATCCACATCCCTCACTGTAACAGTGTCTGATATAGCTCACATCCCTCACTGTAACAGTGTCTGATACCCACGTCTCTCACTGTAACAGTGTCTGATATCCACATCCCTCAGTGTAATAGTGTCTGATATAGCTCACATCCCTCACTGTAACAGTGTCTGATATCCACATCCCTGACTGTAACAGTGTCTGATATAGCTCACATCCCTCACTGTAACAGTGTCTGATATCCACATCTCTCACTGTAACAGGGTCTGATATCCACATCCCTCACTGTAACAGGGTCTGATATCCACCTCCCTCACTGTAACAGGGTCTGATATCCACATCCCTCACTGTAACAGCGTCTGATACCCACGTCCCTCACTGTAACAGTGTCTGATATCGACATCCCTCAGTGTAATAGTGTCTGATATAGCTCACATCCCTCACTGCAACAGTGTCTTATATCCACCTCCCTCACTGTAACAGGGTCTGATATCCACATCCCTCACTGTAACAGTCTGATATCCATGTCCCTCACTGTAACAGTATCTGATATAGCTCACATCCCTCACTGTAACAGTGTCCGAGACGCATGTCCCTCACTGTAACAGTGTCTGATATCCACGTCCCTCACTGCAACAGTGTCTGATATCCACCTCCCACACTGTAACAGGGTCTGATATCCACATCCCTCAGTGTAACAGTCTGATATCCACGTCCCTCACTGTAACAGTATCTGATATAGCTCACATCCCTCACTGTAACAGTGTCCGATACGCATGTCCCTCACTGTAGCAGTGTCTGATACCCACGTCCCTCACTGTAACAGTGTCTGATACCCACGTCCCTCACTGTAATAGTGTCTGATATCCATATCCCTCACTGTAAGTGTCTGATATCCACGTCCCTCACTGTAACAGTGTCTGATATCCACATCCCTCACTGTAACAGTGTCTGATATCCACATCCCTCACTGTAACAGTGTCAAATATAGCTCACAGTCCTCACTGTAACAGTGTCTGATATCCACGTCCCTCACTGTAACAGTGTCTGATATAGCTCACATCCCTCACTGTAACAGTGTCTGATACTCACGTCCCTCACTGTAACAGTGTCTGATATCCACGTCCCTCACTGTAACAGTGTCTGATATCCACGTCCCTCACTGTAATAATGCCTGATATCCACGTCCCTCACTGTAACAGTGTCTGATATCCACGTCCCTCACTGTAACAGTGTCTGATATAGCTCACATCCCTCCCTATAACAGTGTCTGAGATCCACATCCCTCACTGTAACAGTGTCTGATATCCACGTCCTTCACTGTAACAGTGTCTGATATCCACGTCCCTCACTGTAACAGTGTCTGATATCCACGTCCCTCACTGTAACAGTGTCTGATATCCACGTCCCTCACTGTAACAGTGTCTGATATAGCTCACAGTCCTCACTGTAACAGTGTCTGATATCCACGTCCCTCACTGTAACAGTGTCTGATATAGATCACATCCCTCACTGTAACAGTGTCTGATATAGCTCACATCCCTCACTATAACAGTGTCTGATATCCACGTCCATCACTGTAACAGTGTCTGATACCCACGTCCCTCACTGTAACAGTGTCTGATATCCACATCCCTCACTGTAACAGTGTCTGATATCCACATCCCTCACTGTAACAGTGTCTGATATAGCTCACATCCCTCACTGTAACAGTGTCTGAGATCCACATCCCTCACTGTAACAGTGTCTGATATAGCTCACATCCCTCACTGTAACAGTGTCTGATATAGCTCAGATCCCTCACTGTAACAGTGTCTGATATCCACGTCCCTCACTGTAACAGTGTCTGATACCCACGTCCCTCACTGTAACAGTGTCTGATATCCACATCCCTCACTGTAACAGTGTCTGATATCCACATCCCTCACTGTAACAGTGTCTGATATAGATCACATCCCTCACTGTAACAGTGTCTGATACCCACATCCCACACTGTAACAGTGTCTGATACCCACCTCCCTCACTGTAACAGTGTCTGATATAGCTCACATTCTTCACCGTAACAGTGACTGATATCCACGTCCCTCACTGTAACAGTGTCTGCTATCCACGTCCCTCACTGTAACGGTGTCTGATATAGCTCACATCCCTCACTGTAACAGTGTCCGATACCCACGTCCCTCACTGTAACAGTGTCTCATATCCACGTCCCTCACTGTAACAGTGTCTGATATCCACATCTCTCACTGTAACAGTGTCTGATATAGCTCACATCCCTCACTGTAACAGTGTCTGATACCCACGTCCCACACTGTAACAGTGTCTGATATCCACATCCCTCAGTGTAATAGTGTCTGATATAGCTCACATCCCTCACTGTAACAGTGTCTGATATCCACATCCCTGACTGTAACAGTGTCTGATATAGCTCACATCCGTCACTGTAACAGTGTCTGATATCCACACCCCTCAATGTAACAGTGTCTGGTATAGCTCACATCCTTCACTGTAACAGTGTCTGATATCCACGTCCCTCACAGTAACAGTGTCTGATATCCACCTCCCTCACTGTAACAGGGTCTGATATCCACATCCCTCACTGTAACAGTCTGATATCCACGTCCCTCACTGGAACAGCGTCTGATACCCACGTCCCTCACTGTAACAGTGTCTGATATCGAAATCCCTCAGTGTAATAGTGTCTGATATAGCTCACATCCCTCACAGTAAGAGTGTCTGATATCCACATCCCTGACTGTAACAGTGTCTGATATAGCTCACATCCCTCACTGTAACAGTGTCTGATATCCACATCTCTCACTATAACAGTATCTGGTATAGCTCACATCCTTCACTGTAACAAAGTCTGATATCCACGACCCTCACTGTAACAGGGTCTGATATCCACATCCCTCACTGTAACAGTCTGATATCCACGTCCCTCACTGTAACAGTATCTGATATAGCTCACATCCCTCACTGTAACAGTGTCCGATACGCATGTCCCTCACTGTAACAGTGTCTGATACCCACGTCCCTCACTGTAACAGTGTCTGATACCCACGTCCCTCACTGTAACAGTGTCTGATATCCATATCCTTGACTGTAAGTGTCTGATATCCACGTCCCTCACTGTAACAGTGTCTGATATCCACATCCCTCACTGTAACAGTGTCTGATATCCACATCCCTCACTGTAACAGTGTCTAATATAGCTCACAGTCCTCACTGTAACAGTGTCTGATATCCACGTCCCTCACTGTAACAGTGTCTGATATAGCTCACATCCCTCACTGTAACAGTGTCTGATATCCACCTCCCTCACTGTAACAGGGTCTGATATCCACATCCCTCACTCTAACAGTCTGATATCCACGTCCCTCACTGTAACAGTGTCTGAAACCCACGTCCCTCACTGTAACAGTGTCTGATATCCACATCCCTCAGTGTAATAGTGTCTGATATAGCTGACATCCCTGACTGTAGCAGTGTCTGATATCCACATCCCTGACTGTAACAGTGTCTGATATAGCTCACATCCCTCATTGTAACAGTGTCTGATATCCACATCTCTCACTGTAACAGTGTCTGGTATAGCTCACATCCTTCACTGTAACAGTGTCTGATATCCACGTCCCTCACTGTAACAGGGTCTGATATCCACGTCCCTCACTGTAACAGTGTCTGATATAGCTCACATCCCTCACTGTAACAGTGTACAATACCCATGTCCCTCACTGTAACAGTGTCTGATACCCACGTCCCTCACTGTAACAGTGTCTGATACCCACGTCCCTCACTGTAACAGTGTCTGATATCCACATCCCTCACTGTCAGTGTCTGATATCCATGTCCCTCACTGTAACAGTGTCTGATATCCACATCCCTCACTGTAACAGTGTCTGATATCCACATCCCTCACTGTAACAGTATCTAATATAGCTCACAGTCCTCACTGTAACAGTGTTTGATATCCACGTCCCTCACTGCAACAGTTTCTGATATAGATCACATCCCTCACTGTAACAGTGTCTGATATAGCTCACATCCTTCACCATAACAGTGTCTGATATCCACGTCCCGCACTGTAACAGTGTCTGATATCCACGTCCCTCACTGTAACAGTCTGATATAGATCACATCCCTCGCTGTAACAGTGTCTGATATCCACCTCCCTCACTGTAGCAGTGTTTGATACCCACATCCCTCACTGTAACAGTGTCTGATATCCACATCCCTCACTGTAACAGTTTCTGATATAGCTCACATCCCTCACTGTAACAGTGTCTGATATCCACGTCCCTCACTGTAACAGTGTCTGATATAGATCACATCCCTCACTGTAACAGAGTCTGATATGGTTCACATCTCTCGCTGTAACAGTGTCTGATATCCACATCCCTCCCTGTAACAGTGTCTGATATCCACATCCCTCACTGTAACAGTGTCTGATATAGCTCACATCCCTCACTATAACAGTGTCTGAGATCCACATCCCTCACTGTAACAGTATCTGATATCCACGTCCCTCACTGTAACAGTGTCTGATATCCACGTCCCTCACTGTAACAGTGTCTGATATCCACGTCCCTCACTGTAACACTGTCTGATATAGCTCACAGTCCTCACTGTAACAGTGTCTGATATCCACGTCCCTCACTGTAACAGTATCTGATATAGATCACATCCCTCACTGTAACAGTGTCTGATATAGCTCACATCCTTCACCGTAACAGTGTCTGATATCCACGTCCCTCACTGTAACAGTGTCTGCTATCCACATCCCTCACTGTAACAGTGTCTGATATAGCTCACATCCCTCACTGTAACAGTGTCCGATACCCACGTCCCTCACTGTAACAGTGTCTGATATCCACGTCCCTCACTGTAACAGTGTCTGATATCCACATCCCTCACTGTAACAGTGTCTGATATAGCTCACATCCCTCACTGTAACAGTGTCTGATACCCACGTCTCTCACTGTAACAGTGTCTGATATCCACATCCCTCAGTGTAATAGTGTCTGATATAGCTCACATCCCTCACTGTAACAGTGTCTGATATCCACATCCCTGACTGTAACAGTGTCTGATATAGCTCACATCCCTCACTGTAACAGTGTCTGATATCCACATCTCTCACTGTAACAGGGTCTGAGATCCACATCCCTCACTGTAACAGGGTCTGATATCCACCTCCCTCACTGTAACAGGGTCTGATATCCACATCCCTCACTGTAACAGCGTCTGATACCCACGTCCCTCACTGTAACAGTGTCTGATATCGACATCCCTCAGTGTAATAGTGTCTGATATAGCTCACATCCCTCACTGCAACAGTGTCTTATATCCACCTCCCTCACTGTAACAGGGTCTGATATCCACATCCCTCACTGTAACAGTCTGATATCCATGTCCCTCACTGTAACAGTATCTGATATAGCTCACATCCCTCACTGTAACAGTGTCCGAGACGCATGTCCCTCACTGTAACAGTGTCTGATATCCACGTCCCTCACTGCAACAGTGTCTGATATCCACCTCCCACACTGTAACAGGGTCTGATATCCACATCCCTCACTGTAACAGTCTGATATCCACGTCCCTCACTGTAACAGTATCTGATATAGCTCACATCCCTCACTGTAACAGTGTCCGATACGCATGTCCCTCACTGTAGCAGTGTCTGATACCCACGTCCCTCACTGTAACAGTGTCTGATACCCACGTCCCTCACTGTAATAGTGTCTGATATCCATATCCCTCACTGTAAGTGTCTGATATCCACGTCCCTCACTGTAACAGTGTCTGATATCCACATCCCTCACTGTAACAGTGTCTGATATCCACATCCCTCACTGTAACAGTGTCAAATATAGCTCACAGTCCTCACTGTAACAGTGTCTGATATCCACGTCCCTCACTGTAACAGTGTCTGATATAGCTCACATCCCTCACTGTAACAGTGTCTGATACTCACGTCCCTCACTGTAACAGTGTCTGATATCCACGTCCCTCACTGTAACAGTGTCTGATATCCACGTCCCTCACTGTAATAATGCCTGATATCCACGTCCCTCACTGTAACAGTGTCTGATATCCACGTCCCTCACTGTAACAGTGTCTGATATAGCTCACATCCCTCACTGTAACAGTGCCTGATATCCACATCCCTCACTGTAACAGTGTCTGATATAGATCACATCCCTCACTGTAACAGTGTCTGATATAGCTCACATCCCTCCCTATAACAGTGTCTGAGATCCACATCCCTCACTGTAACAGTGTCTGATATCCACGTCCTTCACTGTAACAGTGTCTGATATCCACGTCCCTCACTGTAACAGTGTCTGATATCCACGTCCCTCACTGTAACAGTGTCTGATATCCACGTCCCTCACTGTAACACTGTCTGATATAGCTCACAGTCCTCACTGTAACAGTGTCTGATATCCACGTCCCTCACTGTAACAGTATCTGATATAGATCACATCCCTCACTGTAACAGTGTCTGATATAGCTCACATCCTTCACCATAACAGTGTCTGATATCCACGTCCCTCACTGTAACAGTGTCTGCTATCCACATCCCTCACTGTAACAGTGTCTGATATAGCTCACATCCCTCACTGTAACAGTGTCCGATACCCACGTCCCTCACTGTAACAGTGTCTGATATCCACGTCCCTCACTGTAACAGTGTCTGATATCCACATCCCTCACTGTAACAGTGTCTGATATAGCTCACATCCCTCACTGTAACAGTGTCTGATACCCACGTCTCTCACTGTAACAGTGTCTGATATCCACATCCCTCAGTGTAATAGTGTCTGATATAGCTCACATCCCTCACTGTAACAGTGTCTGATATCCACATCCCTGACTGTAACAGTGTCTGATATAGCTCACATCCCTCACTGTAACAGTGTCTGATATCCACATCTCTCACTGTAACAGGGTCTGATATCCACATCCCTCACTGTAACAGGGTCTGATATCCACCTCCCTCACTGTAACAGGGTCTGATATCCACATCCCTCACTGTAACAGCGTCTGATACCCACGTCCCTCACTGTAACAGTGTCTGATATCGACATCCCTCAGTGTAATAGTGTCTGATATAGCTCACATCCCTCACTGCAACAGTGTCTTATATCCACCTCCCTCACTGTAACAGGGTCTGATATCCACATCCCTCACTGTAACAGTCTGATATCCATGTCCCTCACTGTAACAGTATCTGATATAGCTCACATCCCTCACTGTAACAGTGTCCGAGACGCATGTCCCTCACTGTAACAGTGTCTGATATCCACGTCCCTCACTGCAACAGTGTCTGATATCCACCTCCCACACTGTAACAGGGTCTGATATCCACATCCCTCACTGTAACAGTCTGATATCCACGTCCCTCACTGTAACAGTATCTGATATAGCTCACATCCCTCACTGTAACAGTGTCCGATACGCATGTCCCTCACTGTAGCAGTGTCTGATACCCACGTCCCTCACTGTAACAGTGTCTGATACCCACGTCCCTCACTGTAATAGTGTCTGATATCCATATCCCTCACTGTAAGTGTCTGATATCCACGTCCCTCACTGTAACAGTGTCTGATATCCACATCCCTCACTGTAACAGTGTCTGATATCCACATCCCTCACTGTAACAGTGTCAAATATAGCTCACAGTCCTCACTGTAACAGTGTCTGATATCCACGTCCCTCACTGTAACAGTGTCTGATATAGCTCACATCCCTCACTGTAACAGTGTCTGATACTCACGTCCCTCACTGTAACAGTGTCTGATATCCACGTCCCTCACTGTAACAGTGTCTGATATCCACGTCCCTCACTGTAATAATGCCTGATATCCACGTCCCTCACTGTAACAGTGTCTGATATCCACGTCCCTCACTGTAACAGTGTCTGATATAGCTCACATCCCTCCCTATAACAGTGTCTGAGATCCACATCCCTCACTGTAACAGTGTCTGATATCCACGTCCTTCACTGTAACAGTGTCTGATATCCACGTCCCTCACTGTAACAGTGTCTGATATCCACGTCCCTCACTGTAACAGTGTCTGATATCCACGTCCCTCACTGTAACAGTGTCTGATATAGCTCACAGTCCTCACTGTAACAGTGTCTGATATCCACGTCCCTCACTGTAACAGTGTCTGATATAGATCACATCCCTCACTGTAACAGTGTCTGATATAGCTCACATCCCTCACTATAACAGTGTCTGATATCCACGTCCATCACTGTAACAGTGTCTGATACCCACGTCCCTCACTGTAACAGTGTCTGATATCCACATCCCTCACTGTAACAGTGTCTGATATCCACATCCCTCACTGTAACAGTGTCTGATATAGCTCACATCCCTCACTGTAACAGTGTCTGAGATCCACATCCCTCACTGTAACAGTGTCTGATATAGCTCACATCCCTCACTGTAACAGTGTCTGATATAGCTCAGATCCCTCACTGTAACAGTGTCTGATATCCACGTCCCTCACTGTAACAGTGTCTGATACCCACGTCCCTCACTGTAACAGTGTCTGATATCCACATCCCTCACTGTAACAGTGTCTGATATCCACATCCCTCACTGTAACAGTGTCTGATATAGATCACATCCCTCACTGTAACAGTGTCTGATACCCACATCCCACACTGTAACAGTGTCTGATACCCACCTCCCTCACACTGTAACAGTGTCTGATACCCACCTCCCTCACTGTAACAGTGTCTGATATAGCTCACATTCTTCACCGTAACAGTGACTGATATCCACGTCCCTCACTGTAACAGTGTCTGCTATCCACGTCCCTCACTGTAACAGTGTCTGATATAGCTCACATCCCTCACTGTAACAGTGTCCGATACCCACGTCCCTCACTGTAACAGTGTCTCATATCCACGTCCCTCACTGTAACAGTGTCTGATATCCACATCTCTCACTGTAACAGTGTCTGATATAGCTCACATCCCTCACTGTAACAGTGTCTGATACCCACATCCCACACTGTAACAGTGTCTGATATCCACATCCCTCAGTGTAATAGTGTCTGATATAGCTCACATCCCTCACTGTAACAGTGTCTGATATCCACATCCCTGACTGTAACAGTGTCTGATATAGCTCACATCCGTCACTGTAACAGTGTCTGATATCCACATCTCTCACTGTAACAGTGTCTGGTATAGCTCACATCCTTCACTGTAATAGTGTCTGATATCCACGTCCCTCACTGTAACAGTGTCTGATATCCACCTCCCTCACTGTAACAGGGTCTGAAATCCACATCCCTCACTGTAACAGTCTGATATCCACGTCCCTCACTGTAACAGCGTCTGATACCCACGTCCCTCACTGTAACAGTGTCTGATATCGACATCCCTCAGTGTAATAGTGTCTGATATAGCTCACATCCCTCACTGTAACAGTGTCTGATATCCACATCCCTGACTGTAACAGTGTCTGATATAGCTCACATCCCTCACTGTAACAGTGTCTGATATCCACATCTCTCACTATAACAGTGTGCGGTATAGCTCACATCCTTCACTGTAACAGTGTCTGATATCCACGTCCCTCACTGCAACAGTGTCTGATATCCACCTCCCTCACTGTAACAGGGTCTGATATCCACATCCCTCACTGTAACAGTCTGATATCCACGTCCCTCACTGTAACAGTATCTGATATAGCTCACATCCCTCACTGTAACAGTGTCTGATATCCACGTCCCTCACTGTAACAGTGTCTGATATAGCTCACATCCCTCACTGTAACAGTGTCTGATACCCACGTCCCTCACTGTAACAGTGTCTGATATAGCTCACATCCCTCACTGTAACAGTGTCTGATACCCACGTCCCTCACTGTAACAGTGTCTGATATCCACGTCCCTCACTGTAACAGTGTCTGATATCCACGTCCCTCACTGTAATAATGCCTGATATCCACGTCCCTCACTGTAACAGTGTCTGATATCCACGTCCCTCACTGTAACAGTGTCTGATATCCACGTCCCTCACTGTAACAGTGTCTGATATAGCTCACATCCCTCACTGTAACAGTGTCTGATATCCACATCCCTCACTGTAACAGTGTCTGATATAGATCACATCCCTCACTGTAACAGTGTCTGATATAGCTCACATCCCTCACTATAACAGTGTCTGAGATCCACATCCCTCACTGTAACAGTGTCTGATATCCACGTCCTTCACTGTAACAGTGTCTGATATCCACGTCGCTCACTGTAACAGTGTCTGATATCCACGTCCCTCACTGTAACAGTGTCTGATATCCACGTCCCTCATTGTAACAGTGTCTGATATAGCTCACAGTCCTCACTGTAACAGTGTCTGATATCCACGTCCCTCACTGTAACAGTGTCTGATATAGATCACATCCCTCACTGTAACAGTGTCTGATATAGCTCACATCCCTCACTATAACAGTGTCTGATATCCACGTCCATCACTGTAACAGTGTCTGATACCCACGTCCCTCACTGTAACAGTGTCTGATATCCACATCCCTCACTGTAACAGTGTCTTATATCCACATCCCTCACTGTAACAGTGTCTGATATAGCTCACATCCCTCACTGTAACAGTGTCTGAGATCCACATCCCTCACTGTAACAGTGTCTGATATAGCTCACATCCCTCACTGTAACAGTGTCTGATATAGCTCAGATCCCTCACTGTAACAGTGTCTGATATCCACGTCCCTCACTGTAACAGTGTCTGATACCCACGTCCCTCACTGTAACAGTGTCTGATATCCACATCCCTCACTGTAACAGTGTCTGATATCCACGTCCCTCACTGTAACAGTGTCTGATATAGATCACATCCCTCACTGTAACAGTGTCTGATACCCACATCCCACACTGTAACAGTGTCTGATACCCACCTCCCTCACTGTAACAGTGTCTGATATAGCTCACATCCCTCACTGTAACAGTGTCTGATATCCACATCCCTCACTGTAACAGTGTCTGATATAGCTCACATCCCTCACTGTAACAGTGTCTGAGATCCACATCCCTCACTGTAACAGTGTCTGATATAGCTCACATCCCTCACTGTAACAGTGTCTGATATAGCTCAGATCCCTCACTGTAACAGTGTCTGATATCCACGTCCCTCACTGTAACAGTGTCTGATACCCACGTCCCTCACTGTAACAGTGTCTGATATCCACATCCCTCACTGTAACAGTGTCTGATATCCACATCCCTCACTGTAACAGTGTCTGATATAGATCACATCCCTCACTGTAACAGTGTCTGATACCCACATCCCACACTGTAACAGTGTCTGATACCCACCTCCCTCACTGTAACAGTGTCTGATATAGCTCACATTCTTCACCGTAACAGTGACTGATATCCACGTCCCTCACTGTAACAGTGTCTGCTATCCACGTCCCTCACTGTAACAGTGTCTGATATAGCTCACATCCCTCACTGTAACAGTGTCCGATACCCACGTCCCTCACTGTAACAGTGTCTCATATCCACGTCCCTCACTGTAACAGTGTCTGATATCCACATCTCTCACTGTAACAGTGTCTGATATAGCTCACATCCCTCACTGTAACAGTGTCTGATACCCACGTCCCACACTGTAACAGTGTCTGATATCCACATCCCTCAGTGTAATAGTGTCTGATATAGCTCACATCCCTCACTGTAACAGTGTCTGATATCCACATCCCTGACTGTAACAGTGTCTGATATAGCTCACATCCGTCACTGTAACAGTGTCTGATATCCACATCTCTCACTGTAACAGTGTCTGGTATAGCTCACATCCTTCACTGTAATAGTGTCTGATATCCACGTCCCTCACTGTAACAGTGTCTGATATCCACCTCCCTCACTGTAACAGGGTCTGAAATCCACATCCCTCACTGTAACAGTCTGATATCCACGTCCCTCACTGTAACAGCGTCTGATACCCACGTCCCTCACTGTAACAGTGTCTGATATCGACATCCCTCAGTGTAATAGTGTCTGATATAGCTCACATCCCTCACTGTAACAGTGTCTGATATCCACATCCCTGACTGTAACAGTGCCTGATATAGCTCACATCCCTCACTGTAACAGTGTCTGATATCCACATCTCTCACTATAACAGTGTGCGGTATAGCTCACATCCTTCACTGTAACAGTGTCTGATATCCACGTCCCTCACTGCAACAGTGTCTGATATCCACCTCCCTCACTGTAACAGGGTCTGATATCCACATCCCTCACTGTAACAGTCTGATATCCACGTCCCTCACTGTAACAGTATCTGATATAGCTCACATCCCTCACTGTAACAGTGTCTGATATCCACGTCCCTCACTGTAACAGTGTCTGATATAGCTCACATCCCTCACTGTAGCAGTGTCTGATACCCACGTCCCTCACTGTAACAGTGTCTGATATAGCTCACATCCCTCACTGTAACAGTGTCTGATACCCACGTCCCTCACTGTAACAGTGTCTGATATCCACGTCCCTCACTGTAACAGTGTCTGATATCCACGTCCCTCACTGTAATAATGCCTGATATCCACGTCCCTCACTGTAACAGTGTCTGATATCCACGTCCCTCACTGTAACAGTGTCTGATATCCACGTCCCTCACTGTAACAGTGTCTGATATAGCTCACATCCCTCACTGTAACAGTGTCTGATATCCACATCCCTCACTGTAACAGTGTCTGATATAGATCACATCCCTCACTGTAACAGTGTCTGATATAGCTCACATCCCTCACTATAACAGTGTCTGAGATCCACATCCCTCACTGTAACAGTGTCTGATATCCACGTCCTTCACTGTAACAGTGTCTGATATCCACGTCGCTCACTGTAACAGTGTCTGATATCCACGTCCCTCACTGTAACAGTGTCTGATATCCACGTCCCTCATTGTAACAGTGTCTGATATAGCTCACAGTCCTCACTGTAACAGTGTCTGATATCCACGTCCCTCACTGTAACAGTGTCTGATATAGATCACATCCCTCACTGTAACAGTGTCTGATATAGCTCACATCCCTCACTATAACAGTGTCTGATATCCACGTCCATCACTGTAACAGTGTCTGATACCCACGTCCCTCACTGTAACAGTGTCTGATATCCACATCCCTCACTGTAACAGTGTCTTATATCCACATCCCTCACTGTAACAGTGTCTGATATAGCTCACATCCCTCACTGTAACAGTGTCTGAGATCCACATCCCTCACTGTAACAGTGTCTGATATAGCTCACATCCCTCACTGTAACAGTGTCTGATATAGCTCAGATCCCTCACTGTAACAGTGTCTGATATCCACGTCCCTCACTGTAACAGTGTCTGATACCCACGTCCCTCACTGTAACAGTGTCTGATATCCACATCCCTCACTGTAAGTGTCTGATATCCACGTCCCTCACTGTAACAGTGTCTGATATAGATCACATCCCTCACTGTAACAGTGTCTGATACCCACATCCCACACTGTAACAGTGTCTGATACCCACCTCCCTCACTGTAACAGTGTCTGATATAGCTCACATCCTTCACCGTAACAGTGACTGATATCCACGTCCCTCACTGTAACAGTGTCTGCTATCCACGTCCCTCACTGTAACAGTGTCTGATATAGCTCACATCCCTCACTGTAACAGTGTCCGATACCCACGTCCCTCACTGTAACAGTGTCTGATATCCACGTCCCTCACTGTAACAGTGTCTGATATCCACATCCCTCACTGTAACAGTGTCTGATATAGCTCACATCCCTCACTGTAACAGTGTCTGATACCCACGTCCCTCACTGTAACAGTGTCTGATATCCACATCCCTCAGTGTAATAGTGTCTGATATAGCTCACATCCCTCACTGTAACAGTGTCTGATATCCACATCCCTGACTGTAACAGTGTCTGATATAGCTCACATCCGTCACTGTAACAGTGTCTAATATCCACATCTCTCACTGTAACAGTGTCTGCTATAGCTCACATCCTTCACTGTAATAGTGTCTGATATCCACGTCCCTCACTGTAACAGTGTCTGATATCCACCTCCCTCACTGTAACAGGGTCTGATATCCACATCCCTCACTGTAACAGTCTGATATCCACGTCCCTCACTGTAACAGCGTCTGATACCCACGTCCCTCACTGTAACAGTGTCTGATATCGACATCCCTCAGTGTAATAGTGTCTGATATAGCTCACATCCCTCACTGTAACAGTGTCTGATATCCACATCCCTGACTGTAACAGTGTCTGATATAGCTCACATCCCTCACTGTAACAGTGTCTGATATCCACATCTCTCACTATAACAGTGTCTGGTATAGCTCACATCCTTCACTGTAACAGTGTCTGATATCCACGTCCCTCACTGCAACAGTGTCTGATATCCACCTCCCTCACTGTAACAGGGTCTGATATCCACATCCCTCACTGTAACAGTCTGATATCCACGTCCCTCACTGTAACAGTATCTGATATAGCTCACATCCCTCACTGTAACAGTGTCCGATACGCATGTCCCTCACTGTAACAGTGTCTGATACCCACGTCCCTCACTGTAACATTGTCTGATACCCACGTCCCTCACTGTAACAGTGTCTGATATCCATATCCCTCACTGTAAGTGTCTGATATCCACGTCCCTCACTGTAACAGTGTCTGATATCCACATCCTTCACTATCACAGTGTCTGATATCCACATCCCTCACTGTAACAGTGTCTAATATAGCTCACAGTCCTCACTGTAACAGTGTCTGATATCCACGTCCCTCACTGTAACAGTGTCTGATATAGCTCACATCCCTCACTGTAACACTGTCCGATATCCACATCCCTGACTGTAACAGTGTCTGATATAGCTCACATCCCTCACTGTAACAGTGTCTGATACCCAAGTCCCTCACTGTAACAGTGTCTGATATCCACGTCCCTCACTGTAACAGTGTCTGATATCTACGTCCCTCACTGTAACAGTGTCTGATATCCACGTCCCTCACTGTAATAATGTCTGATATCCACGTCCCTCACTGTAACAGTGTCTGATACCCACGTCCCTCACTGTAACAGTGTCTGATATCCACATCCCTCACTGTAACAGTGTCTGATATAGCTCACATCCCTCACTGTAACAGTGTCTGATATCCATGTCCCTCACTGTAACAGTGTCTGATATAGATCACATCCCTCACGGTAACAGTGTCTGATATAGCTCACATCTCTCACTGTAACAGTGTCTGATATCCACATCCCTCACTGTAACAGTGTCTGATATCCACATCCCTCACTGTAACAGTGTCTGATACCCACGTCCCTCACTGTAACAGTGTCTGATATCCACATCGCTCACTGTAAGTGTCTGATATCCACGTCCCTCACTGTAACAGTGTCTGATATCCACATCCCTCACTTAACAATGTCTGATATCCACATCCCTCACTGTAACAGTGTCTGATATCCACGTCCCTCACTGTAACAGTGTCTGATATCCACGTCCCTCACTGTAACAGTGTCTGATATCCACGTCCCTCACTGTAACAGTGTCTGATATAGCTCACAGTCCTCAATGTAACAGTGTCTGATATCCACGTCCCGCACCGTAACAGTGTCTGATATTCACGTCCCTCACTGTAACAGTGTCTGATATAGATCACATCCCTCACTGTAACAGTGTCTGATATAGCTCACATCCCACACCGTAAGTGTCTGATATCCACATCCCTCACTGTAACAGTGTCTGATACCCACGTCCCTCACTGTAACAGTGTCTGATACCCACATCCCTCACTGTAAGTGTCTGATATCCACGTCCCTCACTGTAACAGTGTCTGATATCCACATCCCTCACTTAACAATGTCTGATATCCACATCCCTCACTGTAACAGTGTCTGATATCCACGTCCCTCACTGTAACAGTGTCTGATATCCACGTCCCTCACTGTAACAGTGTCTGATATCCACATCCCTCACTGTAACAGTGTCTGATATAGCTCACAGTCCTCACTGTAACAGTGTCTGGTATCCACGTCCCGCACCATAACAGTGTCTGATATTCACGTCCCTCACTGTAACAGTGTCTGATATAGATCACATCCCTCACTGTAACAGTGTCTGATATAGCTTACATCCCTCACTGTAACAGTGTCTGATACCCAAATCCCTCACTGTAACAGTGTCTGATATCCACATCCCTCACTGTAATAATGTCTGATATCCACGTCCCTCACTGTAACAGTGTCTGATATCCACGTCCCCCACTGTAACAGTGTCTGATATAGCTCACATCCCTCACAGTAACAGTGTCTGATATCCACATCCCTCACTGTAACAGTGTCTGATATCCACATCCCTCACTGTAACAGTGTCTGATATCCACATCCCTCACTGTAACAGTGTCTGATATAGCTCACATCCCTCACTGTAACAGTGTCTGATATCCACATCCCTCACTGTAATAATGTCTGATATCCACGTCCCTCACTGTAACAGTGTCTGATATCCACGTCCCCCACTGTAACAGTGTCTGATATAGCTCACATCCCTCACAGTAACAGTGTCTGATATCCACATCCCTCACTGTAACAGTGCCTGATATACACATCCCTCACTGTAACAGTGTCTGATATCCACATCCCTCACTGTAACAGTGTCTGATATAGCTCACATCCCTCACTGTAACAGTGTCTGAGATCCACATCCCTCACTGTAACAGTGTCTGATATAGCTCACATACCTCACTGTAACAGTGTCTGATATACACACCCCTCACTGTAACAGTGTCTGATACCCATGTCCCTCACTGTAACAGTGTCTGACATCCACATCCCTCACTGTAACAGTGTCTGATATAGCTCACATTCCTCACTGTAACAGTGTCTGATATCCACGTCCCTCACTGTAACAGTGTCTGATATAGATCACATCCCTCACTGTAACAGTGTCTGATATAACTCACATCCCTCACTGTAACAGTGTCTGATATCCACATCCCTCACTGTAACAGTGTCTGATATCCACATCCCTCACTGTAACAGTGTCTGATATAGCTCACATCCCTCACTGTAACAGTGTCTGAGATCCACATCCCTCACTGTAACAGTGTCTGATATAGCTCACATCCCTCACTGTAACAGTGTCTGATATAGCTCACATCCCTCACTATAACAGTGTCTGATATCCACATCCCTCACAGTAACAGTGTCTGATTTAGCTCACATCCCTCACTGTAACAGTGTCTGATACCCACGTCCCTCACTGTAACAGTGTCTGATATCCACATCCCCGAGTGTAATAGTGTCCGATATAGCTCACATCCCTCACTGTAACAGTGTCTGGTATCCACATCCCTGACTGTAACAGTGTCTGATATAGCTCACATCCCTGACTGTAACAGTGTCTGATATCCACATCTCTCACTGTAACAGTGTCTGGTATAGCTCACATCCTTCACTGTAACAGGGTCTGATATCCACATCCCTCACTGTAACAGTCTGATATCCACATCCCTCACTGTAACAGTGTCTGATACCCACGTCCCTCACTGTAACAGTGTCTGATATCCACATCCCTCAGTGTAATAGTGTCTGATATAGCTCACATCCCTCACTGTAACAGTGTCTGATATCCACATCCCTGTCTGTAACAGTGTCTGATATAGCTCACATCCCTCACTGTAACAGTATCTGATATCCACATCTCTCACTGTAACAGTGTCTGGTATAGCTCACATCCTTCACTGTAACAGTGTCTGATATCCACGTCCCTCACTGCAACAGTGTCTGATATCCACCTCCCTCACTGTAACAGGGTCTGATATCCACATCCCTCACTGTAGCAGTCTGATATCCACGTCCCTCACTGTAACAGTGTCTGATATCCACATCCCTCACTGTAACAGTGTCTGATATAGCTCACAGTCCTCACTGTAACAGTGTCTCATATCCACGTCCCGCACCGTAACAGTGTTTGATATTCACGTCCCTCACTGTAACAGTGTCTGATATAGATCACATCCCTCACTGTAACAGTGTCTGATATAGCTCACATCCCTCACCGTAACAGTGTCTGATATCCACATCCCGCACCGTAACAGTGTCTGATATTGACGTCCCTCACTGTAACAATGTCTGATATAGCTCACATCCCTCACTGTAACAGTGTCTGATACCCAAGTCCCTCACTGTAACAGTGTCTGATATCCACGTCCCTCACTGTAACAGTGTCTGATATCTACGTCCCTCACTGTAACAGTGTCTGATATCCACGTCCCTGACTGTAATAATGTCTGATATCCACGTCCCTCACTGTAAGTGTCTGATATCCACGTCCCCCACTGTAACAGTGTCTGATATAGCTCACATCCCTCACTGTAACAGTGTCTGATATCCACATCCCTCACTGCAACAGTGTCTGATTTTGCTCACATCCCTCAGTGTAACAGTGTCTGAGATCCACATCCCTCACTGTAACAGTGTCTGATATAGCTAACATCCCTCACTGTAACAGTGTCTGATATAGCTCACATCCCTCACTGTAACAGTGTCTGATATCCACGTCCCTCACTGTAACAGTGTCTGATACCCACGTCCCTCACTGTAACAGTGTCTGACATCCACATCCCTTACTGTAACAGTGTCTGATATAGCTCACATCTCTCACTGTAACAGTGTCTGATATCCACGTCCCTCACTGTAACAATGTCTGATATAGCTCACACCCCTCACTGTAACAGTGTCTGATATCCACGTCCCTCACTGTAACAGTGTCTGATATAGCTCACATCCCTCACTGTAACAGTACCTGATATAGCTCACATCCCTCACTGTAACAGTGTCTGATATCCACGTCCCTCACTGTAACAGTGTCTGATACCCACGTCCCTCACTGTAACAGTGTCTGACATCCACATCCCTCACTGTAACAGTGTCTAATATAGCTCACAGTCCTCACTGTAACAGTGTCTGATATCCACATCCCTTACTGTAACAGTGTCTGATATACATCACATCCCTCACTGTAACAGTGTCTGATATAGATCACATCCCTCACCGTAACAGTGTCTGATATCCACGTCCCGCACCGTAACAGTGTCTGATATCCACGTCCCTCACTGTAACAGTGTCTGATATAGCTCACATCCCTCACTGTAACTGTGTCTGATACCCACGTCCCTCACTGTAACAGTGTCTGATATCCACGTCCCTCACTGTAACAGTGTCTGATATCCACGTCCCTCACTGTAACAGTGTCTGATATCCACGTCCCTCACTGTAACAGTGTCTGATATAGCTCACATCCCTCACTGTAACAGTGTCTAATATCCACATCCCTCACTGTAACAGTGTCTGATATCCACATCCCTCACTGTAACAGTGTCTGATATAGCTCACATCCCTCACTGTAACAGTGTCTGAGATCCACATCCCTCACTGTAACAGTGTCTGATATAGCTCATATCCCTCACTGTAACAGTGTCTGATATAGCTCACATCCCTCACTGTAACAGTGTCTGATACCCACGTCCCTCACTGTAACAGTGTCTGATACAGATCACATCCCTCACTGTAACAGTGTCTGATATAGCTCACATCCTTCACCATAACAGTGTCTGATATCCACGTCCCTCACCGTAACAGTGTCTGATATCCACGTCCCTCACTGTAACAGTATCTGATATCCACGCCCCTCACTGTAACAGTGTCTGATATAGCTCACCTCCCTCACTGTAACAGTGTCCGATACCCACGTCCCTCACTGTAACAGTGTCTGATATCCACGTCCCTCACTGTAACAGTGTCTGATATCCACATACCTCACTGTAACAGTGTCTGATATAGCTCACATCCCTCACTGTAACAGTCTGATATCCACGTCCCTCACTGTAACAGCGTCTGATACCCACGTCCCTCACTGTAACAGTGTCTGATATCGACATCCCTCATTGTAATAGTGTCTGATATAGCTCACATCCCTCACTGTAACAGTGTCTGATATCCACATCCCCGACTGTAAACAGTGTCTGATATAGCTCACATCCCTCACTGTAACAGTGTCTGATATCCACATCTCTCACTATAACAGTGTCTGGTATAGCTCACATCCTTCACTGTAACAGTGTCTGATATCCACGTCCCTCACTGCAACAGTGTCTGATATCCACCTCCCTCACTGTAACAGGGTCTGATATCCACATCCCTCACTGTAACAGTCTGATATCCACGTCCCTCACTGTAACAGTATCTGATATAGCTCACATCCCTCACTGTAACAGTGTCCGATACGCATGTCCCCTCACTGTAACAGTGTCTGATACCCACGTCCCTCACTGTAACATTGTCTGATTACCCACGTCCCTCACTGTAACAGTGTCTGATATCCATATCCCTCACTGTAAGTGTCTGAATCCACGTCCCTCACTGTAACAGTGTCTGATATCCACATCCTTCACTATCACAGTGTCTGATATCCACATCCCTCACTGTAACAATGTCTAATATAGCTCACAGTCCTCACTGTAACAGTGTCTGATATCCACGTCCCTCACTGTAACGGTGTCTGATATAGCTCACATCCCTCACTGTAACAGTGTCTGATACCCACGTCCCTCACTGTAATAATGTCTGATATCCACGTCACGCACCGCAACAGTGTCTGATATCCACATCCCTCACTGTAAGTGTCTGATATCCACATCCCTCACTGTAACAGTGTCTGATATAGCTCACATCCCTCACTGAAACACTGTCTGATATCCACATCCCTGACTGTAACAGTGTCTAGATATAGCTCACATCCCTCACTGTAACAGTGTCTGATACCCAAGTCCCTCACTGTAACAGTGTCTGATATCCACGTCCCTCACTGTAACAGTGTCTGATATCTACGTCCCTCACTGTAACAGTGTCTGATATCCACGTCCCCTCACTGTAATAATGTCTGATATCTACGTCCCTCACTGTAACAGTGTCTGATACCCACGTCCCTCACTGTAACAGTGTCTGATATCCACATCCCTCACTGTAACAGTGTCTGATATAGCTCACATCCCTCACTGTAACAGTGTCTGATATCCATGTCCCTCACTGTAACAGTGTCTGATATAGATCACATCCCTCACGGTAACAGTGTCTGTATAGCTCACATCTCTCACTGTAACAATGTCTGATATCCACATCCCTCACTGTAACAGTGTCTGATATCCACATCCCTCACTGTAACAGTGTCTGATACCCACGTCCCTCACTGTAACAGTGTCTGATATCCACATCCCTCACTGTAAGTGTCTGATATCCACGTCCCTCACTGTAACAGTGTCTGATATCCACATCCCTCACTTAACAATGTCTGATATCCACATCCCTCACTGTAACAGTGTCTGATATCCACGTCCCTCACTGTAACACTGTCTGATATCCACGTCCCTCACTGTAACAGTGTCTGATATCCACGTCCCTCACTGTAACAGTGTCTGATATAGCTCACAGTCCTCACTGTAACAGTGTCTGATATCCACGTCCCGCACCATAACAGTGTCTGATATTCACGTCCCTCACTGTACAGTGTCCTGATATAGATCACATCCCTCACTGTAACAGTGTCTGATATAGCTCACATCCACACCGTAAGTGTCTGATATCCACATCCCTCACTGTAACAGTGTCTGATACCCACGTCCCTCACTGTAACAGTGTCTGATATCCACATCCCTCACTGTAAGTGTCTGATATCCACGTCCCTCACTGTAACAGTGTCTGATATCCACATCCCTCACTTAACAATGTCTGATATCCCACATCCCTCACTGTAACAGTGTCTGATATCCACGTCCCTCACTGTAACAGTGACTGATATCCACGTCCCTCACTGTAACAGTGTCTGATATCCACGTCCCTCACTGTAACAGTGTCTGATATAGCTCACAGTCCTCACTGTAACAGTGTCTGATATCCACGTCCCGCACCGTAACAGTGTGTCTGATATTCACGTCCCTCACTGTATCAGTGTCTGATATAGATCACATCCCTCACTGTAACAGTGTCTGATATAGCTTACATCCCTCACTGTAACAGTGTCTGATACCCAAGTCCCTCACTGTAACAGTGTCTGATATCCACATCCCTCACTGTAATAATGTCTGATATCCACGTCCCTCACTGTAACAGTGTCTGATATCCACGTCCCCCACTGTAACAGTGTCTGATATAGCTCACATCCCTCACAGTACCAGTGTCTGATATCCACATCCCTCACTGTAACAGTGTCTGATATCCACATCCCTCACTGTAACAGTGTCTGATATCCACATCCCTCACTGTAACAGTGTCTGATATAGCTCACATCCCTCACTGTAACAGTGTCTGATATCCACATCCCTCACTGTAATAATGTCTGATATCCACGTCCCTCACTGTAACAGTGTCTGATATCCACGTCCCCCACTGTAACAGTGTCTGATATAGCTCACATCCCTCACAGTAACAGTGTCTGATATCCACATCCCTCACTGTAACAGTGTCTGATATCCACATCCCTCACTGTAACAGTGTCTGATATCCACATCCCTCACTGTAACAGTGTCTGATATAGCTCACATCCCTCACTGTAACAGTGTCTGAGATCCACATCCCTCACTGTAACAGTGTCTGATATAGCTCACATACCTCACTGTAACAGTGTCTGATATACACGTCCCTCACTGTAACAGTGTCTGATATCCATGTCCCTCACTGTAACAGTGTCTGACATCCACATCCCTCACTGTAACAGTGTCTGATATAGCTCACATTCCTCACTGTAACAGTGTCTGATATCCACGTCCCTCACTGTAACAGTGTCTGATATAGATCACATCCCTCACTGTAACAGTGTCTGATATAACTCACATCCCTCACTGTAACAGTGTCTGATATCCACATCCCTCACTGTAACAGTGTCTGATATCCACATCCCTCACTGTAACAGTGTCTGATATAGCTCACATCCCTCACTGTAACAGTGTCTGAGATCCACATCCCTCACTGTAACAGTGTCTGATATAGCTCACATCCCTCACTGTAACAGTGTCTGATATAGCTCACATCCCTCACTATAACAGTGTCTGATATCCACATCCCTCACAGTAACAGTGTCTGATTTAGCTCACATCCCTCACTGTAACAGTGTCTGATACCCACGTCCCTCACTGTAACAGTGTCTGATATCCACATCCCTGAGTGTAATAGTGTCCGATATAGCTCACATCCCTCACTGTAACAGTGTCTGGTATCCACATCCCTGACTGTAACAGTGTCTGATATAGCTCACATCCCTGACTGTAACAGTGTCTGATATCCACATCTCTCACTGTAACAGTGTCTGGTATAGCTCACATCCTTCACTGTAACAGGGTCTGATATCCACATCCCTCACTGTAACAGTCTGATATCCACGTCCCTCACTGTAACAGTGTCTGATACCCACGTCCCTCACAGTAACAGTGTCTGATATCCACATCCCTCAGTGTAATAGTGTCTGATATAGCTCACATCCCTCACTGTAACAGTGTCTGATATCCACATCCCTGTCTGTAACAGTGTCTGATATAGCTCACATCCCTCACTGTAACAGTATCTGATATCCACATCTCTCACTGTAACAGTGTCTGGTAGAGCTCACATCCTTCACTGTAACAGTGTCTGATATCCACGTCCCTCACTGCAACAGTGTCTGATATCCACCTCCCTCACTGTAACAGGGTCTGATATCCACATCCCTCACTGTAGCAGTCTGATATCCACGTCCCTCACTGTAACAGTGTCTGATATAGCTCACATCCCTCACTGTAACAGTGTCCGATACCCATGTCCCTCACTGTAACAGTGTCCTGATACCCCTGTCCCTCACGTAACAGTGTCTGATATCCACATCCCTCACTGTAAGTGTCTGATATCCACGTCCCTCACTGTAATAGTGTCTGATATCCACATCCCTCACTGTAACAGTGTCTGATATCCACATCCCTCACTGTAACAGTGTCTGATATAGCTCACAGTCCTCACTGTAACAGTGTCTCATATCCACGTCCCGCACCGTAACAGTGTTTGATATTCACGTCCCTCACTGTAACAGTGTCTGATATAGATCACATCCCTCACTGTAACAGTGTCTGATATAGCTCACATCCCTCACCGTAACAGTGTCTGATATCCACATCCCGCACCGTAACAGTGTCTGATATTCACGTCCCTCACTGTAACAATGTCTGATATAGCTCACATCCCTCACTGTAACACTGTCTGATACCCAAGTCCCTCACTGTAACAGTGTCTGATATCCACGTCCCTCACTGTAACAGTGTCTGATATCTACGTCCCTCACTGTAACAGTGTCTGATATCCACGTCCCTGACTGTAATAATGTCTGATATCCCCGTCCCTCACTGTTAAGTGTCTGATATCCACGTCCCCCACTGTAACAGTGTCTGATATAGCTCACATCCCTCACTGTAACAGTGTCTGATATCCACATCCCTCACTGCAACCAGTGTCTGATTTTGCTCACATCCCTCAGTGTAACAGTGTCTGAGATCCACATCCCTCACTGTAACAGTGTCTGATATAGCTAACATCCCTCACTGTAACAGTGTCTGATATAGCTCACATCCCTCACTGTAACAGTGTCTGATATCCACGTCCCTCACTGTAACAGTGTCTGATACCCACGTCCCTCACTGTAACAGTGTCTGACATCCACATCCCTTACTGTAACAGTGTCTGATATAACTCATATCCCTCACTGTAACAGTGTCTGATATAGCTCACATCCCTCACTGTAACAGTGTCTGATATCCACGTCCCTCACTGTAACAGTGTTGATACCCACATCCCTCACTGTAACAGTGTCTGATACAGATCACATCCCTCACTGTAACAGTGTCTGATATAGCTCACATCCTTCACCATAACAGTGTCTGATATCCACGTCCCTCACCGTAACAGTGTCTGATATCCACGTCCCTCACTGTAACAGTATCTGATATCCACGCCCCTCACTGTAACAGTGTCTGATATAGCTCACCTCCCTCACTGTAACAGTGTCCGATACCCACGTCCCCTCACTGTAACAGTGTCTGATATCCACGTCCCTCACTGTAACAGTGTCTGATATCCACATCCCTCACTGTAACAGTGTCTGATATAGCTCACATCCCTCACTGTAACAGTGTCTGATACCCACGTCCCTCACTGTAACAGTGTCTGATATCCACATCCCTCAGTGTAATAGTGTCTGATATAGCTCACATCCCTCACTGTAACAGTGTCTGATACAGCTCACATCCCTGACTGTAACAGTGTCTGATATCCACATCTCTCACTGTAACAGTGTCTGGTATAGCTCACATCCTTCACTGTAACAGTGTCTGATATCCACGTCCCTCACTGTAACAGTGTCTGATATCCACCTCCCTCACCGTAACAGGGTCTGATATCCACATCCCTCACTGTAACAGTCTGATATCCACGTCCCTCACTGTAACAGTGTCTGATACCCACGTCCCTCACTGTAACAGTGTCTGATATCCACATCCCTCAGTGTAATAGTGTCTGATATAGCTCACATCCCTCACTGTAACAGTGTCTGATATCCACATCCCTGACTGTAACAGTGTCTGATATAGCTCACATCTCTCACTGTAACAGTGTCTGATACCCACGTCCCTCACTGTAACAGTGTCTGATACCCACGTCCCTCACTGTAACAGTGTCTGATATCCACATCCCTCACTGTAAGTGTCTGATATCCACGTCCCTCAATGTAACAGTGTCTGATATCCACATCCCTCACTGTAAAAGTGTATGATATCCACATCCCTCACTGTAACAGTATCTAATATAGCTCACAGTCCTCACTGTAACAGTGTCTGATATCCACGTCCCTCACTGTAACAGTGTCTGATATAGATCACATCCCTCACTGTAACAGTGTCTGATATAGCTCACATCCCTCACCATAACAGTGTCTGATATCCACGTCCCGCACCGTAACAGTGTCTGATATCCACGTCCCTCACTGTAACAGTGTCTGATATAGCTCACATCCCTCACTGTAACAGTGTCTGATATAGCTCACATCCCTCACTGTAACAGTGTCTGATATAGCTCACATCCCTCACTGTAATAGTGTCTGATATCCACATCCCTCGCTGTAACAGTGTCTGATATCCACCTCCCTCACTGTAACAGTTTTTGATACCCACATCCCTCACTGTAACAGTGTCTGATATCCACATCTCTCACTGTAACAGTGTCTGATATAGCTCACATCCCTCACTGTAACAGTGTCTGATATTCACGTCGCTCACCGTAACAGTGTCTGATATAGATCACATCCCTCACTGTAACAGACTCTGATATAGCTCACATCTCTCGCTGTAACAGTGTCTGATATCCACATCCCTCCCTGTAACAGTGTGTGATATCCACATCCTTCACTGTAACAGTGTCTCATATAGCTCACATCCCTCACTATAACAGTGTCTGAGATCCACATCCCTCACTGTAACAGTGACTGATATCCACGTCCTTCACTGTAACAGTGTCTGATATCCACGTCCCTCACTGTAACAGTGTCTGACATCCACGTCCCTCACTGTAACAGTGTCTAATATAGCTCACAGTCCTCACTGTAACAGTGTCTGATACCCACGTCCCCTCACTGTAACAGTATCTGATATAGATCACATTCCTCACTGTAACAGTCTGATATAGATCACATCCTTCACCGTAACAGTGTCTGATATCCACGTCCCTCACTGTAACAGTGTCTGCTATCCACGTCCCTCACTGTAACAGTGTCTGATATAGCTCACATCCCTCACTGTAACAGTGTCCGATATCCACGTCCCTCACTGTAACAGTGTCTGATATCCACGTCCCTCACTGTAACAGTGTCCTGATATCCACGTCCCTCACTATAATAATGTCTGATATCCACGTCCCTCAATGTAACACTGTCTGATATCCACGTCCCTCACTGTAACAGTGTCTGATATAGCTCACATCCCTCACTGTAACAGTGTCTGATATCCACATCCCTCACTGTAACAGTGTCTGATATCCACGTCCCTCACTGTAACATTGTCTGATATAGATCACATCCCTCACTGTAACAGTGTCTGATATAGCTCACATCCCTCACTGTAACAGTGTCTGATATCCACGTCCATCACTGTAACAGTGTCTGATATCCACATCCCTCACTGTAACAGTGTCTGATATCCACATCCCTCACTGTAAAAGTGTATGATATAGCTCACATCCCTCACTGTAACAGTGTTGGAGATCCACATCCCTCACTGTAACAGTGTCTGATATAGCTCAGATCCCTCACTGTAACAGTGTCTGATATCCACGTCCCCTCACTGTAACAGTGTCTGATACCCACGTCCCTCACTGTAAACAGTGTCTGATATCCACATCCCTCACTGTAACAGTGTCTGATATAGCTCAGATCCCTCACTGTAACAGTGTCTGATATCCACGTCCCTCACTGTAACAGTGTCTGATACCCACGTCCCTCACTGTAACAGTGTCTGATATCCACATCCCTCACTGTAACAGTGTCTGATATAGCTCAGATCCCTCACTGTAACAGTGTCTGATATCCACCTCCCTCACGTTAACAGTGTCTGATATCCACCTCCCTCACTGTAACAGTCTGATATCCACGTCCCTCACTGTAACAGTGTCTGATATAGATCACATCCTTCACTGTAACAATGTCTGATATAGCTCACAACCCTCACCATAACAGTGTCTGATATCCACGTCCCGCACCGTAACAGTGTCTGATATCCACGTCCCTCACTGTAAGTATCTGATATAGCTCACATCCTCACTGTAACAGTGTCTGATATAGCTCACATCCCTCACTGTAACAGTGTCTGATATCCACATCCCTCGCTGTAACAGTGTCTGATATCCACCTCCCTCACTGTAACAGTGTTTGATACCCACATCCCTCACTGTAACAGTGTCTGATATCCACATCCCTCACTGTAACAGTGTCTGATATAGCTCACATCCCTCACTGTAACAGTGTCTGATATCCACGTCCCTCACTGTAAGTGTCTGATATAGATCACATCCCTCACTGTAACAGTGTCCGATATAGCTCACATCTCTCGCTGTAACAGTGTCTGATATCCACATCCCTCCCTGTAACAGTGTCTGATATCCACATCCCTCACTGTAACAGTGTCTGATATAGCTCACATGCCTCACTATAACAGTGTCTGAGATCCACATCCCTCACTGTTACAGTGTCTGATATCCACGTCCTTCACTGTAACAGTGCCTGATATCCACGTCCCTCACTGTAACAGTGTCTGATATCCCACGTCCCTCACTGTAACAGTGTCTGATATCCACGTCCCTCACTGTAACAGTATCTGATATGGCTCACAGTCCTCACTGTAACAGTGTCTGATATCCACGTCCCTCACTGTAACAGTATCTGATATAGATCACATCCCTCACTGTAACAGTGTTTGATATAGCTCACATCCTTCACCGTAACAGTGTCTGATATCCACGTCCCTCACTGTAACAGTGTCTGCTATCCACGTCCCTCACTGTAACAGTGTCTGATATAGCTCACATCCCTCACTGTAACAGTGTCCGATACCCACGTCCCTCACTGTAACAGTGCCTGATATCCACGTCCCTCACTGTAACAGTGTCCGATAACCACATCCCTCACTGTAACAGTGTCTGATATCCACGTCCCTCACTGTAACAGTGTCTGATATCCACGTCCCTCACTGTAATAATGCCTGATATCCACGTCCCTCACTGTAACAGTGTCTGATATCCACGTCCCTCACTGTAACAGTGTCTGATATAGCTCACATCCCTCACTGTAACAGTGTCTGATATCCACATCCCTCACTGTAACAGTGTCTGATATAGATCACATCCCTCACTGTAACAGTGTCTGATATAGCTCACATCCCTCACTATAACAGTGTCTGAGATCCACATCCCTCACTGTAACAGTGTCTGATATCCACGTCCTTCACTGTAACAGTGTCTGATATCCACGTCGCTCACAGTAACAGTGTCTGATATCCACGTCCCTCACTGTAACAGTGTCTGATATCCACGTCCCTCATTGTAACAGTGTCTGATATAGCTCACAGTCCTCACTGTAACAGTCTCTGATATCCACGTCCCTCACTGTAACAGTGTCTGATATAGATCACATCCCTCACTGTAACAGTGTCTGATATAGCTCACATCCCTCACTATAACAGTGTCTGATATCCACGTCCATCACTGTAACAGTGTCTGATACCCACGTCCCTCACTGTAACAGTGTCTGATATCCACATCCCTCACTGTAACAGTGTCTTATATCCACATCCCTCACTGTAACAGTGTCTGATATAGCTCACATCCCTCACTGTAACAGTGTCTGAGATACACATCCCTCACTGTAACAGTGTCTGATATAGCTCACATCCCTCACTGTAACAGTGTTTGATATAGCTCAGATCCCTCACTGTAACAGTGTCTGATATCCACGTCCCTCACTGTAACAGTGTCTGATACCCACGTCCCTCACTGTAACAGTGTCTGATATCCACATCCCTCACTGTAACAGTGTCTGATATCCACGTCCCTCACTGTAACAGTGTCTGATATAGATCACATCCCTCACTGTAACAGTGTCTGATACCCACATCCCACACTGTAACAGTGTCTGATACCCACCTCCCTCACTGTAACAGTGTCTGATATAGCTCACATCCTTCACCGTAACAGTGACTGATATCCACGTCCCTCACTGTAACAGTGTCTGCTATCCACGTCCCTCACTGTAACAGTGTCTGATATAGCTCACATCCCTCACTGTAACAGTGTCTGATACCCACGTCCCTCACTGTAACAGTGTCTGATATCCACATCCCTCAGTGTAATAGTGTCTGATATAGCTCACATCCCTCACTGTAACAGTGTCTGATATCCACATCCCTGACTGTAACAGTGTCTGATATAGCTCACATCCGTCACTGTAACAGTGTCTAATATCCACATCTCTCACTGTAACAGTGTCTGCTATAGCTCACATCCTTCACTGTAATAGTGTCTGATATCCACGTCCCTCACTGTAACAGTGTCTGATATCCACCTCCCTCACTGTAACAGGGTCTGATATCCACATCCCTCACTGTAACAGTCTGATATCCACGTCCCTCACTGTAACAGCGTCTGATACCCACGTCCCTCACTGTAACAGTGTCTGATATCGACATCCCCTCAGTGTAATAGTGTCTGATATAGCTCACATCCCTCACTGTAACAGTGTCTGATATCCACATCCCTGACTGTAACAGTGTCTGATATAGCTCACATCCCTCACTGTAACAGTGTCTGATATCCACATCTCTCACTATAACAGTGTCTGGTATAGCTCACATCCTTCACTGTAACAGTGTCTGATATCCACGTCCCTCACTGCAACAGTGTCTGATATCCACCTCCCTCACTGTAACAGGGTCTGATATCCACATCCCTCACTGTAGCAGTCTGATATCCACGTCCCTCACTGTAACAGTGTCTGATATAGCTCACATCCTTCACTGTAACAGTGTCCGATACCCATGTCCCTCACTGTAACAGTGTCTGATACCCCTGTCCCTCACTGTAACAGTGTCTGATATCCACATCCCTCACTGTAAGTGTCTGATATCCACGTCCCTCACTGTAATAGTGTCTGATATCCACATCCCTCACTGTAACAGTGTCTGATATCCACATCCCTCACTGTAACAGTGTCTGATATAGCTCACAGTCCTCACTGTAACAGTGTCTCATATCCACGTCCCGCACCGTAACAGTGTTTGATATTCACGTCCCTCACTGTAACAGTGTCTGATATAGATCACATCCCTTACTGTAACAGTGTCTGATATAGCTCACATCCCTCACCGTAACAGTGTCTGATATCCACATCCCGCACCGTAACAGTGTCTGATATTCACGTCCCTCACTGTAACAATGTCTGATATAGCTCACATCCCTCACTGTAACAGTGTCTGATACCCAAGTCCCTCACTGTAACAGTGTCTGATATCCACGTCCCTCACTGTAACAGTGTCTGATATCTACGTCCCTCACTGTAACAGTGTCTGATATCCACGTCCCTGACTGTAATAATGTCTGATATCCACGTCCCTCACTGTAAGTGTCTGATATCCACGTCCCCCACTGTAACAGTGTCTGATATAGCTCACATCCCTCACTGTAACAGTGTCTGATATCCACATCCCTCACTGCAACAGTGTCTGATTTTGCTCACATCCCTCAGTGTAACAGTGTCTGAGATCCACATCCCTCACTGTAACAGTGTCTGATATAGCTAACATCCCTCACTGTAACAGTGTCTGATATAGCTCACATCCCTCACTGTAACAGTGTCTGATATCCACGTCCCTCACTGTAACAGTGTCTGATACCCACGTCCCTCACTGTAACAGTGTCTGACATCCACATCCCTTACTGTAACAGTGTCTGATATAGCTCATATCCCTCACTGTAACAGTGTCTGATATAGCTCACATCCCTCACTGTAACAGTGTCTGATATCCACGTCCCTCACTGTAACAGTGTCTGATACCCACATCACTCACTGTAACAGTGTCTGATACAGATCACATCCCTCACTGTAACAGTGTCTGATATAGCTCACATCCTTCACCATAACAGTGTCTGATATCCACGTCCCTCACCGTAACAGTGTCTGATATCCACGTCCCTCACTGTAACAGTATCTGATATCCACGCCCCTCACTGTAACAGTGTCTGATATAGCTCACCTCCCTCACTGTAACAGTGTCCGATACCCACGTCCCTCACTGTAACAGTGTCTGATATCCACGTCCCTCACTGTAACAGTGTCTGATATCCACATCCCTCACTGTAACAGTGTCTGATATAGCTCACATCCCTCACTGTAACAGTGTCTGATACCCACGTCCCTCACTGTAACAGTGTCTGATATCCACATCCCTCAGTGTAATAGTGTCTGATATAGCTCACATCTCTCACTGTAACAGTGTCTGATACAGCTCACATCCCTGACTGTAACAGTGTCTGATATCCACATCTCTCACTGTAACAGTGTCTGGTATAGCTCACATCCTTCACTGTAACAGTGTCTGATATCCACGTCCCTCACTGTAACAGTGTCTGATATCCACCTCCCTCACCGTAACAGGGTCTGATATCCACATCCCTCACTGTAACAGTCTGATATCCACGTCCCTCACTGTAACAGTGTCTGATACCCACGTCCCTCACTGTAACAGTGTCTGATATCCACATCCCTCAGTGTAATAGTGTCTGATATAGCTCACATCCCTCACTGTAACAGTGTCTGATATCCACATCCCTGACTGTAACAGTGTCTGATATAGCTCACATCTCTCACTGTAACAGTGTCTGATACCCACGTCCCTCACTGTAACAGTGTCTGATACCCACGTCCCTCACTGTAACAGTGTCTGATATCCACATCCCTCACTGTAAGTGTCTGATATCCACGTCCCTCAATGTAACAGTGTCTGATATCCACATCCCTCACTGTAAAAGTGTATGATATCCACATCCCTCACTGTAACAGTATCTAATATAGCTCACAGTCCTCACTGTAACAGTGTCTGATATCCACGTCCCTCACTGTAACAGTGTCTGATATAGATCACATCCCTCACTGTAACAGTGTCTGATATAGCTCACATCCCTCACCATAACAGTGTCTGATATCCACGTCCCGCACCGTAACAGTGTCTGATATCCACGTCCCTCACTGTAACAGTGTCTGATATAGCTCACATCCCTCACTGTAACAGTGTCTGATATAGCTCACATCCCTCACTGTAACAGTGTCTGATATAGCTCACATCCCTCACTGTAATAGTGTCTGATATCCACATCCCTCGCTGTAACAGTGTCTGATATCCACCTCCCTCACTGTAACAGTTTTTGATACCCACATCCCTCACTGTAACAGTGTCTGATATCCACATCTCTCACTGTAACAGTGTCTGATATAGCTCACATCCCTCACTGTAACAGTGTCTGATATTCACGTCCCTCACCGTAACAGTGTCTGATATAGATCACATCCCTCACTGTAACAGACTCTGATATAGCTCACATCTCTCGCTGTAACAGTGTCTGATATCCACATCCCTCCCTGTAACAGTGTGTGATATCCACATCCTTCACTGTAACAGTGTCTCATATAGCTCACATCCCTCACTATAACAGTGTCTGAGATCCACATCCCTCACTGTAACAGTGACTGATATCCACGTCCTTCACTGTAACAGTGTCTGATATCCACGTCCCTCACTGTAACAGTGTCTGATATCCACGTCCCTCACTGTAACAGTGTCTGACATCCACGTCCCTCACTGTAACAGTGTCTAATATAGCTCACAGTCCTCACTGTAACAGTGTCTGATACCCACGTCCCTCACTGTAACAGTATCTGATATAGATCACATTCCTCACTGTAACAGTCTGATATAGATCACATCCTTCACCGTAACAGTGTCTGATATCCACGTCCCTCACTGTAACAGTGTCTGCTATCCACGTCCCTCACTGTAACAGTGTCTGATATAGCTCACATCCCTCACTGTAACAGTGTCCGATATCCACGTCCCTCACTGTAACAGTGTCTGATATCCACGTCCCTCACTGTAACAGTGTCTGATATCCACGTCCCTCACTATAATAATGTCTGATATCCACGTCCCTCAATGTAACACTGTCTGATATCCACGTCCCTCACTGTAACAGTGTCTGATATAGCTCACATCCCTCACTGTAACAGTGTCTGATATCCACATCCCTCACTGTAACAGTGTCTGATATAGCTCACATCCCTCACCGTAACAGTGTCTGATATCCACATCCCGCACCGTAACAGTGTCTGATATTCACGTCCCTCACTGTAACAATGTCTGATATAGCTCACATCCCTCACTGTAACAGTGTCTGATACCCAAGTCCCTCACTGTAACAGTGTCTGATATCCACGTCCCTCACTGTAACAGTGTCTGATATCTACGTCCCTCACTGTAACAGTGTCTGATATCCACGTCCCTGACTGTAATAATGTCTGATATCCACGTCCCTCACTGTAAGTGTCTGATATCCACGTCCCCCACTGTAACAGTGTCTGATATAGCTCACATCCCTCACTGTAACAGTGTCTGATATCCACATCCCTCACTGCAACAGTGTCTGATTTTGCTCACATCCCTCAGTGTAACAGTGTCTGAGATCCACATCCCTCACTGTAACAGTGTCTGATATAGCTAACATCCCTCACTGTAACAGTGTCTGATATAGCTCACATCCCTCACTGTAACAGTGTCTGATATCCACGTCCCTCACTGTAACAGTGTCTGATACCCACGTCCCTCACTGTAACAGTGTCTGACATCCACATCCCTTACTGTAACAGTGTCTGATATAGCTCATATCCCTCACTGTAACAGTGTCTGATATAGCTCACATCCCTCACTGTAACAGTGTCTGATATCCACGTCCCTCACTGTAACAGTGTCTGATACCCACATCACTCACTGTAACAGTGTCTGATACAGATCACATCCCTCACTGTAACAGTGTCTGATATAGCTCACATCCTTCACCATAACAGTGTCTGATATCCACGTCCCTCACCGTAACAGTGTCTGATATCCACGTCCCTCACTGTAACAGTATCTGATATCCACGCCCCTCACTGTAACAGTGTCTGATATAGCTCACCTCCCTCACTGTAACAGTGTCCGATACCCACGTCCCTCACTGTAACAGTGTCTGATATCCACGTCCCTCACTGTAACAGTGTCTGATATCCACATCCCTCACTGTAACAGTGTCTGATATAGCTCACATCCCTCACTGTAACAGTGTCTGATACCCACGTCCCTCACTGTAACAGTGTCTGATATCCACATCCCTCAGTGTAATAGTGTCTGATATAGCTCACATCTCTCACTGTAACAGTGTCTGATACAGCTCACATCCCTGACTGTAACAGTGTCTGATATCCACATCTCTCACTGTAACAGTGTCTGGTATAGCTCACATCCTTCACTGTAACAGTGTCTGATATCCACGTCCCTCACTGTAACAGTGTCTGATATCCACCTCCCTCACCGTAACAGGGTCTGATATCCACATCCCTCACTGTAACAGTCTGATATCCACGTCCCTCACTGTAACAGTGTCTGATACCCACGTCCCTCACTGTAACAGTGTCTGATATCCACATCCCTCAGTGTAATAGTGTCTGATATAGCTCACATCCCTCACTGTAACAGTGTCTGATATCCACATCCCTGACTGTAACAGTGTCTGATATAGCTCACATCTCTCACTGTAACAGTGTCTGATACCCACGTCCCTCACTGTAACAGTGTCTGATACCCACGTCCCTCACTGTAACAGTGTCTGATATCCACATCCCTCACTGTAAGTGTCTGATATCCACGTCCCTCAATGTAACAGTGTCTGATATCCACATCCCTCACTGTAAAAGTGTATGATATCCACATCCCTCACTGTAACAGTATCTAATATAGCTCACAGTCCTCACTGTAACAGTGTCTGATATCCACGTCCCTCACTGTAACAGTGTCTGATATAGATCACATCCCTCACTGTAACAGTGTCTGATATAGCTCACATCCCTCACCATAACAGTGTCTGATATCCACGTCCCGCACCGTAACAGTGTCTGATATCCACGTCCCTCACTGTAACAGTGTCTGATATAGCTCACATCCCTCACTGTAACAGTGTCTGATATAGCTCACATCCCTCACTGTAACAGTGTCTGATATAGCTCACATCCCTCACTGTAATAGTGTCTGATATCCACATCCCTCGCTGTAACAGTGTCTGATATCCACCTCCCTCACTGTAACAGTTTTTGATACCCACATCCCTCACTGTAACAGTGTCTGATATCCACATCTCTCACTGTAACAGTGTCTGATATAGCTCACATCCCTCACTGTAACAGTGTCTGATATTCACGTCCCTCACCGTAACAGTGTCTGATATAGATCACATCCCTCACTGTAACAGACTCTGATATAGCTCACATCTCTCGCTGTAACAGTGTCTGATATCCACATCCCTCCCTGTAACAGTGTGTGATATCCACATCCTTCACTGTAACAGTGTCTCATATAGCTCACATCCCTCACTATAACAGTGTCTGAGATCCACATCCCTCACTGTAACAGTGACTGATATCCACGTCCTTCACTGTAACAGTGTCTGATATCCACGTCCCTCACTGTAACAGTGTCTGATATCCACGTCCCTCACTGTAACAGTGTCTGACATCCACGTCCCTCACTGTAACAGTGTCTAATATAGCTCACAGTCCTCACTGTAACAGTGTCTGATACCCACGTCCCTCACTGTAACAGTATCTGATATAGATCACATTCCTCACTGTAACAGTCTGATATAGATCACATCCTTCACCGTAACAGTGTCTGATATCCACGTCCCTCACTGTAACAGTGTCTGCTATCCACGTCCCTCACTGTAACAGTGTCTGATATAGCTCACATCCCTCACTGTAACAGTGTCCGATATCCACGTCCCTCACTGTAACAGTGTCTGATATCCACGTCCCTCACTGTAACAGTGTCTGATATCCACGTCCCTCACTATAATAATGTCTGATATCCACGTCCCTCAATGTAACACTGTCTGATATCCACGTCCCTCACTGTAACAGTGTCTGATATAGCTCACATCCCTCACTGTAACAGTGTCTGATATCCACATCCCTCACTGTAACAGTGTCTGATATCCACGTCCCTCACTGTAACATTGTCTGATATAGATCACATCCCTCACTGTAACAGTGTCTGATATAGCTCACATCCCTCACTGTAACAGTGTCTGATATCCACGTCCATCACTGTAACAGTGTCTGATATCCACATCCCTCACTGTAACAGTGTCTGATATCCACATCCCTCACTGTAAAAGTGTATGATATAGCTCACATCCCTCACTGTAACAGTGTTGGAGATCCACATCCCTCACTGTAACAGTGTCTGATATAGCTCAGATCCCTCACTGTAACAGTGTCTGATATCCACGTCCCTCACTGTAACAGTGTCTGATACCCACGTCCCTCACTGTAACAGTGTCTGATATCCACATCCCTCACTGTAACAGTGTCTGATATAGCTCAGATCCCTCACTGTAACAGTGTCTGATATCCACGTCCCTCACTGTAACAGTGTCTGATACCCACGTCCCTCACTGTAACAGTGTCTGATATCCACATCCCTCACTGTAACAGTGTCTGATATAGCTCAGATCCCTCACTGTAACAGTGTCTGATATCCACCTCCCTCACGTTAACAGTGTCTGATATCCACCTCCCTCACTGTAACAGTCTGATATCCACGTCCCTCACTGTAACAGTGTCTGATATAGATCACATCCTTCACTGTAACAATGTCTGATATAGCTCACAACCCTCACCATAACAGTGTCTGATATCCACGTCCCGCACCGTAACAGTGTCTGATATCCACGTCCCTCACTGTAAGTATCTGATATAGCTCACATCCCTCACTGTAACAGTGTCTGATATAGCTCACATCCCTCACTGTAACAGTGTCTGATATCCACATCCCTCGCTGTAACAGTGTCTGATATCCACCTCCCTCACTGTAACAGTGTTTGATACCCACATCCCTCACTGTAACAGTGTCTGATATCCACATCCCTCACTGTAACAGTGTCTGATATAGCTCACATCCCTCACTGTAACAGTGTCTGATATCCACGTCCCTCACTGTAAGTGTCTGATATAGATCACATCCCTCACTGTAACAGTGTCCGATATAGCTCACATCTCTCGCTGTAACAGTGTCTGATATCCACATCCCTCCCTGTAACAGTGTCTGATATCCACATCCCTCACTGTAACAGTGTCTGATATAGCTCACATGCCTCACTATAACAGTGTCTGAGATCCACATCCCTCACTGTTACAGTGTCTGATATCCACGTCCTTCACTGTAACAGTGCCTGATATCCACGTCCCTCACTGTAACAGTGTCTGATATCCACGTCCCTCACTGTAACAGTGTCTGATATCCACGTCCCTCACTGTAACAGTATCTGATATGGCTCACAGTCCTCACTGTAACAGTGTCTGATATCCACGTCCCTCACTGTAACAGTATCTGATATAGATCACATCCCTCACTGTAACAGTGTTTGATATAGCTCACATCCTTCACCGTAACAGTGTCTGATATCCACGTCCCTCACTGTAACAGTGTCTGCTATCCACGTCCCTCACTGTAACAGTGTCTGATATAGCTCACATCCCTCACTGTAACAGTGTCCGATACCCACGTCCCTCACTGTAACAGTGCCTGATATCCACGTCCCTCACTGTAACAGTGTCCGATAACCACATCCCTCACTGTAACAGTGTCTGATATCCACGTCCCTCACTGTAACAGTGTCTGATATCCACGTCCCTCACTGTAATAATGCCTGATATCCACGTCCCTCACTGTAACAGTGTCTGATATCCACGTCCCTCACTGTAACAGTGTCTGATATAGCTCACATCCCTCACTGTAACAGTGTCTGATATCCACATCCCTCACTGTAACAGTGTCTGATATAGATCACATCCCTCACTGTAACAGTGTCTGATATAGCTCACATCCCTCACTATAACAGTGTCTGAGATCCACATCCCTCACTGTAACAGTGTCTGATATCCACGTCCTTCACTGTAACAGTGTCTGATATCCACGTCGCTCACAGTAACAGTGTCTGATATCCACGTCCCTCACTGTAACAGTGTCTGATATCCACGTCCCTCATTGTAACAGTGTCTGATATAGCTCACAGTCCTCACTGTAACAGTGTCTGATATCCACGTCCCTCACTGTAACAGTGTCTGATATAGATCACATCCCTCACTGTAACAGTGTCTGATATAGCTCACATCCCTCACTATAACAGTGTCTGATATCCACGTCCATCACTGTAACAGTGTCTGATACCCACGTCCCTCACTGTAACAGTGTCTGATATCCACATCCCTCACTGTAACAGTGTCTTATATCCACATCCCTCACTGTAACAGTGTCTGATATAGCTCACATCCCTCACTGTAACAGTGTCTGAGATCCACATCCCTCACTGTAACAGTGTCTGATATAGCTCACATCCCTCACTGTAACAGTGTCTGATATAGCTCAGATCCCTCACTGTAACAGTGTCTGATATCCACGTCCCTCACTGTAACAGTGTCTGATACCCACGTCCCTCACTGTAACAGTGTCTGATATCCACATCCCTCACTGTAACAGTGTCTGATATCCACGTCCCTCACTGTAACAGTGTCTGATATAGATCACATCCCTCACTGTAACAGTGTCTGATACCCACATCCCACACTGTAACAGTGTCTGATACCCACCTCCCTCACTGTAACAGTGTCTGATATAGCTCACATCCTTCACCGTAACAGTGACTGATATCCACGTCCCTCACTGTAACAGTGTCTGCTATCCACGTCCCTCACTGTAACAGTGTCTGATATAGCTCACATCCCTCACTGTAACAGTGTCCGATACCCACGTCCCTCACTGTAACAGTGTCTGATATCCACGTCCCTCACTGTAACAGTGTCTGATATCCACATCCCTCACTGTAACAGTGTCTGATATAGCTCACATCCCTCACTGTAACAGTGTCTGATACCCACGTCCCTCACTGTAACAGTGTCTGATATCCACATCCCTCAGTGTAATAGTGTCTGATATAGCTCACATCCCTCACTGTAACAGTGTCTGATATCCACATCCCTGACTGTAACAGTGTCTGATATAGCTCACATCCGTCACTGTAACAGTGTCTAATATCCACATCTCTCACTGTAACAGTGTCTGCTATAGCTCACATCCTTCACTGTAATAGTGTCTGATATCCACGTCCCTCACTGTAACAGTGTCTGATATCCACCTCCCTCACTGTAACAGGGTCTGATATCCACATCCCTCACTGTAACAGTCTGATATCCACGTCCCTCACTGTAACAGCGTCTGATACCCACGTCCCTCACTGTAACAGTGTCTGATATCGACATCCCTCAGTGTAATAGTGTCTGATATAGCTCACATCCCTCACTGTAACAGTGTCTGATATCCACATCCCTGACTGTAACAGTGTCTGATATAGCTCACATCCCTCACTGTAACAGTGTCTGATATCCACATCTCTCACTATAACAGTGTCTGGTATAGCTCACATCCTTCACTGTAACAGTGTCTGATATCCACGTCCCTCACTGCAACAGTGTCTGATATCCACCTCCCTCACTGTAACAGGGTCTGATATCCACATCCCTCACTGTAACAGTCTGATATCCACGTCCCTCACTGTAACAGTATCTGATATAGCTCACATCCCTCACTGTAACAGTGTCCGATACGCATGTCCCTCACTGTAACAGTGTCTGATACCCACGTCCCTCACTGTAACATTGTCTGATACCCACGTCCCTCACTGTAACAGTGTCTGATATCCATATCCCTCACTGTAAGTGTCTGATATCCACGTCCCTCACTGTAACAGTGTCTGATATCCACATCCTTCACTATCACAGTGTCTGATATCCACATCCCTCACTGTAACAGTGTCTAATATAGCTCACAGTCCTCACTGTAACAGTGTCTGATATCCACGTCCCTCACTGTAACGGTGTCTGATATAGCTCACATCCCTCACTGTAACAGTGTCTGATACCCACGTCCCTCACTGTAATAATGTCTGATATCCACGTCACGCACCGCAACACTGTCTGATATCCACATCCCTCACTGTAAGTGTCTGATATCCACATCCCTCACTGTAACAGTGTCTGATATAGCTCACATCCCTCACTGTAACACTGTCTGATATCCACATCCCTGACTGTAACAGTGTCTGATATAGCTCACATCCCTCACTGTAACAGTGTCTGATACCCAAGTCCCTCACTGTAACAGTGTCTGATATCCACGTCCCTCACTGTAACAGTGTCTGATATCTACGTCCCTCACTGTAACAGTGTCTGATATCCACGTCCCTCACTGTAATAATGTCTGATATCCACGTCCCTCACTGTAACAGTGTCTGATACCCACGTCCCTCACTGTAACAGTGTCTGATATCCACATCCCTCACTGTAACAGTGTCTGATATAGCTCACATCCCTCACTGTAACAGTGTCTGATATCCATGTCCCTCACTATAACAGTGTCTGATATAGATCACATCCCTCACGGTAACAGTGTCTGATATAGCTCACATCTCTCACTGTAACAGTGTCTGATATCCACATCCCTCACTGTAACAGTGTCTGATATCCACATCCCTCACTGTAACAGTGTCTGATACCCACGTCCCTCACTGTAACAGTGTCTGATATCCACATCCCTCACTGTAAGTGTCTGATATCCACGTCCCTCACTGTAACAGTGTCTGATATCCACATCCCTCACTTAACAATGTCTGATATCCACATCCCTCACTGTAACAGTGTCTGATATCCACGTCCCTCACTGTAACAGTGTCTGATATACACGTCCCTCACTGTAACAGTGTCTGATATCCACGTCCCTCACTGTAACAGTGTCTGATATAGCTCACAGTCCTCAATGTAACAGTGTCTGATATCCACGTCCCGCACCGTAACAGTGTCTGATATTCACGTCCCTCACTGTAACAGTGTCTGATATAGATCACATCCCTCACTGTAACAGTGTCTGATATAGCTCACATCCCACACCGTAAGTGTCTGATATCCACATCCCTCACTGTAACAGTGTCTGATACCCACGTCCCTCACTGTAACAGTGTCTGATACCCACATCCCTCACTGTAAGTGTCTGATATCCACGTCCCTCACTGTAACAGTGTCTGATATCCACATCCCTCACTTAACAATGTCTGATATCCACATCCCTCACTGTAACAGTGTCTGATATCCACGTCCCTCACTGTAACAGTGTCTGATATCCACGTCCCTCACTGTAACAGTGTCTGATATCCACATCCCTCACTGTAACAGTGTCTGATATAGCTCACAGTCCTCACTGTAACAGTGTCTGATATCCACGTCCCGCACCATAACAGTGTCTGATATTCACGTCCCTCACTGTAACAGTGTCTGATATAGATCACATCCCTCACTGTAACAGTGTCTGATATAGCTTACATCCCTCACTGTAACAGTATCTGATACCCAAATCCCTCACTGTAACAGTGTCTGATATCCACATCCCTCACTGTAATAATGTCTGATATCCACGTCCCTCACTGTAACAGTGTCTGATATCCACGTCCCCCACTGTAACAGTGTCTGATATAGCTCACATCCCTCACAGTAACAGTGTCTGATATCCACATCCCTCACTGTAACAGTGTCTGATATCCACATCCCTCACTGTAACAGTGTCTGATATCCACATCCCTCACTGTAACAGTGTCTGATATAGCTCACATCCCTCACTGTAACAGTGTCTGATATCCACATCCCTCACTGTAATAATGTCTGATATCCACGTCCCTCACTGTAACAGTGTCTGATATCCACGTCCCCCACTGTAACAGTGTCTGATATAGCTCACATCCCTCACAGTAACAGTGTCTGATATCCACATCCCTCACTGTAACAGTGCCTGATATACACATCCCTCACTGTAACAGTGTCTGATATCCACATCCCTCACTGTAACAGTGTCTGATATAGCTCACATCCCTCACTGTAACAGTGTCTGAGATCCACATCCCTCACTGTAACAGTGTCTGATATAGCTCACATACCTCACTGTAACAGTGTCTGATATACACGCCCCTCACTGTAACAGTGTCTGATACCCATGTCCCTCACTGTAACAGTGTCTGACATCCACATCCCTCACTGTAACAGTGTCTGATATAGCTCACATTCCTCACTGTAACAGTGTCTGATATCCACGTCCCTCACTGTAACAGTGTCTGATATAGATCACATCCCTCACTGTAACAGTGTCTGATATAACTCACATCCCTCACTGTAACAGTGTCTGATATCCACATCCCTCACTGTAACAGTGTCTGATATCCACATCCCTCACTGTAACAGTGTCTGATATAGCTCACATCCCTCACTGTAACAGTGTCTGAGATCCACATCCCTCACTGTAACAGTGTCTGATATAGCTCACATCCCTCACTGTAACAGTGTCTGATATAGCTCACATCCCTCACTATAACAGTGTCTGATATCCACATCCCTCACAGTAACAGTGTCTGATTTAGCTCACATCCCTCACTGTAACAGTGTCTGATACCCACGTCCCTCACTGTAACAGTGTCTGATATCCACATCCCCGAGTGTAATAGTGTCCGATATAGCTCACATCCCTCACTGTAACAGTGTCTGGTATCCACATCCCTGACTGTAACAGTGTCTGATATAGCTCACATCCCTGACTGTAACAGTGTCTGATATCCACATCTCTCACTGTAACAGTGTCTGGTATAGCTCACATCCTTCACTGTAACAGGGTCTGATATCCACATCCCTCACTGTAACAGTCTGATATCCACATCCCTCACTGTAACAGTGTCTGATACCCACGTCCCTCACTGTAACAGTGTCTGATATCCACATCCCTCAGTGTAATAGTGTCTGATATAGCTCACATCCCTCACTGTAACAGTGTCTGATATCCACATCCCTGTCTGTAACAGTGTCTGATATAGCTCACATCCCTCACTGTAACAGTATCTGATATCCACATCTCTCACTGTAACAGTGTCTGGTATAGCTCACATCCTTCACTGTAACAGTGTCTGATATCCACGTCCCTCACTGCAACAGTGTCTGATATCCACCTCCCTCACTGTAACAGGGTCTGATATCCACATCCCTCACTGTAGCAGTCTGATATCCACGTCCCTCACTGTAACAGTGTCTGATATAGCTCACATCCCTCACTGTAACAGTGTCCGATACCCATGTCCCTCACTGTAACAGTGTCTGATACCCACGTCCCTCACTATAAGTGTCTGATACCCATGTCCCTCACTGTAACAGTGTCTGATATCCACATCCCTCACTGTAAGTGTCTGATATCCACGTCCCTCACTGTAATAGTGTCTGATATCCACATCCCTCACTGTAACAGTGTCTGATATAGCTCACAGTCCTCACTGTAACAGTGTCTCATATCCACGTCCCGCACCGTAACAGTGTTTGATATTCACGTCCCTCACTGTAACAGTGTCTGATATAGATCACATCCCTCACTGTAACAGTGTCTGATATAGCTCACATCCCTCACCGTAACAGTGTCTGATATCCACATCCCGCACCGTAACAGTGTCTGATATTGACGTCCCTCACTGTAACAATGTCTGATATAGCTCACATCCCTCACTGTAACAGTGTCTGATACCCAAGTCCCTCACTGTAACAGTGTCTGATATCCACGTCCCTCACTGTAACAGTGTCTGATATCTACGTCCCTCACTGTAACAGTGTCTGATATCCACGTCCCTGACTGTAATAATGTCTGATATCCACGTCCCTCACTGTAAGTGTCTGATATCCACGTCCCCCACTGTAACAGTGTCTGATATAGCTCACATCCCTCACTGTAACAGTGTCTGATATCCACATCCCTCACTGCAACAGTGTCTGATTTTGCTCACATCCCTCAGTGTAACAGTGTCTGAGATCCACATCCCTCACTGTAACAGTGTCTGATATAGCTAACATCCCTCACTGTAACAGTGTCAGATATAGCTCACATCCCTCACTGTAACAGTGTCTGATATCCACGTCCCTCACTGTAACAGTGTCTAATACCCACGTCCCTCACTGTAACAGTGTCTGACATCCACATCCCTTACTGTAACAGTGTCTGATATAGCTCACATCTCTCACTGTAACAGTGTCTGATATCCACGTCCCTCACTGTAACAATGTCTGATATAGCTCACACCCCTCACTGTAACAGTGTCTGATATCCACGTCCCTCACTGTAACAGTGTCTGATATAGCTCACATCCCTCACTGTAACAGTACCTGATATAGCTCACATCCCTCACTGTAACAGTGTCTGATATCCACGTCCCTCACTGTAACAGTGTCTGATACCCACGTCCCTCACTGTAACAGTGTCTGACATCCACATCCCTCACTGTAACAGTGTCTAATATAACTCACAGTCCTCACTGTAACAGTGTCTGATATCCACATCCCTTACTGTAACAGTGTCTGATATACATCACATCCCTCACTGTAACAGTGTCTGATATAGATCACATCCCTCACCGTAACAGTGTCTGATATCCACGTCCCGCACCGTAACAGTGTCTGATATCCACGTCCCTCACTGTAACAGTGTCTGATATAGCTCACATCCCTCACTGTAACTGTGTCTGATACCCACGTCCCTCACTGTAACAGTGTCTGATATCCACGTCCCTCACTGTAACAGTGTCTGATATCCACGTCCCTCACTGTAACAGTGTCTGATATCCACGTCCCTCACTGTAACAGTGTCTGATATAGCTCACATCCCTCACTGTAACAGTGTCTAATATCCACATCCCTCACTGTAACAGTGTCTGATATCCACATCCCTCACTGTAACAGTGTCTGATATAGCTCACATCCCTCACTGTAACAGTGTCTGAGATCCACATCCCTCACTGTAACAGTGTCTGATATAGCTCATATCCCTCACTGTAACAGTGTCTGATATAGCTCACATCCCTCACTGTAACAGTGTCTGATACCCACGTCCCTCACTGTAACAGTGTCTGATACAGATCACATCCCTCACTGTAACAGTGTCTGATATAGCTCACATCCTTCACCATAACAGTGTCTGATATCCACGTCCCTCACCGTAACAGTGACTGATATCCACGTCCCTCACTGTAACAGTATCTGATATCCACGCCCCTCACTGTAACAGTGTCTGATATAGCTCACCTCCCTCACTGTAACAGTCTGATATCCACGTCCCTCACTGTAACAGCGTCTGATACCCACGTCCCTCACTGTAACAGTGTCTGATATCGACATCCCTCAGTGTAATAGTGTCTGATATAGCTCACATCCCTCACTGTAACAGTGTCTGATATCCACATCCCCGACTGTAACAGTGTCTGATATAGCTCACATCCCTCACTGTAACAGTGTCTGATATCCACATCTCTCACTATAACAGTGTCTGGTATAGCTCACATCCTTCACTGTAACAGTGTCTGATATCCACGTCCCTCACTGCAACAGTGTCTGATATCCACCTCCCTCACTGTAACAGGGTCTGATATCCACATCCCTCACTGTAACAGTCTGATATCCACGTCCCTCACTGTAACAGTATCTGATATAGCTCACATCCCTCACTGTAACAGTGTCCGATACGCATGTCCCTCACTGTAACAGTGTCTGATACCCACGTCCCTCACTGTAACATTGTCTGATACCCACGTCCCTCACTGTAACAGTGTCTGATATCCATATCCCTCACTGTAAGTGTCTGATATCCACGTCCCTCACTGTAACAGTGTCTGATATCCACATCCTTCACTATCACAGTGTCTGATATCCACATCCCTCACTGTAACAATGTCTAATATAGCTCACAGTCCTCACTGTAACAGTGTCTGATATCCACGTCCCTCACTGTAACGGTGTCTGATATAGCTCACATCCCTCACTGTAACAGTGTCTGATACCCACGTCCCTCACTGTAATAATGTCTGATATCCACGTCACGCACCGCAACAGTGTCTGATATCCACATCCCTCACTGTAAGTGTCTGATATCCACATCCCTCACTGTAACAGTGTCTGATATAGCTCACATCCCTCACTGAAACACTGTCTGATATCCACATCCCTGACTGTAACAGTGTCTGATATAGCTCACATCCCTCACTGTAACAGTGTCTGATACCCAAGTCCCTCACTGTAACAGTGTCTGATATCCACGTCCCTCACTGTAACAGTGTCTGATATCTACGTCCCTCACTGTAACAGTGTCTGATATCCACGTCCCTCACTGTAATAATGTCTGATATCTACGTCCCTCACTGTAACAGTGTCTGATACCCACGTCCCTCACTGTAACAGTGTCTGATATCCACATCCCTCACTGTAACAGTGTCTGATATAGCTCACATCCCTCACTGTAACAGTGTCTGATATCCATGTCCCTCACTGTAACAGTGTCTGATATAGATCACATCCCTCACGGTAACAGTGTCTGATATAGCTCACATCTCTCACTGTAACAATGTCTGATATCCACATCCCTCACTGTAACAGTGTCTGATATCCACATCCCTCACTGTAACAGTGTCTGATACCCACGTCCCTCACTGTAACAGTGTCTGATATCCACATCCCTCACTGTAAGTGTCTGATATCCACGTCCCTCACTGTAACAGTGTCTGATATCCACATTCCTCACTTAACAATGTCTGATATCCACATCCCTCACTGTAACAGTGTCTGATATCCACGTCCCTCACTGTAACACTGTCTGATATCCACGTCCCTCACTGTAACAGTGTCTGATATCCACGTCCCTCACTGTAACAGTGTCTGATATAGCTCACAGTCCTCACTGTAACAGTGTCTGATATCCACGTCCCGCACCATAACAGTGTCTGATATTCACGTCCCTCACTGTAACAGTGTCTGATATAGATCACATCCCTCACTGTAACAGTGTCTGATATAGCTCACATCCCACACCGTAAGTGTCTGATATCCACATCCCTCACTGTAACAGTGTCTGATACCCACGTCCCTCACTGTAACAGTGTCTGATATCCACATCCCTCACTGTAAGTGTCTGATATCCACGTCCCTCACTGTAACAGTGTCTGATATCCACATCCCTCACTTAACAATGTCTGATATCCACATCCCTCACTGTAACAGTGTCTGATATCCACGTCCCTCACTGTAACAGTGACTGATATCCACGTCCCTCACTGTAACAGTGTCTGATATCCACGTCCCTCACTGTAACAGTGTCTGATATAGCTCACAGTCCTCACTGTAACAGTGTCTGATATCCACGTCCCGCACCGTAACAGTGTCTGATATTCACGTCCCTCACTGTAACAGTGTCTGATATAGATCACATCCCTCACTGTAACAGTGTCTGATATAGCTTACATCCCTCACTGTAACAGTGTCTGATACCCAAGTCCCTCACTGTAACAGTGTCTGATATCCACATCCCTCACTGTAATAATGTCTGATATCCACGTCCCTCACTGTAACAGTGTCTGATATCCACGTCCCCCACTGTAACAGTGTCTGATATAGCTCACATCCCTCACAGTAACAGTGTCTGATATCCACATCCCTCACTGTAACAGTGTCTGATATCCACATCCCTCACTGTAACAGTGTCTGATATCCACATCCCTCACTGTAACAGTGTCTGATATAGCTCACATCCCTCACTGTAACAGTGTCTGATATCCACATCCCTCACTGTAATAATGTCTGATATCCACGTCCCTCACTGTAACAGTGTCTGATATCCACGTCCCCCACTGTAACAGTGTCTGATATAGCTCACATCCCTCACAGTAACAGTGTCTGATATCCACATCCCTCACTGTAACAGTGTCTGATATCCACATCCCTCACTGTAACAGTGTCTGATATCCACATCCCTCACTGTAACAGTGTCTGATATAGCTCACATCCCTCACTGTAACAGTGTCTGAGATCCACATCCCTCACTGTAACAGTGTCTGATATAGCTCACATACCTCACTGTAACAGTGTCTGATATACACGTCCCTCACTGTAACAGTGTCTGATACCCATGTCCCTCACTGTAACAGTGTCTGACATCCACATCCCTCACTGTAACAGTGTCTGATATAGCTCACATTCCTCACTGTAACAGTGTCTGATATCCACGTCCCTCACTGTAACAGTGTCTGATATAGATCACATCCCTCACTGTAACAGTGTCTGATATAACTCACATCCCTCACTGTAACAGTGTCTGATATCCACATCCCTCACTGTAACAGTGTCTGATATCCACATCCCTCACTGTAACAGTGTCTGATATAGCTCACATCCCTCACTGTAACAGTGTCTGAGATCCACATCCCTCACTGTAACAGTGTCTGATATAGCTCACATCCCTCACTGTAACAGTGTCTGATATAGCTCACATCCCTCACTATAACAGTGTCTGATATCCACATCCCTCACAGTAACAGTGTCTGATTTAGCTCACATCCCTCACTGTAACAGTGTCTGATACCCACGTCCCTCACTGTAAAAGTGTCTGATATCCACATCCCTGAGTGTAATAGTGTCCGATATAGCTCACATCCCTCACTGTAACAGTGTCTGGTATCCACATCCCTGACTGTAACAGTGTCTGATATAGCTCACATCCCTGACTGTAACAGTGTCTGATATCCACATCTCTCACTGTAACAGTGTCTGGTATAGCTCACATCCTTCACTGTAACAGGGTCTGATATCCACATCCCTCACTGTAACAGTCTGATATCCACGTCCCTCACTGTAACAGTGTCTGATACCCACGTCCCTCACAGTAACAGTGTCTGATATCCACATCCCTCAGTGTAATAGTGTCTGATATAGCTCACATCCCTCACTGTAACAGTGTCTGATATCCACATCCCTGTCTGTAACAGTGTCTGATATAGCTCACATCCCTCACTGTAACAGTATCTGATATCCACATCTCTCACTGTAACAGTGTCTGGTAGAGCTCACATCCTTCACTGTAACAGTGTCTGATATCCACGTCCCTCACTGCAACAGTGTCTGATATCCACCTCCCTCACTGTAACAGGGTCTGATATCCACATCCCTCACTGTAGCAGTCTGATATCCACGTCCCTCACTGTAACAGTGTCTGATATAGCTCACATCCCTCACTGTAACAGTGTCCGATACCCATGTCCCTCACTGTAACAGTGTCTGATACCCCTGTCCCTCACTGTAACAGTGTCTGATATCCACATCCCTCACTGTAAGTGTCTGATATCCACGTCCCTCACTGTAATAGTGTCTGATATCCACATCCCTCACTGTAACAGTGTCTGATATCCACATCCCTCACTGTAACAGTGTCTGATATAGCTCACAGTCCTCACTGTAACAGTGTCTCATATCCACGTCCCGCACCGTAACAGTGTTTGATATTCACGTCCCTCACTGTAACAGTGTCTGATATAGATCACATCCCTCACTGTAACAGTGTCTGATATAGCTCACATCCCTCACCGTAACAGTGTCTGATATCCACATCCCGCACCGTAACAGTGTCTGATATTCACGTCCCTCACTGTAACAATGTCTGATATAGCTCACATCCCTCACTGTAACAGTGTCTGATACCCAAGTCCCTCACTGTAACAGTGTCTGATATCCACGTCCCTCACTGTAACAGTGTCTGATATCTACGTCCCTCACTGTAACAGTGTCTGATATCCACGTCCCTGACTGTAATAATGTCTGATATCCACGTCCCTCACTGTAAGTGTCTGATATCCACGTCCCCCACTGTAACAGTGTCTGATATAGCTCACATCCCTCACTGTAACAGTGTCTGATATCCACATCCCTCACTGCAACAGTGTCTGATTTTGCTCACATCCCTCAGTGTAACAGTGTCTGAGATCCACATCCCTCACTGTAACAGTGTCTGATATAGCTAACATCCCTCACTGTAACAGTGTCTGATATAGCTCACATCCCTCACTGTAACAGTGTCTGATATCCACGTCCCTCACTGTAACAGTGTCTGATACCCACGTCCCTCACTGTAACAGTGTCTGACATCCACATCCCTTACTGTAACAGTGTCTGATATAGCTCATATCCCTCACTGTAACAGTGTCTGATATAGCTCACATCCCTCACTGTAACAGTGTCTGATATCCACGTCCCTCACTGTAACAGTGTCTGATACCCACATCCCTCACTGTAACAGTGTCTGATACAGATCACATCCCTCACTGTAACAGTGCCTGATATAGCTCACATCCTTCACCATAACAGTGTCTGATATCCACGTCCCTCACCGTAACAGTGTCTGATATCCACGTCCCTCACTGTAACAGTATCTGATATCCACGCCCCTCACTGTAACAGTGTCTGATATAGCTCACCTCCCTCACTGTAACAGTGTCCGATACCCACGTCCCTCACTGTAACAGTGTCTGATATCCACGTCCCTCACTGTAACAGTGTCTGATATCCACATCCCTCACTGTAACAGTGTCTGATATAGCTCACATCCCTCACTGTAACAGTGTCTGATACCCACGTCCCTCACTGTAACAGTGTCTGATATCCACATCCCTCAGTGTAATAGTGTCTGATATAGCTCACATCCCTCACTGTAACAGTGTCTGATACAGCTCACATCCCTGACTGTAACAGTGTCTGATATCCACATCTCTCACTGTAACAGTGTCTGGTATAGCTCACATCCTTCACTGTAACAGTGTCTGATATCCACGTCCCTCACTGTAACAGTGTCTGATATCCACCTCCCTCACCGTAACAGGGTCTGATATCCACATCCCTCACTGTAACAGTCTGATATCCACGTCCCTCACTGTAACAGTGTCTGATACCCACGTCCCTCACTGTAACAGTGTCTGATATCCACATCCCTCAGTGTAATAGTGTCTGATATAGCTCACATCCCTCACTGTAACAGTGTCTGATATCCACATCCCTGACTGTAACAGTGTCTGATATAGCTCACATCTCTCACTGTAACAGTGTCTGATACCCACGTCCCTCACTGTAACAGTGTCTGATACCCACGTCCCTCACTGTAACAGTGTCTGATATCCACATCCCTCACTGTAAGTGTCTGATATCCACGTCCCTCAATGTAACAGTGTCTGATATCCACATCCCTCACTGTAAAAGTGTATGATATCCACATCCGTCACTGTAACAGTATCTAATATAGCTCACAGTCCTCACTGTAACAGTGTCTGATATCCACGTCCCTCACTGTAACAGTGTCTGATATAGATCACATCCCTCACTGTAACAGTGTCTGATATAGCTCACATCCCTCACCGTAACAGTGTCTGATATCCACGTCCCGCACCGTAACAGTGTCTGATATCCACGTCCCTCACTGTAACAGTGTCTGATATAGCTCACATCCCTCACTGTAACAGTGTCTGATATAGCTCACATCCCTCACTGTAACAGTGTCTGATATAGCTCACATCCCTCACTGTAATAGTGTCTGATATCCACATCCCTCGCTGTAACAGTGTCTGATATCCACCTCCCTCACTGTAACAGTTTTTGATACCCACATCCCTCACTGTAACAGTGTCTGATATCCACATCTCTCACTGTAACAGTGTCTGATATAGCTCACATCCCTCACTGTAACAGTGTCTGATATTCACGTCCCTCACCGTAACAGTGTCTGATATAGATCACATCCCTCACTGTAACAGACTCTGATATAGCTCACATCTCTCGCTGTAACAGTGTCTGATATCCACATCCCTCCCTGTAACAGTGTGTGATATCCACATCCTTCACTGTAACAGTGTCTCATATAGCTCACATCCCTCACTATAACAGTGTCTGAGATCCACATCCCTCACTGTAACAGTGACTGATATCCACGTCCTTCACTGTAACAGTGTCTGATATCCACGTCCCTCACTGTAACAGTGTCTGATATCCACGTCCCTCACTGTAACAGTGTCTGACATCCACGTCCCTCACTGTAACAGTGTCTAATATAGCTCACAGTCCTCACTGTAACAGTGTCTGATACCCACGTCCCTCACTGTAACAGTATCTGATATAGATCACATTCCTCACTGTAACAGTCTGATATAGATCACATCCTTCACCGTAACAGTGTCTGATATCCACGTCCCTCACTGTAACAGTGTCTGCTATCCACGTCCCTCACTGTAACAGTGTCTGATATAGCTCACATCCCTCACTGTAACAGTGTCCGATATCCACGTCCCTCACTGTAACAGTGTCTGATATCCACGTCCCTCACTGTAACAGTGTCTGATATCCACGTCCCTCACTATAATAATGTCTGATATCCACGTCCCTCAATGTAACACTGTCTGATATCCACGTCCCTCACTGTAACAGTGTCTGATATAGCTCACATCCCTCACTGTAACAGTGTCTGATATCCACATCCCTCACTGTAACAGTGTCTGATATCCACGTCCCTCACTGTAACATTGTCTGATATAGATCACATCCCTCACTGTAACAGTGTCTGATATAGCTCACATCCCTCACTGTAACAGTGTCTGATATCCACGTCCATCACTGTAACAGTGTCTGATATCCACATCCCTCACTGTAACAGTGTCTGATATCCACATCCCTCACTGTAAAAGTGTATGATATAGCTCACATCCCTCACTGTAACAGTGTTGGAGATCCACATCCCTCACTGTAACAGTGTCTGATATAGCTCAGATCCCTCACTGTAACAGTGTCTGATATCCACGTCCCTCACTGTAACAGTGTCTGATACCCACGTCCCTCACTGTAACAGTGTCTGATATCCACATCCCTCACTGTAACAGTGTCTGATATAGCTCAGATCCCTCACTGTAACAGTGTCTGATATCCACGTCCCTCACTGTAACAGTGTCTGATACCCACGTCCCTCACTGTAACAGTGTCTGATATCCACATCCCTCACTGTAACAGTGTCTGATATAGCTCAGATCCCTCACTGTAACAGTGTCTGATATCCACCTCCCTCACGTTAACAGTGTCTGATATCCACCTCCCTCACTGTAACAGTCTGATATCCACGTCCCTCACTGTAACAGTGTCTGATATAGATCACATCCTTCACTGTAACAATGTCTGATATAGCTCACAACCCTCACCATAACAGTGTCTGATATCCACGTCCCGCACCGTAACAGTGTCTGATATCCACGTCCCTCACTGTAAGTATCTGATATAGCTCACATCCCTCACTGTAACAGTGTCTGATATAGCTCACATCCCTCACTGTAACAGTGTCTGATATCCACATCCCTCGCTGTAACAGTGTCTGATATCCACCTCCCTCACTGTAACAGTGTTTGATACCCACATCCCTCACTGTAACAGTGTCTGATATCCACATCCCTCACTGTAACAGTGTCTGATATAGCTCACATCCCTCACTGTAACAGTGTCTGATATCCACGTCCCTCACTGTAAGTGTCTGATATAGATCACATCCCTCACTGTAACAGTGTCCGATATAGCTCACATCTCTCGCTGTAACAGTGTCTGATATCCACATCCCTCCCTGTAACAGTGTCTGATATCCACATCCCTCACTGTAACAGTGTCTGATATAGCTCACATGCCTCACTATAACAGTGTCTGAGATCCACATCCCTCACTGTTACAGTGTCTGATATCCACGTCCTTCACTGTAACAGTGCCTGATATCCACGTCCCTCACTGTAACAGTGTCTGATATCCACGTCCCTCACTGTAACAGTGTCTGATATCCACGTCCCTCACTGTAACAGTATCTGATATGGCTCACAGTCCTCACTGTAACAGTGTCTGATATCCACGTCCCTCACTGTAACAGTATCTGATATAGATCACATCCCTCACTGTAACAGTGTTTGATATAGCTCACATCCTTCACCGTAACAGTGTCTGATATCCACATCTCTCACTATAACAGTATCTGGTATAGCTCACATCCTTCACTGTAACAAAGTCTGATATCCACGACCCACACTGCAACAGTGTCTGATATCCACCTCCCTCACTGTAACAGGGTCTGATATCCACATCCCTCACTGTAACAGTCTGATATCCACGTCCCTCACTGTAACAGTATCTGATATAGCTCACATCCCTCACTGTAACAGTGTCCGATACGCATGTCCCTCACTGTAACAGTGTCTGATACCCACGTCCCTCACTGTAACAGTGTCTGATACCCACGTCCCTCACTGTAACAGTGTCTGATATCCATATCCTTCACTGTAAGTGTCTGATATCCATGTCCCTCACTGTAACAGTGTCTGATATCCACATCCCTCACTGTAACAGTGTCTGATATCCACATCCCTCACTGTAACAGTGTCTAATATAGCTGACAGTCCTCACTGTAACAGTGTCTGATATCCACGTCCCTCACTGTAACAGTGTCTGATATAGCTCACATCCCTCACTGTAACAGTGTCTGATATCCACCTCCCTCACTGTAACAGGGTCTGATATCCACATCCCTCACTCTAACAGTCTGATATCCACGTCCCTCACTGTAACAGTGTCTGATACCCACGTCCCTCACTGTAACAGTGTCTGATATCCACCTCCCTCACTGTAACAGTGTTTGATACCCACATCCCTCACTGTAACAGTGTCTGATATCCACATCCCTCACTGTAACAGTGTCTGATATAGCTCACATCCCTCACTGTAACAGTGTCTGATATCCACGTCCCTCACTGTAAGTGTCTGATATAGATCACATCCCTCACTGTAACAGTGTCTGATATAGCTCACATCTCTCGCTGTAACAGTGTCTGATATCCACATCCCTCCCTGTAACAGTGTCTGATATCCACATCCCTCACTGTAACAGTGTCTGATATAGCTCACATGCCTCACTATAACAGTGTCTGAGATCCACATCCCTCACTGTTACAGTGTCTGATATCCACGTCCTTCACTGTAACAGTGCCTGATATCCACGTCCCTCACTGTAACAGTGTCTGATATCCACGTCCCTCACTGTAACAGTGTCTGATATAGCTCACAGTCCTCACTGTAACAGTGTCTGATATCCACGTCCCTCACTGTAACAGTATCTGATATAGATCACATCCCTCACTGTAACAGTGTCTGATATCCACATCCCTGACTGTAACAGTGTCTGATATAGCTCACATCCCTCACTGTAACAGTGTCTGATATCCACAGCTCTCACTGTAACAGTGTTTGGTATAGCTCACATCCTTCACTGTAACAGTGTCTGATATCCACGTCCCTCACTGTAACAGTGTCTGATATCCACCTCCCTCACTGTAACAGGGTCTGATATCCACATCCCTCACTGTAACAGTCTGATATCCACGTCCCTCACTGGAACAGCGTCTGATACCCACGTCCCTCACTGTAACAGTGTCTGATATCCACGACCCTCACTGTAACAGTGTCTGATACCCACGTCCACCACTGTAACAGTGTCTAATATCCACATCCCTCACTGTAACAGTGTCTGATATCCACGTCCCTCACTGTAACAGTGTCTGATATAGATCACATCCCTCACTGTAACAGTGTCTGATACCCACATCCCACACTGTAACAGTGTCTGATACCCACCTCCCTCACTGTAACAGTGTCTGATATAGGTCACATCCTTCACCGTAACAGTGACTGATATCCACGTCCCTCACTGTAACAGTGTCTGCTATCCACGTCCCTCACTGTAACAGTGTCTGATATAGCTCACATCCCTCACTGTAACAGTGTCCGATACCCACGTCCCTCACTGTAACAGTGTCTGATATCCACGTCCCTCACTGTAACAGTGACTGATATCCACATCCCTCACTGTAACAGTGTCTGATATAGCTCACATCGCTCACTGTAACAGTGTCTGATACCCACGTCCCTCACTGTAACAGTGTCTGATATCCACATCCCTCAGTGTAATAGTGTCTGATATAGCTCACATCCCTCACTGTAACAGTGTCTGATATCCACATCCCTGACTGTAACAGTGTCTGATATAGCTCACATCCGTCACTGTAACAGTCTCTGATATCCACATCTCTCACTGTAACAGTGTCTGGTATAGCTCACATCCTTCACTGTAATAGTGTCTGATATCCACGTCCCTCACTGTAACAGTGTCTGATATCCACCTCCCTCACTGTAACAGGGTCTGATATCCACATCCCTCACTGTAACAGTCTGATATCCACGTCCCTCACTGTAACAGTCTGATATAGCTCACATCCCTCACTGTAACAGCGTCTGATACCCACGTTCCTCACTGTAACTGTGTCTGATACCCACCTCCTTCACTGTAACAGTGTCTGATATCCACGTCCCTCACTGTAACAGTGTCTGATATGGCTCACAGTCCTCACTGTAACAGTGTCTGATATCCACGTCCCTCACTGTAACAGTGTCTGATATAGATCACATCCCTCACTGTAACAGTGTCTGATATAGCTCACATCCTTCACCGTAACAGTGTCTGATATACACGTCCCTCACCGTAACAGTGTCTGATATCCACGTCCCTCACTGTAACAGTGTCTGATATCCACGTCCCTCACTGTAACAGTGTCTGATATAGCTCACATCCCTCACTTTAACAGTGTCCGATACCCACGTCCCTCACTGTAACAGTGTCTGATATCCACGTCCCTCACTGTAACAGTGTCTGATATCCACATCCCTCACTGTAACAGTGTCTGATATAGCTCACATCCCTCACTGTAACAGTGTCTGATACCCACGACCCTCACTGTAACAGTGTCCGATATCCACATCCCTGAGTGTAACAGTGTCTGATATAGCTCACATCCCTCACTGTAACACTGTCTGATATCCACATCCCTGACTATAACAGTGTCTGATATAGCTCACATCCCTCACTGTAACAGTGTCTGATACCCAAGTCCCTCACTGTAACAGTGTCTGATATCCACGTCCCTCACTGTAACAGTGTCTGATATCTACGTCCCTCACTGTAACAGTGTCTGATATCCACGTCCCTCAGTGTAATAATGTCTGATATCCACGTCCCTCACTGTAACAGTGTCTGATACCCACGTCCCTCACTGAAACAGTGTCTGATATCCACATCCCTCACTGTAACAGTGTCTGATATAGCTCACATCCCTCACTGTAACAGTGTCTGATATCCATGTCCCTCACTGTAACAGTGTCTGATATAGATCACATCCCTCACGGTAACAGTGTCTGATATAGCTCACATCTCTCACTGTAACAGTGTCTGATATCCACATCCCTCACTGTAACAGTGTCTGATATCCACATCCCTCACTGTAACAGTGTCTGATATAGCTGACATCCCTCAATGTAACAGTGTCTGATATCCACGTCGCTCACTGTAACAGTGTCTGATATCCACATCCCTCAGTGTAATAGTGTCTGATATAGCTCACATCCCTCACTGTAACAGTGTCTGATATCCACATCCCTGACTGTAACAGTGTCTGATATAGCTCACATCCGTCACTGTAACAGTGTCTGATATCCACATCTCTCACTGTAACAGTGTCTGGTATAGCTCACATCCTTCACTGTAATAGTGTCTGATATCCACGTCCCTCACTGTAACAGTGTCTGATATCCACCTCCCTCACTGTAACAGGGTCTGATATCCACATCCCTCACTGTAACAGTCTGATATCCACGTCCCTCACTGTAACAGCATCTGATATAGCTCACATCCCTCACTGTAACAGTGTCCGATACCCACGTCCCTCACTGTAACAGTGTCTGATACCCACGTCCCTCATTGTAACATTGTCTGATACCCACGTCCCTCACTGTAAAAGTGTCTGATATCCATATCCCTCACTGTAAGTGTCTGATATCCACGTCCCTCACTGTAACAGTGTCTGATATCCACATCCTTCACTATCACAGTGTCTGATATCCACATCCCTCACTGTAACAGTGTCTAATATAGCTCACAGTCCTCACTGTAACAGTGTCTGATATCCACGTCCCTCACTGTAACGGTGTCTGATATAGATCACATCCCTCACTGTAACAGTGTCTGATACCCACGTCCCTCACTGTAATAATGTCTGATATCCACGTCACGCACCGCAACAGTGTCTGATATCCACATCCCTCACTGTAAGTGTCTGATATCCACATCCCTCACTGTAACAGTGTCTGATATAGCTCACAGTCCTCACTGTAACAGTGTCTGATATCCACGTCCCTCACTGTAACAGTGTCTGATATAGCTCACATCCCTCACTGTAACAGTGTCTGATATCCACATCCCTCACTGTAACAGTGTCGGATATCCACGTCCCTCACTGTAACAGTGTCTGATATAGATCACATCCCTCACTATAACATTGTCTGATATAGCTCACATCCCTCACTGTATCAGTGTCTGATATCCACGTCCATCACTGTAACAGTGTCTGATACCCACGTCCCTCACTGTAACAGTGTCTGATATCCACATCCCTCACTGTAACAGTGTCTGATATCCACATCCCTCACTGTAACAGTGTCTGATATAGCTCACATCCCTCACTGTAACAGTGTCTGAGATCCACATCCCTCACTGTAACAGTGTCTGATATAGCTCACATCCCTCACTGTAACAGTGTCTGATATAGCTCAGATCCCTCACTGTAACAGTGTCTGATATCCACGTCCCTCACTGTAACAGTGTCTGATACCCACGTCCCTCACTGTAACAGTGTCTGATATCCACATCCCTCACTGTAACAGTGTCTGATATCCACCTCACTTACTGTAACAGTCTGATATCCACGTCCCTCACTGTAACAGCGTCTGATACCCACGTTCCTCACTGTAACTGTGTCTGATACCCACCTCCTTCACTGTAACAGTGTCTGATATCCACGTCCCTCACTGTAACAGTGTCTGATATGGCTCACAGTCCTCACTGTAACAGTGTCTGATATCCACGTCCCTCACTGTAACAGTGTCTGATATAGATCACATCCCTCACTGTAACAGTGTCTGATATAGCTCACATCCTTCACCATAACAGTGTCTGATATACACGTCCCTCACCGTAACAGTGTCTGATATCCACGTCCCTCACTGTAACAGTGTCTGATATCCACGTCCCTCACTGTAACAGTGTCTGATATAGCTCACATCCCTCACTTTAACAGTGTCCGATACCCACGTCCCTCACTGTAACAGTGTCTGATATCACGTCCCTCACTGTAACAGTGTCTGATATCCACATCCCTCACTGTAACAGTGTCTGATATAGCTCACATCCCTCACTGTAACAGTGTCTGATACCCACGACCCTCACTGTAACAGTGTCTGATATCCACATCCCTGAGTGTAATAGTGTCTGATATAGCTCACATCCCTCACTGTAACACTGTCTGATATCCACATCCCTGACTGTAACAGTGTCTGATATAGCTCACATCCCTCACTGTAACAGTGTCTGATACCCAAGTCCCTCACTGTAACAGTGTCTGATATCCACGTCCCTCACTGTAACAGTGTCTGATATCTACGTCCCTCACTGTAACAGTGTCTGATATCCACGTCCCTCACTGTAATAATGTCTGATATCCACGTCCCTCACTGTAACAGTGTCTGATACCCACGTCCCTCACTGTAACAGTGTCTGAGATCCACATCCCTCACTGTAACAGTGTCTGATATAGCTCACATCCCTCACTGTAACAGTGTCTGATATCCACGTCCCTCACTGTAACAGTGTCTGATATAGATCACATCTCTCACTGTAACAGTGTCTGATACCCACATCCCTCACTGTAACAGTGTCTGATACCCACCTCCCTCACTGTAACAGTGTCTGATATCCACCTCCCTCACTGTAACAATGTGTGATATCCACTTCCCTCACTGTAACAGTCTGATATCCAAGTCCCTCACTGTAACAGTGTCTGATACCCACGTTCCTCACTGTAACTGTGTCTGATACCCACGTCCTTCACTGTAACAGTGTCTGATATCTACGTCCCTCAGTGTAACAGTGTCTGATATCCACGTCCCTCACTGTAACAGTGTCTGATATAGCTCACAGTCCTCACTATAACAGTGTCTGATATCCACGTCCCTCACTGTAACATTGTCTGATATAGATCACATCCCTCACTGTAACAGTGTCTGATATAGCTCACATCCTTCACCATTACAGTGTCTGATATCCACGTCCCTCACCGCAACAGTGTCTGATACCCACGTCCCTCACTGTAACAGTGTCTGATATAACTCACGTCCCTCACCGTAACAGTGTCTGATATCCACGTCCCTCACTGTAACAGTGTTTGATATCCACGCCCCTCACTGTAACAGTGTCTGATATAGCTCACATCCCTCACTGTAACAGTGTCCGATACCCACGTCCCTCACTGTATCAGTGTCTGATATCCACGTCCCTCACTGTAACAGTTTCTGATATAGCTCACATCCCTGACTGTAACAGTGTCTGATATCCACATCTCTCACTGTAACAGTGTCTGGTATAGCTCACATCCCTCACTGTAACAGTGTCTGATATCCACGTCCCTCACTGTAACAGTGTCTGATATCCACATCCCTCACTGTAACAGTGTCTGATATCCACATCCCTCACTGTAACAGTGTCTGATATAGCTCACATCCCTCACTGTAACAGTGTCTGATATCCACGTTCCTCACTGTAACAGTGTCTGATATAGATCACATCCCTCACTGTAACAGTGTCTGATATCCACGTCCCTCACTGTAACAGTGTCTGATATCCACATCCCTCACTGTAACAGTGTCTGATATCCACATCCCTCACTGTAACAGTGTCTGATATAGCTCACATCCCTCACTGTAACAGTGTCTGAGATCCACATCCCTCACTGTAACAGTGTCTGATATCCACATCCCTCACTGTAACAGTGTCTGATATCCACGTCCCTCACTGTAAGTGTCTGATACCCACGTCCCTCACTGTAACAGTGTCTGATATAGATCACATCCCTCACTGTAACAGTGTCTGATACCCACATCCCACACTGTAACAGTGTCTGATACCCACCTCCCTCACTGTAACAGTGTCTGATATAGCTCACATCCTTCACCGTAACAGTGACTGATATCCACGTCCCTCACTGTAACAGTGTCTGCTATCCACGTCCCTCACTGTAACAGTGTCTGATATAGCTCACATCCCTCACTGTAACAGTGTCCGATACCCACGTCCCTCACTGTAACAGTGTCTGATATCCACATCCCTCAGTGTAATAGTGTCTGATATAGCTCACATCCCTCACTGTAACAGTGTCTGATATCCACATCCCTGACTGTAACAGTGTCTGATATAGCTCACATCCGTCACTGTAACAGTGTCTAATATCCACATCTCTCACTGTAACAGTGTCTGCTATAGCTCACATCCTTCACTGTAATAGTGTCTGATATCCACGTCCCTCACTGTAACAGTGTCTGATATCCACCTCCCTCACTGTAACAGGGTCTGATATCCACATCCCTCACTGTAACAGTCTGATATCCACGTCCCTCACTGTAACAGCGTCTGATACCCACGTCCCTCACTGTAACAGTGTCTGATATCGACATCCCTCAGTGTAATAGTGTCTGATATAGCTCACATCCCTCACTGTAACAGTGTCTGATATCCACATCCCTGACTGTAACAGTGTCTGATATAGCTCACATCCCTCACTGTAACAGTGTCTGATATCCACATCTCTCACTATAACAGTGTCTGGTATAGCTCACATCCTTCACTGTAACAGTGTCTGATATCCACGTCCCTCACTGCAACAGTGTCTGATATCCACCTCCCTCACTGTAACAGGGTCTGATATCCACATCCCTCACTGTAACAGTCTGATATCCACGTCCCTCACTGTAACAGTATCTGATATAGCTCACATCCCTCACTGTAACAGTGTCCGATACGCATGTCCCTCACTGTAACAGTGTCTGATACCCACGTCCCTCACTGTAACATTGTCTGATACCCACGTCCCTCACTGTAACAGTGTCTGATATCCATATCCCTCACTGTAAGTGTCTGATATCCACGTCCCTCACTGTAACAGTGTCTGATATCCACATCCTTCACTATCACAGTGTCTGATATCCACATCCCTCACTGTAACAGTGTCTAATATAGCTCACAGTCCTCACTGTAACAGTGTCTGATATCCACGTCCCTCACTGTAACGGTGTCTGATATAGCTCACATCCCTCACTGTAACAGTGTCTGATACCCACGTCCCTCACTGTAATAATGTCTGATATCCACGTCACGCACCGCAACACTGTCTGATATCCACATCCCTCACTGTAAGTGTCTGATATCCACATCCCTCACTGTAACAGTGTCTGATATAGCTCACATCCCTCACTGTAACACTGTCTGATATCCACATCCCTGACTGTAACAGTGTCTGATATAGCTCACATCCCTCACTGTAACAGTGTCTGATACCCAAGTCCCTCACTGTAACAGTGTCTGATATCCACGTCCCTCACTGTAACAGTGTCTGATATCTACGTCCCTCACTGTAACAGTGTCTGATATCCACGTCCCTCACTGTAATAATGTCTGATATCCACGTCCCTCACTGTAACAGTGTCTGATACCCACGTCCCTCACTGTAACAGTGTCTGATATCCACATCCCTCACTGTAACAGTGTCTGATATAGCTCACATCCCTCACTGTAACAGTGTCTGATATCCATGTCCCTCACTGTAACAGTGTCTGATATAGATCACATCCCTCACGGTAACAGTGTCTGATATAGCTCACATCTCTCACTGTAACAGTGTCTGATATCCACATCCCTCACTGTAACAGTGTCTGATATCCACATCCCTCACTGTAACAGTGTCTGATACCCACGTCCCTCACTGTAACAGTGTCTGATATCCACATCCCTCACTGTAAGTGTCCGATATCCACGTCCCTCACTGTAACAGTGTCTGATATCCACATCCCTCACTTAACAATGTCTGATATCCACATCCCTCACTGTAACAGTGTCTGATATCCACGTCCCTCACTGTAACAGTGTCTGATATCCACGTCCCTCACTGTAACAGTGTCTGATATCCACGTCCCTCACTGTAACAGTGTCTGATATAGCTCACAGTCCTCAATGTAACAGTGTCTGATATCCACGTCCCGCACCGTAACAGTGTCTGATATTCACGTCCCTCACTGTAACAGTGTCTGATATAGATCACATCCCTCACTGTAACAGTGTCTGATATAGCTCACATCCCACACCGTAAGTGTCTGATATCCACATCCCTCACTGTAACAGTGTCTGATACCCACGTCCCTCACTGTAACAGTGTCTGATACCCACATCCCTCACTGTAAGTGTCTGATATCCACGTCCCTCACTGTAACAGTGTCTGATATCCACATCCCTCACTTAACAATGTCTGATATCCACATTCCTCACTGTAACAGTGTCTGATATCCACGTCCCTCACTGTAACAGTGTCTGATATCCACGTCCCTCACTGTAACAGTGTCTGATATCCACATCCCTCACTGTAACAGTGTCTGATATAGCTCACAGTCCTCACTGTAACAGTGTCTGATATCCACGTCCCGCACCATAACAGTGTCTGATATTCACGTCCCTCACTGTAACAGTGTCTGATATAGATCACATCCCTCACTGTAACAGTGTCTGATACCCACATCCCTCACTGTAACAGTGTCTGATACCCACCTCCCTCACTGTAACAGTGTCTGATATCCACCTCCCTCACTGTAACAATGTGTGATATCCACTTCCCTCACTGTAACAGTCTGATATCCAAGTCCCTCACTGTAACAGTGTCTGATACCCACGTTCCTCACTGTAACTGTGTCTGATACCCACGTCCTTCACTGTAACAGTGTCTGATATCTACGTCCCTCAGTGTAACAGTGTCTGATATCCACGTCCCTCACTGTAACAGTGTCTGATATAGCTCACAGTCCTCACTATAACAGTGTCTGATATCCACGTCCCTCACTGTAACATTGTCTGATATAGATCACATCCCTCACTGTAACAGTGTCTGATATAGCTCACATCCTTCACCATTACAGTGTCTGATATCCACGTCCCTCACCGCAACAGTGTCTGATACCCACGTCCCTCACTGTAACAGTGTCTGATATAACTCACGTCCCTCACCGTAACAGTGTCTGATATCCACGTCCCTCACTGTAACAGTGTTTGATATCCACGCCCCTCACTGTAACAGTGTCTGATATAGCTCACATCCCTCACTGTAACAGTGTCCGATACCCACGTCCCTCACTGTATCAGTGTCTGATATCCACGTCCCTCACTGTAACAGTTTCTGATATAGCTCACATCCCTGACTGTAACAGTGTCTGATATCCACATCTCTCACTGTAACAGTGTCTGGTATAGCTCACATCCCTCACTGTAACAGTGTCTGATATCCACGTCCCTCACTGTAACAGTGTCTGATATCCACATCCCTCACTGTAACAGTGTCTGATATCCAGATCCCTCACTGTAACAGTGTCTGATATAGCTCACATCCCTCACTGTAACAGTGTCTGATATCCACGTTCCTCACTGTAACAGTGTCTGATATAGATCACATCCTTCACTGTAACAGTGTCTGATATCCACGTCCCTCACTGTAACAGTGTCTGATATCCACATCCCTCACTGTAACAGTGTCTGATATCCACATCCCTCACTGTAACAGTGTCTGATATAGCTCACATCCCTCACTGTAACAGTGTCTGAGATCCACATCCCTCACTGTAACAGTGTCTGATATCCACATCCCTCACTGTAACAGTGTCTGATATCCACGTCCCTCACTGTAAGTGCCTGATACCCACGTCCCTCACTGTAACAGTGTCTGATATAGATCACATCCCTCACTGTAACAGTGTCTGATACCCACATCCCACACTGTAACAGTGTCTGATACCCACCTCCCTCACTGTAACAGTGTCTGATATAGCTCACATCCTTCACCGTAACAGTGACTGATATCCACGTCCCTCACTGTAACAGTGTCTGCTATCCACGTCCCTCACTGTAACAGTGTCTGATATAGCTCACATCCCTCACTGTAACAGTGTCCGATACCCACGTCCCTCACTGTAACAGTGTCTGATATCCACGTCCCTCACTGTAACAGTGTCTGATATCCACATCCCTCACTGTAACAGTGTCTGATATAGCTCACATCCCTCACTGTAACAGTGTCTGATACCCACGTCCCTCACTGTAACAGTGTCTGATATCCACATCCCTCAGTGTAATAGTGTCTGATATAGCTCACATCCCTCACTGTAACAGTGTCTGATATCCACATCCCTGACTGTAACAGTGTCTGATATAGCTCACATCCGTCACTGTAACAGTGTCTAATATCCACATCTCTCACTGTAACAGTGTCTGCTATAGCTCACATCCTTCACTGTAATAGTGTCTGATATCCACGTCCCTCACTGTAACAGTGTCTGATATCCACCTCCCTCACTGTAACAGGGTCTGATATCCACATCCCTCACTGTAACAGTCTGATATCCACGTCCCTCACTGTAACAGCGTCTGATACCCACGTCCCTCACTGTAACAGTGTCTGATATCGACATCCCTCAGTGTAATAGTGTCTGATATAGCTCACATCCCTCACTGTAACAGTGTCTGATATCCACATCCCTGACTGTAACAGTGTCTGATATAGCTCACATCCCTCACTGTAACAGTGTCTGATATCCACATCTCTCACTATAACAGTGTCTGGTATAGCTCACATCCTTCACTGTAACAGTGTCTGATATCCACGTCCCTCACTGCAACAGAGTCTGATATCCACCTCCCTCACTGTAACAGGGTCTGATATCCACATCCCTCACTGTAACAGTCTGATATCCACGTCCCTCACTGTAACAGTATCTGATATAGCTCACATCCCTCACTGTAACAGTGTCCGATACGCATGTCCCTCACTGTAACAGTGTCTGATACCCACGTCCCTCACTGTAACATTGTCTGATACCCACGTCCCTCACTGTAACAGTGTCTGATATCCATATCCCTCACTGTAAGTGTCTGATATCCACGTCCCTCACTGTAACAGTGTCTGATATCCACATCCTTCACTATCACAGTGTCTGATATCCACATCCCTCACTGTAACAGTGTCTAATATAGCTCACAGTCCTCACTGTAACAGTGTCTGATATCCACGTCCCTCACTGTAACGGTGTCTGATATAGCTCACATCCCTCACTGTAACAGTGTCTGATACCCACGTCCCTCACTGTAATAATGTCTGATATCCACGTCACGCACCGCAACACTGTCTGATATCCACATCCCTCACTGTAAGTGTCTGATATCCACATCCCTCACTGTAACAGTGTCTGATATAGCTCACATCCCTCACTGTAACACTGTCTGATATCCACATCCCTGACTGTAACAGTGTCTGATATAGCTCACATCCCTCACTGTAACAGTGTCTGATACCCAAGTCCCTCACTGTAACAGTGTCTGATATCCACGTCCCTCACTGTAACAGTGTCTGATATCTACGTCCCTCACTGTAACAGTGTCTGATATCCACGTCCCTCACTGTAATAATGTCTGATATCCACGTCCCTCACTGTAACAGTGTCTGATACCCACGTCCCTCACTGTAACAGTGTCTGATATCCACATCCCTCACTGTAACAGTGTCTGATATAGCTCACATCCCTCACTGTAACAGTGTCTGATATCCATGTCCCTCACTGTAACAGTGTCTGATATAGATCACATCCCTCACGGTAACAGTGTCTGATATAGCTCACATCTCTCACTGTAACAGTGTCTGATATCCACATCCCTCACTGTAACAGTGTCTGATATCCACATCCCTCACTGTAACAGTGTCTGATACCCACGTCCCTCACTGTAACAGTGTCTGATATCCACATCCCTCACTGTAAGTGTCTGATATCCACGTCCCTCACTGTAACAGTGTCTGATATCCACATCCCTCACTTAACAATGTCTGATATCCACATCCCTCACTGTAACAGTGTCTGATATCCACGTCCCTCACTGTAACAGTGTCTGATATCCACGTCCCTCACTGTAACAGTGTCTGATATCCACGTCCCTCACTGTAACAGTGTCTGATATAGCTCACAGTCCTCAATGTAACAGTGTCTGATATCCACGTCCCGCACCGTAACAGTGTCTGATATTCACGTCCCTCACTGTAACAGTGTCTGATATAGATCACATCCCTCACTGTAACAGTGTCTGATATAGCTCACATCCCACACCGTAAGTGTCTGATATCCACATCCCTCACTGTAACAGTGTCTGATACCCACGTCCCTCACTGTAACAGTGTCTGATACCCACATCCCTCACTGTAAGTGTCTGATATCCACGTCCCTCACTGTAACAGTGTCTGATATCCACATCCCTCACTTAACAATGTCTGATATCCACATCCCTCACTGTAACAGTGTCTGATATCCACGTCCCTCACTGTAACAGTGTCTGATATCCACGTCCCTCACTGTAACAGTGTCTGATATCCACATCCCTCACTGTAACAGTGTCTGATATAGCTCACAGTCCTCACTGTAACAGTGTCTGATATCCACGTCCCGCACCATAACAGTGTCTGATATTCACGTCCCTCACTGTAACAGTGTCTGATATAGATCACATCCCTCACTGTAACAGTGTCTGATATAGCTTACATCCCTCACTGTAACAGTGTCTGATACCCAAATCCCTCACTGTAACAGTGTCTGATATCCACATCCCTCACTGTAATAATGTCTGATATCCACGTCCCTCACTGTAACAGTGTCTGATATCCACGTCCCCCACAGTAACAGTGTCTGATATAGCTCACATCCCTCACAGTAACAGTGTCTGATATCCACATCCCTCACTGTAACAGTGTCTGATATCCACATCCCTCACTGTAACAGTGTCTGATATCCACATCCCTCACTGTAACAGTGTCTGATATAGCTCACATCCCTCACTGTAACAGTGTCTGATATCCACATCCCTCACTGTAATAATGTCTGATATCCACGTCCCTCACTGTAACAGTGTCTGATATCCACGTCCCCCACTGTAACAGTGTCTGATATAGCTCACATCCCTCACAGTAACAGTGTCTGATATCCACATCCCTCACTGTAACAGTGCCTGATATACACATCCCTCACTGTAACAGTGTCTGATATCCACATCCCTCACTGTAACAGTGTCTGATATAGCTCACATCCCTCACTGTAACAGTGTCTGAGATCCACATCCCTCACTGTAACAGTGTCTGATATAGCTCACATACCTCACTGTAACAGTGTCTGATATACACGCTCCTCACTGTAACAGTGTCTGATACCCATGTCCCTCACTGTAACAGTGTCTGACATCCACATCCCTCACTGTAACAGTGTCTGATATAGCTCACATTCCTCACTGTAACAGTGTCTGATATCCACGTCCCTCACTGTAACAGTGTCTGATATAGATCACATCCCTCACTGTAACAGTGTCTGATATAACTCACATCCCTCACTGTAACAGTGTCTGATATCCACATCCCTCACTGTAACAGTGTCTGATATCCACATCCCTCACTGTAACAGTGTCTGATATAGCTCACATCCCTCACTGTAACAGTGTCTGAGATCCACATCCCTCACTGTAACAGTGTCTGATATAGCTCACATCCCTCACTGTAACAGTGTCTGATATAGCTCACAGTCCTCACTGTAACAGTGTCTGATATCCACGTCCCGCACCATAACAGTGTCTGATATTCACGTCCCTCACTGTAACAGTGTCTGATATAGATCACATCCCTCACTGTAACAGTGTCTGATATAGCTTACATCCCTCACTGTAACAGTGTCTGATACCCAAATCCCTCACTGTAACAGTGTCTGATATCCACATCCCTCACTGTAATAATGTCTGATATCCACGTCCCTCACTGTAACAGTGTCTGATATCCACGTCCCCCACTGTAACAGTGTCTGATATAGCTCACATCCCTCACAGTAACAGTGTCTGATATCCACATCCCTCACTGTAACAGTGTCTGATATCCACATCCCTCACTGTAACAGTGTCTGATATCCACATCCCTCACTGTAACAGTGTCTGATATAGCTCACATCCCTCACTGTAACAGTGTCTGATATCCACATCCCTCACTGTAATAATGTCTGATATCCACGTCCCTCACTGTAACAGTGTCTGATATCCACGTCCCCCACTGTAACAGTGTCTGATATAGCTCACATCCCTCACAGTAACAGTGTCTGATATCCACATCCCTCACTGTAACAGTGCCTGATATACACATCCCTCACTGTAACAGTGTCTGATATCCACATCCCTCACTGTAACAGTGTCTGATATAGCTCACATCGCTCACTGTAACAGTGTCTGAGATCCACATCCCTCACTGTAACAGTGTCTGATATAGCTCACATACCTCACTGTAACAGTGTCTGATATACACGCCCCTCACTGTAACAGTGTCTGATACCCATGTCCCTCACTGTAACAGTGTCTGACATCCACATCCCTCACTGTAACAGTGTCTGATATAGCTCACATTCCTCACTGTAACAGTGTCTGATATCCACGTCCCTCACTGTAACAGTGTCTGATATAGATCACATCCCTCACTGTAACAGTGTCTGATATAACTCACATCCCTCACTGTAACAGTGTCTGATATCCACATCCCTCACTGTAACAGTGTCTGATATCCACATCCCTCACTGTAACAGTGTCTGATATAGCTCACATCCCTCACTGTAACAGTGTCTGAGATCCACATCCCTCACTGTAACAGTGTCTGATATAGCTCACATCCCTCACTGTAACAGTGTCTGATATAGCTCACATCCCTCACTATAACAGTGTCTGATATCCACATCCCTCACAGTAACAGTGTCTGATTTAGCTCACATCCCTCACTGTAACAGTGTCTGATACCCACGTCCCTCACTGTAACAGTGTCTGATATCCACATCCCCGAGTGTAATAGTGTCCGATATAGCTCACATCCCTCACTGTAACAGTGTCTGGTATCCACATCCCTGACTGTAACAGTGTCTGATATAGCTCACATCCCTGACTGTAACAGTGTCTGATATCCACATCTCTCACTGTAACAGTGTCTGGTATAGCTCACATCCTTCACTGTAACAGGGTCTGATATCCACATCCCTCACTGTAACAGTCTGATATCCACATCCCTCACTGTAACAGTGTCTGATACCCACGTCCCTCACTGTAACAGTGTCTGATATCCACATCCCTCAGTGTAATAGTGTCTGATATAGCTCACATCCCTCACTGTAACAGTGTCTGATATCCACATCCCTGTCTGTAACAGTGTCTGATATAGCTCACATCCCTCACTGTAACAGTATCTGATATCCACATCTCTCACTGTAACAGTGTCTGGTATAGCTCACATCCTTCACTGTAACAGTGTCTGATATCCACGTCCCTCACTGCAACAGTGTCTGATATCCACCTCCCTCACTGTAACAGGGTCTGATATCCACATCCCTCACTGTAGCAGTCTGATATCCACGTCCCTCACTGTAACAGTGTCTGATATAGCTCACATCCCTCACTGTAACAGTGTCCGATACCCATGTCCCTCACTGTAACAGTGTCTGATACCCACGTCCCTCACTATAAGTGTCTGATACCCATGTCCCTCACTGTAACAGTGTCTGATATCCACATCCCTCACTGTAAGTGTCTGATATCCACGTCCCTCACTGTAATAGTGTCTGATATCCACATCCCTCACTGTAACAGTGTCTGATATAGCTCACAGTCCTCACTGTAACAGTGTCTCATATCCACGTCCCGCACCGTAACAGTGTTTGATATTCACGTCCCTCACTGTAACAGTGTCTGATATAGATCACATCCCTCACTGTAACAGTGTCTGATATAGCTCACATCCCTCACCGTAACAGTGTCTGATATCCACATCCCGCACCGTAAAAGTGTCTGATATTGACGTCCCTCACTGTAACAATGTCTGATATAGCTCACATCCCTCACTGTAACAGTGTCTGATACCCAAGTCCCTCACTGTAACAGTGTCTGATATCCACGTCCCTCACTGTAACAGTGTCTGATATCTACGTCCCTCACTGTAACAGTGTCTGATATCCACGTCCCTGACTGTAATAATGTCTGATATCCACGTCCCTCACTGTAAGTGTCTGATATCCACGTCCCCCACTGTAACAGTGTCTGATATAGCTCACATCCCTCACTGTAACAGTGTCTGATATCCACATCCCTCACTGCAACAGTGTCTGATTTTGCTCACATCCCTCAGTGTAACAGTGTCTGAGATCCACATCCCTCACTGTAACAGTGTCTGATATAGCTAACATCCCTCACTGTAACAGTGTCTGATATAGCTCACATCCCTCACTGTAAGTGTCTGATATCCACGTCCCTCACTGTAACAGTGTCTGATACCCACGTCCCTCACTGTAACAGTGTCTGACATCCACATCCCTTACTGTAACAGTGTCTGATATAGCTCACATCTCTCACTGTAACAGTGTCTGATATCCACGTCCCTCACTGTAACAATGTCTGATATAGCTCACACCCCTCACTGTAACAGTGTCTGATATCCACGTCCCTCACTGTAACAGTGTCTGATATAGCTCACATCCCTCACTGTAACAGTACCTGATATAGCTCACATCCCTCACTGTAACAGTGTCTGATATCCACGTCCCTCACTGTAACAGTGTCTGATACCCACGTCCCTCACTGTAACAGTGTCTGACATCCACATCCCTCACTGTAACAGTGTCTAATATAGCTCACAGTCCTCACTGTAACAGTGTCTGATATCCACATCCCTTACTGTAACAGTGTCTGATATACATCACATCCCTCACTGTAACAGTGTCTGATATAGATCACATCCCTCACCGTAACAGTGTCTGATATCCACGTCCCGCACCGTAACAGTGTCTGATATCCACGTCCCTCACTGTAACAGTGTCTGATATAGCTCACATCCCTCACTGTAACTGTGTCTGATACCCACGTCCCTCACTGTAACAGTGTCTGATATCCACGTCCCTCACTGTAACAGTGTCTGATATCCACGTCCCCTCACTGTAACAGTGTCTGATATCCACGTCCCTCACTGTAACAGTGTCTGATATAGCTCACATCCCCTCACTGTAACAGTGTCTAATATCCACATCCCTCACTGTAACAGTGTCTGATATCCACATCCCTCACTGTAACAGTGTCTGATATAGCTCACATCCCTCACTGTAACAGTGTCTGAGATCCACATCCCTCACTGTAACAGTGTCTGATATAGCTCATATCCCTCACTGTAACAGTGTCTGATATAGCTCACATCCCTCACTGTAACAGTGTCTGATACCCACGTCCCTCACTGTAACAGTGTCTGATACAGATCACATCCCTCACTGTAACAGTGTCTGATATAGCTCACATCCTTCACCATAACAGTGTCTGATATCCACGTCCCTCACCGTAACAGTGTCTGATATCCACGTCCCTCACTGTAACAGTATCTGATATCCACGCCCCTCACTGTAACAGTGTCTGATATAGCTCACCTCCCCTCACTGTAACAGTGTCCGATACCCACGTCCCTCACTGTAACAGTGTCTGATATCCACGTCCCTCACTGTAACAGTGTCTGATATCCACATCCCTCACTGTAACAGTGTCCTGATATAGCTCACATTCCCTCACTGTAACAGTATCTGATATCCACATCTCTCACTGTAACAGTGTCTGGTATAGCTCACATCCTTCACTGTAACAGTGTCTGATATCCACGTCCCTCACTGCAACAGTGTCTGATATCCACCTCCCTCACTGTAACAGGGTCTGATATCCACATCCCTCACTGTAGCAGTCTGATATCCACGTCCCTCACTGTAACAGTGTCTGATATAGCTCACATCCCTCACTGTAACAGTGTCCGATACCCATGTCCCTCACTGTAACAGTGTCTGATACCCACGTCCCTCACTATAAGTGTCTGATACCCATGTCCCTCACTGTAACAGTGTCTGATATCCACATCCCTCACTGTAAGTGTCTGATATCCCACGTCCCTCACTGTAATAGTGTCTGATATCCACATCCCTCACTGTAACAGTGTCTGATATAGCTCACAGTCCTCACTGTAACAGTGTCTCATATCCACGTCCCGCACCGTAACAGTGTTGTCTCATATCCACGTCCCGCACCGTAACAGTGTTTGATATTCACGTCCCTCACTGTAACAGTGTCTGATATAGATCACATCCCTCACTGTAACAGTGTCTGATATAGCTCACATCCCTCACCGTAACAGTGTCTGATATCCACATCCCGCACCGTAACAGTGTCTGATATTGACGTCCCTCACTGTAACAATGTCTGATATAGCTCACATCCCTCACTGTAACAGTGTCTGATACCCAAGTCCCTCACTGTAACAGTGTCTGATATCCACGTCCCTCACTGTAACAGTGTCTGATATCTACGTCCCTGACTGTAACAGTGTCTGATATCCACGTCCCTGACTGTAATAATGTCTGATATCCACGTCCCTCACTGTAAGTGTCTGATATCCACGTCCCCCACTGTAACAGTGTCTGATATAGCTCACATCCCTCACTGTAACAGTGTCTGATATCCACATCCCTCACTGCAACAGTGTCTGATTTTGCTCACATCCCTCAGTGTAACAGTGTCTGAGATCCACATCCCTCACTGTAACAGTGTCTGATATAGCTAACATCCCTCACTGTAACAGTGTCTGATATAGCTCACATCCCTCACTGTAACAGTGTCTGATATCCACGTCCCTCACTGTAACAGTGTCTGATACCCACGTCCCTCACTGTAACAGTGTCTGACATCCACATCCCTTACTGTAACAGTGTCTGATATAGCTCACATCTCTCACTGTAACAGTGTCTGATATCCACGTCCCTCACTGTAACAATGTCTGATATAGCTCACACCCCTCACTGTAACAGTGTCTGATATCCACGTCCCTCACTGTAACAGTGTCTGATATAGCTCACATCCCTCACTGTAACAGTACCTGATATAGCTCACATCCCTCACTGTAACAGTGTCTGATATCCACGTCCCTCACTGTAACAGTGTCTGATACCCACGTCCCTCACTGTAACAGTGTCTGACATCCACATCCCTCACCGTAACAGTGTCTAATATAGCTCACAGTCCTCACTGTAACAGTGTCTGATATCCACATCCCTTACTGTAACAGTGTCTGATATACATCACATCCCTCACTGTAACTGTGTCTGATACCCACGTCCCTCACTGTAACAGTGTCTGATATCCACGTCCCTCACTGTAACAGTGTCTGATATCCACGTCCCTCACTGTAACAGTGTCTGATATCCACGTCCCTCACTGTAACAGTGTCTGATATAGCTCACATCCCTCACTGTAACAGTGTCTAATATCCACATCCCTCACTGTAACAGTGTCTGATATCCACATCCCTCACTGTAACAGTGTCTGATATAGCTCACATCCCTCACTGTAACAGTGTCTGAGATCCACATCCCTCACTGTAACAGTGTCTGATATAGCTCATATCCCTCACTGTAACAGTGTCTGATATAGCTCACATCCCTCACTGTAACAGTGTCTGATACCCACGTCCCTCACTGTAACAGTGTCTGATACAGATCACATCCCTCACTGTAACAGTGTCTGATATAGCTCACATCCTTCACCATAACAGTGTCTGATATCCACGTCCCTCACCGTAACAGTGTCTGATATCCACGTCCCTCACTGTAACAGTATCTGATATCCACGCCCCTCACTGTAACAGTGTCTGATATAGCTCACCTCCCTCACTGTAACAGTGTCCGATACCCACGTCCCTCACTGTAACAGTGTCTGATATCCACGTCCCTCACTGTAACAGTGTCTGATATCCACATCCCTCACTGTAACAGTGTCTGATATAGCTCACATCCCTCACTGTAACAGTCTGATATCCACGTCCCTCACTGTAACAGCGTCTGATACCCACGTCCCTCACTGTAACAGTGTCTGATATCGACATCCCTCAGTGTAATAGTGTCTGATATAGCTCACATCCCTCACTGTAACAGTGTCTGATATCCACATCCCCGACTGTAACAGTGTCTGATATAGCTCACATCCCTCACTGTAACAGTGTCTGATATCCACATCTCTCACTATAACAGTGTCTGGTATAGCTCACATCCTTCACTGTAACAGTGTCTGATATCCACGTCCCTCACTGCAACAGTGTCTGATATCCACCTCCCTCACTGTAACAGGGTCTGATATCCACATCCCTCACTGTAACAGTCTGATATCCACGTCCCTCACTGTAACAGTATCTGATATAGCTCACATGCCTCACTGTAACAGTGTCCGATACGCATGTCCCTCACTGTAACAGTGTCTGATACCCACGTCCCTCACTGTAACATTGTCTGATACCCACGTCCCTCACTGTAACAGTGTCTGATATCCATATCCCTCACTGTAAGTGTCTGATATCCACGTCCCTCACTGTAACAGTGTCTGATATCCACATCCTTCACTATCACAGTGTCTGATATCCACATCCCTCACTGTAACAATGTCTAATATAGCTCACAGTCCTCACTGTAACAGTGTCTGATATCCACGTCCCTCACTGTAACGGTGTCTGATATAGCTCACATCCCTCACTGTAACAGTGTCTGATACCCACGTCCCTCACTGTAATAATGTCTGATATCCACGTCACGCACCGCAACAGTGTCTGATATCCACATCCCTCACTGTAAGTGTCTGATATCCACATCCCTCACTGTAACAGTGTCTGATATAGCTCACATCCCTCACTGAAACACTGTCTGATATCCACATCCCTGACTGTAACAGTGTCTGATATAGCTCACATCCCTCACTGTAACAGTGTCTGATACCCAAGTCCCTCACTGTAACAGTGTCTGATATCCACGTCCCTCACTGTAACAGTGTCTGATATCTACGTCCCTCACTGTAACAGTGTCTGATATCCACGTCCCTCACTGTAATAATGTCTGATATCTACGTCCCTCACTGTAACAGTGTCTGATACCCACGTCCCTCACTGTAACAGTGTCTGATATCCACATCCCTCACTGTAACAGTGTCTGATATAGCTCACATCCCTCACTGTAACAGTGTCTGATATCCATGTCCCTCACTGTAACAGTGTCTGATATAGATCACATCCCTCACGGTAACAGTGTCTGATATAGCTCACATCTCTCACTGTAACAATGTCTGATATCCACATCCCTCACTGTAACAGTGTCTGATATCCACATCCCTCACTGTAACAGTGTCTGATACCCACGTCCCTCACTGTAACAGTGTCTGATATCCACATCCCTCACTGTAAGTGTCTGATATCCACGTCCCTCACTGTAACAGTGTCTGATATCCACATTCCTCACTTAACAATGTCTGATATCCACATCCCTCACTGTAACAGTGTCTGATATCCACGTCCCTCACTGTAACACTGTCTGATATCCACGTCCCTCACTGTAACAGTGTCTGATATCCACGTCCCTCACTGTAACAGTGTCTGATATAGCTCACAGTCCTCACTGTAACAGTGTCTGATATCCACGTCCCGCACCATAACAGTGTCTGATATTCACGTCCCTCACTGTAACAGTGTCTGATATAGATCACATCCCTCACTGTAACAGTGTCTGATATAGCTCACATCCCACACCGTAAGTGTCTGATATCCACATCCCTCACTGTAACAGTGTCTGATACCCACGTCCCTCACTGTAACAGTGTCTGATATCCACATCCCTCACTGTAAGTGTCTGATATCCACGTCCCTCACTGTAACAGTGTCTGATATCCACATCCCTCACTTAACAATGTCTGATATCCACATCCCTCACTGTAACAGTGTCTGATATCCACGTCCCTCACTGTAACAGTGACTGATATCCACGTCCCTCACTGTAACAGTGTCTGATATCCACGTCCCTCACTGTAACAGTGTCTGATATAGCTCACAGTCCTCACTGTAACAGTGTCTGATATCCACGTCCCGCACCGTAACAGTGTCTGATATTCACGTCCCTCACTGTAACAGTGTCTGATATAGATCACATCCCTCACTGTAACAGTGTCTGATATAGCTTACATCCCTCACTGTAACAGTGTCTGATACCCAAGTCCCTCACTGTAACAGTGTCTGATATCCACATCCCTCACTGTAATAATGTCTGATATCCACGTCCCTCACTGTAACAGTGTCTGATATCCACGTCCCCCACTGTAACAGTGTCTGATATAGCTCACATCCCTCACAGTAACAGTGTCTGATATCCACATCCCTCACTGTAACAGTGTCTGATATCCACATCCCTCACTGTAACAGTGTCTGATATCCACATCCCTCACTGTAACAGTGTCTGATATAGCTCACATCCCTCACTGTAACAGTGTCTGATATCCACATCCCTCACTGTAATAATGTCTGATATCCACGTCCCTCACTGTAACAGTGTCTGATATCCACGTCCCCCACTGTAACAGTGTCTGATATAGCTCACATCCCTCACAGTAACAGTGTCTGATATCCACATCCCTCACTGTAACAGTGTCTGATATCCACATCCCTCACTGTAACAGTGTCTGATATCCACATCCCTCACTGTAACAGTGTCTGATATAGCTCACATCCCTCACTGTAACAGTGTCTGAGATCCACATCCCTCACTGTAACAGTGTCTGATATAGCTCACATACCTCACTGTAACAGTGTCTGATATACACGTCCCTCACTGTAACAGTGTCTGATACCCATGTCCCTCAATGTAACAGTGTCTGACATCCACATCCCTCACTGTAACAGTGTCTGATATAGCTCACATTCCTCACTGTAACAGTGTCTGATATCCACGTCCCTCACTGTAACAGTGTCTGATATAGATCACATCCCTCACTGTAACAGTGTCTGATATAACTCACATCCCTCACTGTAACAGTGTCTGATATCCACATCCCTCACTGTAACAGTGTCTGATATCCACATCCCTCACTGTAACAGTGTCTGATATAGCTCACATCCCTCACTGTAACAGTGTCTGAGATCCACATCCCTCACTGTAACAGTGTCTGATATAGCTCACATCCCTCACTGTAACAGTGTCTGATATAGCTCACATCCCTCACTATAACAGTGTCTGATATCCACATCCCTCACAGTAACAGTGTCTGATTTAGCTCACATCCCTCACTGTAACAGTGTCTGATACCCACGTCCCTCACTGTAACAGTGTCTGATATCCACATCCCTGAGTGTAATAGTGTCCGATATAGCTCACATCCCTCACTGTAACAGTGTCTGGTATCCACATCCCTGACTGTAACAGTGTCTGATATAGCTCACATCCCTGACTGTAACAGTGTCTGATATCCACATCTCTCACTGTAACAGTGTCTGGTATAGCTCACATCCTTCACTGTAACAGGGTCTGATATCCACATCCCTCACTGTAACAGTCTGATATCCACGTCCCTCACTGTAACAGTGTCTGATACCCACGTCCCTCACAGTAACAGTGTCTGATATCCACATCCCTCAGTGTAATAGTGTCTGATATAGCTCACATCCCTCACTGTAACAGTGTCTGATATCCACATCCCTGTCTGTAACAGTGTCTGATATAGCTCACATCCCTCACTGTAACAGTATCTGATATCCACATCTCTCACTGTAACAGTGTCTGGTAGAGCTCACATCCTTCACTGTAACAGTGTCTGATATCCACGTCCCTCACTGCAACAGTGTCTGATATCCACCTCCCTCACTGTAACAGGGTCTGATATCCACATCCCTCACTGTAGCAGTCTGATATCCACGTCCCTCACTGTAACAGTGTCTGATATAGCTCACATCCCTCACTGTAACAGTGTCCGATACCCATGTCCCTCACTGTAACAGTGTCTGATACCCCTGTCCCTCACTGTAACAGTGTCTGATATCCACATCCCTCACTGTAAGTGTCTGATATCCACGTCCCTCACTGTAATAGTGTCTGATATCCACATCCCTCACTGTAACAGTGTCTGATATCCACATCCCTCACTGTAACAGTGTCTGATATAGCTCACAGTCCTCACTGTAACAGTGTCTCATATCCACGTCCCGCACCGTAACAGTGTTTGATATTCACGTCCCTCACTGTAACAGTGTCTGATATAGATCACATCCCTCACTGTAACAGTGTCTGATATAGCTCACATCCCTCACCGTAACAGTGTCTGATATCCACATCCCGCACCGTAACAGTGTCTGATATTCACGTCCCTCACTGTAACAATGTCTGATATAGCTCACATCCCTCACTGTAACAGTGTCTGATACCCAAGTCCCTCACTGTAACAGTGTCTGATATCCACGTCCCTCACTGTAACAGTGTCTGATATCTACGTCCCTCACTGTAACAGTGTCTGATATCCACGTCCCTGACTGTAATAATGTCTGATATCCACGTCCCTCACTGTAAGTGTCTGATATCCACGTCCCCCACTGTAACAGTGTCTGATATAGCTCACATCCCTCACTGTAACAGTGTCTGATATCCACATCCCTCACTGCAACAGTGTCTGATTTTGCTCACATCCCTCAGTGTAACAGTGTCTGAGATCCACATCCCTCACTGTAACAGTGTCTGATATCCACGTCCCTCACTGTAACAGTGTCTGATACCCACGTCCCTCACTGTAACAGTGTCTGACATCCACATCCCTTACTGTAACAGTGTCTGATATAGCTCATATCCCTCACTGTAACAGTGTCTGATATAGCTCACATCCCTCACTGTAACAGTGTCTGATATCCACGTCCCTCACTGTAACAGTGTCTGATACCCACATCCCTCACTGTAACAGTGTCTGATACAGATCACATCCCTCACTGTAACAGTGTCTGATATAGCTCACATCCTTCACCATAACAGTGTCTGATATCCACGTCCCTCACCGTAACAGTGTCTGATATCCACGTCCCTCACTGTAACAGTATCTGATATCCACGCCCCTCACTGTAACAGTGTCTGATATAGCTCACCTCCCTCACTGTAACAGTGTCCGATACCCACGTCCCTCACTGTAACAGTGTCTGATATCCACGTCCCTCACTGTAACAGTGTCTGATATCCACATCCCTCACTGTAACAGTGTCTGATATAGCTCACATCCCTCACTGTAACAGTGTCTGATACCCACGTCCCTCACTGTAACAGTGTCTGATATCCACATCCCTCAGTGTAATAGTGTCTGATATAGCTCACATCCCTCACTGTAACAGTGTCTGATACAGCTCACATCCCTGACTGTAACAGTGTCTGATATCCACATCTCTCACTGTAACAGTGTCTGGTATAGCTCACATCCTTCACTGTAACAGTGTCTGATATCCACGTCCCTCACTGTAACAGTGTCTGATATCCACCTCCCTCACCGTAACAGGGTCTGATATCCACATCCCTCACTGTAACAGTCTGATATCCACGTCCCTCACTGTAACAGTGTCTGATACCCACGTCTCTCACTGTAACAGTGTCTGATATCCACATCCCTCAGTGTAATAGTGTCTGATATAGCTCACATCCCTCACTGTAACAGTGTCTGATATCCACATCCCTGACTGTAACAGTGTCTGATATAGCTCACATCTCTCACTGTAACAGTGTCTGATACCCACGTCCCTCACTGTAACAGTGTCTGATACCCACGTCCCTCACTGTAACAGTGTCTGATATCCACATCCCTCACTGTAAGTGTCTGATATCCACGTCCCTCAATGTAACAGTGTCTGATATCCACATCCCTCACTGTAAAAGTGTATGATATCCACATCCCTCACTGTAACAGTATCTAATATAGCTCACAGTCCTCACTGTAACAGTGTCTGATATCCACGTCCCTCACTGTAACAGTGTCTGATATAGATCACATCCCTCACTGTAACAGTGTCTGATATAGCTCACATCCCTCACCGTAACAGTGTCTGATATCCACGTCCCGCACCGTAACAGTGTCTGATATCCACGTCCCTCACTGTAACAGTGTCTGATATAGCTCACATCCCTCACTGTAACAGTGTCTGATATAGCTCACATCCCTCACTGTAACAGTGTCTGATATAGCTCACATCCCTCACTGTAATAGTGTCTGATATCCACATCCCTCGCTGTAACAGTGTCTGATATCCACCTCCCTCACTGTAACAGTTTTTGATACCCACATCCCTCACTGTAACAGTGTCTGATATCCACATCTCTCACTGTAACAGTGTCTGATATAGCTCACATCCCTCACTGTAACAGTGTCTGATATTCACGTCCCTCACCGTAACAGTGTCTGATATAGATCACATCCCTCACTGTAACAGACTCTGATATAGCTCACATCTCTCGCTGTAACAGTGTCTGATATCCACATCCCTCCCTGTAACAGTGTGTGATATCCACATCCTTCACTGTAACAGTGTCTCATATAGCTCACATCCCTCACTATAACAGTGTCTGAGATCCACATCCCTCACTGTAACAGTGACTGATATCCACGTCCTTCACTGTAACAGTGTCTGATATCCACGTCCCTCACTGTAACAGTGTCTGATATCCACGTCCCTCACTGTAACAGTGTCTGACATCCACGTCCCTCACTGTAACAGTGTCTAATATAGCTCACAGTCCTCACTGTAACAGTGTCTGATACCCACGTCCCTCACTGTAACAGTATCTGATATAGATCACATTCCTCACTGTAACAGTCTGATATAGATCACATCCTTCACCGTAACAGTGTCTGATATCCACGTCCCTCACTGTAACAGTGTCTGCTATCCACGTCCCTCACTGTAACAGTGTCTGATATAGCTCACATCCCTCACTGTAACAGTGTCCGATATCCACGTCCCTCACTGTAACAGTGTCTGATATCCACGTCCCTCACTGTAACAGTGTCTGATATCCACGTCCCTCACTATAATAATGTCTGATATCCACGTCCCTCAATGTAACACTGTCTGATATCCACGTCCCTCACTGTAACAGTGTCTGATATAGCTCACATCCCTCACTGTAACAGTGTCTGATATCCACATCCCTCACTGTAACAGTGTCTGATATCCACGTCCCTCACTGTAACATTGTCTGATATAGATCACATCCCTCACTGTAACAGTGTCTGATATAGCTCACATCCCTCACTGTAACAGTGTCTGATATCCACGTCCATCACTGTAACAGTGTCTGATATCCACATCCCTCACTGTAACAGTGTCTGATATCCACATCCCTCACTGTAAAAGTGTATGATATAGCTCACATCCCTCACTGTAACAGTGTTGGAGATCCACATCCCTCACTGTAACAGTGTCTGATATAGCTCAGATCCCTCACTGTAACAGTGTCTGATATCCACGTCCCTCACTGTAACAGTGTCTGATACCCACGTCCCTCACTGTAACAGTGTCTGATATCCACATCCCTCACTGTAACAGTGTCTGATATAGCTCAGATCCCTCACTGTAACAGTGTCTGATATCCACGTCCCTCACTGTAACAGTGTCTGATACCCACGTCCCTCACTGTAACAGTGTCTGATATCCACATCCCTCACTGTAACAGTGTCTGATATAGCTCAGATCCCTCACTGTAACAGTGTCTGATATCCACCTCCCTCACGTTAACAGTGTCTGATATCCACCTCCCTCACTGTAACAGTCTGATATCCACGTCCCTCACTGTAACAGTGTCTGATATAGATCACATCCTTCACTGTAACAATGTCTGATATAGCTCACAACCCTCACCATAACAGTGTCTGATATCCACGTCCCGCACCGTAACAGTGTCTGATATCCACGTCCCTCACTGTAAGTATCTGATATAGCTCACATCCCTCACTGTAACAGTGTCTGATATAGCTCACATCCCTCACTGTAACAGTGTCTGATATCCACATCCCTCGCTGTAACAGTGTCTGATATCCACCTCCCTCACTGTAACAGTGTTTGATACCCACATCCCTCACTGTAACAGTGTCTGATATCCACATCCCTCACTGTAACAGTGTCTGATATAGCTCACATCCCTCACTGTAACAGTGTCTGATATCCACGTCCCTCACTGTAAGTGTCTGATATAGATCACATCCCTCACTGTAACAGTGTCCGATATAGCTCACATCTCTCGCTGTAACAGTGTCTGATATCCACATCCCTCCCTGTAACAGTGTCTGATATCCACATCCCTCACTGTAACAGTGTCTGATATAGCTCACATGCCTCACTATAACAGTGTCTGAGATCCACATCCCTCACTGTTACAGTGTCTGATATCCACGTCCTTCACTGTAACAGTGCCTGATATCCACGTCCCTCACTGTAACAGTGTCTGATATCCACGTCCCTCACTGTAACAGTGTCTGATATCCACGTCCCTCACTGTAACAGTATCTGATATGGCTCACAGTCCTCACTGTAACAGTGTCTGATATCCACGTCCCTCACTGTAACAGTATCTGATATAGATCACATCCCTCACTGTAACAGTGTTTGATATAGCTCACATCCTTCACCGTAACAGTGTCTGATATCCACATCTCTCACTATAACAGTATCTGGTATAGCTCACATCCTTCACTGTAACAAAGTCTGATATCCACGACCCACACTGCAACAGTGTCTGATATCCACCTCCCTCACTGTAACAGGGTCTGATATCCACATCCCTCACTGTAACAGTCTGATATCCACGTCCCTCACTGTAACAGTATCTGATATAGCTCACATCCCTCACTGTAACAGTGTCCGATACGCATGTCCCTCACTGTAACAGTGTCTGATACCCACGTCCCTCACTGTAACAGTGTCTGATACCCACGTCCCTCACTGTAACAGTGTCTGATATCCATATCCTTCACTGTAAGTGTCTGATATCCATGTCCCTCACTGTAACAGTGTCTGATATCCACATCCCTCACTGTAACAGTGTCTGATATCCACATCCCTCACTGTAACAGTGTCTAATATAGCTGACAGTCCTCACTGTAACAGTGTCTGATATCCACGTCCCTCACTGTAACAGTGTCTGATATAGCTCACATCCCTCACTGTAATAATGTCTGATATCTACGTCCCTCACTGTAACAGTGTCTGATACCCACGTCCCTCACTGTAACAGTGTCTGATATCCACATCCCTCACTGTAACAGTGTCTGATATAGCTCACATCCCTCACTGTAACAGTGTCTGATATCCATGTCCCTCACTGTAACAGTGTCTGATATAGATCACATCCCTCACGGTAACAGTGTCTGATATAGCTCACATCTCTCACTGTAACAATGTCTGATATCCACATCCCTCACTGTAACAGTGTCTGATATCCACATCCCTCACTGTAACAGTGTCTGATACCCACGTCCCTCACTGTAACAGTGTCTGATATCCACATCCCTCACTGTAAGTGTCTGATATCCACGTCCCTCACTGTAACAGTGTCTGATATCCACATTCCTCACTTAACAATGTCTGATATCCACATCCCTCACTGTAACAGTGTCTGATATCCACGTCCCTCACTGTAACACTGTCTGATATCCACGTCCCTCACTGTAACAGTGTCTGATATCCACGTCCCTCACTGTAACAGTGTCTGATATAGCTCACAGTCCTCACTGTAACAGTGTCTGATATCCACGTCCCGCACCATAACAGTGTCTGATATTCACGTCCCTCACTGTAACAGTGTCTGATATAGATCACATCCCTCACTGTAACAGTGTCTGATATAGCTCACATCCCACACCGTAAGTGTCTGATATCCACATCCCTCACTGTAACAGTGTCTGATACCCACGTCCCTCACTGTAACAGTGTCTGATATCCACATCCCTCACTGTAAGTGTCTGATATCCACGTCCCTCACTGTAACAGTGTCTGATATCCACATCCCTCACTTAACAATGTCTGATATCCACATCCCTCACTGTAACAGTGTCTGATATCCACGTCCCTCACTGTAACAGTGACTGATATCCACGTCCCTCACTGTAACAGTGTCTGATATCCACGTCCCTCACTGTAACAGTGTCTGATATAGCTCACAGTCCTCACTGTAACAGTGTCTGATATCCACGTCCCGCACCGTAACAGTGTCTGATATTCACGTCCCTCACTGTAACAGTGTCTGATATAGATCACATCCCTCACTGTAACAGTGTCTGATATAGCTTACATCCCTCACTGTAACAGTGTCTGATACCCAAGTCCCTCACTGTAACAGTGTCTGATATCCACATCCCTCACTGTAATAATGTCTGATATCCACGTCCCTCACTGTAACAGTGTCTGATATCCACGTCCCCCACTGTAACAGTGTCTGATATAGCTCACATCCCTCACAGTAACAGTGTCTGATATCCACATCCCTCACTGTAACAGTGTCTGATATCCACATCCCTCACTGTAACAGTGTCTGATATCCACATCCCTCACTGTAACAGTGTCTGATATAGCTCACATCCCTCACTGTAACAGTGTCTGATATCCACATCCCTCACTGTAATAATGTCTGATATCCACGTCCCTCACTGTAACAGTGTCTGATATCCACGTCCCCCACTGTAACAGTGTCTGATATAGCTCACATCCCTCACAGTAACAGTGTCTGATATCCACATCCCTCACTGTAACAGTGTCTGATATCCACATCCCTCACTGTAACAGTGTCTGATATCCACATCCCTCACTGTAACAGTGTCTGATATAGCTCACATCCCTCACTGTAACAGTGTCTGAGATCCACATCCCTCACTGTAACAGTGTCTGATATAGCTCACATACCTCACTGTAACAGTGTCTGATATACACGTCCCTCACTGTAACAGTGTCTGATACCCATGTCCCTCACTGTAACAGTGTCTGACATCCACATCCCTCACTGTAACAGTGTCTGATATAGCTCACATTCCTCACTGTAACAGTGTCTGATATCCACGTCCCTCACTGTAACAGTGTCTGATATAGATCACATCCCTCACTGTAACAGTGTCTGATATAACTCACATCCCTCACTGTAACAGTGTCTGATATCCACATCCCTCACTGTAACAGTGTCTGATATCCACATCCCTCACTGTAACAGTGTCTGATATAGCTCACATCCCTCACTGTAACAGTGTCTGAGATCCACATCCCTCACTGTAACAGTGTCTGATATAGCTCACATCCCTCACTGTAACAGTGTCTGATATAGCTCACATCCCTCACTATAACAGTGTCTGATATCCACATCCCTCACAGTAACAGTGTCTGATTTAGCTCACATCCCTCACTGTAACAGTGTCTGATACCCACGTCCCTCACTGTAACAGTGTCTGATATCCACATCCCTGAGTGTAATAGTGTCCGATATAGCTCACATCCCTCACTGTAACAGTGTCTGGTATCCACATCCCTGACTGTAACAGTGTCTGATATAGCTCACATCCCTGACTGTAACAGTGTCTGATATCCACATCTCTCACTGTAACAGTGTCTGGTATAGCTCACATCCTTCACTGTAACAGGGTCTGATATCCACATCCCTCACTGTAACAGTCTGATATCCACGTCCCTCACTGTAACAGTGTCTGATACCCACGTCCCTCACAGTAACAGTGTCTGATATCCACATCCCTCAGTGTAATAGTGTCTGATATAGCTCACATCCCTCACTGTAACAGTGTCTGATATCCACATCCCTGTCTGTAACAGTGTCTGATATAGCTCACATCCCTCACTGTAACAGTATCTGATATCCACATCTCTCACTGTAACAGTGTCTGGTAGAGCTCACATCCTTCACTGTAACAGTGTCTGATATCCACGTCCCTCACTGCAACAGTGTCTGATATCCACCTCCCTCACTGTAACAGGGTCTGATATCCACATCCCTCACTGTAGCAGTCTGATATCCACGTCCCTCACTGTAACAGTGTCTGATATAGCTCACATCCCTCACTGTAACAGTGTCCGATACCCATGTCCCTCACTGTAACAGTGTCTGATACCCCTGTCCCTCACTGTAACAGTGTCTGATATCCACATCCCTCACTGTAAGTGTCTGATATCCACGTCCCTCACTGTAATAGTGTCTGATATCCACATCCCTCACTGTAACAGTGTCTGATATCCACATCCCTCACTGTAACAGTGTCTGATATAGCTCACAGTCCTCACTGTAACAGTGTCTCATATCCACGTCCCGCACCGTAACAGTGTTTGATATTCACGTCCCTCACTGTAACAGTGTCTGATATAGATCACATCCCTCACTGTAACAGTGTCTGATATAGCCAACATCCCTCACCGTAACAGTGTCTGATATCCACATCCCGCACCGTAACAGTGTCTGATATTCACGTCCCTCACTGTAACAATGTCTGATATAGCTCACATCCCTCACTGTAACAGTGTCTGATACCCAAGTCCCTCACTGTAACAGTGTCTGATATCCACGTCCCTCACTGTAACAGTGTCTGATATCTACGTCCCTCACTGTAACAGTGTCTGATATCCACGTCCCTGACTGTAATAATGTCTGATATCCACGTCCCTCACTGTAAGTGTCTGATATCCACGTCCCCCACTGTAACAGTGTCTGATATAGCTCACATCCCTCACTGTAACAGTGTCTGATATCCACATCCCTCACTGCAACAGTGTCTGATTTTGCTCACATCCCTCAGTGTAACAGTGTCTGAGATCCACATCCCTCACTGTAACAGTGTCTGATATCCACGTCCCTCACTGTAACAGTGTCTGATACCCACGTCCCTCACTGTAACAGTGTCTGACATCCACATCCCTTACTGTAACAGTGTCTGATATAGCTCATATCCCTCACTGTAACAGTGTCTGATATAGCTCACATCCCTCACTGTAACAGTGTCTGATATCCACGTCCCTCACTGTAACAGTGTCTGATACCCACATCCCTCACTGTAACAGTGTCTGATACAGATCACATCCCTCACTGTAACAGTGTCTGATATAGCTCACATCCTTCACCATAACAGTGTCTGATATCCACGTCCCTCACCGTAACAGTGTCTGATATCCACGTCCCTCACTGTAACAGTATCTGATATCCACGCCCCTCACTGTAACAGTGTCTGATATAGCTCACCTCCCTCACTGTAACAGTGTCCGATACCCACGTCCCTCACTGTAACAGTGTCTGATATCCACGTCCCTCACTGTAACAGTGTCTGATATCCACATCCCTCACTGTAACAGTGTCTGATATAGCTCACATCCCTCACTGTAACAGTGTCTGATACCCACGTCCCTCACTGTAACAGTGTCTGATATCCACATCCCTCAGTGTAATAGTGTCTGATATAGCTCACATCCCTCACTGTAACAGTGTCTGATACAGCTCACATCCCTGACTGTAACAGTGTCTGATATCCACATCTCTCACTGTAACAGTGTCTGGTATAGCTCACATCCTTCACTGTAACAGTGTCTGATATCCACGTCCCTCACTGTAACAGTGTCTGATATCCACCTCCCTCACCGTAACAGGGTCTGATATCCACATCCCTCACTGTAACAGTCTGATATCCACGTCCCTCACTGTAACAGTGTCTGATACCCACGTCTCTCACTGTAACAGTGTCTGATATCCACATCCCTCAGTGTAATAGTGTCTGATATAGCTCACATCCCTCACTGTAACAGTGTCTGATATCCACATCCCTGACTGTAACAGTGTCTGATATAGCTCACATCTCTCACTGTAACAGTGTCTGATACCCACGTCCCTCACTGTAACAGTGTCTGATACCCACGTCCCTCACTGTAACAGTGTCTGATATCCACATCCCTCACTGTAAGTGTCTGATATCCACGTCCCTCAATGTAACAGTGTCTGATATCCACATCCCTCACTGTAAAAGTGTATGATATCCACATCCCTCACTGTAACAGTATCTAATATAGCTCACAGTCCTCACTGTAACAGTGTCTGATATCCACGTCCCTCACTGTAACAGTGTCTGATATAGATCACATCCCTCACTGTAACAGTGTCTGATATAGCTCACATCCCTCACCGTAACAGTGTCTGATATCCACGTCCCGCACCGTAACAGTGTCTGATATCCACGTCCCTCACTGTAACAGTGTCTGATATAGCTCACATCCCTCACTGTAACAGTGTCTGATATAGCTCACATCCCTCACTGTAACAGTGTCTGATATAGCTCACATCCCTCACTGTAATAGTGTCTGATATCCACATCCCTCGCTGTAACAGTGTCTGATATCCACCTCCCTCACTGTAACAGTTTTTGATACCCACATCCCTCACTGTAACAGTGTCTGATATCCACATCTCTCACTGTAACAGTGTCTGATATAGCTCACATCCCTCACTGTAACAGTGTCTGATATTCACGTCCCTCACCGTAACAGTGTCTGATATAGATCACATCCCTCACTGTAACAGACTCTGATATAGCTCACATCTCTCGCTGTAACAGTGTCTGATATCCACATCCCTCCCTGTAACAGTGTGTGATATCCACATCCTTCACTGTAACAGTGTCTCATATAGCTCACATCCCTCACTATAACAGTGTCTGAGATCCACATCCCTCACTGTAACAGTGACTGATATCCACGTCCTTCACTGTAACAGTGTCTGATATCCACGTCCCTCACTGTAACAGTGTCTGATATCCACGTCCCTCACTGTAACAGTGTCTGACATCCACGTCCCTCACTGTAACAGTGTCTAATATAGCTCACAGTCCTCACTGTAACAGTGTCTGATACCCACGTCCCTCACTGTAACAGTATCTGATATAGATCACATTCCTCACTGTAACAGTCTGATATAGATCACATCCTTCACCGTAACAGTGTCTGATATCCACGTCCCTCACTGTAACAGTGTCTGCTATCCACGTCCCTCACTGTAACAGTGTCTGATATAGCTCACATCCCTCACTGTAACAGTGTCCGATATCCACGTCCCTCACTGTAACAGTGTCTGATATCCACGTCCCTCACTGTAACAGTGTCTGATATCCACGTCCCTCACTATAATAATGTCTGATATCCACGTCCCTCAATGTAACACTGTCTGATATCCACGTCCCTCACTGTAACAGTGTCTGATATAGCTCACATCCCTCACTGTAACAGTGTCTGATATCCACATCCCTCACTGTAACAGTGTCTGATATCCACGTCCCTCACTGTAACATTGTCTGATATAGATCACATCCCTCACTGTAACAGTGTCTGATATAGCTCACATCCCTCACTGTAACAGTGTCTGATATCCACGTCCATCACTGTAACAGTGTCTGATATCCACATCCCTCACTGTAACAGTGTCTGATATCCACATCCCTCACTGTAAAAGTGTATGATATAGCTCACATCCCTCACTGTAACAGTGTTGGAGATCCACATCCCTCACTGTAACAGTGTCTGATATAGCTCAGATCCCTCACTGTAACAGTGTCTGATATCCACGTCCCTCACTGTAACAGTGTCTGATACCCACGTCCCTCACTGTAACAGTGTCTGATATCCACATCCCTCACTGTAACAGTGTCTGATATAGCTCAGATCCCTCACTGTAACAGTGTCTGATATCCACGTCCCTCACTGTAACAGTGTCTGATACCCACGTCCCTCACTGTAACAGTGTCTGATATCCACATCCCTCACTGTAACAGTGTCTGATATAGCTCAGATCCCTCACTGTAACAGTGTCTGATATCCACCTCCCTCACGTTAACAGTGTCTGATATCCACCTCCCTCACTGTAACAGTCTGATATCCACGTCCCTCACTGTAACAGTGTCTGATATAGATCACATCCTTCACTGTAACAATGTCTGATATAGCTCACAACCCTCACCATAACAGTGTCTGATATCCACGTCCCGCACCGTAACAGTGTCTGATATCCACGTCCCTCACTGTAAGTATCTGATATAGCTCACATCCCTCACTGTAACAGTGTCTGATATAGCTCACATCCCTCACTGTAACAGTGTCTGATATCCACATCCCTCGCTGTAACAGTGTCTGATATCCACCTCCCTCACTGTAACAGTGTTTGATACCCACATCCCTCACTGTAACAGTGTCTGATATCCACATCCTCACTGTAACAGTGTCTGATATAGCTCACATCCCTCACTGTAACAGTGTCTGATATCCACGTCCCTCACTGTAAGTGTCTGATATAGATCACATCCCTCACTGTAACAGTGTCCGATATAGCTCACATCTCTCGCTGTAACAGTGTCTGATATCCACATCCCTCCCTGTAACAGTGTCTGATATCCACATCCCTCACTGTAACAGTGTCTGATATAGCTCACATGCCTCACTATAACAGTGTCTGAGATCCACATCCCTCACTGTTACAGTGTCTGATATCCACGTCCTTCACTGTAACAGTGCCTGATATCCACGTCCCTCACTGTAACAGTGTCTGATATCCACGTCCCTCACTGTAACAGTGTCTGATATCCACGTCCCTCACTGTAACAGTATCTGATATGGCTCACAGTCCTCACTGTAACAGTGTCTGATATCCACGTCCCTCACTGTAACAGTATCTGATATAGATCACATCCCTCACTGTAACAGTGTTTGATATAGCTCACATCCTTCACCGTAACAGTGTCTGATATCCACATCTCTCACTATAACAGTATCTGGTATAGCTCACATCCTTCACTGTAACAAAGTCTGATATCCACGACCCACACTGCAACAGTGTCTGATATCCACCTCCCTCACTGTAACAGGGTCTGATATCCACATCCCTCACTGTAACAGTCTGATATCCACGTCCCTCACTGTAACAGTATCTGATATAGCTCACATCCCTCACTGTAACAGTGTCCGATACGCATGTCCCTCACTGTAACAGTGTCTGATACCCACGTCCCTCACTGTAACAGTGTCTGATACCCACGTCCCTCACTGTAACAGTGTCTGATATCCATATCCTTCACTGTAAGTGTCTGATATCCATGTCCCTCACTGTAACAGTGTCTGATATCCACATCCCTCACTGTAACAGTGTCTGATATCCACATCCCTCACTGTAACAGTGTCTAATATAGCTGACAGTCCTCACTGTAACAGTGTCTGATATCCACGTCCCTCACTGTAACAGTGTCTGATATAGCTCACATCCCTCACTGTAACAGTGTCTGATATCCACCTCCCTCACTGTAACAGGGTCTGATATCCACATCCCTCACTCTAACAGTCTGATATCCGCGTCCCTCACTGTAACAGTGTCTGATACCCACGTCCCTCACTGTAACAGTGTCTGATATCCACCTCCCTCACTGTAACAGTGTTTGATACCCACATCCCTCACTGTAACAGTGTCTGATATCCACATCCCTCACTGTAACAGTGTCTGATATAGCTCACATCCCTCACTGTAACAGTGTCTGATATCCACGTCCCTCACTGTAAGTGTCTGATATAGATCACATCCCTCACTGTAACAGTGTCTGATATAGCTCACATCTCTCGCTGTAACAGTGTCTGATATCCACATCCCTCCCTGTAACAGTGTCTGATATCCACATCCCTCACTGTAACAGTGTCTGATATAGCTCACATGCCTCACTATAACAGTGTCTGAGATCCACATCCCTCACTGTTACAGTGTCTGATATCCACGTCCTTCACTGTAACAGTGCCTGATATCCACGTCCCTCACTGTAACAGTGTCTGATATCCACGTCCCTCACTGTAACAGTGTCTGATATCCACGTCCCTCACTGTAACAGTGTCTGCTATAGCTCACAGTCCTCACTGTAACAGTGTCTGATATCCACGTCCCTCACTGTAACAGTATCTGATATAGATCACATCCCTCACTGTAACAGTGTTTGATATAGCTCACATCCTTCACCGTAACAGTGTCTGATATCCACGTCCCTCACTGTAAGTGTCTGCTATCCACGTCCCTCACTGTAACAGTGTCTGATATAGCTCACATCCCTCACTGTAACAGTGTCCGATACCCACGTCCCTCACTGTAACAGTGTCTGATATCCACGTCCCTCACTGTAACAGTGTCCGATAACCACATCCCTCACTGTAATAGTGTGTGATACCCACGTCCCTCACTGTAACAGTGTCTGATATCCACATCCCTGACTGTAATAGTGTCTGATATAGCTCACATCCCTCACTGTAACAGTGTCTGATATCCACATCCCTGACTGTAACAGTGTCTGATATAGCTCACATCCCTCACTGTAACAGTGTCTGATATCCACAGCTCTCACTGTAACAGTGTTTGGTATAGCTCACATCCTTCACTGTAACAGTGTCTGATATCCACGTCCCTCACTGTAACAGTGTCTGATATCCACCTCCCTCACTGTAACAGGGTCTGATATCCACATCCCTCACTGTAACAGTCTGATATCCACGTCCCTCACTGGAACAGCGTCTGATACCCACGTCCCTCACTGTAACAGTGTCTGATATCCACGACCCTCACTGTAACAGTGTCTGATACCCACGTCCACCACTGTAACAGTGTCTAATATCCACATCCCTCACTGTAACAGTTTCTGATATCCACGTCCCTCACTGTAACAGTGTCTGATATAGATCACATCCCTCACTGTAACAGTGTCTGATACCCACATCCCACACTGTAACAGTGTCTGATACCCACCTCCCTCACTGTAACAGTGTCTGATATAGGTCACATCCTTCACCGTAACAGTGACTGATATCCACGTCCCTCACTGTAACAGTGTCTGCTATCCACGTCCCTCACTGTAACAGTGTCTGATATAGCTCACATCCCTCACTGTAACAGTGTCCGATACCCACGTCCCTCACTGTAACAGTGTCTGATATCCACGTCCCTCACTGTAACAGTGACTGATATCCACATCCCTCACTGTAACAGTGTCTGATATAGCTCACATCGCTCACTGTAACAGTGTCTGATACCCACGTCCCTCACTGTAACAGTGTCTGATATCCACATCCCTCAGTGTAATAGTGTCTGATATAGCTCACATCCCTCACTGTAACAGTGTCTGATATCCACATCCCTGACTGTAACAGTGTCTGATATAGCTCACATCCGTCACTGTAACAGTCTCTGATATCCACATCTCTCACTGTAACAGTGTCTGGTATAGCTCACATCCTTCACTGTAATAGTGTCTGATATCCACGTCCCTCACTGTAACAGTGTCTGATATCCACCTCCCTCACTGTAACAGGGTCTGATATCCACATCCCTCACTGTAACAGTCTGATATCCACGTCCCTCACTGTAACAGTCTGATATAGCTCACATCCCTCACTGTAACAGCGTCTGATACCCACGTTCCTCACTGTAACTGTGTCTGATACCCACCTCCTTCACTGTAACAGTGTCTGATATCCACGTCCCTCACTGTAACAGTGTCTGATATGGCTCACAGTCCTCACTGTAACAGTGTCTGATATCCACGTCCCTCACTGTAACAGTGTCTGATATAGATCACATCCCTCACTGTAACAGTGTCTGATATCCACATCCCTCACTGTAACAGTGTCTGATATAGCTCACATCCCTCACTGTAACAGTGTCTGATATCCATGTCCCTCACTGTAACAGTGTCTGATATAGATCACATCCCTCACGGTAACAGTGTCTGATATAGCTCACATCTCTCACTGTAACAGTGTCTGATATCCACATCCCTCACTGTAACAGTGACTGATATCCACATCCCTCACTGTAACAGTGTCTGATATAGCTGACATCCCTCAATGTAACAGTGTCTGATATCCACGTCGCTCACTGTAACAGTGTCTGATATCCACATCCCTCAGTGTAATAGTGTCTGATATAGCTCACATCCCTCACTGTAACAGTGTCTGATATCCACATCCCTGACTGTAACAGTGTCTGATATAGCTCACATCCGTCACTGTAACAGTGTCTGATATCCACATCTCTCACTGTAACAGTGTCTGGTATAGCTCACATCCTTCACTGTAATAGTGTCTGATATCCACGTCCCTCACTGTAACAGTGTCTGATATCCACCTCCCTCACTGTAACAGGGTCTGATATCCACATCCCTCACTGTAACAGTCTGATATCCACGTCCCTCACTGTAACAGCATCTGATATAGCTCACATCCCTCACTGTAACAGTGTCCGATACCCACGTCCCTCACTGTAACAGTGTCTGATACCCACGTCCCTCATTGTAACATTGTCTGATACCCACGTCCCTCACTGTAAAAGTGTCTGATATCCATATCCCTCACTGTAAGTGTCTGATATCCACGTCCCTCACTGTAACAGTGTCTGATATCCACATCCTTCACTATCACAGTGTCTGATATCCACATCCCTCACTGTAACAGTGTCTAATATAGCTCACAGTCCTCACTGTAACAGTGTCTGATATCCACGTCCCTCACTGTAACGGTGTCTGATATAGCTCACATCCCTCACTGTAACAGTGTCTGATACCCACGTCCCTCACTGTAATAATGTCTGATATCCACGTCACGCACCGCAACAGTGTCTGATATCCACATCCCTCACTGTAAGTGTCTGATATCCACATCCCTCACTGTAACAGTGTCTGATATAGCTCACAGACCTCACTGTAACAGTGTCTGATATCCACGTCCCTCACTGTAACAGTGTCTGATATAGCTCACATCCCTCACTGTAACAGTGTCTGATATCCACATCCCTCACTGTAACAGTGTCGGATATCCACGTCCCTCACTGTAACAGTGTCTGATATAGATCACATCCCTCACTATAACATTGTCTGATATAGCTCACATCCCTCACTGTATCAGTGTCTGATATCCACGTCCATCACTGTAACAGTGTCTGATACCCACGTCCCTCACTGTAACAGTGTCTGATATCCACATCCCTCACTGTAACAGTGTCTGATATCCACATCCCTCACTGTAACAGTGTCTGATATAGCTCACATCCCTCACTGTAACAGTGTCTGAGATCCACATCCCTCACTGTAACAGTGTCTGATATAGCTCACATCCCTCACTGTAACAGTGTCTGATATAGCTCAGATCCCTCACTGTAACAGTGTCTGATATCCACGTCCCTCACTGTAACAGTGTCTGATACCCACGTCCCTCACTGTAACAGTGTCTGATATCCACATCCCTCACTGTAACAGTGTCTGATATCCACCTCACTTACTGTAACAGTCTGATATCCACGTCCCTCACTGTAACAGCGTCTGATACCCACGTTCCTCACTGTAACTGTGTCTGATACCCATCTCCTTCACTGTAACAGTGTCTGATATCCACGTCCCTCACTGTAACAGTGTCTGATATGGCTCACAGTCCTCACTGTAACAGTGTCTGATATCCACGTCCCTCACTGTAACAGTGTCTGATATAGATCACATCCCTCACTGTAACAGTGTCTGATATAGCTCACATCCTTCACCATAACAGTGTCTGATATACACGTCCCTCACCGTAACAGTGTCTGATATCCACGTCCCTCACTGTAACAGTGTCTGATATCCACGTCCCTCACTGTAACAGTGTCTGATATAGCTCACATCCCTCACTTTAACAGTGTCCGATACCCACGTCCCTCACTGTAACAGTGTCTGATATCACGTCCCTCACTGTAACAGTGTCTGATATCCACATCCCTCACTGTAACAGTGTCTGATATAGCTCACATCCCTCACTGTAACAGTGTCTGATACCCACGACCCTCACTGTAACAGTGTCTGATATCCACATCCCTGAGTGTAATAGTGTCTGATATAGCTCACATCCCTCACTGTAACACTGTCTGATATCCACATCCCTGACTGTAACAGTGTCTGATATAGCTCACATCCCTCACTGTAACAGTGTCTGATACCCAAGTCCCTCACTGTAACAGTGTCTGATATCCACGTCCCTCACTGTAACAGTGTCTGATATCTACGTCCCTCACTGTAACAGAGTCTGATATCCACGTCCCTCACTGTAATAATGTCTGATATCCACGTCCCTCACTGTAACAGTGTCTGATACCCACGTCCCTCACTGTAACAGTGTCTGAGATCCACATCCCTCACTGTAACAGTGTCTGATATAGCTCACATCCCTCACTGTAACAGTGTCTGATATCCACGTCCCTCACTGTAACAGTGTCTGATATAGATCACATCTCTCACTGTAACAGTGTCTGATACCCACATCCCTCACTGTAACAGTGTCTGATACCCACCTCCCTCACTGTAACAGTGTCTGATATCCACCTCCCTCACTGTAACAATGTGTGATATCCACTTCCCTCACTGTAACAGTCTGATATCCAAGTCCCTCACTGTAACAGTGTCTGATACCCACGTTCCTCACTGTAACTGTGTCTGATACCCACGTCCTTCACTGTAACAGTGTCTGATATCTACGTCCCTCAGTGTAACAGTGTCTGATATCCACGTCCCTCACTGTAACAGTGTCTGATATAGCTCACAGTCCTCACTATAACAGTGTCTGATATCCACGTCCCTCACTGTAACATTGTCTGATATAGATCACATCCCTCACTGTAACAGTGTCTGATATAGCTCACATCCTTCACCATTACAGTGTCTGATATCCACGTCCCTCACCGCAACAGTGTCTGATACCCACGTCCCTCACTGTAACAGTGTCTGATATAACTCACGTCCCTCACCGTAACAGTGTCTGATATCCACGTCCCTCACTGTAACAGTGTTTGATATCCACGCCCCTCACTGTAACAGTGTCTGATATAGCTCACATCCCTCACTGTAACAGTGTCCGATACCCACGTCCCTCACTGTATCAGTGTCTGATATCCACGTCCCTCACTGTAACAGTTTCTGATATAGCTCACATCCCTGACTGTAACAGTGTCTGATATCCACATCTCTCACTGTAACAGTGTCTGGTATAGCTCACATCCCTCACTGTAACAGTGTCTGATATCCACGTCCCTCACTGTAACAGTGTCTGATATCCACATCCCTCACTGTAACAGTGTCTGATATCCACATCCCTCACTGTAACAGTGTCTGATATAGCTCACATCCCTCACTGTAACAGTGTCTGATATCCACGTTCCTCACTGTAACAGTGTCTGATATAGATCACATCCCTCACTGTAACAGTGTCTGATATCCACGTCCCTCACTGTAACAGTGTCTGATATCCACATCCCTCACTGTAACAGTGTCTGATATCCACATCCCTCACTGTAACAGTGTCTGATATAGCTCACATCCCTCACTGTAACAGTGTCTGAGATCCACATCCCTCACTGTAACAGTGTCTGATATCCACATCCCTCACTGTAACAGTGTCTGATATCCACGTCCCTCACTGTAAGTGTCTGATACCCACGTCCCTCACTGTAACAGTGTCTGATATAGATCACATCCCTCACTGTAACAGTGTCTGATACCCACATCCCACACTGTAACAGTGTCTGATACCCACCTCCCTCACTGTAACAGTGTCTGATATAGCTCACATCCTTCACCGTAACAGTGACTGATATCCACGTCCCTCACTGTAACAGTGTCTGCTATCCACGTCCCTCACTGTAACAGTGTCTGATATAGCTCACATCCCTCACTGTAACAGTGTCCGATACCCACGTCCCTCACTGTAACAGTGTCTGATATCCACGTCCCTCACTGTAACAGTGTCTGATATCCACATCCCTCACTGTAACAGTGTCTGATATAGCTCACATCCCTCACTGTAACAGTGTCTGATACCCACGTCCCTCACTGTAACAGTGTCTGATATCCACATCCCTCAGTGTAATAGTGTCTGATATAGCTCACATCCCTCACTGTAACAGTGTCTGATATCCACATCCCTGACTGTAACAGTGTCTGATATAGCTCACATCCGTCACTGTAACAGTGTCTAATATCCACATCTCTCACTGTAACAGTGTCTGCTATAGCTCACATCCTTCACTGTAATAGTGTCTGATATCCACGTCCCTCACTGTAACAGTGTCTGATATCCACCTCCCTCACTGTAACAGGGTCTGATATCCACATCCCTCACTGTAACAGTCTGATATCCACGTCCCTCACTGTAACAGCGTCTGATACCCACGTCCCTCACTGTAACAGTGTCTGATATCGACATCCCTCAGTGTAATAGTGTCTGATATAGCTCACATCCCTCACTGTAACAGTGTCTGATATCCACATCCCTGACTGTAACAGTGTCTGATATAGCTCACATCCCTCACTGTAACAGTGTCTGATATCCACATCTCTCACTATAACAGTGTCTGGTATAGCTCACATCCTTCACTGTAACAGTGTCTGATATCCACGTCCCTCACTGCAACAGTGTCTGATATCCACCTCCCTCACTGTAACAGGGTCTGATATCCACATCCCTCACTGTAACAGTCTGATATCCACGTCCCTCACTGTAACAGTATCTGATATAGCTCACATCCCTCACTGTAACAGTGTCCGATACGCATGTCCCTCACTGTAACAGTGTCTGATACCCACGTCCCTCACTGTAACATTGTCTGATACCCACGTCCCTCACTGTAACAGTGTCTGATATCCATATCCCTCACTGTAAGTGTCTGATATCCACGTCCCTCACTGTAACAGTGTCTGATATCCACATCCTTCACTATCACAGTGTCTGATATCCACATCCCTCACTGTAACAGTGTCTAATATAGCTCACAGTCCTCACTGTAACAGTGTCTGATATCCACGTCCCTCACTGTAACGGTGTCTGATATAGCTCACATCCCTCACTGTAACAGTGTCTGATACCCACGTCCCTCACTGTAATAATGTCTGATATCCACGTCACGCACCGCAACACTGTCTGATATCCACATCCCTCACTGTAAGTGTCTGATATCCACATCCCTCACTGTAACAGTGTCTGATATAGCTCACATCCCTCACTGTAACACTGTCTGATATCCACATCCCTGACTGTAACAGTGTCTGATATAGCTCACATCCCTCACTGTAACAGTGTCTGATACCCAAGTCCCTCACTGTAACAGTGTCTGATATCCACGTCCCTCACTGTAACAGTGTCTGATATCTACATCCCTCACTGTAACAGTGTCTGATATCCACGTCCCTCACTGTAATAATGTCTGATATCCACGTCCCTCACTGTAACAGTGTCTGATACCCACGTCCCTCACTGTAACAGTGTCTGATATCCACATCCCTCACTGTAACAGTGTCTGATATAGCTCACATCCCTCACTGTAACAGTGTCTGATATCCATGTCCCTCACTGTAACAGTGTCTGATATAGATCACATCCCTCACGGTAACAGTGTCTGATATAGCTCACATCTCTCACTGTAACAGTGTCTGATATCCACATCCCTCACTGTAACAGTGTCTGATATCCACATCCCTCACTGTAACAGTGTCTGATACCCACGTCCCTCACTGTAACAGTGTCTGATATCCACATCCCTCACTGTAAGTGTCTGATATCCACGTCCCTCACTGTAACAGTGTCTGATATCCACATCCCTCACTTAACAATGTCTGATATCCACATCCCTCACTGTAACAGTGTCTGATATCCACGTCCCTCACTGTAACAGTGTCTGATATCCACGTCCCTCACTGTAACAGTGTCTGATATCCACGTCCCTCACTGTAACAGTGTCTGATATAGCTCACAGTCCTCAATGTAACAGTGTCTGATATCCACGTCCCGCACCGTAACAGTGTCTGATATTCACGTCCCTCACTGTAACAGTGTCTGATATAGATCACATCCCTCACTGTAACAGTGTCTGATATAGCTCACATCCCACACCGTAAGTGTCTGATATCCACATCCCTCACTGTAACAGTGTCTGATACCCACGTCCCTCACTGTAACAGTGTCTGATACCCACATCCCTCACTGTAAGTGTCTGATATCCACGTCCCTCACTGTAACAGTGTCTGATATCCACATCCCTCACTTAACAATGTCTGATATCCACATCCCTCACTGTAACAGTGTCTGATATCCACGTCCCTCACTGTAACAGTGTCTGATATCCACGTCCCTCACTGTAACAGTGTCTGATATCCACATCCCTCACTGTAACAGTGTCTGATATAGCTCACAGTCCTCACTGTAACAGTGTCTGATATCCACGTCCCGCACCATAACAGTGTCTGATATTCACGTCCCTCACTGTAACAGTGTCTGATATAGATCACATCCCTCACTGTAACAGTGTCTGATATAGCTTACATCCCTCACTGTAACAGTGTCTGATACCCAAATCCCTCACTATAACAGTGTCTGATATCCACATCCCTCACTGTAATAATGTCTGATATCCACGTCCCTCACTGTAACAGTGTCTGATATCCACGTCCCCCACTGTAACAGTGTCTGATATAGCTCACATCCCTCACAGTAACAGTGTCTGATATCCACATCCCTCACTGTAACAGTGTCTGATATCCACATCCCTCACTGTAACAGTGTCTGATATCCACATCCCTCACTGTAACAGTGTCTGATATAGCTCACATCCCTCACTGTAACAGTGTCTGATATCCACATCCCTCACTGTAATAATGTCTGATATCCACGTCCCTCACTGTAACAGTGTCTGATATCCACGTCCCCCACTGTAACAGTGTCTGATATAGCTCACATCCCTCACAGTAACAGTGTCTGATATCCACATCCCTCACTGTAACAGTGCCTGATATACACATCCCTCACTGTAACAGTGTCTGATATCCACATCCCTCACTGTAACAGTGTCTGATATAGCTCACATCCCTCACTGTAACAGTGTCTGAGATCCACATCCCTCACTGTAACAGTGTCTGATATAGCTCACATACCTCACTGTAACAGTGTCTGATATACACGCTCCTCACTGTAACAGTGTCTGATACCCATGTCCCTCACTTGTAACAGTGTCTGACATCCACATCCCTCACTGTAACAGTGTCTGATATAGCTCACATTCCTCACTGTAACAGTGTCTGATATCCACGTCCCTCACTGTAACAGTGTCTGATATAGATCACATCCCTCACTGTAACAGTGTCTGATATAACTCACATCCCTCACTGTAACAGTGTCTGATATCCACATCCCTCACTGTAACAGTGTCTGATATCCACATCCCTCACTGTAACAGTGTCTGATATAGCTCACATCCCTCACTGTAACAGTGTCTGAGATCCACATCCCTCACTGTAACAGTGTCTGATATAGCTCACATCCCTCACTGTAACAGTGTCTGATATAGCTCACAGTCCTCACTGTAACAGTGTCTGATATCCACGTCCCGCACCATAACAGTGTCTGATATTCACGTCCCTCACTGTAACAGTGTCTGATATAGATCACATCCTCACTGTAACAGTGTCTGATATAGCTTACATCCCTCACTGTAACAGTGTCTGATACCCAAATCCCTCACTGTAACAGTGTCTGATATCCACATCCCTCACTGTAATAATGTCTGATATCCACGTCCCTCACTGTAACAGTGTCTGATATCCACGTCCCCCACTGTAACAGTGTCTGATATAGCTCACATCCCTCACAGTAACAGTGTCTGATATCCACATCCCTCACTGTAACAGTGTCTGATATCCACATCCCTCACTGTAACAGTGTCTGATATCCACATCCCTCACTGTAACAGTGTCTGATATAGCTCACATCCCTCACTGTAACAGTGTCTGATATCCACATCCCTCACTGTAATAATGTCTGATATCCACGTCCCTCACTGTAACAGTGTCTGATATCCACGTCCCCCACTGTAACAGTGTCTGATATAGCTCACATCCCTCACAGTAACAGTGTCTGATATCCACATCCCTCACTGTAACAGTGCCTGATATACACATCCCTCACTGTAACAGTGTCTGATATCCACATCCCTCACTGTAACAGTGTCTGATATAGCTCACATCCCTCACTGTAACAGTGTCTGAGATCCACATCCCTCACTGTAACAGTGTCTGATATAGCTCACATACCTCACTGTAACAGTGTCTGATATACACGCCCCTCACTGTAACAGTGTCTGATACCCATGTCCCTCACTGTAACAGTGTCTGACATCCACATCCCTCACTGTAACAGTGTCTGATATAGCTCACATTCCTCACTGTAACAGTGTCTGATATCCACGTCCCTCACTGTAACAGTGTCTGATATAGATCACATCCCTCACTGTAACAGTGTCTGATATAACTCACATCCCTCACTGTAACAGTGTCTGATATCCACATCCCTCACTGTAACAGTGTCTGATATCCACATCCCTCACTGTAACAGTGTCTGATATAGCTCACATCCCTCACTGTAACAGTGTCTGAGATCCACATCCCTCACTGTAACAGTGTCTGATATAGCTCACATCCCTCACTGTAACAGTGTCTGATATAGCTCACATCCCTCACTATAACAGTGTCTGATATCCACATCCTCACAGTAACAGTGTCTGATTTAGCTCACATCCCTCACTGTAACAGTGTCTGATACCCACGTCCCTCACTGTAACAGTGTCTGATATCCACATCCCCGAGTGTAATAGTGTCCGATATAGTTCACATCCCTCACTGTAACAGTGTCTGGTATCCACATCCCTGACTGTAACAGTGTCTGATATAGCTCACATCCCTGACTGTAACAGTGTCTGATATCCACATCTCTCACTGTAACAGTGTCTGGTATAGCTCACATCCTTCACTGTAACAGGGTCTGATATCCACATCCCTCACTGTAACAGTCTGATATCCACATCCCTCACTGTAACAGTGTCTGATACCCACGTCCGTCACTGTAACAGTGTCTGATATCCACATCCCTCAGTGTAATAGTGTCTGATATAGCTCACATCCCTCACTGTAACAGTGTCTGATATCCACATCCCTGTCTGTAACAGTGTCTGATATAGCTCACATCCCTCACTGTAACAGTATCTGATATCCACATCTCTCACTGTAACAGTGTCTGGTATAGCTCACATCCTTCACTGTAACAGTGTCTGATATCCACGTCCCTCACTGCAACAGTGTCTGATATCCACCTCCCTCACTGTAACAGGGTCTGATATCCACATCCCTCACTGTAGCAGTCTGATATCCACGTCCCTCACTGTAACAGTGTCTGATATAGCTCACATCCCTCACTGTAACAGTGTCCGATACCCATGTCCCTCACTGTAACAGTGTCTGATACCCACGTCCCTCACTATAAGTGTCTGATACCCATGTCCCTCACTGTAACAGTGTCTGATATCCACATCCCTCACTGTAAGTGTCTGATATCCACGTCCCTCACTGTAATAGTGTCTGATATCCACATCCCTCACTGTAACAGTGTCTGATATAGCTCACAGTCCTCACTGTAACAGTGTCTCATATCCACGTCCCGCACCGTAACAGTGTTTGATATTCACGTCCCTCACTGTAACAGTGTCTGATATAGATCACATCCCTCACTGTAACAGTGTCTGATATAGCTCACATCCCTCACCGTAACAGTGTCTGATATCCACATCCCGCACCGTAACAGTGTCTGATATTGACGTCCCTCACTGTAACAATGTCTGATATAGCTCACATCCCTCACTGTAACAGTGTCTGATACCCAAGTCCCTCACTGTAACAGTGTCTGATATCCACGTCCCTCACTGTAACAGTGTCTGATATCTACGTCCCTCACTGTAACAGTGTCTGATATCCACGTCCCTGACTGTAATAATGTCTGATATCCACGTCCCTCACTGTAAGTGTCTGATATCCACGTCCCCCACTGTAACAGTGTCTGATATAGCTCACATCCCTCACTGTAACAGTGTCTGATATCCACATCCCTCACTGCAACAGTGTCTGATTTTGCTCACATCCCTCAGTGTAACAGTGTCTGAGATCCACATCCCTCACTGTAACAGTGTCTGATATAGCTAACATCCCTCACTGTAACAGTGTCTGATATAGCTCACATCCCTCACTGTAAGTGTCTGATATCCACGTCCCTCACTGTAACAGTGTCTGATACCCACGTCCCTCACTGTAACAGTGTCTGACATCCACATCCCTTACTGTAACAGTGTCTGATATAGCTCACATCTCTCAGTGTAACAGTGTCTGATATCCACGTCCCTCACTGTAACAATGTCTGATATAGCTCACACCCCTCACTGTAACAGTGTCTGATATCCACGTCCCTCACTGTAACAGTGTCTGATATAGCTCACATCCCTCACTGTAACAGTACCTGATATAGCTCACATCCCTCACTGTAACAGTGTCTGATATCCACGTCCCTCACTGTAACAGTGTCTGATACCCACGTCCCTCACTGTAACAGTGTCTGACATCCACATCCCTCACTGTAACAGTGTCTAATATAGCTCACAGTCCTCACTGTAACAGTGTCTGATATCCACATCCCTTACTGTAACAGTGTCTGATATACATCACATCCCTCACTGTAACAGTGTCTGATATAGATCACATCCCTCACCGTAACAGTGTCTGATATCCACGTCCCGCACCGTAACTGTGTCTGATATCCACGTCCCTCACTGTAACAGTGTCTGATATAGCTCACATCCCTCACTGTAACTGTGTCTGATACCCACGTCCCTCACTGTAACAGTGTCTGATATCCACGTCCCTCACTGTAACAGTGTCTGATATCCACGTCCCTCACTGTAACAGTGTCTGATATCCACGTCCCTCACTGTAACAGTGTCTGATATAGCTCACATCCCTCACTGTAACAGTGTCTAATATCCACATCCCTCACTGTAACAGTGTCTGATATCCACATCCCTCACTGTAACAGTGTCTGATATAGCTCACATCCCTCACTGTAACAGTGTCTGAGATCCACATCCCTCACTGTAACAGTGTCTGATATAGCTCATATCCCTCACTGTAACAGTGTCTGATATAGCTCACATCCCTCACTGTAACAGTGTCTGATACCCACGTCCCTCACTGTAACAGTGTCTGATACAGATCACATCCCTCACTGTAACAGTGTCTGATATAGCTCACATCCTTCACCATAACAGTGTCTGATATCCACGTCCCTCACCGTAACAGTGTCTGATATCCACGTCCCTCACTGTAACAGTATCTGATATCCACGCCCCTCACTGTAACAGTGTCTGATATAGCTCACCTCCCTCACTGTAACAGTGTCCGATACCCACGTCCCTCACTGTAACAGTGTCTGATATCCACGTCCCTCACTGTAACAGTGTCTGATATCCACATCCCTCACTGTAACAGTGTCTGATATAGCTCACATCCCTCACTGTAACAGTCTGATATCCACGTCCCTCACTGTAACAGCGTCTGATACCCACGTCCCTCACTGTAACAGTGTCTGATATCGACATCCCTCAGTGTAATAGTGTCTGATATAGCTCACATCCCTCACTGTAACAGTGTCTGATATCCAGATCCCCGACTGTAACAGTGTCTGATATAGCTCACATCCCTCACTGTAACAGTGTCTGATATCCACATCTCTCACTATAACAGTGTCTGGTATAGCTCACATCCTTCACTGTAACAGTGTCTGATATCCACGTCCCTCACTGCAACAGTGTCTGATATCCACCTCCCTCACTGTAACAGGGTCTGATATCCACATCCCTCACTGTAACAGTCTGATATCCACGTCCCTCACTGTAACAGTATCTGATATAGCTCACATCCCTCACTGTAACAGTGTCCGATACGCATGTCCCTCACTGTAACAGTGCCTGATACCCACGTCCCTCACTGTAACATTGTCTGATACCCACGTCCCTCACTGTAACAGTGTCTGATATCCATATCCCTCACTGTAAGTGTCTGATATCCACGTCCCTCACTGTAACAGTGTCTGATATCCACATCCTTCACTATCACAGTGTCTGATATCCACATCCCTCACTGTAACAATGTCTAATATAGCTCACAGTCCTCACTGTAACAGTGTCTGATATCCACGTCCCTCACTGTAACGGTGTCTGATATAGCTCACATCCCTCACTGTAACAGTGTCTGATACCCACGTCCCTCACTGTAATAATGTCTGATATCCACGTCACGCACCGCAACAGTGTCTGATATCCACATCCCTCACTGTAAGTGTCTGATATCCACATCCCTCACTGTAACAGTGTCTGATATAGCTCACATCCCTCACTGAAACACTGTCTGATATCCACATCCCTGACTGTAACAGTGTCTGATATAGCTCACATCCCTCACTGTAACAGTGTCTGATACCCAAGTCCCTCACTGTAACAGTGTCTGATATCCACGTCCCTCACTGTAACAGTGTCTGATATCTACGTCCCTCACTGTAACAGTGTCTGATATCCACGTCCCTCACTGTAATAATGTCTGATATCTACGTCCCTCACTGTAACAGTGTCTGATACCCACGTCCCTCACTGTAACAGTGTCTGATATCCACATCCCTCACTGTAACAGTGTCTGATATAGCTCACATCCCTCACTGTAACAGTGTCTGATATCCATGTCCCTCACTGTAACAGTGTCTGATATAGCTCACATCTCTCACTGTAACAATGTCTGATATCCACATCCCTCACTGTAACAGTGTCTGATATCCACATCCCTCACTGTAACAGTGTCTGATACCCACGTCCCTCACTGTAACAGTGTCTGATATCCACATCCCTCACTGTAAGTGTCTGATATCCACGTCCCTCACTGTAACAGTGTCTGATATCCACATCCCTCACTTAACAATGTCTGATATCCACATCCCTCACTGTAACAGTGTCTGATATCCACGTCCCTCACTGTAACACTGTCTGATATCCACGTCCCTCACTGTAACAGTGTCTGATATCCACGTCCCTCACTGTAACAGTGTCTGATATAGCTCACAGTCCTCACTGTAACAGTGTCTGATATCCACGTCCCGCACCATAACAGTGTCTGATATTCACGTCCCTCACTGTAACAGTGTCTGATATAGATCACATCCCTCACTGTAACAGTGTCTGATATAGCTCACATCCCACACCGTAAGTGTCTGATATCCACATCCCTCACTGTAACAGTGTCTGATACCCACGTCCCTCACTGTAACAGTGTCTGATATCCACATCCCTCACTGTAAGTGTCTGATATCCACGTCCCTCACTGTAACAGTGTCTGATATCCACATCCCTCACTTAACAATGTCTGATATCCACATCCCTCACTGTAACAGTGTCTGATATCCACGTCCCTCACTGTAACAGTGACTGATATCCACGTCCCTCACTGTAACAGTGTCTGATATCCACGTCCCTCACTGTAACAGTGTCTGATATAGCTCACAGTCCTCACTGTAACAGTGTCTGATATCCACGTCCCGCACCGTAACAGTGTCTGATATTCACGTCCCTCACTGTAACAGTGTCTGATATAGATCACATCCCTCACTGTAACAGTGTCTGATATAGCTTACATCCCTCACTGTAACAGTGTCTGATACCCAAGTCCCTCACTGTAACAGTGTCTGATATCCACATCCCTCACTGTAATAATGTCTGATATCCACGTCCCTCACTGTAACAGTGTCTGATATCCACGTCCCCCACTGTAACAGTGTCTGATATAGCTCACATCCCTCACAGTAACAGTGTCTGATATCCACATCCCTCACTGTAACAGTGTCTGATATCCACATCCCTCACTGTAACAGTGTCTGATATCCACATCCCTCACTGTAACAGTGTCTGATATAGCTCACATCCCTCACTGTAACAGTGTCTGATATCCACATCCCTCACTGTAATAATGTCTGATATCCACGTCCCTCACTGTAACAGTGTCTGATATCCACGTCCCCCACTGTAACAGTGTCTGATATAGCTCACATCCCTCACAGTAACAGTG